>NC_090949.1:13358676-14571176 GCF_040807025.1 Struthio camelus
TCAAGTGCAGTCTTCTGCGTCACTTCCCCGTTTAAACTGCTAGAAGCAGCAACTATTAAAACAACATTTCTCAAGAGTTGTTTTTCCTTAGCTGAAACTATCTTAATTTCCTCAACTCTGTTACAGTGATTTATAGAGGAAAGAGGAACGCAGAACAACATCTCTAAAGGAAATTCTGTTTCAGATAAGGAGGTAAGTTGGGAGTCATGACTCAGATTACGATTTACTAATCAAACTTTTCCTGCTGCTATAGATCTCTGGAATTGGAAGGCTAAGCTTCATTGATCTTATTTAATATAACTGATTTGTTAAAATCCATCATGTTTATCTCAGAAATCTAGTGTTCTCTACTCCTACCCACTATCAATACTAGATTTGTATATTGGTTTGTTCTCTCTTCCACTGACACCACTAAAACCTATATTTCACTTAAGTCATTCCTAATACTATCCTGTAGTCCTTCTAAACCCAAACCCTTGTAGAGCCCTCTACACCCAAACAGATGAAGATACTCGCTCACCAGCACTCATTTATTTTCTCTTTTTGCCATCTTAAATTAGTCATTCTTCCACAGAAGTACTGATGTTCTGGACTATTTGCTTCTTTTGACTCAAAGAAGCATGGCAAGAAGTCACTCTGTAATAGTTTGTGCTGACCTTTTTTCCCCCCCAAGGTTGATCAGCTTCCCCTTGCTGTTCTCCCAGAACTATCTTGGGTGTTGAAGATGTTGGTAACACCATTCTCCAAGTGCCCTTCTCCATCTTGCTTTCTCTGGAACTGGAAAGATGACATCTGTGCTTAACTGCAAGAGTCATACCTGCTTGAGGACTGGGAAGAAGGAAGCTAAACCGCTAGCCATATCTGTTATCTAAACAAGGACATCAGATTTGATCAGCCTCAACTCTTTAAATCATTTAAAAAAATGGAAATTAACATTTATGTGATACATACATGCACAGAGATCTAAGTAACCTTGAACTGTAATTTCCCTGTAATGCAATCAATTTTAGAAGCTGTTCCAAGACAGTTACTAGTCAATAGGTATGTTTTAGACCTAATGCATTAATGAAAAAGACTGCAATAAAGATTAAAGAATAAAATTTAACTCCTTTTTAAAAGAATTAGGAGAAGCAGTTTAGCTGCACTCAGAAGTAGTTTGAGGCCTCATCAAATATTCTTAGGCTATTTAATGTTAATTTAAAACACAATCATCAGTTGATTAAAATCACTGATATTTAATCAGAGGTGCCTTCATTAAAGTTTACTTAATAGAAAACAGTTAAGTGAATCATTTTAAAGATGAACTGTAATTATGCAGATAAACAGTTGTTTAAAAAAAAAAAAAAGCTCTCTGTTCCAAAACAAATTATTTGACACACAACTAGCAGCTCAAAACTTAAATAGGTTGTTTTCAGTCTACTAAAGAAACTGGCAAAATCCCTCTGCACGTCAACTGGATTGGAATTTGACTCAAAATCATTAAGGTTTTTTTTTTAGAAGTGGTTTCCCCACCCAAATACTGTTGCTATTAAAAATAAAAAAGAGGGCGGAGGGCAAGGAGAGAGAGAGACAGAGAGAGAGAGAGACAGAGAGAGAGAGAGACAGAGAGAGAGAGAGACAGAGAGAGAGAGAGACAGAGAGAGAGAGAGACAGAGAGAGAGAGAGACAGAGAGAGAGAGAGACAGAGAGAGAGAGAGACAGAGAGAGAGAGAGACAGAGAGAGAGAGAGACAGAGAGAGAGAGAGACAGAGAGAGAGAGAGACAGAGAGAGAGAGAGACAGAGAGAGAGAGAGACAGAGAGAGAGAGAGACAGAGAGAGAGAGAGACAGAGAGAGAGAGAGACAGAGAGAGAGAGAGACAGAGAGAGAGAGAGACAGAGAGAGAGAGAGACAGAGAGAGAGAGAGACAGAGAGAGAGAGAGACAGAGAGAGAGAGAGACAGAGAGAGAGAGAGACAGAGAGAGAGAGAGACAGAGAGAGAGAGAGACAGAGAGAGAGAGAGACAGAGAGAGAGAGAGACAGAGAGAGAGAGAGACAGAGAGAGAGAGAGACAGAGAGAGAGAGACAGAGAGAGAGAGACAGAGAGAGAGAGACAGAGAGAGAGAGACAGAGAGAGAGAGACAGAGAGAGACTGTAGATCCTCAAGAGTGGCATTTAAATACTGTCTTAACTTGCTTAATAATTGGTGGATCTGGAAAAGCCCTTTCACTTGGGTGGATGTCTCCCATATATAAAGTTACCCACACTTCACAGAAGTCCAGAAAGGGCTCAAGCATCTACAAAAAACAGTAGAAGCTGCTTAATTCTTTTAGGTTCCCCTTAAGAGCTCCTGACTACTTGTATACTGTCCTTGACTGAGTACAGAAACATTCAGCTATAAATAGTAAAAGCATGAGCTCAGTAGTATTTCTTCATCAGCATATAAAAAAAAGTATTAAAAAATGGGATATGCGTGAGGTACTAAATACTTTCCATATAGTGAATTCCCACAGTGAATGGCCCTGCCATTCAACTTACCTTTTTCAATACAGGTAGACAACAAGAACATTACTCCTAACAAGTTCAGAAGTCAGATACACATAAGTCTTTATGAATTTACACTAATTACCTGCATAGTTATGTGGCAGTAGGCACATGTGAATCTCTGGGGCCACAAATCCTGGATCCTTCCCTAAAATAAAAGAATGCCACAGTTTGCTCCTACTTCATATTTGAAATGCTGTACAATTAATTAGTTAGTATCTTTAGGGGAAAAAAAGTAAAAGCAGAGAGGAGGTACATTTCTTAAATTAGTATCAAATTCTTAAATTAGTAGTCCAGATAGTACTTATCTTTGGAGCCACAGAAAATTTCAAAGCCAAATTAGGCTTCAAGAACGCCTATCCAGCTAAGTAAACGCAGGCACACACACTACAGACACATGGCATGCGGTGGGAAGCTCAGGTTCATAATGTTCAGTCTGTTGCACTTTGATCCTCAGAACTTGAAGAGGGACAGAACAGAAGCTCCGTAGCCATACCTCCTGGGAAAATTGTTACAATATCTCTGATCAAAATTGGCAGAAATTTCCTTCTAAGGATCAAGAGCCAAATGCCCACTGTGAATGGACTGCTAACAACTGCATCAGACCAGTAAGCACTGGAGACCCCGTTGTTCCTTCTGGTTTTAAGGAAGATCATATAAACGTAAAGGGCATCAGACAAAAAAATGCATTCAAGAGTTCCTGGATCCACATCCAAGAGCTGTAAGATATTAAATCCCAGCAATGACTTAAACCTTAAGACAGGAGTCTTGGCTTAAATGGCTTTTATGGGCTAATGTAACTTCTATGTCACTCATGAACATTGTACTACTACATTGGATCCATGCAATGTACTTGAGCCAACAATCAGCTCCACAAATCAGAAAGGACAACTTATTGAAGAATAAGAGCAAAGTCCTCAAACTCTTGCCCTTGTAAGAAATACTGACATGGCCTGAATGGTATTTGCACAAGCTGTATTAAATGTTCACTACCCGTATTGTAATAAGGCGGTTCTTTCCACTTTAAGGTCAAAGATCACCTTTCTGAGATCTTTGGATTTTGCCTGTAAATAAACCATTCCTTCAACATAGTTCCCAACATTGGCAGGGCAGAAGGAACATGAAGAATCAGAAGGAAATCACTCTTACTTTCCCAACTGAACCTTACAGCCTCTTGCCTGATGAGGTCTGTACAGACTTTCTGCCTGAGGATGTGCTTATTCCAAAAACTTACAGGTTCAAGGTCAAAAGCTAATAAAAATCAAAAAAAGCCTTCTAGTGACAGACAAGGTGTTCTGTTTTAAAAAAAGTTAACGTCATGGTTTTGAAAGAATCCTTGTAATCCTCTGGGAAATTGCAAAGGCAGTTCAGTTCCAGTCATCATCCAGTCAGGCTATTTCTAAGCGACCATTACAGCTTTTTTCCTCCCATACCAAATAGGAGGTCAACAGTTTGGGTTTTGCATGGCAATGGAGAGAACTCTTCCAAGTTTAAAGTTTTGTTTCAAGCTCAAATTTACAATGCAATTTATATAACAACATTTAGTTGAATGATACCCGAGGACCTCAGTACTAACATATTTCTGATACTGGGGATCATGATGACAGAGGAAGGGAAAGTAAGAGAGAGGAGGAAGAAAAAAATTGAGGTTTTTTTTTCCTTCTTTAGGTATTACGGAACAAAGTATATTGTAATATATTGTTAGAAATTTGAAACACCATTTGTTCTTTTTTCTATTTGTTCTTTTTTCTTCCTGGAGGATCAGTGACAACTTAAGAGCTGTTTTACTACAGTACTCCTTCTTCAGATTTATGATATATATTAAGAAAGTGAATACTGGGAGAGGACAGTGGTTTAAAAAAAATCTAGCATTTAAATATCATACCTAGATGACCTGCAGCACACAGAAGCAAAAAGGCAAAACATCGATTTATTTCCATCTTCAGGCCTCTTCGTGACCATGAATGAGTCATACGTAAGCTCTTCATATTTTCTGGGCTATTCCATTTCTCTGTCAGTTATATCTTCTTTATATGGTATGTATTACACAAAAGTCCTGATTTATATAAACCATCATTCCATTTTGAAACAAAACACGGAGGAACCCAAACACTCTTCAACTGGCAATGAACATGCAGGGAAAAGCTGACACTCAATGCAAAGGAATTAATTGAGAGTTTATTCCACGTGGTTCTCCTCACTTAGTATACAAGTCATCAGAATAATCTATCAAATAGAGTTGGACTTTAATGATATGATTTTTGTATAATGCATTTTGGTTTTTGCTTCTAACAACCTGTTAAAAAAAATTCTGCCAGAGATGAAATGTTCAGCACAAACTGCAATCCTTACTATTTGTAGAAAATATGACTTAAAAAAGGACACTATCAGGTAATTCTTATTTTAAATGTTTACACTTATAAAAATGCTTTGGAAGCTTGAAACTGAAAATTTTTGTAACGATTTTCTTCTTCCTACCTCCCTCCTCTGATCTTAAATGCCTTTATTAGCCCAGGATTATCATAAATGACAGTGTAGCTGCTGATTAAAAATATTAAAAGACCACAAATGGATAAACTGTGTTTAAAAAAAAAAAAAAAAAGGAAGCTTACATGGATGTTTTCAAATAAAATGCATAGATGGCTACGGTACTCATCCATCAAACTTAACAGTCTCTCCTTGAGGTAGCCTTTCTAACGGATTACTAAACAAGCCCCAACATAATCTAAATCTTTGCATCAAAACCACTATCTTTGAAAGCCCACTCTCAGTTTAACACCAGTGATGATCCACAAAATAACACATTTTAAAAGGTTTTGAGAACAGCAGGTACAGTGGACACAAACATTAGTTCTAAATCTGCAGCCCTCAATGTACATTGTATGCACATAAATATCTCAGCTATGATACACATTCAAGATCCATCCCTAAAAAAGCCATACTATTATGCAAAGCACAGCCATGCTAACTTCAGGATATAAACCATAATTCCACATCTACAAAACAAAAGTAGAATTAGTGGCAGTTTATTGCCTCATACAAATTTAACCAACATGGCAACCATGCCAACGGAATTAAAACATTTTCAGGACATATGTACAGACTGTACATTTCAGAAACATTTGAACAATAAAAAATGCAAGAACAATCTCTGCATTATGAATTAAACTAAACAAATGGTTTGAAACCGTCAATGCATTGAATGGGTTTACAAAGGCACTTCCCTACCCAAAATAGGAAATGACAATCTGCAGCCTAGAGGGAGGTTGGAGAAGAGTGCTCATCAACTACTGCACAATCTCAACTTTAAGAAAAAATAAGCAGGATTTAATCAAACATTTATAGGATTCAATGTGATCCACTTCTGAAAGAGTTCACACAGTCTCATCTTTGTTTTTATGTTGCTTTTCTTGGCTCTCTTGTTCTGTACTTTGGCTCCTTCGACGATCGTGTTTGTCCGAATGGTCCTTGCTATCGCTGTGATCATGTTTGTGGGAACGTTCTTTGCTTCTACTACGCTTTCTAGATCTTTCTTTGCTGGGACTGTGGTCTCGTTTTCTGGACTTCTCAACACTATCTGTTCTTCCTCTGCTTCTGCTTCTACTTCGTTTATTTGATTTCTCTTTACTTTCATTTTTATGTTTACTTGATTTCTCTTTGCTCCTGCTTCTGCTGTGCTTACCTGTATTCTTACTTCGGCTCCTACTCCTATGCTTTCTTTCCCTGCTTCGACTTCTACTATGTTTTCTCTCTTTTTTGGAATCCCTCTTGTCATCCCGGTGTTTCTTGTCATCCTTGTCATCTTTGTGTCTTCTCTCTTCTACATCACCCTTACTTTTCCTTTCTTTTGACCTTTCTCTAGATCGATCACTATCTTTTTCCCTCTCACTACCTCTTTCCCTGTCATAATCTCTATCTTTTTTCCTGCTTCGTTCATTTTCTTTCTCTCGCTCCCTATCCCTGTCTCTCCGATCTCCTTTCCTGTCACGGCTTCGACTGCGGCTTCTGTGTCTTTCCCTGCTCCTGCTTCGCCTCCGTTCTAGCGCTCGATCAGTACTTCGAGATCTCCGCCTTTCTTTTTCCCTTTCCTTAGCTTCACGTTCTAATCTTTGCCGCTCTCTCTCTCTTTCTAGTTCTCTATCAAAACTAGATGATCCATGGCCTTCCCGATGATGACTTCGGCTTCTAGATCTTCTGGGAGACCTCCTGGGGCTGATGGATCGTCTCGGAGACCTTTCAAAATAAAGGATACTCAAACTGAAACACACTTAAGTAAAATGACCCTATTCATTTTCCAATTTATATTTCACAAATACAGCTTATATTTTATCTTGAATACCAAACATCCTGCAAATATTACAGTATCATCCGATCATTTTAATCATTAGCATCTATAAACTGTTTTGCTTGTTGCTTCAAAACCTATCCCAGTAAAAGGAGGACATGATGTTCCTAAGAATAAATTCAATATTGAACTTTCAACGTTAATTTTCAAAATAATATGTATATAACCTTGAACGTCTACGTTCTACATGCCGATCTATTTCTTCCATTCCCTCTTTGCCATCTTTCTTGATTTTTCTAGGTCTGCTTTTAATTTGCTGGTCAATAGTTTTCTGGACTGGCACAGGAATTCTTGGAAACAACGTTGAAAACCATTCAAGTTTAGTGAGGAAGGAACGAAGCATCTCCCCGATGGTCATAACACAACCCCCACCTGCCTTCACATCCAGGTCCTACAAAATACAAACAAAAAATATCCTGACGGTCAAAAACATTCTTTATTGGTTTTCAAAAATAATGCTGCTATATTACTGCCCTCTTGAAGTCTCATGATTATGAAAGTTTACTTGTCTCATATTCTAATACATTTCCTTAGAAAAATTCAAACTCTACACCCTTTGGATTTGGCAACATACTTTACAGATAGGGAGTGGAACTTAATACATATGCATGCAGGCACATACTAATCCTGCAGCCATCTGGATGGTAAGGGACTGTCAATGAAGAGATTAACGTGAAATCCCCTTACACAGTCTGGTTATATGGTATGATCTTGTACTTTAAATGCCACAAAGTTGAGAAGTCCTCTCAAACTACATTTAATACTTCATTTTGTGGATGTACAACTGCGTATCATCATACCCAACCCTGTGGCCTAAATCATTTAAGAACTACATCATTGCCTATCTAAAAATGATCATAGAAAATTTTGGAGTACAAAATGGCATCCTAACAAAATTGGAAGCAATAGCAAACCAACTGCCATGAAGCAGTGAGGTTTCTAATTTAGAAATATGTAAAAAAATAAATAAATGAACAAATAATTGGAAACGCATAATCCATGATGACCATTGTCTCTGAAAAGGGTCATTACCGCATGAAGGCCTTCTTGCTATGCCCTCTCACAGCTCAGGACATGTTAGTCAGCTATTGTCAGTCCCAAACCTATAGTGCAAGCACACAAGGAAAGTGAGATTTGTTATCTAAACAGGAAGAGAAAATCTAAATGTAAAACTGCTTGCACTCACACACATTTAAGTGTTCAGATATACAGTATTTCCAAATATAATCGCTGCAGAGATCTAAAGAAGAAAAAAATGAGTTAAACGTAGCACCTGGAGAGTATGTACAGTTAAACAAAATAAACATAAAAAGCATTTTGAAAAGTAACTCTGTATCCTGGGAAGCTTTTCCTTTTCACAGCAGCATGACAAAGACGAACTGCTTCCACATATTAAGATTTATGAACCGGAGGGAAAACAACAACTTGTAGGCTTAAAGTGATTCTTACATATATTTGCTTCATCTTACGAGTTTGACTAGGACCATCAAGAAACTGTTATAAAAACAGCCCCAAGCACTTTTTCCTACGTAACAAAAACGCTACTGAAAGTAGCTGGAAAAGACCAACACTAATTCCAAAAATATATGGGAATGTTTTAAACAACAGCAAACATAAATATATGCTCATAACCAATATTAGAGCAAAATCTGAAATGCATAAACCAAAAACTGCGCTGTGAATAATGAAGCAGTTAAGACCTACACACAAATAGCATTCTTAATAACTTTAGCACCCTGTGAATGCAGTTTTTGGGACCCTGAAAAATGAAGCCATCCCAGTCTTCCCCAAAAGTTACAATGCAGCATTTCAGAGAAGAGATAATATACAACAGTACCACCTGGGGGAGAAGGAGGATATCACAGCTATGCAATCAAGACTTAAATGTATGTTTTGATTTTTATTACAAATGTACAATAACACAGGTTTACCTGGAATAACAACTGTCTCCTTTGCACAGTGTTTTTGATACTTAGCATGAAAGCAGCTGTTTAAAATAAATACACTGTATTGTAGTCAGATACAGGTATAATTAACACTTTTTCATACAAGTATTTGGTCATTTGCAACTATGACATTTGGTGTTTCTAGAGCTAGATGTCTAGTTCTACAATGAAGCAGGAAAGTGATCTTTCTTGTTCCATTCTTAAATCTAACACACAGTTTAAAGCTCACTCAATAAATATAAATTGTAACAATATGTAGCAGACTGTATATTCAATTTCATATAGCTAGAAACCTCATCCATATGATCCTACTCCATTTCTCCAGCCAGTAAATCAGGGTTATGGTACAAAAGCATTATCAATGCTTTTGTTAAAGCTTATTTTCCTATCGTACCGCATAAGAACGCTTCTTTATTGAACTTCTAAAGTTAACTGCCACTGCTTTTTATTGCTCCATTAGCAAAGACATTAAGGTTTGTAAAAACAACACTATCTTATGCAGTAATTAAGCTGCTTGTGTTTCCTCAGAAGAAATTCTGTCTTTAGTAATGCCAGTACATGAATAATAACCAGAGATTTTTGGTAATATTTTGAAAGATTAATGTTAGTTTCTACTACATTCTTCCCACTATTCTATGTGAGCACCAATTCCCCCTGCCCCCATAACAAACGTAAGGAGAAATTTAGCACTCTAGGCACACTGAAGATACCTTGTTTAAAAATAACTATTTTTCTAATCTGAAAATGCATAGAAGCCATACTCATACAGCCTGCTGCCTGCATCCTGATTTCATAAACTTGTTTCACATGACCTTGTAACAATTCACAAAATAACATACTAATCAACAGAAAATACTGTTAAATCTCTGAAATCTAAGATCAAGGAACCAGGTCCTAACTCAAATCTGCTTCGTACACTAATCAATGAAATTAGGAAAGAAAAATAAAAAAAACCACTAACATTCAAACCACAACAAAGCTTTTCAGACAACGTTTAAACCTACATAATAGTAACACGAAAAGAAACAAAAGAAAACAAATTATTACCCTCGCCGACATACCTCTTCATCATCAAGAAAGGATTCAAACCAGTCCCATAGGTCTGTAGGTGGTTGTGTGTACCTTGAAATACAAAAAGAACGCAGAATTTTAATACAATTTTCTGTATATTAAACTAGTCATTAGTTGATTATATCGATACTTACCTAATATACATAAATCCAAGTGCCCTAATGTATGGAGAGTCTGTATGAGTTATAAGGCCCATCACTTGCTTACGGGTGAGTTTCAGTGTAAATAATTTGTAGAGCAGACAAAAGGCAGTTGATACAATTCCTCCAGTTCCAACGCCGCGTACCTTTAAACAGAAGAAAAGTTAGATGACAGCACAGAAGTTGCAAAGACCTTATCCCAAATCTACAAGAGAACATAAGAACTAACTCAGCATAATATCTAAAACTACCGACAGAACAAGGGGAAAAAGTATCACTACACAGTAGTCTCCATAGCTTCAGATCCTCTGGAAGCAAGGGGAATATATCAATTCTTTATAATAAATACTTTTTCAGCTAGGGACTGAGACAACAAACAAATTCTAGCTATGCTTGGGGTATTTATTTACCAGACACAGAAAAATTTAAGAAGGCACGTACTTCTACTTACCCCTCCGCACATCCCTGTCTGGCCTGCTGTTTTTCTACTCCCCTTTTCCCATGGTTCCACATGTGTCACCTAAAAAAGGGGTGGGGCGGAGGGGGCAGAATGAGGAAGGAAAGAAGGAACAACAACAAAAAATTGACAATTATAACCTCCATAAAGTTTAACTGCCTAAATAAAACAAATTAAAATGATAGATTTCCTATATCAATCGTATACAGCCTTTTCCTACCAAATCCAAGCACAGGTCTGCTTCATCAACAAAGTAGACCATTTGGCTTTTTTTTTTCCATAACATTAAGAAACAATAACCAAAATCATGGGCAAAGCTTAAAAGAAAACAGCCAAAGCAATTAACTATACTTGTTCTATACTCTAACTCATTTCAAATATTTTACGACTAAAATCTGTTGTTACTTTTTTCAGTGGTGACTATACAATTACCTGCATTATCTATATTGTCTTTTAAATAGTTAAGTGATACTTGCTGATGACAACTACAAAAAGCAGTCTGCAGTTTCATACTCATAAATCTCATTTATGCAGTGAGATTAGCAAGAGAATTAAGTATTATCTAAATTTAGGACAAAAGAAAGACAACTATAAAATGTAGTATTTTAATCTAAAAAGCCAGTGCTTTTTCTTGCAGACTGCAATGATGCTCTGAGATAAAATGGTCTGCGCCCAATTCAAATCTTTCCAGATGCGCTCAGAGATGACTGCAAGCACATAGCTAAACAGTTTCACTCCTTCCATTTGACAATAAGGATCTTACGCAAGTTAAGAACGATAAAACTGCCCAAGCTACCTAAAAGTAGTGAAATCCAGGGAAGTAACATCTATATTAAGGGACAAGTATATTTCTTCTCCAAAAAAGAAAAAAAAGCTTTAAAAATAATTAAAAATAACATAAAAAATGTAACAGTGTTATGCTGGATTAAGGATGAGTAAGAGCTTGTAACCAAACTGCCCTGAAGTTTAGAAAAGAAAATAATTGTGCAGTATATGACACAAAACTAGTTACATACACAAAACTAGTTACATACACAAAACTAGTTACATACACAAAACTAGTTACATACACAATCACGTGAAATCAGAAACCTACTAACATTCGAAGCAGCTAAAATGTTTTTGACTGTTGCTATCTTACCACAATGGGAAGATGGCAGATACCAACACTATGGAATTCAGAATTAAAGTTATGTCCTCCCATACTATTAGCATCACAGGAAAAGTTCAGAAATACTAGGTAAATAATACTGCAAAATACTGTAAATAAAACTGTTCATGCTTTTTCCTCGCACAGGACACGTACTTTTTAGTTACAAGATTAAGCGTGACACTTTATCACCGTGGTGGTCTTTAAATGTGTGGGGTGTTTTACCTACAGTTACATTTATTTGTCACAATCAAAATTAACAAACTGTTTTTGCTAGATTAAAAACAAAAAACAATACTCATTTCAAAAAGCTTATCATTTAAAGTCTTTGATCTTGACTAGACTGTTGCACATGCTTAACTTGTTGGAAGCATTCAGAACAAATGAGGTTAAGCACGTGCACAGGGTTGTAAGATTAGCAACACAGGAAGAGGAAGTCACCCACTTTGCAGATGCGAAACTGAAACAGATAAACATGAGTCCAGATCTCCAAGTGAATGAATTTACATATCTATATAGAATCCAGATTTTCACTGAGGGTCCATATTGGTATCTGCCTGTGTGATTTAAGGTTATTTTTCCTGAGACTCCAGCCCCAGCATCCTGAAATTTTTAAAATAAGCCATATATTTTGGTACCCCCCAAAAAGACACGTTCTTCTGGAAATACAACTGCTGTGGTGGATATTATGCTCATTTATCTATTTATATAGATAATATAGTGGGGGTTTTATATAGATTATATAGAGGGGGTTAAGTGCCTTAACCATCATGTCATCATCTTCTCCCTCACATCTATTACACATGAGTAAGTCAGAGTCTGAGTTCTCTCTTCTAATCGCAGTTTCTAGCCAAAATAACTGACAAATTCACCAAGTAAATTTTATTTACACAGGATTAGTCAAAGTTTTTCCTCCAATTTAAGACATTTACAGAATTAAACACTTTAGACAAGACTATTACAACTATTGTACTGCAGCTCTACCAATAAGGTAAGATAAATCACATCAAGTATTTCTGACTACATCTGAAAGCGTCCATGTAAAACTACTTATTCAAATTTTCTGCAAATATGCTTCTTTAATCAATTTTTCAGCTCTTGATTTCATTGGCAAAAATAAGCCTTTCTTCTGATTACATTCTGATAACCATGGAGAAGAGGGTTGGTCCTACAACTTCTCGAGCATCTGCAGTACTGTTCTCGGAGGCAATTATTTCCACCTCACATGCAACAAGCAGTACATTAAATGAACAGAAGTTCTGGCCACAATTATGTACTGTAAGGATTAGGAGAATTAAGTAGTTCATTCTAAATGACAAAGTGAAAGCAGAGAAGGTAAGAGCTGTGATTTAGAGAAAAAACCAGTATTATTTTGCAAGTAAACTAATACCAAAAATCTCAAAATGCTTCTGTGGAGTTGTTTTTCACAATAATAGTGCACTTTAAGTTACTTAATTTGCCCTGGTTAAATCAGATCAAAAGGTCATTTTTTATTATTTTGAAGTATATTGAAATCTACTCAGTGACAAAACTTCATCAAACAAAATCAACTCACCTCAGAAAACTATCTCCATAACCTCTAACCTGCTGACTGAAGACAGCAGCCCAAATTATCAAAGTTTTGCTCACATTATCAGAACAAAGAATGCAGCTGTGTTGATGAGCATTAATTATGTATACCTCTACCTGGGAGACTGGCTTGATGGAAGCCTCGCTGCAAAACTGATTCAATCCTGCTAGCAAAACAAGAACTGAGACTAATATTTTAAGTTATCTTCCCAACACATCCAACCTAGCGCCAAGAGCAGCACCATAGTGAACTAGTTTTTGATGGAGGAATTCCTTAATCTCTAACTGAGGAAGAAGACCACATGCAAACTCCTGCTGAAACCACCTACTGTCACCATAACGCCTTTTGCACAATAGCAACACAGACTATTTGCAATTCCAAGGTAGGAAGGGCTGCTTGTCTCCAAAAGTGTGATGCCGATCGGGTCCCCTCCCCACTCTCTCCAGCTAAGGGAACAGCAGTCCTTAGACGGCCATTTCATCCCCACTGCCCTGACTCAGACTGCCCACTTCAGAACTAACTTAAAACTCCGTTAAGTCGTACACAAAACACTTGTCTTTCATCAGAGAAAGAAAACAGCCCCTTAAACTCCCCGGATCAAGTAAGAAAAAAAAAGAATTTCTCTCATCCCTCACCACAGAATAAAGAACTGGGGTCCAGGAACTCAGACAGAGAGAATCTGCAGGCCGCAATGAAAGCCTCCCCTCTTCAAAAGCCGCGGCCGCGGAGAGGCTCGGGGCAGGCGCCAGAGCGGCCTCGATGAGCCCCCGGCGCCCAGGGCGCGGCCCGCAGGCTCACCTTGAAGTAGATCTCGTCCACCACTTCATGGTACGTCTTGAGCTCGTAGAGCTGCACCTTGAAGTAGGGCGACGAGAGGATGTTGGTGAGTATCATAGGGTTGAGGTTCATGGTCTTCTCGTTCCCCCACAGCGGCAGCACGTTTCCCTGCTTGCCTGAGGCCGCCGGCTTGGGGGCTCCGCTCTGCAGCTGCTGTTGGGCCGGCGGCACGCAGCCGGCCTGGTGCTGGGCCGCCTGCTGCCCCTGGCAGTTACCGGCGCCTACAGCGGGGCTGTTGTTGGCCATGGCGGCTCGGGGCGGCGGCACGCGGCCTGCAAGGCGGACTGGCGGCCGCGCCACACCACAACGCGGGCGGCCGAGCCGGGCGCTGCCTCCGCCAACTGCGAACAAGATGGCGGATGCTACGGAAGTGACGCTCTCGCCTTCCGGGCCCGCGCCGACCAATCCCCGCGGGGCGAGCGCGGCCCCCGCCAGGGCGGGGGGAGGGGCAGGAGGGCGTGTCCCCCCTTCCCTTCCCCCTTCACCCCCCGCGGCTTCCCGCGGCCGCCCGGTCGCGCAGCGCCGCCTCTTCGCCGGCGTCTCTGAGGCGGGAAGGTGGGAGCCGCTCCTCTCACTCGCCCCTCTTGCTCCTGAGCCGCCCTGGCCGAAGAAAGCCGCGTTCTCCTCCGCCTAATGCTCACCTCCGCCCGAGACGGTGCCTAACGACGCAGGGCGCTCGGGGCTGGGCCCTGAGGCGAGGCGCTGCCCACGTCGCGGAGCCGAGCTGCCGCGGGCGCCCGCGCTGCTGAACGGCGCTGAACCGGGCGCTTCGCGAGGTGTTAGACCAGCGGCACCCCGGTGGCCCTTGGTAACGAGACGGGGGTGCAGTAGGCGCTGGGGAGCGCGCACGGGAGAGATAGCCCCTTGTTTCGGTAAACTCGAGAAACTAAGAAATACCGACACGCCTGTTCCTCGTGCAGGGATGCCCGTTACAGTGTGGGGGTGCGTGTGGAGGCGGCGTGCCCAGGGGTGTCCGTTACAGTGTGGGGGTGCGTGTGGAGGCGGCGTGCCCAGGGGTGTCCGTTACAGTGTGGGTGCGTGTGGAGGCTGCGTGCCCAGCGATGCCCGTTACAGTGTGGATGTGCGTGTGGAGGCTGCGTGCCCAGGGGTGTCCGTTACAGTGTGGGTGCGTGTGGAGGCTGCGTGCCCAGGGATGCCCGTTACAGTGTGGGTGCGTGTGGAGGCGGCGTGCCCAGGGATGCCCGTTACAGTGTGGGGGTGCGTGTGGAGGCTGCGTGCCCAGGGATGCCCGTTACAGTGTGGGTGCGTGTGGAGGCGGCGTGCCCAGGGGTGTCCGTTACAGTGTGGGGGTGCGTGTGGAGGCGGCGTGCTCAGGGGTGTCCGTTACAGTGTGTGGGTGCGTGTGGAGGCGGCGTGCCCAGGGGTGTCCGTTACAGTGTGGGGGTGCGTGTGGAGGCTGCGTGCCCAGGGATGCCCGTTACAGTGGGGGTGCATGTGGAGGCTGCGTGCCCAGGGATGCCCGTTACAGTGTGGGTGCGTGTGGAGGCGGCGTGCCCAGGGATGCCCGTTACAGTGTGGGTGCGTGTGGAGGCTGCGTGCCCAGGGGTGTCCGTTACAGTGTGGGGGTGCGTGTGGAGGCGGCGTGCCCAGGGGTGTCCGTTACAGTGGGGGTGCGTGTGGAGGCTGTGTGCCCAGGGATGCCCGTTACAGTGGGGGTGCGTGTGGAGGCGGCATGCCCAGGGATGCCCGTTACAGTGTGGATGTGCGTGTGGAGGCTGCGTGCCCAGGGGTGTCCGTTACAGTGTGGGGGTGCGTGTGGAGGCTGCGTGCCCAGGGATGCCCGTTACAGTGTGGGTGCGTGTGGAGGCTGTGTGCCCAGGGTGGTCTGTTACAGTGTGGGTGCGTGTGGAGGCTGCGTGCCCAGGGGTGTCTGTTACAGTGTGGGTGCGTGTGGAGGCTGCGTGCCCAGGGATGCCCGTTACAGTGTGGGTGCGTGTGGAGGCTGCGTGCCCAGGGTGGTCTGTTACAGTGTGGGGGTGCGTGTGGAGGCTGCGTGCCCAGGGGTGTCCGTTACAGTGTGGGTGCGTGTGGAGGCTGCGTGCCCAGGAGTGTCCGTTACAGTGTGGGTGCGTGTGGAGGCTGTGTGCCCAGGGTGGTCTGTTACAGTGTGGGTGCGTGTGGAGGCGGCGTGCCCAGGGGTGTCCGTTACAGTGTGGGTGCGTGTGGAGGCTGCGTGCCCAGGGGTGTCCGTTACAGTGTGGATGTGCGTGTGGAGGCTGCGTGCCCAGGGATGCCCGTTACAGTGTGGGTGCGTGTGGAGGCTGCGTGCCCAGGGTGGTCTGTTACAGTGTGGGTGTGCGTGTGGAGGCTGCGTGCCCAGGGGTGTCCGTTACAGTGTGGATGTGCGTGTGGAGGCTGCGTGCCCAGGGGTGTCCGTTACAGTGTGGGTGCGTGTGGAGGCTGTGTGCCCAGGGGTGTCCGTTACAGTGTGGGTGCATGTGGAGGCTGCGTGCCCAGGGATGCCCGTTACAGTGTGGGTGCGTGTGGAGGCTGCGTGCCCAGCGATGCCCGTTACAGTGTGGGTGCGTGTGGAGGCTGTGTGCCCAGGGGTGTCCGTTACAGTGTGGGTGCGTGTGGAGGCTGCGTGCCCAGGGGTGTCCGTTACAGTGTGGGTGCGTGTGGAGGCTGCGTGCCCAGGGTGGTCTGTTACAGTGTGGGTGTGCGTGTGGAGGCGGCGTGCCCAGGGGTGTCCGTTACAGTGTGGGGGTGTGTGTGGAGGCGGCGTGCCCAGGGGTGTCTGTTACAGTGTGTGTGGACACTGTGTGCCCAGGACACATCAGAGCCTGTTCAGCTGAAAATAATACTGGCATAAGGCTGACTCCTGTTAATACACTCCAAAGAGGACAAAACATAACAAACAGCTGCATTTAAGAAAGTAACTGTCTAATTTTCAATGGTCAGAAAAAAGAGAGAAAAGATAAAATCATCCAGTTTTGACTGAAGTACATCTGATAGATGAACTGAACTTGAATTTGCAAGTTACATTTAAGTTTACTATTCAAGGTTTCCAATGGTTTTTGAATTACATGTTTCTGCAAAAGCGAAAAAACTACTTACATATTTCAAGTTTGTACCTGAAGTACAGAAGGAAGACTGAACGCGAGATTTAGAAAGGAAAAATTGCAAAGAGATTCTAAACATGAAATGATTGTGCAGCAAAATGAAATTCCACTGAAATGACTGCAGTCTCCATAGTGGAACAAAATTAATTTACTTGTATAAACAGGAGGTTTCCACATTGCTCAGCTTTTCAGGAAACAGGTGGAGGGATAAGTTTATATGGAAGTATCCATGCAAATAACATCTCTACATGAATGCTGTTTAAGACTAATGTTTAAATTTTGAACTCAAAAACAAGGAAATAAATATTGTTAGACATGACATTACAATATGTCTTCATTTTTCATTACACTCTGAACTTTGAACACCTAGGAGCCAGTAAGTCGTCATCTTTATTCTGGCCCTTTAACGTACCTTAGGGCTGTGCTCATACTAAAGCAAAAATACATTCTTATCAGGACCCTGACAGTTAACGGTTTCTCTAAAGTGCCTGTTCTACTATCTAGTCTCTGGTTTCACTCCTATGTTTTCTAGGAATAGCTTTACCAGCCTCCTCTTGGCCTATTCTTCCCATGTCACCTGATTTCCAAGGATGCTCACAGAGTGAGAATGCTAATTATATACTACAGGACACTACAGTATTGACCATCACCGCATCTGCAGTAAATATCCACTTAATCTTATGTGCAATTAAAAGAACAAATCACATGATTAATTCTAAAAAAAACCATCCTTAAAGCAATACAGTAATCCTATTTTGAGAGAGTTTGCTATGGATCTCAAAGAGGGCTTTCAGAGATGCCTCTAGAGCTTTGTATACATATTTTCTTCTCATTTTGTCATCATAGCAAAAATGCTTTTTTGAGTTACAGCCCTGTAAGCCTTTGGCTTATGTGATTTGGCTAATTAAACTTCCTTTTAAAGTAAAAGTAATAGAGTAGTAATGTTTCTTTGAAGCTGTGCACCTTCTGTTGTTAAGAACTCAGTTCTTTGAGTACCTCCTACATTTTTGTTGAATAATCACTTCAAGACAGCCTGTTTCTGTTATCGTTTCTATTAACCAATTTGTTTACTCATGCATTTATCTTTTCCTGTTAAAATATTTAGCTAATATGTTCCAGTAACTCAATGTCTGTCTTCTGTGTAAGATAGCATTTTTTTTATTTCTTAGGCAATCCCTCTTTGGTGGGGATGCTGAGGCCTTTGGTATAACTGCAACCATTTGTCCCAAATTAGATTTTCTTCCCTCAGGCATCCCAGCTGGTCTTCACACAGAACCAGAGACAAAACAAAAGCAAGCAATCAAAAAGCTAATTTTGACTCACAAAACAGTAAGGAACTATATATAATTATACAAAAAGAAGATGATGGCAAGTTGGGAGGAAGAGCCTAGCGTTACTTCCCAGGTCACACAAATTTGTTTAGAATTTTTCTAGAACAGGCCTAATCTATTAGTTGAAGCTGGGAAGAAAGGTGGCAGTACTTAGTGACTCCTCATGCTCTGACTCTCATTTGAGAGGAACGGTTGTTGGCTCCTGAATTACAGATTAAGGAGTATTGCTGCATGTATTTTCCTTTCAAATACCAGTGTGCAGTAATGTCTTCTGGCAGTACTGCTGCATGAGATTTCTTTAGCAATCACATTCAATTATATGCATTTCAACTTTAAAAGGAAAGTACAAGAATGGTACACATCTGTCTCTCTTGTTGTTTTCTTTCCAATTACTGAAGAAAGAAGTGAGTTTCAGCGATTTAGGATTTCTCGATTCATGATTTTCTAGTGTGAGGTACTTTTGTTTCAGTATACTTAGGAAAGTTGTTGCTTTCTGTAATGCATGGAAGTAATGAGACTCTCTAAGAATAACTCTTAATTTGTGGTCTTATTAAATTGAATAAACCTTGAATATTCTTTTTGAAATTGCAGACTGTAATGTGAAAAATACCTTTGAACTGAAGTTCCCCGAGATACCTGATTGAATTAGTCCTGCTTTGAGCAGTGGGTTGGACTGTATAACTTCTGGAGGTCGCTTCCAACTTTAGTTATTCTATGATTCCCTGAGACTGTTGGCTAGGTAAGTATACCACTGCATAACATAAACACTTTAGACAGAGTAAATCAGAGGAATTTGTCTTTTTGCAATGAGGGAGTAATACAAAAATTTTATCTGATGTAGTATGGAGTAATCAGAAGATTTTTTTCAGAACCTTTTTGTAGCAAGAAAAAGATATCAAACACCCTGGAGTTGTCAAAGGAAGCTGTCAGATTAAAACTGTTAATAGTGCTCATGACCTCTTTCACAGTGGCAGTTTTCACAGGTTCCCCTCTCCAACCCGTTTTTATTATCTAATATGGAATAATTGAGAACGATATTTTAGTGATGATACTGTTTGATAGTGCGGACATAAAACTGATAATTTTGAAGAAGGTTTTATGAACAGTGATGCTTTTGGGGGTGAGTGCTTGCAAACTATTTGGAAATTGTAAATTTGCAATGTGTTACGGATTTACTTTTGCTCAGTACTAGAACTTCATTACTGTTCCTCCCTACACATTTTTGTTCTTAAAATATCATACTGAATTACAAGTAGAGTTTTATAGTATACCAGAATCCATGGTATTATTAAGCCAAGAAATGCAAGATTTTTATTAACAAACTTTGTAATATTTCTCTGAAGCGTGAAAGTATTATGCACAGTTTGTATATGGTCTAATTGATTCAGAAATACTGAATTCAAGGTTAAATAATGAATCCAGAGCCAAAAAGAGCAACCGAATTATAAAACAAAGAGCCTCTACCAGGAGTCCAGAGTACCAACACAGCAAAAGGTTAATTTGTTTCACACAAGTTAGTCAGTTCACGCCCTCATCTCAATTACAGTGTGCTTTTCTAAAAAGCAAAACTTAGGTAAAAGATAAAATCAATTTACTGGACCAGTCAAAGAGACTTTATGAGAATTATTCCCTAGACAAACGGAATGCCTGTGCATTGCCAAATTTGGTTGTACAGTTCCTTAATTTTTGGCAGTGGGAAATCCTATTAAAAACAATTGATCAGGTATGCATATACTTCAAAATAAATTTACCATACGAGTGGAGGTTGATAATATTGCAACATCTATTTAAAAAAAAAAAACAAAACAATTGTTTGCAATCCAAACTATGCTTTGGAATAGAAACTCTTAAGCAGCCTTATATATTCTGTTGTTAGCACTTCAACTGTTACAATCGAAGAAAAACATGTAAAATTATACAACACCCTTCCCTATTTCTACCACTCAGAAACAAAAATGAATACAAAGAAAACAATGAGATAAATGCTATTGTATTCCAAAACCTGAAAAAAAAAGAAACTCAAACATAACAATTGCAATAACATGATATATATGAAAGACTGATTTGACTTTCAGTTTGCAAGCACGCTTGCATACGTTTGCTAGCTATGGGGTAAACAACATAGCCAACCAGCTGCTGACTGCGTATGCTCTGTCTAGGCCACATCCTGTGAAGCTTATGATGCTAGCCAAGACTTGATTTTAAGCTACCACAGGCAGGTATCAGCACATTCATTTCTGGTATTTTCTGAAAATGAAATAAAAAAACACTAAACTATGATAGATTTTAATTAACAAATGTTCTGAAAACAATTAAATTAGACTTTCTAAACTGATAGATCTTTATGAGATGTATAATCCATATACAGAAGGTACATCAGGAAGTGTATCTATCCTATTTTTAGGACAATTTACACTTGCATCTTCTCCATCATCAATGCCACCAGAATCCTCCCTCCTTTGTGTCATAGGCAAACAAAACAAACTGCAAGCAAGCATTATACTACTTGCTATGTAGCAGTCTCATCTTATGATTAGCAAAACACTTTACATACTTGTTAGTAGAAAAAGCAATAGGAAATTTGGAGCCATGCTTTCCTTTCCACTTTCACTGTAAATCCGAAAAGCTGCCTACTTTGTCATCTGCTTCTGCTGGTGGCTTTGAAGGACAAATCTTCCCCTCCTTCCCTGTGTGAAAAATACTTAATGTAATCTTGCAAAAAACATTTTCTTTTTTGTAATCTGTACATCACTCATCCTCACAGCTCTTTTACTTCATGTCATGACCAGTGATAGTAGTGTAAATTCCCCCAACAGAGAATAGTAAGTTTTCAGACATGAGAACTGTACTGAATCATCCAGGATCCTGACAGTACAAAGAAGTGGCATGAGGAGCAGTACCAGAATTTTTTTACTCTTCTTTTTTTTTAGCGCCAAAATTAGGGACCCACAAAAAAAAAGCCCCAGGTGGTCGCACACAGGGAGGCCGGCACAGGCACAGGCACAGGCAGAGGCAATTCCAAGAGCGGGCCCCTGACGGCGGCGTGAGCGGCGCCTTCCCCTGCGGCCCCGACCGCGCTTCTCTGAACAACCTGCGGGTTTCTTCTCTCAGGGACAGGCTCAACTCGCACCTTGGTACCCAGACGTACGAGCCGCCTTCCGGCGGCCCCACGGAGAGGCTGCCCCTTGCCCTCGGACGTCGCGGGGCAGCGCTGCAGGCCGCCGCCGCCCGGCTCCGGCTCCGCTCCCCGCCGGCAGGGCGGGCGGGCGGCGGCTGCGTGCGCGCCGCCAGCCTTGGGGAGGGAAGATGGAGGGAGGGGCTGGCGCCGCCGCGGGCCGGGGCGAAATGGCGGCCGCCGGGAGGCGAGTTAGGGCTACGGTGGACTGCTTATAAAGGGCAGGCGCGAATAACAAGGTCTGGCTCATAGTAAAGCTGAAGCCTGGCGGAGGCTTTCATCTTGTAATGACATAATAACTTATTCGGATCTTTCCCTCTGCCTGTTACTTTGCAGAAGCTGCGGTGAGCTGGACATACACAAATCTAGGTACAGAGTCATCCGAATAGTAAGATAAAACAAATGATAGAGGAGGGGCAGGAAAGCAGTCGCTTGGATGGGGTGTTATTTTTCTGCACTTACTTGAAAGTAAGATACATTGCAGTCTGGGTAAACACTGTGTGCTGAACGGAGAGTGACAGTAAATTAGGAAATACGCTTTTTTTATAACTGTATGTGAATTGTAACTGCTTTGTAAAAAGGATAGTCCCATCATTACAAAGCGGGGGAAAGCAGCCAGGGCCCAGTTTTGCTCCTTATGTTTTTGGTATTCTCTTAAATAGAAGTGGGATTAGGTCTACCCCTGCTTAATAGTGAGTCGAAAAACACAGAAAACAGACAACGCTGTAATTTGGTATGTTATAAAATACTTCAGAAAATAAGTTAACTCTTTTATTTTAGCATTATCAAAATATATGGATAAGAATGTTCAAGAAGAACGGTTTATGGGAATGATTAAATTCACACCTCCGTTGTACAAACAACGTTACCAGTTCATCAAAGATTTAGTGGGGAAATACAAACCTAAGAAGGTTAGTATGTTTTGTCTTTTTACACTTTACATTTAAAAAATAAGATACATAAGATATCTCAGGAACATAGGAAATGCCTAGATAACCTCTCATGACATAATTACCAAGCAACAGTACTTCAGGAACTATTGTTAAAACCAAATTGCCATAGCAGACATTTCTGGTGATCCTGTTTTGTTTTTCAGTGGTGCATGTAATTAATATTAATTGATGGGAAGAGGGGAAAATAAACAGGAAAAATGTCTTAGCCTGTTCTGGAGAGTAGGTGGCATTCTGGTTTTAATTTATGGTTTTGGGGTTTTATGACTTCCGGTTCTCCCTTCTTTCAACTTAGATTCCCTTTGCTTTCTGGAGTGTATAGTTCCATCAGGTTTACCTCATCTTTCACATGGATGGTCTCATATGAGAAGTGACCACTTTCTTAAAGTCCTCTCTTCTCCCTCCCCCCCACCCCCAGCCAAATATCCCAGCACTCTTGTTTTCAGTACTCTGAAAATATAAATTAAAGAGTGCTGTGCAGTGGTTGCTCTTTTGTAATAGGACCTCCTCCCCAGCACCTTCCTCAAAAACTTCGAAAGTTGAGAATTAACACTATCTTCAATGTGTAACTCTGTGAAACGGATTTTGATATATTAGGAAGCATGCAATTGATGAGAAATGCACTGGCAGTGTGCTCACCTACTCATACTGCTAGTAACTGCTAATCCAGTCCATGAGGTCATGGCATTCTCATCTGTTTTTAAATAGAATGCATTCAGAAGTATTGTATCTGTATTTCAAGGTTTGAAAGTCCTCTCTTAAAATGTAAAACTTTGCGGGGGGGGAGGGAGATGGAGCTTTCTCTTTACCCACAGGGTAGGGGTAAGTAAGAGAAAACAATTCAGGATGTCTGCGATCAGAACTGAGCAGTGTGCTTTAACTTTGACTTACAGACAACTTGAGACAAAAACAGTGGGGTGTGGTTTGTTTGGAGTTGTACTCCACTACTTCTTAAGCTTATAGCAAAAGGTATCTATTACGTATTGGATGTTGTGGTCAGAAGGTCCTCAGCCCCTTAAACATTAGGTTGGGACTGTAAACTTGTGTCATGTAGATCCTTTGCTACTTACCTGGCTGCTGGTGAGCCTATTCTCAGTGTTTTTGTATGGCATAGAGGGTAGTCCAGTGAAAAGCAGCCAACGTACAGCTACAGCAAATTCATAGTTACTACAATTTTAACAGTCAAAATCATACGTATAGTTATTTGAGGGACTATACCTTTATGTGGAAGACGTTTTCTGGAGTCAGTAGAACGTTCTACAGGTACTTGGTTATATCTGTAATAACAAGAGGTCAACTCATATCTTGTAAGACCTTTATATTATTATCTTTTAAAAGTAATTTTCAGAGTCATGTATCTTGTTGCATGAAACCGTATATTTTAGTTACAGTTATGAATTTTTTGTCATTACAATGTTGTTTTAGTAGAAATATAGAATATGTTTTATGAAAGTCTCCAAAATTACTTAGAAATATTAACATTGTTACACTTACACATTGTTTAAAATCTAATTTACAGGTGGCAGATTTGGGATGTGCTGACTGTACTCTTCTCTGGATGCTAAAATTCTGCAGTTGCATTGAAGTGTTAGCTGGGCTAGATATCTGTGAGAACGTGATGAAGGAGAAAATGTAAGCTCTTACATTGTTATGTATATTTAAGGTTTGTATTTGGCTTGGCCTAGTGGAATGTGACATCATTTCTTGTCAAGAATTTCTAAACAAGGGTAAATGCAGAAATACCAACTCTGCAAACGCTGTTATCTCCTGCAGGTTAACTGACTACATTATGTGCCCATAACATTGCCTAATGCAGCAAAGGTCTAGGGCATGGAATGGCTAAGAAAGTGTGTACGTCTGGGAAATATACTGAGTTTGTAAAGATGCTAAAACATTGTATATGACTGGTATTATTAGTTCTGTTTATGCTCATGTATGGCATTACTATGGGATGCAAATCTGATCTTTTGTAAAATATGTATGTAACATTCCTTTGGTGACCATGGGGTGGACTTCATTCTTATTTTCCTTTTTAAAACGGTAAGGGTAGGTCAGTGTTTTTATGTGTGGCTGAGAAGGCTCTAAAATTTGAAATTTATATAATTTTTCAATCCTGCGGCAGTCTGGTGAGGAATGCCAAGATTGCTCTCTTGAAAGCTGATTAATGTGGATTCAATTAATACGTAGGATATAGATTATGACATTGTTGTTTGCCCTTTCTCAGTGGTGAAGAAAATTAAATTTTATTAAATTTAATGTTTCTTACGTTTTATTTATCTGATACCATATTTCAGAATAAAATTTGCACATACATTTGAGTTCTCTTTTTTTTTTTTTTAATCTTTGGAAAATAAAATTAGGTTAATAATTATGTCCTAATAATGTCCAAAAACCTTATAAAGCATGTCTTAATGAGTTTTACTGTGTTTCTAGAGTTGAGCTACTATCAGAATTTACTGCATCCTTTCCTTTCAGAGAGTCTTGAGAATATAGTGGGGTTTTTCTTCCAAACATGACGGACAGCTGCTGGATTAACTCTTCTGCTCTTTATGTCCTATGGTAGATACTCATAAAAAGAGTTTGCTTGTTTGCATTAGAATTTTTTTTCCCTTTAAAAGAACTAATCTTTGGGAGATTTACAAAGTATCCAAGCAGGATATCAACTAGTACAGTTACAAAATTTGATGTCGCTTTTTTTATACTTCTGCAGGCATAGGTTGTCTCCTCTTCCTGGTGATTATTTGCAACCAGCTGAAAGATCTCTAACTGTTACCTTGCATCATGGCTCAGTTGCTCATAAAGATCCCTGCATGCTTGGTTTTGACTTGGTAACATGCATTGAATTGTGAGTATCAGGCCAACTTACTACACTCTTTAGCCTTTTGCTTATGAATGTTTATAAGTAGATCAGAATTCCACATTTCTTGCTGTATTTTTTCTTTGGCGTGGTACTTAAATGTTGCAATACTCAGCAAGTTAACAAGGGTTGAACTTAGAACGTAAGGTCCTTACTCAAAACAGACTTGATCAACCCTTTCAAGCAGAAGAGTAGCAGAAGGTGGCACCTTCTAATTTGTGCTCAGATTAATCATACTAAGATATTCTAGCAGTGGTAGCTCATGGTGAAAAAAGGAATATGCATGAAAGAGAACAAAATGCAAGAGAAAATCTTCTCAGACAAAAAGCCTAAGTAGCCACACTGCCGCTGCTAATATTGAAGACCTAGGCTTAAAATTCCAAGATACAGATATGGGTTTGAGGTTGGGGTTTTTTTTTTTGACTAGTTGTTGCGAAAATTAAAAGACTATAGTAAGGTGTTTTTAAGGACCTACAAAAACTTTTGCTTTACAGAATAGAGCATCTGGAAGAATCAGAACTGGAAAAGTTTCCTGAAGTGGTGTTTGGTTTCATGGCTCCAACCATGGTTGTGATAAGTACTCCAAATTCAGAATTTAACCCATTGCTTCCAGGAGTAACATTATTCCGGCATCCAGACCACAAATTTGAATGGAACCAAGCAGAATTTCAAAGCTGGTGAGTTTACTGAACATCATGTGCTGACAGCTTTGAGTGTTAAGTAATATGAAAAAGAGATAGCTATAATTTTTCAGTATGGTTTTTCTACGTGGTTTTGTGTCAGTGGAGTTTCACACCTACTGATATAGTGAAACATGTCTTTGCTATTACAATATAAATAGTTAAGCATGCTCTGTGGATTTGCATTTTATGATGTTTTTAAATTGGCTTACTTTTATTGTAACTGCTCTGCAAAAATACTCCAAAGTTTTGTTTGTCCTTTTTATGCATATTTATGCAGTAGAAGTATGAAGTATTAAATAAGCCATTTAACATAATATCCTGCTATAGAAATGCTTCATAAACTCCTCAGAACTGTGCCCACTTTGTTATTCTGGACTTTTATGTAAGAGTATGCAAGCAGATTTATCAATAATCCTAATAGCAGAGCACGTAGAACAAAGTTAAGGATGTTTTAGTGGATCGCAGCACACCAAAAGATCTGATGCAGAACATATGAACATGGCCGGAAGTTGCACAAGATACGTCTCCCTGTAATATCAACAGGTGTAATCAAAGCAAAAAAAAAAAAAGAGAGAACAGGATACATGTCCTGTGGGAACACTGACGTTTCAGGCAGTTGCGCAAGAAAATACATTTTGGAGTAAAAGATGCCTTCGTTCAATTGCCAGATTTTTTCCAGAAATTGTATCTTGAGAAATCTGCCCCTTGAATTAGGTTATTTCTGCCATAGACTTCAGTATTTGAAGTATGCAGTGATTGTTAAGTATATAGCTTTGCAAAACTTGAAGATTAGATATTGCCCTGAATAATGATACTAAGACCTGCCTGCATTATTTGTGGAAGAATGAATACCTGAGAGACTATTTACATAACTTCAAGTAATTAAAGTAAATTTAGATTCAACTTTTGGGTATGTATGAATTAGAACTATTGATATCCCTCGAAGAATGGTATTTTTGGAGCTATAAGCATGAGCAGGTCTTTAAATTTGTGTTGTGAAATATGGGTATTGCAGTATTCTCTAAAAGAAATAAGATACAAATTCAGTTTGGTACTTCCTCATGGAGAATGCAGCAGGTAGGTAGTGCCATTTTAGTCCCCTGCTTCCTTGTCCCATCAGTCATTTCATATGGGTTGTATTACTGGTTGTACAGTGCTACAATATCGTTTTTCATCTAGATGTCATGGGCATTGTTGTAACCTTGAGCTGGTAGACTTTGTTCTTTCTATATTTAAAACAACCTTACCTCTTTTTTTTTTTTTTTTTTTTCCTATTAACTAGTCTCTCGTGACTTTTGAGAGGTGTGCGGTTTCTTAGGGGTTCTTCTCAAGTATTTCTGTGCTCTAAAACTGCTTTTTTTGGTATATTGTTAATTTTTGAATGTTTATAAGACAGTGAGTAAGCAACTGGGAATGGACATAGCATTCTATGGGGGTATTTTAGAAATAATAATTTTGGGTTACTTAGATTATTGATATTAAATGGTTTGGAGTATGATAGGAATTGATGGCAGCTATGATGCAGCAAAAGTTTTGACAGTGCTTATCTTCAGGCATGTGAGGCAATACTATTAAAGAAACTGTGCTTGAGCATTCACAGGGTCAGGATCTTGCTTCTCTAAGAGAGTGAGTGTTTATCACCTTAAAAGGTGAGTATTTAGTATGATCAGATTATGTTGTTTTTCTCAGGGCACTAAATATTGCTAGATGCTACGATTACTCAGTGGAATTTACTGGCGTAGGGCCCCCACCAACAGGAATGGAGGATGTTGGGTTTTGTACCCAAATAGGTGTGTTTGTAAGAAAATATTCCCAAACCAGTGAAACTGCTCATTTTGAGAAACCCACCAAAGCAGCTTACAAAACTGTAAGTATTCTGTTTCCTTTCTTTAGGAAGATGAGAAAAAAAATTTTTTTTTTCTATGATCTGCCTGTGAAGTGCTCTTACTACTATTGCAATCTACTATTGCTACTAGGTCTTAGCTCTGTAGCATGCACTACCACTTCAGAAGAGTATAAGTCCATGTGTTTTTAATTATATACAGGCCTTTAACTTATAGATTATTAGCTAAATAACAATATGCGTAAGTGTTCTTATTGTAACTCGCTCTTATCCCTAGAATGACAATTCTTCCTTCCTCCAGATATACTGTGACACTGTTTTTATAATCATTACTGTAGTCATTCTTTTCTATCATGTGGCTGTTAAGGTGGTTGGCACGTGATACAGACTGTTTCATATACATTAAAACAAACAAACAAACATAAAAAAGCGCTCCTAACAGGGAGTGTATGTTTTGAAGGACTGCATAGCCTCATCAGATATATTATTGGAAGGTAGGCATTTGGCTGAAATTGGATTGACAGGGCCTGTTTCGTGTGGTTTGCCTTCCTCTGCAGCATGTGATGTAGTCCACTGCCTAACTTCAGTGTTTGTGGGTAATCAGCTCTGACTCTTGTAGAGGCATAGGATCCTGCCAAGTTCCCTGTTCTCCACTGGCACACATTAAAGCTTTCTAGCTTTCAGTGTTTTTAGAACTAAAGTTTTGTGTTAGAGTTTTGAAAAATAGTATGTAGGAATATACCAAAAAAAAAAAAAGAATCTTTTTGGACTGAATATCTTCAGATTTTAATATCTTATGATACTATGATATATAGTAGCCTATGATTGAAACTTTGGGCTCAGTGACCCAGTTTTATGTTCTTGCCCTGGCAGGGGTAAGTCTGTCAGGACTGTTGTAGAGCCAAAATTAACATTTTTGTCAAGTACTGGGCTGAATATTGCAATGTGTCACAAAGGCAAAGTCTAATGCCTCTAATTAAGCGCCACGTAGAATATTTTTTTCAGAGATAACTGAGCATTAAGTAATAATGCAAAAAGACAAATACATTGTTTTCTTTTCAGTCTTATGAGGCCTTGAATGATTTGTTTCAGTGAGCATATTCTAATATTTCACATCTTTGTTTAAAAATATATACGTATCTTTAAGCTACTCGTGACTTGAAGTGAAATGTATTTTAATTTATGGGGACGTCTTCTGTAGTTTCTAAGCTATAAAGGCGTTCTATGCATTTGAAATCTCACCTATTTGCTAACTGTCTTTGTCAGAATACTGAAATGCTTTTTAGTCCTCAAGACGTGAACTGGGAAATATGTCTAGGTGCCTGACATATCATATTAGAAATTGCTTTGATTTTGCTCTGTCGCAGGGTCCTCATGGACATAGTTTCAACATTAACACCATTTGAGTTTAAACAAGAGGACGGTTACATCTTACATGTTTCTTATGAAAACTGGACTATCAAATTAATTTTTATTTTATTAAGTAACCATTTTAGGGGAATAAATGAACACTTTAAGGTCTAATCAGAAAGTAATATGGAATTGTCATGGACTGTGAAACTTTAGTGGTAATAGGTTGGTGGTATAAAGCCCTGCCTAGTAAGCTAGCGGGAATGAGGTTGCCTGCCTGGTTTCCTTAATCCCCCGGGAGTATAGCTCAGAGTAGAACATACCACAGTTGTTTGGTTTTGGCAGGTTTTGTTAGCGTTCTCTGCATCTGAAAGAGCAGCTTTTCATGTTTCACGCTGAAAACAGAGTAAAAGGCATAGCTGCAGCCCCAGTTTCTTCATGACAGTTTGGAAGCAGTTCAGAATCTACATAGCTGTGGGACTGTCACCAGATCCTTCTCATCAGTAATATGGAAAATAAGAGAACGACTGAGAAGAACTAAAGAATTGCAGGGCTTCACCTGACTGATCTTCAAGTATAGCTTGTGGATATAAGCCTGCTTTTTGAAGTTCTGTTAGCTTTTCTAATTGCCATTGTAGTTGTGAGGTATAATAATCCAGTGATACTGTCTAGTTTTCCTGTAATCTGAAAATGTTTAAAGCCAAAAACAATACAGGATTTAATCAAAAATATATTCACATTTTAGAAGCTGTTTTTGACAAACAGTTGTTGAGATACGAGTCTGTGATAATTGTTTTATGTGTTCTTGTATGTTGTAAAGGTCTTCAAAGCAGTGTATCCAAGTCTTAAAGATGAGAAGTACCTGCAGAATGCAGTGGTCAGTGAAGTTATTTTCACAGCACAGGTCATTAAGCGAAGTCTGCTGGACCATTTAAAATCAGAGCATGAGGAGTATAATGATGGTCCTGTTGAGATAAAATCTAAATTCCAACATTCAAAGAACTGTGTTTCAGAAGATCTTGAAAAATTGGCTGTTGGAAAAAGCCTGGAGCCATTTGTCAATGGAAATGCGGTTTATGTACCTCTTACAAAAATCTTCTCTTTTCCCAAAGTGAATCAACTTTGTGGCACGTTTGAGAAGTTATGCAAGCTTATTACTGGCAAGGTCACACTGAGCAGTGATGGTTCTGGTGTTATGGTGAACACTGAACATGAAAATGAAGAGGAGGAGAATTAGATTGCAGATTTCTCGCACAAAGTTTAGTTAAAGTAATGAAGGTATTGTTTTTTGTAGTTTTAGTCTGGTGTGTTCTGCATGCGAACTAGAACTGCAAAAGGCAATTACATTCATATTTAATCCTTCCAGTATTTACCCATTAGCACCTCTCTCATTTAGTGGTAAATTAATGGTTCTGGCAAAGATCACTAAAACCCATAGGATTTTTAGAAAAAGAGTGTCAGGGGATACAAATGAAGGAGTTAATCCCTATCAAGAAGCAAAATGTAGTAGTTATTCTGACTGGACTCTTGGTAATCTTTTGTTAGCTCCAAGGATGGTGGATGGGAACACAGAACTACATTGTTACGCTGAATAATATGATGAGTCAGGCGTAGGTTTAAGGCAGATTTTTTTTCTTAATGGAATAAAATTTGTGGATGCTGTTTCCAGGATGTCAGCCTTGGAGAAAACTAAATAGTATTCCAGATGCACTGAAATATGTTGCAGATGGTTAAAGGTCAGTAAATTCAATAACTGGGAAAAAGCACCATGACCTCGAATGTAAGGTAGCAAAAACAGGTAGATTTTCTCCAGTTTCTTCTTAACTACTGCTTGAGAAATAATTTTCATGCCGTAACTCTCCAGAAGCTGAACTTACTCCATTTGAAATTGATATCTCTGACTATTCTGTTTTTGAAAAAAATCTGTCATTACGAATGATAATCTGGCCCCCACGTGCCTGGAAAAAAATTATCCCTTTTCATGTGTAGTTATCGTCCAAAAATTCTTGCGGACACATTCAGTCGAAATAAAACGTATAGGTGTTATTGACAGTGGCTTGGCCAAGATAGCTGCTTTTCTAAGTAGACTTGAATTGTATGTGTAAATGCATAGTAAGCAAATGTTAGACTATTGAATTCGGAAGACCGAAATGTTGAAGGATGCACAGGATTGGCATATTCTTACAGGGGTACTACAGTTAATCACTGCAACTTTTTGAGTTTCTTCTTATACCCCATTTACATAATATCTTACCTGAAGTATTTGTTAAGAGTAAAGAGATGGTTAATTAAAAGGCCTCACTCAGTATATATTTCACAGTTTCTTTGGCAGCTTTGAATGAGCAATTCTTATAGAAGCTGACTTCCTGTTTCTGAAATATGAAAGTTTCACAACTTTCCGAAAATAAAAAGTCTGCATAAGGGCTGACTGTATTGTGTTCTAAATATCTGGAAATTTGCTTGAATTCGTTAAGGTTAAAGACCAGACATAAAGGGAAATTTCTCTGAATTGAGGAAAGGTTAATCTTTAACAGGCTGAGTTTCTGAGCTTCAGAAAGAGAAGACTGATCTGCACTGCTCTATCATATGGAATGATTAAAAAATGCTCACTTAATAATCTCTCTTTTGTGGGGGAATTTTCTCCCTCGATAAATAGAAATGGCTTATTAGAAATTAATTTTTAACACAATGTATGTATATATTTATTTACATTGTGATACCAGCCTGCCACACCTTGTATGTTAAAGTATTTGTAAAATTCAAAATTGGTAAATATTCTTTGGATACTAATAAGCATAGCTGTTTGAGAGTGGGTCCAGTTGCATTAGTTTCTTCTTAGGAAATATCTCAGCTGTTCACTGTGTAGTTTCTTTAATTAGAAGATTTTTGGACCGTGGTACTTCTTACTACCCATGTAATTTTCTCTTGTTTATATTTATTTATTTAGTATACTTTGTAGCTTGGTCATTTTAAAGTGAGGAAAAGGAACATGGAGGATTCCAGACCTGGAATATTTGCCTTCAATTCTGTGTTCAGCTAACATTTGATTAAAATTTTACGCATATTTGCGAATAAAGGCAGTATTTATTGTGTCACATTTAAACTTTCAGTTTCAGACAGACCAAGATCAATCCCATATTTCAAATCGGGATGCTGAAAGGAAGTATATGCAGACTAAATGTTTTAGCTTGCATGTGACAATATTACTGACCAGGAGATGGCATACGTATCTCAAAACAGATTGACCTTAGGTTGTTCTAAATTTTAAAATCTAAACAAAGTGGATCTGTCATTGACTTCCTTTGATAAACATTCTGAAATAAGAAATATTACCCATTTATGACTGTCACAGGGATTTTTCAGAAAAAATTAAGAGACTTATTAACTGCTTGCTCAGTTTATGCTTGCTTTGAACTGGATAATTGTAAAATTACTCTTAAGATTTTGAGTTCTGTGTTCTTAAAGAAGTAAAACTGTTTTGGGAACTGCCTTTAATTCCATAGAAAGCCCAGTTGCTTTACTGTTTGAACTTGTGGCTGGAAAGGATTTTGTTTGCTTTGACTTTCTTGCATTCATTCCTTGGGGAAATCTTCTTAATGAGGCTGTATTATAGTATGCAAATTTCTATAAATATTGCACTGTCAGGGGATGTAGGAAGGTGGGAGGGAGGGGGAAAGGTTATTGATTTGTCAGAAAAATTTTATCAGTACAAGCAATTTGAATTACTTTTGCAATTGTTTGGGTTTAACCAGGTGCAGAAGTGAATAAAGAGCATCAGAAGAAAGATAAGTAGTGGGAAATAGCCAAATAATAGTTTTGAAGAGTTTAAAAGTAGGATCATAACAGGCCCAGGAGAAGAAAATAGTTCCATATACTGTTTGTGGCATCAGAACTGAAGCAGAGGATTGGAGAAAGCATGTGGAATAAAGGTGGACAAGAAAGCCAGTGTGGTAAAAATACAGTGTAGTATCTTAAATATAAAGGAGGTAACTTGATAGTTACTGAGCAAGCTAGCAAAGAATGGAATATGGTCAGAATGGCTGAACAGAATGATTTTGGTGATGGTGTTTTAGGAGAAGTAAACTAAGGAAAAAGTAGTATAAATAAATTTTTTAAAAAACCCCTCAAATTACATATAATAAAACAAAAAAACCCACAGTTGCCTAAGTCAGTCCTACGAAAAGCAATCCTGAATTTTTGGAGGCCTGAGGAGTTACCTGTCCATCTCCCCAGGCCCTTCTCAAATGGATAGATCTTAGAACTAACATGAAACTTCTGTTTCAGTCCTTTCTTTCATGGGCTTCCATGGTATTAGGCTCTGTTCCAGGCTTGTAAACATGAGGTTGCTAAATGTGATTTGGATCATTTCAGTTACAGCTGGGTTATATGCAACACGTAATGGTGAGCTGTTGGGATTCTTTTTGTTTTTCTGTTTCAATAGAATAGAAGAAACAAAGGAAAAGAGCTTCTGAAATGGCAGATTGTTTTTTATGTAAAGAGTTCATTGCATTTTCTTTCTGGTATACAAAACAAACAACTTGTTCATGTTCAGTACTTTTACTAGGAATGTAAATAAAATGCACTGATGCTAGCATATACTTAAATGAAGACACTGGGGAAATGTTAATAGCTCATAAGAAGAGGTACTAAAAAGACTACAAGCGTATGAACAATTTTAGTTTTAGCACATGCAACTCTGAACTTGAACAAAGTTTGCTGCTGTTTGCTAACTTGTATTTACAGACTCCCTTCAGATTGTTAGAAGCATGTTACTCAATGCTTTAATGTTTTCAAACAAGGAACAAAACTGACTTAATCTGTCCCATAGAAACATAAATATATTGAGAAAATGTTTGCGTTTCTCCTCCTCGTACAGATCCTGCTCTATGCCCATACAGGGAATTGAAGCTTGCACACAGAAGCTTGCACTGGTTCAAGGAGTAAAGGGAAGGAGAGCAGGCAGGAATGAGCGGTTGGGTGGGGAAGAAGGCAAAATGACTTGTTTTGCTTCTAGAATTAGAGAAAGTAATTTTTCCCCCCATGCCAATCTTTGCCTGTGTGTTGCTGTAGTCCCCTGTCAGAAGGTGTGCACAAAGTGCACTTAAGTGTTCAGTGATAGCATGCACGTTCTGGTGCCTCATAGCTCCAGAGGGAAAGTAAAAACTCTTAATCCTTAATACTGCACGGTGAATTGAGTGCTGAATGGATTGAGTACCAAAATGGTAGTTTGTATTGTAATTATCTGCAGTTTTCACCAACCTAGAATTTTCAATGGAAGAACAGTTATTTACTTACTGCAGTACAAAAAAGCTTGTTTATAGCTGTGTTGACTGATGAGTCAGAAAATACATAGACTATGGGTGTTTTTTTTGTAAATATACCTCCTTATTTTTCTGAGTTACGCATACTCTGAGAGGGTTTATCCACTGTAAGACATTAAACTCAATGGGGAAGGATTAATTTTGTCAGTTGTCAGATGAGAAGGGACTATATACACAGCGACCCTACTTTTCCCAAGTAGGGAAAGTTGTAGACAGTGGAGGCTGTTTAGTAATTCATTAATACACCTGAAACTTTAAAACTGACTTTTATTTGTGTGATAGACTCATGAGTCTGAGTAAGCAGTAGTATGAGAGTTACTAGTTTCCTACCCCCTAATAAAATGGAGATCTGCTTCTCAGAACATGCACTAAACTAGCTAATTCATGATGCCCTTCTGCATTAAAGAATTAAGAGTAGTTTAAGCACTTGCTCCTTGAAATATTTGTTTTTATCTCTTCATATATTGCTACATACTCATTTTTTGTAGCCAGGAGACTCTCATAAGACTCTTAACAATACTGATGATGATGCAATGTAATACTTTGGACTAGGTATGAATTTTAATAAGCTGCAGAGGGAAAGTTTGAAAAGAAGTAGAGAAAGTGAAGTTTACTGAAGTTCACAGTTGAATGTGCCTTCTTTGCTTAAAAAAAAAAAGTTGTTTAGAAACAGATTCCAAGCTGAAGACTTGAGTTTATTGAATGTCTGAGACTTTTGTATTATGTACTTAAAGTAAAAACAAAACTATACCCTAAACAGTTTACTGAAAGACAATCTGATACACTTATAACAGTTTACAGAAAAGAAAATACCACATCTAAATATGAAGGTCACATTCCACTTAAAATATGCACAGTTATGGAATCACTTCAAAGAGTTGTAGCTCAAAGTGTGAAAAATAAAATACTGGAATCCATCTTTTAATAATCTTTTAATAAAGATGGATCCCCATGTAAACGTCCCTCCTATTTTAAAGGATCTCCTCAGGCAAGAAAATAATTTGTTTCTAGTAAACAAAATCCATTCTATGGCAATTAGCTTTCTATTTTAACAAAGAATAGAAATCTGGGCTATGGAAACACCTTTAGTAATTATATAAATATTTGCACAACATTCTTAAAAGTATACTTTTGTTAGTTGTTAACCCAACCCCCAAAGAGTAGTACATGACCACCTCATTAGTACATGCTTTTGATGGATTTGTCAAAAGCGTACCAATGATCAGGAGTACTGAAAGCAATATAACTTCAGTTTCATGCATCTTCTGACTTGCAGTACAGTGTGTTTTGTTTTTTTTTTTGGTAATTTATGTAACAGGATAGGAAACTTGTGCTTTGAGAAGCAGCAGAACACTAGCAGTTATTATGCTTTTTCTGTTTAAAATTCCTATGGAGGGCAAAAACACAACTAATACATGCTTTTGAACATTAGAACTTAAACAGGTGATCATGAGGTTAAATACCTGGCATCAGTAAAACCCTCTATTCTTTACACACAGATGATTAGTGGTGCTGTGCATTTGGCACTAAAAACAAATATCAGTTGTCAGTAATTAATTTATCTCAGCAAAAGGCTGCACATAATGCAAAACAACCACTGTTTTGAAACAATTTTTTTCAGGTTCTTTACAAATCCTAAGATTCTTTTGAACAAAAGGATAATGGCATCTATTGCTGACTTCAAGTTTTGTTTAACTGACATTATGATGATATCAAGTGAAGAAGGTAGGGTTACCTTCAAGATAAGCCAGCCTTGTGGCTGCTCTTCTGTTGTGAAGAGCAATAATCATAGTATAGTATAACAAGTTGCTCTACTTCAACCAGAAGTAGATTGAAGATGGAATGACTCAATTTTAATATACTCAGAAGCCAAGAATGACTAGTAGTTGTAGATGGACAAGGGTAAAAAAAAGAACAAAATAAAAGGAGCAGCTGATCAACATGGAACCATTCATCTAACTTCTTTCAGTAGTTCCTCATGGAGTGAGGAGAACACAATTGGGAGAAACAGCAGCTGTAACCATAGGTTATACTCACTACCACATTATTTTTAGCATTTTTACTTTTTTCCCCCTCTGGTTATTGAAGGGCTAAAAAGACTCTTGCACACATACTCCACTGAATTTCAGGGGAGGCAAGAAAATTTGCTGCACTCAATTTTGCAGTCAATGATAAGAATGAACATTTTTATAGGAAATGTAAGAAGTGGTAGTTACTGGGTCGCAGATTACTTTTACAAAGTGTTATACCTGTTATCTAATTCATAAAAATCCCCCTCACTTGGCTTTGTCCAAAATAGAAAAATTTGGATTTTTTTTAAAAAAAAGTAATACAAGCATACATTTCTAGCCCCATTATGTAAACACAGTGGAAATATTTTTACACACATTTCTTTGCACACTTCTTCTAACAGCAGCTAAAATACAACCTTTGTATTTTTACTTTGGACTGTTCCAATAGGTTAAAAAGTATAGAGATGATAATGAACAGGAGGAAATAAAAGCATAAGTACCATAATTGAGAAATAGCTCGTGTTTATCATACGCAATAACACTACTCAAACTTCAAACTCTGAAATTTCCTTAAAAATCTAAATAAAATGGAGTTTAACTATGCTATGAATTTATAAAAAAACATAAAACCTGTTACACATAAACCTTTTTCTCCTTCAACCTATGAAATAGGACCTACTTATATTTCTACAAAAGGATGTCAAACATCAGTCTGAGAAAGTTTGAAGCCTTCAGAGCTTTCTGTGGCTATACTATTTCTATTTAATCCAAGCCTTATTGATACAATAAGTGATAACAAAATTAAGTATCTGCAGTTTACAATTTAAATACAGCAGATCCAAGCTGGAATTTGAACTGTCTCACCTCATACATCCCTATAAAGATAGATTCTTCTGTACTTCAATGTAATTTTAAAAGATTTTTTCATCTTTTCTGCCACAGTCAACTATTTGTGCAAATTTAAATACAGTACATTTACCTTAATGTAATAATGGACAGAGAGTTAAGGAATGTTTTACATGAAGTGACAAGTCTGTTGCACAGTAAAGCTTTTTTTCCCCGAGTGCAGAGAGAATGTATACAATAAAGTGCTTCTCTTAGTAGGTTACACTGATAGTAGTTTAGGTATTTGCCTAGTTTTAAAGCTTAAGTTGTTCAGTAGAGTTTAACCCCCCATACCTTCCCTGTTCCTCAAGGCACATTCAAAATACAAGCAGAGCACTAACCAGCTGTGAAGGATTAAGCTAAAGTTCATAGTGGTGTAAGTTATTGAGTAGTTTGTTAAACAGTACCATCCATTGCGTATCAAGGTTCTGCGTTATTGAAGTTTCTGTGGAAGCAGCTTTAAACTCTAGACTTGACAATCCCAGGCACAAAAGGGCTTTCTGGGTAATACATTACTTTGCCTTGGTATTTTGATGTTGAATCCCATTTCTTTTGTCATTTATCCAAAACCAGATGTCACATTTTGATGTACCTAATCCTCTAGACTTCATTTAGAAGTGACATGACCTATGAATGGATTGTTGATATTTCTTTAGTAGTAGTTTTTTTAAACGCCTTGAAGCTAACCTCTAGTGTTCTACTCTACAATAAGATTATGCTCAATACTTTAAAGAGAAGATTTTGGATGTTTAAAACATAGCTGGGCTGTTTTGTGGAGACCATAATCTTCACTTCATATTAATTCTGATAGATGGAATTAGCTGCTGTAAGATTAAAATTGCAGGTAGGATCAAATTGAGTCCAGTTAATTTCTTCAGGTTCATTTAAGACTGACTCTTTCAAGGTGAGGCTTCTTTAGAAAAGAAGTTGCAAACAAAGTGTATCATCATAATTGATCTCCTGTATAAAACACTGAAATACCGTTTATCATGCTTCCACAAACATGTTTCACACAACTTACAAAGCAGGTAATTCACTAACAGCAGGAAGAGCGTACAAAAACAGTTTAAGTGCTTGCACAAGGCATATGTGGCTAAACATTGCCTTCATACCACAGAAGATTTGAAGCTCTATGAACAAGAGGCATTCCATTAATTAACAAATTAAAAAGGACCCCCCACCCACCAACTACCTTGCATACAGTTCATCTTGGCTTTTACAACTCTTACAACAGAGCAAACAAGAACTGATGTATCCACTGTGGAGCTCCAACTTTTCTCTTCTGTTTAAGTTCTTCTAATCTAGCGTTTTATCACCACCTGTTCATATGCTCCGGATCCTACTCTGAAAGGATGTTTGAAAGAAGTTAGTTCAATTCTGATTGAAATGGAAGTTACACAGTGAGTATCAGAGAACAACAGTAGAGCATACTGGAAAAAGTTAGAATCTTGCATCAGAATAACAAAGTTTGAAGGGTGGAAAACATGCACTATTACCATGCTGCTGAATAACCTACCACATAATGAATCAGAGTTTTGCGTTACATACAGTCAAACGCAAGGAATGATAAATAAGGTTACTAACACCCGCAAAAGAAGTTATTGCTGGACTTCTCTATAGTTCCTTAAACATTATCTTTAGGGCACAAGACATCAGCAGTAATTGTATTCAGCTAATAGATTTATTATATGTATATTTTATATAAGTAAAAAATGGAAAGAGACTTAAAACAGTAAGTGCTAGTCCTCTTACACTAAGATACAAGAAGAGTGGCTTGCAGTCCTCTGTTCACATCAAATTGTGAACAGTTACAGAGCTCTATTTGCCTCTCCCCTATGACAGGGCATAGTGGGAAGTTTTATGTGCTCGATTGCAGCACTGTGTGAAAAGTAAGCAGGGCGAGCTCTGGCTTAGTAAGAGACACCTAGTATATATTCTGCCTGGACCATTCTGGTAATGGAATTAAAACTGGATGTCTCCATATACTACTGTAGTGTGCTCTGTACCCATACACATCATCCTAGATAGAAATTAGCATGTGCAGTTTGCAAATAAGCCAATGATTTATCTTTTGACCATCAGTATTGCTTGCTTATATAAAATGCATTTGTTTTTATTACCATCAGCAGATGATCAGCTGTCTCCATACCTAATTCCAGAAGTACTTGCCAGAGTTACAGATGCTACACTAATTTGAGATAACGAAAAAAAAAACAACTTAAAAGTTGTACTGAACTGCAGATTCAGAGCATATTCTTAGCTGCTTAAAATGTTTTCTAGTCTGAGAAGACTAATACATTCAGCTCAAAGCACATATTGTACAGTATTTGAAAATGTTTTAAAGAAGAATAACTCTGTCCAGTTCCAGCAAAGACAACTACATGAATACAGTCTGAGGCAGATTATCAAAACAGTGTTTAGGGCTACAGCTAGGTGACAGATGAACAAGCTGTTCAAACAGGAATAACGTAACCCATGGAACCAAAAGGAGTTGCGAGTAAAACTAAAGGAAAGAAAGTTAGACTCAGTATCAGGGAAAGAGAAGAGTTTGGTACTATGAAGATGGATGGGTAAATCACTTTACACTTCCTTCCAGATTCAGAGTAATATAGTAAATCTATAAAGCTAAGATTTCAAGCTGGCACCCATTTCCTATGTCTATACCAAAACATTACTCAATTCTGAAAACTTTGGAACTGAGACTCTTCAGGACCCCTAAAAGTTAGGATGCTTATGGTGGCCCTCAGTTTGGATTTGGGAACTAACCTGTGTGTTCTGGTTTAAAACCTGACAATTTTTTTTTTTTTGGTTCCTCAAATGATGTGAAATGGAAAGATTAAAGATCAAGAATATATATGCGGAAAAACTGTTGTATAAGATGCATTTTTGTTTAATGATACTAATGGATTAATCGTTCAGGCTACATACCTGTTAGGCAGATGATGGCTTCCAAAAGAAGTGCTTCCCCCAGGGCCCACAAATAATCTTAAACCTTCCTCTAAAAACAAAGCAAGTTAACATGTTAGCTTTCTTTAATATTGCCCTAACTAAAACAAAATCATTTAAAATCTAACAATTTTGTAAACGGTTATTTCTGATGCAAGTATTTTAAGCAATGAGGAACCAAACTTCACAGGTTATAGCTCAGAGGAACTAACTTTCTTATAGGTTTGCCCATGTTCTTTCTTTTCATGCTTAATTAAAATAATCCTTTGGGAAAGTTACTGGAGTCATGAAAGGGTCTTTCTTTTCAACTTCCGGGAGACAGGATCAAACAAAAAGATTTAGTGATCCATATACATACTCCTTAAAATCACAAGCAACAGGAACTATGAAGAAAATGAATTCTCTTTAAGGTCTGTAATGTGCATCAGCTTTCTTCAAGTTTCTGTATTTATCTCCATACCTTCTGCACTTGAATCTAAACTGAAGTCTTGACTTTGAAGTATTTTTTCAACTATATCATCTGCATCAACTCTGGTAGCATCAACCCTCTTCAGCTGTGACTCCACAGAGTCTTGCTTCACAGGATGCCTGTAAAGATAAATATATTTAGTGCACTGGAATGTGATACAGTAAATTACATTTTACTTCTGTTAGATAAGCCTTTCGAGTTAAATGTACCTGCAGAGTTTTTCTGAAGAAGCATCTTTAACAGAAGTATCAAAGTTCGTTTCCGTTACTTTTAGGTCAGCCTCTTCACATGGCTCTAGAATACTTCCAATTCCTGTTGAGGTACTACCCACTGAGGCGTTTCTCCTGTGGCAGAGTTCAGAGAAACTGGATGATCTAGAGTGACATGTACTGTATCCTGTTGGGAAACAGGAGAGCTAGGTTATATATGCTGTTGACAGCCAAGGTCATCACTTACCTTTTATCATCCTGAAAGCAGAACTTGTGTTTTGACTTCTTGAAAAGAAACTTCAGAAGCCTTACAGGCTTTTGTATTCTAGCACATGCCATTTTCTGTTTGTTCTTGGGTGGCTTTATAATTAGCTTGGATCTGGTAATCTAGATGTTTTGTTTTACATTTATAGGGAAGAAAGGGGTTTTGCCATAAACTCTTTTTCCCTTCTCTTGAAGGGCCAAGCAAAGTTACTGGATATGTTTTTCATTAGGTTGTTTTAAAAAAAAGTGCAAGATAAACAGGTCCTTTAATTTTTTTGTCCCTTTCCTGCATCTAGAAGTAGATGATGGATTGAAGTATTTTGGTTAAAGGCTACTGTGACTTATGTTCTTTTTCACCATGAGAAAAAAAATCAGCTTCAGCCAACATATCCATTTAATTTTGGTTTCTCCAGCTTGATTTTTCCCACGTGGGGGAAAAAAAGCATGGATCTGTTCTGTCTTGATCTTACATACAGAAAAAAATTAAAAAAAAAAAAATCAACTTCCTTTATTGTTTCCTATAACATATGGCTAAGCACTACTGAAAGGTAATCATATACTTTGGAGCACATGGGCAGTTCCAGGTTTACTGCTAAGAATCTTGTGTGTAGTGAATGAACCGTTTCAAGGCTATATAGGGAAGCCTCCTTCCCTCTAAAAATGAGGGCAACATCAATCTCCAGTCAATCTAGTCTCTTAATCTGAGTAACTCTTGCTTTCTTACAAATACAATACCTTGGTGTGCCATTACTTCCATTTAAGCTTTAGAACTGAGCAAACCTCCATTCATAAATTAGTTGGTTTTACACACACAGAAGGTAACAAAATCTTTTAGACATGTTACTTAGTGTGACAAAGCTAAGGGAAAAGCCGTGTCACATTCCAACAGGTAATCCCTTTCCCCTTTTAAAGGGGAAAAAAGTTACCTTCCTAACTCATTCCCCCCCTCTTACAAACCCCTCCCCAAACCTGAAACTCTTAGGAAAAGGTTTTTTCAAAAGTTCAAACATTTTTTAAACATACAAAATATACTTATTTTCTGCAGTTCTAAGATTGTGGAAGTTAATAAAAAGCAACAATTTGTACAGAAATTGCTAACAGCTACCTGACAGTTTTGACTGCTGACTTGCATAGCTTGATGTTCTGGAATGTCCACATGCACCAAGTTCATCTGGGACTGAGGCGCTCTTTGCTGAGACATCTGCAACATGTGCAAGTAAGATAACGTTGCTAAAGCCAACATTATTAGTGCTCTGCCTGTAATTTTGATTAGGCTCAAATATCACATTTCCCAAATAGATTAGGGACTTGACACTATTTTTTGTTTTGTTTTAAAATGAACGTTTCAAAGATGCAAGTGCTGCAAAAAACATCATTCATGTTAAGCAATAAGCACTCCCTTCAAAAGAAAACGAAAAAGGAAAAAAACACCCAACCCTGCACCAGTAAAATAGAGTGCGCCATGGAAAACTTTGTATGAAGTATAGTTCTAGGTTCATCTAACTGCAGATATTAAAGAGACTATTATGCTTTTCATAGTAGAATGATACGCTAAAAGTTTTCTAATTGAAATTTCACAAAAAGTAACTGTAGTTAGGACAAGTTATATTAGTGTTAAGGCAGGAAGTACTAATACGTGTAAGAGCCCAGAGCTTGTAAAAGCAAAATTTCAACCTGTAATAAAGTGTTGTAATTATTTTTCTTCCTCCTTATTTACATTTCAGAGTAACTACTTCAGTTTTAAACAACACTTAGAACTCCTACTGCGTGAAAAAATTACATTTAAATGCCCTAAATCAAAGCTACGCATAACCCCCAAAACACTATCCATAAATTGAAGATTAAGAGCCAAATAAAATGCTCGTCAAAATACAAATTCAAAACAGGTCAATAAATTTGTCTCAGCAAACAGACAAGGAAAGATTTTAAACACTAAAAACAAGCCAGGCCATCAAGCCCATTTCTCTTCTTTCTTTCCCTTAAATAAACTGTGTTATAAAAGTAAATGAGAGATTCTACTGATGTTATCTGGGAGAGTACATCTCAGCAAATAAACCAGGAGAAGGTTCCTTTGTGGACCAACTATCAGCATCCCTTTAAGATTTGAAGTTTTTGTGGATCTCCTTGAAGCTATAAAGCCAGTTAGCAAAGAATTAAGAAATTAAGAGCATTATTTCATACCTGCCATGCCCAGATGGGCTACCTTCAAGTTCTCTCCACCTTTCCTGTCTTCATGCAAAGATTCTGATTCTCCAGGAATTGCTATAGACATTGCTGTGGAAGGAGGCCTGTAGTAAGAGATAGGTAAGATCTGCTGCATTTTTGCTGTGATCTTTCCAAAATGACCAGTACAGATTCTTCTGAGTAAGTAGGCCTAACACATTGTGCTTTGAGTTAATAATCTTGTAACCTTTTTTTAGTCTGAGAACATACTGCCTTACCCTTCATTCAAGAAAAGCTATAGCTATTGAGCTTCAGTACATTTTGCAGAATCCATCTGTTTCCACAGTCCTGTGGAAGACTTCTGGGCAGCCTTGGAAAGGCTTATCCTTTTTGATGACTGGTGGAACAACGTATGTTCAGTTTGGAGTTCTAATTGTTCCTCTTTTTTTTTTTTTAAAAGCATATGAATCACAGGATAATTTATATGCTAAGAAGTCACGTATTCCATGAAGTACTGAATTACATGCAAGGATGGTAAGTTAAAAAAAGCCAAGAAAAAAGCACCCACACAAAACCCCACTACAGTTACCCTGCTTGGCTTGTGCACTGATCTAAGCCTGGCTTTTTTTTCATCTCTTCTGCAGTACACAAGGAGATTCTGGGCTGAAACTCCCTACCTCCCTTTCTAACAGAGGGGCCTCTGGTACCAACTCCATGCATTCCCCTCTAACTTCTACCTCCTGCAAATTAAAAAACATCACCTACCACACAATTTAAATTTGGTTCAATATTAAAGAGTTCTTCCACAAAGCTTAAATGCTTGTTTCAGTTTATAATAAAACTCAAAGGGATATTAAGAAGAGTTTAAAAATTTAAGTGTTTTGCTAGTGCAAGAGAAACTACTTTGATGAGAAAATGACAACGGGAAAGGAATCTTCCCTTGCAAGCAGTAAAATCACAGCTAAATTAGTTTTCAAAATGTTACCTACATTTTTTGGTCTCTGTGTTATTTTGACTTTTAGAACAGACCACGTTGCACGAGTGGTATTTGTTGACATTTTTGCATTTGATAGTAAGTTAGCCAGTAATATGTGATATGTACCCTCTTGTGTTAAGTTTGAAAGTCAAGGGGAAGGGAAGAAGCAAGTACTCCTAGAAGTTGCTTATGCAAACATACCTATGTGACTTAAATGTCTAACATAGCATTCAAGCCTTGCTTTTAAAAGTTTCAAGAACATCACCCCAGATCATGTTAAGCCCTCTAGACTTCATAAAATATGTTGCTGACTCCAGACTGAGAAGTTGTTTTAAGGCTTATTTTTTCCTTCTACAAAAAAAAAAAAAACTGGATTAGATAATTTTTTTGTTGTGTTTGTGTCAAAAGTTTATGTTCCAAAAAATAGTTATATCATCAGTTTGGAAGAAAATGCCATGACCGAATAATTTCAGTCAGAGATTTTTTTCCTAGGGAGCTAAAAACTATTATTTAAATATTGATTTCAACTATTTAAGTATCAGAACAGGAACATACTGTCTTATTAACATACAAGACTAATGTTTAATTGCCTTTGAGAAACTATTCATCAGTATCAGTGACGTACAGCACCTATACGTTAGCAGGCCTGACTCAAAGTAAATCCAGGGTGCTCAGTAACCGGGGGTAAAGAAAACTTTGCCCTATTGAACAACTTCAGATAATACCCTTTTACTATTTGTTTAGTAAGCACAAGATGAGATTTCACACTGTTCTATTCCTCTTCTGTAAGGGTTAGGAGAGGAGAGGAATAAGGGCCTTTAATGGTGAATGGTGTAAAAGGACACTGAAGAATTTCTGCAGCTAGGAGTCATCCGAGTTAGAGTGCTGCAGACCATGTTCTCAGATCCCCTCAGGAACAACGGTAAGGGTATTGCCACACCAGTAATGCAAAAGTTGTAGCTGCTACAGGAAGTAGTTGATCTTGATCGTCTTAACAGAACCTACCTCAAACCAGCAAAAACCTACAAGTCATAGAAGTCGCTTCAGATTGAGTTAGATGCTCAGTGCTGCTTTTCTTGGAGCTGCAGCGTTGTATCACTTTAAACACCCAGTCTTTTTTATTTAAGGAATACTTCAATATAGGTGTAGTGCTACAGAATATACCTATATGAGATTGCCATGTCACTTTGTTGGCTTATTTGGAGGGTTGCCAGTTGCTTAAATTCATCTTTTATGATAATCTTTTGCACAAAAAAAATGCATCCCTACTGAAGTAGAAGTGTTTTAATCCTTACTTACAAATTGCTGCACTATCAACTCTGTCTTTATAATGGAATTTATCTTTGATGCAGTATAAGGTCTGACAGCACAAAAGGAAAATTAAGAACCTACAGGAAACAAGATAAAACTGCCATACAGTAGAAGGGGAAGCTAGCAATTTTTTTCAGATAGTTTTTCTTCTCCTTAAACTTAAAAAAAAAAAAAAAACCCAAAAAACAAAAAACCACATACCCCCCCCCCCAAAACAACTTTCAACTCTGTCTCAGATTATTTTTGAAAGGGCTAACGTGAGAACAAAGTATGCTGACTCAGACCAAAAGTCCATCCAAACCTGCATCCTCTTTCTGTCAGCAGCAAACAACAGGTGCTGAGAGAATATGGTACACAAGTAGTAATGTATCTGAGTACTCTCCCAGCGTCTGCTCACGTGTAGCTTAGGTATTTCGTGAGCCACAAATGATGTTTCATACTTAATAGCCCTTCATAATTTTTCATTCATTAATTTTTAATTTGTTCTCGAATTTTAGCATGCAGTGTGTTATAGCAAGGAATTCCACAAATTAGTTACATGATGTGGGAAGAAATACCTCCTCCCATTTGATTCCGTCTCCTGCTAGTTTTAGGATGTAATAGTCAATGAAGTGAACGGAAGAAAAAAATCGAGTTTAACTCAATTGAGTTATGACTTTGGGATAAATTTTATCTTTAAGGAATTATTGAATCAAAACTAAACCCCCTTCAAACACCTTGTTACGAGTAAAATACAACTAAGTTTGTTTAAATGTAAACCTGATCTAGACATAATTGCTATGTACTTTCTTGCAGAATTAGAAAGCGATGGCATAGAACTGAAAAGCACCACACTTAACAACCCAGCCTTAAGATGGAAGATTTTCTACATCTTAAAGTGTGTGTGTTGGTATATATATGTACACTATATATAGAGATATCTCTAGATATACATATACATATAGATAGATAGATAGATATAGTAAAAGCAGTGACATTAATAGTCTCAGGTCTGTATTCTGGTAATACTGGTAATTTTTTATTACAGTCTTCAAGTAGTGAGAGAGTTTCCACACTACATTCGTGAAAGCAGATTCCACATGTCCCTGAGCCTATCCTTTAAAATAATGGTTTTCAGGTTATTATAATAACACCTCTTATGACACAAATGCCACGTAAGAGTTCCACTTCCTACTGGTAAGGATTGCTATGTCATGGTTAGCGAGACAGTCATGCGTTCTGAGGAAGCGGGAAGCTTGCCATTGCACTGGATGATTTAGTGACCGCTAAGCGTGTGGGCCTCATAACAAAATGGCTTACTAGTCTAGAAAGAAGGCAACAGTTTCTTACATCTGCATTTTTCCAATGCAGGATTTTTCTGTCCTGCGGTTAGTTACAAAAGCTAACACTTGCTGTAGCAAAGCTATTACATTTCCTTAGCTACAGATTACGCACAAGGAGGACAAAGAGTCCTGAATATACAGTAATGCATTTCCATGACTAGTTACCACCCACCTCAGATGTGACCTCCTCTGTCCTTAATTGAGTTGCATAGTGTCCTTGCTGAGGGAAAATTCTTAAGTGCTTTCTCTTGTACCCAGTCATATCACACTTTGTTTTTTAAATAAGGCTTTTAAAATCATCCAAGATGTGTGACCAAAAACCGTAACAGTACATTTTCTACACACAGGCATTAGTCAAATTACCCCATACCAAGTATGTGTATTTAGACTTCCTGCAGGAACAGTGTTTCCCTTAAGCATTTATTTAATTCCCCCCCCCCCACCACCAATCATTACAAATGTACAAGTTAATATATTTTTCAAGCAAAGAATAAGTATTTAGTAGCAAGGAGAACTGCCATATTTCTACTGGCATTTTTACCAAGTAAACCATTTATTTTTTGTGCTTATTTCTCGAATACTGTTGTCAGATTGGAGAGTTTTATATGCAAATTAGAAGTGTAATTCTGAACATGAATTAAGCAACCTAAATATGACCAAAAAACTGTCCCACACAGATTCCAAACTTACATTTTAAAACATGGGTCTCCAGACATTAGCTGCATGTTGATCAAAACCTACAAATCAAGAAAACAAGACTCTCTGTAAGAAGATGGAGGGGAAAAAAAGGGGGGGGGTCTGTGATACATGGAAACATTTCTAAATTATACTTGCCACAAATCTTACATTGAAGTGGAATAAGATGGTATCACATCTGTACAAGACTTTGTAAATGTGCTTACACAAAAATGTACAGTTTTGTTCTTAATACACATGCAAGCCCCACAAAGGAGCATTTTGTTATCATTATATAGCTGCATTTACAAGAATCTGTAAAAGATATGTAGATCAAGAAACAAAAAAAAAAAAAAATCTTTCAGTCATTAATAGTAAAGACAGATTTCCTGTCTCTATTTTTCCCTGAAGCCAAAAATCAAAGATATATGTGCAAACAGAATTTCTTTTAAAATAGTGGGTGCTGAAGTATGTTCTTTGTTTCTCAGGAGTGCTTAGCAAACTTCAAGCACACAAGAACTGGCTGTGCTAACATCAGAAATAAAATAAAACCACAAAAGGTAAATAATGCAACAGGACAACAATGCATTGAGAAGAACTGTTGGCTGGGTCAAAGCTATCAATTTACAGTTTTCTGGCCAAAGTCTGTGACTGTCTTAAAGAAAGTAGAAAGTGCATGTCTAAACAGTATACTCAATAGTACAATAAATTAATTCTAATGCCTCGGTAGGGCAAGAATTAAAGTCTACTTGTAACATGCTGTATGCTATTACATTCAAGTTCACACAGGTTATTCCACCTTTTAATCTACCTGGACTAACAGGAGAGAACAACATGGTGGTTCTCTTCCAACAATTCTCACAAATTTTTTACGCTGATTACTATCTAATAGAAAAAGGAAAGTTCCAGGATACAGGACAGTGTTGAAGCTGGCTTATACATAAAGAAGCCGATTAAGAGAGTCACTCTTAGAGCTACACAGGAATTTGCTGAGCTTTCCAGATAGAATTGCTACATTTATATGAATGTATTAACTTGTTCATTGTTGCTTCAGTATTCAATTTTTTTAATCCTTGTTAGAACAGAAACACCTTTTGAATGCTTTTCTTTTACAGCTATCCAGTTGGATTTCCAAGAGTAGGACAAATTCTATTTTAGACTATGTAGATTTTTATGATTCTATCTAATCAAGGCTGATATTTTCACTTACTAACTAGTTTTCAGCAAGCATGTTTTAAATATCACTGAGTGCTTGGTAATACCATATTGGTTTTGGTTCAGTAACTTGTTTTCTATTTTATTAGTAAAAATTTGAGAAAGGAAACAAATTACTTTGAGAATGGAGTTATCCTGCCTTGTATTTTTGGTATCATAACCTTCCAGTAAACAGCGCCGAGTGGTATTTCCCGATCCAGCAAACTCTGCTAGGTTTAGATCTGCAAAGCCCAGCTATTAAGAGAAAATAAAAATGTTAGTAAGCATATTGCTAAATGAGAGCATCTGCTGCATGCACTGCATTGCCTGGCAGTCAACAGCAGTTTGTCTCAAACATGAGTAAGATGATGCCCATTACAGGGAGAGGCCCAAGGCAAAAAGCAGAAAACAAGCTTTGAGTGTTAAACTCCACACAGCTGTATTTTTAGTTACAAATTAAATTTCAAGGGGGAGGGAGGAGGGTTTTCCGTATTTTTAAAAGTAAACACATGAGCTAATTCACAGGCAAGATTAGGTGCATCTATTTACCTTTGCATATGCCTTTCCTCCTTTTAACTCCTGGGGGGGGAAAAAAAAAAAAAAGACACACTAGCAATTATGTAAGTCAACCATTAAAAATACTGACTTAAAGAAAAGTAAAAGTAGTTTTAAGAACAGCTGAACATTTCTAGGCTAGTATCGTGGTCATCTAGAACTCTGTATTACTGAGGTTCTTGGTGCAACCCAGCAGGAGACTGTCACCTTGTGAGAAGAAAAGGTGAGCGCCTGATAGCAGACCAGCATTTGGCTTCTGCACAGTTCAGCCCTAGTGGTAGGAAGCACTGCATACCAAAATGCTAGCACAATTCAAGGTTTCTAAGCTTACTGCTGCTTGCTAGAAATATCTATCATGGGCTAACTTTACAACGACTGCTGAGCAACTCTTCTGCTGTCCTGCTGGATAAACAAACTTCTTAAGAGCAGTAAAAAAAAAAAAAAAAAAGAAAAAGAAAAAGGAGTCAAATTATGGCAATTAATAATAAAATTACTATGTAAATTTTGACTAGAAGAATATCGGACTGGTAACAGCTAGAATTTGAATTTTATGAAGTCTACCAGCCATTTAAAAATAAAACCAGAACAAATGCAGCAACAGTGGGGGAAGGAGAGGAGGGAAGAGAAGCTATTTACCTTCCGAACAGACACCCTGCAGATGCAAGCATCCAGAATCCCTCTTGTGGCACTGGCACTGATTTTACACATAAATAAGAACTTTTTCTTCCAGCGGACACAGTTTGCCTGTACTACTTCTCTGCAAATAGAGAAGATGAACTTGTATCAGTTGCACATACTTTCAGGACCATAAAAAGCAATAGGACAAGACAGCTTTAGAACAAACACTGGTTCTACTGTTTGTGGAATGATCACTTTGTGCAAAGTCTGTTCAGAAGCCTAAATAACCATCCTTCATTCTTCTCTTTGCATAGAAAGACTAATAACTGTTCAGAGACTCGGACACAATATTAGACGCACAAAAAAATTTAACACCATATGTTTTTACAGATAAACGAGACTGATTTCCCTAGTTTGCCTAGGAGAGTGACATTTTCCTGGACATTAACTCCCTGGCACACTCTTCCAAGCTGCTGAGCTTTGGAGTGCATGAAAGGAGTCACCTTTGGTGAGCAGTTTTTCAATAATGAGGAAGGGATCATCATATGGGCAAAACTGAATAAATTTGAAGACTGGAACAATACAAAGGAGATGTAGTATAACAACCAGATATAAAGTCATGCACTTGAGGCAAACGAGTTTCTGCTACATACTGGGAACTCATCATTTGAGAGCAACATAGGAAGACTTAATATCTGGATGGATTTGTTGATGACAGGAAGTTTACAACCCAACAACATGATGCAGCTGAGGAAAAAAAAGCAAAAAACACAGTGTGCTTTCTGCTATATTAATATCACGATTAAATTAAGCTCAAGTGGAACATATTATTCCATGTGGGTAACTCCAGCTGAAAGTGAATGAACTCCAGAACCAACAGACAGAGGGAGGACAACTAGAAGGCTCTTGTATCCTGCAAGAAAGAATTAATGAGAATTTAGTTTATGTTGTCTAGCAAAATGAGGATTGAGAAGAGGCAAGGTTACTTCAAGTGCTCCGCGTGATTAAACACTAAAGAGACCGAAGAACTATTTGAGCGGTCGGGACCAAAATAAGGCATAAATAAGACACGTTGAAAACTGAAAGGTCTCTACCCACAGAGCAAGTTTCTAGAATAGCCTTCAAATAGGAGAAGTAGGAGGAAAAAGTACTTAAAGATTTCAATTTGTCAATCAGAGGGGACACAGGACTGTGATTCTGGGGACCTGCCTTGGTGTTCAAAAGCTTTTTTCCAGTCTTGTATTCTTAAGTTTTCCCGTGTTTTGGGACTCAGAGGAGAAAGTGTGCTACTTCTTCCACTCTAATCACTTTAGATACAGGCTTCACATATTTAAGCAAAATCCATCCTTCTTGTCCTTCTCTTCCATTTTTCTACTAGATTCCTGTGTTTTCTAATAACTTCCTACAGAAGCTTATTACTGAAGATCCAGTCTGATATCTTTAACAGGAGGTAGATTTCTATGGTTCAGCTTAAATCAAATGAGAGGGAAAGTTCATCGTATACGGAGATGATATGAATCAAAGGGCTCACTCCCAATGCCCTGGTTTGCTGTGCTGATAAGACTGCCATTTACATCACTCACTGGCACAGTGACTTGCCAAGGTAGGAATAAATTGGCCTGCATAAAATGAGTCAGTTTAATGTCCACAACGGGCTAACAGATTCTGATGATACAGAACTGACTCATATTCAAGCATGTGACCTAAAAGGAACAGGTTCTGTATGCCATGATCTACCTTTTATCCATTATGTTTCCTTATGTAAACCTTCCTGTGCTTTGGATAAGCAAAATCCCAAACTGCCAGTATGTACATTACTTAAATCCAAAAATAGAGCCAGAATTCAAAAGGGTCAAATTTGTAAGACGGTTAACACTCTCTACCGGAAAGAAGCTCAACCAAGAAGAAAGCCAAGTAAAATACAACCTTAAGGGATATTCGATAACCACTAGCTTTTGTTACACATAGAGGGCTTTAATACCTATCGTAGTACTTATGATAGTTGCTCATCTCTCAAATAAAGAAAACAGTCAACTAGATCTCCACTGTCAAGTAGAAACCGCTGGATTGTATGGACACCTGGGTTTGCATATTTGCAGTTTTCATACACCATCCTTAGACAGAACAACTCCTTAATATGCTCAATTTTTCTGGAGATCACAGTAGCCCAGTTTCACTCCAATTGACTTAGAAATATATCTCCAGAATTGATTTTTAAGAAGTTTTTCTTTGTTTCTGAATAACGTATTTTGGGCTCATCTTGACCAAGTAAAAAATAAAAGGTCTTCCTCTCATAAAACTACCATTACATCAAAAACAGTTTTACCATGAGCAGGGGAGAGACAAGGGAACCCCAAAGAAAGAGAACACCAAGACCTTTTTCTTGAACTGTCTAGCTACAACTTTTCCCCTCAAATAGAGGAAGGATGTTTATCTAGCTATTTTAAGCCATTAAATTCACTGTAGTGCTCTGGGCCTTCTCTCTATCACTAGCACTATCAGGACAGATTACAAATGCTGAAGACTCTCAAGAGACAGTGCTGACGTTCTCTGGAGGGCACTGAGGCTGCAGGTCTCCGCTGATACTGAACAACAAGGCCCTCGCTCACACTCCTGCCCTGTCCGTTTTTAGCCTGCAGATGGGAGCTTGTTAGACGACTGAGTGAGAAGGTGAACTTGAGTGCAGATAAACTAAGCGATATGCTTTGTCAAGATTTTCTTTCACTAAAAATAGCAAGTTCTGGCATACTTGTAGTATTTCCCCCTTTCTCTCCCCTGCAAATCCAAACCAAACACACACACAAAATCCCAGGATCAGATTTTATATCTAGTTTCAGCAAAGATTAAGAATCTCAGTTATAACACACATCACTATAATTAAGGAGACCCTAAATTAATAGGATAATTAAATATACTGTCATCTAAACTAAGTTATTTTTGTAGCTGTCTCTTATGCTAGAGAATTACTGAAGAATTTAAAGAACTACTGAAATTGAATCTTAACAGAAATATCTATATAAGACTAAAATGCATGCAACTATAGAAACCTTTAATAAAGGGCAAAAACTCTTATCCAACAATCCTTTGGCCTAACCTCCTCCTCCATTCTCTGTTTAGCCTCAGAGCAAGATACATCAGCTATGACCAAGAATCCACAGGGAGCTTGCGTTTTCACATGTTACTATGCATCCAGTAATATCTGCAAAACAAATCTAGCTTCCAAAAAGAGTTCAGACTAGAAACAACGTAGATTTTCATCTGTTCATTTTAGGGTTATAAAATGATGCTATAGGACTAGAAGGTATTTCATTGTCACCCATAAAGGTCAGAAAATACCTCCTCATACAAGTAGGACAGTTGTCACTGCCTTCCCTTACCACCAGCTGTGCCAGTGGGACTACCAACAGCAAAAATCACTCTTACTATTCATCATGTCGATAAGTTATTGTAGGTTGTGGTTTTTTTTTTTTTTTTTTTAAACACACATCTGTAACATTTCCAGTTACTAAGTAATATTACTACATATAACACCTGTGATTTCCTGGATGTTTCTGTAAACTCAGAAGGTAAAAATAATGTACTGTAATCTTTGAACAACTCACTATTATGGCTCAGGTTATGACTCTGCTTTTCAGAATAGTCTTCCACCTCTGGCAAACTACAGTCAAAGCAGGTTAACATTATAGAGTTGTACAGTATTCCAGACATCACTAACATTGTAATCAAAGAATTTAGTGAACACTAAACGCAGCATGTCTATTTCTAAATGCAAGATTAATGTAAAAAACAACTGCTTGATAAATGTAATAGTGTCCTTAAAAACTTTTATGATCTTGAATTTAAACATATCAATATAATAGCATGTATCATTGTTCAAGACAGTAAGATACCATTAAAAAAAAAAAACACACTACACTTTTGGAAGACAGACAACATTTTAAGTGCTTCTCAGTCTGGTCGTATCACAGGTCAGGATTTCCTGAGGCAGAGTAAACTTAATAAACATTAAATAGGATTATCAGACTTTTAAGTTCTCTTGCAAACAAAGAAGGAAAAATTGCTCTGAAAGGATTCATCAGTTATAAACCTTTCTTCTCTAATTCTCGCAAAAAGAAAATAAAGCAAAACCAAGAATATCCCTCCCTTTTCATAAGGGCCTCAAAGAATTATCAGCTTCTGTCGTAGGAGCATTAAGCTTTAAGCAGCAAGACAATTGAAAGAGACAGTTGTAAACACTGTGCACCCCTCACCCCTAGAACGGTTCTTCTTATAATTCCATTAAACAAAGAAAACGTATGAGCATATACTTTAAGGATAATTTCTGTGCGCATAAAAGCGCCAATAACTTATTCCCCTTTAGCTGAAAGAATCAAATAAGGTATCCAGAACTTTAGCTTTTAAGAGTCATATCTAAACTTGAAACTCTCATTTCATGTCCAAGGCCTTTAGGGAAAAAAAAAAAATCCAAAAAATAAACAGTGATATTGATTGGTTACTATGGAAATGAACCCAGATAACTTCTTGGCAACTATGCTTAGGCTACAGGGCATGCTGGAGAAAGCTTTCCGTTATGAGTCAGTTTCCTATGCGCCTCACACAGTCACTTTACCACATACAAAGCAAAAACAGTTGTTTTATGAATCAAAATGTGTTTTAGTTACTAAGATGCATTCAAACATGTCTGAGGTTGTAGTGCTTCAGTTCAATTTAAAAAGGAATGCTATTAGTAAGACCTAGCCAAGAACGATGCAAAATAGACAAATTTTTCAGATAAACTTATTCCAAAGTATAGCTTAAGTTACCATCATTTTACATTTGAAATTTAGTGAAATTGTCCCTCTAAATAAAAACCACTTAATTAAAATTTCAGTTGTGAACAGTGACCTTCCTCAGAGAATTCAGTGCCGTGAATACTTGCAGAGGTACACACACACACCAGATGATTTTTTTTCTTGAGATTTGGTAGTAGGCAGACCTTTCATCAGCTGAATAAATACATCCTCTTAAATGGTGGAGTTACACCCGAGCACCCAAAGAGTTCTAGGCCTCCCTAATGCAAAACCGCAAAAGATTAAATGCTCTTGTGGAGTTCATATTTTTAATAAGCTCATGAATTATATACACCTTGCATAAACATTGGTCCTTAATGTCCGTGAATTGTTCTGTCTACTTCAGCAGTACTACTCTTAAACCCTGTTACCTTTGTCCAAACTCACACAATGTTCAGCTCTCCTGCTATCACAGCGTAAGATATATAATGATCAAGAGGTGAAACAACATATTCTTTCAATGCTTTCATTAGCAGTATTTCCATAATCAAACATACTTTGGGAAGTATTTGATCAATCGTACATAATGCCAGAATATATTTGTCTGATACAGTCAGATTACGTATGGTGCACTCTCTTTAATCCCTTTACATATTAAAATAAGTCAAATTATATATTATTGACTGTAAACAATTACCATTTAGAATGATACATGAAAGTCCTGTTTTTCTTCCTCTGGTCCACAAAAGTCAACACTAACAAGTAGAACAATGTACAGGAAAAAAAAAAGTTTCTCCCACCCTTAATTTTTTTTTTTTTTTTTAAAAAGGTGAGAGTTGTGGGTGTTTTTATTTTTTAAAGCATTTGTGACCAGCAGATTCTGTGTTCATTTCCACATAAATGAAACATATAAATAACGGCCTGTTTCAGCAAATAGCCACAAATAAAAGGGATTTATTTTGTAAGAACTTTAAGCATCATGTGATAAATCCCTTCCTGCCAGATGGAAAAGCTTAAGCAGGAGGGTCTCAGAAATAAAGGAGCCAAAACTCCTTGTTGGGCATTTACCAAAATACTGTGTTCCCTTAATTAAAAAATTATTCACTCCAGTTTTTATCCAAATTATTCTAACAGCTAATTGTAGCATCTAACCATATACACATGATCATGTTAAATGGATTGGTTTTCAGTTTTTCTAGTAGACTTACTATAGAGTTGTTGGTCACTGAGGAAATAAAGTTAGGAACATTTACTTTCAGTTTTAAGATAGCCATTCAGTTTTTATATTAAACTACTTCTATACAAAATTGCTTCTGTAAATACTTTTGGAATCAATTCATTAAGATAAAGAAGCCTATTGATGTAAAGATGTCTGAGAAAAGCCCCCTTACAGCTGTTACACAGAACATAAGTTACCTAATACCTCACTACAAATGCTTTTTAAAGAAATAGCTTTTTCACTCTAGGAGGTAAATGGGAATATGTGGGTTTCTTGTTTGTTTTCCTCCCCCCAAAGGCTGGTGGTTTGATGGGAGACCCACTGTGGACCTTATAAATTTTATGAGGCTGAAGGCTTAGAGTCCGAAGTACAGGGAATAAAATGCCTTACAGAAGAGTTATCTCTGAACAAGTGCAACTTCTCTAATATTGCCTGATTTTTCTTGCTTCCCTTGATCAACCCTTGACTGAATACACCAGAAGGACATAGCTAACTATAGTAAGTATACTGTTTGATAAACTGGAGTAACATTAAATTTAAGTGTAGAAAATAATCCTTTAAAAGGTAAACAATATCCCGTTCATACACTTCTCTTCAGTAGAACGCAGAGCGCCTAACAAAGCAAGCTAATATCGTGATCCCGCCTTACAGAGGCGGGAATGGAGGCATTAGCCTATTGATTAATGGCTTATCAGTCATACTGTCAGTACTCTCATTGGTTCAGGTATTTTACAGTAACAATGGACTTTCCTGAGCTATGTCAGTGTTAGGAAGGTATTGCTGTATATAAAGTTTTCATTTATATTAGGGAACACATCAATTACTCCATACTGGTTTAGAGTGCAGTGGAAGACTACTGACACAGATTTGTCTTCTCCACAAAGTCTGCTTTGGTTTCAAACTTGCGCAGTCTCACAGTTGAGGAAAGGAGGTAGGTACCTGCACAACAGGCTCCTGGAGCAGTTGAATGTCTATCTTATCAGTCCACTTTAAAACAAAACATCCAAAACAACGTACACTACTTATTTAGTCTCCCCAAAAATGCCAAGTAGTTTGGCAGTAAGATCTTCAGAAGAAGTCACTCTTACTTCACAGTCTCCTTGTTTGGTTTAGACCCGTGCAGTTGAAGCGTTCAATAGTCTGGTTTACGCACTTTTTTTTATGTTTGTGAGTACAGTACTAAAAGGAAAACATGATAGATCTTTCACTTTCAAATTAAACTGAAGTCCTTTGTACTAGGCTGGTAATGGACGTAAAACAAAAACACAGACAAATATGAAGGAACCTCCCTACACTGTTCTAAAACAAGTTAAAAGTTCCAGCACGCAATATACCAGCACCAATCTTATTCAAACGTATTCTGCGTATCCAATATGCATAAGTTAACTGTTGACTACACACTGCTCATCCACCTACCAATACCAACCCCATGATCTTTAAAGAAGGGCAAACTACAAAGGACCAAAAATATTCAACAAAACTCTTTTGGAATACCAAGCTATACTTAAAATTGTTGATTAATTAAACATCTATTTAATAGCCAGAACACTAAAAATTTAGGTTCTTCGTATTTTAAAAAAAAAAAAGTGTATTCCATGTTGAAGTTAAGGGCTCAGAACAGTACCTGAAAGCATACACTGTATTAGTAAACTTACACAAAAAACTGTAATATTCAGAAACAAAAGTAAACTACATTTTTTCAGTATTCTGCATTTCCTCCATGCCTCAGTCATAAGAACATGTATTCTCTCTAAAGAGATTTTTTCCTAAGCATTGCAAAAACCAAACAAAACTAGTCATTTACAAACACAGAGCTTCAATGCCTCACAAATTTCAGCACTAAGCAAACATCTGGCTCAGCAGGAAGAGCTCCACTTGTTTACAGTGCACTGCTCTCCAATTACTTACTGCTGTTGCTGGATGCAAAATTTTTACTGAGCAATCGTTTTGTTTAATACGTTTTACTCATAATAACCAGGTTAAAGGTCTGAACTAGTAACATTTCATGTCAAGTATTTCATATAAAATATGTATAAACTGATTGTAATGTGGAAATAGAGCTGCTTTGGAATACTTATGAAAAAATGCTGACTAAAAAACAGCAAATGCAGAGACCTAGAACAGCATTAGCACAGAGAAGGGCAAACTGCATTAGGAAGACTGTAGCCAGCATTTCAAAGGAAGCAATTATTCCCTTGCATTGAGCATTTGTCAGGCTGTTTCTGCAGCACTGAGACCAGTTTTGAGCCTCCCTGTACAAAGAGACATTGATAAAGTCCAGGAGGCGTGAGGTGAGGGGCTGGAGCGGGGGATGTGGGGGCTGCAGCACATGACGCAGGAGGACAACCTAGGAGAGCTGGATTTTTACAATCTGAAGAGTTGAAGGGGGAATCTAACTGCTGTCCTCAGCCATCTGAGGAATTACACAGAAGATGGATCCAAGCTCTCCTCAGTGGTGAGCAGAGCAAGGACTAGAGGCAGTAACAAGAGAAACTCCAAGACGATGAAAGGAAGTGTTCACAGTAAGAGCAGTGAAGCAGGGGAACAGGTTGCTCACACAGATAAGGCCCTGAGTGGCATGATCTACCTTTGAAGTTGGTCGTGCTTTGAGCAGCAAGCTGGACTGCGTGACCAGCAGCCCCTTCCACCCTAACTTATTCCATCATTCTATTAAAATAACAGAAACAGTCCCTAAAATATGAAGGTGGCCAGGCTGTGGTGCTTGTGAATGGCAAGTTTACCTTGATGACAAGAAAATAACGTGCTCAATGTACTGTGCTGGAGTCAAAGGAAAATCACCAATTCCATATAAACCAAAGCATGTGCAGACCAGACATATGCATTTATATGCTTTTTTCACTTTTCACTTTAATAGATGCCTATCATACATCTGCATACTTATCTCTAATAACTAGTCACATTCCCTGCAAAATACAATCCACACAAACATTTTCTTATCTACTACTGTGGCCCCCTTCAGTTTTGTTTTGGTTTTTTTATATTACTCCTTTGATTTCCCTTCAGCCTATTTCTGAGACTTGTTCTCCTCATCCCTTATTGTTTCCACATCATTACTCTTCCACCTTTCTCCATGAACTCTGCTATTAATATTTTAGCCTTCTTTATCTCTCTCTCCTTTCAGCCCTGTCTAGCATATCCACACCAACCCCTGCATATCATGTTATGTTCCTGAAGAATGTTCTCTCAATTGTTCTACTCAGCCCATTTTACAGCACCCCTTCAGTGTTTCCTTAATAGTTAAGGAAACTACATGAAGAAAGGAATATAATAATTGGTTTACAGAACTCCCTTCTTATGCCTTTTCTCCCTGCAGAGGGGAGAGGCCCTGAAAGCTGCAGTTTAACAATCACCGACAGCCTCTTCACAACTGAAGAAAAAAAAAAAAAAAAAGTGTATGTAATGGACATTCAGGAATCTGAAAATAGAGCTACAAAATCGCAAGTCAGGATTTTCAGCCTACCACCAATTTGCCTTATAGCTCTTCAAAACTTACTATGTTTCAGTTTCTCCAACTGCAAACCAGGCTGCAACTGAAAAATGATTAGAAGTAGTGCTACCCATTACCCATTGAGCTACCCATTACCAAGGCTTAAGACTGTCAATAAGATTCATACATCATGCAGGAAGATGAAAGTAATAAGGACAGTAGCTCCACATGACAGGTATGTTTTTAAACAAGTATTTCTAAAAGAAAAAAACAGAAAACTGCTTAAGCAGTGTTATTATCAGGAGAAATTCTCCCTTTAAAATGCAGTATCAGCCAGAAGACAAACAATAATTAAAAGCAATTCAAAGAGTCCAGTGAGGCAGAAAACGTGCTTGCTGGAGTCACAAAAGCAAATGTCATTTCAAGCAGCTGAGAAGGCAACCAAGCATCACTGGAGGCAAGAAGCACTCAGTGTCTGGAAGGTAAGAAATCACACTCTACAGCAGAAGACCAACTTATTCTACCCTGTATCAGCTAGGGATAAGCACATATATTTATGCTAGTAATGCTAGCGTTCTGAGATCGCCTCTCAGAGCTCAGGAGTTCGTAGTATCTAAAGAAGCTCTCCAGAATCTGCTGGGAGATAAACATGTTTTGACGAAAAAATAATAATAAAAGAACAAGCTACAGTTTTCAGCCCTTTTCCCCCCCCCCATCCCTACCAATATTCTTGTCACACAAATACAGATCATAATCTGCTGCTTCTTAGTTTTGATTGTTTTGAATGTTGTTTTGCAAAGGGAAGGGAGAGACAAACATCAAAAGCGTAAAACACCAAAATCAGATCTCAGAGGTAGGGAAACATCACCAGACCAAAAACTACAATCATAAGATCACTCAAATCAAAAAAGTTACTTTGTTTCTTTTGGGGGGGGGGAGGAAAGGGGAGGCAGATATCAAACTAAAAATCTAGCTACAAGGCCTTACAACTACTGCAGTCTAAGCCTAAATAGTACAGCCCTGAAGGTACCATCTTTAAAAGCAAAGAGCCTTTATCTTCCAAACCAAAAACTCTTGTGATTTCCTCACATCCCTTCCTTTCTTTTGCTGTTAGTTGAACAACTCAGCCTATGAGCAGTTACCTACTCTACAGGCTTATTGATTATTTCTTCAGCCTAGTAAAATGAGGGCAGTTGTAGACAGTCTACACTTCCAACATAACTATGACCACATTATACTAGCCTGAAGAAATACACAAAGCATTCATTCAAGTCTATACCTTATAATAATTTTTATCTATACAAAGTAGTCATACATGTAATTTCTGCTCTAGAATAATTTTCTGTCCTTTCATGGTACACACAAAGTATTTTTCAGTAGCCTGAACTTAATCAGTTCAGGCTTCTTTTTGTGCCACTTTAATATTCAGAGAGATGATGTAGGTATGGAGTTGCTTGCAGGACTGGGCTTTTTATCATTCATACAGCATAATCCACACCGAGTTGAAAATAAGACTACACAGATCTGTTTTCATTTACAATTCACTACATATTCCATTGCTGCCAGCCTGGCTTCTTATGAAATCTCTTTTGTGAAGAATAGGTTTTGGAGAGAAAATGCTAATAACGTTAGGCTGTTTTACAGTTCGTCAGTATGACTGTTTGAGTTTTTGGTTTTTTTTGGAAGGCAAAAGGCAGCAAGGCATTGGTATATATCAGTACAAACTTGGAAACTTAGTTCTCCATACCTTTTCTTTGAAAAATTATGATTTACCAGACCCAGTCAATAACAAAAATAAAAGCTATTAGGGAGATGTGGTCAATTTTTCATGCATTTATACAGTATTTTAGGATATATTCGTATATTATTTAAAGAACTTAATCGTGTTTCAGAAAACATCTTTCGTAATGCTACAAAGTTCACTACTTTGAGAATATGACCACCAGCTCACACTGCAACTAATAAATACAGGCAGCTAGAAGACGATGGCCATTAAAAAGTTTTCAAATGCTGTTAGTCTGCTGTTAACTTAGTTTCTTCCTTATTTATTCAGACCTTTGCTGAGTCACCCCTGTGAAAATGCATCTGTTAATTCTAAGCCAACAACAAAGGCACTCCCTAAATTGGCATTGAGGGATCACTGCAGGGGAACGCTCTGCTTTCTGACAAGGCAACCTCAACACGATTCAGTCTGGCGGGAACGGACCAGTCACACCTCCTGGACTTCACCATACCGGCACATGTTTCACTGGCAAGGCAAAGGCGGCTAAGATTACAATAATATAACAAAACCATGAGCCCAGCTGAAATTTTACTTATTTAAAATAGAGATACTGTTTAGAAGATATGTCAGCCCGAGAAAGTGATTTCAAGGCAGAGAGATCTGCATTAGGACAGAAATGGGACACCAGCGCCTAAGGTCATGATTATCATCATCTGTTACTGATGAAGAAGTCACTCACATGAAGAATGCTTTATAAGGAAAAAAGAGAGAGAGAGATGGACGCTCCTTGCGTTATTTCGTTATTAAAATACATTTTTCTATTATAGCCTTTACTAAATTACCCACTTTCAGTTCTGTAAAAGGAAGTAATCAAAGGGAATAATGAGAGCCAAAATGGAATTTTGGCCTAAAAAATCCTTATTTAACCATTATGTTATATTGGTATGTATTAGTTTCTCGGTAAGGCAGGAGGGTTTTCAACACATCAGTGTTTGCTCTCGTTCCAAGGCTCTCTCTCTCGTTTCTTATAAAGCACCACCAAGTGCGGCTGAAGCACGACTTGTACAACCGTCATGTTTCATTGTGCTGGGTACTAACTCGCTGCCACTTGCTGCGGGGATGCTTCGCCTGTGCTAGTTCCCCGGCGAAGCATCCCCGGCAAGTCGTGCTTCAGCCGCACTTGGTGGCGAGAAATTGGGTCTTTTTATACAGCCGGCGAGCTTTACAGCTCTCCGACACGACGGCGCGAGCGGCCGGTTTCTCTCTGACATCCCTCATCTACTCCGGGATTTATTTTTCCCCGCCGTTCGGCGTTTAAGACCGTTCACGTTTATTTAAAACGGTGCGACTCTACAGGCGTCCCCGCGTTTGCTCCGTTACCGCCGTCGCCGGTAACGCGGGGGCGGGTAAAGGCAAACCCGCCTGCCCGCGCCGGTCCCCGCGCGCGCGGCCAACGGTCGCCGCCAACGGCTCTCCTCGCCGCGGCGGGAAACGGCCGGCTCGCGCCGCCGCCGCCCGCTCCGCGCGGAGCGAGCCCTCCGCGCCCGCCCCCGCCCCCGGCGCCGCCCGCCACCCGAGGCGGAGGAGGGGGCTGCCTCGCGGCCAGGGCCGCCCCGGCGGGACGCGGCTCCCCGGAGGGGGCAGGCTTGAGCCAGGCTCTGCAGGACCCGGGGCCCGCGCCCCCCGCGCCGGCTGCCGGCGGGCGCCCCGCGAGGCACCTACCGGGAGGACTCCCCGCTGAAGCTGCCGCCGTCCAGCAGCCGCACCTTGCAGAAGAGGATGCCGTTGACGAAAGGCACGGAGGAGAGCTCGTCCAGCTCCAGCTCCACGCGGAACTTGAACTTCTTCTTCTTCATCATCATGAAGGCCATGGGCTGGGGGCCGCAGGGCTCCCCGGCACGGGCTGCCCGGGAGGGGGCCCCTCGGCGCGGTCAGCGCCGCGCAGCAGCTCCCCCTCGCACCCGCCTCTGCGCTCCCATGCTCGGGGCGAGGGCGGCGGCCGCCGCCGCGACGGGACGCGCTGGAGCGCTCGCCGCTCCCGGCTGAGCCCCTAGCGGCGGCCCCGCCGCCCGGCCAACGCTTACATGGCAGCCGGCGCCTCCCTTTGAAACCCACACGCCTCCGCCCCCGCGGGCGGGGAAGGGAGGGAGAGAGGCGGGGCGGGGGCCGGGGCCGGAGCCGGAGCGCGGCCCGCGGCTCCCCGGCCGCCGCAGGGAGCTGTCGGCCGCCGGGCGGCGCCCCCCGCGGCGCGGGCGCCTCCGCGCCAAGCCCGGCCGCCGCTCCCCCGCCGCAGGGGCAGGGGCAGGCGGGGCGGGGAGCCGCGCGCCTCGGCTGCGGGCTGCTCTGGGCCGCGGGCTGACCCGCTGGAGGGGGGTGCCGGGGCCGCGCAGGGCGCAGCACCTGCAGCGGCCGCGGCGTCGGCAGAAGCCGCTCTTCGGCACTTCCTCACCCGGCCGCTGCAGCGCAAAGGCTGAAGTACTCGCCTGTCATTTCATGAAGGAGTTGGCTGGTCCCATTTAAAGATGGCTTAATGATGACAATTTGACTTACCGCTGTCAAGCCCAGCGGATGGTGTCCAGAAGAGCGACGTGGCCGTGGTCCTGACGGAGCTGAGCTTGTGCTGAGAGCTGTGCCTCCAGCAGCTCTTCCCTGCATGGATGGTGGGGTGCAGTCCCATTAGGAAAGCCTATTATTTTGCTCACATTAAATATTTTAAATGCATTATTTTAAAGAACTAACAAAATGAAGCACCTTTTACATTTTATTGTTATAGGAAGGAAAAGTGTTCAAATTTCAATTCTGAAACATTTAGGTTCCTTTTACTGTAGTTCAACCCTTAGCAGAGTCTTTTACAGCAGTTCACTCTGTAATTTACAACTGTTTATATTTTGGCTCCCCTTTGTCACAAGCAACAGATGTTCATAGTCTGAGGAGGAGAATCTGTGTTTACATTTAATAACAGTCCTGTGACACAGATGATCACAGCAGCACACAAGCAGTGTTATTTCTTATAACGTATAGTCCAATGCCAGCATTTGCTTCCCAGGGAGCAGCTTTGTCTCAAAAACTCAATCTGGGAGACCAAAACAGAAAGCAAGGTCTTAGCTATGTCTATCAGCATATTGGTTTCTTCTTCACAGAAGACTGCCTCAGAAAACCCTAACACACAGCATGTCTTCCCACAGCTGGCCATTTGCTCACCTGTTAAGAAATAGAACGTGTAAGATTACATGCAGCGTGATGCATGGAATCTTGCTGAAGTTTGTGAATATAACCGTTACCCTTCAGTCAGGATAAATGTGGAAAATGGGATGTTTTTATGGAATACTCACCTGAAAAAAAATACTGCCAGCACAAGTGATGTTCATGGCTAAGCATGCCAAAAAGCCAAGGACTGTCTTGTAACATGATCCTGGAAAAAAAGAAGGGGGGGGGGTAAAAGAAGGTAAAAAGCATCAAACTGGACTGCCTAGCAAGAAATTACTCCTGCTTTTTGTGTCGTACAATGTCCCAGGCATAAAAAATATTTTTACACAGTTTTCCAGTAAAAAGAAGTGCAATGGTAATCCTGACTCCACCATCAGTTTCTCTTCCTAACAAAAATTCCCCCCAAAACTCCAGAATCTCAACCAATCACTTGCTCTGAAAGCAGTAAACTAAAGTAAAATTGACATGAAGACATCTTTTAGAGATCTAAGGAATGTGGCCTTGACCTAGGAATTCCCCCCCTCAAGAACATTCATTTAATCTGCTCTAACATCTGTAATGGACTGCAACAGGCTAAAATATGTCATACCACCCTACTTTTTGGGTACTGTATTCATCAGCTCTCTGTTAATTGAAATGGAATGTGAAAGACTCTCAGCACCTAACAGAAGTGAACTAGTATCATTTGTTATATCTGTTTAATATCAAGTTATAGCACGTCCCTATTAAGACTAAAGAACTTTCCAGAGCTCTCTTAAAAACAGATGCTTCAGGCTGAGGAAAAATATTGCCATATTTATCTAGGAAGGGGTCAGGTCCTGTGTATTAAGATCTGAGAGAACTAGGAAGAGCAGGCTTGGGTATTAGATGGATGCTCTGCTAACAAGAGAATTAGGGAAACGTTGTGGTGGTGAGGTGCTTATTGTAAGTCATTTTATTTACAGAAGACTCTTGAAAGTTTGCTCAATTTCTGTTTAGATATCTGATAAATACAATTGGTGCAACTATTGTATAAGACCTTAAAGAAAGTCAGAACTGACATAATCTTGGTTTAGGGAGATAGGTCAGCAATGGTTATAAGATGTTTAAAGCCTCTAAATTAAGATACATTAAAGAGAAAGTTCATTGTAATAAAATAGATGCCTACCTTCTCCAAGCAGTCTCCCATGCAAGTAGACCCCTGTATAACTGAGTTTCTCATTAAGTAGCTACAGCTGATAAGCTGAGTCAGGGTTCTGGGTGCCTTAATGGTCCTGAACAGCCCGCACCTGAGCCCCCCCTTCCCCCACCACCTGGGGATTCATTTAAGCTCAAATGGGACCATTAGTCCCTGCTTGTGTTACAGTGTAGGTGTGCTGGTGCTTGGCTGTGGACCTTGATATGCAGACAAACTTCCTAGTTTAACCTTGGACCTGTCTGATGACCACTGAGCTGGCTGCTGTCTCTAGACCTGATCCTTGCTCAAGTTCCTAGCTTGACCCTAGACCTGCCTCATCACCACAGATGTGCCTGGCAGCCTGGGCTCTTGGCTGTTGGTGGCTGCTGCCCTAGGCCTGCCCTGCTCACCTTGCTCAGGTACGGTGGGACCAGCCCTGCCCTGTTGGCTGGGTTATGGAGCTCATCTCCTGCCTGCTTTCTCTTTGAGAGCAGCTGGCCCTTGCTGTGCCCTGGTATCCTGAGATGATAACTACTAAAATGAAGGTGTGGTTGCCCCCCAAATTCAGAAAGTTTTGACTCAAATTCAGCCCTTATCATAAGGGGGGGGGGAAGAACACCCCACTTTGTCCAGGGAGTGTATTTGTATTCTGAAATCTGATATTTGAAGAGAAGTCTCTTATATGGAGTGTAACCTCTGTGATCAAAAGGAGTCAAAGTCAAAGGTGTCAGAAGTATGGCTTTCTAAATATATTTAAATTTTTCATCAAAAGAAGCTCAAAATAGCAGAGGAGAGCTTTTTTCAAAAAAGGATAAACACTGTCAGTAATCCAATAACCCTGCATTATCAATGATATAAAGTGTCTCCTGCAAGTTTAAAGCTCAGGAAGCTTTATTTTGGGAGAACTTCATAAATCTTTAAAGAAATGTTATTACCCAGGCAGGTAGAAAACCTCAAAGATTCAAGAAAAAACTGGTGTCTTCAAAATACCAATTACATCAGGAGGAAAACAAATAACTCAAAGGCTGTCTACCCTGTCATAAGACTTCAGTTGTGAGGTGGCAGGAGTTTAGAGGAAATGTCCTTTATGGGCAGAAGATTCCATGATTGTCTCTGGCTGGGCTTTTTAAAACCTTTTCTAAAACAGCAGTGTATATCACTGTTGGAGATAAGGCATTAAAATGTCCTGTATTTCTTTACTCTGCTAGCCTATTTGCTTTCGGCTGCATCACTTCTCTGCTGGATGCTCCTCTTTCAACCTGTAGCCCTTTTCCTGGGAATAGCAGTGTCAGGAAAAACTCTGGAACATTTTCTTGCTTTGGCTCTAAATGGATCACTGGTCTGATCCAACTTTAGGTCTGGACTACAGCCTGTACCCAGGCCAGTGCTTCCAGCAGCGATCAATTCTAAGCATGCCATCTTGCTCAAGAAATAAATTAATTTAAACATCTGAAACTGCAAATAATCAAACTAAAAGGCCATCTCAGTGGGAGCTAAATGGAATATGGGTAGTAAACTCCATAATCATGACACTCTAATTCTGCTTTTTAAGAAATACACAGTGAAATTCCAGGCCTCCAAATAGATATGTACCTCTTCAGTAATAACAGACGTGAGCAATCCCACTGATTACCCTCTGAAGGGTTAGGACCTTAATACTGCATGGCTATTTACAGCTATGTTGTAAATAAAGCTCAGCTTATAGCCCCACTCCTACAAGATGTTCTGTGCCCTCCAAAATGGCCACAGGAATGTCACAGGAAAATCAGTGTCTTCTAATTCAGAACACAGCTGAAGGTTGCTCAGCTTAATCTATGTTGATGATATTAAGTCATGATTTCCTAATCTGTAGACAATATTTGTCTATATTAAATCACTTTTTCTGAATTAAAAAAAAATACATTTCTTCACTCTAGAACAGTTTGATGCCACATGTTAGAAAAGACAGGTACCAGTTAAGAAAAGCATGTGAAAACTAATAATAGAATCTGAATTTATCGTAGCATATTTTATTAGATAAGATTTCAGAACATACATTTGCTTTGAACACATTTTTATGCTGGTAGCTTAAAATTGAATTCATTAAGTCTGTATAGTGAAGCAAATATTCACTTCATCTCAAAACAAAAAAAAACCACTGATCTTTGATTTCTGCCTTCTAAATGCCTCTTGCATTTGTTTTGTAATTATATCATCCTGTATGTGTCCTGAAGATTGCTACTTCAGGTGACACAAAATTGATGGGTGTAGTTCACTGATAATTTTCTTTTTTTTTAACCCTGTACCAGAACTGGAGTTGATCTCATCATTTTAAAATTATTCAGCTTCACTGCAGTCGCTGGAGTTAGGCTAGGAATGACTTTTGGCTTATGCAGTAGGCAGTTTTCATAATTTTGAGTATTATAGAGTGTCTCCTCTTTCAGGGAAAGAGCTATAGTACCTACGGCAGACACTGAATTATGCAATTCAGCTGATTTATCTTTTATCTTTCAGGCTATTAATAAAATATATTAAGTTTCTAGTCTCTTAGAGGAAGTGCTATAAATATTGTAAAGCCTAAGTGGATATTATTGATGTAATTTAAACATGTATTCATACATATACTATTGAAAGCTCTTGTTTTAATAGCTTAAATGTCTATATTTCCAGATATGTTTCATATTACTGATATTAACAGTGAATAAAGTTGTATAGTATTCAATATGAATAATATAAATTTTTAAAGAATGTAAAATGGTTTATTTTAAATACACATACATATATTTTAAACATCCTGAGGTAAAGATATTTCTTGATGTACAGATGTCCTTTGTGGCTATGTGATTTTTTTCAAGCAAGGTAATTTGCAGTGCAAGATGATGGGCTACTCAAACTAAAAGCATGTATTTATTTTAAACAAACAACAGCCCTATGAATGATACATGCCCCAAACCTGTCATGTAAGATCGTTTGTAGAAGAAATAAGCTTTGATAGTGTAGTGCTAGTCTCATAATAATAGGGAAGGCTTTTTTTTTTGGTTATTGGAGATGGAAATGAGTCAGCTCTAGGACTGCTTTTGTGGTCACTACCTCAGATGTCACTGCAGTAGGTCACTTAGGCCTGATTAGCGTCTACATCTTTAAATAACGACAATAGTCTCCTCACAGCTATGTATCTAATAGTTTATCCATCAACATATGTATAATGCCTGCGACTTACCTGCTGTTCCTACTGAATTAGTGTGAGCCAATCAAAATATTTTGTGACCCTTTCTGCACAGCTTGGTTACTTACTCCATTTTCAGTGACACTAGTGCAAATCTGCAATTGTTCCAGGAAAAATGAGTGTTTCACTGCTGCTTCACATATTATATAAACAGTTGGACCAAGGAAATACGACTCATACTTTGAACCCTGTGCCACACATATAAGTCAAAGCAGAATCTATCTGTATATATGAGATTTCTAACCATCAGGCTCTGTTACCTGTCTGCTCTCTGTGGTCTACTTTTCCCACACAACTCCTAACACAGTAACACATGGTATAGATATTATACATGATGTATTCATGCAAACCAAACCTGCCAAAACTAGCTTTTCTTCCTTTCTGCTTCAGGAACAAGAGCTTCTTTTCTGCTTTTACCTTTAATTTTGGACTATCAACACTATCTTTTCACAAGTGTAAATGATAACTACAAAGTTAGAAAGTGTCAGTGTTCCACTGACATTCTTTTCTTGTCTTGATTTTTTATTTATGCCACTTCCTATTTTAGTCATCCCTCATCAGACACTACTGTATTTTTATTATTGGATAAGCACCTTTGATTTAATTAAAACTTGTAATAATAAGTTTAATTTAATCTTTCAGCCCACACTTCAAGTAAATTACAGCAGACACTCAGCCCACGAACTTGTATTTTCATTAAAGTAATGCTTCCATTTAATTGATGAAGAAAATATTATTTTAATCATATATCATATATATGTGTGTGTGTGTTTATAAATAATGACTTCAGAAGTAATTGCTAAATTTTAATGCTTGTTTTTATGCTTCTAGGAAAATGTTTGTGCTTAACGCTCATTGATTCCTGTGAATGCTTGCATATGGTTGCATCTTATTATGTCCTTTATGAACATACGAATGACATTGGCACACAAGGTAAAACTGCTTGAGGTCCACTTAAACGTATGCTTCAGGTGTTCCAGTGTTCACTTTTGAGTGGCTTAGGTCATATATAGTGATAATAAGTAAGTATGGTACTTAGTATCATATTCATGCACTATATAAGAAAAAAATAACTAATTTCACCAAGACTTCAGGCAGTGGCAATACTGGATACAAGAAGCATAGTGGTATGCAATGAGAACTTAGGGCAGCACTGTTTCATTCCCACTTATGTCATGTTTCTACTTAGTACACTCAGTAACTAGTATTGATAATTATCACTAATCAGAACATGTGATTTATAAAAGAGGGAGCTTGCTCTTAATGTTTTTTATTTATATAAATATGTAAGGATTATGGAACAAGACTGGAAAAACTGAATAAAAAGTACTACAATTAGTAGTACTACATTGCTGGGATACAGTAACCTCAGCAACATTCAGTTTCATTATTCCAGAACAGAATAAAGCATATTCAGATTCTGCCTACTGCAAGACACAAGTTAACTGTACTACCAAAGTAATGGGGTGTTATATTGGTCTTGTTTAACTTTATCAATGACCCAGAGGTGGCAAAGGTGATAGTTTGCTTATCAACTTTGCAGCTGACCCCAAACAGGGGGACCCCTTGATATGCTTTGCATCTGGGCTGCCATTCAGAGACAAGCAGGAGGAATGGGCTGAGAGAGACCTTATGAAATTCCATCAGGACAATCGCAAAGTCCTGTACGTGGGAAAGAATGATGCTTGCAATGATGCAGGCTGGGGACCAGCAAGCTGGGAATGAGCCTTGCTACAAGACCTGGGGGTCCTGGCAGACAGTGAGCTGAGCAAGGGCTGACAGCAGCAGGCCAACAGCAGCCTGGGCTGTATTAACAGGAGCGTAGCCATAGACGGGGGGGGGGGGGGGGGGGGGGGGGCAAATGTGATTATCCCTTCTACTCAGCACAAGTTAGATTGCATCTAGATAATGCATCCTGTTTTGGGCTTTTCAGTACCTGAAAGACATGGACAACCTGGGGAGGAGGGATAAACCTTCAGCAGAGGGCCACCAAGAGGCTCAGAGGGCTGGAGAGGCTGAGGAAACAGCTTGTTCAACCTGGAGAAGAGAAGGCTTTGTGGGGCTCTAATAGCAGTTTTCCCCCCAGTATCTGTGGTAATGAAAAAGATGCAGCCAGGCTCCTCGTAGTGGGGCATAGCAGGAAGATGAGGGACAACGGGCATAAGTTGGAACAAGAAAGGCACAGACTGGTTCTAAGGGAAAAACTGCCTCCCTGTGAGAGCAGTGAGGCAGTGGAGCGAGTTGCCCAGGAAAGTTGTGCTGCCTCCATCCCCAGAGGTTTTCAAGACCGGATAAAGCCTGGATATCTGGTCTGTGCTCATGGCTAGCCCCGCTTCGAGCAGGAGGTTGGCCTGCAGACCCTAGAGGTCCCTTTCAACCTCAATTATTCTGTCATTCTGTGAACCTATAGTGCAGCTGTATTAACTTTAAATATTTGGGGTTACTTATTCAATGTTATCTAACTTTTCAATAAGCAATTAGCGTTCGTATGGTCAGGTAATGAACCACATCAGCTTTATTAAATTATTAATTACTTTTTGAGTACTAAGTTCCTACTACAATAAGGCTGACGCACACTTTCCACCGTTTTATATTGATGAATGTGCAACAGGAAAGCAAGACCAGATTCAGTCACTATTCTCACTGCAACTCTTTGAATGGGTAGTAACCTTTCCCTAACAAACAGCTTACTGACGTTTTCTGTCCATTTGTTCTCATACCAGCTGTGTCCTTCAAGCAGTTCCTTTTGCATTCTGACGTCTACTCCACTGATTTATTTATGAAGCAATCATTTCCTCTTTTAGTCTTTGTTCCAGCAGGCCAAACAAGCTAAGCTCTTTTTGAAAGGCTGGCCTTGTTCTCTGGATCGTTCTAGTGGTTCTTCATAAAACTTCGACTCTGGACTTACCTTTTTTATTCCAGGCACATTGGTGAGCATCCAAATGATGTCTCAAGTGCCTCGCAATGGCAGCGATATTTCTCCAGCTGTACTGGAACCATTTAAGCCTGAGCCTCTAAGCGCGCTTCACTCACCAGCAGCTGATGGCCGGGCGCGCCTCGCCTCAGCGGCCCCCCCCCCCCGCCGCCGCCGCCGCCCCCGCCGCCTCCGCCTCAAGTCCACCCCTCCGGAGACCGTTACCGCCCACGATTTCAAATCCCAACGGCCGCCGGGGTGCCTCGCGCCCGCCCTGGGGCTCCCCGCCCGCGGGCGCGGCTCCCCGTTCCCGCCCCCGCGCTGAGGCGGGGAGCCGCGTCCTCCCTCCCTCCCTCTCTCTCTTTTTCCCTCCCTCTGGCGGCCGCGGGCGTTGTCGGCAGCGCCGCGCGGCCCCGCCTGCCCCCGCCCAGCCCGCGGGAGCCGAGCGCCCCGCTGCCCGCGGTCCCTCGCCGCCGCCGCCTCGCCATGTTCCAGCTGCTGCGGGGCTTCGCGCTGCCCGCCGCCGCCTGCGACGGCGGCAAGGACGCCGACTCGCGCTACGCCAACCTCTTCAGGAAGCTGGACCTCAACGAGGATGGGCGGGTGGACATCGCCGAGCTCCAGACGGGCCTGCGGGCCATGGGCATCCCCCTGGGCAAGGAGGCGGAGGAGGTAGGCGCGGGCCGGTCGGCGGCGGCGCTGCTGCCCGCCGCGGGGCCGCGGCCTCCCGCGCCGCTTCGGGCCGGCGCTGCCCGCGGAGCCGCCGCGGGCGAGCAGCGTCGCTGCGCGGGCCGCCGCCGCCGCGGCCGGGCCGGGCCGTGGGGAGGGCGAGGCGCGGCCTGGCCGCGGTGGCCCTGCTCCGCCAGGGCCGGGGCTGCGGCGGCTGCGGGTCGGCGCGGCGCCGTCCCCCGTGTGCTGCGGGGGCACCTTCGGTGCTTTTGGGGGCTGGTCAAAGGCCCCCTTGGGTGAATTCGTCTCCAGGCCTGCGCTTTTCCTTTCCCGGTATGTCGTGCCTGCCCTAGGCGTTGGATTTTATAGACGTGCTGTGAGGTTGTAAACGAACTGTCTTGAGTAAAAACGTTATAAATAGGATGACTGTTGGTAATTCTGCTGCCAAATGGGCTTGGCCCTGTTTATTCATCATGTGTCAGCTCTTGCCCTGCCTTGATTCTGATATTTGATACCTGATATTTGATAGCATGTTCCTACTCCAGCGTAACACAGGATGGTAACTTACAGCTTTTGCATGATCTAGGTCAGAGTAAATTACGGTTTGTTTTGGGCAGCAGGTGAGGAAATCTTCTCTTTAGCCTATGTAGCAGTAGGTTGCAAAAGCAGAATCAGCTAATGAAGAGAGAAATGACTGTTCTTGACCGGGATAGCAACTGATACAGAGACTCTTCTACTTAAAAAACTGTGTCTTGTAGCAGTGAACATCAAACCACAGGCCAGGCAGAGCTCTTACTCTGGGTCCTGGATTCTGCAGTGATTTGACTGTTACGTTCTTTTATCCCATGTTATCAGCGTTGAAACCTCACAAATCAGTAAAACTTGAGTCATCAAGCTTACTAGGGTAGTGCTGAGTTACACTAGCAAGTCCAATCTGTACCTGAAAGAGACATTTATATTTTCTAGTTATTTTTCAGTAATCCCTAGTGGTGAAAATATAAAAACTTAACGCATAATTCTATAAGTAAAAGCATTTGTGTGGTAAGGCAAGTTTGGACTGAAAAGGCAGCTTTTAGTTTAGATTTTTTCCCTTCTTATTAGCTACTGCTCACTGAAGCTAGTGCAATTGTCTTCAGTAGGCTCTGTTAGTTTTAAAAGTTCTTGGGCTTTCTCTTTGTTGCCTCCAATTAGTAAATTGGAAGAGTTGGCACATTTAGATCTAAATTAGTTCGGAAAGAAAGGGTGCGTTTGCAGTCACACACAAAACTTAGAGTGGACTGTTACGATCTGGCTAGAACATGGCGTTGTACGTCTTTCATCTGTGTGCTGCATTATATTAACAATGGTGTGCATTTGTGATTAGGCCTGTACTGGTTATGTCTTCGTACATCCTTCAAAGGACATAGTAGTGGCAAACATACTGCTTGGTCTTCGTTTATTGGTCTAAAAATCTGGCCTTACACAAATAAAAGATAACCCGAAGAAGCCTTTAACTCATTATTGCAATATTCAAACAAGCTTTTAACTCGTTGTATTCGTTCATATTCTGCATTTCCGTTGCTAGGGCCCTTTAACGTTCCTGGAGGGAATTCACCCATCCGTATTTGTACAGTCATAAAAGTAGAAAAATACGCGTTTTAGTATAACATCCCAACTAGAGGAAGGAGTTTGTATTGTGCCTGTAGTTCTGAAAAATCAGAAGTAGATTCAGCATCTACAGCTGAGATTGATATAGGAGTTATTACTTTAAGCAGTGCTGTTCAGCAGTTCAATATAAGGAATGGTGAGCTTGCGTTCCACAGCTGTGCCTGTGTTAGCTGTCGTACAACTTCTAAATGAGGTTCAAGAAAGCAAACTTAAATTTTGACTTCAGTGTTCAGTGGCATAATGGGTCAGTCATTCAATTTCAGTGTCCTAATCCTGGATCACTCTATGAATTTTCTTTCCTACTGATCTCATTATTTCATCTCTATTTTTCTTCCTTTTGATATATTTAATACTCTCATACACTTAAGGAAAAAGCATCCAGCAGGTCATGTCCCTTGGGTATTGAATGATGCCTGTATAAATGAAAGTCCTAAGCACACTTTCAATTCAATATTGCTTCTGGTCAAAATCATTTTTGCAGTGAGCGTATTTCTCAATTTTTGGTATATATAATGGGGGTATGATTTGGTCTGTTTGCCTATCCATGAGAGCTGTCAGTATTAGGTGTGTGCTAGTAGCGAACTTCAGTCACACATTATGTACGCATTGTTGAAAACCTGCTGTACCAGTTTGACTGTAACAAGTTTGGCTTTTTACTTGCACTGAACAACAGAGGAGTAGATGACCAGTGTTCTGACATTTAATGGGGATGGTCCTCCAACATAATTCATAGAAAGCCTTGAAATGCAAAGGGGCATGTTTCTTAAGTTTTGAGCTGCTTATGATTAAGTGCCAAGTGATTCTGTCTTTCTCTTCTTCAGTGTGATGCTTTCCATTAAAAGTGCAGCTCTAAATATTTGTCAAATTCTTCTCAGATGCTACAGGATAAACTGGAATTGAAACCCATGAAATCAGTTGAGGTAAGCTAGACTTCTGTAGATGTAATGGAGAGCAGGAACTGGTTGCCTTAGCTGCTTGACAACCACAGACCAAACAAAATAAACCATGAATCATATCGCGCATTTGAGAGGGGTGGAAGAATTGTTGGAGTGCACTGAAATATCTGTATGTTCACTGCTTTAAATTTAATGGTGCACACAGTTTCAACTAGAAATGACTTATAAGACAGCCTCAGTAAGACTTTCCTCCAGCTTCTTTTCTGTCTTTTTGTAGCTAATCTGCTCTCTGTAGTCTTTTTGAGTCTTGAAACTGCCTTATCCCACTTATTTCACTTGAGGTTCTAAGCTGATGTTGCAGGTGAGTTTGTAGGTTGTGTTCAGGCTAGTGCTTTTCTAGAAAAAAGGCAAACAAATTAATTTTAATGCAATAAAATTCCTTTTTTCTACTTGGTAAAAAGGCACTTATTAATAGATAGATTTAATCATTTTTTGTATCTGGGGAAGCAGAAATAGTCTTATAATTAATAATAAATTGCAGGACTAATGAGTAAGTAAGTGTGGAAAAATTACACAAAGTGGCTAATGTTAGCCACTACGCTGTTCAGCCCTGTTAGTATAGTGATGTTCTGGGTGGGCAGAACTTTAGATACCCTAAAGCAGAGTAGACTTCAGTGCCCCATGTCTAGATCAGAATTTCAGACTTTATACTCTTAGGGTATTCTTAGATGTAGGTCTGGTTTAGATTTCCAAAATCCTTTTGTGAGCCTGGATTGCGTTGCATGAAATTAAAACATGCATACGCGGGAGCGCGGGTCACTGCTGCTTCCTGATTAATCTTCAGTAAGGGGCTGTGGGAGCTTTACTCCTTTGTTTCACTGCAAAATCAGCTGATCCATTATAAATCGTCACCTTACTGCCATAAGGTAAGTACTGGTGTATACTAGAGCTACTTTCCTCTCTCCCATTGAAACAGTAGGTAATTCCTCTCTAAAACATGTACACCTTCTTTAAACGATACAAAGCTGCTGTCCATTTGAGTAATAGACTAGTGGCACATTCTTTTTATTTCACCTTTTATCCATTTTCTTGATAGTTTTGTTAGCATTAGTAGATATGCGAGTGGATGTGCACTGAGGTGAATTGATGTGATAAATGTTGGAAGTTGGTTGAATGGCCTTCTTTATTTAAAAAAAAAAAAAAATTGCTTTTCACATAGAGTCACATCATAGCGTAAACTGATAGAAGTTTTTAAATTTGTATTCCACTTGACCTGCCTCCTGTCAGTGTGTGACAGACAAAAGTAAACCATTGAAAAATCCGAAATGTGCGCTTTATAAAGGCTGCCAGGATGACTTCTGTTTTATATTGTAGTGTACTGCGTGCTAGGAGCGGATAACTTTTGAAAGCTTTACAAAAGATTCCTAGCATAATATATCGAGACTGACAAAGAAGGAATTTAGCATGGTGACAATATCAAATGGATCTCTACCAACAACATTAATAGCTAACGTGCTGTCACTTTGAATAGTGGAGTTGTCCTGTAGAGATACAAACTAGATACTGGAATCACATCTCAAATGATCTCACCCTGTGTCTTCAGAATGAGTCTCTTAGACTGGAGCACCATAAATGGTGCGAGTGGTTATATGAAGTACTATTTTTGTTCACCCATTCCTCCTGTTGCAATCAGTCCTTACATTAAATCTGTGGGAGGTGAACGCAAAATTTCAAGCATCAGTTTGCAGTAGGAACAGCCAAGCATTCAGGTACTACTTATATGTAGACTCCTGGAGTTAGGAGTAGAAAGATGTTATTCAAATGAATAACCACGTTCTGGAAACAATTTAATAATCTTTATTTGGACTGACTTTGTATCAGGTTTTGACATTACAAGTCTTGTGGTTCCCAACTACTTTAAGGCTTCTTTAAATGAAGAAACAGTGTGATGAGACACCTCTGTGTAAATCGAAACAGGGCCCAAATAGACTAAATTCACAGCATGGTCTGTTTAGAGTAATCAACTCTTGTTTATGAAAATTTGAGTCTAGCTAGGTCTAAAAGTATTCAGAACATTTGAAATGTGTTACTGCATTTAAAACAAAGAAGGAATTTGGAATTCCTTCAAGCAAACCAGACTTCTGTGTTATCTTACAACGCTATGCCTTTTGTGCAAAAGGACGTGTGAGAACAGGGCCAGGTAGGTATTGTTTCCTTCGGTGCTTTTCTGTGGCCTCTTAAAAACTACAATTAAGCAGTGTTTCAGAGACTGAAACTTGCCATAGCTGTTCTTAGTCGGGAGAGCATTTCCCTTTGCAGATACCTGTTTAGTGACTGGACTAAATATGTCCTTGTATGTTTCTCTTATTATTTTATTATGACTTTTGCACTTCTTCGATCCAGTAACTTCCCTAGGTATGAGACAGGGCAAAACTAGAGGCTAGTAGAACAAATTTACTGAAGCCTCTTCATTATATTGTAGTTTGGCTAAAAACATGTTACTTCAGCGACTTCTTTGACAGAGGAAATGAGGTCGGCTTTCAAATATACGATATCTACACTTGGTTATCCTATCATACATGATATGATTTCTATTAGATATCAGGTAGATATTAGATTAGAAAATAAAGATAGCTATTACTATAGTTTCAAAGCCTTGTAAGCTTCTGCTCTTTCATGTCTCTTAGTGCCGTTCTCTGTGTGAAGTGAAGCTTTCTCTCACTTTAATAGTACACCAAAAACTAGTACAGTAGTTAGGCATCTTCAGCTTTTTACCAAAACAAATGTCATATCACGTGAATGTTGAAAGCTGGCACCACGTAGTTCCTTTCAACTTTGCTTTTCAGGTCATAATAGTTGTTTCATGTCTGATTTCGGAGACTTAATTGTGAAATTAATTGTAAATGAACATGTAAACTCGTTATTTGATATTTTTTTTAATGGGTAAAACCCCAAAGCTTTTGATTTGACTGACATGTACAGTAGTCCCCAAGTCTCCATATCAAAGAGGAAGATGAATCTAAAAAGCTTATTTTCATAATGCTTTAAACATCCAAGGAAGGAAAATGTATTTTTTAATACTAACTGCGGAGCAATAGGGTTTTTTTCTAAACAGTGGCAGGGTACAGTGAATGATTGCAATTCTTTCTCTTGTTGCTGCAAACTACAAGAATGCCAGGAACCCCAACCCCCAGCCCTGGAATATCTCTTAACCACTTACTGAAACACCTTGCTAAAGCACCATCTGAAGCCAGCAGTGTCCCCCAGGTGAAAATCCAAGGTAAACTGGCAAATATTTTAAGACAAGTTAAGGTGAGGATGCCTCTGTAGTAGAGTAGTCCTAACAGAAAAGGCAGCCTACCAAGTATGTTCAAAGTCAGGAGTTACCCATATAACTTGCAGGAAATGATGAATGAAGATATGAAGGATAGTTTGTGTCTCCCATTTATGCTGTTTCAGATTCCTGGAATCTTTAAGCTTCTAATTCGTAGTCATGAGTTGAGAGAGTTTATCCAGGTCCTGAAGGAGCAGCTTCTGCAAGGCACGCTGGAGGGCATACTGATGAGGCTTGTATCTTTTCCTTTTTAGGCTCATTTTATAGAGATTCTGTCTCCTGAAATGAGCCAATGGAAAGACTGCTGCTAGCCTTTCCATGCTGTAAGAAAGAGGGGTGGCTGCTAGCCTTTCCATGCTGTGAGAAACAGTGGTGCTTAGGGCGAAGAAAAGGTCTCCAGCTGATGGAAACATTTGTTTTCCGTTACATATACCTGGCTCTGTTAACTTCTGTCCGTGACAGACGGCAGGTTTAAAGAATATGCTTGGCACTGTTTAAATGTTGGCAGTATCCCTTAAGAGGCAAAGCAATAAATATGAATGCAACATGTAGATAAGTTGGGAGGTCTTTGGAGGTAGTGAGAATGCCTGTTTTGCTCACAGTGGAGCGTTGTGTGTTCTTGAGCTTAAGTAGCAGTCTGTTTTGTTAGTGTGTTATGTGAGCTCATTGACTGGGGTAACAGTTGTATGGACATATCCTCAGGCCCTTCTGCTTTGTGTTGGATTAATCTCTTGGCTGATTTAGCATGACAAGATGGATTTACTCATGTTTACTGAGTATTGAGTTTCAATTTTATCACTGATAAAATTAATAAATGTGTGTCTTGCCAGAAGTAGATAGGAAAGGGACTACATTACTTTTGCTGTTGGAGGGTATGTGTCCAATAGAGAGGAGCTGCGTATACTTGAACTCTGACTGAATTTGGCTTCCAGTGAGTTTAAAGTCTAGAGTGCGGGTCTGTGTAAATGAGTATGCCACTAATTATTTTGGAGGCGGAGAGGGCAGGAACAGAAAAATGGGAGAAGAGGAGAAGAGAGTGGCATGACTGGTTTTATACATAGTACATCTAGTTTTAAAAGAAAATGTGAAATTTCTGAATGTTCCTAGACATAAGGCCGTGCAATATTTGCAACTGTGCCCTTTAGAGCTCTAGTCATAGATTATAGAACAATGAGTTACTGATTACACCAATTATGAGTCTTTAAGCCTTGTTCCTTTTTACTTATGTCCTGTAGATAACATGGCAGAAAACTAGACGTGCCCAGTGGCTTCTTGATGGACCCCTTCCTTTTAAGCATTTTTTTAAAAATTGTAGTAATTAGCTGAAATAATGAGCTAATGATTTGTTCTTATTTATGTTAAGCAGCCCCACCTTTCACATACAGTTAAGTTTTGTAACCAGAAGAGTGTGATTGTGAAACCTTGCATACAGTAAAAAAATCATGGTTTTAAGTAATAGATAAAAGCTAACCTCTTGGGAATTTAAAAGAAAAGTCTAGATAAAAGCAGAAAGATTTCCAGTGTCATGTATTCCCTGTCTTTATATTGTAGCTACAGATGCATTAAAAATCATAACTTTGTTGCAGAGTAGTCTCATAATTCTTCAAGCCACTTATAGCTATCAGAATTTGTAGATATCCGTAAAACCTGTCTGTAACTTTCCTAGTTGTGTCAACAGATCTGGTTTAGCGTTGCCCAGCAAATTCAGAGAAGTAGAGGTAGTGGAGTACTCCTGAAGAAGTAGGAATTCAACGCTGCAGCATCTTTTTACAATACGATTTTGAAATAAATTTTTTTTTTTTGGTGTGGTGTTTCTGATTGGAGTTGCTTTGCTGTGCAGGGCTGTGAAAGCAGCTGTGTTAAACTACACAGCAGAAAAGAACAAAAGTAGCAGCTTTTTTTTTTTTTTTTTTTTTAAGGAGAGGGAAAGGGGAGGTTGGGGGGGAAGTGGTATCATGATACAAATATGTCAGGAGCATTTCTAGTCAGAATGTGGGAAACCTGATGGCATTAAAAGGAAATATCATCCAAACTCTATCTTCCTAGTTCAGTCAGTAAGTACTGGTTCTTAATATGGTCAGCATATCTTTGTGTCTAGTGGATTTTCTTTATTGCTTGGGTTTAAAGTTTTCAGACAATGAGAGAAGAAATTGCATGCCTTGGAAAAATATTTTTTCCCTTGGGGTTGAGTCCACATAAAGGTGTGGTGTTCCCACACGAATTTTGTAATGAGAAATGGCAGGTATGTGCTAGGTACATTAAACATATCTATTTCCCAGGACTTCTAAGCAAGGACCAGAATCCAATTTGGATCCTGCCCTATCGTCGTAAGGATGCCTGTGCTAAAATGCATCTAAATCTCTATCAGACAAGTTGGTGAACAAGGAAGTGGCAAAGTGACAAATGCTTGTAACTATGCACAATTTGTTATCTTTTAGTATATTAAATGCAGAACAGCAGAGTGATTCCTTACTAGAATGAAGTGAGGATGGTCAAATACTGGAATGGGCTGCCCAGAGAGGTTGGGGAATTTCCATCCTTGGAGCTGTTAAGGACTCGACTGGACATGGCCCTGAGCAACCTGGTCTAATTAGACCTGCTTTGAGCAATGGGTTGCACTAGATGATCTCCAGAGGTCCCTTCCCACCTGTATGACGCTATGAAGAGCGGTTTGCATTTGGGAGTTGCTATTTCAGGCTCCCTGCAGATTCAAGTGGGTATCTTACCAGTTATGCCCATGGAATATATAACCCTCTGAGAGGTGATTCCTGCCCTCTAAGTGAAAGACAAGACCCTTTGAGTGTTCCTGTGTATTTCACAAACTTGCAAATTACTGGTTTTAATATGAAATTTTAACACCCAAGCAAATGGTATGTTTTATAGAGCATTTGTATGAGCTTTTAGATTTGTAATGTGAGCAAAATGAATGTGCCTGCTGAGGAAATGCGTGCCTTTTTGTTCCCTGTCACTTCTCTTCTGCTACAACCAGAGCGATTGAGACTGGCTCGAAGTCGGGAAAATAACTAAAAACAGAAGTAGGGAGTGGAGAGTAGGTTTGTGCTTATCCTTTTCTAATTCTTGCCATATAAATAAAATCCGCTCATTTGGCAGGTAAAATGAAAGGCGCCCCCCTCGCACACTAATTGCTAGCTCTCTAAACCTCCCAGGAATTTCCGTTTTCTTTGGTTCACATCATCGTCAGCAACAGAGATTTTGTAATTGGAATTTAGTTAATGTTTTGTTGTAGCTGTGGGCCAGAACAACGCTTTCCTTGTTCTTTACTTTTGTCCGTGTATTTCAGATAGTAGTAGGGAATAGGAACAATTTGTTCTGATTAGAATTCACTCAAAATATGTATGTGACTCCCTGTAAGTTACCCATTCTCAGTAGCTTGTGCAAGTCCCAGAAGGCACTAAGATCCTGTGGTATAAGGTGCAGTGCATACATGGAGCAACATGGATTAAGACTACGGTGTCTTTGCAGTAGGGGCTCTCTTCTGACTTGAGTCAGTTTCTAATTTTTTTTCTTTTTTTTAATTTTTGAAGGATTAATCTGTTAGCATTTCTTATTAGAAGGCATAATAAGGAATCCATCCATACATCTATATAAGCTACATAAGCTGTTTTTATATGATGGGAAATTCTGAACAGCCCTAACTGAACTGGCAAAGGCATCAGATGAAACTGGATTGATAAGAGTATTATTATTTTTTTAATCAGCAATACAAATATTCTGGACTTAATGGTACATTAAGAACAGCACTGCAGAAGAAATTTTCTGCTTCTTATTTCACTGTGAAGTACCATATAATCCTTCCCCCTTCCACTGAGAGATCTATGATGCAATCATGAATTTTGGTTTTTTGAGATTAAACATTAAAGTAGACCTCTTTTCCTAAAGGAATAGGAGAGATAAGGGAGGCAACATAAATGTATTTAGACGTTTCAGATTTTTTCAGACGCCTACAACAAATGCATGATGGTTTTCAACTTTCATTATGTTCAATGTTTCTGGGCTAGACCTTGTTGGACTTTGTTCTTTGAGGATTTGTTTTTTATTTGAGCATGTTTATACTAATTACAATGAAGTAAGCAAATGATGTAAAAACAAGTTTTGTACATGAGAATAACCAAGCCAATTTTGAGAGCTGTATCTTATTCAGAAGCTGCAATTGTGCAAGGCAGTTTTTAACAAAGGTGATATTTGGAAGAATCTTCAGCATAGGCCCTAGATGTACCATGAAGTGCTCTGAAATTTTTTGCAAATTTAAAAAAAAAAATTCTGCTCTCAGGTTGGTCTTCCGTCCACCTAGAACAGCTCTTGTACAGTATGCTGTCCCCTTAGGATCTCATACACTGAGGGAAGAGAAAATGCAGGAACTGATGCCACGTGAAAAGATGGGGCATAATTTTCCCATAGACTTTGTGTCCTAGAGCAGGGATTTGGAGTGGATTCCCTGTCCCTGATGTCCTGCTGGACCTGCTGTGCTTCTTCATCCCTTGAAGACTGCAGATCTGGAGAAGGCATGAGAGGAGACGGAGGGTGCCCATCAGAGCAGTGCTGCTGTGCTGTGCTGTGCCATGCCTCATCCTTGCTGCTTTCCCCGCAGCTCTCCCTGCGCGTAGCAGCCCTCGTGCTAGCCTGAAGCCCCAGCTAATAAGTCCTATGGCGCTCATTACCCTGGGCTTAACTCTTCTCAGGGCCTTGCCTTTGAGGAGGATATGCCTCAATGGTTAGAGACTACTGCTCCATGTGGTTGCTGCAATTTCCCCTTTTTAAAAGTTGGTTTTCAGATAGAAAGTTGGTTTTCAGATAGTAAGGTGTCTGATGCTGTGGAGATGAATGAAGAGCATGTGCCTAGGCAGCTGGGCCACAACCCTAGTCTGTATTTCAGACTTTTTTCCTGCTGTGCTCGCAACTCTTGTGCCCTGTATTCAACTTGTAGTTAATTTTATATGTAGGTGTTTCTTATCTGCAAAACAGTTACTGGGAAACACTGATGCAAAGATGGAAGATAACAGAACTCCTGCTGCAGGGGAAATACAGTCAGGTTTTAGTCAGGGCTTCAGTCTCATGAAGGGGAAAGCACTACCATCTCAAACTCTGGGAGGTGGAAGTGCTAGTCAGACAAGACAGTTGTATTGTTTGGTCAGCAATTAAACAGTTAACTGCTATTTGCATTATCTTTGTAATTCAGAAGTAATAAGCCACTAGGTTAAAGAGGGTAGTCAAGAAGATATTTGTTTAAATTGACTGACACTTTGTAGTTTTCATGTGCAACCAGAGAAGTTACATGCTTAAAGTTGGTCTCGTTCCTGGTTTTGTCATGTCCCTGCTCCCTCCTTCGCAAAAGATGCAATACCTGTAGGTGTAACTTGCCACTGCTTGTAAGAAAATGTGTGTTCTTTGAATAGAAAAGCTATGGAAACACTAAATAATACTTTTCTAAATCTCTTGGCTGCTGAATGTTTTCTCTTTTTATGAAAGCACTAAGAATATGTTTAAATTTTGGGAACAAAATATATCCCTGAAGTGTAGGCTTAGGTATTCTCCTGATTTGACACCACTCCCCTCCCTAAACTGACCAGTGCGACATTTTAATTTTAAGCCTGGGCTGTGCCATGCTGTTTTTATTTTGTGACCTGCCCTAATTTGGATAAGTCAAATGTCTAATTTTCTCCCAACAGAAAATTTTTAAAGCTGGAGATACTAACCAGGATGGGCAGCTAGATTTCGAAGAATTTATGCAGTATCTTAAAGATCACGAGAAAAAAATGAAACTAGCATTCAAGAGCCTGGACAAAAACAATGATGGTATGTCTTGTTTTATTTTATTCGTTCAAATGTTATTTGAAGGAATTATGCATTAAAAGTTGTCACCTTCATTTTTATTCTTTTCTAGACAGGAGACAAAATTTGCAAATGTGGAACCTTTGTTTTCCTTAATAAGAACATAATTAGGATTGTTCACAGTAGATGGAAATAACTATAAAATGATTATAGTCTTTTTTCCCTTTTTTGTATCTTCCAGGTCTGTTGACCTAAGAACCTTTGCTCCCCAGATGAAGAAACTATGAGGAAGTTTCTAATTATCTCTTAAAGATAGATAGATATATATATTTTTCTAGCTATTATCTCACCGGATATTTGCATCTCATTTGGTTGCATGATTTTAATGTACTTACCTTTGCTCCATCCTTGTAAGAGATGATCAAAATAGATCATCTCTGTTTCAACTGAAGTGTTCTGTGCTCTTTTGTAATTGTCATATGATGGAATTCAGTGAGCTTCAAAGTGCTAAGTGTGTTAAGCTTCATGTTTAAATGTGTCTTCTTTCTTTAAATGTTCTAAGGAAAAATTGAAGCATCAGAAGTTGTCCAGTCCCTCAAGATACTGGGTATAAACATTTCTGAAAACCAGGCAGAAAAGATTCTGCAAAGGTCAGGAATTACTATTTCTTAAAGTATTTTTGAGCTTGTATATTCTTCCTTGTATTTTTCATAAGTATGTTTTTCTAATACAGATTTAAAAGAATGTTGAACAAGAAAGACTATTAATTAAAGTACATTTATTTTCAGAAGATTTAGGAGTGAGCCTGTGTTCAAATGCTTCATTTGTACCTGAATGCATAATTGGTTTGCAAAGCCTTTTTAAAAAAAAGTTCACTGTGGTTTTGGACTCTCTTGTTCATAGTAAAAGCTCTAGGATTCTCCAGTAAGCCTCAGGTTTAGTGGTAAGAATATTCCTTGCTTTCCTTGGATATTGCAGCTGAAGAATTGTATTGGCTCTTGTGTTTAAAAAACGAAACAAAAAAACCCCACTTCCATCACGTTCACTGTTTGAGGACTGCACTATGTAGGTTTACAGGACTTGAAGTCTACGTTCTAATAGAATAACTCTTCTCATTATTTAATCATTTTGTCAAATGATTGGAATTGTTTTAGTGTTATGGATTTGCAGATTTACTAATCTTGAATGTAGGAGGAGGCCTCAGCTCTAACTGTGATCAAGAACAACTTATTACCTGTTGTAATGTGAACTTTGTCCTCTGACATACGAAATGGGAAAGTTACAGGTAAAGTGACTAGATGTTAACAGTTTGTATTCTTGGGGCTGTGTGATGCCTCTCTGAAGATGCATCTGATGGATGAGAGATCCATCTGACAGAGCTTGGATGGCGCTGTCCTGTCCTTATGAAAGGCTGGATCAGTCATTCCTTGGCAGCCCTGCCAGCCCGGTGTCTCTGTCAAATCATCTGAGCTTTATGACGCATTGCAAAGGTGCACCTTTGGTAAACCTTTCCCTCAATAGCCAAAGTATCCCTCCCCACCCCCAAGATGACCCTTACTCCCCCTGCTCTTCCTTACCCCCTCGTATCCTGACTGTATAGAAGATATCAGAGTATTTAAGATTGGAAGAGTGTAGACTGGTCTGTCTAATCTACCCAGTGAAGTCTGTCTGTCTGTTACTGAGTTTTATGAACAGGAGTAGAATATGTTTTTTGTTCCTTATTGTGTGCATTCAGTAGAATAGACTAGTTGAAGAATGGGATTATAACTCTGAAGGGTTGTTGGTAACTTCAGTGGTTCCCTTATAGAAATTCTCACATATTCTGTCCATTTTTGGATGATAGAAAGTCTAGTCACTAGCTGAGCATCTAGTTCCTGAAGGGGAATGTCTTATCTCGTTTTCTGAAACAAAGGCTGTAAATGTTGGTGGAATTAAGTGTTATACTGCAGTTCTAAATGGAACATGTTAGATGCATTCAGATCAGCAAAGCATGGTAGTGAAAAACCATGACAGATTCAGCTTTAAAGTCACAATATGGACTCTACAGTAATTCCTCCCTGATAACTTCCATAGATTAAAAAATAACATCAACAAAAAAACCTTTCCACTGTTTCTTTACCTGGTTTTGTTTTATCTCTTTTCAGTATTGATGCTGATGGGACAATGACAGTAGACTGGAATGAATGGAGAGATCATTTTATGTTTAATCCAGCTACAGATATTGAAGAAATAATTCGATACTGGAAACATTCCACTGTAAGTTCAGATTTATTTTAATTCTAGTGCAGGTCTTAAATCCATTTCTGTTAAATTTCAAGCATATCTGTATTAAAAAATGTTTGTTTTCCCTCTCACTTCTTTGTGCTTTCCCATGTACAAGTAGTATAGTGTGGTGTGAGCTTGTTCTGAACAAGAACTCTTCCTTGGTCTAAATTTTGCCAGCAGTTGGGGTTAGGGAGAAAGGAATCCTTTCTTTCTTTGAAGATGTTCCACAAAACAATGCTAACCACAGTATTAAATCTTTTTTTTTTTTTTTTTTTTTACATTACAATACATTTTTATGTGTTGAAACAAATTACAGAAGCATTTTTAACTTTTATTAGTTCAGCAATTGCATTTATATAATTATATTATTGTTACCATGAAATCACTCGTTTCTTTTCTGATGATTTTCTGTGCTCACGTTCTCATATGTTCATTTGTGCTGTAGGATTTCATTCAAGAATGATGAGAATAAAATTTTTCAAGTTACTACTGAATGGAGTGCTTATCACTTTACAGTGATTGACTTATAAGAACAAATAATAAGTAAACTCTCAACCAATAATAGTCTTCACTGCTAAATATTCTTCCTGTAGATGACTGGCATAATCCATAAAGTAGGTAAAGACAGATTTCTTTGAATATAGTAAGACCATTGTATCTTCAGGGATCAATTATCCTTTCCATAATAAAAAATGGCTTATGAGACCTGACAGCTTTGAGTGGTTCGCTCTGCTCAGCCCTGTTTCAGAGGAGATGCTTGCCAAAAGGGAGCTCCGTGTTTTCTGAGGAAAACAACTGGAGCACTTAACTTTGAGATCAGATAGTCCTGGCCCTAGCTTGTTTAGGGAAAAATACCTGCGTTTTATCTTTAATAATACTTTTTTGTATTACTTTTATTAAATAAAAGTTCTGTTTCTGTTATTATGTAATGTCCTTGGTTACCCCCAAGGAACAAGGTTAGCAGTCTCTTGTGATCTTTACATGCAGTCAGCTCACAACCCAGTTATCACAGCAAGCCAAAATCCAGCTGTATAGTATCACAGCTGGTGTTTCAGATAACAGCAAATGTGAGGCCTCAAACACTGGGCTGTCATTAACAGGTCTTTGAATTCTGTTTTTACTGTAAAAATGTTGATTGCTGTCAGACTCTTCTGAGTATAAAGCTACATTGACACAGGAGTATTATGAGCTGGGAGTTGTGGTCTTTCTGTTACAAAATGCCCACTCAAGCCTTAAACTCTGGCAAATATGTTTAATATCTATAAGTGTATTTTTGAGAGTTGTGATTAATCTTTTGATTAATTGACTCCCCTTGTGGTTGACCAACTTATAACACCTTATTTGGAAGCCTTGAATGTCAGAAAGATGAAAAGATTTTCCAATTAATCTGTTTTATATTCAATATCCAGAAGAGTTAGCGCTTTTTCTATTTATACAGTGGCTATAGGCTTAATCTGCATCCTGCAGTTCTTGTAGTCCAAATGAGCAAGACGGTGTTCTCCCTACTTTTACAGATAAGGAACTTGACATAAATGGGGAGTAAGATCTAAATTAAAATCAGCAGTAGTAATCAGCAGTGTATCACTTAACACAGTTCCTGGTTGGTGCTTTTTATCAATTAATAAAACATTCTTGCCTCTTTCAGTGTTTGACTTATGCATAATACTGGCTTATTATCTTTGGTATAGTTTTTCTAATTTATGGTTATGAATTACATGAAGAAAGGCTATGTTTAAGTGGGATATAAAATTACATGGTCTTATTTCTTTGTTTTATTGTGAAGGCCTGTAGTAACGTTCTTCACTGATCAAGTTGAATGGTAATGCAAGCATGCACTTGTTAATGAAATTTCAGACTTACATTACTGATTTGTATTCAGTTACAACATTTCGTATCATCAGTTACTCTGAAAAATTTTAATAGATTAGTCAAATTAGTCCTTTTGTAAGCTAATACGCAGCAGTTAATGGAAATTGATTATTTATGCTGATACATCAGCTATAATAATGCTATTTTAATATGTCATAAGAAACATGTGTATGAATAAATTACCATTAGAGAGAAATCTCTTAATCCTTCAGAGATTATCAAGATAATCCCAGAAGACTGGCTGGTGAAAGGTTAGCCAGTAACATGTAAGCATTTGTGCTTTAGTGCTGGCTGGAAAGGTTTACAGAACATGACAAAATGTCTTTGCTTGGGCGATGCTCAGGAGGAATTTGTCATCGTTTTTCATGATGATGGTGCAGTATTTGAAATGGTGGGTCTGCAGCATTATTATTCACTATCTGCACAGAAGTCATTACAAAATGGTTCTTCATTAAATTGCAGTAGAAATCAATAGCAAGTTAATTATAGAATGTGTTTTTTTTTTTTTTTTAAACTAGCATTTTACTTGTATATTCTTAGGTGATTGATTAATTGGAATCAGAACTGTCGATAAAATTGAGAAGATGAAATGGCATAGTTATTTGCACATCTTTGCTTTGGGTCCTAATAGGTGTTGGATATAGGAGATAGTTTGACTATTCCAGATGAATTCACAGAAGAAGAGAAAAAGACTGGACAGTGGTGGAAACAGCTGCTGGCAGGAGGAGTGGCTGGTGCTGTCTCTCGAACAGGTACAGCACCATTAGATCGTCTTAAAGTGATGATGCAGGTAGGTGCAACATTTAAGAACATTTTAGGTTCCAGCATATTATTTCGGCTTTTACAGAGAGCTCTTCCGGAAAACTCATGGCCAAATACACATCTAAATTCTAGAGAAGGTCTAATTATGACTTTAAAATTTCCATATTTTGTTTTACATTCGCACTTGATTCATAACTACCTAAAGGTAGATATAATGATTTATGGATTGATGCCCTATTCTTCTGAAAGTGTCCTTTCCACCTCGATGATGGCAAAACGTAAACAAAAACAGTATGGTATTTGTGCCACTGAAGTAAGATTTTTGTCAATAGGGGATGTATTTTTGCTGGTTTTACTTTCTGACCAGAGCAGTGTTCCTTACTGTGATTTACTTTTGTTTTTTTCTGTTTTTTTAGGTTCATGGTTCAAAATCAAAGAAAATGAGTATAGCCAGTGGTTTTAAACAGATGGTGAAAGAAGGTGGTGTCCGATCTCTTTGGAGGGGAAATGGTGTAAATGTTGTGAAAATAGCTCCTGAAACAGCTATTAAGTTCTGGGCTTATGAACAGGTAGGATGCTAAATCAGTAAGGCAATTAATAATTAAAAATAAATGAATGAATATAATAGGAAATAAAATACTGTCTTACTCACTGTTCATCATTTGCACAGTTGTAATATGTGTGAGTTCTTACCATGGATGGAGATTTCATCACACTAGTTTAGAGGTACTTTCATCAGATTTAAAATAGTCTAATTTTTCAGTTAATAGACTATCTAGTAGTACGCAGATTTTAGTATTAAATTATAAACAGTGTAAATAAGAAACTAAATCTGTCACAGATTTTAAACTGTCCTCCAGTCTGCCTAACTTTATTGCATAAATATCTTAGTTTTTGTTTCAAAGTGGTAACAACCTAAGATTTGATATGTTATGCTAGTCTGACTTATACCGGATTCTTTTTAGGTCAAATGTCATTCTGCTATGTAAGGTGCCCTAGCCCTGGATTTCAGAGTTATATTTACCTCTGAATCAGCTTTACATAGCATATTAAGGCCTAATCCTCCTTTGGAAAAGGAACTCCAGTTTTAATGTAGTTAACTGGTCTTTATTTGTTGCTCTGTAGGACTTGCTAGAGCCTCAGGTAAGACTCAGGTAACACATTGCATGTCTCTATACTAGCATTGAGAACAAAAGCAACAGAAAGTCAAGTACTTGGGGTACTGCAAGACTGAATGATGGAATAGTAAATGTTTATAATGTTAGTAAATGTTTATAATACAGCTTGAAGACATTTTGTACTGTATTTCTGTCTCTCATGGTAATTCATGCTTCTCCTAGAAAAGCACATGATGTTTGTTTTATGTATTTTATCTACACAGTATAAAAAGATACTGAGTAAGGATGATGGAAAGTTAGGCACCATTGAAAGATTTATATCTGGTTCTTTGGCTGGGGCAACAGCACAAACCTCTATTTATCCTATGGAGGTAAGTAACAGAGAATCTGCTTGCATTGGAAGACGCTGGCAAATGTCCAGTTGTTTTCCAGAGTAAAACCCATTTTACTCTTGAAAGTATTGTAGGAATAGTGTCTATATCCTAACATTTATTTTTCCTTTGGAGACTTATTCTTTCAGAATTTCACTAGTAGATGTTCTGAAATGTACTACATTATAATCGATACCTGTCACTTTTCTATCTTTTTGGCTATTCTTTTTTTATTTAAATTTACTACCTAAAAGCTACTGGGAGTTTAGGTAATGGTGTCATTTCTCTCTGTACGTGAACCAGAAATTAGATTATTATGTTATGGGATGACTGTACTTGAAATTTGCAATTAAGAAAATCTCTATTCAGAGCAATATTTAAATATGGCTTTAAAACCTAGTTCAGGAAACAGAAACAAGGAGCACATTTACAATTAAGTATATATTCAAATTATTTTCTAAACTGGACTTAAATTTTATTCTCACTGTATATGTAGGTAAGGAAGGATCTTGTCTGTTACAGCAGATTTGATAAAGTTCTGTTGTATGGTAGTTGGAAGCTGGGTCAGATTAGGTGGTCTATGTGGAAGGAGTATAAAATAGCTACATTTGGTAAAGCAGCTACGGCTTGATGATTAAACGCTCTATTTTTTCTGTAGAACATGTATGTATGTGTTATTACTTATGTTGTAATTTAACTACTCTTACTGCATTAACTGCTGTAGAGTAGCTATTTTACACCCTGCGTTTTTAAATTGAGATAAAACATACTTTGTTTCTCCACAAAGTTTTTCTTTTTGTGCGAATTACTGGAATGTACGTTGGGGCTGGGATTAAACCGGTACCAACAGCAAATTTGAAAGTAAGGGAAAACGCAATCTCAGTATCTCTTTCATGAGGAGGAATGTCAATGGGAATAAAACCTAGCTGTTTTCATTGCCAACAGTGGTAGTGATCTTTTTTTTAAATCAAAGCTTGCAGTTAGAGCCATTGAATCACAGTTAGCTTCTGTGTACAGAGGTGTGTTAAGTTATGGAATAACTGAATTGTTACGTTGATCACCTGGATTCTACTGATCAATTGAGATGGGTGAACTATTGTACAAGAAGGCGCTGTGGTCTTCTGAACAGAGATATAATACTGACCTAGAATTGTTTTTTAGAGTATTTCTGAGTAAAAGAGAAAAGCAAAGTGCTGGGGAGCTCCTGAGGAAGCTGCAATCTTATGAGACTTGAAAGTAGGCCACATTCTTGCTCAGGAAATTCCCTCTGTGATGTCCTTTAGATACTCTTCTTCATTCTTTGTCTTAAGATGCTGTATAGACTCATTTGCGCTATTAATCAGGTGTTCTGTTTTAATAAGGAGAAGCAATCTTTATATCCCTTAACTACCTCTCATGAAGTTGTGCTTTTTGAAAGATTATTTTTCTCAGTGTGCTTCGCTGTTCCCAGATCGGAGGTATGGATCTGCTAGTATGTTAAAACTGCCACTTGTTCTTTAGCTGGTGCTCCTATTAAGCACTGTCCGTGCTGATGCCTTCAAATGGATCAAAATCTGTTTGTCTTAATCAGGAAAAGAAAATGGTAAAACACAATGTAAAAAGACTATCTTCCATTACGTGTGCTCTCTCTCTCTTTTTTTTTTTTTTTAAACTAAATAAAGGCTGTTAGCTACCATTTGTTAGGATCTACTATTCTGCACGAATGATTAAAAACCTGAAAAAGCTCACTGCTGCCAAGCCTTAACAATTGTTGTCACAAAGGAGCCTTGAAGTAGCAAAATACAAAGCGGTTCCAGACGATAACTGAATAGGCAGCAATATGCAGTGTTAGTTTTCCTATCTTTATAAACTACGTGAATAAGTAGGTATGTAATTAAGGGTACTCTTTTCTTTTTTCCTGTAGGTTTTAAAGACCAGACTGGCTGTGGGTAAAACAGGGCAATATTCTGGGATGTTTGACTGTGCTAAGAAGATTTTAAAAAGAGAAGGTGTAAAGGCCTTCTACAAAGGTTATATTCCTAATATTCTGGGGATAATTCCTTATGCTGGCATTGACCTTGCTGTTTATGAGGTGAGCTTAGATCACTGAATAGTTGTGATTTTAATTAATTAATGTACAAAAAGAGTAAATGTTCTTTAGAAAAAACTATGTCGTTACTCAGATTTGTAAAGTGTTACAGTTACCTCCAGTTTAAAATACATAAATAACATTTTGCTGAGAACTTACTACAGACTTTAACACTTTGCTTGTTCCTCTTCCCCAGAGGAGAGCCTGTACAGACAGGCCTTTACACACAGCAGTCTCATCTAACCATACAAGGGTCCTTTCTTCTTGTAGCACCAAACAAGAGAGCTACTCATCAGGAAGGATTATGGCCTTGGGCAGTACGACCTACTTGTGTATTTACACGGCCCTCTTGCCATGGAGCATGCCCCTTCTATAGCAAATTTGAGCCTTAAGAAAATGGCTGATAATCATATGTTATTTACTCGTGCAGTTATGACTGTTAATACTCTTTTTTTTTTTTCTCACAATTTGATCTGATTGGGTTATAGTAATCTGATTGTATATCTGTGCATGTCACCAGAATTCTTTGTAGCTGCTGTCATGTAGTACCTGTGGCAAGTTTAAAATACTGCCCGCTTTCTTCTCAGGAGAAATTTGGCACCTCTTAAACCCACCTGCACCAGCTAACTTGTTTTATCTACCTTGGATGCTAGGTGGTGTTTAAAAACCTGTTAAAGTAGTTCAGGTGCACATACTAATTTTTTTTCTAGTATAGGCAAATCTTTTTGTGGTATTGCAGTAATAGTAATCAGTAGAATTACTTGGGGAAACGTGCCTCCACAGTACTGTGGAGGTTTTGTTCTACAGTTCGTACCTCTACTTCTGCATGGGGTGACGTGCCAGGCTGTGTACAGTTTTGTTGCAACCTCTGTGGCATAACTTTTTTCTTTTCTGGGATTAACAGGTCTAGAGTGTGGGCACTGTTACTCCATGCTGTTGCGGCTGGATCTTTTAAGGATTTATCTGCTAGGCACCAATTGCTCTAATCCAGTTAAAGTCCTTAGCCATGTACTTAACTTTGAGCACTGATCAATTACGTACCTGCGAACTTTAAAAGTAAGCACGTAGGACTGGTGTAGGGAGCTTGGTGCTTGCAGGATTGAACCCATAACAAATCTTATTTGTCTTGAATGCAGGTGTCTTATTATTATGTCTTATTATTTAATTTTGTATCTTGGCAGCTCTTAAAGACTACATGGCTAGAACACTATGCATCAAGCTCTGCTAACCCAGGTGTTTTTGTGTTGTTGGGATGTGGTACTATTTCCAGCACGTGTGGGCAGTTAGCCAGCTACCCTCTTGCTCTTGTCAGAACGCGCATGCAGGCTCAAGGTGAGGCTTGTACTGAAGTGTTTCAGTATGGCTACATCAAATAGTGCCACTTGGGATGGGTGTGGCAAGGATATGAGAAGAAAAAAATACTTTGAAAGCCAAGGATTTATCTGGAAAATGCTTCTTATGTTACCTTCCCCTCTTCCCGCCAGGAAGACTGCTTTTCCTTATCGTGCTTGATTCTAATGTAAAGTTATGGATACTAGCACTCTCTATATTGCAGCATTCATGGTACATCGAAGACTGTGCCATTCATAGAGCTCCTGTCACAGTCTGTGAAAGCACTTTGCTAGAAGAGAGAATGGTGTGGTCGATTTGTAGGCTCCTGCCCCTAGCCTGAGCACATCTCTGAAGAAATGTAGGTCGCTCATGCTTTTCAGTGGGATTTAGGCACATGGATATCTCTTGAATACCTGGGTTTTAAAGAGAGATCTAATTTCTATGTGAGGACAGAAGTTTTAAATCAGTGGTCCTGGAGGTGATGTGCTTACTACCCACTTGTTTAAGACTTGCTTGAACTCTAATATTACTAAAACTCCTTTATAACATGGGCTATCTTTTTATTCTAGCCTCAGTGGAAGGTGCTCCACAGCTAAACATGGTTGCTCTCTTTCAAAGAATTATTGCTACAGAAGGAGTACGAGGACTTTATAGGGGCATAGCCCCTAATTTTATGAAGGTGCTTCCAGCTGTCAGCATCAGCTATGTTGTGTATGAAAAAATGAAGCAGAATTTGGGAATTGCATGAAGTGAAGCAAAAAGGTGAGATGTTTCTAATATTGTTGGAAACACCAGAACAGAAACGATTTCTCAAGTAATCTGTTCTCACAGTTAGAGACAGATTTCTGTGGAGAGGTCTGCAACTTCTATTTTTGCCCTCAAGTTGGAAGAAACTTCCTTAATTTCTAACTCACGATTTTTTTAACAGATACCTATATTGCACTTTAAAATGTCACTGAATTAAAAAAAAAAATCAAGAAACTATGTCTTTCAATCAACAATATGTTCATTTTTTCAGGAAATCATGCATATTTTACTCATTGGCTTTTTCTTGTATTTGTCTTCCTGTGTATTTGGATTAGATGAAACCAAAGGTAGGAGAAGTCTATACTGCCTTGACACTGAATAAACAAAAGTGACTTTTTATATTGTGACACCGCCTACACTCAAGCACAGACAACATTTTGCACTTCTAGAAGTAAGCACTTAGTACTGTTTTTTCTTTTTTGAAGACGTAAATGATGTTTTTTCAGAACTTAGGTTTGGGTACAAACAAGGATGGACTAACACATTAAAATGCACGCAAACATCTTTATATCCAGACTGACCTGTCTTGTGTTTAAACCAATGAGAATCTGAGAAACTGCTGTTCCATGATGTTGGAATACCTCAAATGATTTTACACAGTATTTTTGTGATACAATCGGTGATTTTAATAACTTGCTCCCCTGGATCCACTTTTTATTGCGTTTGTAAATGTTTGCACCATTAACCGCAACAAGCTTGGGCTTACAGATGCGCATTTTATAGGATCATAATATCTAGAAGTAGAAAAAGTTACTGGGTTACTGGATCCATTCCATACAAGTACAAGCTACTACTTAAAAAAACGAGGGTGAGGGATCCTTATTACGCTGATAACGAATTAGGTGTTGGCTGTGCTACGAGGAGTACACCAAGTTTGTCAAGAACTTGGAGCTCATCCTAGCTGCCTTGTGGGGAGAGGAATGCTTCTCTCGTTTTGGACACTCCATTTTTTTCCTACTCAAAGGGTTAAAATCAAGTACATGCTTTTAGTTAATAGTGGATTGCATCATTATGTAAAAGTTTTACCAGTTTATAACATGAGGTGTAGCTTCTTTCCCTCACAGTCCTCTAGACTGTGCATGCTGGCTGTTTGTGTGAAATTGGGATCATAAAATATCAAAGCATTTTGTCTGAGTGACCAAGTGGAACTGTTGAGCCACTCACGTGCCCACTGGGTTCACGTTGTTAACGAAGCAAACAAAGCACATACAGAGAACTTTAGTACTTGAGAAACAGTTACTTGCCCAAAAACAAAGAAGCACTTCCTCAGTACAGAGAGTAGGTATTTCCATGTATAATCATTTCCAAAGTGTCTTCCTCCTTTGTTTTGGCACGTTTCAGATGCCTTCAGACCTGAATCCTGAGACAGAGTAATAGCTGTTGCAGAATTCATTTGTTCTGCTTTCTGCAGAGCCATTCAGAACCGTATGGTGTCTTAATTCTGAATTTGCAGAGGTTACTCTTATCTTGACCTTCTAAAAGCCACTTCTGTTAGACTACTTCCTGAAATTGGGTTAGTGCAGGAAGAACTTTGTTCTCATGCTAAATTTATGTAAAGTCTTTGAGGGCCGTTGAGGGGAGGGCAACGATGATGAACAAACTCCAGAGGTTTGCCTCGTTCCAAATACAGAAGACTTTGAGCCATGTTCTTCAAATAGTCAGATTAGCAAATCTGTGTTCAGTGCTTCTGTGGTTGCAGTTTATTCTCTGTAAATTGATATATAACAATTCTGTATAATCTGTATTATAAAATGTTGTGTCATCTGATTTTATAAAGTAGCAGCTTTAGCTGCGTCTTTTGGGAAACCTTGGACTTTGCACTTTGTTTGAAAAGCAAAAAGTCATCCTATCCAAATTATCTTGCATGCATATGAAGCCTTTCTGATCCAAATGTCTCTTTTTTTTTTTTTTTTCCCCCTCCCAACATCCCTGTATCTGTGTGGGATCTGTGCGTTCTGTTTCCCAGTCCTTTTGTTTGACTGTGACTAATAAGCAAATGTGTGTGATACAGTGATGACTGAAGCAGCATCTATCTTCTAGGCCTGGTTCCTTTGGTTTATATTGTATAAGTGCCATTATGAGTATTGAAAATTATGGTGATGATGTTTTCAGATCTTGAAAAGCTGGAGCCGTTCAAATTTAATTTTTCATTATGTGCCTTTACAGTGACTGTGTGTTCAAATTGTATATTCTTCTTCTCTCTGTTAAGAAACATATGTTTACTTTTTTAGCTCTATAAAACTACAAGTTTCTAATAAATGTTTGTTTCCTAATCTGGCTGGAGTGTGCTTATCTCTTTCATGGCCTGACAGGCAGACAGATAACAGATTTCTTTACAGCACTATGTACATACAACTTAATGTCAAGAGTAAAGGCAACTTACCTAAAAATAAGTTTGATACTAGCCTATACTGTGCTATTACAATGATATTTGAAAAGCTAGTTTAGGATTTGGAAAAACATTTATAGAGTCAATTATCTTATCGTACCATTAGGACACTTAGCTGTTTCATTGCTTAATGGAAGGTCACAAAATGTTGAATTTTTTTGCTTGTTCATTGGTTAATATTATGCTTTGATTTGTTTCAGTGTATTCTGTGTGGCAGAACTCTTAATAATCCGGACAAACATGTCTGCTTCTATTCTTAATGTTTATCATGCTTTGATGTTAATCTTACTTGTTTGTCAAAGGATCAATATAAAACCTTTTCAAGGTAGTTGGCTTAATTTACTCTGTATATGTGGCATGGCTGTCCAACTAAAAGCATTCTCAGTGTCCAGCTTTGACAGCTTCTTTTGAGGTTTTTTCACACCAATCCTTTAAATATTAAAGATCACTGTCAACAAATTCGGGAGGCTTTTCTTGTTCTGCAAATACTGTTCCTGCAAAAACTCCTGCAAATACTGTTCCTGTACCAAGTAAGATTAGAAGCTTCCTTTCAAATAATGGGAAAGGTAGATGCTGAGTGTGTGAATCCAATTCTACTTGAGGCAAGAATGCTTTTAACTGGAAACTCATTGTAATTAGAAAGGCTGGGCTGTGAATATTAGGAAGCGTATGAGATTCTAGTTACTTGTCTCCTGATGTGATTGACTGACAATTTGCAAGAAATGTGTGATGCTGGCATTTACTTTTCTGCAATGGAAGTGTAGCACGCCATTTCAACAGCAAAGTAATACTGCCTTCCGAAAGGCTGATGCAAATACCAAAAATCATGGTAGTGATTTGACTAATTACCATGAGTCAAATGATAATATATGCTCTAGATGTCTGAGTTGAAGTTTCTTTTTGCAGGGGTGGGGGGCCGCCTAAATTGCTACAAAATTTAGTACAGGAATTTAAAATGTTGATACTTTCAAATTTAGCCTGTTGGGAAAGTGAATTTTGCAGTGTTTTTATCAATGACTGGTCCTGATAACTCTGGTACAACAGAAAGTATCTTACTAAACAGACTGCGTAGGATGTTTGTCTTTTGAAAAAGCTAGGATCTGAAATGCAGGTAGTACCATTATTTCCAGCTGTGCTTGCAAGTACAGGTAGATTGTGTTTTAAAAACATTGAGGCATCAAGAACACAGTTAAACCAGGGAGAGGCTCTCTAGGACAGCACACTCCTCTCCCATAGAGAAAGGAATGATTATCGTCTTGAAATTTGGGTGTTGGACAAGGAAAGTACAATGCTAAGTGAGTATCTCGAGACTGTTTCTTCAAGCCTGTTCCTTTAGTTTTCTGTGTATTCCACTAATGTGTTTTCATCATCGCTGTTGAAAAAGTGCATTTCCACAATGCATTTAGAGTTAAATTTGTAAGTTACTGGTGATGGATTTGCTGGTTGCTGACTACTTTCTTCCCTTGCCATAAAATGTTTAGTCTGAAACTTGCTGAAAGCTGCAGTCCAGAAAAATCTTTTGCTTTCCCTCAGTGTGTTATCTTTTGCTATTAAATATGTTACAGGCCACAATTTCCAGAGAAGTGTGCAAAGATAGTGCTTTTAGATCAACTGAAAAAATATTGCTGTACAACTTGCTACTGCCACGATTTTTATGACTGAAGAAATGTAGGCATCAAAAAAAGGAAGCAAATCATGTCATGTCATCAATAAGTCAGTAGGTTCAGGAAGTGCATATCCACATCCAAATCAATCACCACCAGTTCTTAGCTTTCCTGGGGTATTTTTTTAAGCAAAGGATTTTTGCTATGCTGTATACACAAGAGTTGAAGAGAGGCTCGCAAGAGAAAGGACAAGCTTCCTGTATGTTATTCTCTTGAGATATAGGCCTGGCTGCTATTCAGTAGTGTTAAAGCTAGAAACCAATAATTACAATAATTTCTTCTGCTCCTTGGTGTTTCGTTTCAACCCTCTGAACTGGCTGCGTTTGTTGTGTGTGTGCAGCAGGATGCGTTGGTACCTGTTAATCCATTTTTCTTATGCGAAGGTCAGAGAAGGTATGGCAAGGAGTGTTTTGCAGTATGTGATGTTGCTACTCGTAAATTGCTAAAATATCAAGGATATCTTAGCCTGCAGGCCATTTGGCATGGAAGACTGTGTTTTTAAATGCCTGCCTTTCTGATGTGTGAGTGGTCTTGGGGATGGCTTTTAAGGCTTACGTTAAAATATGATAACAGATCTAAACTCTATGTTGTGGAGAACGTAATCAGTGAGAACTGTGGATATTCAACATTCAAGCAGAGGGTTTAGGATATTGGTGGGCTTACTTCATGAATTATATCTAGCCTCTAAGCTCCCCAGTTGCGTGAAGGGTACAGGAGAAATGCTTTTGTCCTTTGGCAATATTCCTGTAATTCAGAGTAAACATTATCTGTATTCCTGGCAACTGCCTAAATATATATAGCACTGTGCACCTCAGGTCTTAACCTTTCTGAGCCTGTTTTGCCAAATGATTAACAAAGGTGTCTAGTATATAATATGTGTAGGTGTGTGTATGCGAATATGTGTAAATAAATATATATGCATATAAGAAAAACTTTTATTCTCTGCACAAAGCTTGTGCATCTTCTCTGTGTGGTAGCTGGAGCAGCTTCCAGCATGGCCTTTTAATTGGACCCTTCTGATGCAGGGAGACTCCCTTCCCCAGGACTGCTGTCCCCGCAGACTTTTCATCTGCGAGCTGAAGGTGCAAGACACTGCAGGGAGGCAGCCGGTAGCTTCTAATAACACGTCAGTAGCACCCAAATTAAAATCCGGAATGCTTTTGCCCTTTCTAGTCTCACATAAAGCAGAATATCTAGTATCACATTGAACTAGGTGGAGGCAAAGGCAGAAATTGAAAGGTGGAAGTATGGTAATTCAACTTCTGAATGGGTGCTCCTCCCATCTTTTAAAATAATTCTTTTGCTAACATATTTGACTCATATTTTAGCTGTTGCTAGCACAGTGATGTGAAGGCTTTACATAGGTATAAAGTAAATGCTGTGTGTTTTTAACCGTTATTCATTTGTGTTGTGCAGCCAATCCATTGCTCCTGTGCCTGCACAGCCCCTTGTGCCTAGCTGTGGCTGGAGGAAATGTGCAGATTCAGATTCAATTCGAGCAGTGCCACCTGCTGTCACGTTGTAACATGGGACTGTGAGGGGGAACAGCCTTTCTAAACCAAGCACTTGAGTTCATTCCTTTGTTATCTTTATCGCAAAGGAAAAACAGGCTGTAGCCAGGGAGGACAAATCCATCTGAGCCATATTTTTTCCAGTAGTGATTGTGGCAGTGTGAACTAACATAACGTGTGGGAGCAATGCACTCAGGTGTGAATTGCAAAAAGCAGGAATCAATCATCTTTGCTTTGAGTAGCTGTTGAAAGAATCTTTTTTTTTTTTTTTAAATCAATTGGCATGTCTATTTTTATTATTATTTATTTTTATTATTTATTATTAATGAAAACCACTTGAAATAGAAGCTACTCTCTCTAATTTTATTTTCTTTGCTTTCATAACGTGTTTTTTATGTGTCAGCACCTCTCAGTTTCTTTGTGAAATCAACTGACATGGAAGAGCGGAGTTCTTTAACCATTTTTACCTGCAGATTACTGAAGAACGGTTGGTACAAGACTCTTTTACTTGATTATTTTTGAAGAGTAAAAATGCTACTCTATATTTCAATATTTCTTAATTATGCTAGGATCAAAGCTGGATCAAAAATTGCCCTGCCTGAACCATGCTTACACTTCACATCATTTAAACCCAACCTGGCTGAGCATAGGTAGGTTTTTCGTAGTTGCTCTCTGTATGTTACAGACTTGCCCACTGTACCATGGTGCAGCCACCGATTTATGGCCACAGTTGCCATGCGCTTCCAAGCCAAGCACATCTGGGCATAGCCTGACCGGCTCTGGCACTACCCCGTTCACTTCTGCCTTTGGACTTGTTAACAGATGCCCTTCTGTTTAAGCTACAACCTGACCATCGGCTTTACACCCCTCAAGGCTCCTTATCCTCCACTTGCAACCCAATGTAATTTTCTAAATATACTGTGTTGCAGGGATTTGGTTTGTGCCTTTCCTGCTGTGAAACCAAATATACCTCCATCGCATGTAGGGATATATTGGATGAGTTGGTGATCATCCTGCGTTTCACCTTCCCCTTGAACCAGCTGCACACTGGAGTCCCAATTACCTACCAAAATGAGCCGTGTCAGGTCCCTTGCTGGAAAATTCAGCGGGTTGCTTGCACGTGTTCATGAGGCTCTTTGTTTGAAAGAAGCCTCTTGCCCATACCGATAACGGCAGCCAGCCAGTTTGTACAGTTCCAAACTTTTTCTGGATGCCTCAAGTTCTGTATTTATTTGTTCTTACCACCCTGACTGCCATGTTCAATGCTCAGACTATGTCTGTTCTTTTCAGTAAATTCTGTTTCTTCAGTTATGGTGGGAAGGCAGAGAGATGTTTGAGTGAGCTTCAGTTTTCTCAACTGAAAGAAATCTAGTTGCTGCAATGGCATCTTGCACAAAAGCTAGGCTACGCAGCATATTTTTTTCTCTTCTTGATTTGTTTTTTTTGTCTGTTGGAGGAAACGAGATCTGCTTGGTTGCTACCGGCACCCCAAAGAAAGCCCACATCAACATTCTTTTGCTAGATTTCACATTAAGAGTTTTTTTCCAGTTGCGTAGCTATTTAAATCTGCTGCCCTTCACACTTGGAGGGACTAGTTTTAACAGCAGATGTACATCCTCCTCCTGCAGGTGCCTGCAGAACCCAGGGCAGGTGTGCTTGGTCGCTTTGTGGATGCACAGTTGACCTTTTGCGAAGGAAGCTCAGGGCAGTCTTACAGCTCAGGTATCTTGTTCTGTATCTGTGAGGCTGCCCTCCAAAAGGAAACCTCTGGTTTGTACACGCTTCTCTCTGCTGCATCGCTGCCCTCTCCTAGGGGAGGCCCTCTTCTCTTGTAGCCCAGATGCCAAGGCAAGGCAGGTTGCCCCTTTTAGAGTAACCACATCGGGAGTCGTCAGTGTGATCCTCCTCATCGTGAGACTTGCTTCAATGACATACTGTGCCCAAGCGCCATATAGAGATTTTTCCAGCACTATCAGGTATGTTTTTAGAATTTAAAAGGTTCTTTGTCAGCTTCTGCAGGTGTAAGGTGCCTGTGGGCAGCCCAATGGCAGCTCGCAAATCTGTTTTAGCTGCTGTGCTGATTGCCTGAACTGACTCTATCTGCCCATGTGGCATGTGTGTCTTACTCACGTATTTCTAAATTATTTTCTTGATTTCCCCCCCCCTTCCCCCACTTTGGCCATAGAATCATTTAGCTGGGTAAGCATTGTGCGGATGGATGGCATTGTGCTGCTTAATTATGTGTTTAGTAGTAAATAGCCTAAAAATTAGTTGATAGTATGAACTGGTAGCATCTGTTAGTACATGTGTGCCTGTTTTCTTGTTCGTGTTTCATCATTTGTAGTTTATTCTTAATATTTTTGTATTTATAGTTTTCTTCTCGGACAAGTTTATTGTTTGGTGTCACTTCAAAGCTACCAGCCTTTCTGAGCTGCTAGAGAAACCTCTTGCAGGTCTCATCCTAGGTTGAAAGGGAATGCACTCCTCAATTTTTACCTTACCTCTTTCTCCAGCACAGCTTGTTTGTACAGGAACTTTTGCTGCAATACTGTTGATAACCTAAAATGGTAGAATGTTCTTAATAATATCAGAATGGCTTTGAGTATAGCTCAAATCTCTCTCATAGACGCAGGAATTGAACTGGAATAAGAGAACCTATGGTCAGATTGTATCTCTGTTACATTGATTCTTCTTCAAAGCTTTTTATATGCTGGTATAACCTTCCTTTGCAAACAAGCCCTCCATGCTTCTTCAAGCATAGGGAAGACCTATGTTTTAGCATTCCTTTCCCAAATCTGCAGCTTCTTATTTCTCGGTAGCCGTACAGATTTTGCAGAGGCTTCACTAGGGAAGAAAGATGTGATTGCAAATTTTGGGTGATAAAGAAGGGTAACAAGATTCTGACACTCCAATCATCAGCATTAGCTACCTTTATGGTTACAAACATGATGATTGTTTTTAATGGGTTAGGAAAAATGAGAGACGCTAGAGTCAGGTTGTGCTATGTGAGTGGAAAACTCCAGAGTTCCTCAGAACTCTGTGATTTGCCCGCACAAAGCCTTCTGCCTCTGGCAGCAGTGACGTGCATTTTTTTTGTTGTAACTCACCCTCACTAGAGCGTCTGCACTACTGAATGAGTGATAGTGCACACATCTGATACATCTGACTCATAAATGTTTGATTTTGCTTTTGCCAGTCAGCCCGAGTTTGGTGCAAGATGGGCTACTGTGCAGCACAGAGAAAAAGGCTGGTGCCGGGTAGTGTTTCTCCACAGGGAATTTGAGCTGGAGCAGGAGCATTTCTCCTTAATTCTGAATTGTTCAAAGACGCTGCCATCCCCTTGACATTTTTTTGGCTTGGACATCAAATACTGCTCACTGGTTCCATGAGGAGCATCTAATTTTAGGTTGTTTCTCCGTTTTCTGTTCTCCATCCTAGAGAAAAAGAGATAATGGAGATTTTGTTCAGTATTCTTGTTTGTCCCTGCAGAGTACTAGTGAACATCCATACCTTACTGTGAGGCATTTACCTGACTGTAATCTGAAGACATTATCTTTTCCACAGTCTTGACATTTTGATAGGGGGTGGTGTGATCCTGTAGATACAGGAGTCTGGAGATGGAGAGTCTCATCTCGGTTCTGCCACTGACCCTAGGCATGTCGTTTCTCTGTGTCTCTCTGTTCCTTGCACTTTCTTTCCTGTCTGTTAGGTGTTAAGCTTTGTGGGGCTGTCCATCATGCTGTGAGGGTTCGGCAGTAGCCTGAGGCTCTGCTGTGATACAAATAATCATAATATTCTGATTAAAAATTAAGACCTTGACCCACAATAACACTTGTTAAGATAACACAAACTTTATCTGCAGAGATGTTCTGTTAGTTAAGTGTCATCAGGTAATAATATGTGAAGAATGCTTGTGTCAGGCAGCAAAGCAATCATGTTGGAATAAAAGTTGATTGCAAAAGTTGCCTGCTTGGATAAATTCATATTAAACTTAAAGACAGTCTCTTATCTGTAAAAAGAGAAAGACTTTCTGTTTGATTATTCTTTTTAGTCCATTTTTAAATTTATTTTTAACTGGCAGCAGTGTTTCTCACTCCTTTACGGCAATCTCTTAACATTACCATTTAGGATTCTGTACATTAATCTCTTAAGGAGAACATCTATGGCATTGAAATAGCAACCTCCTTTATAAAGGAAAAGAGAAGCAGAAAACTACAGGCATAAATATTTTAATCATTTTGGTTGCAGGAACTTCCTTCTCACTGTGGCACGTACTCTCTGCCCCTCGTGAACACACATAGATGGGGACGTCTTGCTGTGTTCTCGTTGTTCATCCTGATGCTAGTTACAGGTGATGATGCTGAGCTCTTACACTGGGGCTTTCATGTAGGAGTTTAGACAGCACTGTAGAGACCCAGTGCCTGGGGGTGAGCTGAGAAGGGTGATGGGGGTGCAGAGGTGACACCGGCGAGGCCTCAGCTCTCCCGGTGCCCGGGCGGCCCCGAGGAGCAGCGAGACATGCTGCCCCACGAGACTGTGTGCTTATGCTCTTCTGGCGGAGGAAGTGGTTTACTCTTGATGTTGCTTTTGGCAGTAGCTCATTCTGGTTTTTCAAAGTCATATTTTGTACAAAAACGCCTCCAAAAGCTGCTGGTAGTTACGCGGCTCTCCCAGCAGATGTCCCCCCTGTGCTGGGAGAAGCTCGCCGCTGCCTTGCACAGTCTGGGAAGACTAATACATGCACCACGCAGAGATGCAGCGTGTGTGGAGTATGTATTGTTTATACGTATGTGCATGTATACCCACAACACGTATAGCAAGAGAATTAATTGGATAGAAAGATCCTGGCAGGGTCAGGCGCTCTCTCAATATTTTGCCTGTTATTTCAGTCTTTACATCTAACGTTTTTATTGTTCCTTTTTCTGGTACCTGAGCAGGCAGCAGATAAAAGGTTTTCATGCAAGTTACTCTCTTTAAGATGTATGGCTCTGATGGGACTTGTCTCTTGTCCTGTATTCAGAGCAAGGTTCCCAGTGAGAGTGAAGAGTCAGGAAATCAAAGAAAGCTCAAAGAGAGGATTAATTTTTTTTTTTTTTTTTTTTTTTTTAAGGAGGCTACTAATTGTAAATGATTTGGAGAAAATCTTTCGGAATCATGAAATACCTGGCTGTGCAGGAGCCGATGAGGCAGTTCATAGTCATTAATCTCTGAGCACACTGAGGGTGTAGCGAGATGGAAGGTTGATGAGTGGTGTAGGTTGGGGGGGATGAGGAGAGGATGGAAGTGAGCAAATGAAATCTGAGGCTGAAGGTCAGAAAAATTTCCCTGACAATGCAGAAATCTCCCCAAGGGATTCCTATTGCTTGAGACACTATTTAAAAATAGAATAAATCAGATCTGTTGAAACACATACCACATACAATCCTTTACTATTGTAGGTCACTTAGGATTGAAATAACCGTGGATAAAGATAAGAGACCTCTAATTGCTGTCCTTTACCAGACAGTGAGATAGCATGTTTCATCAAGAGGATCTTGATTTTATTTCAATTTTCTGCTAGATTTTGAGCAACCGGGATGCCTGAGCTAAACAGTCCAGAGACTAAAAGCTGTACATCCACAAAGGTAAAGGCTAAAATAAGCATTCTAGGCTGAAATGTTCATGGCCAATCATAGTAACTTCTCATGAGAAAGTTTCAGAGAATAATTTGATATCTCACTGTTGTTAGTTAAGTGTTAATATAAAATACACTATGTAAATTGCCTTTGAGTAATTCTTATGTTCAGCTCCCTAAATTTCCCATTGTGCTATAAGAAATAAGTCAAATGTTATCCAAGATCCCAAATACCAAAAGTTCTGGAAGTTTCCCAGATGCTAGAAGTTGACTTTCATGTGGTTTACTCAATTTCAAGATATCAGGGCTGGAATTTGCCATGAAGGATGTATGGTAAGAAGCCAATGCTCTAGGCACCTCTATCCCCAGAAGTTGTTGTTCTGTGCAGCTATTTGAAACTTGTAATTACAGGCTTTTTGTTTAACTTTCAAGTATATCTCATCAATATTTGAAGTGTAAACACTCAAGGGATTTATAATGCAACTGTCAAGCACGAACCTTAAATAAAAATTACCAACACTCAACCAAAAAAAGTGCCTTTAGTAGGGCTCATGGGCTCCCACAGTTGAGGGCTTTACCCTAGTTGTTTTGTTTGGAAGTTGCTTTTCAGAAGGTTAGTTCTCAATGTTTTGTCCTCCCAAATAACTGAGCTTGAATTTTGAAATTCTCAGTGTCTGGACTTGAAGAAGTTCATGTACTTGATGGGTTTTCAACTGTTTGTTTGAATTCAATTCATATGTTCCCTTAGGGAGAGGTGGTCACAGTACAAACATTTCCCCGACTCCAAATAACCCAAACAAGTGCTGAGTGAGAGCCTCAGCAGAAGATGAGGGCTGGGATGGGGCTGGCGCGTGAGCTGCATTCTCACTGTTATAGCTGTTTTCTTAGGCTAAAATTCAAGGACCCGGGTTAGAGGCGTTCAGGGAGACCTCCACTGCCAGTAGATGTCATGGGATGAGGGATATTAGTTCTCCTCTTGCATCAAATTTACAGCACAGGATATAGTCAGAAGCTGAATCTTTCACATGAGTATGAATGGTGAACAACGGCAGACAGAGCACCTTTCTCTTCAGGAGCCTTTCTGCTCCCCAAATCTCCCTGGCAGCACCTTCCCCTCGCACTTGAATCTTCCCGAGATGCCCTTTCCCTGGAAGGTTTTGTGTCTGTAAGGCTTCTGTTCTCTTGAGGTCTGTCTTTAGGTGGGAAGAAGGGGTGGACAAGCAGAAAGAGAGGGGGGCATCGAAACCTCCTTTAGCCTCGTTACAGCCCAGATTTGCAAAACTTTTCTTTAGAAACTCAGTTCACTGTTAAGGAGACAGGAAGGCATTGGCGTCCCTAGGTTTCAGGGTTGTTGCTTGTGCCTCAGAGACACTTGAAACTCCATGGGAGTTGAAGAACTGGAGGTTACATTCTCTTCCCTTAGACGTTTCTACTATTTAAGCTAAATAAAAATGGCCAGAGAGTCAAAAAATTGATCAGAGCTGCTTTCTTAATTGTGCAGCATGACTGAGAGAACAGCGGGAGCCCACCAGAGGTACAGAGCTGCTGCTGGCCTTCCTTAGGTGGAGGCAAAACAGGTGGTCTCTGTCCCCCTGCAGGTGCTAGGCCGGGCAGCTGCTCCCTTTTCCAAACTCTTCCACTTGGTTGCGCTGTATGTGAAGCTGGTTACCTGGAATTGAACAATTCTCATTGTGTTTGGCACTTAAGAGCTGGGGTCGATGCCTCTTGCACATAGACAGTGATCAATCCGGTTCAAAACAAGAGAAACAGCTTGTAAGGTGACTTTACTTTTTGTCAGTTATACTTTTATAGCTATTGATCTGCCAGAGAGTATTATTTGTTACTTTTTTTTGGATTACATATTTCAGCTATTTTTCATGGAGGAGCAGTATACATTTTCTGATGCATCAGCAGCTAATTATAGAAGCATAGTTCAGCCTCAGAGTTATCTTTTATTAGAGTTCAAATCAGTAGTAAATATTTCATTAAACTGTTTTAAAATGACACAGCTAGGAAATTTGCAGTGTTCAAGGTTAAACTCCGGCCTTATCTCATGTTGTTGAACTTCAGTTGGCAACTGTATCTCAGTACATAAATATGCCAGGACTTAAGCTCCTAGTTTAAAAAAAAAAAAAAAACTTTAAAAACTATAATGGAGACAAAGAAGAGATGCCAAAGGATTTGGGGCCTTTTGAGTAAGATTTCATGTTTGCTTTCTATATGGTGCTATATGCCATTTTCTTTAAAAAGCATTCATTTTAAGAGACAGAGAAAATGAACATCTGCCAGAACATATACAAGCTGAAAGACTGAAGCAGCCTTTCAGCTGTATCTATGTACATATAGACATTTCAATATTTGTCTTTAGACTGCTTATCTCCTGTCAATTTATAATGGCTTTTTTTCTAAGAATGTGTCTGATGTTTTTCCTATGCAGTTAAAAAGGCAAGTTTGATTTACGGTATCTTAAAACTGTTGCTAGACACCTGTAAAAAAAGATTTATTTCAAGCACTAAAGCAGGATATATTCAGAACCTTCTGTGTCCTCCAGTAATTGTAGGGCTTATGAAATGACTTAACCTAAATCAACTGAAACTCCTGTTCCCGAATGTCTATCCTGCGCTCTCTTGCGGGCCAGTTCCATGGGCTAAAAAGCCCTTTCCTTCCAAACAGCTCTATTCACATTGAGTCACCCAGGGAGAGTCTGTATGGCTTCTGCATGCAGGTTATTTTTGTGCATGAAAAATGTATGAATATTCCCTCAGGTATTCATTAATGACATTCGCAGTTATTGAGAACTGCAAGCAAAACGCCAGAAGGTGCTCAGCCTGTATTCAAATGTGCGCCCTATGTCTAACCATTCAGTCAGGCCCTTTGTAAGTGACTAGCTAAAACCACCTTCTCCTTCCTTGCTTATATGCCCATGACAGCACTGTATCTTTGTGATACGGGGAACTTTTGGCCTTTAGCGTTGCTCAGCTGAGTGTGAAATAGGGGATTTCTTTGTACATTTCTGTTTGTAATGACTGAGTTTCCGGTTTATCATTTGTAGGGTGTTAAAAGCCATAGTGGTGGAGTAAACAAGGGCTGCTAAGCAACCCCCCATTGCAGTTACGTGCTTTGAATACCTTATCTGAGACTTCATGTCATCAGTAGACTGCAGGACAGTCTGAAATTTGCTGGAAATTTTGTCTAATGATTCAAAAAGGAGGATGAGTTTGAACAAAGTGTTGAACAAGTGTTTCCCTAAGGGCAATGTTAATGAGCCTACCGATTGGGTGGGATAAAGATGCACACAGCAGTAGTGTGTGTTCAGTCTCTGTGTAGAATATGTGATGTTCGGGAGTGAGGATCTGAGAAAAACAGCGTAATGTATTTGCGGGGGAGTATATTAATTGCATCTGGTTCTGGTTTTCAGTTGAACTCTTTAAAAGGAAGGCTACCATAACATCTCAAATCGTATCATGAAAACTAATCTCCTTTATTACCAACAATACCTCATATTATTGAATTGAAATAACTTCTGAAAGCTGATTTGCTCTTTTAGACTCCATGTTTGTTTTGGAGCTTCTGTGAGCTCAGACAGTGGGCATAAAAGATTGATCCCATAAACAACTTTCATAATTTGGCTGCACAGAGCTGACATGTTTGAGACAGATGCTGCAGGAGAATGGTCAAATTTTGAACAAGATGGGATTTTCACTGGAAGGAGATATTAACATGAGAACAATTCTGTTTACGTTTGGGTGAGGAGGAAATTAATTTTTATGTAATCTGTATTTTCAGTGAAACGACCTGACAATTTATCTTGTCTTTCCCTATCCTAGTGTGATAGGAAAATACAAAATTGTGTACAAACCTGCTAATACTTAGGAAATAATAAATAACAAAATAATGTGACTGTGTTACAGACAAGCAGACCTAAGTAGCTTAGTATATATTTGGAGTTCTAGCCTAATTGCATCAATATTCAGTGACTATGCTGTGGATCACAGAGGATGTTAAACTCTGGCATACTCATGCTAGTGATGCAGCTGGGGCTTCCAAATGATCTGTGCATAGAGGGCTTGCAGGAGTAAAAGCTTTGCATCGTAACTCCATGAACAAAGCCAGAATTAGAACTAATATAAATTGTCCAGACTTTTAAAAAATACTGTAATACATGGAATGGGATCATTTTAACAGAAAGTTTTGAATAAGGCAAGGCAGCAAAATGTTCTAGTTAGATGGCAGTTTCACAGCGCTTCTGTCGAAGAAGCTAAAATGTGACTAGAAACCTGTAAGCTGGTGCTTAATAGCTTAGTGTAATATGACCTGTTTTCGAAATTGGATGTCAAGTTGTAAATAATGGTGATCAATACCGTGCTTTTGATTTAAAAAAAAAAAAAAACCTCTGGAATGACATCATTTGTTGCATTGCTAGAGCAGCCCTTAAAACAATGCAGCACCGGAGTTGAAGAGAAAAAGACATGATGTGAGGAAAAGGAGTTATATCTTAAAAACCTCCTTCTCTTAGACCTGGCCTATTTCTATCTCTAGGTTCTGGTGAAGCTCCCAAAGTTCGCTCTATTGAGTTATGATGTGAATAGGAGCTCTGAATTTAATTACAGGTTATAATTCAAGGTTGCTTGGCTAATTATTTAAAGTATCATTTCTTTCTTTAATGCCAAAATCAAAGAAATGTATCTACTCCTGGTTTACATAGCAGCCATCTTTACCTTTATTTGAAGTATATGGAATTAGAAGGTTATTGTTTAAGAGCTTCCCTGATGCCTCTGTCAGTCTCCGTGGGATTGAAACTTTCATACAAACAATCAAGCTTTTAATCCATAGAAAATATTTAAAAATGAAGCCACTGCACCCTCTCCTTCTGCATGGTCTTTCCAGGTGAGCACCCTCACAAAGCTCTTGCATGTTGGTGGGCTCTCTGTCAAAGTCCGTGTTATCACTAGTAATTAGGAGTAAAGGTACGTGTACCTGCATACTGACTGTTCCATTTAGGCCACAGATTCATGTCACTTAACCAGACCCCTGTGCCAATGCACAGTGCTGGTAGTATCTTGAGAAGTATCTGTTAGAGCAAAACGATACAAAACTTTCAGTAATTCTTTTTCAGACCTCGCAGAGATTTACAAGAAACACAGAAGAATGACATTGCTACGTTTCTTCTTGAAAATGACTAACTGTGAAGGTCAAGTAGAAGTAGATTCACCTTTGAGAAGTGCTTCCTTAGGTTGTGTTCGCCACCTCCCTCCCTCAGGCAATATAAAATAGGTTTTAAATTTAAATAGTTATCTCTGTCTTCGTGTTGCAGCTTGTATTCAGAGATAAAGGCACTACATATCTGATGAAAATTTTCCTTGATGAGAACTAAAATGCCACTAAATAATAGTGCCATGAAGGTAAAACATTGAACTATTACACTGCTTCCTGTCTATCCCAAGGCATTGCATTTTCCAATGGAATTTATGTTAAAGGACAGCACTGGATTATGTTATGTAACAGACAGACATTTTGGTGGATAGAGAAGTTAGGTAACTTTTCCAGAGTCACAAGAGAAGTCAGTGACACCCAGGAATAGCACCCACAGATGCTGACACCCAAGTCTGGGTGGCAGCCACAAGACCATCCTTCTTCCTGCATGCAGTGAGAGGCGTCACCAAGAGGAAGTACTTTCTGTGGTTTTAGAGAGGCTCTTCTGGTGGTTCTGATATTATCAGCAGAAGGATAGAAGATATTCTCCTTTTACAGGAAGGGCTGGCTGTGTGGCTTTTACTGTAATTATCTTGTAACTTGGCTGCTCTCAGACTGGCCTCCTTTTCCCAGGGTAGGCTAAATATTCCCCATGCAGAAGGAAGGAAGAAGGCCAAAGGTGAATTTGTGCCAGCCCAGCTTTGGAGAGAGAGTAATTGTTGATGGGGCTGGTGAGTAAAATACTCCAGATGACGTCTGTCTGCCTTGAGGTCTGAAACTCTTTGGCTGCTCTGTGTGGCACCAGGTGCTCTAGGGCAGAGAACATGGGCAAAGAAAGTGTTTATAGGACTGATACGGAGAAAAGTTCTTCAGTACTGGCCTTTTAATCTAGCTCTGAAATAAGTCATGGAAAGCATCAGTATGTTCAGCTATCCGTTTTATTAGTGATTCTGAAAGATAGTCACTTTTTCCATGGTTAGCACTTCCCAATTTTCATTAGTCATCTGTCAAGCGGTCTCTCTGCTCCCCCTGCTCTCTCTTCAGTCTGCACTGATAATAATTCTACCGACAACCAATAGTGTAAGTAGTAACACAATGAAAGGAGGAAATAATGATGAACAGTTAACAGAAATAGTTCAGGGGATAGTCAACTCTCCACTCACCCTGTGTGATTCTGGGTGGACACAGCTGAAATGTCAGGAGTGGGGAGGGGAAAGCAGGGAGTACGATCCCTCCTGTCCTGTGACATGGAACGGGTGCTGCCCTTGTCGATGTTAAATGAGCAAGAGTTTTTTCCTTCCTCTGATAGTTTCCCCGGAACTTGATGTGCTGGGGGATTGTGGAAGCATCAGGATTGCCTCTGTAGACCTAGGTCTCAGCCAGAAGCTTCGTTTTGTCGTTATTTACAATGACCTAGTCTATATTGCTTTAAATAACGGAAAGACGATAGTATAATAGTGTTCTCTAAAAGTCATTGTTTATCCACCAGCAAGAGTGTTTTGAGAGGTGAAGGAGATTATTGGCCGTTTTATAGTATATGAAGTAAACAATGGGCTTCTGCAATTATGTCAACTTAAATCACTGATGGAGAACTCTTCTGTGTTGTCATCTTGGAGTGATAACTAAATGCCACTTCTTTTTATCTTCATTAACAAGAATATGCTTTTCTTGCATATACAGAAGGCAAAAACATTATGAATTTAAAATCACTACATAACATTAATATTGCAGTACTGACCAAAGGCATTAGACAGGTTGGAGGTCCCGTTGCTTTAGGTGTTGTGCAAAAAGTAAGCGCTTTAAGGCAGATATAGTTACTTACAAATGCTGAAAGTCTTAGCCAAGGCTTTCTGTGAGCACAGAGAGGGTTGTTGTTCAGTTGGGACTTGGAAGTCGTCACCTTCTTGAAATCGTGAAGGAGGCGCAAGGTAGAGTAAGTGCAAATGAAAATGAAAGCTGGAGAAACTGAAAGAGAAAATGCATTCGTTTGTGTCATAAAAAGTTGGTGAGCATGAAAAAGTGCTGAGCACAACTTGTTTCAGTGGAAATTTAGCATGCGTAGCAGCTGATAAGAGCCAGAGGCATTTGGGTTTCTAAATGTTTGTAGTCACCCTCTGCTGAGCACTGGAAGTTCTGGTCTGGGAGTCAGAGTCATCTTTTCAGACAACTCTGGGTCTTTTTAGGCCCAGATTTCAGGGTTTTAGATCCCTGAGTCTCACTGAAATGAGCTGTCGGGCAGAATTCACTTCTCCAGCCTCTCAGTTCTTCACCTGTTCAATATTAAGTTTTCAGTACCTTACTACAACATCAAACTGGGTTCATATTTACATACATTCCCTTCTAGCATCCTTTCTTCAGTTAACATTGCTCTAGTTAGCTGTAAAACATTGAGCAGATATTTGGAATTTGGTTGCTCATGAGGGCCAGCCACGCTGATGTTTATCCTCTTACAGCGTGGCACAGCTGGGAATGGCAATTTACTCTTGCAACAGGTTGGCCAAGGATCAGCGGTAGCATTAAAAGATTAGTACCCAGTTAATGTCCAGCGAGCTGTTCTGTAATAAACTTAGCATGTTTATGCGGATTTTCAACATGTAAATATCTTTTTCATATGCATAACACTAGCTTGAAGAAAGCAGCCTGTAGTCTAGGCATAAAGTCTCATGGAGTCAGAAGGAAAATGAACTTGGGTGAGGAATTCTTGGCTAAACTTCCAGTACTGTCTTCCTAGTAGTTTTAGCCCTGCATCCGTCACAGTATCACACAAACTTACTGCAGCACAGTAATTAGGTTCAAGGTAGGCCACTGTATATGGGATACCAGCAGCAGCACTATGTTTTTTTATTCATTAGATGTGTCAGCACCCTCATTCCTCACTGCCCTCTCTACTCTTCAGAGTTACAGAAACTAGGACCTGTGTGGGGCTTCACAACAAACTTTCTCCGCGCAACAAACCTGCCTAATCCTCTTCCGCTGCCCTAGATGCCAGTGACCACGCTTTGGTGTGACGTGGGGTTGTAGCCAGGGTAGGCACCACCACTCTTTCTCCTGAGACAAGGTCTTATTTTCCAATCAGTTCTAATCAGGTGTTGAACGTTAAGTTTTAAATTTAAAATCGGTTATGCAAGAGAATGGAGAAGTGCCTTAGCCCTCAGATGGAGAGCATCTTTCTTTGGGCCATGAAAAACACAATAAGAATCATGTTGTATATCTTTCAGCCTTGAGAGCTGTTATGACGTCAGTGAGGATTATGAGACACTTCTGTTGACTTTGTACTACTGTGTCCACAGCACCTTTTGTGCCCAGTTCTTTGGAACTGCAAAAAGTTGTGTCAGATCGGTTCAAAATAATTTGAGGTGTGCTGGTTTTTCTCACTCGTGTTTTGCGTGAGCAGTAAGTTATGTGAAGTGTGTTCCTCTCCGGCCAAGTCAAGAAGATGCTTTAGCAATTTAGCAAGTATGAGCCCTTAGAAGCACTGGAAATTGCACTTACAAGGTCCTAAATTCTTAATCCTTTAAGGAATAACATCTCTGGTTCATGTGTAGTAAGAGATATCATTTGTAACTGCGTATTTGCATGCTTTTCCATTGATTGCTGAAAAATCTTTTACTAAATGGTTATTTTCTGTGTTTGCATGGCCAGCCTGTGAGCAGTGTAGTCACTCTGTTCGGGTTTGCTGATGCCCCATTTTGCATCTAAAATGTCTTGGCAAGGAGCACGAAGTGTTTTTCCTCTTCTTCCCTGGAGGCTCTGGAGAAGCTTCTACACTAGCTGTGCCTGCCCTTCGCCATATGCTTCAAAATAAAAAGCAATTACCCCTGCTGTCAGGCAGCTGTTGAGTAATGTGCATCTTGGCCTTGGAGGTTCGCAGCCTCTGCTGTGCTCCTTGTGTATGGGAGCTGGGCTCGTAATATCTCAAACTCAGAACAGTGCCGCTAGCCCGTCATTGGCGTTGGAAGTTGAAAAAGCAGGAAATCTAATGGACTGAGCTCTAAAGTCAATAAAAGACTGTGTTTTGCCCTTGCTAGTCTTGGCTTGAGATAAAAGTAAGTCAGGGATGATGTATTTGATTGGTAGGACTCCATACACAGTGGAAAGTACATTAGCATTTCAGATTTATAGTATTTCTAGACCAACACCATGTGTCCAACAATAGCCAGTAATTTCTGCAGAGAAAGTAGAACCCACGTAAAAAGTGATTAAGCAACAGTATGCCCATGGGGCAAGGTACTTTGTAACTCTTGGGAGTAAATAGTTGGCCCTTGCCTGTAAGCTTAAATGTTTTTTATCCTGCCCACAGTTATAAGCAGATTGTACCTATATTTATAATTTGCATTGTTATTGGCAGTCAAACAGAAATCTTGAGCTCATGTTAGAGCTTGTTAAGTAAAATTCAAGAAGAGATATATCACGGTGAGTGTATTTTTAAGACAAGAAATAAAGGTATTTTTTCCGCATTGTATTTTTAGAAGGAACAAAGAACCACGTTGTCTAGAAAAACAGATCAGTCCAAAGTCAGAGCTCAGGATATGAAATTTAAGTGCAAATACTTCATGTCTAGTTGGTTATAAGTATGTGAAAGCAAAGCTTGATGATAATAACACTGTTAAAATATCAAGCATCCTTAGCAGTAGCCACTGCTATAAGCCTTCCACCTAAGTGTGAAATTTGATCTTTCATATTTCCTGTGTTAAGATGTAGTTGTGGAAGGTATTTACTGCATTTGAATTGTACAACAATGACTTAATATACCTAATTTTCAATACATTTTACCACCTTGCTGCAACAGTGTAAAAAATCTTGCAACTGAAAATCAGCCTGGGCTCAGCAGCAATTCTTCTCCCAACCTATTTTAATCACAGCGGTTGCTTCTCTCCTGACTCAACTACCACTGCGGAGGCTGCTTAAGAGGAGTTTCTCCCACGCCTCCCCAGGAGGATACCTGGGACCCTGAGTGCAACACAGGGACCCTCCAAAGGGCTTAGCACATTGTAATGCAAAGAAAAAAGAGACTTCCTGTGCCCGTGGCACGCACTCAGCCCTGCGAGCGTCGTGCTGTGCCTCAGGCTTTGCAGTCTGGAAATGAGAGCTGGGGACCTGCCTCCTCTCTTGCTGGGTCGCACCAGTGTGGCAGGGCTGGGCACTTCCCCCTCCTCCGTCTGCCTGGGAGGCTGCTGTATTTTAGGGCATCTTTGGCTCACAGTCGGGTCAGTTCTATGCCAACAGGAATTCACGATGTCAGGGCTTAAAGCATTTATGTATCAGTCGAAAGAAAGAAAGAAAGGGTTTTGCAGGTTTTTGGAGGTAAATGGAACCCTTCCTTTTCCTCAGAGTCTTCCACTTCTTTCTGTGTTGCTTTGTACCATGGGGCTTATTTTAATCTTTATTTTGCACAGCGATATTATGAGAGAGAGAGCTAAGTTAAATAGAAAATTTGGCCAGGACTAAAACAGTTGCATGAAGAGTTACTAAAATAGAGGACTATAGAGTATTATCCTCTTTTTCTCCTAAAATCTATGTTTACCACCCTCTGCCACCACTGAAGTCATTAAAAAAGGAGGAACGAAACTAAACTTGCCACCTGAGGCAGGAAAGTGAAAAAGAGCCTCAGAAGATGTTGCATTGTGCATCTGGAACTCCAGCACTGAGAATCATACGCATGCCAAGATAGAAATGTATACTGCTGTATATGTATCTGAACTGCAAAATATTTGCAAGTATCAACAAAAGAGTTAATTGCAATTGAAATTGGGGAATTCCAAGTCTTTTCTTGTAAGCAACAAGTGATTTAGGTCCACAGGTGTAAGTTGCTGATGGTGCTCAGAGGCTGCACCTGGCTTCCTCAGCAGAGCTTATGTGGACAGCTGCTCAGAGGAAAAACATCTTCTGAAGTTATTTTAGTTGCTGTCTCAACTTTCCAGGCTATGTCTTTTCCATCTATCTTTGGTAGAATAGGAGTGTAAGGCAGAGGTGTGTGTTGTCCTAGCATAGCTGGCCATCCCAAACCTCAGACTGACCATGTGTCTCATCTTTCCTGGTATCCAGACAGCCGTCTGAATGTAAAATCACTCTTGGACTTCTGTCATAAAGATGTATTGTAAATGTGCGGATTTCTCACTGAAGTTTCATGGAAGTTAAAGCACAGCACAGTTTTAGGATGTCGCGTATGCATGCTGTGCTTGAATCTTGCTCGCCCCAAACTGCATGAGATTGTTCTCACAGGTGCAGAGCAAGCTGTAGGAGTGGGAACTGCCACTGACTTGAAGCTGCTTTGCACACTGATGGAAATGACCAACCAAGGTGCAAAGCAGCAGCTTGCAGAATAAGGTCCTGAGTTTTTAGTAGTGCTGTGGTTTTGCTAGGCCAGGAATGGCACAGCTGTTTATTTGTTCTTGTGTTCTGATGGACCAGTGGAAATACATTTATTTTATTCCTTTTATCTTTCTCATGAGCCTGTTAATTTTTCACTAGCTAGCATGCATCTCTGGTCTGAGTGCCAGCCTGTGCTTTGCTACAGCTGACAGAAAGTGACTCTTTGATCTGCATCGTTAGCCTGACGTTAGTTAATAACAATTAGTATTTGGTGTAGTCACTTTTATCTTCAAAGCACTTAAAGAGTTATTAACTAATTAATCCTCATACTATGTCTGTGGGTTGGAAGGTAAACAAACGTTAACATTCCCATTTTAGCAGAGGGGGACCCAAATGAGAAGATTAAGCAGTTTGCATGGAGTTAGTGGCAGAGCTGGCAAAAGAAGTCAGGAGCCCTGTGCTTCAGTGCTTACGCTGTTCAGCCTTTCCAATTGCTTTTGTACCTTTTCAGAAGAAAGTTTGTGCTACGTTGGTGGTCACAGCTGTCCCGCTGGAGGGTGGTTGCTGCACAGCGGTGCAGGGCTTCCTGCAGCACAACACGTGCCGCCCTGGGACACGTCAAGAGGGAGCCTGCAACCCCCTGGTGCTTCCTACAGTAAATACCTGCCAGGACTATACTTAACAGCACTATTTAGAAGAAAAATCCTGAGTCTTCCTGTCAGACCTGTAATACCTAGCCAGCGCTTGTACAGAACATTATTTATTTGTACTGCTGTTCACTGACTGCTGAGTCAAAGCTGGAGCACCCAGAACGGTGCGTTTGGCTGTGGAGACAATTCTGTCACTTGCACAAACTTGCAGCGAGCATTTGTGAAGCTGTAGGAATCTAGTCTGATGTGCTTAAATATAGTGAATGCTTTAAAATGCCGTGAATTATTCTAAGCAATGTGAAGAAGCTTGATCTGCTTGAGACAAGAAGATCCTTAAGACAAATGATTTTTCCTTTTACCAAGGCCCTAATATGTACTTTCCTAAAAAAGCTTCTCCATTTTGTACTCTGCAAGGAGATCACATCTTAAATGGCTCCGGAAGGCTCTTGGCAAGTTTCTACATTGATAAAGCCTACAAACAGAAATGTGGTCTAAATGCTAAAAGGACTGTTAAATTTGCTTTCCTCTTTAAAAAAAAAAAAAAAAAAAAAGGAAGGAAAAAAGAAGTACTAATATCTCAAAAGATCCTCTAGGGACTTTCAACACTGGTACATATTTATCTGCCTGCAGCCCTGTTTTTTATGTATAGAATGCAACACAACTTTTTTTGTTTGCTCTAACAAGGATTTTCTGTCTTTCCATACAGTACCCGCACGGCAGGTTAGTGAATATAGAGAGTGCAATTTTTAATGGATATATAGGTCAAAGCTCAGCTGCAGTCTTGTGTCTTGGAAGAATCACTTCCATCCATCTGTCAGAGGGGCTCACAGTACGGCTGGCCATGGACCCAGCCAGTCCGAAAGCGGTACAAGGAAGGAGGGGATTTTGCCCCGTGGACCTCTGCAGCTGGTCTCCCGTCGCGCCTTTCGCTGTGATGGCATCTGATTTTTTTTTTTTTTCTGTCTTCTCTTTTTCTGAGACTTGGTTGCATCTTTGGGGCTCCTTCACAGCTGGGAGAATTACTTCTTTAATTCTGATGAGGTTTTAAGTCTGAATCCGAATCTGTTCCCGCAGCCACGCTGTTTGTACTGGTTTGTGGTGGGTGAACCGAGATGCTGCTGCTGCCAGACTGATGTAGGACAGCATTAAGCTATGGGATAAGGAGGCACCAGCTGCTGGACAGCATTTTTCTTTCCCTCTGTCGATCTATGTCACCTTACCCTTGTCACCTACCTGCCTGCCTGTGTCGGAGCTACTCGTTTTTCTCATTATGCCATACTCGAGAAGTATTTGGTTGGGTATTTTTCCTATTTCACACCTTTTAATTGCCATTACAGCTGGCTGATCTGCTTGAAAATAGGTTACAGAGACTGGACCTATAAATGATTTTAGCTTGGTTTTAGCAAAAGCTTTCAGCCAGAAAGGCAAGAGGGAGTTAGAACACTTGGAAAATGTTGAATTTCTAAATAAAAATATTAATTTTGAAAACACTGGAAAGTGCTACTTTGAAAGTTCCAAAAATAAGATAAAAACTATACTATTGTTCTGAAATTAATCTGCATAAAAATGTATAAAGTATATACTTTTACAAAATGCGGAACTTAAGTTTTGACTTAAACAATATTTTTGCTTTTACGCTAAATGATAGTTTGGAAATATTTTTTCTGCTCTGCTGGTAATAATAATACTTTGCATCGAATGAGAATACTTTGGATGTTAGCGTCGTTCCCAACTTTTTTGTAGTTCAGCCAGTAGCCCACAAACTTTGCTTAGCACCTCTCTGCTGTTAGTTCTAACTTCTGGGTTTGTTTAATGTCCCTATGTGACATTGTTCCCATCTTTATCCCCTAATGGTTGCCTCACTGATGAGCTTTTCTACTCTGAGCAGAGGGGGCCAGTATGCAGGTACTGCTGGTGCCGGTAGGCACCCTCTGGGCTGCTTCCCCTGTCCGCGCGGTGGGAGCTTGGAGCTACCTGCCGGGAGCCGAGCAAGGGGGCCCGGGCTGTGTCGATCCCTCCTGCTCACTGTGGCACGACGGGGAGATGCCGTATATGTAAATTCTTCTGTGTCGTGACGTATGTAGCATACTCTCCATAACGATTCATTCACGTTAGCTATAAAGTCTAACGTTGCTCATAAAAACATTTAGAAAACCGCTAAAGCCTAGAAAGTTTTTTCACGAGGGAATTGCACCTATCTTTCTGCATACAACCAGAAGGAGTTTAAGAGGATATTCACCCCTTACTGTTTAGACTGTAGCATGTATTTTAAAATGGCACTTCGTGTTGCCATTCCCGCAGCTCCTGCAGGCATCCTGATGGAAAGTGAAATGGTCTATGCTGCTAAAATCATGAGGACATGATATAGAAGAATTATAATGATTTATTAAAAAAAAAACCAAAATAACTCCACTGCTCTCCTGATTTCTTACTGACCTAACATATCAGAAAATGCTTTTCTGATTCAAATACATGCTTTATATTCTGTATGTTAAATTTCTCCCTGCTATGTTAAGCCAATATCAAAGTATAATGGAAGCAGGCTTCATACTGCTTTTCAAGAGTCCACACAGCTGCGCTCATATCACTTTTCATGAAAATAAGTACTGTTAGCAGCAGCCTCAGAAATTCTAAGCTGAACAGATCACTTTATTTTCAGCCTAATAAAATATATATTTTAATTTATAAATTGTTTTGGCGGATTTTCGGAGGAGCAAGGTGATCTCAGTGGTCTTTCGCAGCGAGCTGTTGCTTGGCCGCGGTGAAGGCAGGGGCAGCCCTTTGGCGAGGGCAGCGACGGAGACGGGGGCGTTCCCGGCGGGCACCAGAGCTGGAGCTTGGTGCGGCGCCCGGGCGGGCGGCTGGGAACTGCTCGGCGGTGCCTGAAGGGAGGTGGAAGATTTGATTGAAAGGAATATTCAAACGCAGGCTTTTGTCCTGCGGGTTTCTAGACGGGAGATAGGAGGGTGACGATACCAGGGAGGGGAGCGAGCCTCGCCGCAGAGGTCAGGACCGCAGTGTTTAACTGCGCCGTTGCTTTCTGGGACAAAGACCCTCTTTTTGTTGCGTGTTTTTCTACCTCGCATAAAGGTAAAAGTCCTCATTTGGTTGCCTCAGTACAAAGCATGGCTAATACATAATAATACAGTTACAGGAAGCATGCAAATTGCAGTCAGTAAGACACAGCAAAGTGTTGCACCCTCTTTGCCGGTGTCAGGTGGCAAAACTGTTGTTGAAATGGCGATTGGAAAGTTTAGTTTTGGTGTCAGGTGCAGAGTTACCAAAACATTGTTTTGCTGCTTCTCCTTGCAAAGGCTCATGTGATCCCTGGCTACCACCAGAATAGGGAATGTGTAAAGAAGTCTTTTAACAGGTTTCGGTCTTTGCTTCCCAGCTGAAAGTTTGCTCATGAAGAACGATGCCTTGTTGTTTCCCTCACCGTGGTAGTCTTGGGGGCTGTGGTGGTACTCCTCTCTCTCTCCCCCAAACGAACGGCTCTCCTGTTGCGGGCACAGGCTGTGCTATTCAGCGGATTATCCCCCGCCAGTTCTCGAGATTTGCCCAGTTACTGGTATGTTTTGAATAAACACAGATGAGCGGAAGTATGAGACACCACGTTAAAATGCTTCCTGCCCAGTCCCTCAAAGAAAGGTCCTCATACAAATGCTTGACATACAGATCATATTCGACCTTTGATCATCTGTCATTCTGTTGTAAGAAAGCATGCCATCATTTGCCACTGTTTAAAATAGACCCAAAGGAAGTCAGGGCTTAATCTTAACCTCAAACACATTGAGCCCTGTATTTCCTATCCAGCTACACAGCGTGCTATCTGGTTTCCTACACCTCAGGCCTGCTAAGTTTAGTTCCTGCAAGCCAGCTGTTAAGAGGAAGGGAAACAGTGTTCACCGTGGATAAAGCACTCACTGCACAGAGCTATCCCAGCTCCTTGCCACTCTTTTACGTGTGGGCCTTTTAAACAATAGATGAGAATGCATTTTTGAGGTTTTTCAGTTAAAAAAAGTTATTTTGAACTCTTTTTCCTCTTCATTTGCCCCATGGGTTCACACGTTTACATTTCTGATGCCATGCCTTCCTGGGCTTCTCGAGAAAGAAAATTGTTACTTGCATGCTTAGGCATAATAATTTAATAGTTATGAATGTCATGTGGTTAAGCCATTGCTAACTTCAAAAATTGAAATGTTACACATTAATTAATATTTTATCAAATCCGATGCAGTCTCTCAAGTCTTTCATCTTAGAAAGCAGATAAATTGGTAGGACTACATACTGTACCATACAGGGATTTAGATTGCTTCACTAGAAATGTTATTTATCATAGAAAGTGGCTACATAAAATATCTGTAAGAAAACTGACCTATTTTCCCTTTATATCAGTATGTTTCTGTGCCCATTTACTTCAGGCAGAAGGATATTTATCATAGAAGAAATGGCTAATTCCTTTTTCAGAGATAGTCTTTCAGGTCCGTGGCTATGAAAGCCACAGACATGTTTCAGTAGAACGTCTTCTGGGGAGCTTGGTATTTATTAACTCAAATGCTTTTTTTTCTTCCAATTTTTAGCAGAATTGTGATGATTCATATGTAATTGGGAATGCTTGGTTATTCGGTCGTAGCTGCTACCCTCACGAGCTGTTCAGCTTTCACAAGCTGTAGCTGTTGGTTTGGGGAGGATCCAGCGCATCCTGTGCTGCTGTTGTACAGGGAGCTATTTCTCCAAAATGGCAGGGCTCTTCATATTAGAATTTGGTTTGATCCTGTTTTACAATGCAAAACCCTAGCAATATTAACATCTCTGTGAAACCTGCAGGACCAGGAAAACTCCTATCTAATTCTATTAGGCATTGGTTAAGCGCCTTCTTACTACTGTGTTAACATATTTCTAGCATTTCAAATCGTGGAAGGAAAAAGTCCTTCCAACGAAAGAGATTTACAACACAACTGGAAGCAGACAAAGTGCACAGGAACCTTTTGACGTGTGCAGTAACTCAGCACAGATAAGTTTTAGCTGTGTATGTGAGTAATTCCCTCCCAAGCAGAAACTGAAGAAGTTCCTGTGGAAGGCACATAAAGTGCTATTTGCCTTTCTTAAGCTTGTGTATAGTTTTCTGAGTTGTTCTGATGTTTGTATAGCATTATATTCTTCTGCCTCTGCTCAACCTTTGCTGTATTGATTTGCAGCACTCTAAATTCAGCTCTGGATTTGATATCAGGAACCATTTCTCTTAGCAGCAGGGTGAATACAAACATATTTATGTAAAAAAAAAATCCAATCTAACCTAAGATGCTGTAGACTTCTGTAGACTGATGATATATTGCAAAAAAAGGCTGGCAAGAAAAGAAATTTTAGCTTGATCAGATGTAAAACAAGGTAGGAAATGCTATCCTATAAATTTTTCAATACGTGGAAATATCTCACTTCTTCCCCACCAGATAATAACTTAATGCTCCTCTCATTTTACCGATTTTAAAATGGGATAATTCATAAGTTTAAACATTGCCATTTTCAATTAGAGGCAAATCAGGCCTGAGGCCTTCTTAAAAAGGAGCCTTCTTAAAAAGGAGCCTTTTTAAAAAGAAGCACTTAAATTTGTGAGGAAAAAAGTGAAACACCACGTTAGCTTCATGGTAACCCTTAGATAAGTTCCAGTGCAGAGCACTGTCGTACAGGTAAGGGCAGAGGATGCACACGATGGGGGTGTACAGCAAACGAATGCGGAAAAATTGTCTGAAGCACGTAACTGAATTCTCATTAATCCAGTCCTGGAGACAGCCTGATGGCACTGCTGTATTACCCTGCTAATAAACAGCTAAAAATATGAAAAGATGAAAATATCTAGCTCAGATATTTGTTGCAGTAGTTTCCTGAGCCATCTTTGGCCAGTCAGGACTGGTTAATACAAAATTCAGAGCTGAAGATCCTCCTGAGTCAAAGGAGACTGCTGTGATGAGGCAGCTCCCAATATATTGAATAATTCTGCCAAGTAGTTGCCAAACTTACTATGATAATGAATAGAGAGTGGGAACATATTTGTCAGCTTACTCTCATAAGTGTTAGCATTCATAATCTGCCACCTTTACTCCAGCTGATGCATACATAAGTCATCCCATTGATTTTAATGCAAAGTACAGTAATCCTTAGCCTAGTTAAGGATGGCATACAGTAGCCCAGATTAAGGAGCTTTAATAAATTTTTGCTGCAGGTCCCGCTGTGTTGGTAGCAGCATTTCAGTGGTGCTTCTTAATTAAGGTAGACTCTGAGAACCTTCTATCATCCTTGTGTAATTCCAAAGGTGAGGTAGTGCTGGTTTGTAATAGCGTCTTTGTTTTTAATCAGTAATCCTATCATTTTATCCGTATTTCACTTAATGGATTCAGGAATATACGCCTCCTCTCTCTGGGAAATAAGATTAGGGTTTTTTTTAGGAAAAACCTAAATCAGTCCATTTGTCTTTCATGCGTTAAGCAAATGGTGCTGACATTAGGAAATGCACAGCACTTGACATGTGCATTTGGTAACTACTTGGACGTAGCTAACTTAGACATTAAGTGTGGTCAGCGTTTTATACTCCTGACAGGATCCTGACAGATAGTGATAGTGAACTAGGATGAGGATAAATGAATATAAAAAGAGTATAATCACCTTTTTATGTGGATACATGTGTACATTAGCAGAGATTTCAAAAAATTACTATCACAGGCTTATGTATAAAGCAGCATTTTGAGGTGTAAGTAAATTTTTAACTATTTTAATAATATAGTATTTTTTAGGATGATAATTCAGTGTCAGGATGGAGGAGCTATGCAGGCCTCCTGGAAAGTCTTTGCTCTTGCCACTGCTGTCCTGTTTGTAACAGGAGACAAGCATCTGTCCCCAAACTGACTGGCAGCTTGGCAAACTGGGCCACAAAGAGATCCCTAGAACCTGCCAGGAGTTATGTGAATCCCTAAAGAACTGGGGTGAGGTGAGATAATAAATGAGGGAAGGGTCTAGTGTGACCAGAAGAGACGTCCGAAGCTTAGTGAGACCAGGCGAGTAGCCGGCCAGAACGGCATGCCTGCTGATTTATGGTAGCTGATACAGCTTTTATATCCCGCCTGGCATTTGACAGAGAGGTGGAAGTTCCCATTGAAGAAGACAGACTGAAGACAAATGAAGGCTTGGAAGGGAATACTAGGAGCAGTCACATCAAATGGTAAGCTTTGCCTGATTTAGCGTGAGTGTGGATGTATGGATGGGATATGAAGGTCCTTCTCATAATAAGCTTTGACGTCAGAACAACCCCTGAGAGCAGTTGCAGTTGTTTGGATGAACACTAGAACTTCTTGGCCCGTTATGTTACTGGGTGCTTGGTGCAACTGAAGTGGGTGAGGAGCAGGCGTGAGCATGTCCATCTGCTCTGCTCCTACCCCGAGTCATGAAAAGCATGACCTGAAGAGAAAGCAACAAACTGTATTTGCCCAAGTGCCATACAACTTACGTCCTCATGTGCAGTGGAAAATACAGGTCAAGGCTGCAGATCCCAAGCACAATATATCCTGCGGCTCTCTGTGGGGCAGAGCAGCCTTGCAAACAAGTCACCTGGGGAGGGCAGCGGCTCAGCGGCAGGTCTGCTCCTGAGGGGAGGCCAGGATGCAGAGGAACAGTATGAATATGCTTCTGATCGACAGAGCTTGTCTGAGAGGGGAGTTTTCTGAAATGGTATTTGAAAAAAATCTCTTTGCATGAATCTATTCCTTCAGTTGCTTTTAGACAATGCTGAATATGAACTTTAAAGAGCCATCAGCTCCTGGCTCTGCTCTTCTAGTCGCAACTCACATGTTGCTTTTCTTTCCAGGTCCTTCAAGCTGTTCTCCGTACTGCTCCATTACCTGAGAAGAAGAAAATCCCATGTCAGAATTTCTTAACCGATCGCCCTGCTTTTCCCAGTCCTCAGTTAGAAACTGTTTTTGTTTGTCTAGTGCAGTCACAGCTAGGCCAGAAGCGGGCTTCTGCAGCTCTTCTGTGCTCTGCTCCAGCCTTGCCTCTTCCTGCGCTGGTTGCGTTGCATCCTGCCCAGCGGCCGGAGTGAGCTCTCCGAGGCTGGAGACAGCTCACCGCTGCCTATCGGTATGCGGCATCGCATCCCAGTGCTTGGTGTGGCTCTTTCCGAGAGCACAGGGTCACCATGGGGTGGAAAAGTTGTTGGGACCACTGCAGAGTGTAACCTGGGACGTTTATAGATATGCAGAATCTATCTGTCTATCTGCTGGAAAACAAAATGAACAAACTTTAATGGCAGGGCAATATTCCCGATGGCTGACTGTGCCCAATGTGTAACGTCTGTGCAGAACCTTGAGCAACAGATGACTAAGTACCATCTGATTCTCCGTTGCTGAAAAGTAGATGAATGTATGCACTTCACTAAATGAAGGAAGTGATGAAATTCAGGCAAATACTCAGAAAGAACTATTTCAAAACCCCTTTTTCCTTTTCAAGGCAAAGCAATGACTTCTAACAACTTCAGCAAGGGTTGAAATAAGCCAAAAACGATAAGAAGAACAACCTTTTGCTACTAAAATGTTATGAGTTATGATAGTGAGATAGTGATAGAAACTGCTGGAGTTTTATTGTGCTTGTTTTCAGTGTAAAGTTATGTAGCTGGCAGAAGATTTCCTACTGTCTTTAACGAATTAGGTATCTTTTTGAACTTAAATGTGTGCCCAGTTGTACTCTGAATTTAGAAAGTGAGCATTGCTCCTAGCAATGTCTCTTTTTTAAAATTGAATTTTTAATGTAAATTGTCTCCCAGCATGATCTAGTGTGAGGCGAATCGATACCGAGCTATGAAAAGTAGCGCTGATTCGCAGCAGAAGTACTGACTCCAGAGTCAGAGAGCTTTTATTTGCCCCTGTGGGCAAGGGCTGTTTGTCCCTGGAGGAATGTTTAGTATACGACAATAACTGGCAGGTACATATGGTTAGTGATGCTAATAATTCAAAAGGGCTTGGTCTGGACAAATATCCAAAACTGAAGCCTGGTAGCGTGAACAGTTTGCCAGCGCTTGGGGTTTCTTCAGCACCGGATGTCATGACTGCTGCGGCCTCTCTTTCTGAGGAGAGCTCGTGTAGCCGGGGAAAATTAGCCTGTAGTTTCTATTGAAATAACCTAACTTTCTGGTAAGACTAACCAGTGTAGAGATAATTTAGCGTATAGATAAACTAACGTAGCTGAATTAAGCCTGACTTTGGCAGAAAGCATCTTAGCTCTAGAAGCAGAAAGTCAGCCGTGAGGAATTTTGTAGGAGCCGAAATTCTGCACGCGGTCAGGACCTTCCTGGCTAACGTGCGCAGACCCGGCAGCATAACGAAAAGAAGCTCAGCGATTTGGGTGGCCACCTAAACGCGAGATCTGATCTTCAGCCTGCGCTGAGCCCGCGCCGCTGCCGTGAACTGTGCTGGGCCGGGGGCACGCTGAGGCGGCCTCGGCGGCGGTGTCGGTCCCAGCGCCTGGGGGCCCGCGCCTCGCCTGCTGCCTCTTCTCCCCGTTCTTCCTCAGCAGTTTGGGTGCGGGAGTGACAGGGCGAGCGAGAACGAGCCGAGTTGCCCCAGCGGCAGCGTTTCGCCCTCCGCCGCGGGCGGCCGAGTCGCCCCCGGCCCGAGCAGGCGGGAGGCGAGGCGGCCGCGGGGGACCAGCGCCGGGGCACGGCTGCCGCTCCCTCCGAGGGGTCGCTCGCTGAACCGTCGGGCGAGATATCAACAGGGAGAGGAGAAGCTGCTACTATTTTAATGCCGCCATGATAACATATGCAGGCTTAACTTCCTTCTGACTTTACGTTTTCCTGTGAAAAGCGCAGGAAATAACAGAAATGCAAAGCGTACTCAAAGTCGCTAGCCCCGGCCCCACTGTAATTTCCATTATTTCCTGGGTTTGGCTAGAGCAGAGGCGCTACAGGGAAGCGCCCTTCTTGTGGTATGTTTTGCTTCCTCTCCCGGCAGCGTGGAGGCCTCACGCGACAACAGGCGGGGAGGAGCGGGGCACCGGCTCTGCCGCCGGCGCGCGGCGCGGGAGCGCGGCGCTCCTCCCTTCCGCGGGGGGCGAGGGCAGGCGGGCGGCCCGGCCCCGCTGGCGTCCTTTCGGGAAGGGCGCCGGGCTGGCGCGAGGGGCTCCGCGCCGTGGCTCTCCTCTCCCCGTCGCTCCAGGCCTTCGGAGCAGCTCACCAACCCGAGGTTTTGCTTTGGAGCTTTAGGCCAATTTTTCCCCTATCTGAATCAATCTGCCCTCCTCCGACTTACGGCTTAATAAACACCCAGAAGGTTTAGTCTATTCCTCATGCGTATTTTGTTTCGTTTAGAGGCGTTTTGAGATCTCGTTTAGAGATCTGAAATGCCTGTGAACTTCCCGAGCGAGCTTGCGTGCTGACCCGTCCACGTTTTGGCTGGGGAGCCAGAGCCCACGCATTACGTCCTGCATTAAAGCCCTACTGATAACATTATGCTTATTAAATAATACAAACGTTTCTCCGGTTTGCCAAACGGTGGGGATCACTAGTGCACACTGGGGAGGCATGAACTATAAAAGCCTCTATTCTTTTTTAATTAGGCCATATCTAATTAAAACGGTTGCCTGCCGTTGCTAGCATTTGTAAAGTATTTTCCAAATCGGCGTGACTCATGGGTCCGTACGGATGCGGATGGCGCTGTAATCTATTCGCGATGGGTTTGCCTTTGCCATGCGGCCGTCCTTTATCATCGCAAGCCGGTAGCGTTGGTCTGAATTATTATCTGGTGCGTACTGCTAGCCAGCTGGGACTCTGCAGCTCTTTCTATAAAACCTGATTAGAGTATGTTGCATACATATGAAATCTGAGTTTGGGATCCATTTTGGGACTCTGAACAGACAGGTTAATTTGGAGGTAGAATCAGGGCTGGCTCTAGCAGTTGCTGGAGGGGAATTTAACCGATGGAGAGGACAGGCTAGGTCAGCGGTCAGCTATTGAAAGCAGTCTGGAAACGTTTCAGTCTTTCTATTAATCCAGATGGGAACGGGAACCATTGCCTACGCTTCCAGCAGCCCACTCGAGTTCAGCTCATAGGAGCGACTGTTTTGGAGAGCAGGAAACACCCCGGCTGTCCTATGGAGCGGGGAGCGTCCTTTGGCCATCCCATTAAAGCGAGGTGAGCAAGCCACATACAATTAAACCAGCTGGAAAGTGGCTAGATATTCCCCCAGGGGGAAAGCTACGGAAAGACAGGCTGGAGCCGGGCGAGCGATGGGAAGCGGGAACGGGCCGTGGTGGGCAGGCGTTTCGCCTACATTCGTTTGAAGAATAAAGGTGCCTGGAAAGGGTGTGGGCTGCAGCAAAGCGTGCTGGGGAAGGAACCCGCCCGACTGGTTTTGGGGGAAAAGGGTGGTTGCCAGGCCCAGTTCCCTCCCGACTCAGTGGGGCAGGGGCCGCAGTGCAGCTGGAGCCGGGGACGCAGGGGCACGCGGGCCGGGGTAGGAAGCGAGCGCTGGCGCTGGGGCTGCTCGCTGCAACGAGGGGCAAGCGGAGCTCAGGGGGCTCTGCGGGGGCATTGCTTGCAGCCCGCCAAGTAATGCAGGAGTGCGTGGGAACGGGAACGCTCAGCCTGGCACTGAGCTCCCAGGCTCGCGCTTTCGTAGGTGATGGGACCTAGAGCAGCAGCGCCTCAGTGGCCCCGTGTCCTCCTCCAGGGCAGTAGGTCCACCTCAGAAGCAGGCGAGGAGCGGAGCAGAAGGCAGTGAGCCCGTGCGAGAGCTGGCACTCTTGGGGGGCTGGTGGGAGGGAAGGAGTAACCGTAGCAGGAACCACTGATGGAGCAGCTCAGGACAAAAGGCTCAGCTCTGCAGACAGCTGTTGGGGGGAACTGAAGTTGGTGGTGGTGTCCATGCAAAGCTTAGAAGCACATTTCAGCTATTTCAGTTCTCTTTCACTTTCACAGCTATTTTTTGGTAAGTTTTTGTTCCAAGGGATATTAGCCTATGTGAAACACAGATATGACGCTGTTATTGTCTTTCCCTTAGGTCGGTGCGTCCCAGGCAATACATGGTGAGCCACAGAATTAGGTTACAATTGAAATCTTATGAAATAAATACAAGTTTTTAATATAGGCTTGCCCATCTGAGATTACAGCATCTTTATCCTGAATGTTGTACCTCAGACAGAGTAAGTTGTGATACCTACTCTGTGATCTGATAATCTAAAAGGCAGTGTCATTAAAAAAAAAAAGAAGTAATATTTTAAGCCTTATTTTATGGGTGAGGAACTGGGACACAGAGAATCAAATTACTCCCATGTCATGCAGACTAGATATTAAAATGCATCTTGAATTTCCAGTTTAGTCTTAACCACAAAAACAAATTTTCCCTCTGTGTGGGGATGATTTGTTCTGGATTTCAAGACTTTTCTTAAATGCAGTGCTAAAGGAATATAAAATTCTTGCTGCATCATGGTTGTTCCCTAGAAGCTTAGACAAGAAGTTTTTTTCACTTGGAGCTTCTCCTCTCACTGTGGGCCAAAATATAGATTTTCTTGTCTTGTGCAAGACTGTCTTGACTAGGAATACTTTTTTTCTTCATTGTATTTTGAATAACAGTTGCATGCCTCATCCAGATATGAGCTTTGCACCGTTTTTGGTCATACAACAACAATAAGAAAGAAGCCCCATGCTGTCCTCTGCAAAAAACACCTTGGTAATTAATGTGAATGCAATTATATGTCAAGTGCCACTGTGTTGGCTTTTGTAAGTCTTCCTTGTGCTCTTTTTATTTCTCTTTAATTACATGTTAGGGAAAGAAGAAGCTGAGGTTGCACTGGGACAGGGTTGTTGGCTGCCAGCTAACAGGGATGAGTTTGGAGTCGTTTTTTTGCTGTTGTAGAAAACAAAATTAAGTACACCACGCCTGGCAGTCCAGTTTTCTCCTGTGACTTGCTGCTGCTGGATCTGAGCTATTGCTGAGACTCTGCCATGAGGAAGCTGCTGCTGAGCTATCCAGATTATCATTTCTGCCCCTGTCCCCCTATCCGTCTGACTCGCCTTCACACTTTTGTAATGCACTAATTGCACCTCGAGAGCTGAACCCAGGATCTTTGGCAGGTTTTGATTATGAGCAGCTCTTTTTATCCAGTTATTAGGACAGAAGCCTTTGGGTTATATTGCTTGGATTCTATTTCTTTTTCACTTATTTGTTCCAATTTGTTTCTAATTTCTTAATATAACAGAATTAAGCCCTATTTTCGACACCTTCACTTCTAGCAGGAGAAGAACTGGCAGGAGGGTGTTAAAATGAAATTGGGAGGTAACAAGTTTATACTTGTTTCTTGTGTTCTTTCTCCCAGGCAATTTTAAGAGACGGGAAATTGGGATAGACTGTCCTTTGGTCTGATCCATAAAGGTCATTCATCTGTTTACGCTTCACAAAACCAAGTTATCTAATACCGCAAATAGGGGCTGCAGTACTTGCCCTTCATTACTCAGCAGGGTAGATTTTCAGTTCACTTTTTTTCCTGATTTGAGCATGCGAATTCAAACTGAACTCATACACCAAAACGCAGAAGAAAATGTTAAACCTGGTTGTTTCATTTAATCTGTTTTCACCAGATTAACTGAAAACAGTTTGCACATGAAACTGCACCTTGAAGCCGGGGATTTCAGTGTTCACTGCCCTGGTACATACAATGGTTGTGCTTGTTCTGTACAAAGAAAACCAACTCACGTATCTCACAGCTCCGGTTCTTCCCCGAAAGCACTGGAAATATGGAATGGCTTCGGATAGAGTGGCTTTGGCAAAACGATCCGCATCTGAAAGGGAAATGCTGCCAGGGTGGTTAAATATAGTCTTATTAATTATTCCTGGCAGCCCATGCAGTGTCAATTAAATAAGGATTTACATTCCCCAACCATTTTAGCATATTTCTCACTTTCAGTCTGTGTGTTTAAGTCCCGAATATGCAGTTCATCTGTTAGAAGATGGTCACTTCTCAAAATTATTTGAAATTATGTTATTTCATGAGTACAAGGGAGTTTTTTCTCCTGTAAGATATCATTATTATGTGCACTTTTAGCTCGTCTTTTTTACTGGATTTACAAGTGCTACCTTTTGTTTGCTGGCTTTTGCTTACCTTCTGTCAAATTGTAGGGATGCTTTAAGCCTAGTTCTCTATTTTTGGGGGTTTACATAAGAAAAACTGTGCTTTCTGTGTTTATTTTCTGTTTTGCAAGGTCAGGAGCACGTTTAGAACTTGGGCTGGTGTTGCTGCTTAACCTTTCGTCGGCACTGCCGAGGCGGTACGAGAGGAATTAGCATTCGTGTCAGCTGACACAAGGTTATGCAGAGGTGCATCGCTCTACTTTGTTAATAATCATGTGGAGAGATCAATGCTACTTGCGTTAAAAATAGTGTAACGACACAAAGCTTCTCAGCAACAGAACTGTGTGGTCACTTTGTCCTGAGGCGTCCTGCAGTTGGCTGCGCGTGTCATTGTCCCTCCCTGCGCAAGGTCAGAAGTCAAACCAATGTTACGTTCAAGCAGTTTCATTCATTCCTTCATTCAAGCGGTGAATTTTTCCGTGTAAGTGACATTTCTGTGTCAGAGAGATGTTACATCTAATACCAGGACCTAAAGAACTGCTGTGCTAGCATTCATAGCCAAATTCAGGATTGGGAATTAAAGAAGGTATTAAAGGCACAAAAGTTGCTGTATTATAGCATCACTGTATTATATCTTCATTCTGGAAAATAACGTGTTGATCAATGAGCATAATTCACGTAGCTAATTCTCTTTCCATCCATGCACTGTCTGTACTGAACTGATTAGGATTTTACTTAAGCCACACTGAGTCCGATATTTTGAATATTAAGCTTCCATTCTGGTCAGTGATGAAAACAAATCTCTGTAAAGGGGTTCGCTCAAGAAAAGGGTGAAAGTCTGTGTGCAGCAGCTGAGAAGATGAGTAAGAGAAAGCCTCAGAGCTAACAGCCCAATAATCATGTTTAAGATAGTTTTGCTGAGTAACAGTACAGAGTGGGATTGCTCCTGCCCTTAGACACTCACCTGTTTCACACACAGCTTTCTGTGTTTATCGGCTTCATGGGATGAGGATGGTACCTGCTTCTTGTGAAAAGCACCACAAACTACTTAGCATTTTATAAATAATCATAACAAAATTTCCAGACAGAGAAGAACCAACAACTTCAGGGTCATTTTTTAATCAGTGCAATTTCCTTGAGGAAAAAAGAAAATTGCTGTCTAGGGATCTGCTAGTTGAGACCGAGAGGCGTATAAGCAAGCCCTAGGGACATGAGCCAAACAAGGTTTTACAGACAGGGAGGACCTGGTCATTTAAGGAAATTGCTCCATTCCTGCACTAAAGTTTGTATCATTATTATGTAGTTGAAATAGTCCAGTGGGTATAATTGAGCTAGTCCAGTGGGTATAATTGTGAAGTAAATAGAAATATGTGTCTTCAGGGAATATGTAAAGCTCATGTTCAAAGGCGGAAGCTATTGGTTAATAAACACATTCCCAAGTTAACACTTCTTCATCATTTATACTGACCCTAAGAAATTTAAAAGGATAATGATGTTTGTCTGTAAACATGTTGATGTTTGAGTCTATAAAAGGAAAATGATGCAGCATCACATGGTAAATTGCACATTTATGTGCTACTGTATCATAATATACTGGATCTAGGAAGAATTTTAGATAGAAAAATAATCAAAATAGCTGATGAGGGAACATCATGCATCTCTCCTCCATTCACTGCAAGCTGTTATCTTCCTCAGTTATTTCTCTGTAGAAAATGTAAAAACATAACTCTCCTTTCCTTTGTAGTCATACCAGCCACCTCTTACACTTAATCAGCTTCTGATGATAACTAATGTAAGTAAGCACTGGCATCTCCCAAAATGCACTTCCTTTAATTCACGTATAGATTCATTTAAATATCCAAAAATGCTAGTGATGGTAATAAAAGGGACAACCTCCCCAAATTCAACCCAGATCACCTTTTTTTCCTAATGTTTTGAACGTTCTTTTACCAAGGAGCCTGATTCTCTATGGACTCGCATTTTCTGTAATTGTCTGTGCTTGTGCAAAGTCTGAATAAAACATCAGTTCTGGTTCGACAGCTCCAAGACCTTCAATGCTACCAATGCTACCTTTTCAGGATTTGCAGTTTTCTTGACACAGAGACTAACTTTAGCAAATAAGAGTGGGGAAAAAAAAACTTCACTCATCGGTTTGCACAGCACTTCAAAAGTATGCACTGTCAACATGGAGGAAGGGCAGCTTTTGGCTCTTTTAATATCTCCTCGAGAAATTCCTAGCACTGTAGCTGAAAATTTCGTGAGAAGCTTATGCCAGCATTTGGTTGCAGGGTATTACCTGGGTTTATAATTATTGTGCCTCCTGAAATAACAGGTTTTTAGAGCTGAAGACATCTCCAAAAAAAGGGAAAGTAGTCCCTGTCTCATTCCCAAAGTTATGCTTGGCAGGGCTGAACAATGTCGGGAATGTACTGAGTACACATGAGGAATAAGAGGTGGAAATAGGCTGTCACTCATGCTTTGAGCAGATCATGTGTCGAAGATGTAGTCAGCTTGCCTGCACATGGACAAAAATGTCCCTGGGTCCCCTGCCAATTTAGCTGAGGAAGGATGATGTCACTTACTGGTAAAAACTTCCTGTATTTGAATAGATAATGGGCAAACCTTTATCTCTGAATTCATTGCCAGACCTTGCATTTAAATACATCCAATTTGCAAATACTTATTTTTTGTTAGAAAAATTATTTAAATTTTTGATTATCCAGCTAGCATTTTACTTGAACTCAGTATACTTGTTTTGCACTTGAAAAGCTTCCTTCTCCACAGCCTTTTCCAGAGGTTTCCACATCTGCTTCTCTTTTAATTTTTGAGAAGTCTTGAGAAGGCTTGTCTTTGCTCTTTCATTTTCAAATAAGTGACTGGTGATTGTCATCCGTTGTGTTTAGGACTCAGTTTAAATTCCTCTGAAGGCAGATCCAAAACATTAATTTAGGTAGAATCTCATACACTAATGTAGAGATTTGCAGAGGCACCTATCCGATCAATGCTTGCAATTCACACTGAGCAATGTAAGAACTAGGACTGAAATCTCTTTTAAAACTATATTTATGTACACATACATACATAAATAAAAATATTTTTTGTTCACTTGTGTGAAATTCCGTTTTCTTCTTTGTTTGGTTTGTTTTATTAGTCTGAAATGTTCATTAGTTTGAAGAAGGTATAATTGGCCGGTTCTTGTTTATACAAATGCAGACAGCAAATAGGGCAGATAGCTGTCTCTAAAATATATTTATTTTGAGGACAGTTTCTTATCTTTTTTGCCCAAAGATTTTCAGTTTCCACCTAGGCTGGAAAGAGCAGTGGTGGTCATTGGCCAAAACCATAAACTGTCACAGGTGGAACCTGCCGCGATCAGCTTGGACCTTCTGAAAAAAATAAGCAAAAGACTCAGCTGGAGAGTTGAGCAGTACCTAACAAATTTTGAAGCTAATAGTAATACCGCTAATTCATAGACATAAAACGTGATCACTGCAGGAGGTCAAATAGTCTTTTTTTTATTTCCAAGATGAACCTTGTTCTATAAGCAAAATTCTTTACTGTGACAGTCCCAGTAAAGCCTAAGAAGCCTGCTGAGAGTTCACACACCAAAAGTCCGTGTTATTGTAGATTCATCACCCAAAACACGGTACGTGGAGGACCAGGCTCATTCCTGGTATTATTCCGTCCCTTGCAGCTTGGTCCTGAACAATGATCGTCTTGACCTAGTATCCAACAAGTCTGTTTATCCCTGGAATTTAGGACCTGGCGGGTGATGTTTGTTCAGCAAGTGACGGCTCAGATGCATCTACACCCTGGAAATGGTCTGGGAGCCTTCCAGATAGCATGGAACGCACATCCGGCCAAAGGAAATCTTACACTTAGACACACTATCTTTAAAGAATACGTTTTGCTTCTGCAGGCTTGCAGCACAGTTACATCAGGTGCTTATCTTTCGCAGAGAGCTGAAGGCAGGCAAGCTAGAGCAAACGCCCTGGTATTTCACAGAGACTGATACAGCTACATGTTTTGTGCCTGTGTTGCTCAGAATTACCTGTGTCAGCTGTCCTTCCTGTATCTGGCTACGCCTTTTAAGTGAATGCTGATTGCCAGCTTTGGGATTTCTCTAGGGACAATTTGCTGTGATTGTAGGACATTAAGAAACATCTTATTTTATAGAAAGATGAGGGACTCTGGCAAACACTGCACAGCATGATCAAATCATTGGCAAGAGTGACTTTGAGTGTGTTTCCTTTCCCTAAGCTATTGATGCAGCACATGTTTGAAGGCAAGCTGTGAATATTATGTAAAGAAATCTGCCAGCATGCCATCTCCAAGAAAGGATTTCAGATTTAATTTCAAGCATGAACTGGCTCGGAGCAGCTAACAGGAAGAACTGTTACACTGTTCTAACCGAAGTGCTGAAGCTAAAACTTCCTTAATGTAACTAAAAATTTCGGGTGTTTAACGCTCGTATTTTCACGCTAGAGTTCTGCAGCAGTGAAAGTCATCTACATGCATGAAAGCGAATGAAAGCCCCCACCGGTGCGGATTTTTGCCATCAGTTGAGCAAACTAGATGGTGAATGGAACGGGACGCTTGGCAGCTCGATTTTGTCAGACAGCATGCTTATTACCCAAACCCGGCGATGTGCCCCATTCTGGTGGTGAGCTAAAGCAAACTGACAGGTCTCATGTTGCTACTACACCTCACTGATTTCAGATTCTGCTCCTGCAGCTGAACTGTCCATGGACCGGTAGCACAAAGAGGGTCCGGAGAGCTCTGGTTTTGATCCGCACGCTCTGCATGAACATGAGCAAATTTGAGTTTTATTTCTCTGGCTACAAACCTTTAACGTAGCAAGAGCATGAGCTTAATGTATTAACCTGGGCTGTACTGGTGCACTGACTTTTACCAGTCTCAGTGGCTCCCTGTTAACACTGACTGCTAAGTTCACGTAGCCAAGCAACAAGGTGGAAAGAGGTGAATGCTAAAGGCTGCTGCACTGTTTCCCGCTTGTGCCTTGACTCGGATGCTGTAAATAATAAATTCCCTCAGACTACCATAGCTGCCTTGCACAGAGAATGAAAAGCAATAGTATCCTGCTGTAAAAGACCAATATTTTCGCATTTAAAGTTAATTGTGACATCAGCAGTGGTAAAGAAAGAACGCTCCTCACAAAGCGTCCTCTCCTCGCCCACGAGTCAGTATTATCTTTCCCCAGATACCTCCTGGAGTATGTGTCATCCTGAGGGCTGCAGCTAATGGCAATGCAAGCCCTGGCAGTGCCGGGGGTGGAGGGGCCGGGCAAAAAGTATTCAAAACATTCAGCAGAGCTGACAGTTCCCCACTCTGCCTGCACAGCCCGCATCTGCCCAGCCTTCCTTCCCTCTGCTTGTGCAGATGAAAGGGACTTTTGGGTCTTAAATCTCTGAGTATGCAGAGAATTTGACAACTGCACTGAGTTTTTACTAGTGCTGGGCTTGAACAACTCAATTTTTTTGTGACAAAGAGCACAGCTAAGTGCGTTCACTACGAGAAAGTACGAAGTAGCAGCTTTCCTCTGTACACCCTTGAGCAGAGCTAATACAGCGATCCTTTCCCTTTGCGTCTGGTTATTCTGCTTCCCTTCCGCTCGCTTTCTTCACTGCAGCCAGATATTGATCTGAGGGTTTAAAATTTCCTTTCACTACCAGCCTACTACTTTATCCTCACAAGTGTCTTTCAGCTTGTGATGGGTTAGGGAGTAATCTTTTGTGCCCAGCTCTGACCACCTCCTTCTCCTCCTCTTTTTTTTTAAAGTCCTTTTTTCATCTCCCTTTCTTCATTTTTCCAGCTTCTCAGACCCCCAAATCCTCCTTCCCTTATTAAATGCATACAAGAACAGAACGCTATTAGTTCATAGCAGTTAGCATGATAAGGAAATAGAAATGTTTGTTCAAATATCCCTGAAATTAGAACTGCTTGTATGATTTGTCTTTTAGTTCAGGATTCTTTGAAAATTCCCAATTGATATATTCCAATATCTAAAAATAAAATTCCTACTAAGAAAACTCCCCTTTGAGCCAGTGCAAAAGAGGAGACGGATACGATCCCGTTCAAAGGGAGAACTCCGAATATGACGTTGGCCCTGCTAAAGTCAGTGTCTAACCCCCCAGTGACGTCAGTGAGGTCGAGATTTCTCCGGTGAAGGCTGTGCTGCTAAATCAGACAGCCTTGATTGCTTTCCCTGGAAGCTCTGCTTGATTAAGCACCGCAGACTTTGCCGTGTGGAAGGGGATTGGGGTGGGGGGGAGGAGGACAGGAATAAGCCCTGCGCACGTGGGTGTATTTCAGGAAGCGACAGAGAACAGGATCTGATTGCACCAGCTGACCCGAGCTCACATACATGTAGCCTTGTTAAGTGGAGACTATTCAAACAGTCACATAATTACGCTGGCAGTAATGGATAAGGATTTTCTTCATTAATTATTCACCACAGGAAGATTATATTATGTCTCAGACTGAAACTTTTCACTGCCATCTGCTAAAAACCTTACTGTCACACAAACAAATATTAACAATATGTTTTTCCCTTTTAGAGTAATCATTATGCTGATCTTCCAGATTGTTTAAGGTAGTAGCTGAGGTCCAGATATGAGCCTGCTGTTACAAAGAGCTGATACCTATAATTGCTGTTCGTGTGTTTGATTGACATCTGGTCAGTACCTCTGTCTTCCTCAGCTGTAACTGGGATCTATCAGTGGTCTTGATCTCACTAAGTGTTATATATGAGCTTAACTGCATTCCTGTAACTAATCCCAACAGGCTAATTTTAAAAGGACATAGTGACTCAAATTCATGCCTAGTATAATTCTGTTGAAATTAGCACTTTTCACCAGGGATGAATTCGTCTCAGTAACTGCAAGTGCCCTTAATACACAGAGATGCATCATTAGCAGAGGGCCCTGAACATAGCGCAATTACATGGCTGAGAAGCGAGCAACATAACTGCCCTGTCTTTGAAGGTGTCACTTACATGAGTTTGCCCATGAGTTCTCCCAGCGGCTCGCCCTCCCTCTCCGAACACCCCGCTGGTGAGGCTGCTGAGGGGTTGAACTGAGTTTTATGTGAAAACTCCGTGAGCAGCTTATTCTGAAAATGGCGAGAAAATGCAGACTGCTGCTTTCAGGGCCCCTGAAATCCCAGCACAATTTTAAACAAAGACAACACCTCTCATATCCCAGGAAATGTTTAAAAAACCTAGTTAATTCTAAATTAAACAGAAATGTGGGCTTCCTACATGGAGATTGTTGCAACAGATGGACAAGCTCCACCAGCCTTGTTAGTCCTGTGTTTCTGAGCGTTAGCTGTTGAAAACTGTGACATCCAAAAGGCGAATATGGCTCAGCAGTAGGCTGATCCTCTACAGCTCTGAATATCATTCCACAGCTTGCGGCAAACACAAGGGAGAGAGACCATCTTGAGGAAAAAGCCAGCACAATTGGAGGCTGGCGTCTGCTAAACTCTCTCCCTAAATTATCGAGCCGGCTGGCTCATGATCGAGAGCTGGCAGGGAGCAGGCGGAGAGGGGACCCCCCCTGCTCCGGCTGCAGCATCTCGCCAGCTCTGGGCAGGCCAGGGCGGAGGGGGGTGGCAGCGGGAAACATTTTAAAGGAGTGAAAGGCCATGCCAAACATTTCCAATGTTGTTTCTATCTGGAAATGGAGCTCGTTTACTTAGATCTACATAATTCAAAAATTTCCACACAGTAATATTGGAGAACATGATGGTACATGAATTGTATCATTGCAAATATTTATTTCATTTTTTTAATTGCAGAGGAAAATGGTCCTGTAAGCAAGACACCGTGCATTTCCATTTATTTTGTGCTCTTTCCTCTCAAGTTAGTGATTTTGCAAGTTCTCACTCTCACCCCTGTGCTCAGCTGGGCCTCTGAGCTTGGGATCTCGTAACCAGAAACGGCATCCCAAGGCAGTGTATGGCCAAGGTAACGGCTGCTGAATGGCACCTTATCAGCTGCGCAAAAACTACAGCACAGGATTACCGCTCTTGTGCTTGAAATGTACTTCTGTCTTTTCAGATTGCCATCATTATTTCTGCTGTCTTCTACTGCATGAAATGTCATAACTGGTATTCCTAAATGCATTATTATCAATGTAGTACACACAATTCTAAATAATACTGGATCAATACAAATCCTTGTATAATTTCATTTATCACACCAAAAAGGTTTGAGGACAAAACAAAGCTTTAATTTCCATAAGAAGATGATTTGACAAATTGCCAGGGCAGACAAATTTATGAAACATTTGCTGATCATCTTGAGTCATACAACTAGGAACTTTGTGTGAGATCAGCAAAGTCCCTCTCTCTCTCTCTCTCTCTCTCTGCCTTGCTTTTGATCGCAGTATTTAATGTATTATGTACTCTGAGAACAGACTTCAGTCAAGCGGTTTAACCCAACTGTGGTGAGCATCTCTGCGGCAGTGATCATGTGAATGAAATTTCACATGAAATGAAATGTCATGATGATTATCACAAGATTACTTTTCCATTCATTCAGGAATTTGTAGTACTTCTTTATTGTCTTGGTTCCTCAAGTAGAGCCCCATGAGTTTTCTTGTTTTACCTCATATTTGTACAGGAATGTTACTTTGCCATTTGATTGACGCCTTGCAGTATGAAAGCTGATTAGTAGAAACTCTTCGGTACCATCTAGTGCTGCTTCTGTTCTAGATGATGAATAGTTGCGGGCTTGATTAAATTACAGGCTTAATTAAAATCATTGCAAGATGAGTTAGCAACAGTAATTTCTGCCTTGGACACAAGACTGCAGACCATGCACAATATTCAGCTCATCGAGTGACTTCTTGGGTGTAAATGCCGTTTCCACACGGGGAAGGCCACCAAGCTGCATAGTTTGCAAGAGGTCGGACACAGAGCAGAGCCTGCTGTGCCTGAGCTGAGGACAACCTGCGTTAGCAAGCTTGCATTGAAACTAAACGCTCACTAACCAGTCCATTTCTATTTGTTCAGACACCTAACAGAGATGTCCTAAAGCGGATATGAATCATGTTTGCTGAGGTTCAGTTTAGCATAACTGGCTGTTAGCTCTCCCCCAGCTGTTAAGCGCTGCAGCTGGGCCACCTGGCAATGCTTAGTCTCCCAGGAGACTAAAGACTGCTTTTGGACGGAGACTGGTAGTTTGCCTCCCCTCTCAGGTGCAAACCTCACAGCTACTTTTTGCTGGTCAGCATGATGTTTGGTTATGATCATGTTTGTCTGATATTCCCGTCTGTTTAGACTTTGTTCCCTTTCCTGCCTGATCTCGGACTTCGCTCCTGCTTCATAGCTCACGTTCTCTGGCTCCAGACCTTTGGCCTGGCCCGCACAAACTCCGTCTTGCCCTTTGGTACCTCCCTGGGGAAAAGGGAAGTAAAGCCCAACAGATTAAAAACTGTAATTCAATCAGTGCTCGTAATGTACACCCCACTTGTAAATCCAAAGGAGGTAATATAACTGCCGTTATATGAAAGTGGCTTTATTAGAAACAACTCGCCAAAATTTGGGCTTGGAGTGAAGGAAAATACCTTGTTTTAACTGTAGTGTCAGTTCATGCTAATGGACTGACTTTTTTGGGGACCATTTTGTGCTGGTTATGCACAAACTTTGGTTGTGTCTTTCTATTGCTTAGTGGCATGTTTCTATTACTGTTTTTAACACTTTGCTTCAGCATATCTAATTTGGATATTAAAACTTCTGGTTTCATATCTTATAAGCATTTACTGTAATTAAAATCATGCCTAAGGTATTTACATTTTCAGGCTGTCTTTTAAACTGGGTGTCCATGCAGGTTGAGGGAAATACTTCAGTATAGTACACCGGTATTTAAGTCCAGCTTTCTTTTCTCTGTTTGAACCTTGTGTCCAAGTTGCAGTGATATAAGCAGGGCTGTTTGCTGGAAATGTGGAAGAATAAAAATGGGATGAATGTTAATACTACTTGAACTGTGAATTGTTCTCAATTTTATCTATTATATCAGCTTTTTTAATAGACAGATCTGTTATGCTTCTGTCTTTGGGTGTTCATTTCTTTGGCTTACAGTGATCTTGATGGACCGGAGTTCATATTAACTTTGGCAAGCTCATTAAGGCGAGTTGTGCTCATATTATATTCCCTGCCAATACCTTAATCAGAGGGTATTGTCTCTTTTCTGTTGTACACCAGAGGCCAGGTTTGATTTCTTCCATGAGACGAAATCATGCTCTCTGGCAATCCCTAACTCTCCTGTAGGTGAGACAATGGCCCACTAAGCACCCGGGCCTATACAGGCTTACTGGGAAGCAAGAAACAGCTCTTGAATTTCATACAGCTGGCAATGGACCTTCACTCTTACCTTAGCTCAGGGATAGTGCTGAAAAAAAGGAAAGGTGGGAGAGTGAAATAGTTTTACGAGACTTGGGCTTGCCAGGTGGAACGCTGAACATAAAATTCAGCTGTAAATGCATCGTGCTACTACAGCAACTTCTATATTATCCATGAATGTTATCTTAGCAGTTTATTGTCTTCTAGGTGTAACATACCTCTAAATGAATCCCTGCGAAACTTCTTAGAGTAGTATGGCTCTTTGTCTTTATTAAGGTCTTACAAAGTCAGCTCTGCACTGCTGCACAACAGATTGACAGCTAATGAAGTCCATAATGCTTGTATGGGGCATTTTGTATACTTTTATAAGATAGATAAATCTCAAATGCTTTAAACCGGCAGATGCTGCTCATTATTTCTAATACAATGAGAGCAGCATATCGGTGATCTGGCATCAATCTATATGGTCGATCTGAAGCTAACTCTTTTAGTTTCTAAATCACCATTTCACATGGATAGTTTTATCTCAAGAACAACATTTGTTATCTAGGATTAGAGAAGTTTTCATATCAGCACAGTGGGTTGGACTTGATGGCTAGAAGATAGAAGATAATTTCTGTCTGTCAGTGTCTTGCCTGTAGTCAATAATCTGTGGTATGACTTGGGACAAGACACTACTAGCCATTATTTTAATAGGGTCTGTAATTTGGATATCCAGCTTAATGCCCCAGGGCATTGGCAGCCACAGATATCACTGACCCCAACTGGAGTGGAGATCCTAGGCATTAAAATTAAGGTGCTGGAGTGAGATCTTGTTTCTATCAAAACAAACAAAAAGTTCTTGGCACCCATGGGAGCAGGGTCTCACACTAAGTTTAAAACTGAGCATGTAGAAATGAAAGTACACAAAGTTCAGAGGCCAGTTTTGAAAATTTGTATCTTGCTCTTGCTGTGGCCTAATTCTCTAAGCTGCAAACTAGGGTTCATGACCCCTAACCTAGCATAGTTTTCCCTGTCAGTGCAAATTCAAATCCTATGCATGAATAGAAAGACCCCTGACTCTTCATCCTCTGCTGATCTGAAATCTAGCCTTGGTCCAGTTTTGTTAGAAAGCAATACCAAGCATACTCACTCATCAGAACTTTCTTAATTAGTAGATTAAAGAAATAGTTAGCAGTATATTCTTTCACTGTGCAAGCACATATTTCATACATGGCACTTTTCAGTTTTTCCAAACTTTAGGTAGAGTCTTTTTTTTTTTTAAGTGAAGATTTTTTCTTGGATCTCCAAATATGAGACCTTATTCAGTGCACAGAGTATTTCCTGCAATGTCACAGTTTCAGCTTTTGATCCTTTTTTCCAATAACACAGGAAAATCTTCCTGGAAACTATCTTCATTCTAGGTTCCAAATAAACTATGAAAACACAAAAACTGCTTTTCCTTGCTTAGGGCTTACTTCCTGCCAACCTCTAGCTTTCCCCATTCACGTCTCGGTTATCTTGAGCCAAGATAGAAGCCTTCACTGTCTTGTAACCCAGCTATCTAATCTGATTTTGCATTAAAAAAACATCTTCAAACTGTTGAGAACAACTTATGTAAGTTTACTGGGACATAAGAAATTGAGAGGAACTGGGGGAAGGGGTAACAACCAGATATATTGCTTGGAGGCATCAGCAAAGTCAAAGGAAATCGATCTGGACCTAATAAGACACAAGAAAGGTTATGGTTTTATTAACTGTTTCAGTTTGCTTGGATTCTTAAGACACCAGCCTTTTAATGCTATTTTGGTTAAAATGCATGTTTTCTAAAGTACTATATGACAACTTCCTTTCTTTTTTTCTGCCTGACTCTAAATGTCATGGCTGGATAGTGGCAAAAGGCAAGAGGCTGCCTGCCTGGAGCGTTACTTCCCCTTTTGATCGCCTCGAGCAGATGGCACGTCGTCATTAACTTGCTCCTTCTGTCTGAATGGCTTTTGGAATGGTGACACTCGGGATCCTATACCGCCGATATCCCGTTTTTAGGAATCCAGCATGAGAGTCCGGCCCCAATGAAGTCTGAGAAGTTTCTGTTGACTTCAGTGGAAAGGAGATTTTTGGCAGGGGAGGCAAAGAATTGCCTTGACGGCAAGTTCAGTATTTGGTAGTTGTTAGATCTAGGCAGTCCGTGTGACTGCTTTAATGTCTTATTTTAATGTTGAATGTTCTAGACGGATCTTTCCTTCCAGCATTACTCAATAGATTTCTCAACCATTTAAATGCATTGTACATACTCAGCAAATTTCATACTAAAAATAGCATCTCGGTGCCCTTTAGACTGCTCTTTTTCTTGTATCAATTAGCATTTAGAATTTTTCTCAATGTATAGCTATCTATACATTTATTTATCATGTCTCTCTGTATCTTTCAGGTCTCTGTTGAAAAGTAAATTTGATACAGATTCCTGTTCTACTCAGTCCCACACATCCTCCCAGTTTATTATTTTGCTTCTTACGATTTTTCTTTTGTTTTCAGTGCTTCCTTTAGATTTTAGGTCACTTGCATATGATCCTTTCCATGTAAACTTGAAATACTTTTTTACAGTAAAATATAATGCTTTGCTGAAATCTAGATACATTTGTCATTTTAGAATGCTTACATATTTTTCAAAAAGTCTGTCTGATTTGTAATATAAGACTTTTCACAATAACACTAACAAATCTATTAAAAGTAGCACTGTTTTTTTTTTATTTTCCATTGCAGAGTTCCCAAAGTCATTGCGAAACCCTAGCCTATAGCTACTGGATACAGCCAGATGCGTCTGAGAGATCCTGACCCATGTTCATATTCATTCTCAATAGCAGATAGAAATTATCGAAGACTTCTGGTCAGTGATCTTAGCCTCATTTACTTTGACTGTGAGATAAGCAGGCTACTTAAGAAATGCTGGATTCTGGCCACCTCCCTATTACTCACATGCAGCTGAAAAAGACAGTTCTGGCTAGGAGCCACATTATCCCAGTGAGTTTTCAAATGGGAGGAAGAAAACAAATGGCTGAGACACAAGACTGCATATTCCCATTCACTCGCAGACTGCATGTAACTGAATTTTCTTACTAGTCTAATCAAGTGGGTCTAATTGAGACACGCTCAGTATTAGCTCAGCGCTGGCTCAGCCGACACGCAGGCCTTTATTACCCACAAACGAAGGCAGTTCTTCACTTCAGCTTGCATCGCTTTCTCCCTATTAATCAGAAACGCACTCAAGTGCTATAGGCAGAAGGTAGGAAATCTTTAAGCACCAGAACTGATGAACCCATCAGTGAACAAGGGAACAAGTAAGCAAAGGAAGTGAGGAGGGAAGCTCTCTTGCAAAGAGCTCCAGCAGGTTATCTTTGCGCAGTACCTCACCCGACGGGGCGGTGTGATGCGGATTCATAGGCACTGCTACAACTATAATAGCAACTGAAGAAGAGAAATGCATGTATATGTGTGGTTTGATTTTTTTTTTAAACCCTGAACAATATAAGTAATTTAAACTCTGCAGTCATGGTGGTGGGGATACAATTATTTCAGATAATTTGCAAATTCGCCCTTATAAAACAAACTGAGTTTCTCTTTTCCAACAATAACAAAAAAGGAGGCTGGAAGTTGCCACCTTGATAGGATGTAGCACAGGGAAAGAGTAAAGAAAACATTTATGATGTCATCTCCAGTAAGGAGACAGTTGTCTCCTGAAAGGAGGAAAAAAAAAATGCAAAAACTATTTTCAGGTGCATTTTGGTCCTTCAGACTTGCTGTTCTTTTAACAGATTTTTTTTTAATTTATGTAGTTGCCTTGCAGCATTTTGACAGCAGGACGGTAACTTAGAGGTTTCGCTGGTTTTATTATAAGAATCTGAAGCTAAAACTACTTCAGTGAATGGCTTAATGATGTGTTAATAAAAGTGTACGTGAAATAGATTGCACCTTTTGAGCAATCTAAACCGAGATCTGATGTCAGGTTCGTGCATTCCAGTCTGTGCTAATGAAACTGTGGAGGAGATGGATTGAGGTGACTTTTAAACTGGCCCATTTTTCAATCCAGAGCATCTTCTAACCAGAAAGATTTGTGAGCAATTTTTGGAGTATGAGGAGAGGGCAAGGATGGAAATAGCAAAAAAATTCCATTAAGTCGTCAGCAGCTGGTTCATTTGAAAAACCTGATATTTAAGCTTTAGAGGTTTATTTAAGTGAAACTTTTTGTCATTAAAAGTATAATTATCAGGAAAACTAAAGAAAGAAGTTTTGCATATATTAAACAGCAGCAGAAATATAAATCAATGCAAAAGTAGCTCTTGAAGCAAAACAAATTTAGGAATAATAGAAATATGGAACCCTTACAATAAATGATTGTGGACAATGTAGGAAGCTGAAAAAGGTTGGGAAAAGTACAGTAAGACAGGAGGAAAGTAAATGTGCACATATTCATGAAACTCAGTAGTAATGAGCTGACATGATGCAAAACCCGTTCCTAATGGAACGCAAAATGAGAAAGTAGAAAGAAACCACAGATAAATTCCCATTTTTATTCTGCTGGTGTCAGGGGAGCTCTCTTAGAGCTACTTTAACGTAACCAGAATCAAAGTTGCTCTGTATTTATAGGACAAATTTTTATTTCCTGCTGTACCTGCCAAGTGTATGGATGACTTTGCATGTACGTGGGCAACTGTGGGTTTATTAGAAAGCAAGTAGTGCTGAAGAAGTGTCCTTTGGTGACCCACAGCTCTTTCTGATAAACAGCAAAATCACTCATGGCAGCTGTCGCTTTCTACCTCTCATCTAAGAGTTATCCAGAGGTAGCTGCCTTCTGTTCTAGCAAGGCCGTGCTGATTATGAATTTTAGCTATGAATCTGTTGCCCCTTTCCTCCTCTCAGTCAATTAATTCTTTGTAGAGAGCAAATTCTCTAGACTTTATGTAGATATGTGGATTCATCTCCATGGGGATACAGAGAAATGTTAATCTAAAATAAGTTTTAAAGTGGTTTTATTAAACTTCATTCCACACTCGTGTGGATGGACAGATACTTCCCACAAAATTGCTTTCAAGTCATTTTAACAAAAATGACTGGGTATGTGCAGTATGATTTTCATTATTCCCTTTTCGGTAAATTCAGATTAGCATTCTTAGGCATCTCCAGCTACGTAATCTTAACATATCTGGAGAAATGTCACTCAGTAGATTACATGAGATATAAGTAGATTACATGAAATGCAGCAGAGGAACAAAAGCATGTATTCTGAATGAAATTTTGTTCTTACAGTATAAGAGCCTATGATTTCTTAGAAACAATTTAATGTACGTTTTGAAGATATTTAGAATTTCTAACAATGCCTTTAAAGCAAACAGGCTCTTTGAATGTGAAGTTTGGATTAAACAGTGTTGGATTGCTCTGTTTAAACCATGTAAAATGGCTTGAACTCTTTGAGCAACTAGCCCGAAGTGCTATGCTGTTGACGAATCGGAGTGAGAGAGCAGATGCTTGCTTTTCTATATTTCTGCAAAGCCATTCCAACATTTTATACTGCAGTTCAGTGTTGTAAATCACTGGTCCTGATGGAAGCAGCTGAAATTAGGACATAGATAAAGTAGCTCAGGTGTTTTTCTGTTTCTTTTTTGTTTGTGCTGCCTTTTGCATTGCCTTCAGTGCTATTGTTGTTGTCATTCTGAGAGAGGATAGCTTTTGGGCATGACTGAATTCAATTACCACTTCATGTTTAATTTGTCACGGAAGTTATCTTACTACAAGACAGTAGTCTTGATTCTTGATCAAACTACTCCGATGTTCATTTTGCTGGATGATGATATCCAAATGATCAAAGTGCAGTTTGTTAATTCAGCCCCTTTTGATTTAAACCAAGGAATTAAACTCTCTATAACTCAGAATGGTTGTAGGCAGTCAGATTCCTTGAGAGCGTGTGTTTATTATGACCTTTCCTCTCCTCCAGCGGCTCAGAAATAGAACTGAACTGCTCCCCTGAGTAGGCACTGGCACCTGTTATCAGTGACTATGTTTTTGTGTTGAGGTGGTTAACAGTGGTTTACATCTCTTCTGAGGAACAGCCCGTGCAGGTAGATGCACAGGCTCTGACTGTGCCTGTAAGTGTCAGGCAGAGCAGAGGCAACGGGGGGGGTGTGTGTGCACAGGCAACCTCCGCTAGCCTCTGGAGCACTGCCGGCCAGTGCTCCCAAAACACCCCGGGAACTGGGGTGAACGCTAGCCAGCATGGGCCAGAGCCACACCGCGGCTCCTTTTAGCAATATAATAGATGGAGTTTGGGTGCATGGACATGTCTCCTGAGGCTGCTTAATTAATTGGTATAGATGTAGTGGCAGAATATGAAGGACTTGCTAAGAGCAGGGATGGAGGAATTGCCAAGGCAGACAGCTCCCGCTGAAGTCATGTTTTCCCATGTAATAGACATTTTGAAGAGCTCAAGCTCAGCTGCACTGCCACCAATCCTTTGACATGAGGATCCTTCTTTTTTCCAAGCAAAAATATTTACTGCTAATTAGAGTTTGTATCCTGTTAAAAATGCATGACAGGCTGACCCTGTCGCAAGCTCCACGTGCATTCAGTCAAACTGAAAGTGCCCTTAATTTGTGAGCCCAGCTAACGCAAGCAGAGGCTGAAAAGCAAGCCACGCTCTCACTAGTTTGGGCAACCTCCCTTCCTCTGCTGGGTGACTGCACAGGTGCTGTGGATGGTACAGCTGGAGCCCATTTACTGTTTGAGCACCAGGTTTTTCCCATGTTTTTTAGGGGAAGGTCATGTGAAGTGGTGGGCTGTCCCGTGGCACACTCAGTGCACCTTCATTTGTGATCCTGCCCACGTTAGTAGCAGTTGCTGTTCCGGGAAAGTGTCTGAAATAGCAGGTGTAGCTGTTGTTTTTAAAACAAACAAACAAAAAAGTGAAGCAATGTTTTAAGGTTAATGAAGTATGTAAATACCCTTGTTAGGCTACAGCTTTTGGAAAGTATTTCCAGAACTTCTGTATTATTTATTTTAAAATTCATTAGTAGCGTTTGTGGGATTATTCTGTGCTCAGAAGGCAGTTAAGCGTCAGGCTTTGGCGGAGGAGACGCGAGAAGCTGGGAGAGCCACGGAGCGTTACCACGGCTGGTTGTGCCTCTGTGGCGCTGCGGGAAGGCTTCCTCGCTCCGGATGGCGGGTTTTGTTTTTGCCTTCTGAATTACATACTAATAGTGCTTTAAAAGAATTTTGTGGTTCAAAAAAAGAACATCTCAGTAGAAGAGGAAAAAAAGCATTTTTTGTAACCTCTCAACGATGGTTTTCCTGTAGCTCGGAGGAAAGGAGGTTTCCAGCACCACCTCGAAGTCCGAAGGAAATAATGGCTTTTGAGACATAGACATGGAGGACAGCGTGAACTCCGAGGTATGCTGGTGTTCTTTATTTATTAAGTTCACGTCACCTTTAGTAACTCACAATCATTTGCGTATTAGAAGCCGGAGTCCGTTAAGCTATCTTTTCCGAGGTTACGGAGGGCGCGGGTAGAGCGCCGGCCGGCCGGCGCGACGCTGCATGCCAGGGCCGAGGACGGGGACGCTGCCGCGCGGCCTGCGCCCTTTCCTGAAGGGGCTGCGCGAGAGGCGCTGTTATCAACTCCTGCTCTTTCACCTCCTCTAAACTTTTGTCTTCGTGAGTGGAGGACTGGGAGTACAGCATGGGAGCCCACTGGGCCGTTTCACAGACGCGGGCGGCGTGCGTGGGTGGCCGTGACCAGGGCCCTTGAGGCGTCGCCGAGCGTGTGGCGGGAAGCGGCTCCGCGGGGGCCGCGTGCGTGGAGAGTGAGGCCATTTTTCCTTTTTTTCCCCCCCCCTTTCTTTTTTTTTTTTTTTTTGTTAACAGAACTGCCAGGCGGAATCGCGGCGGTGAAACCGCGGGCGGTGACAGAGCGGGGCAGGGGACGGGGCGACGCGCGGCGGCCGCCTCAGCAGGGCGGGCGAGGGGCCGCCAGGCGGCGGCGCGGGCGACACCTGGGGCGGGGCGGGGCCGGGCGCCGCCTCGGGGGCGGGGCCGGGCGCGGCGCAGCGCAGGGGGCGGGGCGGGGCGGCCCGGCCCCGCCGCGGGAGCCGGCAGCGGGGAGCCGGCAGCCGGCAGCGGCGTCGTGCGGTCGGGGCGCGGGATGGAGCCCTGGAAGCAGTGCGGGCAGTGGCTCATCAGCTGCAAGGTGCTGCCGCCCAACCACCGCGTCACCTGGGAGACGGCCCAGGTGTTCGACCTGGCGCAGACGCTCCGCGACGGCGTGCTGCTCTGCCAGCTCCTCAACAACCTGCGCAGCCACTCCATCAACCTCAAGGAGATCAACCTGCGCCCCCAGATGTCCCAGGTGCGGCCCCGACCTCCCCCGCCGCGGGGAGCCCCGGCCCGCGCTGCCCGGCGCGGGGGGCCGGCCGAGCAGCGCAGCGCATCGGAGGGGCGCGGAGCGGGCAGGCGGCGGCGCGGGCACGAGCGGGGCCGGGCGGCGGCGGCGTGGCCGTTACGGGGCGGCGTGGCCGTTACGGGGCGGCGTGGCCGTTACGGGGCGGCGTGGCCGTTACGGGGCGGCGTGGCCGTTACGGGGCGGCGTGGCCGTTACGGGGCGGCGTGGCCGTTACGGGGCGGCGTGGCCGTTACGGGGCGGCGTGGCCGTTACGGGGCGGCGTGGCCGTTACGGGGCGGCCGCGAGTTTGAGGCTGAGCTCTAACGATAGAGACCCACCTAATCGTGGGTGTTTGCCCCCTCCCTCCCTCCCCCCCAGATACTTGTATGTTTGCCTCTCTTTTAAAAAAAAAATCTTCTTAATTTTCTTCTTAAATGCTAACAAAACGTAGTTCCGAACTCGCCTCCTTTTAAATAACTTATCTGGGAAATAAATACGTTTAGGGCTGATGTTTTGTTACTGCTTCAAAGTGCTCGTCTTTGATATAGTGATAAGGTTTCAAGCCGGTATTAATAATTGAGGGGGGAGAGGTTCTGTAGGTACGTGACTTCCCGTGGCTGCGCCGGGTACACCTATGCCTTGGCACAGGCGGCGGGGCTAGGCAGATGCTGGCCGAGAGGAAACTAAGCTGCTTAGTCTTTCACGGATTTTTACAGCATTGAAAGACTTTGTAACATTTCAGATTCATAGGTGCAAAAATTGCCGTGTGTGTTTAGGGCACTGGCAAAAAATAACAGTAAATTATGCTCTTGGGAGGAGACAGTCTTTGTCTGTATTTACTCACCAAGTCAGTTATTACTATCAACGAGACATTTTCTGTAAGCCTACAGTGCTAAAGGGGGGGAAAAAAGTATCAGGTATGTCTCAGCCAGTCAAAATGAAAACTCTCAAACTGTTGTACTGGGTTTGGATGGTATGAAAGGTATCCTGGCATACTTCAAAGTTCACGTGTCTGAATTATCTATACAGAGGTGAAAGTTTAACTGAATGATGGAGAGGTGCGGAGGATGCGCAACCTTTGAATGGAACAAATTCAGCTGGGTTCTCGCGTTTTCTGTGCTGCTCAAACTGTATAAGAGATTCAGGACTTGCTAAACCCTGCCAGAGCCCTCGTTTATAGCTTTGCCATAGTTAGATTGATTGCTTCCAGGATGTCCCTTTTTGTTTATAAGTCTGCAGGCTAAACTAAATTTGCATATCAACTGTTGGAGATGGTTTCTGGCTGTACTCTCAGCTGTTAAACAGTATGTAAATACATTATTTTTAATGAACTGGAAAGGTGTCCTCATGATACTACACAGTGTTTTCTGGACAGATAACTAAGTGAATTAACTTCAATTAGAGATATGTATGAGTTGTCTGGACCAGTACTACTTGATTTTATTTTTGATGAATTAAGGCTGTCGCAGACCCCTTCTGTCTGATAAAAATACATATCAAAACTTTCTGCCATCTTCCTTGTTCAAAGCAAGTGTGAGAGCCATTCAGAGTTATATTTATTACACTCTCTGTGCACTTGAACTGTGGATTATAGTTTAGATCTTAGATTATTTACAATGCATATTTTGCACTTAGGCTTGTGTGCGTGTTGTGTAGATGTGGGAATTGTTTCACAGCGATGGCAAATAACTCTGCTGTGTCAGTCCTTTGCCAAGGGAACTTGTGCTCCAGGGTCCGGATCCTGGAGACCGTCCTCTTAAGCAGCGCGTTCCTGCCCTGTGTTGCTTTCAATGAACTCTTGGAAAACGGGGGGAACTGCTGCTAAATCAACACCTAAAATGGTTTAAAATACATAGCGTTACCTTTCCTCGTAATTCACGTTTACTGGTCATGCTGCCTTTGCCTTCTGAGAAATCAGGAGTTGGCCATCTTACTGAGCTTCTGTGGATTTTAATGAACGGTCTTTTGGAGAAGATATTTTCCACTGGAAAGAGTCATTCAGTGAAAATTTCAGAAATTGTTATTAAACATGCAGTAAGTTGAAATTCTGCAAGTTGCTCATGGTTGCTTGTTGCTAAGATTTTAGAGAGCTTAGCAATAACTTTACACTGAAGTCTTGGAGGCTTGATGTTGATTAGTTTTTGGGAGAGCTGCTTGGAGTCTGGAGAACTGAGCCCTATGGTGTCAATATTGTCAGAATAATACTTGTCAGTGAGCTAGTATAGTTCCTGCATCCTAAAGATCTCAGTGTCTTGTAAAAACACTAGCTGGCTCTGCTGTTACTTCTGAGGTATTGATTTATCAGCACTGTATAGACATAGGAGGCAGGCGGTAATTGCCAGAAGCAGACCTGGCATGAGGATGTGAAGGGTCCCTGTTTCTGATTTTGTTTATTTGTAGTCCACTTGAACGTGCAGTTGTGCCCATACTGTTAGCTGAACTGTGTGAACTTCATGTGGCCCTTGTTTGTCTGCTGTTATAATCAAGCTACAGTTCTCATACTCCCTGCTCCTGACTTTTGTTTTCTGCTGCAAAAATCTTATGATAGCTCAGAGAATTCTGTCTGTGCAGTTTTTGAGCAATAAAGCCAGAGAACGAGCAAGGTGAATGAATGCTCTGTGAGTGGGCCTGTAGCCTAATGGTGGGTAGATTGTGTGATTTTAGTCTTGGCTCTTTCTGCTGTTGACCCTTGCTGGATCTTTTTTCTGTGAACCAAGTTTTTATGTCTTAGGCACTGGTTATCAATTCACCGGTGACAAAGAAAAGAAAAGCAAGAGGCTGTGCCTTAGGCAAACCTGGGAGTAGATGTTAGGCTGCTGATATGACAGGCACGTTTATTTCTTCAGAATCAATATGGCAGATGGTTTGTCTGTAACTCAGCTCTTTGTAACCTGCTAAAAGCAACGGGAAAGTGCAGACGGGTTGCGACTAACGCTGCTGCGTCAGGTGCCACTTTTTCTTGGAGATCGCATGCTTAGCTGTGGCATAGGTGCCCAACAGGCACAGAATTGCATTGCTCTCTACAGACCAGGAATAGAAACAGAGTTGTCGTGCCCAGCCCTGCAGCACGAGCACCCGTTCCCCAACGGCAGGGGGTCTGGACTGGTGTCTGTGGGCAGCGGCGCGTCGTCACCCACCGCCAGTCCCGCGCTTGGTGTCGCAGCTGTTCTTGTTGGTGAAGTGGAAGTGACCCACTTTATGCATCTGGAAGCGGTGGATTCAACCTCTCTCTCTTTCTGGAGATAAAAATACATATGCAAGAAAGCTGTCTCAGTGGTTTTATCTTGCAAAACACTGAATTTAAAAGCTATTTGACTGTTGGGCTATTATCACCTGTACTTCTGTATGACAGTATTTATATTTGGTTAGTGGAGGCTGTCCTTTGAAGAGCAGAAGCTGATTCTGTCAGTTACGCTTTCTGAAAGTGAGCTACAGAGACAAAAGTATGAAACTCGCATATATAAAGGAGTGCCAGTGGTGATGCTTTGCTAATGAATCTCTTGGCTGCAGGTCCTCAGCTCACAGCTGCCTAGCTCCTGTCTGGAGAGAGTTTGGCATGCCTCAGCGCTAGCTCCCATGTGAAAAATTACATATGGGCCTCACTTGAGACTGGAAACCGTTAAGTTCAGGGGCTTTCGTGTCTAGGCTTTCTGCACTGTGACTGACAAGAACATTGTGGCTCTATTAAGAGCTGCTCTGTCAAGGCCCCAGAACCCTTTGTGTAAACTTTCAGGAGCTGGCCATGTTGTCATTTTCATTCAATACATATACAATCAAAAAACAAATTCTGAAGACATATCGAATAGTGTCTTTTGTTTTTTTTAAAAGCAGTTGTGAGGGTGTGTGATGCCTGCTCTAGACTAAAGGATTGGTAAGGAGTGTTCTTCCTGGTGTTGAGAAAGCTGTCTCATTACAGGCGAACTCTACTGTGTGAAGCAACGCTAACCCTTGTAGCTACTGGAGGGGGAGCTGGAAGAAGGAACGTGCTAGGTGAATTGCAGAGCTGTTCCTGGAGGGCCTTTGCGTTGCGTGGTTTCCCCGGAGCGTCACGTCGGTACCTGGCGACAGCGAGATGCGAGGACGTAATAGTGCAGCTCAGGATCCATGTGGTTCAGTGTCGCCTTTCGATGTAGCAATTAGCTTTCCTCATACGCTGCCTTTTCTTGGCTGATATAGTCTGGTGGAAATAATAAAAATGGAAATGATCCGTAATGGAGAGTGCTAATCCTAATGTTTAAATTCTTATATGATTAAGATTAAACAATTTATCACCAGAAATACCAGCGGAGATACCAATTAAATACCAATTTAAACCAATGGATTACTGTGGATTTTCAGAAGATGTGATCTATGTAATGCTTATCTTTTATCTTTAATACATTGCAAACTAGTTTTGAAATAGTTTTTGCAAGGCGTTCAGTTAACTTGTGAGAGATTGCGTCAAGTGCAGTTTTCCTGTTTAGCAATACTGACGTGGGAGTTTACTAAAGGGGATGTTAGCATAGATTAAATATTAAAAATAACTATTTCCTATTATTCTAATAATACTAGACAAAGCGCTCAGAGCTTTCCCATCCCCTGTGAATGGTAACCATAATCTTCTGCCCCGAACGCTCTGAGCATACATCCTTTCTCTGCAGGCTTCCTGCATGCTGGTGTGCTCCCCGTGCCTGCCTGCCTGCCTCCCCATGTGCATGCTGCCTTGTTTTTCCTCTGAACTGTAGCCTACAAGTACGCTTCAAACATCAGGGTGTCGAGCTCTGTGTGTTGGCTAGCTCTGCAAAAGATTCAGCTCTTGACTTTGCATGTTACCAGTTTGTGGATCCATATCTGAAAGAGAAACAGTAGTAGGAATGGATTTGCGCAACTCTGCACGTGATTTATGTCTGCAATCATAGGAGGGACTAGATGAGCTGAATGAGAAAATGAAAGGGAATTTCTTGTGACTGTTTCCAGCACTCAGGATATCAGTACACTGTTACGCTTGGGCAGTGAGGTCTTGAAGAGAGCGCTGGTGTGCAAGATAACAAGCAAGCACAGAATAAGAGTTATGTTAGCCCCTAGATTACTGAATTAAGGAAGTACCATAAAGATGCATTCAGATTAAGATAGTTTTTCTGAAACTACAAAACTTTTAGGGGCTGGGACAGAAGTTTGGGAACTGATTTAATATGAGTGAGTAGAAAGGAAATGTGTTCAAAGAAACAAATTTTTTGAATTACATTCAAAATGGGCTCTATATGTTTAATGTGGCTGGTTTCAAACTTGAGCTTTTTTTCAAACTTTTTTGATCTTTTTGCTTACTTGCTGGTACTTTAATCCACTGAACGTCTTTACCACAGTTAGCCTTATTCCCATAATTGATCTCAATGAAAGCTACATTAATCATCTGTATAAGCGTTTGCCAAAATTGGACTTTGAAATAATTTGAACGAAAAAGCAAAACTTTAATTGACTTTTTTTTTTTTTTGCTAAGAAAGACAACAGACAAAAAGTAGTGACCCAGTTCTTGAAGGTAATTCTTCTCACCTGAAGAAGGTGGAGAAAAGAACAATAATAGTCATTGTCATTTTCCAAATATGATTCACATTGATTATTTTGATGGACAAAAAGAAAAATGCGGTTGTAATATATTACAAATCATATTTTACATGCTATATTTAGCATATAGCTTTTAAATGCAGCATGTGTATCTGGCCAAGAATTGTCTCAAATGTCACCTCCTGCACAAAGTTTTAGTGTGCTGGATGTTGTATAATGCATTAGCAGAAAAAATGTCAGTGCTAGTTTCTCGCAGAGGCTGTAGCGTATGTCAGCAGTGGATAATTTAAATTCACGTCCACCCACTGTGTGCTGCTGTGCTGTGTGGGAGAAGTCAAGTTATTTTCTGATCCTTGACTGGCAAAGGTGGGAGAGCTGCGATGGCAGCAAGTTGAAGGAATGCTTACAAAAAGAAAACAATGAAGTGCTCAGTGGGAAAGAGAAATTATAAAAAAAATAGGAGGAAACGATTCAAAGAAACAAGTGTGAACTGGGGAGAATAGTTAGGAGTGGTTGGGAGGTGGATTGGAAGGGGTGTCAGCAAGTGATGCGTGTTGAGATTTAGAGAGATGGGCAGGAAAAAGCACTTGAGATTTATCCTGAGATAAATACAGAAAACCATTCTTGGATATGCTATGTTATTTTTTAGTGATAACGACATTATCATTTGAGGATGGCTTGACAGTGGATCTCCATTATAACACACAGACTTGGGACTGTAATATCGCAGAGGTTAATTACCAGGTTGCAGCATTTGGCATCAGGATGCTTTAGTACAGTACATTAGTACAACAGAAGGATGAAGGATCTGGGATTTCCCACCCTAATCTTTTCCTCCTTTCTTTTGAAAGTCAAAAGAGTCTGCAAAGATTAAAAAGGAAGTACAGGGGTGGCCTAGCCCAGAGTAGGCTTGAGTGGTGAGGGCATCAGGGAGGAGGACAGCTGGGAGCGACAGCTGATGTGGTGGTAATAGGCATGGAGAGAAGTCTTGCAGGAATAGGATTTGATAATGATAAAATGGAGATGGCCAGGGAAGGAAGCTGAGGACATGGAAAAAAAGGTGGAATTTTGTGTTGAAGTGAAGTTGGCTCAGTGGAGAACTCAGGGCACCTTGCCAGCAGGTGACCCAGAGGGGAACAGGACAGGTGTCTTTCCCTGCAATGAGAGGCTGGAGTATGCTCCAATCACTGCTTCTGCGGTGTGTCTGGAAAGATGGGATTTCAACCCCAGACCTGGGAATGTGTTGCAGCCCTTCAGGGAAATTCTAGTTCATGCCCTGCATTGTGTAGGTATCTGAGTACAGAGGGAGATATTTTATTAGAACACTGACAATTTTATCTTCAGATTTAATATCTATTCTCTGTAAGGAGTCAGTGTTTGATCTCATTATTTTTCCCCAATACCAAAAATGTGTCTGAAGTTCTTAAAAACAAAACACCCTCCCCCCAAAAGACAGCCTTCAATTTTTATACTCTTTCCTGTTGCTCCAAAACAGTACTTCCATATTATCCCATAGTATTGTTTCATAAGTAAATTCCACTTCACAAAGAACAGTATGAATAGATATATACTTTGTAGATTGACCATTAAGTTTTATTCCTGCACTTTCTGGTTTATCCGGTATCATCTTGCCTTTTCTGTCTTTGGGCTTTTCTTTCCTCTTATTTTGACAAGCCAAGAACAAAACTTTTGCCATTGTGAAATTCTGGCCATTTGCGAAGACTTGCAATATGTAAAACGGAATCTAACCTGATATTTTGATAGTAAGGTTTTGACTTTTTGTATTTAGGAGGCAGATTTTTCTCTCAGACCTGTGGATTTTGTTGACTCCAATGCAACATGTCAAATGAGAAGATATCTTTTAGAAAAATATCACTCAGGTGACCTTTTCATCCTATATTCAGTGATAATCGGGGAACATCTTGGTAAGCTAAAACGCTGAAGGACTATTAATAGGAGATTTGATTCTTTGTATATTCAAAACATGAAGTCTCAGATACAAATCATGTAGTATAGCAGTATTATAGCAATTTGTTAAAAAAGTCACCCATACAGTATCTAAAATACTTTTGCAGACCTACAGGTGTGAACCAATGTAATTAAAATATGCCTATGGAGTTCAGCTTTCTTGTTTCACAGCTCAATGTGGTTGGGCCTGTAAAATCTTTTTGCCCATAAATTACCTTTACTTTCAATCGTGATTCTGTTTATAATGATAGCTCGTTAGTAGATATTTGATTGATTTGCCATTACCTGGTTTTCACTAGACTTATCCCTCTAAAGATGACTTGAAGGTCATTTTAAATGGTATAAGGAATATGGTGTGATTGCCTAGCAGAAGCAAACAAAATGTTTGTTTGTCACTGCTTCTATAATCAAATATTTGCTCTAAAAGACCAAAACATAAAGCTTTTTTTAAAGCATATTTTTAACTGATGAGGCTTAACAGGACAAGATGATTCATACTTCCAGAAACCTCAAATGCCCTTTAATCCCTGATACCATCAAATTTACCTATTTGTGGGTTATATAAGACTGCATTGTATAATATATTACTTACGATACCTTGTACCATTGGTTGATGTTGCGTTTACATCACTTCAACAGGAAAAGCAACCTTATAGTCAGCTAAGACAGAATCATTGTAGCTTGGCCTTTGAAAATATTGACTGTTAAAGCAGCCTCCCTTCACTGTCTTCCAGGATAGTTGCTGATAAAATGTTGTTGTTGTTTTGTCTGCCCACACTCTAATATATTAGTGCTGTAGAAAGTAAACTTACTTAGTGTTTTCTTTAGTGAAGAGAAGAGATTTCTCCTAAGGTACAGATATTCTGCTGTACCTGTACTTTTTTTTTTGTCTTTTGCAGAACCGGCAGTTTTAGCTAGACAGCTCGATACCTTGACTGACTTCTGTTTACTGCTATTGCTGAAATGTGATATTATAATCTTTTCTGAGTCTTTTTTTCATCTTAGTACTGACTCTAGTTACATGTCTGGATGTTTCTGTGCTGATGTGCATCCTGAAATTTTATTTATTTATCGTGGCACCTGTGGTATCCAGACTTGCCTCCGTGATAGGCCGAATGGCTGTGTATGGTAGCATTGGTGGTCCATGTGCTGCAGTTCTCCTCCCAGTCGCTGTCCTCGCGTGCTGCAGCCAACGTGCACATGCCATCTCTCTGATCTTTGCAGGGAGTCCTGGACACCTTCATGTGCGCAACAGGGCACACGAGCACTGGGAGCTCACTGCCTGCTCTTGGACATATCTGAGGGACCCTACATACAGAAAATACAGAGTGAATCTGGGAGCAAATGTTCTCATGGTTGTCTGCTCTGTGGCTTTGGCAGGAGGTAGGCCGGGTATGGCCCACAGACTGAAGCTTGAGCAAGTCTATATGAGAGCGTATTATTGGTAATGTAGTTTGCTAGTGATTCTGGGTATGTCACATGGTAAGCATCTGTTAGTATACTGTGTTAATGACAGCATCCTCATAGCCTGTGTAATTTCTTGCGTCTTGTTTGCCTGTTGCCAGGCAAGATTTAAGTTGTACCCAGATGCTCTGGTGTTAGAGTAACAGTTGGTGGGAATTTGAAGTCAGTGTAGCAGTGGTGACTTACATCAGCTAAGGATGGCCATGATCTTTTTCCCTCTGAATTCCTCAAAATATGTGAGTAAATAACCATATCTGTTTCCAGTGCTCAGATGGCTAAAGGTAGGGGGAGGATGACGTTGCAGTTGCATTAATATACCAGGCAGATTTTATGTGTTTCTGGATGGGGGTAGGTGGTGATGTAGTCCTGTCATTTGAACTGTCACTTGAGGTAAATGCTCATCATCCTATTCATTTCTGTAGGATTTAGATCAAGCTGTGAGCTTCTTTTTTCCCAGAGAACAAGTGGAAATTGGGAAACACCTGAGAAAATGCTTAAATTACTGCTTTTTTCTGTAACCCACTTTCCTCTTACTCCTGAGACAGCAAGATTCTCCTAAGTGCTCTTGCATCTGTGGCCTTTAGGCTCTTAGTCCTCTGCTGCCTGGTTGGTTGAAGAGGGATTTCTGCCAAGCTTTGAAAAACCTAACATATTTAGGCAGCTATTTTGAAAACCTGTTTATGCTACTCTGCAGCTCCTGTTTTGCTAAATTACACCAAGTTGGGCGAGGAAACACTTAAGTTTCACTTTCTCTTGACCCTTTACCCTCTGTGTCAGGACATAAAGCAATGCTGTAGTTCAGGTTGTATCACCTACTTCTCTGAGAATTGGTGATTACTTGTTTCTAGATACTGTTGAAAATTCCTACTCAGCTTTTTTTTTTGTTTTTTTAAACCTGCCTTTCCTCTTGTCTAATTTGTTGTAGATCACTTAGGTTTTAGGAAGCTGGTAAAAAGTAGTGGTTCTTGGACCTTGACCAGAGGACACTTTTGGGATGTGGGTGTGTCCTGTCAGGGTTATTTGCTTTTAGGGAATTGCTAGAGTATTTTAAAAAGCGGAGATTAGGTTAAAAACTTAACTGGTCCTTAACAGGTGTGTATATGTACTGTGGATGGGAGTCCAGGAGAAAAGTAGGCAAGGGATTTTGAACAGGCCTTTGGCAAATAAAAGTGCTTTTGCCCTTCAGCAAATTGCTTGCCTGGGTGGCACTGATGGGTTAGGATGCTGGGAAGGCCAGGAGGAAGCAGAGACTTTATAGAAGCAGGGAGTCGTAAATAGGGTTTATCTGAGCTATTCTATTTTGCGTTCTGTGTGTCCCTCTTATGTCCTACTCCTCTTTCTATCCAGCAAAGAGAGGGCAGTGTAAATTTACCCAGGCTGCTCCATCACTATGCCTTGACCTGAATTACTACTGCGAATAGTCATGAGAAAGTAGTTCAGGGTTTATGTTTGTTCATTCATTTTGCTGTTTTGACTGATGCTGCTGAATAGGGTGATGCATCCTCTGCTGTGAACTGTGCTGAGGCCAACCTTTTCACTACAAAGAAAGCTGAACAGATGGCAATCTTTGTAATAAAAGCTGTGATTTAATTTCACATTTCTTGTTCTCAGCAGTGTCTTTGAACAGTATTGTTGGTCCGAAGGACTGTGCCTTAGAAAATGCCAGTAGCTAACATCTCTGTGCTGTCGTGGGCTTTATGAAGCGTTATGGAAATGACTCCAGTAATCCTATTAGAATGCCTCTATAGTTGTATTGGAGTCCTATAGATTTCCCTTTCTATGGAAGACCCTGGTAAATTGATTCGCTGAGATGCACTGTTCCTGTCTGCAAAGGCTTGCAATTTGCAGCAGATTGCAGATGTGGTGGGGAGGGGGCGATGTAAAAACAGCTGAGCCATCCTGGGAATGGAGGGGCCGCTTGTACTGCGTGTGTGGAAATGCCGAAGCTGCAGACTGGGGCATATTTCACTTTTGTTGTGTGTTCTGAGCTATAATTGCTCAGATTTATGGATCCTGGGGGAATCTGGTTAATTTATATGATCTGTGTTCTCTTTTCTGAGAATTTAGGTTTTTGTAGCTTGTTAGTCACAGAGCACATCATGTTATTTCAAGAGCCCAAAGCTATAGTAATAGTACGTGTAAGGTGAAATGTACTTTAGCGTTGTCCTTAAAAATACCTTTATGAAAAAATTCTCTTGCAGTTGTGTGTAGGATTTCCAGTTAAAATGACATAGTATTTCTGGATTTTCAAGGAATCGTATGCTGATTGCCATAGCCAATGGAAGGAAAGACAAGAAAGCAACTGCTATTTAAAAAAAAAAAAAAAAACCAACCCAAAATGAGAGAGTATATTTTCATCTCTTAACGTTGGTGGCTTAGCACACCAGATTAAGAATAGGTCTAAGGAGTAGATCCTTCTTCCAGCAGTAATATGATAATGGCTGTGTATTCACGAAGCTTGTGATCAGCAGTGAACACAGGCTCAAAGTTCTTGTTTTGATGCAGAACTGGCGTTTTGGTGAGATTTCTCTGTGCAAGTCTATTGATGATGGCTGTCATATTAACTAAGGACTTGGTCTTTCTGGCTGAGAACTCTGTTGCCATTTGTATGCTATGGGATGATAGGCTTTGGGGAATAATTCTTCAAATCTAAAACAGTATTTTCAAAATCTGTAGTCCAACATGCAGTACCCCAGATATGGCTATGAAGTTTCATTATGGGACTATATATTGCAAAACCTTTTATATTTGACCTCTGTGTGGTGTATCATCTTCATTCCACTGCAGAGCAATGATTACATTAAACATAATTTTTGAAACTTGCGTGGAGCGTTTCTCTAAGAAAACTAGTCCTCAAAGGGTTTTGCAGGAATGCTGTTCTTGAGGGAGTTCTTTAAGCTATTGGGAAGTGAAATGCTGTATTTGGTTCTTCCTGTTTCATGCTGACTATCATTAGAGTTTGACCTCAAAATCCAATGTTTTGATGAAATGTTTTTAAAGTTTGAATCTAAAAATGCCTTTCATCTTGATTTGAAATGGAAACAAATTTTGAAATGTTAATTTCTGTGGGATATTTCACTTTCCTGTCAGCTCTACTGTCTTCACTCTTTTCTGTTTCTTACATTTTTCTGCCTTTACTCAGGTAGTGTGATCTTATCTCTTGTACTCAGAAAGCTAGACTGCTCGGTAATTAGTAAGAGGCATTGCTCTGACAGGCCTGGGGTTTTTGGATTTTTTTTTCCTTGCATCTATTTCTCCCTCATTTTGACTCATCTCTTGTGGCAGCTTGTTCTGCGCACGCTCGCGTTCTCTCTCTCTCTCTCTCTCTCTCTCTCTCTCTCTTTATTCTGGATGATATTACTTTTACCTTATTCATTTGCTTTGGCCCACCCTCCCAGGTATTTTCTCCCTCCAATGCACCTGTTTCCTCTTTAATTTCTTTCCTGATGCTATTTCTTCCTCTCAGCTGTTTTCCTGCCCCTGTTGCCTTCCCTGTTGCTGTTGCCCTCATCTCTCTGCTGATGCCCTGAAAGCTGTTTCCTTGGTAGGTGGGAGGGAGTCTCCTGGAAGCGATTTCTAGCACAGCTGAGGGTGCTAGGCAGGAGGGCTCTCCTGGAAGTTCTGCTCTTAGGAGCCACCAAGCGACCATGCAGAGCTTGAGCAAAACTTACATGTAGGACTACTTTTTAGTAACCACTTTTTGGAAATGGTGATTGCTTTACTTTTGTCATTATTTTAAAAATTTCTACAAATTTCTGCCTCCTTCCTGTTGCAGCCTGAGGTTTCCAAAATACATGAGTGTGTCTCCAGAACTGCTTTGACATTTGGTACAAATGAAGGAGCAGACCTTTCTAGTAGGGAGTGATGAGAATGAAAGCTTCGGCCAGGAATGTCCAGGGTCAATCAGCCACTGCTACTGGAAACTTGCTCTCTTTGAAGGCAGAACCGCTCCGTTCCTACCCTTCCTAGCAAGCACTGGAGATTTTTGCCACCTTGGTAGTGTTTGAGCAATTTTTTTCTGGGGTTGTGTTCTGAGGGAGCAGGTGGGGATGGAAATGATAGTAATTTTGTACCAGTTTCTTTTTCAAAGTGATTACAGGTGCTGCTTGCAAGGCAAAAATATCAGCCCTTGCTACCAAGCGTACTCATACCACTGCTGTCTCATAGCGGGAGCAGTTCTCCACGGCTGCTTTCTGTCCTGCCCAGGGAGCTTCACTCTTCAGGGGCTGATGGACATAATGGTCTTACTTCTGTTTCCCAGGCTGGAGAAGAGGGACTACTGGGAAAAATAAACAACAGAAAACTAGATTATTGGGGATTTTGTTTGGCTTTTCTCTGGCGAAGGACTTTCTCAGCTGTCACAAGCAGGGAACAGAAAGATTTTTCTGTAGCTTTAACTTCTGCTTCCTGGTTTGAAGATTTACTGGGGGTGGGAGAACTGGCCTGGACAACGGAATTGGGATTTCTTCTCTGCTCTAGCCATCTCTAAACCCGTCCTTCCTCCCTCCCTTCCCCCAAAACCTACATGGTAAGATGAAAGGCTGGGGGTTGACCTGTTGGAAAGTAGCTCTGCCGAGAAGGACCTGGGAGTGCTGGTGGACAACAAGTTAAACATGAGCCAGCAGTGTGCCCTTGTGGCCAAGAAGGCCAATGGTATCCTGGGGTGCATTAGGCAGAGTGTTGCCAGCAGGACGAGGGAGGTGATCCTCTCCTCAGCCCTGGGGAGGCCTCACCTGGAGTCCTGTGTCCAGTTCTGGGCTCCCCAGTACAAGAGAGACATGGCACTCCTGGAGAGAGTCCAGCGGAGGGCTACCAAGATGATTAGGGGACTGGAGCATCTCTCCTATGAAGAAAGATTGCAAGAGCTGGGCCTGTTCAGCCTGGAGAAGAGAAGATTGAGAGGGGATCTCATCAACGTGTACAAGTATCTGAAGGGGGAGTGTCAAGAGGATGAGGCCAGCCTCTTCTCCGTGGTGCCCAGTGACAGGACAAGAGGCAACGGGCAGAAACTGAACCACAGGAAGTTCCATCTGAACCTGAGGAAAAACTTCTTGACTGTGAGGGTGACAGAGCATTGGAACAGGTTGCCCAGAGAGGTGGTGGAGTCTCCTTCGCTGGAGATATTCAAAAGCCGTCTGGATGTGATCCTGGGCAATCTGCTCTAGGTGACCCTGCTTGAGCAGGGAGGTTGGACTAGATGATCTCCAGAGGTCCCTTCCAACCTAAACCATTCTGTGATTCTGTGAAAGTTTTCGGTTTATACTGAGGGTGAAACAACCGTTGCTTCTGTGTTGTGAGATAAAAAGCATTTGCAGCAGGATGGTGTCCCTGAGGGATTAGCATGGTAGCTAATGGCAACTATAAATTAAAAAAGCAGAAAAATCAGATTATGTGGAAAGTCAAGAAAAACATTTTAGGAGATTATTTATAAACTTTTTTTATTTTGTTCAGGCAACAGTTTATTTCTTTGCATTTCTGAAGCTTTTCATGCTTACTTGCTTTCCTGAGACTGATAGTCCTCTTTATCTGCCTGATATGATTTGCAGGCAGTGAAGGAGGCAGTACCTAGCTGGCTGCTCTGCTGGGATCTGTAGATGTCTGCAACTGAAAGTTCAGTAAGGTCAAGACATAAGTGGTCAGTAATTGTCTTATGAGCGGACCCCTGTTCTCTTGTTTACTCGTGTCATTTCTCCCCTTTACTTGTAAAGGTAAAGCAGTTCAGTATTACCATTTATTTTCATTTTTTAAAAGTTTTCTCAGCTCTGCTGCAATGACAAGACTAAACCAGGAACTGTTTGAAAAGAACTAATTTAGCAGCGAATATCTATTTAAAGAATAATTATTGTGACGTTCATCCTACTAGCTGCGAAGATCAGCCCAGTACTTGTGAGTTGGTGTCATTTGAAGTCCTAGGGCAGCTTTACGTTTTTTGTTCATTTTGTGATGGGATGCTGATGAGAACTTAATCCAGGTCAACGATTTTTGACTTCAGTACAGAATCCTTCATGACTTCAGAACAATTTTCCTCATGTGCCCTTTTAGAGATGCTGCTTGGAAGGATGTGGCTTTTGCTTAGTTTTCTAGTTGCAGTGGTGCTTTTCATCATTTAATTTTTCCGCTGTAAAGTCTGGCCCGCTCTTCTGTGCTTCCATCCACTATATTCACTTTTTGTAGTGGTGAGAATCATTTTTTAACCATGGAAAATTCCTGTAAGAATTAATTGTACTTCTTCAGTTTAGTCATATTCTTTTCCAGCCATTATCATGTCTCTGTTTTCACTTTTTCATGTGCTTAGTCTCATAAGTCTCTGTTTTTGTGCAGGACGAGAATGACTGTGCTATTTTGCTTGTTTTATGGGTGATGCTGTTCCTCCTGTGCCATCTATATCTCTGGCCTGCTCCACTGATCTCCCAGTGCTTCATGGAGCCTTAATGGTGGAATTTACTTTTGTGGAGTTTTCTTCTATTTTATAAGTAGGTTTCTCTTTTTCTTTTATTCCACCAACAGGTTGGCAGTGGGCTATGACGTTGTGTACTGCTGTATCTTAATCTGTGCCTGAGGGTGGGTTTTTTGCTTTTTTGAAGTATTGTTGATTGAAAGCTTGTTAATGTCCCAAGAGCAAGATAAATTAGAGGTCTTGAGTAACTACTGATTTACTGGAAGGGCATGTAATGCCAGAGTGCTTTGTGGGTTTTCCGTTAACTTTAGAAAAATTATTTGGATTGTGCCTGCTCCCCTGGTATTACTGATAGTATGTTGCTGGTTGCCTTTGGATAATTGAAACCTTATTTTGAGGTAGAGGTCTTCTAAGAATTAGAAGGAACAAATAAATGAATGGCAGATTTTTTTTTTCTTTTTTTCCCTCCCTCTAGGAGGCTTTGAAATAGATATGATTTTTTGAATCATCAAACTTTAAGTTTTAAAATAGCAGTGGCTGATAAAAAGGAAGCGATTTACGTATTGTGTTAGGAGAACCTCGGATTTTCTATATATGTTAATGCGCTTTATGATGTTCAAGAAAATATTATATTTAGCAGGCAGACTGGGCAGTACTTGATTGTCTTTGACAGAAGCAGAGATAGGACTATATGTGTGTGTGTGTATATATGTGTGTGTATATTTTTACTAGTGCTCTGCAGCTATCAAAAAAATCAGAAACATCCTCCAGTGGCAAGGCATACTGGTGTTAAAAAGAGATCTCTTGAACCTGTGTGTCTAAGACTTGTTCCTTTCTCTAGCAAGACCTTCTCTGATGACATACTAGTCACCTCTGATTGACTTGCAGTGCTAATATTACCTGAGACCAGAATACTTGCTTGGTTTTTCACATCACACTAGTGCCACAGTTGTAAACTCCTCAGTCAAGCTGGGCGAATTTCTTTAATGGAATATGTGACTTGCTGAAAAACACAGCTGTGAGTCACCACAGGCGAAGTGTGAATAAGAATTGAATTTGCTGAGTATCTATGGCTGAAAAAATAAGAGGAATGTTTTGTAAAGGCAAAAGTAAATGTTAGATGTTTCAGTATTATGCTTCAGCATACGTTGAACTTGAAAAATTAAATTCACCTCAGATAAAAGGAATATTACATACTTCTCTCAACTGGAAACAACTTTGGATCCTTTCAGATTTCTTTTTTTTTTTTTTGTCCCTGTTTAGTTGGTGGCCTCAAATCATTATTTTCTCAGTCTGCTCTTTAGTAGCAGTCATGTGTTATTTCACCATAAATATGATTTAAATATATCTCAAAGTTTTAAAGTTTAAAAATCTGACTTTCAAAGTATTTCCAGCTGAAGAGATGTAATGATTAATGGAATGAAGTAAGATCACCTACCATTACATTTGCCATTTATCGCTTTCACAGAGCGGTAAACATTAGCCCTGATATCCAATTGATGGGTTTTGCTTGCTTTTTAGTTAAAAAATAAATTTTGTTTAAAGATCTTAGGTCTATTAATAGTGGTGTTGCTGCTGTAAGTAGATGAGGGGAAAAGCAGCTATATACACAGTTAAAAAGGGTATAAATGGTGAACTGTTTAACCATGAGGGGAGATATGTGTGTGTATGTGTATTTATATATGTACAGCAGTATTGCATCCCCTGATGGGGTGATCACTGGCCTGTTGCAGGTCTCTGAGCAGGGTTTGGTGGATCCGTGAGTCACGTGCAGAAGCTCTGTCGGTTTGGTGTGTGGCCCAGCCGCTCTGCGCTGGGGAACTGTGAATCAGAAACTCGTGAGTTTCCAGTTCTTTGCGTACAAATTACCCCGGTAGCTGCTCCAGTGGTTTCATTTAGAAATAAATGAGCAGTGCAAAAGTTAAATGATTAGGCTGTGTACTTCAGATCCCTACTGTATGCTGATTTACAGTGTCCTTTTTTAAAGAGGCGTTGAGAAGTAATACATTACTGTGAAAAATGGAGAAGTGCTAGTTTCTGAAAAAAACCAGATTTTAATACAAGCATTTCCTGAATGTTGTAGCCATCACACTAGTTGCAAAAGGAATATTCTACTTGTTTTGCCTGTTTACTCTCCTATTCTTGTTCCATGTAACCTCACTCCTTTCAAACTGTTCAAAATAATACTGCTAAATCAATTTGTTGAAAGAAGTAAATATAGTATGAACAACTAGATAGAAAAATGAACAAGTTTGTCCTTTGCTACTGGAGCTCCATGCTGCTGTTCTGCTTATCTGACCTAAAGGCGTGAATTAGCCTTGCAGTATTATGTCCACCTGTATGAAAATCACTCTTATTTCTCTTGTGCTGAGAATCCTCTCAGAGGCACAGAGGAAGATTTGTCCTTGTTATATGTTTCCATTTAAAAATGGTGTATGTATCGATTTTATTATGCTTTCTAATCTCTGCCTGCTCTGCTGTCTCACCAACCCATTACACCTTTTAGAAGTTAGTAACAGGTCCGAGATCATATCATCTTATTTAGATTTCACAGTGTTTAGCTGAATAGTCTGTAGAACAAATTAATACTAAAAAGTCAGATTTAAATCTAGGTTTTTCTTGACATTCCTGCAGCATAGCTCCAAGGTTAGGATTCAGTGTGTTCTAAAAAGACATCCTATGGAATCCATCGTGTTTAAATGATGTTCTGTTACGCGGTTTAGTAAGCTGATGCCTATTCAGAGCAGCACGTTATAGTATTTGTACTGATTTTATATGTATTCTTTTGTATAATACGATTTAAAGTATTTGCCTATAGCTTGCAGGCAGGCAAATGCTTTCACTGCCTCCGCATTATGTTGCTATGTTTTCCTTTATGCATCAGTGCTGAAACCAGTAATAGATTACTGCTTGTGCAGAAATTTTTTTTAGCCATCAAGAGGGACTGTTGATTTCTAAGTAGTTTTCTATAAGCAGACAATATCTTGCTCCAATTCTAGTGTGCTTTTAAAAACTTGCTTTTGTTTATGATATTAAATAGGAATGCTATGTAGAGGGTTCCGTGCTTGCTTCTATGAAAATCAGTTAAGTTCTCTGTCCTTCCGGCCTACGCTATTGCTAAAACAGTAAATATTTAATTTTTTTCATTTGTATGAGAACTATGATTTAAAAGGATCAATTTTATGAATAGAGGCAGGATTCAGCCCACTTCACTAAGTTCAGAAGACCAGTCGAGCACTGCGCAAGCATTTTCTGCATTAGTGATTTTCAGGTTCCCTGCGCAGTAGAATGTTTTCAGCACCACTGTGTATATTATTTCTAAATTTAAGAGGTGAAAATATTGAAATGAAACTGCTAGTAAGCATTCGCGTAGGCCTTCGTTCAGCAATGGGGAATGACTTTTATAGGTATATTGAACAATATTTCAGGAAACTTGATTTTTATGAGATTGCCAATATACTTTCACTGTTGTACTCGAGTCATTCAGCTGCAAGTCAGTAGTGTAAACTGGATGAAGTCTTGTCCAGTTACTTTAAAATTATTTGCAACAGTTCATCCATTGACACCTGGAATAATGTGGCAGAACTTAAAGCATGCTATAAATTTATATTTAGGATTATTTTGGTGGAATATTTTGTAGTTCTTTTCCTAAGATGATTATGCAGCAAGAGAATGAAAACATGTGTTGGCAAGGCTATTTTGCGTGACAAGGCATTAATGGTTGACCATGCAGAGGTGGTTAAGTGGAGCTCTCCCCTTGGCGACTTCTCCGCAGGGTTGTCCTCCTCCTGCCTCTGCTCCGAGCTGCTGCTCTGGCCCACGGTCAGTGCCCCCTTTTGGTACTCCCTGCTGCAGCAGCTGCCCATACACAACAGGAAAACCTTTTGTTGCTATGCTGGCGGCCTTCTGCGCTGCTGAAGCACAACATTTAATTGTTTTTGGCCTGTAATACAGGATTTGAGACAACGCGCTAGAGGCCATGCGGAAAAGTGACCTGCTCTGCATCTTGGGCTCCTTACTGCTCGTTGTTTAAAGGTCAGCTTTAGTATCTGGTCTTAAATGGTCTCCCATGGCCTTTACCTGCTGAAGACTTTTGAGAACAGGAACTTTTAATAATGAGGTTGAGTTCTTCACTGAACCTGCCTTCATGTTGGTTATAATGAGCTGTTTACAGCTGTGTAAAAGTGACTGAAAAATAAATTTCTTGGTTGAATTTGAGGAAAAAATGTGATATTGGTATCTTAAGAATCAGTATGTGGTATGGCTTGGTAATACAGGCTTCTCACTGGCGACCCATGTCCTGCGTTTACAACTGATTCTAGTAAATTGTTTGGCAGACTGAGGCTCCAGGCAAGTCCAGCTTCCCCTGTGCAGGGCTCTTATGGGATTAGCTTGTTCTTGAGAAGTCACACTGAAGTCCTCTGGAGTAAACCTGCGTGCTGTTCATGGGGGTTTTTAAAGGTTTCTGTGAGGCAAAGTGCAATTATGAGCCAGCCATGACATCGCGGGGGCCACATATATAGGCAGCAGCTGCGTTTCCGTGACCCATCAGTTGTCTGCCTTGGCCGAGACCATTGCATCTGCTGATGTGTGCTCGTGGCAGGAGGCGTTCACGTGGTTCGGGCGCAGCTCCCACGCACGCTTGGGCTGCCTTCAATGATACATTGCGTTTGGCAGACAGCTGGGTGAGTTGGTGCAGACTTCATCCAGTACAGGCCTATGCTGATACTCAACTGAAATGCCTTTTTTTTTTTTTTTTTTTTTTTTTTTGGAAATTTAGCTTTCACTGTTTATCAGCCTGCTTAAAGAAGGAAACCTACTGAGGCTTCATAAGGAGTCAGCTGTTTTTAAATTTAATTGTAATTTCATGTTGCAAATTGTAGAATTTAATCTGATCTAAAATCTCTTGCTTCTTACATTATAACTAATTTATATCACTCCTTCACTTTGAATTCTTCGGTTAGGAAGATTACGTGTCACTGAAGAAATGAAAGGCTGTCCAACTTGCAGTGTTTGCCTAGCACTGGCTGGAATTCAGAGTAACTGTATGTGAGGAGTAGTTATGGGAGCAAAAGCATTTACATTTTTAGAGTTCTATTTTAATTGACTTCTCCCTAACAGAGTTTTGGGGGATTGAGACACATTAACATGTTTGTATCCTATTTATGTTGATATTCAAGGGATTGCCATTGTGGATCAAACTACTGTTTCATCCAGTCCAATGTCTAGGGATCATCAGGAACATGATTCTTCATAATAAGATTCAGCTCTGGTAGCCATCTATAGAGGATGCAGCACCTAAGGGCAGCTGCAAAGTGCTAGCCTTTTGTGGAGGCTTGTTTTGTGCCCAGAACTTGAGGGTTTGTTAGGCAATAGCCGTCTGCTGCACGATCTACTGTGCATCTGCATTACATAGTTTGGATCTCCCTGTGTTAGAGGTTATTATAGAACTAAAAAGGTGCAGAGAAGGGCAATAGGGATTTTCAGAGATATAAAACAGCTGCTGTGAAGGCTTTTCAGCTTTAAAAGGAGACAATATAGGGGGGGAATATGATGGAATATGCAGAGGCCTGAAGCAAGCTTAAAAAAAAAAAAAAAGGCTGTCCCTTCCAGAACAGAAATGGAGGCTATAAATGGCAGTGGTAGGTAGCTATTGAAAGCAAGCCAAAGGAGGTAGTTCTTCACCAAAATGACTTAAAACATATGATCTGCTAGATCATTTTTAATTCAAATTGTGTGTGGTCTAGCTTTCAAGTACTTAAAGCTGTGTGATTAATGCTGCAAATGTTCTTAACTCTAATCTGAGGTAATATTATACATAAATGACTTCATCTAATAAAAGTCACAGTTTTAGAAATTGCCCAAATGCATCTTTTACCTGAAAGACTTAGTGTAGTTTGTAAGTTGAAGCATCAAAGTTTTAGAACATTACAATTATTAATGAAATACATGGTATTGTATGTTCTTCCTCAATGTAGTTTGAAATACATCTTTTATTTTTTCTAGCTTTTTTTCTTTTTTGAAACGTCGGTTTCCATACTTAGCACACATCCTGAAGATCCTAGGGTGATGCCATCTGTTTGAGAATGTAGTTTCAGAAGCAAAATGTGGTATTTATCACCTTAGGCTTCTAATTCTTGTGGTATCATCAATAAAATCTAATTAAGATGCACATTAATTCTGGCAGCAGGTTTTTCTGAATGTGCATGAATGTCCAGGACGGGATGTCTCATAGTGAGATGGAATTAATGGTCCTGCAATAATATTTACTGAGGCAGATACTGCCGAAGATGTGGTTTGTGGATGGTTGGGATTGCCTGTCTGATCCTGGTAAATTTAATCAGCTGCCTAGAATTTGTTACACAAACATAATATGTACACAGACTTTTGCAGTATAAGGCACATTGGGGAACTGGAAGATTTTGCATCTAATATGGTCTTTTATTTTTATTCTGGCTAATGTTCAGCACATCTGTGTGTGTGTATGGCTCTTGACTGGCTCACCAGGAAATAGCAGTACAATTTTTATTGGGTGGGAGATTATGGAAAGCATGGTACGTTGCCTTGGGCATTGAGCCGGCAAGGAAACGTAAGCCGCTGTGGAAGAGGCCTCCCCCTCGGGGTAATACAGAGCAGCTATTCAGCTGTCCGCAGGGTTATCCCTGCCGTGGTCTGCTGGGCTCCTCCTAGTGCTTTCTCTGCTTCCGTAGTACCTTTGTGAAACCTTTGGGGAAGTTTGTAAATAAATGCAAGCTGTGGTGTTTATTGTGCTGAGATGTTCCTCTAGCCTAGTCAGTGCAGTTGCTGAATGAGTGAAAAAGCTTGAGGCCTTGTCTTTTTTTTTTTTTCCTAAGTTTTTGGTATGCTGAGGAGCTGAGTGGTTTCTCTACAGGTTTATATGACTATGTAAGTAATGCAGTTTAGTAATGTTTGGTGCAAGGTCAGTATGTTAGGTAATAGCTAAGATCCACAGGGTATCACACAGGGTAAAAACGTAGTCAGTACATGCTGTGTCCGCTGCGTTTTAACTACCAGTCCTGCAAACATGCTGTTGCAGTTTTTTCTTTTCTTTTTTCTTTTTTCCCAGATATGGCTATTCCCAATGGTTTATAGTTTTGGTTTGTGCTTCTGAACTTCGATTTTCTGCTTGCTTTAATTGTTAAAGCGTTCTCTGAACGTGTCAGAAAACCCCGTCCTTGCCACGGAAAGCAGAGTCTAATAGACTGCAAACCTGCAGTGACATGCTAGCAAAAATAGAGCAGTAGATGTTTCAAGTAGGTAAACAGAGGGCAGCTGTACATGTCTGACAGTTTGTAGAGAGCTGTACTACATCCTAAAGTAGTTCTTGCTAGGCATTCATTCCATGATTTCCAAGAGCATGGAATAGAGTAGTTTAAGTGTTTTCTTGAATTACTTTTTGAAGTATTTAATGACTCATGTGTACTAACACTGTTGAGTAATAAGAATGTTATTCCTTTGTGTTGGAAATCCTACACATAGTACGTGATCTACTTGATTTGCCATTAAGAAATAGAAGAGCAAGGAATTTATTTGGGTTAGGTTCACCTTTAGTAGATACTTAGTAACCTTGTGAAGATTTTTTTTTTCCATTGTGCTGAATTTCCATGCAGGATTGGGTATTGATAGCTTCTGACACCTCTCAAAATAAACCTTGAGTCTGTTATATGTATGATGTGTGGAAGCAGTATTCAGAATAGAGCAAGCAAGTACATGCTATTTTAAAAATGGTTTTTAAAAAAAAAAAAAATCCACACTGAGTCATTTTAAAGGAATTGTATGGGGGAGATCCAGGTCTGGCCTCGTAGGCATGTCTAGGGCACTAGGGCCACAATTTATTCACTAAAGCAGATCCACTTAGGATGATGATCAATGGGACTGACTCTTTTTTTCTTTATGGGTGAGGGAGAGAATAGAGAAAGGAGTTGTATTTCTGTAACAGAACTGAAGGCAAATATGGATCCTTAAGGTAAATTCTGTGCAAGTACCTTTAGCCTATGTGAAGGTCTTTTGCCAAAACTGTTACAGGGCTCTTCCCTCTCCAAAATTAATTTCTCTTAGACGGGTATAAATGAAGTAATAAATCCTCTCATATCATTATACTAGCATTAGAGACATGTAAAAACAAAACAGTCATGAATAAAAGATATTTAAGATACAGTGGAAACAGCATTTTAGCGTGCCAAGCTAATAATATGAAATAAATGAGGTGGTTCTCTTCAGTGCCAGTGTGTAGATCTGTATTGTGTGCTATAACTGTTAGTTTTTTGATGATTGTGGAACTCTGAATGCTAATTTGTTTGAGACTTTTCCAATTATTTTGCAGTTTGAGTACATCCAGTAGGCTGTAGGCTTTAGAGTTTTTCCCGTATAAGTTTAAATGCATCAGGTAGGTGCAGGTTTTGAGGTTTTTCACCTGTAAGACACTTTCATGCAACTGCTAATTTTTCATCAACTGAATTGAAATATGAGTGATTAGAAACCCTGTGGTAGGATCCATGAAATTACATCCTAGCAGCACATCAGTGCCCTTTATGGATATGCCTCTTACGGAAGAATTTTCTTTGTCACAATTTTAAATACACTAGATCAGTGGATGGTGACCACTATCTTAGTTTAATGGCCATTTCGTAAATTTTTTTTTCACTGAAGCATTTTAACATGTCATTCTGTTGTGCTAGGCTTTTATTTCGAATCTTTGTGTAGTTTGATCATCAGAGTCAAATCTCTTACTTCAGCAGTCTTCCTGTTGGACTTACTCTCTATTAGCCTATTTTGATTTTTTTGTAAACCTTTGTTTTACTGTACGTTTCTTTTCCTTTCTTGTGGCCCTCTTTTCTTTTACCTGCCACTGTTATGCTACTGTTCTTGTTCTCTTCAGTACTGTTTTGTGTGTTCCTTTTTTTAATCTTCTTTTCGTATTTGTTTGTAAGACAGCAAGATCCTTAGCGAAAGACGTTAGAGATGCAACTTCAGGACGTAACAGATAGAATTGGCCATTTGAAAAGGTTGCTAAGCACAGGATGCCCCTCACTAGTCCGTGTGTGCTTTGCATGCTTAACACAGTGTTTCAAGTTGCTGTTCTTCTCAATGAGATGCTGCAGAAACCCTTGTAAGGTCTTGCCAGCCTGGGAGCAAAGGGCTCCCCAGAAACTCCCTTTTGCAGCAGGAGGCTGTCCAGAGCTCCTACCCCAACCTGTTGCCTGTCACACTTTTAACTCTCGGGATTCCTGTAGCTAAGGCTGCGCGCTCTAAAAATTCTTGTCTGTGTAGTGACAGCATGCTTTCTCCAAGCTCTGTTTTTTGCTTTTCATCTTGCAATAAATAGGTACAGAAAAAACATACGTACCTTCTTCAGACAGTCCAGTGACTCCTGTTCTGCTGCACATGGTAGGACATGAAAGCTGCTGTTCACCGAATACGTTTCGGGGGCCATTGACTAGAAGTTGCTGATTTCATGGTTTGTAGGAGAACTTGGCTTAAAGGACACAGATAATTTAAATGCTTCTTTGCTGTCACTTGCTTCACCTGTGCTACAGTGCCAGCATAGCCAAGGAGAGAGTCAGGAGTGCAGAGAAAGTCCCGAAGTTTTCTTCTGCCCTCTATTCACCCCATATAGTACTAACTGAAGCTGAGCATCCTTTCTGCTTCCTCATCTTTTTCTTTAAGTTTCAATTTCTGTTTTCTTTCTCTGCAGTGTAGAGAAGAGCAAATGCACATAAACAAACCTCCATACCCAAGCCAAAATGTGATAGAAACAATTGGCTAGTAGTCAGTTAGGGACTTTAATATTCATGGTAAAGCTGCTCTTAGTTACTACATTAAGTGAGCAAATAGCATTCTATTAATATTCATACTGTATTAGCAAAGGAATTTAATGTTTTATAATTTGTAGAGCAGCCTATGTATTGCATAGGCCTTCAAAGAATGCCCGTATCCAAAGAGCTAATAATAAACTACAGACCTCCCTAGGTATCCTATATGTAGAATTTCACATTAGGGCATCCTCATTGAATTGAGGAATGTCTGTTGCTGTTCTCTGAATAGCACATTTAGTTACTACTACGTAAGCATAAAGAATTTTGCTCCAATCTTAGATGTTTTGTTATCCTCAAAAGGATAGTATTCTGTCGCTTCTGAAGGGACTATACAAAGAGCTGCCAGAGCTCAGCGTATCTCTCTTGTGTCTTTATTAATGCAGCTGCTTTGTAACAGAAATAAAAATATTTCCAGATGGTCCTTTTGGAGAGCAAAGGCTGGGAGGTGTTTAATATTTGGCTTGTATGCTCCTGCTTAGAGTTTTAAAAATATTGATTATCCGAATGATGGAGATGGTTTTGCAGAACAAGAGGCCAGATGCAGAACTGAATTCCTTCTTTGCGAGTTACATGTTCTTCCTGTGGGTGTTTTAATGTTACTTGTAAGTTAATATGTTTTAGCTAAGAGTCAGAAAAAGAATAATGCTCACTGATGGTGTTATGATCAAAAGAAAAACAAATATCTGGAAACGACTATACACCTTTCATTTACTTAGTGAAAATAGGCACACTCATGTCAGAGTCTTGCTCTTTAAATTCCTCATGGCTGCTTTGCATTGCCTGCTGTTAGTAAGCCTCTAGACTTAAAGATCTTCAGGAGAAAAGTGGCACGCGCAGAAACAACAGAGTTGTTAAACCTCCCTTCTTGACTAGGCTGCTACTCTTTTCCCTCTTACTGGCTCAGGAAAAGACATTAATAGATGTTGAATTAAGACGTCATCAGTGGGTCCCTACTTCATTCACTCAGAATCCTTAACAGCTATTTTTACTGAGTGTAGTGATAATTACTCCTGTTGGCAGAGAAGGACTAATCTAATCTGTTTTGGCTGCTGAAATCTGCAAAGGAGCCAGGAATGATTTCTGGGCTGAATTGTTAACCCTGAACATAGAGTTTTGTCAGAAACGCAGTGGGCTATTGCTGTGTCTGAGTACAAAGTAGTCTGATGTTAATGAACATACAGGTATTCCAAAAAAACCCAGAAAACAAAACAGTGGCAGCTAATAGAGGCATAACATGCTCCTATTTTGGTAACCCTGCTTTTGGCATTGGTCTGTCAAAGATGGTATGTATCAGGGAACTGTCCAGTCGCAGTTTACAAAAGATGAGCTCTTGGTATAAGAACAGCTGTTTCTGGAGGCACCTAATTTTCTTTTTGGATATGGCTGAATGAATTTAAAAGACGCTAGATATATCCTTTATACATTATATAGACATGGATAATCTTGGATCTATATATATATTAAAAACAACAACAGCTAAATAGGTATATGTATGCGCACACACATGCATATGCACGTGGTATGCCTTTGGTCTTGCTGCTGGGTAGCTTCACTGGGTCATCTCTCTCTCCTTCTCTCTCTCTCTTTCTCCCTTGCTTTTTCCCTCTTTTCTGTTTGTTTTTGCATCAGCACAGCATCTTTGCTCTGTGGATAGAAGAGGTGATGGTGCTATTTTGTAGCAGTAGGGAGTGTACAGCTTCCTAGATTGTAGAGTTACATTTCGATTTAGCAGGATTAAAACAGTATTAGTATGGATTTTGTTGCTCCTATCGACACAGTTACAACAAATACTAAAACAAATTACAAGAGCTTTGATAGAGAAAAATCTGCAAGCCTCATGGCATTAGGCAACGTGTCTGAAGGAAACTTTGAGGAGATGATTTTGTTTGTGTTTTTTGCACTGAAACAGTTTGCACATCCCGATCTTGGTGACAGAATGTAGGAAAGCAATTCTTCCCCTTAAATTCTTCCGGTTAGGGCAATTTTCACATTTCTCCTACTCCTTAAAAGATATAACTGCATCATTTTCTTTTCATCTATATTTTCAGCAACAAAGTGGAAATCAAAATGAGATCCTTCCAGCTAATCTGTTCTCATCAGCATCCCAGAAATGGACAGAAAAGATCAGGCAGCCTGCATTTTGCAGCAGGTGCTGAGGTCCAGGAAGAGCATGAAAATGTTATGGGAGGGATCTGTTCCTCATCTATTCTTCTGCCTTCTATTTTTTTTAACTCTGCTTTTCTAAGGCTGCAAATGAAGACTGATAGAAAAATCTCTCATCTTCACAAGCCTGTGAGTTGCCTCCCTGCATGTGACATCAGCTTTTTTTTCCTTCTTTTTTTTTTCCGACAAAATAAAAGAAGAAAATGATTGTGCCTTCTGAGATGCATGAATTGAAGCCAAATTTGCTCATCTGATTACTTCCCTTTTATACGATTGTTTTGGGTGCCTGGCCTTTCCTCAACTCTTTTTGTCATAAAATGCTTGTGCTTACGTGATTTAAAAACCCACCATTGTGTGGGGGTGCCTCTAAGGCTGTTTAAAGACAAGGCAAAAGTGAGTAGATGCAGCTGTGTAGTTTGTGAAGTAGAGCTGTTAAGAGGAGTGATAGGATGAGGAGGACTCTGGACTTTCCCTAGTTGACAGTCCCTATTTCTCTCAGAGGAAACAAGGTGGATCTATAGAACAGTTAAGCAAAATTCTTTTTTTTCTGTGCTTTTACTCTTCTGTCATAGCTTCTAGTTAATAGTCACTATGAGAGACTGGCCGGAGTTGTGGAGCAGCTGCATTTGGAACCTGTTAATGTGACATGCAAAATGTGGAAAGTGCAGTGAAGAGGGGACAGGCACATAATGGCTACACGAGTAAACGACAGTGGAATTGATGCACTTTAAGAATTAGTGGAACAACACTTTGCAAATTTAAATTCAAAAAGAGAATACCTCTCCCCCTCAGACTTCCCTGACATAAAGTAACACAGTAATCTACTTTGTATTTGATGTCCCTTTACAGTCTGAGCCTCTGAGACAGTCTAAATAGATGCTAGGCTTCAGTATATTCTCTGCGCAGTGTTTGTTCCTAATTTGTACTAAATAGTATATCAATGCCTGTTGAACCAGGTGTAAATGTAAGGAAATTGCTGGCTGCCTAGGCTTTCCTCCTTGCTCATGACTAAAGTGCCATAATAAAAAGGGAATGGAAGTTGAAATAAATACGAATTGCTGTTCTTCAACCACCTTAGTAGTTAAAAGAATGAATTGTTGAAAGCATGGTTAGAAGTCTGTCTTTCCTAAATAGTTGTTCTTTCTTGGCGCTTTGGTTTTCACTCGCATACTGAGTGGTGTTGCTGTGTTGTAATTCCATAAAAATGACTAAGGGCAGGATTTGATCTTCAGAGGTCTTTGTATTGGTCTCTGAACACCCTCGGGAGTTCCTCTAATACAAAAAGTATATCCAGATACTGAATATGGTCTGTAGCAAACAGACCTTTATTCCATTGAAGTACTTCAGTGCTAAAGAACATTTTTCTCAGAAATACCTATACAATTACATAAATAGAAGAAAAATGAAATTGTTTTTTTCTTTTGCGTTTCATCTTTCACTTCATTAGAGCTTGGCTGGAGAAATCCCTCTTCCCTTTGGGCAGCTCTAGACTCCTGCCTATATTTCTTTGTCTAATTAGTGTTTTCTATTCAGTACCTTTTGTAAAGTATTTCTATACATATCTGTCAGCACACATCCATGCTGAATAAGCCTCAAATGCTTCTTTTATTGTGAAGTGGCAAACGTTACAGGTAGAAAACAGCATGCATTTTCCTATAGACCTTAAAATAATTTGGGTTGCTTACCCTCTTCCGCTTTGGTACTTTGTGTCAGAGCATGACAATTATATCAGCTATACCTCCTTTTTTAGGTAGTGTATCTGCTTTTGAAAACTTTCGCTCTTAATTTCAATAGATGTCTTTTTTTAAAGCCTTCTTTGAAATTAAATTCAACGCAGAATGGACCTGAGGCCGCTAAGGCTGTAATTTGTTTTGCAAAAACAAATGGTTTGTAACAAGTGTTGTAATATTTCAGCAGCCTTGACAGTGCTGTGCATCATCTGTTTGCAGTAGTGCAAGTACTTATGTTGTGAATCTTTGGGAGCGTTAGAATACAGGGATGCTTTAGCAGCCTGAGGAGGCTATCTTTATAATCTACAGCTGTTAATATGAAAATGGAGCAAACTTATTCAAAAACAATACTTTTTTTTTTCCATTAAAATATCTACAGCATTCCTTTTGGTAGTGTTGTTTATTTAGTGCAATTGTTGGTCGAACCCTTAATGGGCATGGATTCTATTAGCAGTCTAATGATCGTGACTTTTCTATCCTGCAGAGCTCCAATTGTGGCTTCATAGGAGAAGTGTCATTGCAGTTGAAATGCTGGTTAGGAGTCCTTCTCCTTGCTATGTCTTTTGAAGTCAGTATAGCATGACTATAACTGACAGCTCCTTCAATAAACAGCTTTGCAGACCTTTTATATTTGAGATGCTGTCAAAGGAGCAGCTAGCAAGTCATTGGAATGTTAGAAATTGGTTAATTTGAGTAAAATACTTTTTGATCAAAATACTGTTTTGTTTTATTTCTCTAGCCAAGCTGCTGGAGAAGTGTTCCTGGGAAGTAGTCCGCAGTTAACAATTCTTTACAGAATTTTTCTTTACAGAAACATCCATATCTCCTTGGGAAGTAGTGCAGATGGGTGAAGATATTCTCCTTTTTCCAAATGCTTTCAGGGCCCTGAACATCCCTGTTGGATTGTAATTTTGATGGTCTGCCTCTGGGTGCTTGGTGAGCTCTCGTGATACAGTGGGAGAAGAGCCAGATAGAAGCTTTATTTTTTCATTAGTGTAGGGTTTTTCAAATTTATGGTTCATGCTACCACACTGCAGTATTTTTACTCGTTCACACATTAAGAGTTCTGGACTGCTATCCCGAAGTGTAACAACGTAATAAAAAAGGAAGAGGGAGGCAGTAAATGTTTTCAAAAGAATGTTTTTAATTTGTGCTTTATAATGAAGAGAGACTAGTTCTTGTTCTGAAAGTCAAAATTTCCTGTGGCTTTCAGGGATCAGACCAAATGAGAGCTGTCCAGCTCTCCTATCTGTAAGAGAACTGGATATGCCAAAGCTCTTTGTTCCTTTAACAATCTCCTGTGTGGTGTACCGAATTATAATCTTTTTTCTTTGAAAAAGAAACACAATAATATTATAGGATTCCGAATGTTCTGGGGACAGAACTTACCAGTAATAGACTGGAGACTGATGCCACCTTCTCCTTATTGCCAATGTGGAAGTTTGTCTTGTATACAACTTCCTGGATTTTAGATGTATGCCCTTTTTTAACTTGGAGGTTTTACTTTCTCATTTTGCACTTTTTCCATACAATTAGCATAGTGGTAAAAATCTTTGTTTTCCTGAAGAGAATAATTTCCCTAGATGATTGCAGTAGAAGGCTTTGAAGATCTTTCTGAAGGATTTCTGGATCATATATCTGGTAACTTTTCCAGAGTATGACAAGTAGCATTTCACGCTCTTTTTAAAGAGTTTCCTTGTATGTTTTATTGAAAAATGAGTGAATATAAATATGGGCACGGTTTTAGTAGTCTCACAGTTGCATCCGAGCAGCTACTGTGGTTAGCGTCGTAGTTCAGAAATAAACCTTTTAATCCATTGTACAAGAGAGAATTGATGGTTACCAAATCATTAGATGCCCAAATAAACTCACTAAGCATGTTTCCTACTAACAAGAGGATTAGATTGTATTGTCAGGAGGCCTATTATATTAAGGGCACCATTTGGTATACTCTTAATTCATGATGTGGTTGTGTCTCAGGTGCAGGTAAATTTGATAAATGCTTTATCTGTGGTTTCAAGATTCTACAGGCAATGCAATTGCATTATATATATGCTCTGTTGTTGTTGAAGGGTTTAATTATGTGATTATTGAATATTAGATTATAATTATATTGAGCCTTTTTTTAAACATATGATACATTATATGCTCCTTACCACTTACTTGATTTAGTGAGTATTTTTAAAAAAGGGAGAATTAGAATCCTCTTTGGTCTTTCTGTTCATAAGAATTTAATTTATTACTTATTTATAGGTTCCCTTAAAATAGGGTGAAAACCTGTGGACTTGGTCTAAGACCTGTGCTTTTTACAGCTCCCTTATTGGGAGCTTTGGCTGGTGCAGTGATCGCTTTTTGTGATGCATTTTGATGAGTTTGTCAGCTGTTGTCTTGTCTTGGGTCCCACAACCAATGGAGTTATCTTCTCTTTAAGCTTATACTACTTAGTCAGTGCTTCTACATTACAGCTTTATTATAAATCCAATCCGTCGGGTGCTCTGCTTTTCCTGTATCTGTCTGATTCCTTCTATGTAAGGTATTAAGTCAGGCTGTCTGAACTGGCGTTGTCTTATGCTGAAGATAAACCAATGGCAAACCTGTCTGAATGAGCAGTTCGGTTACTAATTCTGCATTCGATATGAGTATGGTTATGATGCATCTACCTGAATTTCAAAAGTATTGCTTCTATATATATACATCACTAAGTGGAACATGCAGCAATGCTGTAATTCATACTGATGTAAAAAATCGTTCTTATGAATCAAATATAACATGGAGACCTTCAGGAACTCAGCTTTAATCTAAAGTTGCCGTTTCAGTACTTTTTTTAAGAGCATATTCAAACCAGATTACTGTGTCATTTGAAATATTGCTTATAAATATTGTGTATTTTTGCCCTATACTTCATAGTGGATTGTAAGACAGTACAAAGAAGTCTTTTTGGAGTTAATGTCCTCATAAGGTATTAGCATTCAAGAAATGATACTGATATTGCACATCTTGGCTATACCTCTTTAGTAACTGATATGCTGTCAGTAGTTACTGTCTCGTACTGCTAAGGTCTTTTAAAAGAAATCTAGGGAAAAGGTGTCAAGGCTTATCCATAAGAGGAGCGTGATGTGGCTGAAGCTTTATTCCTTTCTAGACTCAGATAATCATTGATGTGTGTAGATGAGTTCAAAGGAAAGAGTCTTTGAGTCAGTGCAAAAATCGGGGTGGTTTGACAAAGTTAATTCTCTGCTGGATAAATTGTAAACTACTACTCGACCGCAAATTTCGTTCCCTCCCATGGTCCATACTGAGAATATGTGTTTGCAGTGTTTTCAGTTTGTTAGCATAGCGCATGCATTTTCATTAAATGTTCAAACTAGACTTTATTTCTTAAAAAATGAAAATACTTGGTGTATATGCAGAATAACTTTTTCATATTAATATGACTGTATTATGATAACTTTATTTGAACATCTGAAATGTTTGTCACACCCTGCTATGCGAACAGAAATGAAAAATATGTCTGTATTTAAACTAATTGGTATCTAGTAGTATCTTTGGTTACTTAAAAAGATATTCTGCTCACAAAATATCTGTACTCAGAATTTGACTAACGCTTGCGTCTGAAGGGCATTTCTTACGGCTGAGTTATAACCAACTTATGAAAAGCATAGTGTAATTGCTAACTGTTAATAATGTGAATAATTCAGTTGGTAAATTTTATAATACATTAGTGAGCACATAAGTTGCTGATTGACATACTTTACGCTTAATTATTTTTTCTTTCTTCTAGTTTCTTTGCTTGAAGAATATAAGAACTTTTTTGTCGGCATGTTGTGAAATATTTGGGATGAAGAAAAGTGAACTTTTTGAAGCATTTGATTTGTTTGATGTGAGAGATTTTGGAAAGGTAAGGATCCTCTTAATTATATCCTGAGTAACACGTGTGTTCTGCTGCTTGAGGATAGAAGACGTTCATCGTAGATGTGGTGTAGGTTATGCCTAATGGATGAGTGCTTTTCCTTTTTTTGTTTAATGAAGAAGAATTAAGGGAAATGAGTTGGATTGAAATTGAAGGGCCTAGTGAAGGAGAGAGAAAAATCCCTGGTAGAGTTTTGAAGGTGTGAAAATGAAAGAAGGATAGATGAATTAAATACTGGATTGAAAGGCGATTAGTTAAAGATGCATGAAATGTATGAAGATGGCAAAATGGAGGTGAGTACTATCTGGGTAAGTCTTTTGATACAGAGAAATGGTGTGGAAAAAGCAATGCTGGACCTCTTCATTGTAAAACTGCATGGCACATAACACGTTTCATTTGTCTCAGGGACTCTAAAATTCATCCACTCATCTATCCTTGTTGTTTGTTTTGTTTTTGTTTTTTAGCAAGTTAGTTTTTAAATCCCTTGGTGGTTCTGACCTGCTTTAAAGCTCAGACACTGCCGTGGTTGGTTAATGAGACTGTTCTAATTTACAAAGTCTAAAATACATTCTTCTGTAAACCTATGATTAATTACTCTATGTAAAAGCTTTTTCCAATGTGGTGTTTGCAACCTCCTACATACTTGTTTGATCTGTCACTGCAAGCATATGTTCAGTTCAACTTCATTTTCTGTTTTTGAGTCATAGGGTGTCACTACCCTAATCTCACAGAAAAGGGCCTAAAAATTGCCTAAAGACCAGTAATGTCAAAAACATTCTATGTTTGAATAAATGACTGTTTTGAGTATTATTTTCCTTTTAAGGGAAAGTATTAGTACTTTCACTAGCTAATTTTTGTGCTACTCTTTATAAGTAGATGTGGAGGCCAAAATGATGTAAGAGTGCAAGCCTGAATCAGGGCTGGAGTATGGGTGTTTGAAACGACTTACTGAATTCTGTTAACCAAAATTGTTAACTAAATCTTTTGCTTATAAAGATAGCTAGACCTGGTAATTCCACTTGACACTTATTAATGCTGAACATCTTATGTCCTTTTAAATCATAGTTAAGAAAATGTTTTATTAAAATGCATTCTCTCTTTATTGCAATTTTGCTATAATGCTTATCAAAATGTGTTAGGTTTGTTTTGCTTTTGATTGTGCAAGCAGCAGAAGTTAAAATTCTTTTGATAAAGAAAAGGTACTAGCGGTGTCCTTTCTGAAGTATTCAGTAAATCGAATATCAACATTTGCATCAAATCTTCGATACTTATGCCTAATGCACAGAAATCTTTTAGTATTGTGGTTTCTAATTAATTGCTGGGACTTCCTCTGCTTCCTGTTTAATGGCACTTGAATGTAAAAGACCTAATTTTTAATAGTCTAGTTCTGAAGAAATATTTTTGCAATGCAAGCTATTATTGCTGCCTAATGGAATCCTTAGGGGAAAGGTTCTGAATTAGGGCTGAATTTAGCCCGACATGTATGTTTCTGACACTTTTTAAATTGTCATTTGAAACAAATTTATTTTAGAACACAATTTTATGTAAATAATATAAAACATTGGTAGAAATACTATGTCTTCTGTCAAGATGTTTATTGTTTTATTGCTCTTTCCTAAATAAAATTCGATCTAAAGACACACAGTTCTTACCGTGCGTGTTGCCACAGTATAGCTCGCGTAGACTTAGTATCCCTGGGACTTGTTATTTCAGCATTAGTGATGGCTGTAGTGGTTGCATATAAGCAATGGTTTCTATGGTCTTGGCCTATTTCACTATCAGGCTTTGGTTTTTGTCACCTTTCTTGGAAAGCTACCTGGTAAAAAGGCAGTGACAAATCTGCAAGACACTGGTGTGTGGGAGTGTTTAATGAGACCAGCTTTGTGCACAGTAACAGCTGGCTGTGCAGAGCCTGGGATGCTAAACTGAGCAAGCCGTGCACTCCTTGCAGTAGCTGTGCTGAGCACACTTGTGAGTGCATAGTCGCTGTGCTGTTTGGCTGCTTCCATTGCATGCATGTGTGACCTCAAGTGGAGGTTGCCGTATGCTGCCTGTCGATAGGCTGACATGCGTTTTTAGCAGAGTCTGCAAATGCTGGGCATATAGTTGGCTTCCTAAAAGAGTTGCTGAAATTGAGACCGTTCAGAAAGCAGAGGGAAAAATCGCATACTGTACAGTGTCTAGGTTATAAAATGTACAGCTAGCATGCCAGGTTATTTCTGTGGTTTAACAATGTCGTGTTTGTGTCTGAGATGATTTGTAAAGCTTCATGGGATTCCAATTCCAAATCTAATACAGCACGTGTTACTCTGGAAATGCTGACTATTAGTAGCTGTGGAGGGAATAAGAAAGCTTATCTTTTTTTTTTCCATGGTTTTTTTGTTTCTCCTGCTCAACTTTCCCCTTAATTGTTTCTTTTTTCCTATGAATAACGCCTTGAATGAATTTACCAGCCTTCACTCTTGTGGAATCCTTCTTGAATTGGAGTTGTGCGTATGCAAAAGGCTGAAAACCCAGCGCTTCAGACACTTATGCTACTGTAACCAAGGCGTTCTGCTGTTTCCAAAATTAATTCTTTGAATTATTCTCCCTAAATATGTACAAAACTTGAATTATGTTAAAGCAAACAAAAAGGATAATATCCTTGGTGATTTTACTCAGGTTTAGAAACCAGGCTCACAAACACGTATGTTTTCCAGAGTGTTGACCAAGTGAGCAATGGAATGAATTTGTGCATTTTCCACAGCCTCTGAACTTTCCTGGTGTACCAGGAGCCTTACAATGGCTCTTTGAGATTTCAGGAATTGGCAAGCACTTGTTAGTGGGGAGATGTGAATAAACTGTGGCTGAAGTGACCCCGTAAGCCTTGTGTATCCAGTACTTTACATTTGCATTTATTTCAGGTACCTTATCACAACCACCAAGAAAGAGAGAGGCTCAACCATTTTTAAGCTTCAGTTGAAATGATAAAATATTGATAATTGAACTTGTAATCTTAAGATAGAATATTTTGCTTTAAATGACATTTTCATGACTATTTAAGCACACTAGGAGGAAAGGGGAGAAACATGTCAACATGTCAAACATAAATGAACAATATGCTTTCAAGGGGAAATAGAAGGAAGAAACAGATGGGGAGACCTGGTGGTGGAAACTCCAAATTTTTGAAATATTCCAATTTTTTTCAATATTTTAAGATAATGGCAGTGAAACTTTGCCTATGGCAGTAGTAGCTGTACATTCCCTCTATAGTCATAGACCTTTTAAGTCTTGTGAAGCATTTGTTACAAAATGTTTGATGTAATGGTGAAACTGGTGTTTAATAGCTAGGGGTAAATGAACTGTATTTTCAGATATTTTGACATGGCATATGAACATTTGACTTGAACTTTGTGCTCTACTTTGTAGACACTCTTTGATCTCTTAGTGATTAGAGTAAAAGAAGGGTGCATGCAGTATGGATGGAAATAAGAGGTGAAGCTGATCTAGCAAGGTGTTAGGGAGTGAGAGAGAGGATAAGTAAATGGGATGTAGACAACCCATAAGTATGTTTTCAATGCATGAATACCATATGCATCTGGATATCAGCTGTTATAGGAGAGGGGGTTTCTTATTTTCAGATATGATGGCACAGATTTTCTCTTTATTTTTTAAGCTGTCTGTGCTGGGAAAAAAAGAGGATATATTATGCTGAAGTCAGAAGGTTCTTGAAGGATATTTTCTAAAAATGAAGAAAAAAAATTTTCTTGTTCTGCAGTATTTATCTGTTTCAACTCGGTTACCTTTCTTTCAGCAAATTTCATTGCTGTTGTGTTAAGTTCCTGATGGAGCATGAAATGCCTTCCCACGCACGCAGAGGTGCCAGACAGTGTTTTCATTCTGAATTCCACTGCGGAGAGTCATTTTTTTGCTAGCACAAGGCTGTCGGGTTCTTCCTTTTCACCTGTGTGCCAGAATCAACACGCACTGTCGGTACTTGTTCTTTCAGCTCTGCACGTTCCTTTAGCAGCAATCTCCTTTGCTGTTTGGGGTGCCCCAACAAATTGTTGCTATCACTGTCCTCTGAAGGAAGTTTCAAAGGAATGTATTACAGAAATGGGAGTCTGGGGATTAGTTCCAGCACCTCGTTATGTCAATAGACCCTCACTGGCCTCAGAGCAATGTTTGAGGTGCTGTGAGGAAAAATAGCATCCCTATATTGCCAGAAATGGACTTTTGTTTACTCTGTTTTTAAATATTAATGTATGACTGAGCACAGGGCTGTTTTTCATGACATTACTGATGTAATATGAGCATAACTTAATTTTTTTAATCTGTTGAGTCTTGTCAGTAAAGTGTAAATACAGTTATTTTCAACACGGATTGAAAGATTTCTAGACGCTTGCAGTAGGTGTCTAGAAAAGATACACAACATTTAATCATGATTAAAAAGGGGATCTGAGATCAACTGGTCCAACTAAAAAAATACCTAATTGTTAAAAAGCATGTATAACAGGCATGTAATGTAGTATCTAGTGTAGCCAATATTCCAATGATGCTTAAAAGCATTGTTTATGCAAAAGCAAGACACTGCTGTGAAAATATTGAATGCGTATCCTAAGGTCGTGTAGTATGTGATCATCTTCATCACTCTGTCAGTGCAAAGGAAATCCGGACTATGATACAACAGAAAGTCATGTTGAAGCTGGAGATCCTGCTGTGCTGGAATTCCCACAGGGATATGTTTAGCAGAGTCCAAGAACATCAGGCAGATGCGCATAAGATTGACACATCAAATCAACACAACTAAGAACAGCAGTTATCATTAAAAATGTTGTATACCTCTCCAGAAAGAGAGAGGAGAAAAATTATATAGAAAATCTTCATTCAAACAGAGAGATTTGAGATTAACTTCACTTGTACCTTGCTGTTTAAATTCACCAAATAAAACAGGATACTAGAGCAGAATTTGAGCAGTTTAACTAATGAAGACATATTAGAACTGCAGAACCTTGGGGAACGTGCCATGATGTTATTGCATTTTTGTGAAAACATAGAAACTTAGAATGGGGATAAAGAAAAGAGCAATTAAAAAAAACCAAACAAACAAACACCCACCCAGCTATTAAAAACTGGATTTTGTATCTTTACTCTTTGCTGCTTTAGTGGTAAAGTTTTTAAAAAAAAAAAAAAAAAAAAAAAAAAAAAGTCTGCTAGTTTGTTCAAGAAACCAGGCACACAATTGCTTTCAGGAGTTTGTGTTTTCAAGTGCTCCAGTGAGATGAGCAGACGGAGGACATCATCAAGTGTCCTTCATCCTGCAAGCTGTCCTTGTGGATGTGGGAGAATGAAGAAATAGAAGAAGATATGGAGAAGTCTGGCTTTCTTCTCTGAAATACATTGCACAAAATGAGTAAGAAAATACTCGTTTAAGCAAAACTGCTGAAACGCTTGACATGTGTGGAAGATTGTTCTTTGTGTTAGGTATCGTTGCTGTTTGTTCAATTATGTAAAGGTCAGGCAGTCACTAGATTGATTAGCCTACATAAACAACATAATAAAAATGATTTCCAGTCCCCAAAAGCATAAATCATAGTTTTGGACAAAGTGATGAGATTAGGAAACTAGTGGGATGAATGATGTTATATACAGCTCAGCAACCACCTTGTTGAAAGGTCCTTGAACATGATATGATACATTGCTGTTGGGTGACAGTGAAACCACTACAAGCCTTGGATATATTCAGTGTAATTTATCTATGTAATGCAGTGTCTTTAATAATTTCTATTGCGCTGATCATCGTCAAAGAGCTTGTACAAATTGCGAGGCATTAACTTTAAAACATTAAAACTTGTTAGCATGAGCATATAGTCTAAGTATATTTAAGAAGCCTGAGTATTTCCGGATTAACGTGCTGAATGTTCTTGTGCTAGCATAGCAGTGGTCTGTCACCTTGCTGGTCTTTTCAAATGAGTCTTCCTGAATTCCTTAAAAGTTGGTGATAACTTACTTGACTTAAAATGTTTACTTCTAGTTGATGAAAACAGTAATGATCTTTCTTTTTTACCACAACACAAAGCATTCAACATACCACAAATATTTGATCATCAGTGAAAAATTCTTATCCAGGGAGTGCTTGAGACTGTTTTGGAAGTATGAAAAGACATTAACGGTGGTGGTTTTGTTGTTCTCTTTTAAATAATGTAGTTTTTAGTTCAGTTAGATTTTCTTTTTCTTTTTTTTCCTTCAGTAAACATGACCAGATTTGGAGAAACAAGATTAATGAGAAACTGAATTCTAGCATCGAATGCCAGTAGTAGGGAATTCTCTTTGAGGGGAGAGAAGTATGAGGAGGAAGAGGAGAGGCTAGCCAGCCTTGAGTAGGTTTAAGACTTTTGTCTTCTCACACATTTGTCTATGGAAATGTTTTTAAACCTTGTCTATGGAAATGTTTTTAAACCTTGTTTTTAAACTGATAATTCATTTCCTGTGATAATTGAAATACAAGTGTTTCAGTAACAAGTTGACAGTGAAACTGACAATTAAACCCCAAGCTCACTGCTGTTATGAGTAGTGATCAAACTACCAGCAAGGTAAGCTGTATATAGAAACAGAAGGCAAATAAATGAGTGACATACAGACCACGTGAAAAGTTTTATATGCGTCGTTTCTCTGTGCTAGCGAAAAGTTCAACCTCTCTGAGGAACGGGGAACCCTGTGGTGTGTGGGGGTGGTGGTGGTTGTTTTGTGTGTGAGGGGGGGATGTCCCCCCCACCCAGTCCTAAGGCCTGGGAATAACCAGCCTTCCAAGAAAAAAAGCAGAGAAGTTTTCTGTAAATACACTAGGGTAGATGGAAGAGTGGGGGAAAGAGGTAAAGTTGAAGTAAACTTTGTATAAGCTGTTCTATGCTGTATTGTGTTTTGCAGTATAGTTAATTTATAAGAAAATCCCTCTACTGTTTTGACCTAGGTTCTCCTGACTGCAACTGAGGTTTCCTGTTTGTTCCTCTTGCTGCTCTGGGTTTTTGAGATTCAATGACAGACGTAAAAACTACAATATCTCTAGAAAAAAATGGGATGGAGGACTATCCCAGTAAACTGGGACAGTTGGTCACTCTAATATTTACAGTTATGGCATGAATTTCTGGCTTGACATCAGCCCAAAAAGCCTGTTGGAAACTATATTTTGAATGTCAGGTCACCTTGTTAAGATAGTAGGATTAATTTGCCACAGAGTTTACCAAGGTTTGGCCCTTGACTTTAGACCAATACATTCCTTTTTTTATTTTTTTGGTCTGTCATCAGTAGTGCAAATTAAATTCTCAAATCGGAGATTAAAGTAAGGGGTAGTTGTAGACCTGAAGATTTTACTATTTTTACTCACTTACTGATCCCCTGCCTCCCCTGGGCTGGGGTTGTTTGTTTTCTGCTGATGTCCCTCGTGTCTGCTTGTAGTTGCTCTGGGTGAATAGGAATGGGTGGAAGAGGAAAAAATGGTCTCTGCGGCCTACTGCCAACAGTCAAAACCCCACCACTGTCTCATGAGGGAAGTACTGTTCCACTCAAGATTCTGAGATTTTCCTGCCTTACTCTGTAATTTTCAGCTCATTCCATTTATAGTGTAGAGATTAATGACGAGGCAAAAGGGAACTTGTCACTGGACGATCTTGGCTCTGGTGAAGATCATCCATCACATTCCAGCTTTCTATTTCCTTAGCCAGGAATTGGGTGAACACAATGCTGTCATCAGTTTTAGTCTTCTAACTAAAGCCCCATCACGCTGGTAGGGAAGACTCGATCTGACCCACAGATCTATAAGCTTTCAGACTTACAGCAAAGTGACGTTACCATTTGTGGCTACAGCAAATAATAATTTTACAATTAACACTTACTGCTGCCCAACCTATCTAGCCTATCTAGGTGTTTTCCTCTTTTAATTTATTTTAGTTTGTGGCCCTCAGAATGGACTTTGTATTATGAGAAGGGTACCAGAGTTTAGGGCTTGTTTATGAGAGGGTATGTTCTAAGGTGCTCTCCGTTTCAGGTCTACGTCTGTCCCCTTCATTTAGATACTAATTTGCCATAACAGTGCAATTTTGACATGATTGACTGCACATCCTTTTTAGATCATGAGACAAGACTTGTGCCAGCGCAAGCCGTGTATTGGTTCAGGCTTTCCTTTTTATTTTTAGAGTTTGTATTAATGTTTCTGGAGAGAGAACTACCTGAGTGGTTTGGATTAAATTTTCGGTATGTTTGTAACAATAATATTGCAATCTAATACTTTATTAAGCCAGGTGGACTAAAATGTGATGTGTGGTGTGTTGTTTTTTGTTTTTGTTTTACAAAGTTGAGTGGGTTTTTTGATCACTTGGCTTTTGTTGCAGCTGCAGTAGTAAGTAGATACTGCTGTTAAGTGGTGGTAAAAACCAAAGTGACAGAACGTTTTTTGGTTAGGGTATCTGAACATAAGCAGGTCAAGGACAATTTGTGGGCTTGTCTGTGATATTGAAGCAGTACAATTTCTCCAGCTTTTTAGGTATTACGGGATAGCAGGCTGTGCAAGGTGCTTTAGTGCTGATGTACACTAGCATGCTAAAAAACTTCCTGCTAATCTCATTGAAAAATACACATGCTGCAGCATTCCTCTGGAGTTAAGGAATGCAGCAGCTTCATGTTTTGTTTGCCTGTCGTGTTTACTTGTAACGGTATTCATCCAGCCTTTAATATGTGGCTTATCACTTCATGTGTCTGGTAGGCCTTGTGTTTCTTCCTAGTTTTACCTCTGTCTCTGTCTCTCTCTCTCTTTCTCTCTCTCTCTCTCTCTCTCTCCCCCTTTTGTTTTCTACTGTATTTCCTAGCTTTGGATCTGTGAATCAACCTATTTGACACATTTCAGATCTACTCATCTGCTTGAAGGTTTTAATAAAGGCTATGGAAGAGAATCTCAGAAGATCTTTTTAAAAAACAAAAAAACAAAAAAAAAATCCATCTCCAAATAAACTGTATGATGTCATGTTCAGGATTTCGGAAGACGTTTATTCAAAAGCAATACTAATTTAGGCACCGTTTTTTAAAATGGGAAGTGATTTTTGTGTGGGATCTACCTAAGAAAGAGTTCTGTTTCTTCGTGTTACATCCTTGAAGAGTGTTGATTACAACGAACTCAACTGAATTATTATGATATGGGTAAACTGTATGCTGCTTAATATGCAGTGTTTTTCCTCTATACCTAGCTTTTTGTCTGAGCAAGACATCAAAAACACCCTGAAGTACCTAGAACAAGTTTTGCACTATTACTTTCATTTCTTATTGTTGCCTGCAACCTAGCATTTTAGGCTGACTGTGTCTAGATAGAAATCAAAGATTATGGGAGAAAGGAGCAGAAACAACAACAAAGGATATTCAGAAGTGGGCAATCTGAGATAGTTATCACTCCCTATATTGCTTGCCAAAATTTTTTTGTTGTTGTATGTATTAAGGACAACAGCAGCAATCCAATTAACTTGGCACATTATCTGTACATGGTTTTAAAATAATAAGATTGGTGCCTTTCTCTGTTGTACTTTAATGTACAAAGGTTAGAGAAGGTGGAATTAAGTTTATTTCCCCCCTGCTATTTCTCCTTTCTAGCTGAACTTCTTTCTTACTGAAAAGCGTCCTACCCTCTCCCCCCTCTCTCTCTCTCTCTCTCTCTCTATGTCTATAATGAGTTTAAATTGTTATTGAAGGGTGTCTGTGCAAAATCTCCAGCAGAGACATTTGGGCCCAAGCCTTGAGCCCTTTGGGCCAAGGTCTACCTGAGAGGCAGAAATTGCAAGCTAGGGCGAAAGTGAAATGGTGACTTAAACCACTTTTTGTGCAGTTTTGGGATTTCCTGTGAAGAGTTAGTCAAGCAACTGTGAGCGTTCTGCATCAGTAGCTGCTAATGATGTCATGGGACTGAAACTGGGAGATGTTAGTATGTTGTAGGAAAACATGGACCGTGGTTTTTCTGCTTGGTCTGTAGAAACCCCCTCTTCTACACAGTGTAAGGAAGGAGAAGAGCATAAATCAGTTGTTTTTTTTAGTTGGTGGTTCCTATGTGTCTTTCATGTAAAGCAGAAGTGTATTGTAGTAAAAAGCCCCAAATAATAATGTGTATTTTCACAGACAGGTTGCTGTTGGTTTGCTTCTTTGTTTATAAATATTAAAAGTTCAGGTTTTGTTTAGCCTGAAGATAGTCAGATTGGCTGAAGTTTCATTCACTGCTTTTTCTGCCCAGTTTCAGTAGAAAGTGAAACCTATAATGAATGGTTTGCAGTGAGACACAACATCTGAGTATTTCATAAGAAGGAAATAGGTATGAGTTAGAGAGATGTTTGAAATGTTTTAGAGGGCTTTGACTTAACCTGTTTGTAACAGAAAAGTTAGAGAGGTGTTTGATAATGAAGTGTGTTTTGTTGTTTCTGATCCTGCCACACTTACCTACTGTGTTATGAGTAGGTGTACAGCTATTGCATACCTTTGAGAAGCATGGATACTTGAGATAGTTTGGTAAAGGAAGAACATGTCACAAAAGTGTATTTAAAATGTTTATGTATAAATAAAACTTATCTGCTGTGGGTGACTGAGATCACCCAGGCTACCTTGCTGTGAAAGCTACAGTGTATCTTGCTGTGAAGGCAGGCAGCGTGTTTCAGGGAGCGAGTGCTTCCCTCTCCTGCCAGCATCTCCTAGCAGAAGCTGCCAGCTGGCCGGTTCCTATGGGAGCAGCGTGCCAGGTGCCACCGATCCCGTCTGGCTATCGGAGCCTGCTGGGACAGGGACTCGTGGTTCTTGCAGATGTTTGCAAAAGCTTTGCCAGAGGAAAAATTTTTAAAATGGTGGTTGAGTTTGGTGCAGAGAAAACGAAAGAAGTGGAGTGGCTGCTTGGCCCATTTTGGTCAGAGACCTATTGTTTGCTTGCCTGCGTTGTTGGCTGCTTACGTACCCAGTTACCCTAAGATTGTGAGGATAAAACCTCTGGTGCTGAGGGAAGCAATTAGCTTGCTGTTGATACTGCATGACGTGGGGGTTAACCACCCCTCTGTGCACAGGTAATTGCCATTTAATGTGGCCTTTGTGCCATGGCAAGGAGTTGGTATGGATCTTAACTTTTAGATCTTAAATGCTTTTCAACTGTCTCTTTCCAATGCATTAGCTGTACTGACAAACACCACAGGAGAGGACTGGGTACCTATAGAAGGGAAGAGAAGAAAGTTAAAGTGCATCTGCTGTTGGAACAGGGAGAGAAACTGAGATGACAGCATCATGATACCAAGAAAAGAAAGTTCTTGGCACTTATACCAATCCTATGGTGGCATTTTCAGATAGGAATTATAAATTAAAATACTATAAATTCCAGTATGAAGCATGAGATGACATTTATTTGGGCAGGTTCTGTTCAGCAGACTGCTTGCATTTTCAAGGCTTTCTTGATACTTTCAGGTGAAACATTGGTGATTAAAAATGAAGATTTCCTTTCCAAATAACCACTTAATAATCAACATATTAGGTGTAAAAATTTTATGATCAATACATTTGCTGATAAACTTGGGGAAGTATATGGAAACAGTTGTAAATAATGACAGTTCCCAAGTGGAAAGTAACGGTACAGATGAAATTAAGTGTTGTAAAAAGATTGACATAAATGAAATTAAATGTTACTTATATTTCAGCTTCTACTAAACTCTATAAATGAATCAGTTCCTAGATTTCAACTCACTGTTTACAACTGGAATTTGCCAGCGTAAGTATAAAGACTTACCTTTGAAGTGGCTTAGATACGAAGTAGTAACAACTCAGCAACACAGTGCAATGTGGTGCTGAGTTACTTGACTAGGTGTGTCATTTGAATTTTGGGAGGTGCTATTCCAAGTATATTTTGCATGCAATTTTAGTCTAAAACAAACAAAAAACCCCAAATTGATTAGAGTTACTTATAGACCTGAATATATCTTTAACTGAATCTAAATAGCTGAAAACCATTTGTTCTATGAACTACTGCAAGGAACGCTTTGCAGAATTACTTAAGAAAACCAACTGAGAGTTAGTTCTCTTAAATATAGAATTCATCCTTCAAAAGTCTACTAAATGGGTAATTTAAGACGTTGAAAGGTTTAAAGTGTTTATGAAGCAGAACCAGCTTGAATGAAAATGCATCTGTGGCGCTGTATGAGCTCATGATGTGGGTTTTCTACAGTAGCTAATTCATACTAGCTAAGTAGTTCAGTGAACTATATAATCTAACTTTAACCAAAATATGTAAATGACTTTTGAGGGAAGATTTATTGCACGTGCTCTTACAGGGAGTAGATAAAAAAAAAAAAAATGAATGTAGGTCAGTGACAGAGGTGGGGAGTTTTCCACAATTTCCCATTCAGCCTTCAATGGGGTAAGCTGTTGTCCAAAACTCACAGTGTGGTTTTAAGTGTCAAGCAGATATGCTGTTGATTTCATAGTGACTCAGCAGTACACTATATAGGTTTTTTTCCCTCCCCAGTGCTAGGTAAAAATTGAATGTCTTCCTGTGCCTGGTATGTATTACTTTCACATAGTACTGGAAATTGCAGTGGCTACTATGTTGACTAGTATTGCCGGCACCAATTTGCTGTAATGTGTTGAAATAAGATATAGAAAAACTGCACTGAAATAGCTAGCTGATTTATTGGAAGTTGTATTTTATTTTAAGAACTATTTTTCTTGCAGATAAGGGACACAAGATGTTTAAAACCCTTTTGTGAATGTGTATGTTAAGTAGAGCCTGGCTGCTCTTGTTCGGTGCATGGCTGTGGCGGTGAGAGGCAGCACGATTGTGATGTTTGTATGCAGAAGCATCGGGGGTGAGCAGTGGGTGCATTTGGCATGGGCCAGGCAGCTGTGGGAGAGTAGTACTGGAGAAGCTGGGGAGAAAACGGCAACTGTTGTCTTTCATATTATATTTTTATCTTACCTTCCCTGTCTTTTCTCTCCCTACGTATTGCTTAACTTCTCTCCCCTCTGTTCTGCGTTGCAGACCCTATTGCAGTCTATCCCACTTTCTTTCCATTTGTTTCTACCTCCTCTTTGTAATTTGCTGCTTGCTGATGGATACTGTGCAGAGCTGGCCATGCTGGCAAGCTGCATGCTTTGGGCATCATCGCCACGAATACGGCAGTGCTGTTTCCGAGCTGTTGCTGCTGCCTCCTGCCTTGAGCACCTGTGTCTACCTCGGGGCTGGAGAGCAGGCTCGCATTGGGATGCTTGCCTGGGCTTAGTGGGATGATGATGTACATGGTAAATGCTCTCAGTTTTCTGAGGTGCTGTTGCACTCACAGGTTTCAGTTTCGCTGCTGCTACTTGCCATCAGCAAGTAGGTGCATCAGCATCTTCACGGGGCTTAGCAAATTAAGGGATAGTATTGCTAGTTTGTGTGCGTGTGTGGGTGTTTTCTTTTTTTGTGTGTTTTTTTTTTTTTTTAAGGCACTGAAAATAAGTGAAGTCATTCTGCATTGCTCATGTCTCGGTACAGATTTCTGAATGATGACATGAGATGTAGCAGTAGCTGTATCCCATGTACTTGATTTACTGAGTATACCCTTTGAGTTGCCTCAGGGCTTGGTGAAATCTGAATTAACATAACTGAGTACCTCAAAGACTGTGACCCACAAAGTTCAGGAAATTAAAACATTGCATTAGGAAAGAAATTAATGCCAAGCTTATGACCATCACAGTCTAAACAGTTGGCTCTAGATATGGTGTAAAGAGTATTGCTGTCAAAGTCCTGATAAGAGATTGTAGTTTACACACAGTGTAATGATTCCCTGCTATGACCTCCTTCCTTAGAAGCTCTCCCTCCAGAAGCAGTGGAATGAACAGTTTGACCAACTTTAAAGTACATTTTTTTTCGTCTGCAGGTTTTCTTTTAAACTTTTTTCTCGCTTGCAGAGGTAATGAATAGGAAATTTTATATGTGTTTGAAACAAATGGCCAGCCTTACAAAGCTAATAGCTTTTCATGTTTTTTCTTGAGATCGCTTTCATCTACTTTTAAGATACATACTTGACTTTCCTGTAAGTTATCTTATCTGTTGGTCAGTCCCAGATTTTTTGAGACTTAAGCGCTTGTCTGTATGGCAACCTCTCTTAAAACTCGTGCTGGTTTACTAAATATTGTTGAGTTACATAATTCTAGGTTTATTTTGAAAGTGAGTTTTAATTTTTTCTTCTTTTCCTGGGGTCTCTCTCTTGAGTCTTTTGGCTAGCTAAAAAATACTTGAAAGGTTGACAGAGTACCCCACTTCAGTGGATGGGCACAGATGTTCCCTTTGATCTCTGGCAAACAATTTGAGTGTTGGAAACGTACTTCATTATGAGTTCTGAAGTATTACCTCAGTAAAGTTAATAAAGTTCTTAAACCACCTCATTAGAAATATCTCCATGCCGTTTTCCAAGTGGTGAGGCCTGCGTTTTATATATGCTGATTTGGAGGCTGGATGTAAACTGGATAGAACATGCTTTTCTAAATTGCGTATTTTGTGGCAGAAAATGTTTGTTTAAAGCATGATTGTACCTTAATTAGAAAACAAAGAGGTTTTTCCTGGCCAAATTAGTACAAAGGTACTTTAAATTAGGATAAGTATGTTGTATATTAATATAGATATTTCTAACTGACAGATGGTGAGGTGAAAATAAAATAGTGCCAAATACTCTAAATCACTTCTTGGTTGCTGTTTTGCTTTCAGAATATGAAGGTTGATAGTCTTATTTTTATCACAGTAAAATTCAGGTACCTTTTTTTTTCTCTTTACTGACTTCAAAATATTCCAGAATTATTATTCTTCCTCCTTCTTTTTTTATTTCCCTCAAGTGAGAGTTACATAAAAGAACAAGATATCATGGGTTGCCATGATATTTTTGATTCAGATAATTAAACTTGACATGGCTAGTTGATTTCTATGTGGAGGGGAAATAAATGTGGGTGTTTTGTTTGTTTTTTTTTGCTGTTTTTTGTTGTTGAGAGAAGGACAAGAACAGCTTTTAGGAATTTCTTTCTTAAGCTTTTGACCAGAATCTTTTTCATGTATTAGGCAAACAAATGACTAGGTTAACAGGCAAAATTTAGTTTTATAGCTATGATAGCTTTAATACAGGGACCTGCATGTTTCTGTGTAGAAAAATACTCAAGTAGATGATGAAAGTTCAGCGAAGTGCTTTGTGGGGGGAAGTTGAAGCTTCGGCTGCGATTTGCAGGCCCACTCAACAGGTTCAGCGAGCGCTGCTGCGCCGACCGACTGTGGTGCTCGTGCCCCGGGGCCCGGCAGGCTGCGCGCGGAGGGAGCGGGCACGGGTGAGCCCGGCTCCTTTCCCAGCCCCTGCTCAGCCGCACGAGTGCAGCGCTGCCTCTGACCTCCTGGCGTGGGGTTTAGGTCCCTGAAAAGGCAGCTCCTAGACTGCACATCTGATAAGAATATCCCAGTATTGCCTGTCTGTCTCTCTCTCACCTCAGAAAGTTTCCTTATAATGAAGAGAGTGGAAGATTAATTGTTTTTTCAGAATGCAGGAAAGTAAGTAATTTTCTTATATTCAGCAAGTATTGGATCAGTATAGAAGTTTTAAATGATATTGCCTAAGGGAAAGCTCAAATACAAGGAACTTGAGCATAACACACACTTTGATTAGGTAAATTTTACAAAGTAATTCACACTTGCATTTTGTTTTTTTGATGGAGATTTATGCCACCCACAGGTAGGGGACAAATTCAGAATGTGCAGAAGCCACGAGCAGTCTAATTTTAATATATACAAAAGCATGATTTATTAGCCATCAGTTCTGTCAGTGCTAAGAGCCCTTATGCTGGATGCTGAGTTAAATGGGAGTGGAAGATAATCTTTCTATCCAAATTGGAAAACTTCTGTATGTTTCCTTGTTACAGTCTCGGTTGTGGGACTGTTGGTTTCTGTCTAGTGAGAATAGTCCACCTTTGTCTTAAATAGTTTCCCAAATACTAGGGGAAGGTGCTACTTACAGTTATTGCTGATGTGACGCTTGTACCAAATTAGCATGTGCCCCCTGTACTCCCCAGTAGTGCTGGCTCGGGAGTATGGAACGTGCAGGATAAACGTTTGCATCCTTATTTGTCTGTAGCTTTGTTAGGGGATTTCTTATAGTTAGTCGGTTCTGAACTCCTGTGGGTGATGTTTTATCTGTTTATATTGAAAAGGAAGAGCGATGTGGAATGAGGTGAAGGAAATGAGGTGGGAAAGGGGCAAAGTGGGAAAGCAGAGAAAGAGGTCAGCTTTGAGCATTTACAGTGCAGTATGGATCTGCCCATTTCCTTCTTCCGCATCTTGCTTTCAGAGCTGACTTGATTTTCATCGCATAATTTTTAAACTCATTTTCCCTGTTTAGTTATTGTTGAGTCTTCAGCACTGCCTCATCTCATCACTGTGTTCAGGCCTTGCCTGTATCTCTTGCCGCTTCCCTTTGTAGCCCAGCGCGCACCCCTCTCCCTACAGCTCTACTTGAGTCTCTGCTGTTTCTGTGCGTCAGGTTTGTTTCTGGTGTTTTCTTTTGCCTCTTGACCAGTCTCCTGGCCAAAACCCTGTTATTCCTGTACTTGTTTAAATATGTCCTCAGATTTTTCTGTCTACCTGAAAAGTACCCACTACCTGGAAGAGAAGAGCTCTTTGGCAAGTCCTGCAATTCAGCATCCTCTCCTCTCATACATGTGTTAGAAGTTGAGTTTCGCAGTGCCTTTGTCCGTTCTGGTCACATAAAGAAGGAATTTTCGAGTGTGATTTTGTTTGCTTTGTCCTGTATGTGTTTCAGAGCATATTTTTATGTGAATAGCACAATAAATAAAGATCAGTGATCTATATGGTCTAGCACCAGCAACCTGTGAAAAGGAGAAAGTAAAACTTCAGCAGATCATCAGTGCTAAGAATCCTTTGAAAGGAAAATGCAAAGAAATTACTTTTTACATCAATAATGTGCAATAAAATTCTTGTTAAAAATTGAGTGTGCTACTGGTATGGCAAGATATTGGGGAAAGGTACTTGAATTTTATTCTTGGTGCCGAGTTTAGTTGTAGGTGGGTGCGGGCTTTTTTTTGAGGGGGGGCTGTGTATGTGTGCTTTTTTCCTCCCTCTGTCTTTAGATTGGTGGTACTGTTACTAGTTTGCTTCTGTGAGTATTGTGATTAAATTAACGTGACCCTTTTCTGAAAGCTACTGTAAGATGCAAAAAAACCTCCCTTCTGTTCAAGTTTTGTGGTTTAGCTTTCTGAATAAAAATAAGTACAAGATCTGACCTGTTGTGTATGCGCGCTTTTTTGGGATAGCTATCTGTACAGATCCTTGCTGTTATGCTCCTGTCCTTATGAAAGGCAAACTAAATGATTCTTTGCAAGCTATAAAATGTTTTTGTGCATTTGGAAAGTTTCAAAAAATGTGTGAACTTAGAGCCGTAGATTTGCTAGAGCCATGCTTCTTTCACATAATTCTTAAAAGAAAAAAAGAAGTGACATTAAAAGAAGAATGTCAGTTTGATATGCAGTTGAGAGGTGTTTAGGAGAGAACCCTCCATGTAGGAGGTATCTGTAACAAGTATTGATGCCTTTATGTGTACTGCTATAATCTCTCAAGAGGTCAGAACTTTGGGGTCGTACCGGATTTACTTTTCCTGCGTTTCTCAGAGTTCATTTCTTAAGTTCCAAGATGAAGTAACTGATTCTTCCTTTGAAAGTGTAGTAGAGAACAGTGAATCTAACAGGAGGGTTTAGCTTTCTAATCAAATTAGTACTTTCAAATAGGACTATGAAAACTATTGCTGGCTTGAATACAGGAAAACAAGCCTTATATCATGGAAAATAAGCAATAAAAAGCATCAGAATAATGGTACTTTTAGAAGCTTGGATTAATGGAACTCCAGAAACTTATCAAGATCTTTGCAGAGGAAATTCTGCAGATTGTTCTGTGAGAAGTGTCTTCTCACAATGTGTAGCTCTGGGGCCAGAAGGAGAGACTGCCCTGCAAGAAGGGGAAGACCAGTCTTCTCTGTACGTTCATCTTTTTATGGTGCGTTTCTGCTTGTATTTGCAGAAGCAGCGATTCTAAGTTGTGCTGGCAGCCTCAGAGCTGTGCATGAGGCATATAAAGGAAAAGGAAGACCTGACCCATAGTCAGTGATGCATCAGCTTTTGTGAGCGTAACTTAAGTGACATGAAGTCTGGCCGCAGGGCTGGTGCGGTGGCTCAAGATAACTTCAATCCTCCCTTTGCATGGAGAAAGCCCCAGTTTGGCAAGTCAGCCTCCAAAGTTACGGCATGCTGGTGTGAGTGCATTCTGCCCTGGCAGCTTCTGCCACCAAGGGCTACTGTTTCTGTGCAGCGGTTAATGCCGAGTCCTCCAGGAGAAGCTGCCCAGGCAGTGCTCAGGGCTTGGAGGTGTGCGCTTCCAGCCTTCTCCCCTCCAGCAATCCTGGAGGCCCTCCTGGCTCTGTGCAGGAGGGAGTCCATCAAGTCTACCTGTGTCATTGTGGAGGACTGACATAGTTTCAAATCTTTGCTAAATTGGGAGAGACAAAATGGAGTGTTTAAGATATGATGTTTGCTAATTTGTGTAGAAGCTGATTTGGTGAACTTTATTTATTTATTTTTTTAAGCGGATACTGTTGCATTGGTTTATTTTTTTTCATTCCAACACCTATGCCTAACCACATAAATGCAGTTAGGCACTAGGAGATATGTCTTCAGCTCCTACTGTTGAAGTCATTGGAGTGCATGGACATAAGCCAACTGGGAATGCAGTCAGGATGTTCCTAGTCCTGGCCAAATGAAAACACTCATCCAATTTAGGAGAGTGAATAAGTTAGCGCAAGTTCCTGCCCTGCTCTCCCCACTTAGATATGTTTTTCTGGCAGACATGGAAGATGCTTTATCATGTTACTTTGGGGTGGAGGAATCCAAAATGTTAAGTCATTTTCAAAGTGATTTCTCATAAATTGGAAGTGAAGATGAATGTAGATGCTGGCATGGAGTAGGCAACTGTTTCCTCAAGCATTTGAGAGAAAGTGTTTCTTCCACTGAGTTTCAATAATGTAAACTGTATAGAAGTTGAGCTGATTTCTGTGCTAATCATGAGATTCTTTTTGAAACAATTATGTTGGAGCCACACTTACCTGATCTTCAGTTTTGACAGCATGAAGTTGGTTGTTCACATAGGTATGCAATAAAGGACCTTTTTTTTTTTTCTTTTTTTTTCTTTTGATGGATGTTTTTAAGCCCAGAGTCCTGGGGATGGAGGGGAATCGAACTATAAATTTCTTTGGTGGTGTTCAGAACAAGGTCAGCGTTCTCAAAAAAGCATTGTAACTGGCGTAGTTGTATTAAAGCTGCTTGGTTTGTAGAAAAGAATCAGTTTGACAGAGTGCCACAGACTTTCAGATGGCTTTAAATTGATTGCTGTTGGTTCACTTGACAGACATAGGGAAAAATCCCCTCTCTGTGAAGCTTCTCATGGCCTGAGGAGCTTTGAAATAGCAAGGCAGTGAATCCTATCTGAAGTCCTTTTCCTTCCCACTCTGTTAGTGTGTTAATAAGCTGTAATATAGGCTTTTGAAGATCAAAGCCATGTGATACATGCCACAAGGCATCCTGCTGCATTGTCACATAGAGTGGACAGCATAAGTCCTTCAGTAATCAAAAACCCACTGAGAAATTAAAGTTGCACTACAGTAATCCTGCCTATTACATGTCGATGATTAAGTTTTGACTGAGGACTCATCTTTAATATAAAAGACTAATTATCATTTGTTGCAATGCAGCTCTTACAGTTTTTATCCATGGTCCACAGTGCAAGTGATACCAAAAGGTATTATAAGAGTGGTTTTAATAGAAAACAGTACTAAAACTTCTCAAAAATTAAATCTGACCTCAAAACAGATGCTTATGTCTGTACTTTGCAGTGAATACATTATAGGCACAGAACTGATTCATGTACTTCACAAAATTGTTGGGTGCTGTCTATGCTGTAGGTACCTCACCTATTAGCTATATTAACGCTGTTAGGCTCTTGCTATAAGAGAGTTGTGACCTATGCTTTTAGGTTGGTATTTTTGTTCCTTTTTGTGGAAAACATGCAGCATTTTTTTCTGGAAGCAAATTGGTGTTGAAGGAAATAGGATGTTCTTGTTTTATACTGTTTGCTTTTCAGATTTGTCTTCAGTTTTCTTGTCTGTGATTTTTTTTTTTTCCTCCATCTCAAACCCTATCAGAGACTAACAACAGCGTTCTAGAATGAGATTTCTCTTCCTTCCTTGCTCTACCATCCTTCCTTAACTTCCTGTCTTATGTTTTCTTTGTTGTTGGCATCTCTTATTTCACAAACACTTAGCTCTCTCCAGACTGTGTGACTTCACTGCTGTCTGAGGATTATTTTTCATACATCTTCCTCAATTTAACATTGCTGTATTTGACTCTGATGCAGTCTCATCCCTGCAGCTGCTATTTTTGGTTATGAGTGCAGCAAGGGAATTTCTGTGCGGTTGGAAATATCTGTGAGCAGTAAAATTGGTGCTTGTCAAAATAAAAAGGGAAATATATTAAGGAATATAAGGTATTTAAGGAACATATTACAATCAGCATGGAGTAAAACTACAAACAGTGATACTTGACAGCCTCTTTGAAATCTTGACGCTGAGGCTGTTCCAGTTTTGTTTAACATTCATCAACCTGCCATATGCTTTAATTCATCTTTGTTTTAGATTTCAAATGTGATGCAAAAAAATGTAGAGGGAGCAGGCATAACTCAAGTTACAATGTTCAGTAGCAATCTAACATCAAAACATTTGTTCCCAAGTTGTGCTTATGCTGAAGATTGTGGATTCTTTCTCACCTGAAGAAAAGCTGAGGTGTCTGAAAAGAAATTTTTTTTCCCTTAGCAGTTGATCCATGAAAAAGTATCCCTTTTCCCTACAAACATTTCCTTTCAATGAGGCCGCTGTGCCTATGACAGCACTACTAGTAGAATATCAAACGCTAGGTATCATGTGAAGTATGTATTTTGTTAGAGAATATTGTGTATATTAGACAAAACCGGAGTGCTTATACAAGGCTATTGAATAGCAATATATTTTCCCAGTTTTATCTCCCCAAAAATGATTTTGTGTACAGACTATCTGGGAAAGCTATAGTGGCTTTATGTCTGAAAACCTGGCTTCTTGTGTTAGCTTATCCTCAGCTAGTACAGAGGACAGCTTTCAGAATTACTCATACTACACTATCTAGGTGTATCTACCGAGCCCTGCAGTTGATTTACCACGTTCATTCAGTGTTAGGCCTCTCTGCTGAGACTGACAGTCATGGGACTAATACTTCGCATATTGTATTTGATTTGCAGACACTGTATTGAACTGAAAAAGGCCAGCTCAGTTTATGTGAAGCGTTTCATTGAATTGCTATGTGCTACTGGTGGTGTTCTCACAAATGACTAGAACTGAAGTCAAGAACCTAGATAAAGTTTTATATTCTGTTACCACTTTGGGATACATTCAATCTTGTCCCCTTTCACAAACTGCTTTTATGCAGGATTCCATATGAAGTCCTTGAAAATGCTTCTAAACCCCCTACAGTACTAGTGAAGTGTAGTCCCATGTACTCTTAACAGGCAATATTAGCGTCAGAAGTTACTGCCTCTCCTTTACTCTGTTCCCTTTGACGTGCCAACGTACCTGTTTGTGCGGCTGAGCTGGGAAGCACACTGAGGAACTAATCTGCCCTTTAAAATAACTTTAAGAATATTCTCAGTTCTCTCCATGTAATTTATGACAGTCATGCAAACGGTTGGGTTAGCACTGCTGAGAGGGTAGCAAACTGAAGCGCAGGGCAGAGATAAGTGGCTGAAGAATAGAGGGCTGAGGACAAATTTTTGAAGCCTGTAGTGCTGCTGAAGTCTTGAGAAACATCCTAATAAATACTACTACATATAAGGGCAGGCAATAGATAGCTGTGGTTTGCTCTTACTTACCATAGTGTCTGTAATTAAAATATGTTGTAAGATCCATATCATGTGCTTGAACTCAAAATATTCTTTTAAGTCTACAGCCACATGAAAACTGAAGAACAATTCCCTATCTAAAGGATGTCATATATGAGCTACATAACAGTTAGATGTATTACAAGGAAATTTGATTTGTCTCTGCAAATTAGGTCTGGTGCTACAGTTCTTAGAATAGTATCAGACACGTTGGCTGCTGTGCGTCTTCAGATATTGATGCAACAGAAGAAGGAAACGTTCTTCAAAAAATACTCAAACCTCTTTTTCTTTTGTGAGAAGTAAAGCCGAGGCCTGCCATTGGAAAACCTCAGTTGAAGAACAGCTGTGTTAGAGCATACATGAACCGCCCCCCATATGTGAATGTCAGTAAGACCTAAAACAAATACTGTTTCCTTTAACTAAGGATGATATGTCATTAAAAAATTGTTTTTAATAGCATGGGCACAACCTCTAATGCTGAAGACATGCTTGGTGTAGGGATGAGTAGCTTTTGATCCTCTGCTATTGTTTTTGTGTTTGAAATACTTTTGTATTTGTTTTATTTGTATTCAAATACTTCTGTGTTTTACAGTGTTAATGTCTGGCTTGGGAAAAAGCATTGAACTAAATAGATATGTATTTTAGATAATAATGTAAATTCAAAAAAGAAGTAATTTTGAATATACTACCCTTAAATCCCTTGCTTGTCTTCTAATTGATCTTTTAGAAGATAGGATCCCTCAGCCTTGACCGACTTAATTTTTTTGTCATACATAGGGTAAGTTGCACAGGGTAAGTCACTGTTAAGGCAGATACGATGTCAGTGAGATACAGACTGGCACCGACGTGGCGTTTTAAGTTACCACCATTATGTACAAGTATATTCCAAGCAATGCTTTATTTAAAGGAGGGAAGAAAAAAAGAGTGAGGCATTCACCTTTCCCTCTGTTGTGCACTTCTGAAGTGGCATTTTGGAAGTGCTCTGCCCTTTTTTTCTGAGGGGAAAAATAAGTTGCAATCTGCCATGTTCAAGAGGACATGGCAAGAGAATAATTAAGCAGTCGCGCATAAAATTAGCAAGTTAGTTCCATTCATTTTGTAATCTTTGTTGTAAAGATCCAGTTTAAGGAGAACAAAGTACAGACACAATATGAATCTCATTTTGTGTTTTCCTTTGCTACAGAAAGTGTTGATAAGCTCCTTCTGTAAATGAACAGAAGATTAGGGAGAAAAGCAAACCAGAGCGCTCTTGTTGTTTTTCTGTGATGAAAGCTGACAGCATTACCGTTCCCTTTGTTCTTCGCTGTAAATGTCGTCTTAAATATCTTTTATTGCTCTGTATTAAAGAAGATGATGTGACATGAGGGTAAAAAAGGTGAGAGTGAGTTACCATTTCCTATATACTGTGTATCTTTTTTGCAGTATTGAGAGCTGGCACAATGCTTTTTCTATGGACAAATCCAACCCCTTGTCTCTCCTGATTAGAAGAGAGATGTTCTGAGCATCTGTGGGAGTGAAAAAAAAAAAAGCCTGGAGATAGCCTAGGACTATTTGTAAGTTACTCTGAGAGAATTTTAGGATAATTGTATTGGAGAGAACAGCTCAGGTCCCCTCTGCCCTGTCTGCTGGAGCAGGGGGAAATTTCTTTTCCTCACAGAGAATGAGGTAGTAAAACGAAGTGTGTTTACCCCAATAAATAATTTTGAAAATTGCTATTTGGCCCCACTGGAGTTTCCTTATCTCTAGTGATTGTGTACTGGAGTAAATTCAGTTTGTGACTTAAGTCTGGCTGGGTACTATTCAGCAAAGCCATTCTCTAGTGCCATTTATAGTCAGTGGTTAAAGTAATTTCAAAAAAGGGGGAACTGTGATGTGATATGGTTCACTCAAGACAGGAAGAGAAAGGTCTTCCCCTTCAGCAGAGGAGAGGAAGAAGCACTCCGTTACTCAGTCTCCTCTTAATACCCTTCTTGCTAATATCAAAGTTGACAAAGTATTAGTTTAAAGGTAAAAGTGAAATAACAGCAGTGGGACTGTAGAAACCAGGGGTCACTTAAACTCCAGGTTGCTTACCAGAAGCAGTACTTGTCTGAGGTCTAATCGGTAATGAACACGAAAGCACTTGTTTCCTTCTAAAACGTTTGCATGCTAGTATTGATCACCCAGGATCAAGCACATTGAAAATGTGCGCGTAGCATAACAACTAGTGTTTGTAAATCAGAGAATTTGCTTATTCATCTCAAATATATGAGATAGTCTTTTGAAGCCTGTTAAAGGCCAATGGCAAAGGAAGTGTGATTTTGAAAAATACACAGCATTGACTTATGTCCACTGCTATTAAATTTAAATCCATGGTTCAAACTCTGAATGCATTTGAAAATCCCACTGTTAGAGTCATTGTGGATGTTAAAATGGCTACTTAAATTTAGGAAGAGAATAAGATTATACGAAAATGTGCTGCTTAATATCCAGGAAAAATCTGTTTAGTCCTTGATGTGTAGTATTATGGCTCCTATAAAATAAGGTTAAAAATTGTGATATTGTCAGTGAGAGTATTTACGAAGCTGGTGGAAGTGAACATTTCATCAAAGCTGAATGCAATTCGAGAATGTTTTTTGTAAGTGTAGGTTATCCTAATAAAGATTGTTATGAAGAGAACCGTAATGATTTAATAGCAGCTAGGTTTTGCAAAACCATCCTAGATATATCCTTTTATATTCCTTTACCCTTCATGTAAAACATGAAATGTAATAAATGTACCAGAAAGGACAAAATCCTATTTCATTGTCTGTCTTTTACGAGTTTAGTATGCTTGGGGACAGTCTGCTCTCATGCTATTAGCTTCAGTGTCCAAGTGCTCTTTTTATTTTACAATAGTGCTTGAAGTAAGGTTACCATTTTTAAGCAACATCTTAAAAAGCCTTGAGGCACGGTAAGGACTCGAAGGTATTCATAGAATCTAAACCGCAAGCTGCTGACAGGAAGCTACTGCTACAGCTCCCTTCCCCCATGTCTTTCTTTGGTTAACATCTCAGCCTTTTGGACAAAATGAACCAAGAGATCAGAAGGAATATGCTGCTTGTGCAATTTGGACTTTTTCAGTTCCTTATTAGAACAGAGCAGCCTAAGGAAGCTTTCATGCTTTTAAGCTAGCAACTTAAACTTGTCACTGACTTAAAATTTGCAAAAACTGGGATTTTAAGTGCAACTTTTGTGTAATGGGTATGTGTTTGTGCCCATAATTATATACTAATTATTAAAGACTTACTCATTTTATGCCTAATAATATGACACTACTTTTTATGAATGCTTGGAGAGCATTCAACTTTGCTTTTTTTTTTTTTTTCTTCCTATTCAATGTTTAGGAATCCTGAGTGCATGATCATGTAGTTCAATCTAGAGTATTTCAATTCAGGAATTCAAGTGAGCTGGGAATATTGCTCCCAACAAAAGGGATAAAATGTTAAAAATGTTCAGTGAGCTAAAAGAGTGGAGGCGTGCTTTGGTTAGCAGGAGTTCCAACCTGCCCTTCGGTATTATTGAATACTACATTTATGCTTCTATTTTAACTGTCCTCCTAGAGGAAAATGCTATAGTTATTTTACACTTACGCTGTGGATACATGACACCAGATTTTGCTTGATATAATTTAGACCTCTGCTGAGATGCTGTGGCAGAGTATGAGAGCAGTGAAACAAGATGCAAGTATGCACAAGACACATGTAACTGTGTAAAATGCAAAACAGAAAATCCCCCTCAAACTCTTCAGTTTGGATATTTCTATCTTAACTTCAAATACTGTGTTTTTACTAAAAGAAGAAAACGTGCAGCTTTCTTTCTTGTCCTTTTGGTCATTAGGTTGTCCTCTAACATATTCTGGAGTGTCTTTTAAGATGATGTTCTTCTGTTCCTTTTGATCTGCTTCCCTACTGCGCACCAACCTGCCCACCTCACCTCATTTTTTTAGAAGACTTTGGAGAAAGTCTTGTATCTTTTATGGTTGTTGATTCCCCAGGCCTTTCAAGTCTCCGTAGTTTGCATTTCTGTAGCTAGCTTGCCTACAAATAGGAGGAGGCATGACTGAGGAGCTGGGAGGGAAACCTGTTTGTGCACATTGGTGGGTTTTTTGGTGGTTTGTTTGTTTGTTTTTTTTTCTGGATGGTTTATTCCTCAAGTGTATTTTAGGAGAAGACGACAGAGAGGGGATGCAGTTTAGTGGAACTGGAAGAATGGATGTGGGCAGTGAGAGACTCCAGAATTGGGATAGCTGAAGGTGATGTCGGTGAAAAAAGGGGTAGCATCCCACAGCTGGAGATTACCCATGTGGAAAGTAAATTCATGAGTTTAAGAGAGTCTTCCTTTGTGCTGCAGCTATCAGTGCTCAACACCTAAAGCTTAGATTTCATTGTTTGAGTCAATTGAAAAATAATATTAAGCTATATGTGGAACTTTGTGTAATCAAAACCAGGATATTTTATCTCTGCATGCTGGAATCTACTGATGATGGTGTTTCTAATTAAATGTTGGTGAGGGTGCCACGACTGTAAATTGCCTTTTACATGTTTGTGTCTGTATGACTTTGACACCTCAGCGTATGCTGCAGCAGTATTTGGCAGAGGTATATTTGTGTAGTTGGTGTTTGAAATTTCCTATTTGTTTTTTTAAGGGCCTGACAGAGGTGCCATTATGTGAAACTAAAGGTTTGCTTTTAAGCCACTGTTTTTTTCCCCTTTTGAATGGGTTTCCTTTCATTCTGCTTTTTTTCAGAAAGCTCTCATCCTTTCTCCTTCCTCAGATGCTTGTGATTTGATTTAAAAACTAACCTGAACCAGCACAGAATACTAACACTTAAAATATCAGAGAGAAGATGCTCCATATACCTTAATAGTAACCTTTGTTTGGACTAATGTATTCTTTACATCAGCAGCTATGTAATCACCCCAGAGTTCTCTGGCTAAGTGTCCTTTTTCACGTTTGTCAGGTGGGTTAGTTTCAGATATAAATGCAGAAGTTTCTGAAGGTCTTTTCATCCAAAGGTTAATGATGGATTATGATAAATCATCCATGTGTGCATGTGTGTGTATACACCGAGCACTCTGAACAGCTGTATGAAAGACCACATACACCTTAAGAATCCCTACCTTTCAATATTTGTTATTTAAATCTCTGAAAAAATGTTGGGGGAGTTCTCCTACCGTTAAGCCTAATATGTTATGCCTACCTTGTCATATCAAAAGCAGTATGCTCTTTCATCCAAAATTCTGAAGTTATAATGTCGGGGAAAAAACACAGAAGATTGAGCATACTCTGAAAACTAATAAGTAATCTGAAATATTTGAAACATACATTCTTTATAGTGTAATATTTTTCTTATATATCTTGTGTTAAATAAGCAAATGCAGTTTTTGCCTGTGGAAATTTGAATGTCCTTTAGACTTCACCTTTGAAGGAACTGATCCTTGAAAAGGCAAAGGTTAGTACTTATGCCAATACTGCATACAAAAGTGAAGAATAGTAAGATTGTCGAGCATGGGCAGAAAAACATCCCTCTGACTGAGTAACAAACTGCTTCGCTGAAGAAGCAAATAGAAGTTTTGTAGTTTCTTTTGAGTAGGTGTGTATCAGCTGGTTTTATCCAGACATCAACCTCTCATCCATTAATAAACCTTAGTTTGAGAGCAGTTATGTCTCTCAACTGCATATAAAATGGGTATTATTTTTATATACCGTATGTATGCTACTATTATGCAACTGAAAGTCAGCCAACCAGAAAAGACTATTTCAAAGTCAGTTGATAGGGAACATATTTTAGACATGCAGTCGAGAGATCTAAAATTTTCTCAAAGAAAATGAGAGTGCTTAAGATCAGTCTTTTAACCCAAAGACTGGAATGGGAACAGAGCGTAGCCAAAGAGCTTACCACCTATTTCAGTGATTAATTTTTGCTGTGTAGTTAAAGATGTTTTTTTCCAAAATTTGATGAAGATAAGACAAGACCTGTTTGGGAAGAAACTTATATGCGTGTTTTGAGAAGTAGCATGTCAACATATGGGTTGGCATTGGAAATATTTTTCACTGCTAAACATAGCTGCTTTATTTCTGTTTACACATATCTGCCAAATAAATTCACTTTGAGGGTGGGCGTAAAGCTCACTTTTCAACAACACAACGTTCAGGTACTAAACTAGATGCCTAGATTTTGAAAAAGGACTTGATAAGCTTATGGATTCTTGATGACTTTTGCTGTGTCTTAGAAAAAATTACTCTGATTTAACTGCGTATTTGGAAACTTAACTGCTTTGAAGACCTTAACCACAGGTGAGTGTTCTTTCTCACTGGTATCAGGATACTTTGTGAAACTATTGCCATCAACATTTGTTGATAATTTAATATTTCTGTTTAGTTAAACATCAGAAGTAAGTATGTGCCTAGTCCTGGAAACAGCTGTCTATGGTGAGAAAATGCTGCCTGTTTGGGGAGACAGTGAGTTGCAAAATGTCTATTTTTGACTCTTCCAAAAGTAGAGAAGTACTTTAAAAATGTATTTTATCTGCTGTTAAAGTGTAGGATTTGTAAGTTGTTTTTATTTATTTATTTTTTTTTAAAAAAAGAGGGTTAAAGTGATGCCCACCAAAATACTTAATAAAACATCTTAAACTCAGGGATTCTCTCCACTGCTGTAGAATGAAGTAAAATACTCCCTCTAGTGTACTGCTGCTGTAAATACGTGCAGGAATAGTGGACATGATTTACTGAGGAGTACTGCTGCAGGAAATTACCAAATAGTATTTTGGCAAGAGATGTGGAAGGTGCTTACATAAACTGGAGAGACTGGTTTACAACATTGAGTCAAGTGAAACAATAATAAATACCAAGCCAAAAGAAATCTGCTGTTGGAGTAATTAATGAAGTAGGAAGTTGATGGGAGTGCGTGGCTCTGGTCATCTGGGCTGGAGGCAGGGACGAGGAGCATGGTCCCTTACTGGGGAGCCCTCTGCTATGTGCTTCCCCTTGCAGGGCCCGAGCATAGTTTCATGCCATATTTTGCATAAACCGGTTATATTCTGAGAAACAAACGTGGGTGTTGCTGTCATCTTGAAGTGAGTGTGGCTTTGATGGGACTTCTAAAGAGCTGCTTAACCTCTGTCTGCCAGAACTGGTATAAAGTAACTACGCTGAGGGAGATGCAGGTGGGGTTTCCTTTTCATGTGCCTGCGAGTCTCTTGCTAACAGCTCCAGTCTTTTGGTTCAGGGTAGGAGAGACGCAGAGTTATTGTACTTCCCCAGTTTGACTAGATGAAGGGATTTAGTTGTTGCTGGATGTTTCTGAGTTTTAATTTTTTAAACCTATCATAGCTAGTTAGAACATAAATATAAATGTTTACTTAGTACTTATTTCTCACCTCCTAGTTCAGGTAGTAGTATGCATGCAAAGGTGCTATGGTGCTTTGTGCAGTTGTTTGTTATAGAGTAGTCCCAGCTGTGGAAGCCTTATTGTTCTGGACTTTGAGCAAGCATTAAAAAAAAAAAAAAAAAAAGCCATGCTTCAAAGACTGCTAACTTGGGGCTTAGAGCTAAGATCTAGTTAGCCTTAGTCAAAAGTACAGGAGGGTCTGACTGAATGAAGCGTTTGAATCCCTGCTGTGGGAGAGAATTGGGCAAGCATTTAGCATTAAATGGGTTAAACAGGTTAAAAAAGTTCCTCTGAAAATAAGAGAACAAGGCAAAAATAGCACATGAAAAGCGTTCGATTTAATGTTATGGCTATTCATTATATTTATGGTATACTGTAATTCTGGAGTTCAGAATTACATATATGTAGCTTCCCTCACACCAGCGGGCGTAAGACTTCAAACTTGAGGTATTTAGAAGAACTCCTGTGTCTGTCTGTCTTTGCCCGTTTGTTTGAAAACCAGATGTTTCACTGGTGATAATTTGTTTTTATGAGCTTCTAATGAAATGCTGCTTGTTTTTCTGCCAACCCAGCCCATAACTAACTTACACCTTCTGAGTCCAGGCTGCCACGAAGCTAGAAATTCAGGAACTCTTCCTACGGTGGATCAGAACAAAACAAGGAAACTTCATGTGGAAGAAGAGGAGAATCTTTCCTTGCCCCTCTACCTGTTGGAGCAAATGAATTTACATATACATATGTGATATTGTCTGTTGACCAGCAGTAGTTTCACAAATGCTTGTTTTTATAAACATTCCTGACGTTTTTCTCAGAATCCTTAAGCTTAAGGGCAGCAGTCAATGGGCAAACTTCTAATTCTGATTCTATTTTGTAGAAATTATGTTTATTTTAAGTTAGATATCTTAATCTTAAGTATATTGGGATGATTAAGGGTCTTCTGTTCATAGTTACTGTTTTCTGAAATAAAGGAAAAAAGTCTATGCCCGTTATTTTATTCCTTTTATGATATCAGTATTGACGCATTCACCAGGTACTTCTCAAGAATACAGTGTCTCTGCTGAAATACCCTCAGCTGTTGTGATGAGATAAGCGTTTTCCTCTCTGGATTATCGAATATTCTGCTTTTGCTAGAAATCTGCCTGCTGGCTTCCTAACACATTAGCTTTCTCTGCATGCAATGCCAGAGCCTTTGCATTTGTTCCAAGGGTAGTGAAAATTATTAGTCTTCATTTCTGAGTCCTTAGTGCAGTCACTCTGGTGCACCCAACTTGTAACTGCCATATTCGATTTTCTGTAGTCATATAATTTCTCTCTTTACCTTGATTTGTATGTTCTCATAAACACTTTTCTGGCTTTTTCAATATGTTTTTTTAAAAAACAAGGATTTGCATCAGTTTCTGAAAAAGCTGCTCTCCTGCCTGTTAATTTCCAATTCTTGCTATCGTTTTTGTATTGACAACTGCAGCAATGTGATTTGGCAATGCATTTTGGAAACAGTGTTTGCTAGAGTTATCTGCTCAAAATTCAGAGTTTCTCATACAAATCTTTTCATATTGTCCTGAAACAATTATAATTAGCTATAAAGATTACACGATACTTGCACAGGGTTTGACTGTGCTGGATGAGTGAGAATCCCCCATAAGGAAAAGGGTTTGCATGGGTAGAAAGCTTTGAAAAAGATCTGCGTGCTGAGACATGTTAAAACGTGAAAGGAATAGTTAGTTCAAAAGACTTACCCCTCTTTTTTGATAATCATTAAACCTCTTTTCCTATGGTTTTGTCAATCAATATTTTCCCATCTGTCAGGACAAACCATTCTACTACTATTGAATTTTCAGTTCACTTCCCGTAGTATCTTGTTTCATGTGTCTTGCAGTTCTGCATGGGGAGGATCTTAGAGGTTTGCAGAGACATTGGTGCATAAATCAGAAATCACCAGGTTTCAAATTAACAGGACTTTAAAGGAATCTTTCCCTTTTCACCTTTTGACTAACGCAAAATAACTTCCAATTAACTTTGTTTAGTCAATTTTATTCACAATTTAAAATTGCTGTCTAGCGTGTGTTGCAGTGTTTGTTTGTGAAGGAATTAATTTGCCTGTGGCTTTGAGTAAGTTCATAGTGTGTTTCTTCCTCTTCGCCTTTTCTGTAAGGCAAAAGATTTTGATTGTTTTTTGTGGCATTATTTTTCACAATAACTTAGGTGAACCCTAAGTGTTCTGTTCAAAAGAATGGTATAACTTCTTTTATTTTGAAATTTGCTCATCCACAAATGAAGCCCGATTTGTTCTGGAGACTCTTTAACTTCAATTTGAACTCTGTAGATTGTTCTGTGTGGTTTTTACTTTGTCTTTTTCCTTTGTAAATATATCATTGTCCTTCCTTTATGAGAAGTGTACTTTTAATGTTGTGGAATTTATGATCAGGTTAGTCTGGTAATTAGAACTTCCAAAATAAATAATTTTAATTGTAGAGATTGTTCAGAAATGTTCAAGAAATGTAAAACTGCTATACCTAAAATGTAATGGTACCAATACAAACCTTTGGAAATTTAGCCTCTGTTTAATATGGATTTTGAGTTGTAAGAACCAACCTCTAACTTCTGCAGAGTTCAGTAACTTTATCATAAGAAGTGTAGAAGCCAATACTGGTTGTCGTTTTGGCTCTTCCTTTCTCTAGCAAGTCAGTCTTGACAATCTGATAGTGGTCAAAATGAGAGAAATCATCAGTGGCAGAGGGTAGGCAGAGTACAAATTGGTCTTACAGTTGACAGCAAAACAATTCCATGTATATGACAAAATTTCCTTCCCTGCCCTCCATAATGTTCTGTTTCTCTCATGGGATGACCTTGAGTGCTTCTGGGCAATCTTTTCTTAGAAAGAAATCTCCCAGAATGCTGCCATCTTCTAAAAATAAACCAAGCTTACAGGCTCGGATGTGTCGCTGCTTTTCCTGTTTGCCTAAGAGGAGACTACACCTCTCCCTGCAGAGTCCTGCGGAGGTGGCTTTCTGCTGGTTTGTCGTTTGGCTCCCTCTTCTGGCCAGAGTTTGGGAACGCGCTAATGAATGTCTTCAGTTTCTCTAGCTGAGAGAGAACACCTTGGGAGCAGCCTGTAAGATAAAACCAGGTCACAGTTGCACCCATGTCCGATTGAAAATTGAACGTCCAGTGTAAAACTACTATATGATTAGGCTTTTAGCAAAAGTAAATAATGTTTAAAACTTGTAAATAAGGGATTTTCCTCTCTTTCTGCCCCTATTGTTTCTCCCCACATCAAAAGCACTGAAGACCAGATGGTGGGCAGCAATCCATGGGCGTTGAGTGCCCTCAGTGTTTGGCATGACCAGATCCTGGGTCAATCTATGGCATTTGTGAAACAGTCTTACTGATAATTGAACACTAGAGAACAAAATGTGGAGTTACATTGCTTCCATTCTACAACTAAACATGTTTTCTCTTTCCTTTTTTTTTTTTTCTGCAGGTCATAGAAACACTCTCAAAACTTTCTCGCACTCCTATAGCAATAGGCACAGGAATAAGGTATGTTAAAGCCCTAGGGATTTGTGGGAATAATATCTCTTGCACAGTGCTCCTTGGAAAAAAACACTAAAAGCAGTTTCAGGAGTCATGGAGCTTTTAAGGGGAGGTTAAATGATCAGACAGAAGTAGAATCTTTTCCCCAGTTTATCTGTAAAATGGATGATGCAGGAAAGCAAGTATTTGCCACAGGCCTGTGAAGCTCTATTTCATGTAAATGCTGAAGTATTGGACAGACGATGTTATAGTAGAAATCCCAGCCCTTTCCGTTTTTCTAAAAGCTATAAAAATAGTATATCTGAAACAAGGGCTATAGGAGCCCTTTCCCTCCATTGTCTTCTGTGTGGCGCTCTGACCAGCTTGCAGGCTGAGCGATAGTTGCGTTCAGGGAATTTTTCAGCTGGAACATGTTGTCATAGACCACCCAACAGGTTGGGGCACTTTCCATTACAAGCCCCTTAAATGTTTTGCGCTAGCTAAGAAAACATGCCTGAACGTAGGGAAGAAGGGAATGGAGAGATACAGGGTGTCCTGACAGCCAGTGTTCTCCACTAAGCACTTCACTGGTTGCAAATGATGCTGCTCTGATGGATAACTAACCAAGGCTCTGGACCTTGAGCTCCAACGAGTTCAGTGGGGCATCTCTCTCTGGTATATTTACTGAAGTACGTGAGGTCTTCTGGTGTTTGAATACAGGGTGGACAAATCAATAGTTTGGTATTATGGAACCTGGAATAATTTTGAGGCATGAGTTGCATGTCAGACTGCTGCCACATTGATCTGTGTGGAGAAGAATGGGTTTTCTCCTCTTTCCCCCTTCTGAAAATCAGCAGAACTGCCAGGTTTATGAGATTGCCATTTAAAACAAATAAGCAAACAGGAAAACCCACCCTCATGAACTCTAGACGTGGGCTGTGAGAACAGGTGAGGAATTGTGTACTTTAACTTCGTTATTTTCCAATTTTTGAGTGATTTGTTTCTGTAGTTGTACCCTCATTATAAATGGTTGATGTTTTCCAAACATAAACAAAAATTCCTAGCCAATTCTATAATGTGTCCAGTGCTAAAAGTTCATATTTCACCGTAGAACTAGTGAGTATTTAATACTCTTGGTTGAAAATCTGACAACGATGTACAGTATGGGTGATTTATAACAACCCCATTCAGTAGGGTTTTTAAAAATATTAAACATCAATTTATAAATACAAGTATAAGTACTTGTATATTTGTCAGAGGAAAAAGAGGGAATCATACACGCCCCTTCACATAGATTAATATTTTTTAATGTTAACATTTTAGGAATCAAACAAAAAACCCTGTGTGACTAGGCCAGTATAATATAATTTACACTATTTTTATTTCTATAGGCCCTTCCCTACAGAAGAAAGCGTTGATGATGAAGATATCTACAAAGGTCTTCCTGATCTATTAGAGTATGTTGTAAATCTTTAGCTAAATGAAAAATTTTGGCTTTCAGTTGCACATTTTTTTTTTTTACATAATGTTATTAAATACACAGTTTTAATGGGAAAAGGATTTTTTTTGATTTAAAAAGGTTTGGTTAGTCGTTATACTGACCAGAAAGAATTAATTATGAAATCCGATTGTGAAGAAGTGTGCTTTCATAAAGGGTGTTGGTAGTAAAATAAATCATGAGTGCATCTTTGAATCATCTGTCTGGCCTATCAGAATGCTTTGGTAGAATTACAATATCAGTAAAAGAAATCATCTTGATCTTGCAAAGAAAATACATGTTTGGATTGCAATTCAAATGGCTCGGGTAGCTTCTCTAAAGTCAATGAAGCTCCTCCTATGAGTGCGTTTGCCTCTCTGGGAAAGTGTTTGCAGGATTATTAGTTATTGCAAATGTTCACATTGGCTTTGGGACACGAGCAAGATAGACATGAGCATACTGCCTGGTATTACGTGGTAGACTGCAGCCTTATTTAGAGGATTAGTGAGGCAAACATATCTGGCATAAACAACTTGATTCAGCGGTAGAAAAAAATGCTTTTGTATCCTATGTTTAAGATCTCTCACAATCCATTAGGAATTGTGTGGGACAAGAGCAAAGATCTGAGCCGCTATTTTCAAAACTCCTTGTCCCACAGCTCTGAGTTCACCTGCCCTCAGTTTGTTGGTCCCCTATCCCGCTGTCTCTGGGCCCTCTGACCGCGTTGTACGTTGCTTGCCAGGGTGCCATGCAGTAGTTGCTCTTTGCAACGTGGCTCCGTGTCCTTGCTGTGCTATTAAAAAGGAAAAATCCCCATGATGTTTGGTGTTGCCCAGCCTGTCGCCTTCCCTGCAAAACTCCTCCTTGTCCCCTGAAGCTGACTGGCTGCCTCATAGCTGCTTTTTGCTCTGTGTAACTGAAAATGCAGAAGGTAGCTACTGCAGTCTCCTCCAAGCTGGAGAACTGAGTGGGCTGGAAGTGATATCCTGATCTCTTAGACAGCTCCTCGCCTCTATGCCCAGGTTGCTCTTGATTTGCGTCTGGAGAGAGAGGCATGGGCAGAGGTGGCTTTTCTGGACTCTGTTTTTATTTTCCCTTATTCCGCTACATCCTTTGCCTGATTGTTGGGGGTGGGCGGAGGAAGAGCATTGTCCTGCTTTATCATAACTGAATCCCATGAGAAATATGAACATGGTACTTTTACAAATAAACCTTGAGTATCTGTATTATGTACTATATTGTTAAAATATGCAGTTCTCCAGAGTTGATGTACAGAAATACTAACCTCGAAGTCCAAAGAGAGTAGAAATAGACTCAGGTAGAACCAGCTGTTCTTATTTATGAAGAATTCTGTTAATGTTTGTGGTATCAGCAGTATCTAAAAGTACTCTTCTGAACAGTCTTTCTGAAGGGCATGCAAGTTTAGAATTCGGAGATAAAGTTGGGGGGGGAGGCAGAAAGGGAGAAGGTAAACAAATCTTGCCAAAGAAATTGAGATCAATAGTTCCTCTTTTGCATCAAATAGATATTATTTACTGATATTTGATAGTTGTGTGCTGTCTCAATTGTATAAGAAGCAATTCAAGTAGTACTCTTTTCATAAGAAACAAAGTGCTGGAGAATGATGCAAGTAACCCACACTTTTGAGTTTCTCTTAATTAGTGAAATATATTTGGCTAAAATAGTCTAATTGTCTCTGAGCCTAAATGTTGTCTAAGGAATTTAGAATGAATCTAAGGCTTTCCATTAGGTAGAGCCATAGTAATTAAATGTTTCCATCCTTGCTCTGCCTTTTTCTCAGATTTTGTTCCCTAGAAAGGAGATGGTAAAATGGAGCATGCCTACACTGCATCTGAAACGGTTCCTAGCATTTCACATTAAGCACTAGCACACCTTCATCACTAGTGTAAACTGAAATGTTAGACGAACCTGTAGCACCTGAGTTGTGGTTATGTACTTCCTCTCTCTTCTGGGGCATGACTGTCTTTTGGCAGAGATGTGTGTAGTATCTTTAAGCCGCTAATATTTGTCTGTTGAATCCTAAAGATATTTTTCTTTGTCACTCCATCTCTTAAACCTTAAAATGCTTTATTTGTTTATCCTTCACATGTCCTGTGTGAAAAAATAATTTGTGATATGTGTTTAATGAGAAATAAGAAGTTTACTTGGTTTACGTTTATAGTCCTAACCATAGACATGGTGATTTTGTCTGGATTTTCAAAGTAGTCTGTTTGGCAGCTGTGTTGATATTGATTCTCAATCATGTTGGTGTCTTTCTTTGAAATCACTAGTCTCTGCTGGTGGACCGTTGTTCTTCAGTACTGACAAGTCACCTTACATAAATGGTTGTCCCTCCTAAGTCTAGACTTGCATCTCAGTGGACAGACCCTCACTTGGAAGCTCATTTAGAGTGCAAAACAGTGTTATCTTCCAAAAATAAAACCCTCAAAACTATCTGGTCATGTCTCTATATTATTCAGACCAGATTAATATCAATATCCTTTAGAGCTGTTGTGTAGACATAACCTAACAAATCTGGGTGTAAGAGAGCTGCTGCGTGGTACAAGCCTAGTGCAAAGTAGGTAAAATTGCAGCAAGGCTGACTCTAACAAAGATGAATTAGCTTACGATAGACTTGAATATTGATTTTATACTGAGGTATTTCTGTAGGCTGAGTAGCAGGAGTTCAGTGATAGGTGGCTGGAGGATGTTTTTGCATTATAATTAAAACCTATCAAACGCTTTTGTGAAGACTCTGTTTTGTTGAGCTATCTGTTTGAAAAGTCTCTTATATTTTGGGTAGTGGAAGGTTGCTATGGGGTAATTATTTCTTTAGGCAGGAAGGATACCTGTATCAGTGTCTTGCATCCTCATGGATGCAGTGGGACAGTCAGCAGTCAAGTGGGACAGTTCCCTTCCACTTGATGTGTGGGAGGAGGGACAAAGGAAAGAGAGTGGTCAAGCAGTACCGCTTGACAAGAGTGTCCTGACCAGCTTCTTTTGATGCCCTCCTTCTCTGTCCATACCCTGATTTAGTTCCTGCGTGGTTCTAAATTTATTTAGTCTTCAACATTGTGTTGATTTCATACAATCATGTTTTAAGTGTGGCGAGGTAAGAAAATCAAAGGACTTGATTCCCCTTAATGAGTTGTTATCCTAAGATCTGTTAATCTGTTTATTTTTACTCTAGCAATCTTTTCCTATGAGGAGTGCTTCCTTGCAGAACTGACATGGTAACTTACCTATACTGCAAATTTTGTTTTTCATTGTGTTTTCCTTTTACCTTTCAGTGAAACTGGTGTAGAAGAAGACGAGGAGTTATACGATTGTGTCTATGGAGAAGATGAAGGTGGGGAGGTATATGAAGACCTAATGAAAGATGAAGCAGCACAGCCACCTGTACGATTTCTAATTCCTTGTTATTTTTCAAAAATTGCAGTTACGTTTTTGCCGTTTAATGTTTATGAAATTCTATCTTTATGGCTGGTTTCATGGCAACTTAGCTCATGTTCGGCTGCATGTAGAGCTGTCATGTGCAGTACATTGTCTCCTGTATAAGACTTTGTGCAGTCTCTTGGCAAAGGGTCAAATGCTATGGTAGTTTTTAGAAAGAAATGTAATTTTTTACTGAAATAAAGTAATGACTTATTTTGCTAAGATTTATTCAATTGTGAAAATTAAGATTGACTAGCTAATTAAGAGCAATGTCAAGTGTTCTACTTTAAAAATCGATATGATATAATATTTTGAAACACCGTCGCTTTGGCTATAATTGGAACAACTAATCTGGAAGTGACAACGAATAATCTTTTCATGCCTTATTCAACCATGTAGTCTTTTGTTGATCATAAGGCTGGTCTCGCTTGAGATTTGGATAAGTAGCATGCTTACTTTACCATATAAAGGCACTACGATCAGTTTTCAAAACTGTCTTGAAAAAATACAGACTTTTAGTTATTAATCAGGGGAAACCCCTTCTAATGATGTACTTGTCTACCTTTCAGAGACGGGTAATTTACTGTCTGGAAAATGTTAGTGTTTGGCCATGATAGTGCATGTTTTTTAAAGACAGTTAAGATGATTGTTTTCTTCTCCTCTTATACTGTGCCTCATGTTGTCTTAAGTTGGAAATTCACCTCTGCTCTTCCAAGTTACGTTTTAGTAATGTTGGTGAATGAAGAAGTGAGACATTCTAAAGATCTTGTTTGTTTTTTCCCTTATGTAACCTTTTGATAAAAGCATGAAAGATACCTAACATGATTTGTGTTTTCTGCTTTGACTGTGATTGCACCAAATTACCACTCTCTGTTGAAAAGACTATTTTCTTTGGGAAGATTATTGCCTCGCTTTGTTTTATATCATAGTAACAGATTAATTTTAGAGTAACATATTACTTTCTAGACTGTTTTGCTGCTAATGCAAAATCTTACAGATAATACACATAAATCGTGGAAGAGATAAGGAGGAACTTGTGCTAGTTTTGCACATTTTGCTTAATTTGGTTTAACCTCTATGTTTTGGGCCTCAAAGGAAGCCAAACTAAAAAGTCAGTTGAAAAACTAGATACTGTGTGAATATTATCAAGTTGCATTCACTTGCAGGTAGGAATTTTTAGAGAAGTGTTTGAATTGTAGGAAACTTTTATTTTTTACTTTTTTTTTTTTTTTTAAATACTGAATCTCAAAACACAATAAGTTTTGGCTTAGATAGGATGGGTGCAGGTGTTTTTTTCAACAGTAAAGGTTGATAACCTCTGCCAGTTTGTAGTGTGCAAACTTTCTCTGATTCTTTCCTGTTTTAAATGTCGCTCTCACATATCCGTGTTTGTAACAAATGATTAATATAGAAATCAGAACTTTCACACTCTAATTTTAGTTTCATCTTAAGCCTAAATGCTTCAAATTGATTGTTACAAAAAGTAGATGAAACATGAAAAAATGTTACAGCAAAATATTTTTTCCACAACATGGAATGAATGGAGACATTACAGTTGCTTTGCTCTGACAAGTTTCTTGAATGTGGTAATTATTACTAGTTTGTGATCGTTTGCTCTTCAGATTCATAAACACGCTGCATGCTAATATGACAGTTTTGTGCAGTTCTTGCATTTGAATTCTATGCAAGAATTCACTGCATGTAAGAACATGAGCACAGGACAATCTTCAAGCAGATTTTGAACAGAGCTCAACACGTTTCAGAGTCTCCATTAGCTGATCAAAAATACATCTTTTTAAATCTCCCTCATCCTTGATTTATTGCCATTGTCCTGCAAAGTAAACTATTCTAAGTTTCCTCTGCCAGTGATGACTTGCAAAGACAATTTTTCTTACCTGTGGTGGCATTTGCACGTTATTTTTCTTTTTTTCTTTCTCCTTTTGTCATATTCAAATTCCAGAAGTTTGTAGTATAGATAGAAAATTATGTTGTTAATTTTTGCCAAAAGTGCCTTTGGGAATGATCTGTGTGTTAGGTGAACACAAAACTGAAATAAATTCTGTTACTGAGGTGGGATCCTTGGATTTCATTTGCATTGCTTGTATGAGTTGGTGACCAACAAAAACAAAAAAGTTACAATTGGATTTGAACTTCTATTGGGTACAAAAACTTTTATATTGATGCAAATACTGCAATCAATTTGAGGAGTATTGAGCTCACAAAGGAAAAGATAAGATATAACTAAAGATAAGATATAGCTAAAATAATCCAGAATCCAGAATAATGTCAAGTTTCCTCACTTTATTGACAGTAATTACCTATGGTTAACTCCCCTGGCTCTTCCTCCAAAGGAAGAGAGTTTGGGAGGATATGGTAGACTTTAGGATGAGCCTGATCCACAGAGTACGTTTCTACTGATAATGATAGACTGCATTTTCACAAAACATGTCACTTCTGTCCCTAACTGATAAGGACAGCACTTTAATGTCCATTGTGGGAAAAGCAGTAATCACAAGAATTAGATTTTTAAAGTGTAATTTCTGAGACTATAATGTGGTACCTGGTAGATGAGTGAGGAGCATGTTCCAGTTGCAGGAGCTGCTTTTAGAGGCAAACACAGAGAGGTTAAAAGACATAGCAAAATAGCAAACAGGTGTGTAAACAATGATGAAGCCTTGTGTGTCTGTATGATTTGCAGCTTGATGCCTGATCTACATGGTAGTGATAGATTTCCCCATGCCATTTCCTAATAGATGGCCAAAAATATCTTGGGAGCTGTGTGTGGCTCGTGGACAATTGAAGCGCGACTTTCTATTTGCTGCCCTGTGCTTGTCAGGTAGACTGATGGCAGAGGAAAATAGTGGTGGTATAGCTCTTGGTCATATTGAGAACTTTTTCTAAATTTTTGGAACTAAAGTTTTTCCGTCCTTGAAGGGAAAAAATGTCTTTTGTTCAGTAGCTATTGATCTTTTTCTGAAGGGAGAGAACTGAAATACTAAATGTCTGGTCCTGGACACCCCCTTCTCCCCGGTATAATTGTATGTAACATCTATCTAGTAATCAGGACTATTCCTGCAGTTTGTGAAATTCCTACACTAGCTGAAAAGAGGGTAAGATACTGTCAAGAAGATCCTGAAGGATAACTTGGAAGGGTGTTGCAAACTGGTAAATAGGCTTCAGAAGAAGTGACTGTGCTGTTGCTTATGAAGCTGTGGTGGTTTTTGGAGAGAGCTATAAGTCATCACTCTTAATTTTAACAGTCTATCCAGTCACTGTGTCAGGTCTCCAAGCTGACTTACATGTCACCAGGTGAATTTTCACTCACTGGGCGTGAATGTTTCCATACCTGCTTCCAGGCATATATCTCTTACTAGGAATCAGATTTGCGAATTATCAAAGTTCTAACGCTGTATATCTAATCTCCAGTAGGAATACTTGTAAATTATTTTTATAGAGTGCTGATAATTTCTTCAATTTCCTATGAGTCTGCTGACTTGCACAGAAAAATCTGAGTCTCATTGAAAAGAAACACATATGTATGCAAGGACTCAACTTCAAGAGGTACTGCATTTTCTGCTTTGAGAACAGCTTCATATTGTGTCCTAAGGGAAAGCTCCCCTTGTGAACTCAGAGGAAAAACTAAATAAGTGCAGGAATTAGATTGAATCCAATATTTATGGCAATGCAAAGTTACTTACATGAGTTAGTCCCATTAAGTGTAATGGAATTATTAACTGCTCAGTATTTTAGATAAAATGTCCTAGTCTGGATCTAAACTGAATGTGGCCTTATACGTCAGCTTCCAAAGTATATGCAGAGAGTTAAGCTTTTTGTAACTAAACATTAACTGTTCATAATATTCCTTTAATGCTGAATTTTTGGTAAAACTCTTATAGTCATTAGCTAATTGAACAATAAAAAAAATTCTTGGTAATTGCTACCATTTTTGGAGGCTGGAGTACTCAAAAAATTTCAGGAAGCAGTTATTGTCCTAATTGCTTATTTTAAACAAATAAATACATTTGTTATCCATTATGTGCCTAATAATGACTTAAACTTGACTTCATTGTAATTGCAGAAATATACTGAAAATGACATAAGGAGCTGTTGTCTTGCTGAAATAAAGCAAACTGAAGAGAAGTATACTGAAACACTGGAATCAATAGAAAAAGTAAGATACTATTCACTTATAGAGTTGTTATTTATATATTTTATAATTATTATTTACAGTCTAGAAAATATAATGACACATTTGATGTGTACTTTTTTCCTGGCAGTTTTTCATGGTGCCATTGAAAAGGTTTCTGTCAGCATCAGAGTTTGATACTGTTTTCATCAACATTCCTGTAAGTAATTGCATATTTAATGAGAAGTTACGCGGTTCATATCTTGGTACCGTTTTGGTGTCAGATGCCATTGCACAAAGTGATTTTTTGAAATAAGGTGCACAAGTTCTCATGAAGCATTTACGTAGATATTAGGATGCTTAACGAAAAAGAGCTTGCACAATATTTCTCCCCCCCGGTTTTTCCTAGTTGAGGAAATAAGAGAAACAGTACTAGCCAGATAGTGAGTGCCTATAAACGGGAGTATCTTTGACCCATAGCTAGCTAGTAATTCATAGAAGATGGGTTGTCTTTTAAAATATGCCAATATTGTAGTGACTGTACAAAGTTGTGACTGTTAAGTTGCTTACCACTCAATGTTGAGCAGTGCTTTTAGTAGGAACTCTGTAGATACTGTGCAAATCCTGGTGTCTAGGCTGTATATGTTATCACTGAAGACATTTTAAAGTGAAGCTAACTTACAACTTTGGATCCAGAATCTGGCACTGGAAAGGATAAAGAAACCTTTTATGAAATATCTAGGAGAACTTCTATTTAACTGAAATCTGTTAAGCTTTCTGTAATTATTACTTTGCTCCATTTATTTTTGGCCTGTTCACAATTATATGACAGTTTATGTCTTTTCTAGGCGGGGTTACAAGTATTCAGTAGACGTCTTTCTAATACTTTAAAGGAAGACACCAAGCATGGTTTGCCATCTCTCCTAACACAGACAAAAGAATATTCTTTTACCAAGGCAAATTTTAAAGGAAGACTCCCAAAGTGTGGCCTGTGGACCACTTCAACCTACAGAACCTTTATTACCTGTAAAAGATGTTCTCAGTTTTGGTCATCTTGGGCAGGTCACATAGCCTGTCAAGGCTGCAGGATGTGTCAGGTTTTTATTTATTATCTTTGTTGTTGTTTTTTTTTTTTTTTTTTAATTTGGCCCCATCAGGCGGTGGAAGCACAGAGCAGCCTCCCTTGCCCCTGTCAGGCCGTCGGAGCCAGGAACCCCAGTGCAGTGTTCGTGCTGCCCTATTCCCACTTCCTTGCAGGGTTTCCAGAGGCAAGCAGGCCCTGATTCAACCTACCTAACTTACCTTAAGCCTCTCTCCTAAGGTTCAGTGTGCCTAGGCGTATTGGCTCATGCGCGTTTACAGACCTAAAGCCAGCCGACATGACATGCTGTACAGGGTTCTGTAACCACGAAGTATAAGGTCAGTCAGCTCATTTAAAAAAAGCGTTAGGGCATCAGATAAGAGGGAATAAAAAGAACAAAAACTGCTCATTTGAAATGAGCAAGATGTACTAAACTGCTATATTTAGAATGTTTTACTTTGCTTTCCATTGTCAGCGTTCAGTAGTCTTCTGTTACAAGAAGGTACTTATTTCTAACTCCTACAACCTTCCGTAGGTTTCTAAAGCATTAAAAGAAATGTAGGGCTTGCCTTGGCCAAAAATATGTGCAAACATTTTATCTGCTCAGACGTTGGCTCTGTGGTAGTTACTCAGCAGGAAGGCTGGAGGGCAGTGGAAGCTTATTTTAAACTAAAAATAGCTCTGTTACACGGATATCTACAGCAAACTGGGATGTGGAGAGCAAATGCAGTGATCTCAGAACAGGATGGGTTTTTCTCTTTCAAGGAGTTGTGGTGAAGCATGGTGATGTTATATCCATATATATAGATTCTGACAGATGCCTGCTGGACAAAATTACCTGCCAATGTTAAAATATACTTATTGCTAAGAAAAAACCCAACTCATCAGTCTAAACTAATGCATTTCATGAGGGCTCATAGATCAGAATTCCAAGTTCAGTCCTATGACATATATGGCTCTGTGTGCGTGTATGTGCATGCCTATGTATACGTGCGTGCACATAGGTGCATATATACATCTGTGCATGTATGTATATTGAGGCATACATATATACAGACATAGGCATATAGAGGGAAAGATATAACTGATGGTAAGTGTTAAAGCTTTTATTAACTTTTAATGATGATCAATGTTTTAAATTAAACTAATGTTAATGTTTTCAATGGAGATAGAAGCTCAGAATGAGTTTCTGTTCTTATAACATTCAGCTATTTTCTATGGCTGCTGTTTAGTTGAATCTCTGTGTGCTCCTGAAAAACCTATGCATTCCTGTAGTATATTAATTTGAAAGCATTTCTGTAATAATATCTGTGTATGCTGCAACTTAAAATCCTGAGGATATGGTCATACAGTTGTTAGCAGCTGAATTTGATCTATTTTAAGAAGTTTTTGTTCCTGCAGCTGGGATGTGATAACTGACCTTAGGTATATTCTTAATTTTTATCAGTGTGCTGTGAAAGGCCTTCACTACTGTAATTCACTACTGAATTTTGAATATTATTTTTGCAATATATCATAAACTACATTAAAGCATCTTCATTGGCTTTTTTCAGTAAAGTCCTATATTTTTCACTGTGGTGGACTGCACAGCTCTTACAAGCAGGTTATCCTGATTCACTGAGGTGGAGGCTGTAGCTTTTTGACCTATTCTACCTTAATTTGTTGTGACTTCTCTGACAGTACCTATGTTGATGGGTACCGATGTAAGGCTGATGTAATCACTCCTAGTAGCGTACAGATTTTTGTATAACAGTAAACATCGTAGATGTTTTGCTGCTGTACAGCAGGGCTCAAATCTTTCTGCAGTATTCTTACCTTTTTCTCAGCCTGCTGTATTGGGAAACTCATTATGGTTGCAGTTAACTTAGCAGTAGAACGTCACTAATTGACCAATGTAATGTACAAAACTAATTTTTCACAGCTCAGGGACATGAATCATTACTTTATCTTGTCACTAAAGCATTTACTTGACTTAATTTTAAAATTATCATTATAAAATGAAGATGAATTAACAGTGCACGTTTGAAGCTAGAATAAATTAGTCTTTAATAAGTAGTTTTTGGAGTTCGGTTTGTCTTATTGCATTGTATGGAAGATGTGGCAAAACTTGAAATTGGGTGGTGCTCATAAGTGATCTATTTTCTAACTTACTGAAATTGATGGTTCTAACATGAAATCATTTATTCTTATACTCAAAGCCTTTCTCACTCTGTTGTGCGTGTGGTTTTTTTTTTTTTTTTTTTTTTTTTAAAACAATCCATTACTGTTTTAAAGGATTTGGTGAAAATTCACAGAAGTCTAACACAGGACATCAATGATTCCATTGTTAACAAAAATGATCAGAACCTGTATCAGATTTTTATTAACTACAAGGAAAGGTAAGATTTATAAGCTAACTTTTATTAATTTCACTACTCCTATTTTTATTTGCTGAATATTTCTAAAATAGAATCAAATTCAATGTGAGTGTATTTATAAAGCTAATGTTTGACTGGTGTTTTGAATTTGGAAGTCAAAAAGTAACCTATCACTGTATGAGCCTTTCCTCTTCCTCCCCCGGTTTTGGCAATATTGTTACGTAGACAGGTAACATATGTGTTATGAACAAAACTAAGTAGCTTATTTTACACAGTATTTTTTTTTTTCATGCAGATTATCCCAGATATTTTATAGCATGTACCCAAATATTTTATAGTGTTGTTTGACAGGTAAAATATTTTCAAAAGGGGAAGAGAGGTAAAATAAGGCAAGGATGTGTGTTAAGGCCGTTCCAGATAAAAGAGAACAGAAGAGGCGATAACTTGAAAGGAGACAAGGGAAGTGGAAAGCAGAGGGGAGAAGAGACTGGGGGCCGTACTGTGCCCTACTGTCAGAGGCGTGACAGGAAGGCGCACGCTCTCTACCTTCAAGCGGCGAGAGCCAGCGAAGCTCATGACAGGATGGCCATGGCAGCAGGCCCTGCCCTGTAGGCTAGCTGCCAGTTTTTTTACCCACCTTTTCAGACTGTTTTTTCTGCCAACGCTGAGCAGCTGTTGAACTGTGTGGATGAACTTGCATACCTGTGACACTTAGCTGAGAAACAGTTGCACCGTGGACTACAGTGCTGACCCACCTTGACGTAATCCTTGGGTCGTGGTTAAAAATGAGGTTCCCTCTGGGACTGGAGTTGACAAGAACTGTGGGAGCTAATTGGGCTTGCTTGAGGGTGACGGGGAAGGAGGACTGTTGCAGTAATAACGGGCTTGTGACAAATTGGGCAGCAGTATCTGGAAAAGGTTAGACAGGAGAGTTGTTTTTTGAGGGAGGAGGCCGTCCCAGGCTGCCAGTAAACAGTCTTGCCTTCGGAGGCCCTCTGTCTAACCTTTTATGTTGGAACAGGACATAGTTATTTCCCAGGCTATTAGACTTTCTCCTGCTGCAGGAGGGAATTGGAGGGCAAGAAGTTGTTCTGGATAACGTGTGTTTTTCAAAAGTAGCTCTGAGATGTGTGCTTAAAGGGGGAACAAAAGAAACTGAGAACAAACCTGAAGTTTCTGTTGATTATACAAAAGGGAAACAGATGGAGGTAGGCTCAGCATCTTACAGTGCAGTTATTAAAGATAATCAAAAGTGATAAGTGTTAAATCACTATCTTCACCTCAATAGTAGGGGAAAAAAAGGTGAATGGTAAAGATTTGATAAAGGAAAAAGAAATTTAATAGACCACAACAGAAAGCTTATAAGAGCCCAGGAAAGGGGATACAAAAGGAGTCACCTCAAGAAATGTATGAAAATGTGAAAGGAAAGAAAATGTTTTGCAGTGGGGACTAGCAGAAAGAAGCACTTCAGATAGGAGTAAGACACTCCTGATTATAAGAACAGGCTCTTTCAAGAAGCATTGCTTCTCTTTTGACAACTATTGAAAATTTCTGGAGTTTATGTACACTGACTATTATTTTAACCTGAGAGCTCACAGGATATAACCTGGTAGAAACTGTCGGAGAAGGATCAGTTTGGAGAACCTACAATTCCTTTAAAAAAAGGATAGCTGTAATTAATCTTAAGCCTGTTTTACAGAATTTATTCATAATATCCTTTGAAATCTGCAGTATTTTTAAATACTACAGGCTTTTGTACTGTTCAACAGCAGTTATGCTGCTTTGCAGCTTGAGTCCTTATCAGAAGATATACATGTGAACGTTAAAGCAAATTGCAGTGATTTGACAGCATTTTGAAGGTAGAACAATACTGTATTTTCCCCGAATACCCTTCTTTGTGTTTTTGCTGCCCTTTTGGAGTCTGGCTAAATCTCGTCCTTGGTTATTTAGTCACAGTTCCCATTGAAAGAAAGTGTTACCAATCTGTTTATGAAATATGATCAAGGATTGTTCTTAAAACAAATACACGAATATTGTCTTCATTCTTTCTCTTATTTTGATTTAGATTGGTTATTTATGGACAGTACTGCAGTCAAGTGGAGATAGCAATATCGTGCTTAGACAACATCTCTAAGACGAAAGAAGATGTTAAGTTGAAGTTAGAGGTATCAGTGTTTTTAATATACATATATATATATGCAGACATGTATATATAAATACACCCTGCTTTCATCCAAGTGAATAACCTTATAACAAAACACTAGCTAGACTGACGTGTGAGTGTGTATTTTTCATTTTTTGGAGCTTCTGATCAAATGAATGTGTGAGCTTTTGAGATACAGAGCCTCGGATTCTGTCCCCGTGAAGTGAATGGAGTTTTGCCGACTGACATCAGTAGGAATAGGATTTTTTTAAAGGAAGTAGTTGTCAGTGAGGCCCGGTGTTAGTCATGATATCTCAGCTGAGAAACTAGCTAGTCAAGTGTGGCAGTTTGGGACAGATAGTGCCCTTCTGCACGTATACTGGTATGGAGGCTCTACTTCCTCAAGAGCAGTCACCAAAATTATGGTGCTTTTTGAGGTTTCCCTTTAGGGTGCTATGACACCCTTTTAATGTTTTCTCTGGCTCTGGGATTGGAAGTCGTGGTGCGGACCAGCATGCTTTGGGGCACAGTATAATTGTCCCAGCTATTGGTGGGGGCACGGAGGTATAGAAAGGGATTCTGATCCTATAATACAATCTGTAGATTTTAGGTTTCCTAGTCATTGTTTCTTCACAGGAATATGCTTCCCAGCTGTCTGTTCTGCCTTCTGAAAGGACAGACAGTCTGCCCACGGCCTGCAGTGTTGCTCTGGAGCTGCTCTGCTGTAGGTGCTGGCTGGGGAGGCTAACTTAGAGCTGCAGAATGGCACAGAGCGGAGGGGACTGCCAGGCTGAGTGAGCCCTGTCCCGCAGCCTCTCCTTGCAGGGCCTCATGGGTTTTGCTGTCTGCCAAGATCCTGGGTCCTTTTCAGCAGAGCTGCTCCCCAGCCAGCCAGTCCCTAGGCTGTACTGCTGGAGGGGGTTAGTGTGTCTTCAGGGCAGGACTTTGCCATTGTCCTTTTTGATTTCATGAGGTTCCTGTTGGACCTACCTTCAAGTGTGTCACCTGCACGCCCCCTCCCCCACCTGGTAGTGTCTGCAGGGGGACACTCCATCTCTTCCTCTGTTCCATTGCTAAAGACATTAAATGGCAGAGGTCCCAGGACAGACCTCTGAGGAACTCCATTTGCAACTGGTCTCCAGGTAGTGTGTGAACCAATAGACACTGCTCTTTGAGCCTGTTGATCTAGCCAGCTTTGCCCACCTGGATATAAAGATCCACATCCCAACCTGGATATAAGGATGCTATGGGAGACCATGTTGAAAGGCCTGCAAAAGTCAAGGTGTACTCTCCCCACCCATCCACAGATCTGGTCATTTCATCACAGAAGGCAGTCAGGTAGGTCAGCTGTGATTTACCTGTGCAAATCCATGCTGGCTATTCCCAATAACCACCTTCTCCTTCATGTGCCCAGCAATGGCTTCCGAGACGACTTGCTTCATGCTTTTCCCAGGGGCTGAGGTGAGGCTGACTGGCCTGTAGATGCCAAGATTTTCTTTTGCCCTTTTGAAGACAGCTGTAATATTTCCCTCCTTTGCTGTGCTTTTAGACAATGCCTAATTTAGTTCTGTAGAACACCTAATTTCTGTTGTTTTCAAGTCTTATTTATTCCATGCTCATGCTGCTGAAATACATAAGAACATGTGATTAGACCTGGTCTTTTTTAGCTCAGGTGGTATTGCTATATTGATTAATTCTCTGCATTTTATTGTTAGTCTATATCTTATGTTCAGTACAGTTGCTTGGCCTATATATCACTTTGAATTTTCATATACATCATTTTGAATGCTTGCATTTTCTAACTGTCTCATTTTAATCTTTCCTCTGCTTTGAAATAGGAATGTTCCAAGAGGGCCAATAACGGGAAATTTACATTGCGGGATCTCTTAGTGGTTCCGATGCAGAGAGTGCTGAAATATCACCTACTGCTCCAGGTATTTTATTTTGGAAGTTTTAGGTTTCTGAGAGCAGAACTGTGGTGACTTATCGTTGGTGGAATATTAGAATGAGAGTTTAGAGCCTTTTCAAAGGGAGGTGTTTGATATTTCCATAGATTTGAGGTGATTTGTTATAAAATGAAATCCAGTCAAGTGTGGGGCTTCTTAGTGGCGTTTCATTCCTCAGAACTAAAGCATATCTGGGAAAAACAAACGAGCTGCAATTGCTTCCCCAGTATCTGAACCTATTTTTAAAATTGTTAGTTGTGTCAAACTATAATCGTGGTGTTTTGAAATGTGGACCCCCAAAAGAGGAAGCTACAATACATACTCCATACTTTTAAGATGCTTCCTTGCTGTCCTAAATTACAATAAAGCCATATTTATTTTGATATGCTTCTTGTTATAACCCACAAAGCGTTAGCTTTCACAGTTAGCCCTATAATAAGGGTGGAGAGTCTTATAAATTTAATTTGATAGCTGTGCCAGGAGGCTCATTAGTTCAGCTGCAAAGAAATATATTACTATATTAGACTGTCAACCCTGCTGATGCTTGTAAAATGTCGTTTTAAAAAGAGCTACTACTTGTATGTGAAGCATAATTTTGACTCTGCAGAGCAATATACATTCTGTATATTAAATTTCTTGAAATATTTCTATAAATGTGAGTCATCAGTGTTTTGATTAATGGAAAATTGGGGAAAAAAAAGAATGGAACAGCTACTTTAAAAAAAAATTTGAGATTTGAGTCATGGTTTTTATAATCAACCTGTATACTATGAAAGGATATGTAACGTGTCGGTATACACTAATGTGTGAGATTACAAAAAACTAGCTTGTAAACAAAGATAAATGTTTAACAGACTTTGCAAAAGAAAAAATCCAATAAAATTGTTTCAGTTGTAAAGTGAAGTATACATGTTTATTCCTTCATTTTCTAGGATTTTAGAAAGTTGTTATATTACTTGAAATGTAATTCTCTTCTCAGGTTATAAAGAAATAACAACCTGTTTCCCTACGAGGTTACTTTTCCACGTCAGAAAAACAAAAAAGCCCTTTAATTTTCCATATGGGAAGTGGCTAAAAAAAATTCTTTCAACATTTGTGTGTGATTTAAATTTATCTTCTGAGTCAGCTGTATCTTAGGCATAATGAACCAATGACTTCTTTTACACAGTTGCGCAGTTTAGCTGAGGTTTTATTGCCAGCATACGTTCCTCTCTGCACACAAATGCATGCTTTGCAATAGGATTATATGCTCTATAATAATGTGCAAATGAGCTCAAGTGTTTGCCTGTGCTTTCAACGCACACATACTGTAATGATCTGATTGGCAAGTTTTAAGTACAAGGCGGACCAAATTAGCTTTTAACGTTTATTCATTAACAACTAAAATCAGTCTTTAGGCTATATAGCAGTCATTCTTAAACACTTACCAGTTATTTGTTTGCAGGTGTCTGTAGTAAGTTATAGGCTCTATAGGTCATTATAAGGAAGAAAGTGTGAATTCTTGGGCTGTGCTATCTGTTTAAGGTGAAATTGGCAATTCTGAGGAATGAGCAATAGTAACTGCAGTTTGTAAAATGGCAGCCAGTGGGTGAAAAGCTGTAACTACTCTGTCAACAGGAGCTGGTAAAACATACTACTGATCCTGCAGAGAAGGCAAATCTAAAACTGGCACTTGATGCAATGAAGGTAAGTATTTGTGACAATGAAGTATTTATATCTATGCTGCCATTTAAAATGCTGGTTCACAATTATATCTCCTGGAGGAGATAGTGTTTTTCACAACAGAGCAAACAGTTGTCATAGTTCACTGTGAACTTTGTGAGTACATTAGGCACGTAGACAGTTGAAGGCTTTGCCCAAGTCTGGGAAGAAGTTTAGTGGTTTTCTGAAGTGGAGTGCTTGTGAAGTGGAGCTGTCCCGTTTCTATTTATTTCGCTGTCAATTTGCTCTCATATGAAGAGGTGAAAAGAAGAGTGCTGCAGTAATGCTAGTCTCATTTCTCCAAGATTTAGAATATGCCCACTACTGTAAGTCACTTCTAATCCAGGTCAACAGTTTGCCGGTGAGATGAAGACAGTTATCTATCTGTACAAGACTTTTTCTTTTAACTTCTTAGTGTGGTCTCTGTGGCTTTGGCCTAGAAGGCAGTAGTATCTCTCCTGAGGTATAATACCTGTCACTGTACGCTCACCTGCTAGCGGGACAGACAAATGCTTTATAGAATAGCAGTACTGCTTTAAGTATAATGTAATGTATTATGTATCCCCCTGCGCAGTGTGGGAGGAAGCCAACACAGCATAGGCCAGATCTCCTTCTGTTGTAATCTGCACGGTCCGCGGAAAATGCTGAAGTCAGACTGGATTAGTTTTGGGTCACGCAGCCATCTCGTATGATGGCACTGTCGGCCTTGGGTGCCCGCAATACCGACTAGCTCACAGATGAGAATTTTGGCTCCCTTTTTTGACATCTGGTTCTGTGCAGTGAATGCAGAATCCACCATGATAATTACAGCAGAAGTGTGTAGGGAAGAAAACCATCAGGACCTGAACAAGCAGCTGTCCTTGCTCCGTGAGCGGGTGTCGGGAATGAGCCTAAGTTTCCTTTTTGCACCTGGTGAGGTTAAAAAGGCTTCCAGTCCTGAAAAATGAGGCTCTTGGCTCCCAGGCAGAGATGACTGAAGTGGGGATGGCACGGTTTCGCTTCCTGTGTGAAGCATAAGCGCTTCCCTGGTGGCAAGCTATATGTGCTGGTTGCTGGTAAATGGCTAGAATAATCCTGTTTGTTTTTATACTTTTTTCCTCTTTTCCCTTCTTTTCTCTCCCCCCCCCTTTTTTTTTTTTTGCTTTTGTGTTGTTGAACTGAAAATAAATGACCGATTAAGAAATCTCCTGCCCGAGTGGCTGTGGCAGTTATGTCCTGGCTGGCAGGAGACATGACTAGCCAATGAAAACAAAATGAATAGAGTTTACAGAAATGAGCATCTCTCATTAAGGCAGTTACAAAAGGTACCTCACAGCATTGTTTCCCTCCTGGCTTAGTGTGTCATCTTGTAATAATCTCTGCCAGCACAGTAGAAGTAACTATGCAGCGTTGGTACGTTTTTTCTAAAGCCCCTGGTGTGTCTGCTAGAAAAATGAAAACTCTTTGGGAAAAGCTGCTAACAAACTGGAACTGAGTAATTTTTACTGCCTCCCCCCCCCCGAAAGAAAATTCCAAGAAGGGTTATAGTGTCAGCTTTCTGTTAGCAGCAAGGAAAGAGATTATTTTACTTTATTTTTACACCAGCTCTTTTAAGACTGACATGAATGTCACTTGGATCCATTTTGGAAGCTAGTAGAATGATTTCGGCTATTCTTAGGTTCTCGTGAAAACATCTTTAGTAAGAAGTATCCTTTTCCCACCCTCCAAATTTGTGCCCATATTGAAAGACACTGTTAAAGCAAGTTGTGAGGATCAGAATGCCTTTTCCAACTGCTGCTCTCGCCATCCCTAACCTTAGCACTTACCACTCCTGCTCACTCCTAGTCTCTAGCCATAAACAGAGAAGCCCCGGCAAATTGTTGCTATTACCCAAGCATGTTCAGACCTTTTTAAAGGTGTCAGTGAAGTGTGTACAGTATGTGTGCTGGTGAAGGGGACAATAATGATCTCAACCTGTGACTTCCGGTAGTATACCCCATTAAAAGCCCCTTTTAAAATCTGCTGTGTAATAGCTTCTGTTTGCTATACAACAGTAAGAGCAAGATGCTACTATTGGGTGGGAACTTCTTCTCTCCCCCCTTATGTACGTGCAGGCACATAGTATGCTTACGTTTTCTATGGTGCTTGTGAGCAGCGTTATATCTGTATTCTATATGCAGTATGTTGAATGCTTCTTCAGACTGTGTGCTACATAAATTACACTTCCAAGTTTAGTCTTGAAAATAAGACATGAACCAAATATAGAAAAAGTCATCCCTCTTTTTATAATTTATTATGTGTTTTCTTATTTGTTGCTACACAATTTGGGATTGAAAAGATAATGAAGAAAGTTGTAAATATGATGTAAAATGTGCAGAGGCTTCTTTGCTTTTTTTTTTTTAGGCATACATACTGGTAGTTCTTGAACATTAAAGATAACTCTTAAAAAAAAATGACTAAATGTGTAGATGAGGCAAAGACAGAAATAATCTATTAAAGTGATCTACTACAGAAAAGCTTTTCTCTCTTTTCGTGTTGATCCTCTAGGACTTGGCTCAATATGTAAATGAAGTGAAGAGAGATAATGAAACACTCCGTGAAATTAAACAATTTCAACTGTCAATAGAGAATTTGGTATGTTATACATCTCCTTTTATAGTTTTTAAATCACTCCTGATCAAGTATATTGATAGATACTTTTTCTTCCTGTTTCATGTTACAATTATAGTACCCTCGGTGAAATTCAAGGATATATATGCTTTGGTTGATTTAGAATGGTATACGTATTTAAGTACAGATATTTCTGCTCATGGTCTTGGGAGTCTGTGTACAGTTACATATGTGTGTACTTAAATATTATTTGTATAGCGCTCCACATGTTTTCAAAATGGGAAAAATGTGCACCTTGGAAGAAGGAAATGTCCTGTGTACCGATGCGTTATCAATTTTAGTTTACATGATAGTGAAGTAAGGATGTGGATGTTTTGTTTGTTTGTATCTTTATTTGCTTAGACCTGAAAAGTCTGTTTTGGGGGTAAAAGGAGTGGTCCGACTTTTGAACATGTCAACGTTTTACCACTTCTGTGCTGAGCCATGCATGTTCCTTTTGTTTTCAGAACCATTCCCTGTTACAGTATGGAAGGCCACAAGGTGATGGGGAAATAAGGATAACTACATTAGACAAACGTGCAAGGCAAGACAGGTGATGGCATGAGTTCTGATGTTTGCTACTAAAATGCCTGCAGAGTCAATCTGTCTTTTTAGATCAGTGGTCAGTTGAATGATTCTTCAGAGTACTTTTCCTTTCACTGCGCATTCACAGAGCCTATCAATGTTAAGTAAATTTGCAAAGTGATTCGTGGCAAGTTAGCCATTACATTAGCATCTAGGATCATCTGAGTTGCTGTGAACCTCTTGCAAAAGTACTTTGTGTTTCTTGTTTTATTATCCTCCACAGTTGTAAAACTTTGCCTGTGGCACTTAGAGGGCTTTGGGTGTTGGCTTTCCAAAGTATTTTAAACCCTTTTTATGTTGTATTTTCATAGGCATATCTTCTTGTTTGATCTAGCTGTAATTGTTTGCAAACGAAGAGGTGATAATTATGAAATGAAGGAAATAATAGATCTTCAGAAATACAAAATTACAAATAACCCCACTACTGATAAAGAAAATAAAAAGGTAAATATCTATGATACTGATTCATTTAAAATGTGCTTTCATCACCAGTCAGAAAAATTTTGCAGGAGTTCAAGAAACGTATTTAACATTTATTTACAAAGTTTTAGGTATTAAACATAAACTGAACGGTATTTGAAATGACTGTTTAAGGATTTCAGCTTTGTTTATTTTGCTATAATTAAAACATTTGAGTAAGCCATTCCCAAGTGAACAGAATTACAAAATAAACTGGTCTCAGTGTTTCTCAAATCAGGATTTATATTAAGGAACCTAGAATTACTTCTTTTTGCATAGTTGCTGAGCTGCTGATCTGTGTATTGCTGGTCTTTTTATGCAGTGGTCTTATGGCTTCTACCTCATTCATATCCAAGGTCAAAATGGATTAGAAGTTTATTGCAAAACTAAAGATTTGAAGAAAAAGTGGCTCGAACAATTTCAGATGGCCCTGTAAGTATATTTCCGTCAAACTAAAATCACCTTCATCATCAGTCTAAGAATATGCAGCATTGCTTTCATATTTTAAATTTTAATTTTTATACACCCTAGTAAATTGTTTTGTTTGACTTTCTGGAAACAAAACTCATAGCTAATTTCTTCAGTAACTATGACACCTCCCTGAAATTCCTCTTGGAAAAGAAAGAGGGCACTCTAGGCTATGTATTAACTTTCTGCCTTCACTGCCAAGATGCTTAGTAATACAGTCTGAAGTAACCAGGGAGATTATTGTTTTAGCAATAAATATTTAACATATTAGTGACTTTTCCCTCATTTTTATTTTAGTTAATTGCATTTTTGAGATCATGCTGATGATTTAAGAAAGAGGATGCTGACTTCTTTCCTAGTGGCTTTTAACTAACTTACTGTTTAGAATTTAGATCAAGTTGCTTGCTTGATTACCTTTGCTTTCCAAAGGTTGATTTCCTTTACAAATTTTAAACTGAGACATGACTGTTGCAGACTTTTTGCAAAGTAAGTTGTTCAGATCAGCATTGCAGGTTACGTTACTGTTATGAAGCATCAGCTTTACTTCCATTTCTAATTCTTGTTGAAAAAACAAACATAATTATTGACACCTCGAGTATTCTGATCACATTTAAAGCACATGAACAAAGGAATCGGGTAGCAAGGAGATGCTTTGCTTTATTTAAAAAAAAAAAAAAAAGTGTGCATGGGGAGTGAAATATTCCCAGTGAAAACAGAGACAGTATTAATGAAGATTATTTTAGAGATGAGTGTAAAGGAATGTGGACTGGAAAAAAAGGAGTAAGCAGGCTATTATGGGCTGATGTGATTGAAACTCACTTGTAAGCTATATGTATTCCTTTAAAACGTCAGTTTGAGCGTTAATGATTTAAATGAAAATACAAAGGAGGAGAGCCCAGATTGGAAAGATACAGTGAGGTCTTCCACCCAAGGTTCTCATCTTGCTGGCTGTAGCAAAGACAGAAGTGATGTGATTCAGCAACGATTTCTGGGTAGTGTGGTGGGGTATGGAAGGAGGCTTTTGTTTATATGGGTGCAGAAAATTAAGTACTTTGCCTTTTCCTATCTTTCTGTCTCTGTGCTCTCCCTGCTGTGTTTCCTGTAATGCCAATGTTGATATTTATTTAAGTATAGATAAACTGTGTTTGAAAAGCATGAGGAACCTAGATTTATCAGCTTTAACAGTACAGCTATTGATCCCTCTTCAGGCCTCCTCCCCCTACCCCAAGGAGAAGGGAGGGAAGGAAAAATCAGCCAAGGAGTTAATGAGAGCAGTAGGAGCTATGTTTCTTCCTAGGAGCGTAGCCTCATTTTTGTAATTCTCTGCAGGCCTGTTTTCATGCCTGCTCACCTTTGCTTCGTGTTCTCCTGTGTTTTGGGGGACTTCCCCAGCCCTTGTGTGGCAGGGATACCTGCTCCTTCTCCTGCACCTCCCAGTTTGTGAATGGCTGGCCCCCTGTGTATCTGTCCTTCCTCTCCCCATGCATCCGTCTTCCCAGGTGACAGCCACATCTCTGCAAAACGTTTCTCCCCTCCTTTTTTTGCCATTTTTTTCCGGAGTCTCTTTCCTAGAGCCTTTCCTAGACTTTTTCCTAACTTTTAGGCTAATCTCCAGTACCCTCTTATTACTTCAAATACCAGGGTGTCCAGGCTATAATTGCCTTTATTTTGTGTTTGTGAGTGTTTGAATGAAGATTGTGGTGTTTTTTTTTTTTGGTGTTTTTTCCCCTGTGCCTGTGTGTGTGGTGAGCGCAGTTGCCTATAACAAAATGTTAGGCATCAGCCAGTGCTCCGTGCTGTTCAAGTGCACTTTTGCTAATGGTGATTTACTGATTTACTGTTGCAAGTTGTCGTAGGGGAGTGGAACAGAGGGGACCTGAAGGTCTGACGAGTTAATTTACTACTCTCTCAGCTCGGGCAGATGGAGTTTGTTGTTGAAAGTGAGACAGGTGGTGTCAACCTTGTCTTTCATGGATGTTTGTCCATCTTGTAAAGCCATACCCCTGGTTTAACCTCCTCCTGTGTGAGATACAGGAGCTGGCATAGCAGGTTGCTGCAGGTCAGGGCTGAGCTGTGTTAGTAGGGCTGAGGTGTAACGTGATGAAGTGGCATTATTTACCTTAACCAATGCTTTTGTTCCCTTATATTTATAACAAATAGAATGTAAAAGCGTGTTTTAAACAAAAACTTTATACGTTTCTTTTTCCTCTCCTGTTACTTGCATTTGACATTATAGCATATTTCCCTTAGCAACTTTCTACCAGGATGGATTTCTCCAAACATGCCCCAGTGTATGTAGCAATAATTACATTCTTATGTGTGCCGAGGCACAAAAGTTTGTTTTTGGGAATAAACTAAGCCGATTGTTTTGAACAATAGGTTGGTTGGTTTGATTTGTTGTTTTCAGGGGTCTCATTGCCCATTGTGTAGGTTATCTGTTCTAGTGTCATTCTGCTCTGAAAAGTAACCATGATCAGAATGATGCTGTTCATCATCCTCAGTTATAATTGCTGTGTTTACAGACAAAGTATTTCTGATTACTTTAAAATTGTACTGAGTGCATTGTACAATTGACAAGGAGTGAATTGGATTCTTTCTTGATTATCGGAAATGATGTTGTTTACTGAGTTGCAGATAGAAATTTTAGAGCGATTTTGTTGCCTTCAGAACAACATTCTGTATGAAATTAGGTCTATGCAAGTGTTAATCTAGGAACATAACAAGGGAACATATCAAGATCTCTTTTTTTTATTGTTTTAAATTAAGAATAAGGCTTGCTTTCACTAGAGTAGTTTTATTGATGTAACTATGTTAGGCTATAGTTTGTTTATTTTTTAGGTGGTTAGATGGTTGTATCAGTGTAAGAATGACAGTGGTTATAGTTACGTTTCTGAAAAGGCACCCAATGTAGAGTTGCCTTACTTTGCTTCCTGAACCTTTCAATGTATCTTGGTAAAATGCCTTTTAAAAACTTTTCTGTGTAGATAAGTCCTAAATCTACTGCAGTCAGTCAAATTACTCTTATGCTACAGTGGTGTAACTGGGACAAGAATTTATCTCTGCATGCAGAGAAGCATACGTTACTGATGTAGTACGAAACAGAGAGCACAGCTTTGCTGACTGGACTTGGTTTGAATGCGGAGGGCAGGAGTAGTTTAGGCCACTGGCTATGGAAGAGCTTCGAAGTGAGGAAGGATGGGATCCCAGTTCCCTTTGCAGAATGGTGCGTTTCAGACTAGTAACTACTTTGAATTTAGAGAGAAAACTAGTTTCACAGACCTGTGAAGATATTTGGTCTCTTGGCCAGCTCCATTGTTACTGCAGTATATACTGAATTTGGTTACATGGGAAGATAGGAACGATGGTCTCCTCTTTATAAGAAACAGAGTAAACTGTTTTTGTTCATATGGCAATTCAGCTGCTACAGTAAGTATTTGCTGTTTTCCCGAGACTATTGTTCAATTTAGAAAAATATGTAATACCAAAGCACCTCAGTTGTTTTTTTTTTTGCTAAGAATTTCATAAGGGTTTTTAGTGGAGCCTGTACAAAGAATGCATCCTCAGTGACAACAGTAGGCTTTAGCACTGCTGCACTGAATTTGATGCTGTTGCCCCATTCTCACTAATCTCTGAAGTCAAGGCTGACTCAGCTTCCTCTGTCCTTTTTTTTGTTTTGCTTTTTTAATATATGGTGTACAACCTTCAAAATTGGCAGTTATTTTAGAGCACTGAATTTTCTAGATGACAGTAAAATGAAGAATGACATTGGGGCAGCAGAGTTAACATTGCAGTTGGACTCTTGCAGCTGAAACTTCCATTAAACTGAATCTGCTGAATTTGAGAGGTTTTTGTAAAGCCAGCAGGCAGAGACCAGTGGAATATGTTTTAACAGGAGCCTGCATATTACAAAGGGATTAGTTTTCTCTTGGTCTGTCTGCTCGCTCTCACTGACGTTAATGGGAGTTTTGCATGCACAGCGAGAACATGACTGCTCTTTGTCTCAGAAGAGCAGTGCTGCTGAAGAGCAATTGTAGTTAATTGAGCAGTTGCTTTTTGTCCTTGGAACCCTGTTCATGATAAGAGATTAGCTTATAGCAAAATACCTAAATAAAGACCTTCTTAAGGATAGTGCTACAAAGTACTATACTAGGAGTGGAGTGTTCATGTTTGATCTAGCATGTCAGATAACACTGGTTAAAATGCAGATTCATTCCATAGCTAAGATGTTAATAGAAGTGTTCAGCCAAGGTACCACACGCTTGTTAGGAACACCATATATAAAGTTTGTCAGGAATGTGATAATGTGCACTGTTTATTTGCGGTTAATAAGCCATTAAAAACCTGAAAAACTGATTGTAAGAGCAAGAGACAGTATTTTATTAGATTTTTCTAATAAAATGTCCCATCTAATCTATTCTCTTCTTCTGTATTAAAAAAAACCAGAAGAATCGGAATAAATATTTAATGTCTCATAATACACCTACAATTTATACATAATACTTGATACTTTTATATTATCATTCAGCTTATGCTGTAAGGTAGGGGAGTTGATTTGCTATCATTTTTTTCTAGAAAATTCTCCTACAGATGCTTTTCATATTTTACAAATGCTTATTTAAAAAAAAATTCTGACTAATATGTGTGTTAATTTTATCATTAAAAGAAAGAGCTACTTGATGCTGTTAGTTTGATGATACATATTTTCTTTTCATTCTGTTTATTGTGAGTTGTGAAACTTGAAGTTGTCTTTCTCTATTGTGTAAGTGTATGTACCACAATTATATTCCTTTGTCTTTGGAACCACTTAGCCAACTAATTATCAAGCTTAATTTCTTCTTATATGGCAACTCCTTTTCTCCTCATCATGGTACTGAGTTTACTCTTTTGTACTTCTTTTTTATTTCATTGTGAGATAACAAGGATAATAGAATAAATACTGAAAGAGAAGATATCAATCTGACTCATTTTCACACTGCACTTTTGCTTCCATCAGCTATATATTTCTTTGTGCATAGTTTGTTCGTATTTCTTGATCACTGTAGAGCATGGAGCAGGCACGTATTGCACTGCTCTCGATGGCATACAGACCCTTTCCTTGGAAGGCTGCATGTTGGATTTTCACACTAACGTAATATCTGAATCCATTACCGTAATACAGTATGCTGTATCTTACGCTGATCTGTGCTGAATTTAGTTTGTCATCATGATGTCCAGTTTGCTAATTAAATTAGATCTTTCTCTCATTTCTCACTGTGCTTCCTGATCTACTCTAAACATAGCCATCAGCAAAGTTGGCTTCAGTCTGTTTTCCTAGATAGGAACATGTTATACAAAAACGCAATTTAAAATAGAATTACAGAAAAATTTAAGTTGGAAGGGATGGAGGTTGTCTACTCCAGTCTCCTGCCTGAAGCAGGGCTAAGGTCCCTCTGGGCCTTGTCTAGCTGAGTTTGGTACTGCTGGGTTTCAGGGTGCGCAGACCAGTATTGCAAAACCTCATGTAACACTGTTGTAACACACTTCTTAATAAGGCTTTAGTCAACATCTCTTTCACAAATTAAAAAGTGCATGAAGCCATCTTGCAGTGAGAGAAAAGACGACTTTTAATATACTTAGTTACAATTTCACCTTGGGAAGTACTGTGATTGTATTTTCTGCTTTGACATTGTTGCTGAAATTTCAGTATTGTTGTCATGTCTAATCAGCCATGTCTTAAACATCAGTGGGAAGCACATGACCATTGGCGTGATTATACATTAATTGTCCTCATGTAGAGTTAATGAATCTGAAATGAAATTTTTTTTTGGTTTTATATCCAAATAAAAGTGATTCAGATGTGAAAGCTGCACAGCCCTCAAAAAAATTTAAAGTCTTAATTTTAACTGACATATATTATGTTTCTAGGTTGTTATAGCATTTGTGCAGCAGTTTAGGTACAATCTAGTCCGTTTTTGAAAATGCATCCTTTCAGTTAGGCATCAGTGCACATTCTCTAACTCAAGGGAAGCTGAACACATCATCTGGTTGAAAAGAAATAATCCTGAGATTCACTGATTCTCAAACCTGAGAAGTGTGTATCACGTTTTAGATTAGGCAAGTTATATACCTTGTAAATGGAACTCATTGGTTTTCTAGATTTTTAAGTACAAGGCACAGGGTAGGTGAAAATTGTTCTCTTACCTATTACCATATCCATTTCCAAATTTGCTTTGCACTCTGACTAATGACATTGGTCAGATTCAGCTCAAATAGACCTGTTCCCTCAGATGCTGCATTAATAATGCATATGCATTAAGACTGCTTCTGAGAGAATATTTGAGCTCTGACATATTGAACATTGACATATTAAATTAAAGCTTTCTTATCAGAGCATTTTAAAAGCCTTAGATACTGCTGCATTTTTCAAACAGCCTGGAAAGGTGTTTCACTTGTAACAACCTCACGTAGGTTACCAAAGCAATAAATAAACGTCTGCCTTGGTTTCTCAATCCGTATCAATGTTTCACTATTGCAAGAGTGAATGCCAAATTTGTGTCATACCAAAGAATTACGGTCTTTGCTATGATTATGGTGGGTTTTTTTACGGTTGCAAGCTACTATTCCCAATATATCTGTAATTACGTGGTTTCTGTAGAGTATTCCAGACAAAGCAAGAAGCACGTGAAGAGTCTGTGTGTGATTAAGAACATATTGTAAGTCTATGTATGATTAAGAACATATTGTGAGAGTAGCATAGAATGTGAAAGCAAAATGGAATTTATAAAAACAGTATGTGTAAACACTTGGAGATAATAAATATACTTTGATCTTCTGGTTGACAAAAATAAGACTTCTCAGTCCTTATGTTTTCTGTAAATATACAACTTTATAGCATGTGGGGTATATTACCATGAAAATTAGCAAGTATTTCTTAAAATTCAAAATCAACATGAAATAAGTTTGTCTTGGCATCTCATCTTAAAAATAAAGTATCAGCACTTTATTAAATACTGCTTTTGCATGAGGTATTAGGTTTTTTCAGTCTCTGAGCATGCAATGTTGCATTACATGTATGCCCTGATACTTCAATCACATGAACGGATGCCCTGATTCCTTCCTGCAAACCAATGCTGTTTGTTTTTTTGTCTCTGCTCAGCAGGTTTAGGTGTCTGTCCTGTAACATAGAGGTTTATGGCCATATACGTCCCCCACTTTTACATTTTTTTTTTTTTTTTTACTCAAACATAGACATTTATCTTCAGCTAAGTGTAAATCTCTGGTAAAACATTTACTTAACATTTATCAAGGCGAGCAACTTATAGTTAGATTTAAAACCCAAATTTACCTAGCTTTCAGAAATGAGAGTCAGCTAGTGGACATTTAGAGTAAGTATATAAAGTATTGATGCTTTTGATTTATAAAAACTGAAGTGTGATAAGGCTTTGTTCCTGTCAGGTGTTGCTGTTTATACATGTTGCATATGAATAAATTAGCTCAAAGCAGCTGCTCTCCCATAGTTTTTATGGAAATAGGCTGATAAGGACAAAGGAGAGCCATTAACTTGTTTGATACAATGCACTGTGTTTCCCAAAAGTTAACATGATAATTTCCTTGATCTCAAAAAAGTCACTTATCATATGATCAAATAAGCAAATTTCCTAGCAATGTCTTAGAAGTGAATTGCACGTTCTTGATCAAAAGCACAATTTACTTGTGATATGGTTAACTAAATTGTACAACGTGTCGTCTTGATGGAGACTCTTTGATGTAACAAACACGAATGTTTGAGTGTTTGCGTATGGAGAATTTGCATATGGAGAATTGATTGATTGATTAATTCAGTAAATAGCATCTTCAGAGATGGTTCTGAAATACAACAGCTGAGCTGGAACAGAAAATGAATTAGCTGCAAGTAATCAGCATAACTCTTTGAGAAGAGAAAGTGGAAAAGAAGCCGAAAATTGCCCTTTGTGAGATGGCATCGTCCATCTCCTTTTAACAATACTGTTTTCTCTCTTATCCTTTTTACAGCAAATTTTAAAATCCTTGTAATGATCTGAAAAGCAATGTTTATTTATATTTATGTACCTACAGTCGCATTTGGTTACTTTATTACACAAATGCCTTACTATCAAATGACAGAATGTTAAAGGAAAAGATCAGCTGAAATGGTGAATGTTGCACAGAGGAAAAGGAAAGAAAGGATGGTGCACGTGTAAGATGATACAAATGTAACTGCTTGTTGGCACTGTGCTTCCAAGGAAAGTCTGCTGCATGTCAGAGCACTTGAATATTAGTCTCTTGGGACCGACTTTTCATGCAGTTCGTTGTGTTAGGTTTGGCTGAAAGCTTTTTATCTTGTTTGTTTTTGACAGTAACATGCATGGTTTTCTGTTTCATAAGTAACAACACGGACAACAGAAGTTAAAACATTAGGAAATATGACTGATGTTATCTATATTTTATTGCTTAATGAAATTTTCCAAGATGTTCTGAGGTGTTTAGTACCTAGTTGTCATGGCTAACTTCTAAGGCGCTTAAAATTTTGAAAGCAGGTCACTTTGATAACAAAATAAAAAGTTTAAGTTAGGATGTCTCCTTTTGTCAATCATTTCTACTGGGAGTTAACAGCTTAGAAATAGTTATGGCAGATCTGGATTTATTGATGCATTTCCTGCAGTGATGTCAAATATCACAACAATAAGTAAAAATGAAAATTTCTAGTGTCCTCAGATATTAACCTGTGCCACCCTCTTTATAGACTAGAGGGCACGAGTACAGCATCAGATTTCATGTCACATACACTCCAAGAGTGTTCTTTAGTGGGTCGTGCTCAGGGTGTCAACTTGGCGTCCACAATTCTCAACAGTTCTCTTTGGAGCATTTTAAATTATAATAAGCGTAACATGGAGTGCAGAATAATAACAGAGCTCAAAATGCAAAGGTCTTACTCAGGGTTGAGAGCTGAGGAGAGTTCAAGGTATGGAGCTTTAGCTGAGCTCCCTGTAGTATTTCTTCTTTTAATACTTAAAACAGTTGCAATTCACTACACATTCCTTACCTGATGCTTCCTGCACCTGCTTATTTTTTATGCCCCTGAGCTCGAAGGTTGGCATACATTAACTATGATTCTTTGAAACCAGGTTTTATGAAGTTAAAATGGTTACTCAGTTGAAAATAGAGTAGACTTTTAATATACTTTTAAAGTTATGGCTTATTTTTTTTTATATGCCAAGAGCTGCATATACAATCAAGTCCTTTGTAATTTCTTCTGGCATGACTGTATTTATTGCAGTGGTTGATATGGGAAAAGGAGCTTCAAGTCCTGACCTAAACAGCATTTCTGTAAAAATGAGTCCAAAAAAAAAAAAAAAAAAGAAAGAAAGAAATTGAGATGTACTGCTGGAACCTCCTAGCATGTTTTTCCCTTTTGGGGCAAAATTTTCAATCCTTTGGAAGGAGCAGCTGTCTCACAGACCTGGTATGCAGGACAGGTGACTCTGCGGACAGCCAGCTCCCTGTGCGAGGGCACCTGTGCCAGGGTGCTCGCTGCTGTGCCAGGGTGCTCGCTGCTGTGCCAGGGTGCTCGCTGCTGTGCCAGGTCACACGGAGAGAGAAGAGCAGCTTGGGGGATCGCAGCTGTGGGAAAGGAAGGCTGTTCCTCCTCTGTCTAAGCAGACGATCCTCCTGAGCTACGACTGTCTGGGGGAACATCTCTGGACTTAAATGATACCTGTGAGGTTTATCATCTGTCCCCTGAGAACAATGGCTAGATTTAGTCAGTGTTTATCTTGCCATTGCTTTCTCCGTATTTTTTTAACAGAAGAAACTATGTACTCAACAGTGTCTGGTACTGTGCAAGCAAGTACTGTGCTTGTTCTTGTAGATATCCTGTCTTTTGCAGCTACCTTGCTTTTCAAAGGACCTCTCTTGATCCATTTGCAAAGGATTATTTCTGCATTTTACCTTTGACTGTGGAGTATTTATTCTTTACTTTTTCACCTATATGTGCTATGATTCCTGCAATTAAACATGTGCTTTGCATGGGGGAAATGTGATGTGCATGTATCGGAGGGATATCACATGTTTTTCAGGTTTGCTTCTGTTAATACATTTTCCCTTCCAGTTTAAGAAAAATAAATTAGATTGAAATTACTTGAAGTCTGGGAGGGAGAAGTTGAGTTGTTAATTAAGTACTCCAGAGAAGCAATTTTTCAACATTAATTGAAATGTTTGTAATGGGTCTAAGCAACACCTTCACAGTGGCCTTGACCTGGAGAGGTGGGAATCTGTACAGGTCTTAATTGCTGAATTCTAGCTAGTATTGAAAAGCTGCCAAGGAAGCAATTAAAAGAAATGTACCTTAAATACAGAGAGAAAGACAGAAGAACTAGTCACAAGTGGAGAACAGCAGTGGAGCTAGCAGGCAGATTGGTTTTGAACTGATACTGTTAAAGGTAATAGTAAATAGATTTAGAATAAAAGAAAGTAAGTTTGTTTTTTAAAAACCTTATACTTTGTCCCTAGCCTCCTCCCTTTAACTCCTTGCAGAATGTGAAGCCCCAAGATGCTAAGCTTCAGGCTCTCTCTACTTCTGGGTATCTTCTTGTCACTAGTGCTGTATTATGAGATTAGCACCATAACCAGGCCAAAGACTGCCGATTCTAGTTGGTTCTAGTCTTTGCATTTTATAATCACATCTTTGGTGTGCTCTCTTTCAGTACAGGCTGAAAATTTAAATTTACTATAGGAATTTAATTAGGTTAATCAACCTTTACTATATATTTTTTTTAGATCTGTAGGCAGTTGGCACGCTTTCAGTGATATGCCTGTGCAAGCCAAACTTGAGACAATAGTTCAAGTCTGTCAGGCTAATACTGAAATATCTGAAGGGCAACTGTTCCTTTGAGAATCTCCAGTAGAAGTAAAACATCCAAGGGAAGACATACTTAGTATATTAGAGTTTCTGAAATAAGGTTTTTTGAGCATTTATATCTTCAGAAATAACAGCCTTTCTGAAATATGAGGGCTGGGATTTTGATGCACTTAATTCTCTAAGTGGGAAAATGAGAGGGAGGAGCTACAGTAAACTATCACTTAGCTTTTTCTTTATTTAATCTCTTGGGACACATTATCAATAGTAGTTACATATTTAGCATAATTAATTCTGGAAAAAGATAAGATGGAATGTTGGGGCTGAAAGTTTAGTAGTTTTCCCAGTGCAGTTTATTTCATAAGCTTTATCTGTGCAGAGAGAGTTAAACTGATGGTAAAGGAAAGCATGTTTACACCTAGCACACTGAAGAAATTACAATTCATTTGTACAGTCCAACCTTCTGTTGTGAAAGGTGGTACTTTTTGCTTTTCCTGTGGAAAGCAAACATAAATGTAAGATTGCCAATAAAAAATTAAACCATTGCTACGTGGTAGCCAAATGCCTATTGTATGCTATTGAAACACATTCTCATCTTAATGTTTGTTAACAGAATATCGTTTTGGTTAAGTTAAGAAATGACAGTAATTCATCCCCTCTAAGTCATTTGATATCAATGTTTTAGTGATGTTGCACTTTTCATTGTGGTATGCATCTTGGAAACGCATTACACCTGAGATGGTCAAAATTAAGTTTTGTGAAAAGAGGCACAGAACTTGCACTGGATTGCCAAGGTTCATTACTTCGGCATTAGTGTTTTTATTATGACATGTATATGTCTGAAGGTTAAGCGTTAGGTTAACTTTTTGAACTGTTATCCCGTCTGCTGTAGGAAATTAATAATAAATTACACTTTAAGCTGTTGCATTTTATTCATACATACAGTGTTTCTTTATTTTGAGGTAAGACAGTCCAGAGACTATATTCCTTATTGTTTAGGCATGGGGATAGGTACATAGATATGTGTCCATGTGCTAAGATAATTTGAACTGTCTGTAGCATTACTCTATGGTCAGTCCTGCCATACGTCTAGGTGGAGATTATTCCTGGAATGAACTCTAATTGCAAAAGCTTGGGGGTGACTGTTGAAAACGAGATACTTTCTGACACCATTTGTAAAGGTGTTATGTTAAGTGAATGGTTCGGGACAGAGTGGCCTATGCATCAGTTTACTCTTATGAGATTTAAGATTCAATAGCAAGAAGTGAAACTGCAAATTTGAAAAGTTTTTTTAAAGGGGGACTGTTTCATAAGCACGATGCCTGCAAAAATGAGTGCTTAAACTCTGAGATCAAAGGCAATCCTGTGAGATACCTGGACAACTCTTCACTACATGGGACTTAAACCTTATAGAGAAAAAGATTTGTTCAGAGGTGCAGGATTCACTGAAGATGATGGCTGGTCTGATCCTCGAACAGTGGCTCAGGTGGCTGATGCAGAGATGAGGAATCATGCATTCAGATGATGAGGAATAGCAAGATGAGAATACACAGGTCTCTGGGTTGCTGGTGTAGTAGTGAATTGGTCCCAGTGGGACTAATAATCTACAAGTGACTTGGAAAGAGGAAGCTTTACTGAAAAGGCTGAGGGGCAGCCCAAGGATGTCACTGGTGCCTGGAGTAAATCTGGGTAGCTGCATGCTATGGTGGGCAGGAGAGGGCACTCCAGGCTGTCCCTTACCTCAACTCAGCTGCAAAATTTTGGTGAGAATTGGGCTGGTTCTCCTGATTACAGGTGTGCTCTGTTTCTGTACCCTGACATTGTGTCCCTGCTGGAGTATAGGAGCTGTAACAGCCTGGGGGGAAAAGAAGAAGGGGGAAGAAAGGCAATTAGTTCTGACTCCCAGTATTGCTAGTAAAAATAAGAGACAACGTTTTACTATAAAATGAGAAACATGTTCTTATTAGGCTAGCCACACAAATTGTTATCCAGCATACGTATGAATTTTTGTAACACTTGTGTATAGGTTCCCTTTTTCTTGGGGGAAATCCTCCTTCTGAAGACAATATTCTTAATACCAATGTAAAAATAATATTGGCTTAATATTAACTTTTTACTGCATCTCAGAACATGATGATATGTAGGGAAGTAGAATGGAAAAGAAGGTTGTGGAAGAGTGATGTTTTCTCATCCCGTTATTGGAGCTCTGATGCGTGTTCTGAGAGTATCAATCTAGCTCTTGCATGCTGTAACTAATAGGGCTTCTCTTATGGCTCAGAGTGACTGAGGAGAGTTGTATGTTATGCTATGACTGTTGCTTTTCCTATAAAAGTTATCAGCTTTACAAAGCCCTTGTGTTTTATTATATACAAAAATTCCCAGACTATGATATGCAGTGTCAAAAGTTTTGTTGACAAAAAATTTCCTATGGTTCTTGAGGTATTTCGGCATGGCTGTGGTTTGTGTCTAGTTGGAAATTTGCGTGTGGTATCAGATACATATTTTATAGATGCTTTATTTTTAATTTATTGAAAAGTAAATATTGACATGTAAAATATCAAAATCTTCTGTTCTCAAACTTTACCTTAAAAGACTTGCCACTTGATATATACTGCTATAGTGCATCATCTCAGGTTATTTCAGACTTGTCTGATGTGACATGTAATGTGACAACAGACCTGAATTTGACATAATGCAGCATGACTGATCAGGTACCAGAACGTGAAAGAGTTTTCCTGGCTGCAGTTAGCACTGAAATACCTATTTTTATAGAAAAAGCTTCCTTTCTTCCGCCTCCCCAGTCACAGTAGCTAATACACATTTGCTTTATTTTTGTTGTATTTTTTTATCTGGGTTTCATTATATCATTGATTATCCTTCTGTATGGCGATAACTTTATGTTAATCTGTTTTTAGAGTAAGTGTGTTATTTCTGGTTTTGCACTATTTTCTGTCTGCCACCTTTATCAGAAAATTAACAACTGGAAACTTTGCTTTTACATTTAAAAAAAACAAAACCTTTCTGCGGAGAGAGGAAATGCTTTATTGCCCAACTTGAAGTAACTTGTAAGGACGTATGTAAATATTAATGTTTTTAATAGACTATTTATTTCTAAAGAGAATCATAAGAGATAATGGGTAAAATTCTGAACTCTTTGAAATCAGTGATGAGCTCTTAAATTTGAAAATATATTTTTCTGATGCATAAACTAAAAGAAAATACCTAACATATTTCCATTACTGTTCACCTCAAATCTGAGACAATTAGGATGAATGATTATTAAGTAGTAGAAAGGAAGAGACAGAAGAAAACTAAGATATTGCTACTCTTAATGATACTGTCATTTTAAGACAACATTTAGAAGTAGCTTCTAAGTCTGCACAAAAAGAATGACTGAGCAGCAGATCAGGTTTCTTCTGTTCTTGATTCTTGCTCTTTCTGCACAGGAATCCTCTGCTATATGCAGACTGGGCTCGAGTCCCTTCCAAATCCATTTACTCTATGGATGAACTACTTTGGTAGCATCTCCTTTGGTTTATGAACAGTATATATGGTCCTAAAAGAGCTAGTCAGGCTCATGTCTTTTTAAAAACAGGTATTTTAGAGGATCTTCTAGGTAGCTTGGCCTCAGCCAGTAGGCCTATCTTCATAGGAAGGACAGAGATGAAGTTAGATGTCGGTGAATTGATAGGGAGCGCGAAAGATTTGTAGGTGGTGAAGAAAGCACAGGTCTTTCAAGAGAAAATTTAGCAAAGTAAGCTTTAGAATCTTAAAATCGCTAAACTAAAACCTTATGAAACTTAAAGAAACTTAGAAGATTTCACTTTTTATGATATATTTTTATGATCCTTAAGAACCAAGGCATGCTTGGAACAAAACTAGGTCGTCCTGTAGGTAAAAACAGACAAGATAGGGCAAAGGTTTATTGCAGTTTGTATTCCTGTCTACACAAGTAGGACAAATGTATCTAAATTTTAGCATACAGAAGAAAGCCTAGCAAGTAAATCTGCTCATCCGGATAAATCTTGTCTTGTTTAGGGCATTATAATCCAATAGCTAGTCTGTAAGTTGAATGAAACAGTATATGTTTAAAGGAGGTGGAAGCCCTTGTGGCAGCTCTTCTGTGAATGAATAATTGCATTCTTTGCCATTTTATGACTGTGCTTGTGGGGTGTTCCCCCCCCCCCCCACCGAGGATAACTTTTCCTATTAAGAATTTTAAAATAAAATTGAATGGCTTTATAAATATATTAAAAAGTTCAAATATTACTTTTAATGTGAGGAAGGAGGACTCCAGTGTATCATCTTTGTTCTGTTAATAGCTGATATCTTTTCAGTGGTTTACATAAATTTGAATCTTTGTGGAAGATAGCCTGAGAGAAGAACGTAAGAGAATTTCTTACATATGAAAGTATGTAAGAAATAGTTGTATGTTTGTGCTTAACTGTGAGAATAATTTTTCCTGTTCATACACTATGCTTGTTGTTTTTGAAGATTGATCCTGTTCTAATGAAATGGGTGGAAATTCTGTCCTTGAAAAATGATCGGGTTGTTAGGTTTAATTTGATTTGCTCTTAAATCTGATGAGTATCTGCATGATACTTTTGACATGGTTTCACAAGCTATTCTGGTCTGAATCAAATGATAAATAAAAAGCAGCTTTTTTGGGGCGTGCAAGTACTGTTACTTGTGCTAGAGAGTTTTCAGGATTGTCCATAGTGAAGCCTAAGAGGTGTTTCAGCAGAATTGGTCCTTTTGCAAACATGATGTAGAATACAGGCCTTGTCTTGCAGAGTTTACAATCTAAAACATATTTTTCCTCTGTTAAAGTTCTTCTATTTGGAGATTAACTGTATCCAGATATTTGTATCTTCCTCCTCTGAATGAGGTAGCATCCATGCATGGCTTTATTAGATGTAGCATTGGACTCTTATTACGTGCACAAAGAGAGGCTGTTTGTACTGAGGTGTTTAAAACAGTGCTGATTGTAAGGTTATTCATAAGCATAAAAGCAAAATCTCGTTTGGTTTTTGAGTTCAGTTTCATTTTCAGCATGCCCATTTTCAGCAAGCAGGTCAGAAGACTGACCTTTCTGACACTAAGTACTTAAACGGTTTCTTTGAAAGCTTTTTCAAAAGCCTTCAGTTACTCCTGGAGAGAACAGTGCTGGTGTGCTTACCTATGTTCGTGTGTCACTGCAGTTTATGGCTGCCCTATGTTTTAATCTCAGAGTTACTTATAATACATAAAAATGAAACCTATCTAATAAATATCTCAAACCTTATTGGTAACAGCTGAACTGGTAATTTCATGTGCCTGAGAGCATCTGAGGTCCTTCCTTTGGGTATTGTAGACTGTGGCATTCTTACCCTCTGGATTTTTCTTTTCCTTTTTTGCTTCTTACGCATCCTTGCATCTCTTTAGCAAGGAAAACACTAGAAATTTATGGAATCCTAAACATTCCAGTATAAATAATTTATTTTAAAAATATTAATCTATACTGAATCTACTTTGTCTTCCATATTCTATCTTACCTACCGTTAAATTATGCTCCTAGTCTTTCACTATTCCTGTTTTTGACCGTGTTAAGCTAGTTGATTTTTTTTTTTTTATAGTTTGAGGATGTTATTGAATTAAAAAGAAAATAAAGCAGTAATAAACACCTTCCCCGACCTTGGAAATGGGGAAAATGTCAGAAGAGTTGAATGGATTACTTAATAATGTTTAAATAAACCTGCAACCAATCACCAGTGCAACAAAATGATGAATGGACCTTCTTTAAGTTACACTGCTGCTTTTAAAAGGGATCAGCAGGGAGGATGAAAAGAGAGAGACGTGTACAGCAACGGACCAATGCTTTGTAGATAAATTAGATCTGTGGAGATACCTTGGCCACTAGTGTGTATTTTAGCAGTATAAATAGTAGTCTTCTATTTTATTGGTTAAACTACTGTTGTGCAGTGACAGCTGTGGGCGTTGGGAAACTCATTTAAGAAACACTAGCCAAAACCCAGTAAATATTCTCTAATTGCTTTTGAAATTGCTCTTGTTATCCACTATATTGCTGCATAATTGTAGCTTAACTGTCCCAAGTTTGCTGCTCACATTTTCTAATGTGTTGTTTCTCAAACTGTGTGACATGCTCTTCCTGGTAAACCTGTGTAAAAAATGCTTGAGAATGAAAAAGTGAATTATTTGGGTCCATAAAATGATCTTTGTTACTTGAAGAAAAATAAAAAGCAGAGGATTTTTGTTTTGATGCGTAGTAACTGTTTCCTAGATATTGTGACACCTAAGAAACCATTTACAGGACGTATTTTAAGGATCAGGACTGCATAACATCAGAATTTAGATTTCCTTTCAAGGCTTTTGGCAGAGACTCTATTTCTGGTTCACCTCAGTGAACAACTCTGTTCACTTCAGTTTTTCATAGATTGGAATTTCCTGCTAAGAATGTTGTATTATGTTCTAGACTTTCTCAGTTTAAAATTGATTTCAAATCTCCTTAGGTCAAACATAAGGCCGGACTATGCAGATACAAGCTTTCATGAGTTCAAAATGCATACCTTTAGTCGTGTGACATCTTGCAAAGTCTGTCAAATGCTTCTGAGGTAAGATTTAAACTTTTTTATCAAGTGAAGTATTTTGAGTCAAATGAGAATGTGGAAATACACAACTGGCTTGTTACTTACCCAAGATAGACAAGCCACATAACTGGTCATATGTAGTATGTCTGGTTGTTAAAAGTAGATTTTTATAATCAAATGTCTAAATATTAGCAGAAGTGCTGTTTAACAGCTCATGTTCTCAAGCTGCAACCCCATTTTTCAGGAGACTGTTTTAGCAGAGTTCTCTTTTCTTTTGAGAATTACTTAATTTAATAGATGGAAGTCATATGTTAGAGTAACAACAACCTTTTCGTACAGTTTTGACCAGCTTGGTTGGTCCTTAGGTCCCTTTGTTGTGACCACCAGTCACAAGAACAGATGGAATATTTTTCCAGAAAGGCAGATGATGAGGATGCTCGTAAATGTTTGATATAAAGAGACTGCTTTCTGAGACAGAAAATAACTGTGAGGCATTAATAGACAGGCATTGCTGAACCAGAGATGTGTAGACAAATTGCCAATAGGTATTATAAAGCTAGGTAAGAGATGCTAGCAGACCACACTGAGAAATTCCATGTTTTCTTTCTCTTCTCTATAAAATAAATGCACATGCACACGCATGCATACCTAGGTTCTGATTCATTCATTTAATGAGCTACTTGTTTCCTTGCACATAAGGACCCTCTAATGGTATAGAACTATGGAATTTATTTCATAGTGTAAACTGGAGATGCAAAAGCTCTGTAAACTTTTGCTAGTTCGGGTGATGATGTTGCATACTGTAGAAAAACGCAACTGCAGCATTTTAAAAGGGAAGTATAGGGAGGGATAAGCACAGGCAGGGCATACAATGACCTGAGGTATATTTCTTCCTCTGTCATGTGTTTTCCCTTTAGCAACCTCTTTTCTGGACGGTTTTATCATCCTGACTTTTCAGAGATTTTTAGATGACGTTTTGCTCAATGTAACAAGGTCTAAGTGACTGAAGAACGGTGCAGACGTCTCTGACTTAGAGAGGGCAGGGCTGTTAATTCCAGAATCTGAAGCCGTATAGTTGAGTCATTATGACTGTGTTGCAGCACTGACTGCCGTTGCTGAGAAACGGCTGTCTTGCTTTCAGGACACAGTCTGCATGATGCCGCAGTGTTCTGCATAGACACGCCAATCTGCTCTCAGGTAGCTTAGGTGTCCCCAGAGCTACCTGGTGACATCTTAGAAATCCAGGGACATTTCTATTTGTATTAAAAGCCTATTGGACTTAGGCTCGTAAAGTGCCGAAATCATTTTTGAAAATGGATTGTCACTTTAAGCTTCAGAGCGCTGAACTTATGTTTATGGTTATGTGCATACTTGAAAAAATGTGAACCTCAATGCCTAATTTTTTTTTTTTAAGTGGGGATAAAATCCCAGTCTTAGAAGCATCTGTAGTGAAGGATAATTCTGTGTGCCATTAATAACTAACTAACTAAATAAAATATTTTATATTTTCTACATAATTCTCTTCACATTTGTGTATTGTGATACTTAAAAGTTAGGTTTCTAAGTTTAATTAAAAAAATCATAACTAACAGTCTAATTGCTGTAATAAGTAGCAGTTGCTCTACCTTTTGTACAGGGTCAACTTACCTAGTCCTCTGTTCCATATAAAACTTGATTTTTCTTAGAAGCAGAAGGTGTCACCTTAGACTAGGATGCATAATCACTTGAGACAGGTCAGGATAATCTTGGAGACAGCTAAGTCTACTGTGAAGAGTAAAAGCAAATGCATCTAATGGCTGGAATTCATATAATTACTCAGAGACTAGGTGCAAGTACAAAAACCTTTCCCTGCTAGCCGTTCAGTGGATTTTACCTAAGAGAAAAGCTATAGACAAATCTGAGAATAAATTTCCTGAGACTGAAATTCAGATTTCAATTCCTTAAGGGGAATCAGATAACATTCAGAGTAAGGAAAGCAACTCCTTTCCTGAGAGCCCTGAATATTAACTAAAGTGTACCCGGATAGCTTTTAAATGAACAAATTTGAAGTCAGTATTATTCACAAAATAGCTTATGAAACCCTTAATGTTTAAATATATATTCATACTTACAGCTCTCTCAGAATGCAGCATATTCTTTGTGTTGCCCAATTCCCATTGAGATGAATTGGAGTGTAGATCTACAGTGGGACAGATACATAATGCTACAATTTCAAGTGTACTCTGCCAAAGTTGCTTTGGACTAAATTCAAATGAGGATAGTTCTTCTGAGCTGCTTACTGGTAGAATAACTATCTGGTGGTGATTTTTAAATGGCTAGTAGTGACAAAAAGCAGATGAACTGCTTGTCAGTTGTTGTCACTGTTTCTCAAGCCTTTAAGGACTTTCATTATGCAGAACAGCAAATGATTTCAAATACCTTCTGCCGTGTCTCTTATTTCCTTTATGCATGGAATTTATCACCTCTAATGTATCACTACCTAATTTTATTTTACAGGGGAACGTTTTATCAAGGCTATTTATGTTCTAAGTGTGGAGCTGGAGCACACAAAGAATGTTTAGGGAGATTAGACAATTGTGGCAGAGCTAATTCAGGTGGTAAGTCATTTTTATTGTTAGAATACCATTTTTAATTAGGACATAAAACTTGCTAGATATAATTAAGGTTTAATTTACCTCTAATTTCTGTTTATTGTAACATACATACTTGTGAAACTACCATTTATAAGCACAATTAGAATTGCATTTAGAATTCACAGGGATTTTTTTTTCATATTAAATTGAAATGTTAGAAAGGAAGAGAGAGTGAGCTACTGTGGGCCAAAGTGGATTTCTTCATCTGTGTCTTGTAGAGCAAGGAATTACTCTGATTTTAATCGTAAACTGCTCATAAGTTACACCTCTTGTACGGTATATCATCTGTCATCCTCGCTGTTCTCTCTTTATGTCAATGTTTGTATTTTCCTCTCAGCTCCTAAAGCTGTTTGTTTCTGTTGCCTCAGCTTCCTCTTTGATCTCTTTGGTTTCCATGGTTTCGTTCCACTGGCAATATTCATCAAAAAGTGATTGATTGGCTCACTACTGGCCATATCTAAGGACCTTTTTCCTCTTCTCTTAATCGATGGCTGTACCCAGGGAGGGGTCCTCTCACTGACGTGTGACTCCATGCTCCCCCATCTCTCCTTCTGCGCCAGGCACCCTGGGGACACTGCAAGCTGGATGTTAATTCTCACCACTTGCCCTCTTTCCTTTCCCTTCCCTCTGCCTATGCAGCTGCCGGCGTACCCTCCAGCCAGCTAGCCACATAACCCTAATGTCACTTTTGCCTCTTCCCTCTATCCAGGCTCCCAACAATTCTTTCTTCTTTCTAGAGATGGTTGAGGGAAGCCAAACAAAAGGCAACCCGCCTCCAATTTCTCCTCCCGCTAAAGCATTTGGGTTCCTTTTGCAAAATGTTTTCGGGGAAAAAAAAAATTCATTGGAACGTGCAATGATTTTTGGAGAATGTGATTGTGTTTTGTGATTTGCTCACTGTATTGTCCTGCTCACGTCTTTAAAAGCGGTACATTTCTTCCCAGGATTACTTCATAATAGTTTGTCTGTGAAGTTTCTCATGTCTCACATATTTCATATAGGCTGCCGTAGCCTCTTGCATTGGGTTATTTTCTTTTTGACATTACTACCTACAATCTTTGTGAAATGCTTTTGCAGAGATAATCTCTCTCCTACTGCTTGAATTTTGTCATGACCTTGTTCACTGCCCTTCACTGAGCTTCACTACTTCAAGATTTCGGTTCTAGCTTTTTTTATTCCTTTCAGAACAGCATGAGCTTGCTTCTGTCTTTGTCCCTGTTTGCATTACTGTCCCACTTCCACTTGGCTTTTGCCTCTGTGTGCTGTTTGCCTGCTTCCTCTTTTGACAAAATCATTTGTAATCAAGACAGCAAGTACTTACTTCTACTGCAGTTAGTGAACTTTATTTTCTCAGTTGCTTTCCTGTACTGGACATCTTATGTGCTATCCTCTAACTTTGGACTTAAATAAGAGTTTTTATTATTTTTTTAATGTAAATTAAAATGTAAATCATTTTACAGCTTCAAAGGTGCTGAATGATCTTTTGAATTTTACTTAAAATTATTGCCTCCCTCCTTTTTTTTAAATGATACTCTATGATTCTTTCCTTGGTGAAGATGGAAGCAATTGTTTTAGATATTGCCTTGCTATGTGTTTAGCTTACATCCAGGTACTCTTTTTTCTGTTCCCTCTGCAAAGATTCCCAGATTTCTGTAGCTCTAGTACAAGGTAAGAGAGTTATATATCTTCCCTCTGCTCATACGGCAGAATGGCAGGCGCTACTTGGTTACAGCTGCCTTACAGGCTGTTCTGAGAATAGAAGATCGCCTCAAAAAGGCATTGGGGAACAAACTTGCAATTCTTTTATTACTCACACAATTACTAAAAGTTCTTACCATGCTCCCCATTGCTCTGTGTATGAGCAGGTGTGGAAAGGACAAATTATTTTGCCCATTTTGTTGAGAATGGATGTCTCTTCTCCAGCAGTGACTGCCGAGAGTGACTGTGGCCAGTGGGTAGGAAGATGAGGTGGTTCTTTACTGTTTTCCATTTCTACTCTTTATTTGTCCTCTTACCTATGGAGAAGAATAAGCTGTGCTGCCCGTTCACGATGTGCACAGGAGGAAGGAAAGATATAAGGAGCTTTGTCAGCTCCTCCTTCCCTTTATGGTCAAGAAAGGATTGGGATAATTCAGCATACATTTAAAATATTGATTCATGGAACTTGAGTATGAATTACTTTGTGGAGCTATATTTTTCACTTTCGCAGGGCTGTGCTGAGAAATTTGGTCTTCCATGCTTCTTTCTGCCAGGGCCTATAAGATGTGTAACATTATTAAAGAAAGCACACATGAAGATAGCATGTAAAATTCAACGTTTTCATTGCGTTTGTGGAAAAAGTATGATTTACATTCACAAAACTTTAACATTTAGGAGTTTTTCCTTTTTAAATCATTAGAGAAATTAACGTCTAAAAATCCTTCATCTTTCTAGTGGTGTCATTTGCTGCTCCTGTGGGAAATTAGCTAAGGTGGCCTGTGAGTGTTGTTAGATATGAAATTGTGTAGTATAGCCTGAATGCTTCAATAGTAGCAAAATGCCTGGAACATTTATTGTATTGTCATGTATTTCTTTTATTTCTAGGGGACTATTACAGTCCTTTTCACAAGGTATAATGGATATGAAACATAATAATCCTTTTAGGAAGCTGAACGTTATTATTCCCCAGCCATGTGGTATTAGTTATGGTCCCAGACATGGAATATACGTATCTTGGGATATAGCTGTGGTCTGCTAAATCTAGTGTTCTGTCATTCTGCCAATGGCTGGTTCCAGATGCCTCCCAGGAAAGTATAAAGCATCCCTCTGGCAGACAATGCCTAGGAATGATGCTACTTTCTAATCCTGTTAGATTTTTAGAGTTGTGGCGTTTGTTGTTGTTGCTTTTGGTTTTTTGGTGCTCTAAGCGTTTTTGCAGTTTTTGCAACAAAGTTTAGCACTTTTGTTGATTAGAACATCTAATTGGTTGTGCTTCCGAATTTTTGGAATAGGCTTTTTTATAGGTTGCACATCTTATCTTGGTTATGTTTAAACTTGCTGCCTTTTTAACATCAGCATGTGACTTTATTCTTTTTATGAGAAGCGTAAATGGAAGTGCTTGACTGACTGCTGCTATGCTGTGTATTACTTTGAAACTTCTGTTTAGTGACCTCTTATTAGTATCCTCTCTGAACTGAAGAGTCTTAAATTTTTTGTCATCTCAAAGTAGAACTGTTTCCATGCCTCAAATTTTCATTGGCATTCTGTAGACCTCCTCTGTCTAGAGGTCTATTTGAAAAGAGGTGATCAGAATTCAAAATACTGCCAAATAAGAATATGCCGTTAAGTTTCTTGAAGATATTGATACGGTATTTTCTTTGGTATTTTTTTCTTTTCCCTTTTCAGCACAGTTTAACATTTTGTTTTCTTTTTAGACCACAGAGCAGATGTTTTTGCTAAGCTTTCTGAAATGATGCCTAGAACCTCCCTGAGTGGATTAAGTCCTTTTGTATTTCATCCCAAGTCTCAGTTTGTGGAAAATTCAAAAGGCAGACATCCAAAGACAGCTGAAACCTTTAGAATGATAAATTTAATAAGTGTCAGAGTTAGATGATACACTTATGAGGGAAACATTGACAAAATTTAAACATAAATTGCCCTGTTGTCACACTGTGCCTCATACACGAGCTTATGCCAGTTCTTCAGAAGCTTTGCTTCAAAGAAGGCCAGTTCAACAGACTGTAGAATTTGCAGTGATAAAAGATGCTGCGTTAATCAGTTGAACTACTAAATAGAACGAAATGTACGCATTTATCCCTTGTTTTTCTTGTTACTGTTTGTGTCCATGTTACCCTAAACCTGCAGTGCTAGTTGAAGCCCTCTGTGCTCATTTCTGTCATTACCAATTTAACTTTTTTTCCCTGAAAATACTGCCTTCTTCATGCTCAAGCAGTCCACTGCATTTTCATGCATTTACCTCTTCTGGCCTATCGCTTCATTTCTCTGTGACTTGAAATCCCCATGCCCCGTCTCTTCTGCTCCTGTTCTGACAGACTCCTGGAGTATGATGGTACAGCTTTAAACACAGTATAGGATTTAGCAAATGGGTACACATATTTCTGTTATAGGGCCGTTTGTAAGGACATACATGCTGTTTTTTTCCAGTGGCTGATGTAGAGATCTGCTGTTATCTTGCAACCTCTTGTGGCTTACCAGCTGCACTCCTATGCCTTATTTTGCGGCAAAGTATGCTTTTACCTACCTGGTGATGCTTTTGTGTTAGTTGGAAGGGTTTCTGTTTGGGTGTGGTTAAGAGTGAGACCTTTGGTAAGTGAGCAAGCGTGAGAGACACCTTTAGCAGATTTGGGGAGAAGCTGTCTCCCTCATTATTCCCGTTTTCATTGTATGGGTTGTTCTCTGACCGTTGCAATTTCAGCAGAGGTCCTCAGGACTGATAAGACGGGTATCATAACGCTCCCCAGAACATATTGCAGAACTCCCATAGCTGAGCCGGAGTCCGTTTGCTAGTTTAAAACAGCAGAATTACCAAGTCCCTTCTGTTGCCAGGCTGGAATTCTACCAAGTCTATCCCATTGTATTGAATTAAGTATGCTCAGGCAAATATTTTCTGGTTCCACGGACTATTGAATATTTCAGTTAGATGAACTTCCAAAAAAAGTTCTTCTAGAATGTTAAAATATTTTAATATTTTAAATATAGTGCCAAACCCACAAAATCCTCTAGCTTTCCATGGGAACAGAAGTATAAAGAGCATTTCTCATCAGGGCATAGGTGGATTAGAAACATATTAGTGAGGCATTTTCATAGTAATTTTTAGGTAACTTGTACCTGTTTCCCTTCTCTTCACATACTTCCATTTGAAAAAAACACCTCATTTCCTTAGGTGGAAAAGTAGTGTCTGTCTTCAATTGTTTAATAGACTAAAAACCATGTGAATGGGTTAAACTTAAGGTAGCTCTCATATGGTATAATGCGTCTACCCAATAATAGTGCCCATGCTGTGTATGTAATAATTGCTTGCTACAGCATATTAGAGATTATTCATAAAAAGTGCCTGTTTTTTGACATGTGAAAGGAAACCAACAGCTTCCACTGTTTACATTTTGTCGGCTTGATCAATAGTTGCAGAGGTGCTGGCCCTCGCCCAAACCTACCATGTCAACAGCATTGACCAGGAAAGGCTCAAGTCCCAGAACGTGCCTTGGAGCGAGGCCAATTTTTGTTTAACTTCGGCAAAGGTTGAACTAACCGTTCTTACTAAAGCTGAACAACAATCTCTTGGGGGGCTTCGTATTTTGTGCAAAGTCCTACTCTGTGCTTCTAGGTCATTATTTGCTTTTCTTCTGGTTATGCGGGACTACTTGCTGCTTTCCAGTCATTGCAACTCCTTTAAGATGGCTTACTTCAGTTTCTGCATTTTCAATATTTTGAATTTCCTTTTATAACAGGAGGAGGAGTAGTAGTTTCCTACATACTCTTTTTATTCTGCTTTCCATTTAATCAGCATGTAAATCCAGCTGCTCTGCTGAATCTCAGAGGGGCAGGCTATTCCCATTTTCTGATCTATGCTCCCTCACTTATTGAGGCCAGCTGCTGCTTCTCTTGCTTTTGTCATAAACTATAATTATGAAAATGTGACCCAATAGTATTATGGCTTCATGAATAAACAGAACCTAAAAAGCGTGCTAAACTGTGGCAGTAAAAGTAGTTTGTTGTCAGAATTGAGAGCTCCCTCCCTCTGTAATTTCATTGGCACATTAGTGATGAGCAGATACTTGAATTAAGATTGTCATGTGTAAAATATCTGCTGAAGGATATCGTCAGACATTCATTTTTTCCCTAAAAATAGAAATAAGTAGGAATTATTTTTTTTACTCTTGTACTAGGGTAACATTTGGAAAAAGAACTCCAGTGAGGAAGCAATTCACATAATTTAAAAAATATATGAAATACAGGAATACTGAATTTTTAATGAAAAAAGGAGAGAAGCATAAGACTTGTATTTTGAACAAACCTTTCTGTGGAAATACAGCTATTTTATATTTTCTTTTCCTTATGTGCTAACAGGGGTGTCACAAATAGTTCAGTTTGTGTCAGCAAAGTTTTGAGCCTTCTATGGGTTTAATGCAGAGATGGCTTAAAGGAACGGCATTCTGCAGTGGAGCTGCTGTTGCTTATTCTGAGGTTGTTCATTAGTCTTTAATAAAAACCTACCTTACAGAGTTCAGGCTTTTTGTTTTTGTTTTTTTTGAAACTAAGGATCAATTAAAAGTAACTTCTCATGAAATTTATGTGAATTAGGAGGCATATTTATCATCTTACCTTATTACCTGTTAATCTGTGTAGTGTTTTCTTGAATCTAATATGAGCCAAGTATTGGAAGTTAAATCAATGAATTTCTTAATCATTTAGTATGAAAAGTATTGGGATGCTGAAATCACCATGTAAAACTCATTCATGGAGTCATGTTTGTGATATTTGCTAGAAGAAAAAATTAATATTCAACAGCAACCATTAAACACTAAGGTTCATTCTTTCCCATAGGAGGACAGAAAGATATTTCCATTTCAGTTTTGCTAACAGAGATGTGCAGAGCTAAAGGTAGTCCATTTAAAAAAATGGACGTGAAGTGATGCAAGCCCCCTCACCCCCCCCGCTCTTATCCAAATGGCCTTTCCTCAGTTTTAAGTCATTTAAAATGCTGAGGTGAAAGAGTGAAAAGAGATGAATTTGTGCGCGAGTTGAAATCTTGGCAGAAGTTGAGAAAGATCAAATTGTGAAGGTAAATACCAAAATTATATTGAATTTCAGCAGTACTTATGCAACTAATTCCCTTAGGCTCCTTAGAAAACCTCAGTAGTCTACTTGCACCTCTTTCTTTGGTATTGGTCCCCCCCCCAGCCAGGTGTTTACTTAGTGTACAAATGCAAATTAATACTTCTGGACAGGTTGTAGCCATGAAAGCATTTGCTGAGGATGACAAGGAGGTGCATCTTTGGCATTCTCTATGTGAGAGAAAACTTGCAGCCCTGTCAGGGGTAAGTAGTCCGCACCTCCCCTGCCTGGCTCCGGATCCTCAGCTGGCGTGCTTAGTCTCGGCATGCCCTCTTATCTCTGCCTAAAATATTAGTAAGCCAAAGATTTTTTTTTTCCCCCCCACACTTTAGTGTTTCATATAATTTTTTTAGCAGATCAAAGTCTATTTGCGTTAGAAGCTCTTTACTTGGTTTATTGTGAATATGGCTGTTTACTTTACAAGATATTGCAGTAAAGTTTTCAAATGTGGCAACAGAGTGGGCATGTACAGTATGTACTTGGACTTAACAGCATGTGCAGTCGCAGAGAATATGTGGGAGGTAAATACAGCTGTGTGCATTTTGATAAGGCACTGAAACAAAATCTTGAGTACACCAAAGTATTTGTGTTATCAGGTTAGAGATTCAAAGAAAAAAATGCAAAAACCCCACTTTTTTGTGTCGTTGGTAATGTGTGGTGCTGTGTGTCCAAAAATACTGTGTTAATACAGTCCTGGTCACCTACAGATTTTTTTTTTTTGTTTATCTCATTTTTAAATAGTACAAAAACTTCATAGCAAAAAGGTAAATGAAGTCTATTTGGCTTCAGATTCCATTGCATACTAGTGTGATGATAATTTGAAACTAAGTACATGAAATACAAGAAGGTTTGAAGATAAAGCTACACATTTGTATCTGGATACACCTCACAATATAAACATGCAGGGACAAGAAGAGCGCAAGCTTGAGTTGCAATAAAGAACCTTAACTTTTGAATTTCCAAGTCAGCATTATATAGTATAAAGTGTTTTTGAAATGTTATAGAAGTTTATAAAGTTTTGGTTGACCTGATTGCCACGCAACTGTTGGCAAGCACAGGAGCGAGCCGTTTATTGCCATGGTTGAGCATTAACTGGCGGAGCCAATAGGCGAAGCGAGCACTGTTTGCAAAACAACAAGCAGCTCAGCCCCGGGCTGCCGGGACATAGTACAGGTAGCTATAGAAGACGGTAGTGTGTTTTGTAGCGCAACACGGTGCAGACTGAGATTAGTGTATAAAAAGCATAAATTTACAGTCATCAATAATGCCAATTTTTACTTATGTTTCAGAACACGGGAACCTGAAACACGAGGTAAGGATTCCTTTCCCTTCTTTCCCTTTTCATGTGGCGTTTGCTTTGCTGGTGACATAAGAGTTCCTTATTTACTTTGTGCACATGCCGTTGGAGCAGATATGTTTTTCTTCTGCATTTAACAATATATTTCTTTAGCATGGTGCAAAATAGAAGTTATCTAAGAAAGAGTGTAGTTATAATGAAATATAAATTTGTTACATTCAAGGTGTAAGTCTGATTTCAGTTGGTATGAATTAGTGAAAATTAGAATAATAAAATGTTACTTCAACTTATGTCTTCAGAGCTCCTAGGCCAAATTTGGCAGTAGAGTTAAAACATTAACATTAGGAGCTTGTGCTGCAGTAATGTGCTAGTGTACAAATTTATGAAATTCCACAGTTTTCTGAATGATAAAAAATGTGCAGTGGGATTTATGCCTTTCTATTTAGGCAGAATTTTGTCACAGTATTATTCAGTGGTTATAGACTTTATTTAATCTTGTCAGAACGATAACACGGACAGAGTACAGAAGAACTAGTGACATACTTGCAGTGCACCATCACTTAAATCCAGGAACATTGAAAGTTGCCCTGGATTACCTTCTTGCATGTTACTGGTGCCTTCCCACTACCAAACGGAAGGACATAACTTTTTTTTTGGTCTACCAGTTTTGATGAAAGAAAGGCTACACTTTAAACATAGGATATAATAGTTCCTAGCATCTTTTTAGATCAGAAGTTTATGGTAATTTAACTGTTTAAACTAATGCTATGGTTATGAACAACGTATGAACAGATACGTTACTTCTCTGCATTGTGAAGTATTTGTTTTTTCGTTGCTATCGCTAAATTGGTAATAAAATCGAAATAAAATTATTACTGACATAACTGGCGCAGTGGGGGTTGGTGCTTACAGCTGTTGCTGCAAAAACAAGGCAGATGACTACTGTGCTATTCACCGTCTGGGCTTCGTTACGATGCTGGAGTGCTTGCTGGGGGCCGACCCCGGGGCCTTCCGGGCACTGGTGGCGAGGGCAAACCTTAGGCAGGCTGACGCTGGTCCGCAGGGTACCAGCGTCAGCGTTCGTGCGGCGGAGCCTGGGCTGAGCGGCGGCGCTGGGGAAGCGTGCCTGTGGCCGAGCGGTGCTCGGCGTGCCGGCGGGTGCCGAGAGCCCCCTCGGAAGGGCTCTCAGGGGCTCGCTTGCCCGAGACCCCTGAGCCGCAGACTCGTGTGCCACACCTTCTGCCATGCACTGTCCTGTTTTTCTTATCTCTGCCTAAAAATATCTGCTAAGCAAGAATATTTCTTATATATGAAAATTAAAGCATGGTCCATTTGCTTAACAGTCTCTTGATACTGCAGTTGACATACAGTAGTGGGGAAGCCATAAACAGATTGCTTACGGTATGTTAGGGGCAAAGTTGCCAGACTGTATAAAGCCAACTATGATGAACATATGTGGTAGATGAGGAAAATATTTATCCTAATTATATCTAATCCCTCCTGTTCTTAGGCTTCTCACCCCCTAGTTTGATTATTAAATCTCTTCATAAGAAAAAATTGTTGTATGGCTATTGATTTGAGATAAATTGCTAGGACTTCTATAATTTTGAACAAAACTTGAAAAAAAAAAAACGCACAACATTGTGGCCATCCAAAAGTACTTGCTTTAATTCTTTTTGTGCAGAGGGAAAGTTGAGCGTAAATGAGCATCTATCATGTAGGAGAAGGTGAATTTATATTTCATACCAGTAATGTAATAAAATCTACTGTTGTTGTGTTTTTTTAAGGGCATTGAGCATATTTTTATACAATTTAAGAATTTTTTCCTTAGAATCATTTCCTATTCCATCCTGTAATATGCATGATTTTTGTTACCACACAGGCACTATTATTTTAGTTAAATTAAAATTTCCTATATCTTCATTTGTACTTGCTTTCTCCCACTTCTGGCCCATTTCCCCCTCTCGTGCAAATATGCAATTACTCACCATTCTGCATCAATCCTTATGAGCAAGACAACCTCCATTTATAAAGGAAAAAGATAAAATTGAGCTTTTTCTTCTTGTTCCGTAATATTACCTTTGTTTCTTCTAGAAGTTTAAAATGTTCTTCTTTCCACTGCTGCTGAAACAAAACTTATGTCCTTTCTGTAGTTAGTATTGTGGGGGTATAGAGAGAATATGTCCAAAGAAGCAAGAGCTTGTTTTTAAACAAAGCTGTTCGTTTTGCCGGCCTGCTACAGGGCCTAGTGATTTGGTTGTGCCTCAGGTTACTGCTTTCTGGCTTGCTTCTGTGTGTGTCCTGCATCAGCTTATATCAACTGCAAATAAATCGGAGCAACCTAATTGTTCCCTTTGTTGTGCAACATGCTTTTTCTCTGCTTGGTTTGATTTAAAAAAACAAAACAAAAAGGCACGAACCTGCATGCAAACTATCAGTTAAAACAGACTTGCAAAAGCAGATGACCAGTTTACAGATAGGCTGCATTTCACATGGAAGCTTTCAGGGATCCATATCATTGCTTAGGAATATGAAATATGTAAAAATCAACATTTACAAACAGTATGTCTCAGTCCTATCAGTGTTTCTGATTTTACACAGCTCTGATTTATCCAAATTTTGAAAAGAAAGAGGAAGGGGTGATACTAAATATATTTAATTAAATATATTTACTAAACTAAATATGCTGAGAAAATGAAGAGATTAAGACTTGCCTAGGAAATTATAACTCTTGTAAGTATAAAGTGCAAAGTTTCTACCCTATTAAAGCAACACTATGTGCATATGATACTTTTGTGGTCCTGGACATTAATGGAGGCAGATGATGCCAAAATGCATATCTTTCACTATGAAAGAGAATGCGTCTATTAACATCACACTCATTTAAAAAAAAAAAAAAAAACAACCTTTTGTTTGATGTCAAAAGATGCTGGATGTATGAAGAAACCTTCTACATACTAAGAATTAACAAAATCTTTTGAGTGTAGTGTCAAAAAGGTTAGATATATGAATAAACTTGTTGCAGTATTAAGAATAATTCTCAGAGTATGATCTTCCTACCAGATAAAGGTAATTGCAGAGGGGAAATAACTTAAGAAAACTATCTTTGTCAGTAGATTGTGGGAATGAAAGGAGTGCAGTATGCCTAAATGAAAACAAGTTTATTCATGTTTTTGATTTATGTTTTTGCTGTGCAGAAACGAACGAATGGAATTAGAAGAAACTCTAGGCACGTGGACCCAGGTTTGTATCTTGACTTTTTATTCATTGAATTATACATTGAATAAAAAGGGAGAGAGAGCTGTAACTCACGTTATCAAGTTTTGTTATGATCACTGTTGCAGTGTATGCAGTGCTGAGACCTTTATTGCTGAAGTCTTGAAGGTCTAAAGCAAATGCTTTGTTATGTCAAAGATAGCTTCAGCAGACTGAACTCTAATATTTTTTAACTTGTTTTTTTTTAAGCAGTGTTTCAGTTCTATCTGAACACGAAATGCCTCCGGGCTTTTGGTTAAGAGATCCCCACCCCATTGTACTTTGCAGTTTTTAAAAGAAACAGCTAAGTGATGAAAAGCAGACAGTTGCTTATAAAGGTTGGAGTCTCATCCCGCACAGCTGCAGGTGTTCTGAACGTTCCTGACTGCAGCGGGGCTGAGAGGTGCTCAGTGCTTAACCGTGTTGGATGTGAGCTGCTCTTCTAAAAGGGCATTGCAGTTTTATGTAGAATTTCAATGTAATTTTATTTTTCATGTTTATAGTAGATATTTTTGTTGAATCATGGCAGTAGCCCTTAAGAAAATTAAATGCTTGCTTATAGACTGTGTACTCAGGAAGGTGAACACTTACCCTGGAGACCCATTACGTGTCTGAGCAGAATACTGAGTGCTTTTCAGTATAACTGTGTGATATTTTTGGTGTTTCTCTCTCTCTCCCTCCCTCCCCTCCTCTCCCCCCTCTTTTTTTTAACACAGTAATACAGTAATTATATTTTTGTCCTTTACATGCTTCTTGCGTAGTTTAATTACTGGAGATTTGTTAGGCAGATATTATTTGGAATAAAGCTAAGCTGTGGATTATTAAATATTCCTAGATGTGGACACCTGAGAATAATTGGAGTCAAACATTAAACAGGATAGCAACTTTATACCTCGTTATAGCCTGGCAGAGCTGAACACTTTTTGAAAAGTAAGAGCACTGGTTGTGCCAGTAGCCTTACAGCTGCATTGGCTCTGAAACTGTAAATGTTGTAACTAGCAGAAGCAGACCACACCTTTCTTAATCAGGTACTTCTGACATGCTTTGGAGCACGTATTGTCACTTTGTTCCCTCTAGCAAAAAAATTGCTTCACGGTGCTCCTGAATTGTGTCTTTGCGCGTTGGTGTCGTGCTCCCTTTCCCCACTCCAGATAGGGGAGAAGCTGAAACTTCGTTTTGGGGGGGGGGGAGGGGAAATCCTATACCTATAATGCTAAAAATAATATAATTAGAGGGGGAAACATCGAGAGTATTGATGAAATTCATAAGAGGATACTCTAAGTGGGACCGTTTCAGTACTTCCATTCTGTGGTATATGTTGCTGTGAACTATAATGTGTACTGCTAGGATAGTCCTTATAAGTCCAGATTTTTAAACACTGCTGTCTAATATTAGGTTTCTAAAAGCTTAAGTAATTTAGCTTTGAGAAGTTTTCAAATATGCTGACATTTTTAGTTGCTATTGAAGTCTGATAGTCTTCAATGACAATCAATTTAAATAAGTATCCTTTTGAGTATAAAGATAATTTAAGTACATCTAGATACCATTGAAGTCACTGGAGTGATGAACTTAAATAAAAGTATAAGACCTTTATGAAAACATTTCTATATATTATGGCATTGCTTCCCTCCTTTTACTTGCATAGAATGATACTCTATGTTGTTGGGATGATTTTACAGAATAAAGTTGTTGGCCCTCATATTTTTGAAAGCCAACAGAAATTCAGACCACCTGAAAAGCATACCAGTTTGTGCATATTTAAGTTTAGGTCCCTTTATTAAGGGATATTGTTGCGGAAGACTGTCTTGCAGAATTGCTTCTGACAAAAAAACAAACAAAAAAACCTCCCAAAAACTCAAGCCCAGAGATACCCATACTAATCATATTCTATATATGTAATTGGACAGTTTTCAAAATTTTCAAATGAAATGAATTTTTTCATGTTTGCATTTCATCAGCATATGCATTCTGACTCCTGCAGTAACTTGATGGAGATAACATTTTGAGATAAGAACGTCTGTGGGTAAACGTGTGGCATCTCCCTTGCATATTCTAAAAAATGCTGCTCATCAGTTTGCGCATTGCCTTGAGAGACAGAAGATGCTATCCAGAGAGCAGCACTTGCAAGAGATGGGTCAGTTATTTCAGGCATGCGTTACCACATTTATCCTAAGATCTCTTCGAGAACATTGGCATATAAATCTCTAGAAATCCTGCACCACGGTAGTGTTTTTGCCGAAAGCGGTAGTCAAGGTCAGAGGTACCAATTAGGCTTTAATATGCAAGCTTTAGAAAAATGCTTGCTGCCCAGACTAGTTTGTATCTAAGAGGTCTGATGTGTGGCTGCTCCCCATGTTGCATGTTATGATACTGAAGCACGGATACTAATTTAGGAAAGTAGACATTTGCTGTGAATCAGTAGCGTGCACCTGCAGTGTCTGAATATTGATGGAGTGTGATAGCAGCAGTAAATACAATTACTGTGGGCTATGAGTGCTTTTTGTATAACTTTTTCAATATCTTGTTTCTGTCTTTTGTCTTTCTATTTTCTATCTTTGGCTATCTTAGCAATGACTGATGAATGTAGAAGGCGCAACCTAATCAAGTCCGTGAGCTGTGCTTCTCTCCTTGTGCTTGTTACATCCAAATTCAACTTTTGGTGATGCAGCTTAGCCCTGAATGAAGACACATTTAACCCAAGTTTAAATTTGAGGGGAGGGACTAAATACAAGGATGATCTAAAAGAAATAGTTGCTAGTGTGGAGGATATTGGAAGTAATCTTTTTTTTGCTGGTAGAGCTCTTTGATAGAGGAACATACCTGACTGAAGTACCCAAAGAGCAAAAAACTCCTCATAGCTGTTTCATCTGTTTTTCTTTGAAGTTTGGTTAGAAGTAACAGTTTCCTCCCAGAGATTTGCTTTTTCCTCTTACTGCTGAAAAGGAGGGTAAAGGCAGAAGGAAAAGATGATAGTGGATGAGAAAGGGGAGAGGCTCATGAGAAGTGAGTGTCATGGGAAAAGAAATATGTCTAGAAGCTGTACAAATGAGCAAACGGAAATATGGCTTTCTATATTTCTTTTCAGTATGTTATGCACTATGACTTTACCATGGGGTTCTGTTGTAGATGGCCTTCTGAATTGGTCCATCTGCTGAGTTTTTGCAGATAGGTTTTGGATAACCTTTCTTTGGATTAGGCAGCAGATAATAAAAGACATAGAATGAATAGGTAAAGGCATCTGCACCTCTAAAGCTAGGAAAAATTGAGTCTAAAGTTTACTTTTTATTGCAGTGGAAATGGTTAGGTTAGTGTGAGATTTTGTCTAGAATGGGCATATAGAGTGATAATTATTTAACAGCTTTTTCCACTGGGAGGGATCTCATGAAAGTTTATGTATATGTTTAATTTTAAGCATATGATTTGCCCTGTTGACTTAGCTGACGAATGGGCCATTTGTATACTTAAAAGTAAGCGTAAACTTAGATTTGCGTGCTCTTTTTCTTTTCTTTAGCAATCGTTTTGTATACATTTTAATAAGAGTGAAAAATACCTTTGTTTCGCTCATCAAAATAATACACTGTATGATTGCTCTATGTTTATTTTTTAAGGGTTTAAAGAGAATCTAAATGTAATAAATTCATGGTTTGGTGTTTTTCCAACTAGTTTTACCCTAAACACTTGTGCTAATATAACCATTGGAACTTTAATCTCTAAAACTGTGAAAACTTATTTCATATCAGAAGGATAAACTTAGTAAAAAAAGAGACCACTAGGAACCTTGTACTCGGGATTCATTGCAGACAAATTCAAAATCTGATGTGTGAAAGAACAATACTGAACATGTTCTGACTTAAGCAGTTGATTTCTTTGCAAGCATGGATTATCTCAGAGAAGCTTTGTTTTCAATTAAGGGACAGAACTAAGATGTCTTCCTTTCAAAGAAACTAATTTTCTATTGAAACTTTATTTTGGTTTTACAATGAATGTATATAATCACTTATATATAACTTTTGAGTGAAGGTGTTTCTCAGTCTTGAGAGTTCGAAGTTCAAATACTAATTTAAAAAATATTTAAATGTATTTCTGGTTGGTGTCTGTTCTGTACGTGTTTTGTGCAGCAAATAGTTTAATACTTATTATACACTGATTGTAAAGAAAAGGATCTGAAAGGAATAACTGGCTTATGGCCTGAAGTATATATGTTAAAAAATCTGTGCACTGAGTAGTACAGCTTTTGGGATATAGTTATTCAATTAGACATGATGGGAAATAAGCAATCATGTGCTTCAAATTTTGTTGAAATTGGATTGTGAAATCTTGTATCTAGGTTATGTCATTGTTATGTAGGTTGTGTCATTGCTATATATGTTTGAATATTTAGTGAAACAATATACAGATATTTGTGTGTTATGGTAATGATTATGTCTAGTCTTCATAGTAAAAATTAGGAAATATTGTAATATGGGTAGTTTAAATTATAAATTACCTTTCCATTTGAGACTGAGGAATACTAGAGTACTTGAGTTATATTTCAACAATTTCTGGCATAGTGTATTCTGTGATAGGCAAGTCTAATTCTGATTTCAGGTTCGGTGCTGCTTCAAGCACCTGTCCAGCCAAAAGCAAAATGTGGCCCAAATTCAAATGCTGGGATATCCCAACCTGCAATTAAATCTGTGCCAAGCATGTAGCTGTTATGGATAAAACTACCATCTATGTAACTGAAAATTCAAAGCGTGTCTGTGATTTTCTTGTCTCATGAATTACCCAACCAAGTCCTGGATAGTCTTGATTACATGTTGCCTTTCCTCATTCTGCCCAAGAAAATAACCTATTTCATGGACAAGAAGAGACAATCTTCTGCAACATTAAGACCAGTGCTGAAAAATCAGTCTTCAAAATTTTTTTCTTCATTTCAGCAATGGGGGCAGTTCCCTGTGATCCTGGCTGGATCTCTGGTGGCCCCTTACTTACTGTCAATATCATTGTTGAGAAGAGGGATTCATCTTCTCTTTTTAAGCCACAGACTAAGTCGACTAAAACTAAAACACCAGGATTAAACACTCAATATTTAGTTTCTCGTAAGCCAAGCAAGGAGCTGACCAAAGTGACTAATTAATTATTTCCTATTTATGAATATCTTAATCGAGATGGATTACCAAGATACCATTTTTTTTTTCCTTCAGTGATGAGGTTGCTGTGTATAAATTCAGTAAGTACATTCATAGGCGTTTGTCTGAGACTTTCAGTAGTGTTGCTTAACGTTTTTTTTCCTGCCAATAAAACGTGGGAATGAATAGCAATTCCCTTGTAAATAGTTCTCGTCTTTCCTTCCAGAATGAATAGAGCAATCCATTATGGGCCATTTGTTTCTGCATCTTCCCTCAGGACCTCAGTTGGAGTCCCACAAGGCTTATTTCTTTCTCTATTAAATATCCGTGGAAAGGTTTTGGGATAGTCAATGTGACAGCATGGACTGAAATACTAGAGTATACATAAGACATTCTTCTTGGCTTTATGTGTTATTAACATTGGACATAACTATGAATGTTAGTGGCTATTCAAAATAAATATGTAGATGAAGGAGCAGCTGACTGAAAAATGAAGTCAGGCAAAGTCTGAAGGAATACTGGAGGAAAAAGAGATGTTTCACAAAGCTTCCTGTAGTGAAGGAATTTGTTGTTTGACAAGTTTGAGGTCTTTCTTGCTGCTTACCAGTATGAGATAAGTTAATAAGATTCATAGCTGTAAGACATCCATTGCATCCCATAGGTGACCAGTAGTCTCAGAGACTGCATGCAGACTAGCCAGAATGATCCACGTGTTTGTCCTTTTGATTTAGTTTCTGTACTTCATTATAGAGACAAATGCAGCCACATGCAGGAAAAAAAGTCATCTGGCTTAAACAAAAATGAGACAAATTGCTATTGTAGAGACCTGAAGATGCTCAGACTTTACTTCTCTTGGAAGTAAAGCGTGTCTAATAACTAACAATCATAACCAAGTGCATGTAGTTTTGCATATTTTCCCTAGAGATAATTTTGTAATGTTTGTGGCGCTTTAGCTTTGCTAAGTTGCTAAAGGCTTCCCAAAAAAGACCGTGCTGTAACGTATTAAGCTATAAAAACTAACCCGACTTTGATTATGCATATAAAAGGCGCATGCTTTACTTTTATGGGACATTTTACTGGGTTTTGGTTGCTTTTTTTCCTTCCATATGCAACATCTAAACGTTTTGTTCAAGGCGAGTATAAGATACACAGCGCACATCTCTAAGGATCTATGTGAACCAGATGAATCTTAGGTAAGAACTGATTTAACAGGGCAGCTAGGAATCCTCTTGCTGCCTGAGGAAGACTCCTTGGCAGGATAAAGGAAAGCCTGCTGCAGACATGCTATGTAACTTTGAATGTTCTGGAACCTTTCAGAGACTTGGATTGCAGATATAACTCGACCAATGCTTAGTATTGATTGCCATGTTCTGCCTTGTGTTGCATCCCGTGGCTGGGACAGCGTGGGGGTTTGAGCCCAGCTCCCATTAATTTCATTGCGGGCACCAGATTGTTAGCGGCAGTAAGAGGACAGCCTTCTCCAGGTGCGCCTTAGTGACAGTGAATTCAGAGGTGCACTGAATGATGTGGCTTAATTTGTGAAGTCGAATTAATTTCTCATCTCATGTACTTGTTAGAAGTACATACTACATTTAGTATCTAAGTCCTTTTGTTACAGCACTAATGCTGTATGCCGAGGTATTGTTGCTTCCCCAAATAATGTATTCATCTGTGTTATGATACAAGAAAGGACATGTCTAATGTTTTGCACCCAGAAATTTTCCACTAATGCATTTCTGGAAGGCAAAGCTGGGTTTTGTCTTCCAATGAAGCATTTCAAATGCAGTTTAATGATTTTTATTTGGATTGTTATTTTTTAAATTAAAATGATTTTTACGTTTCTGTGGGGTGGGAGGTATTTTGAAAGCTGCCTGTCCCTTTGGTATCTCAGCAGTGAGCTAACATTCAGAGAAGAACATAGCCTTTAGCCTTTTCTTTTAATTAAACATCAGAAGACCCAGATGCCAAAGGGTGAAACACATTTATTTTGTCAAACTCTTTCATCCTTGTCTGATTGGATTGCAAGATTAGTTTGTAGTTGGGTAATTTAAGCTGTTTTGTCTTATTGGATGGGTTTTTGGGACTACCTCTAGATTTTGAACAGCTAACAGATTTTATTTTCTGCTTAGAGAAACGTGATGTTTAATACATGCTCAGTGTGTGATCATTTTTAAGGTGAGGTAGGTTAAGAATCCTACAACACCTTGCTCTTTTGTACGTAAAAACACCGTCAACACAGACTGTTCTGAGCAAAATGTCAGTATATACGGATAACTAGAGGGGAGTTGGAAGGCAGAAAAAGAGGAAAGAAAACATTAAGGCAGTAGTGGAAAAAATGAGCATATAAATATGATCATTAAAGCCAAAATGGATACTGTTTTGGATTTTCATTCCCCCCCCCCCCCCCCCCCCAAAAAAAAAAAAAAAAAGAATAATACAGCACCATTTAATTAACAAAAAAAAAAAGGCATGAGTAGATATTATATGACCCAAAATTGCCTTTAGTTACCATAGCAAGTAGAAGGGAATTGCATAATGTTTTGCTAATGTTTATTGAGACTTGTAAACCTCCTATTCATCTTCAAGAGAAGTATTGTATTTACCCATCTATTTCCCTATTTTATTTTAATCTTTAGGGTACTGCCATTCTCAGAAGGCAAAACAAAGATAATAAGGCAATGAATGATTAAAAATAGTCAAGAGTTACTGAGTTTTAACAGTACTCTAAAGCATATAGTTTCTTTTTTTGTGGCTCACTCATTTAGCTAAATCAGTATTTGATCACTACTTCAAAGTAATTCTCACACAAAGAATTTAGGAAACATTGTAAAACTAAAAGCAACCATCCCGTGGGAGAGAAAACTCTCTGAAAATTCACAGAAGAGAAGCTTACAGATCTGCCTCTGCCTTCTGCCTGAGGAAGAAGATTTCCAGATTGATAGAAGGGGCTGGAGGCAACAGCCTGAGAAACTGATGCTGCTTTTCAGGAGAGATTTTATCTGCTCACCTCTCTGAGGTGCCAAGAGAAGGAACGATGGGCTGAGGTAAGTGGCAGGCCCGGTCAGCCCCACGTTGGCATTGGGGTCCTGTCCATAGCCTGGAAGTGGATACTTAAGGATGGAACGGGGGGTAAGCTGTTGTGGTACTTCCTCCAGAAGGTTGTATTTTTGTGTTTCTCAGCTCTTAAATTTTCTTGCATGGAATTTTCTTACTGCTTTTTGAGCCAATCTAAAATTTTGACATCCACAACATCCTCTAACTGTTGCTTTCACAATTAGTTGTGTGAATAAAGTACTACTTTTTGTTTGTTTTAAACCTCTTGCCTGTTACTTTGATGCCTCCTATTTCTTGAATCAAGGAAGTGAACAATAAATGAAGAAGTAACTTTTCACTGTATCTATGCCGCTCCTGAGTTTATTGATGTCTGTCATATCCCTTCTAGTCATCTCTTCTAGCCTGAAGAGCTGTAATTTACTTACGTTCTTCTAGTACAGAAGTCTCGTACCTCTCATCATCCTTTTTGTTTTTTTCCACACATCTAGATCCAAGAATGATCTTTCGGACCAAAACTGCATGCAGAATTCAAGATGTAGGTGCATCGCTCAAGATGCAGTGCACTAACGAGGTTTTCTAGTTTGTTCTGTGGTCTGCTCGTAGAAATTTCTAAGACTTCGGACACAACTGAATATTTAGATTATGATTTTGCTGCAAAATGTTCTTTAAAAACAGTTAACTCCAAGTTCTCTTGTGTAAATATTGACAGCTGTTTTAGACTCCATCATTGTGTGTGAATACCATATATTATTTTGTATTAGTTGTTACATCTTATATTTATTTATGACCAAATGACCTCTATAGGTTCCTTCCTACCGAAGTTATTCCATGATCTGTCCTCCTGTTATACAGACACTTCCATTCATGAAATCTGCCTTCAATTCTTGGCAAATCATGTTCTTTTTAAAGAAACAACCTTGCATCTTTTGCGAGCTGTGTCATTTCACTGTTTACCCCCATTTTAAGATTGCTTATTAACTTGTTGAAGAATTAGAATCCAAGCACAGCAAATTCCTTTGGGGGACCCTTTTGGAAACCTTTTTCTAAAGGAAAAGATTACTGGTCCAACCCTTAATTCCTATCCTTTTAGTGCTTACCTCTCTGAGGGGAAACTTGCCTCTCATCTCATGACAACTGCGAAAGATCTTCATGATGATTCTTGTTAAGCATATTTTGTTAAACCCTGCTATTACATAATCATTATCCTCATGTTCAGGGACTACTTCAAAGATCCTTAAACTATGTGCCCAATTTTCCTTTAAAAAATAGTTGGAGTCTTCGTATTCATCCGTATGTTTGCAAATTCGGTTTCTGTAGTAGGCCTTACCAATCTACCTGGTATAAAAGTCAGCTCTTCCTGTCTGGACATCTACTGGTTTCTGCAGAATCCCTTTTTAAACACTGTTTTCACACTTAACTTCTTATGTTTCTCTGGCATTGAGGCTGTTTGAAGAAGTAGGTTATAGATCACAATTAACAATTCAGCAATTTCGTATTTGAGTTCACTTTAGTACTCAGGATTTTTCCAAGTAATGACAGTATGAAACGGATCTGATTGATGTTGCAGTGGAATCTTTTAGTTTAACCCAATTAGCTTAACCCCTTGTGGTCCATCCAGAAAAAAAAAGTGAGTTGCCTTTATAAGGGACTCTAGGGAAGCCCTTGAGTTCAGCCCTCGTTACTGCCCTTGCTGGCCTCTAAATAAACAGAATAATTGTTCTGTCTTGCACTTTTCATAACTCCCATTTCTTTTTAATGTTTAGTGTGTAACAGCGAATTAAATAGTAACTTTATTATCTGATACTTTGAAAACCTGTTCCAGTTCCACTAACTTTACAGGTTATTCTTTAACCAACCCATTTTGAATGAAAGATGTGGGAAGATGAGGAAGTGTTAGGCACTCTGTCTCTTCAGTTCAGATGGTAAATCAGCATGTCTACTGTTGTTTTCAGATTTTTTCCTTAATTGAATTTGACAGCAACAATTTATACGAGGTATGGTACGACAGCAGAAGCTGCAAGTATGGATCATAGCTTTCTTCCAGAATAACATCTCACCTCTGGTGCAGGCGTCTTCTTGCAAAGAGCAGTGATTGTCTCAGTATAGGGGAATCCACTTCATCTTCTGCAGTTTAAATACTTTTTCCTGTAAGACCCAACAACTTGCTTTATAGTCCCTTTCCCCTCTGTGCCCTCCCCCCCTCTTTTTTTTTTTTTAGGATAATTGGATAATGGAAAATTATTGGGGGGGGTGGGTAGAGGGAAGGGAGGAATAAGTAATTTTCTGTCTAATTGGGTTGCTGAACCAACTCAGTCCTGTGGCTGCAGTTAGTGGGGTTGCACCAGGTGATGTTCCTGCTGAGTTAGGTGGAATGTGAGCCCACATCCTTTGTTGCTTCCAGGTATGGTTTATGTCCCAATGAATTACCACCATTTGCTTGATGGAGCATATAATCTACAATCAGCCTGGAAATAGAAGAGCCTTCACTATTGGGAAGATGAGATTCTTGTAGTATGTGTGGTGTGTGTGTTTTTTTTTTTTTTTTTAAAGTAGGAATTAGGAGAGAAGGAAATCAAAAGATTTTAAGATGAAGTCTGATCAAACTTTTTCAGAATTATTATGACAGGATTGACATCTAGACAGAGGACTGGACTTGATTCCCATCTTTATTGTCTGTGATAACTTAGTAATAACCTCTAGATTTTTTTTCAACACAGGTCAAACAATCATTGATTTTGTTTTGTATGTTTTTCTCTCTGTGTCTTTGTGCGGCACACCCTTTTACTGCTTATTATTTATTCATTTTGTTAGCCATTTTCAAGATAGGGATGTAAATATAAACATTTCAGAACAGCGTATATATAATTTTGTATAGGTATGACGTTGCAGTAGGCCAGGAATACTGCAAACTCTTGGGAAAAATGCAGGCATTGTGAAATACCCTGACTTTTGGCTTTCCTAGAAGTTGCTTTCATAGGGTGGCTATGTTTCAAATGTGCAAGGTATGCAACATAAGAACAAAATCACAAAAATGTATTATATACAAGGGATGAACAATTTTAACAAACTGCAGTAACAGTGAAACAAATCCTCAGGCTTTTTTGTTGCAAGTAAAGCAACAAAAGGTCTTGTCCCAAAGAAAATTAGTCTTTCTCTGTAATCTGTACAAACCAGAAGTTAGTAGGCATCCTTTTTGAAAGCAGATTTGTTTCAGCCAAAGCAATAGCTTCCTTCCGTTGCTTATTGTAACAGCTTAGTACTAGACAACATTCATTTACAGATACTTCTATACAATGTACATCTGTATCAGGTGAGGTTTTTTGTATGTAAGGTAAGAACTATCAGTTAATAAGTTAGAGGTATATCTACCGCGATCAGGGTAGAGACCGCATACAAGAAATGTTACTTGAAGAGGAAGATCACGAGAATGTTTTAATTCAGAATGCTGAAGGTTTATGTAGCATTACTTAAAAGCTAAGTGCAGATGAGATCAATTCTGTTACTTGCTGGCACCTACCTGCTTTATCAGGCATCAGCCACTTCCCATTAATGTTATATAACAATTTAAAACAAATATTTTGCCAGAGATTTTCTTTGTTGTAAGCAGCAGAAACTGAGAACAAGGTTTTTTTTATCTTAGAGGCAGATGCTATTAGTCAATATGGAGCACAAAAGAAAAGAAGGGAAGATTGTTTTTGCAATGTCTAGTGAATAAAATCTCAGCACGTTTTCAGCAACGCTTGTTTTTAAATCCAGTTTGAGACCAGTGAAGGGTTCTAGGTGGCCTCAGTCTGCATATTCATGGGTTATAGTGTGCACAGCTAGACTATTATTTTAAGGTACAGATGGTATAGTCAGGAAGATGACTAATTCCATTTGTACTGAATAGACTTGTTGAAAGGTAGGGCTGCCTTGTGTCATGCCATGCTTTCAGGCATGCGACAGGTGAGATTTGACCATCATGTTCTTATTACAGTGTTTTTATATTTTAGAGGGGACATTGTTTCTTATGTGACCAAGTTCTGTTCAAAACTCTTCAGCCTGTGAATGCTCTGTGACATGCTCAGTAACAGAAAAATGCCTATGTTGTTTACGAAGTTTATGACGTTGCACAGTGTTAAGCTTAACTTGCAAAGTGGGGCTCATGTTCTCAAGACCTTCTTCCACTGACTGCATGCTACAGAAGCATCCCTGGGCAGCCAGATTCTGTGTAAAATATAGCTCAGAATAACTACCTGGAATTCCTATATGCTCTGGAATAATGGCTTTTTATCTTCCAGGATTTGTCCCTGTTTTTTGTCATAGCCTTTTGCTGCCCACAAATCTACTACTGTCTGGACACACCTTCATAGCTCCTCTATAGTGTCTGCCCGACGTAAGCTGTTAGCTCCTCAGGGCAAGTACTTGTTTGAACAAATAGGCATTTTAGAATGCCATGCCCTTCTGTGGCACCACATTAAAAGACATGATGATTAATAGTGGTTAATTTTCATACTTTGTGCTTTTATATTAAGTAGCACCTCATGTCCTGCACTTTTTAATTCACATACTGAAAGTTTAGTTTGCTCAGTTTTTAGCAAAATAATGAAGCTTCTTAATTTTGAGGAAACATTATTTTTAAAATTTATATCCTTAATTCATTTACTAGTCATTTAGACTGCACTGAAATACTGAAATTTCATTAATTTATCAGTGCAACTGGAAATAGTGTATTTTTGAAATGCAGCTATTCTTTTCTTTATTGTTTATTCACATACACTCAGCCATTTCCAGCCTTTGTTAAAAGTGCTGAGATTCTTCTCAATCTAGGCAATTCCAAAATCCCTTACTTTCACAAAGATGCCTGCTCCCATCACTAAAGTAATGACTAGTTGCTTGAATAAGTATTTGATGCTACAATTGCACAAAACATAAAAGTCCTTAATGCTTGTTTGCAGGAAAAATCAATGAAAAGGAAACTAAAGCTTGCTAGTGAAGAAAATTAGCTTTCTCTAATTTATCACAACACTTGTATGGATTTTACCATTAAAAAAAATCAGTGACTTTGCTAGGTGTTTCCCCCCTTTCTTCAATGCAGTTCTGGTTAGCTACCTTTTTTGAGGGAGGAAAAATGCAGAGGTCAGCGATCTAAATGCCAACTACCTATTTTTGAATGTAAATAATAAGAAATGGTGTTGCAATTACACATGAAATTTATGTTGTTACAAAAATCCTTTCCTCCATTTACAATGCACTTTTATCCATCTGGGGCATGTCCAGGTTTTTTTTTACGTGTGTGTTTGTGTTAGGTCAAAAAAAAAAATAGTTGACAAGTGCAGCTGGAGCTAGTGGGGAGGTCTTGGGTGCTCAAGCTTTTTGAAAATGTGACCCTTTATTGCTGTATTTAGATGTGCATGTAGGAAACAAAATATAAATATGTATTTTAAGAAAAGATTGGGTGATGCCTAGAACAGCTTCTGAAAAAGCTTACTGTGCAAACAGGGGAGTGGCTTGGCATTTGTATGTATATTCTTTTTGCAGTGTAGTTACTAATTTTCAAATTGTTCTTGCTCTGTTGTAGCATTTTCTCCCCTGACTTCCCAAAATCTTTGCAGTTTTTTCCTTGTGCAGTGAGAAAGAAAAGACACTTAAATCTATCTGGAGGATGAATCTGAGTGAGTTGTAAGCAGAGCCACCCTTAGGGGTCTGTGAGACAAATGGTCATCTAAATAATGAAAGGTTCATTCCTTTCCCGAAAGGCAGCCCTTATGGCTTTCTTCCTTATTTTGAAATCATGGCTCTTTAAAAGCGTTTCTGCAATGTCTGCTTTTTTTTTTTTTCCACAAAGGCGAGCTATGAGCTTCCAGATTCCTAAATATTAATGTCAAAGTGTGACAAATATCCCTGCTTAGGAGTTAGGTAAGTAAGACAATGCCTTCTCTTGTAGTTATTTTTCTAAATAGAACATTACATTCTGAAACTTTAGTTTGGATTATAAATTTGCTTAGCCAAATCACTAATTTCTGACCAAAATAGATGCTAATCAAATTTCTGTGAGCCCAAAGCTGAGCATTAATTTTATGCTTTGCTTGGAAGGACTGAAAACTTAAAGCTGCTACGGAGAGAGGAGGCTCCGCATCAGGGACTGGCAACCGTTCCCGTGCTGCTAATATCACTAATGCTGCTCGTGTTGCTGCTAGGCATAAAGAGCGAGTCATCCTAAGAAATCTTTGCTGTACAAAACATTGGGGCTAGCATCTGACATAAGGACGTTCAGAATGGGGGAAGAGTCGTGATAAGATGTCTGTGTCTGTGCATTGTTCTTTAAATAAAAGTAACTGAAGTAAAAATTCTATGTAGAAGTATCTTTAAAGTCACATAATTTCCAAAATCCAGTTGCATAAACTGAGTAACAAAGCTAGGTTGATTTATTTTCCATGTAATAAACTTCTGCTATGATCTGTGGTGTAGTTCCAAGTTTGTGCAGATCTCATCAGGAAAACGGAGATGCAGCTATTTATCACGAGCCTTTTGGTAATGATCAGGTCTGCAAAACCCAATGAAGCAAAAGGACTGACTGAGTTGTAGTATTTTTCTATTTCTGATAACACAGTTGTTGATCAGACTGTTGGTAGACAGATTCTTCCTCCCACAGATCTTCATTTCAGTTGTTGACTGACCATTTTTGCAGAGGTGTGTGCCAAGGATACAGCATATATATGCAGCAGGAAAGAGAAATGGCGTGGAAGAATTGAATCTATGAAAAATTACAGGAAACCAAGATTTGGCAGCTAATGGAAGCGGACAGGAACCCAGAGCATTGCTTCAAGAAGATTTTGAGGAGATACAATGGTAGGAAAAGTTGAGGGAGAGCAGTCACAGAGAATACGGTTAGGACTGCAAAGAATTTTAATTTCTTCAGTAGAGTTATTTGTCCTGTGGGACAATGCTCTTGAAATTTTCTCTGTCTGTGGAGGTGGAAGAGAAATGTAAATGTTTATCAGATGGGATTTGGGGTGCATTATGAATTTATCATCTGAATTTTGAGGAATGAGATAGTGAAGTTGTTTGTTTATTTTTTTCCCTCCTCAGTCCTGTGCTAGTGAGTTCTCTGTTTGTGGAAATCCACCGTGACAGGGCTGCTCTACCTAAAAACCAATAGGAGCAGAAGTTTAAACAGTTAATTGAGGAAAGATCATGTTTTAAATATCAGCCTTCTCAAATTTTTTGACTGAAATTTGAATCAAACAGCAAATTCAGGGATTATGTTCAGTCATATGAAAACCTCTGGGTCTTTATTGAATAGCAGTCAAAGACAGACAGCTTATCAGAGCCGAAGAAAAGTGGAAGATTCAAAACATTCATAGCACTGTCAGCATTTCAGTCACCTTGCCTGGATGTATGGTTTATGTGCAGTATCTAAGATGAAAACCTCTAATTAATGATGCCATACAAAAGCAAAGACTTATTAAGAATGGGAGAATTAAAAGTTCAATTAGCATGTCTTCCTTGAGGTATGTGTATGTACTTTTTCAATCTAATAATTTTGTCCAGTAGTAATTATTTAAATCATTGCCACTCTGAAGAGTGCACTGTAAAGACCGTGCCAGCATGTTCCATGTACCTGAGTTCTGTAATTTCTGTGTCAGAAGTAGGAAGTAAACAAACTGTTTTCGTTCACTTCATTAATAGATAGCTCCACAGAGTGAAAGTAAATGCTGAGATTGTGGTGGTGCTTTTCCAGCTAAGGAGCTTGGAACACCAGCGAAGTCCTTCTAGGCACGTTTCCACTTTGGCAGCAACTGTGCAAAGCTGTTGACTTCCTGTGGGTTGCAGAGGTGGATGTCACTGACTGGGAATTAAGAAGCAATTCTCTTGATAATTGCGGGAGAGAAGAATCCAGTTTACTGTTGATTTGGCCGAAAAAAGCCAAAACAAAACCCATTAGTAACAGGAATGTAAAACACTGAAGCTAGCAGACCTGATTTGAAGAACATGCACAGAATGAAGGGAGGACTTTGTTTTTATGTACTTTGTGCTCAGAATAGAACTTCCTTTTAACTAGCCATTAATATTATTATTACTGGGCTAAGAGGTTAGTAAAAGAGGTAACAAAGCTGACATTTTATTTGTATGTAAAATCAGCAATTACTTGTTACTGTATTATCTGCAATTACGCTCCTTGGTCTGAAGCCTTTGTAGTCTGACCTGACATACTGTAGTGCAAATGCTGAATTTTGGATTTGTTCATTTTCTGTAAACATGAGAGCTCCTTTGCCAATCTGTCTTTAGTTTGCTCTAGTAACGCGATTAGTGACAACAGGGGTCACGGTTTTGACATTTAATTCAACAAACATGGACCATCCACACCAAGCTACTGTCAGGTTACCTTGCCCTGGTAGAGGTTTGAGGGTGGAGATGGCTGGAGGTGCACCCGCTCTGAGAATGGAGCTGCATGTTTGTTTGGCCTCTGCTATGCAAAGCTTAGCAATGGCTAAGTATCAGGATCTGTTTCTCAGCTAGGTTCCTCAGCTGTGCTGCCTTCCCTATTTTCGTACCTACAAGAATTTAAGTGGCAAAAGTTTAAAAGCTGGTTCAGAGTGTCCAGATAGACCCTGGCATTCCCTTTCTGGGGAAAGAAAGGAGAGAATTAGTGAGGCTCCCTGTTGTTTTCTGTAAGAAAGGCAACACTAAAATGCAGTCATGTTAGATAGCCTAATGTTTTTTCCATTACACTCATGGTTTTTTGGATCACGTTATAAATATTTGGTGACTGGACTTTTTCCTATCCTTCAAGATCTGTGTTAACTAGGATTGAATGTTCAGTGCAAAGTTCTTCTATGTCTTTGTGCTAATAGTATATAGCATATACAAAAAATCACCCTCACATCCCAGTTTCCTATGCTCTGTGTCATTATTCGGTATGTTAAAATGATCTCTGCCTGAAGCGTAAACCAAATTTTGGATTATTTGGGAATAACAAATGCTGGAGTCAATTTTGACAGATACAGGTTGTAATAGGGCGTACATTGTACTTGTTTGCTAAAAATAGTGTTTATAAATCTCTGTATGAAACTGCGGGTTGTGCAGGGCCATTCATAGATGCAGAGCTGCTGTAAGTTCATGTTTTCATTGTTTCCTGTGTAATAAATATCCTGACTTATTCTACACTATTTTAATTCTGAAACGTAACCTTCTTCCTTGACCTATGACTGTAAGGTTAAATGCTCGAACGTGTGGTATGTTTTATGAGAGGTTTTATTTTTCTATAATGCTGCCAGATTGGTGCTTTGTAAACCGTAACTCTAGCCAGCTTTCTGCTTTCCTCATCACCCACGCTACAGATCATCAGTCTGTGCTAGGGCTGTGACCCAGAGCTTGGCTAGGAAGACTTTTTTGGGAATCTAGGGTTTTACTGATTGTGAAGAAAATTTCAGCTGCTCTTTGATGGATTAACAGGGCCACTTTGTTGCCTTTTGATTTCAAGGTCAGAAAATGCCAAGCTGGTTTTGCGTCTTCGGATTAGGATGCTTCCTGATAAAAGCTTTTAGTCATGTACAGTGCAACTGTGACTCCCTGGAAGTCGATGGGGTTTTTGCCGCTTATTTTGATGAGGTCAGGATTTCAGCCATGCATTGTCTTTTGTGTTGCAATTTTACTTGCTTTTAAAATTATTTATGAATACTTTTTTTTGGTACCAGATGGGTTTCCAGAAGTGTTTTTTTACAGTTGTCAAATATTCACAGTAATGCAGCTATGTATATCACAATGGCAATGTCTATGAGGCTTGTTATATTTCACATTACAGTTCTTAATGCTTAACGTTTGTATACAGTTTCTATCACACACAATCCATAATAGCACTTAAAACTGTTGAAGTTTGTGATATACTGTTCTTTTCCTGTCTGTTTTCTTATATTACAGTGAGTACTCAGGATGGTTATTGAGTACCTCTGTGATGAATCCATGTGCAAATTAAGAATGAAATTTGAAGACAGGCAGGGGAAATGTTCTAGATCTTGTCTGTCTGAACTTGCTACTTGGTATGCTGTCTCAGAGGAATTGATCTGCGACAAGAGGAGGCTAAAAGAACATGGCTTGTTTAGCCTAGCAAAATGAAGGTTAAAAGGAGTATGATTACTCTCTGTAACTACATTATGAAGGTAAATGCAGTCAGGGAAAAGAATTATGCAGACTGAAAGGCGCTGTTGGCGCTAGGGCAAATAGATATAAACTGGCAAGGTGGAAATTTATGCTGGAAATTAGAAGATTCTTAATGCTTTGAGAATAAAGTTCTGGATCAACCTTCTGAAACGAGCAGTAGGAACAAACAAGCAAATTAGCTTTCGGGTAAGCTTGCTAAGCAGATGAGAAATGTGAGTTGGTGCCTGTGATAACAGTGGATGGGACTTCGTCCACTGTACTCCTCTGTTGCGTGGATAAGTTAGGAGTAAGGGGCTGACCAGCTTCCATCCAATTAAATGTGTGCCATCTCAAATGTTAACCTGCTGAAACTGCTTCTAAGCTGCTATTATCAAACCTGTAATTATATGATGAAAAGAAAATTGCGTTCTATACTGAACTCTTTGACCATTTGCCTCAATTCATTACCTTTCCTGTACCCCGTTTATTTCTTCCACAGTTAATGGTGATATAAGGGAAGTTGTATAAGAAGAACTTTTTTAGATGAAAGAAAAGTTCTTCCAGAGTAGCACGTGCTTGTTCCTGACTAATTCAAAGACTTCCTGTAGCCTTTTTTTTTCTTGGAAATGTTGAGTGTTTTCTAACGTTTAAAATCATGGTATAGGGGCAGCTCCTTCCACTGGTGTTTTCATCTAGTCAGTAAAATGCATTAGTTACGGATTCACTGCTGTGATCGGTACAGGCTAACTTGGCATGTCAGGTATTGCTGGTAGTGAAATGAATATACCCTCTGTGCCCCTGACCCTCCTGTTGTGGGAGGCTGGGTTAACACACGAGAGACTGGAGTCTCCCTTTGTGGGAACGTGGCAGCCCTTAGTCTAAATATGGAAGCCACTTAATAGCTCTTGTACAATCCTAATTCTGACAATATGCCAGATAATTAATTTTAGTAATTGTTGTTAACCTTTGTCAGATTTTTACAAATTTGTAAAACTGTTTTGTGTTAAAAGTATGCAAGGGTTAGCAAATTACAGTTACAAGTAAAAATAGTTCACATTTCAGCTTCAGTTTCAAGTAGCTTGAGAAGAAGTATTTCTATTTGAAACTTTATTTTGAAAATTTACCATCAGTTACTGTACAAAGTACTTTTCAGAAACTAAGCTGAATCTAATCTATACTTAAGTATTAGCACCAGAAAATAACTTCCCTTGTTTATATGTGCATCTTTGGTAGGTAGCCTTTAAGGCTAGTGCACAGTATCATTAATGAAATGGGTGAATGAAAGTAAAATGGTAATTGATGAAATCACTGTGTTCTTTATCACTGTGGTATATGGGAATCCTAGCATGTATCCCATTTCTTCCAGATACTGGTTTATATATACCTGGTGATAGTATGCATACATTGTGCTAAGCGGTGTGTGCGCGCAGTAAAAACAACGCATATCCCAAAGAGCTCATAGTCTAAGTAGACCAGAGGCAACAGTTGGGTACAAGGGGGCAATAAAATCACGGCAGGAGAATAAGACTTACTGGTCAGCCTAGTAGAGAGTAGCTGTAGTACAGCAGCAGTGTAGTCGTCACAGTGTCTGTAGGCGTTATGCCAGAGGAGTTTTAAGAAGGGAACTGAAGCAAGATAATAAACTCTAAAGACTAAGACCCTAACTCAAAGCCTACTTAAATGAATAGGATTATTTCCAGTGATGTCAGGAGGTGTTAGATCAAATCCTCTAACATTATTTCTGCAAAGGGAATTTTATAATCAAAATCTCTATAGGGTTTTAACTGTTCAGAAATAAGCATATTGAATTATACACAAGTATTCTAGGCATTATATGTTTTTAACCTGAGTAATCCTGTTACCTGTTTAATAATTCTGGTGGTTGACACAGCGTGATTTTTTTTTTTTTTTTTTTAATTTCTATTGGCCTGATTTTTCAGAGCTGCCAATATTCATAATTACCAGAGAAATAAACAAAAATTGAAAGTCATTTTACACATTAATGATTAATTTGATCATTTCAGAAATACACTTTTTTATTTTTAGCAAAACAGGATTTGCATTGGAAAGTATATGGAAATATTTATTAGTTGTCTTCTAAAGAGTTCATTACAAAGATGGCATTTCAAGTGTGCTGTATCTGCATGCTAAAATGTGTACACTATAAAATCACAATGTAAGATTAAGCAAATAATTTATTTTGTACGTTTGCTTAGACTTCCGAGTATGTCTCAAAGATGAACACAAATGCAGGCTTACAGGTTATTACATACGCTGAGCTATTGCTTGTATTGCAACTAGGGAACTTCCTTGCAGGAGGGCAAAGTTGTCAGCTTGAGCAGATAATTGTATGAAGCATTGCTTCTATTCCCCACTCGATAGATGCAACGTGTGTTGACACTGAATCAGTATTTGAAAGTAGGAGAGCCTTAGTAAGTTGATAAATAAAGCAAGGTCTGGTATTTTGCCGGAGTGGAGTAATGGCTTTCTAATAATTAGGTGCCTATATTAAGTATGCTAGATACCTTGAAGAAATAGTAAAAATTATTGTGGTGTCTGGACTGAGTAACATACAGAGCTGGTATTATTTTGTTTAATGTTTCATCAGCATTTTGGATTAGTATTTATTCTTAACTACTGAGAATAATTGTTGTCGCTGACTACTTTCATCACCTCCTCTAAGTTGTGTGAAACATGAATATTTGTATTTTCTGCTGCCTGTATTATAGTAGTAATCTTGCAGTAGAAGCAGAAAGTTTCTTGTAGGCCTGCTGATCCTTTGTGCTGGAAGTAGTTTGACCATGTCTGTGCAGCAGCAAACCAGTTAAATGTGGCAGCTACCTTGATTTGGTGTTCTTTCACTATTATTTCTTTTGAATTCTTACAAAAGCTTGTTTAGCAAAAACTGTGATGAAAACTATAGAATGGACATGCTCAATTAGTAATAGCAACCTTTATTATCCCAAATGCAGTTAAAAATGAGAAAATTATTACACAAAGTGTGAAAGAGAGAGAGAGGGAGAGTGACTAAAAATATAAAGAGTAAAAAATGCTTTTTAAAGAGCTTTTAAGTCTTTACTACGTTTATTAGGTAGTGGTGGTACTTCACTTCATTTTAAGTGTTTCTGTAATGCTGCAGCACGCAGTGTTAGTCTAATAAGCGAGTTGTGCATAGTAATTCCAGTGCTTTTTAAAAATACTATTATATTTATCAGAGTACTGAGTTAGGGTACCCATTTTCTCTTCCTCCCCCTGCTGTATTTGGTAAGTACTGAGCAGGACTCCTCAACTCTAGTAGTGATTTAGTTCTTTGTATAGGCAGTAAGAATAATCTTTGAGGGGAAATATTGTGTGTCTCAGGAGGTGGATTGCTCCCTTTAAATTAAAAAAAAGGGAAGGGGGCATTGTTCAGGTGTCTAGATGCAGCCAGTATTGGTGTGGAAGGACCAGAGTGCAACCAGAGTTCTTGTCTTGAAAATGAAACATTGAACTTCATCCTGGCTTACTGTGTAGATCCAAAAATATTGTCAAAAACTGAAAATGAAAAACCGTCTTATAAGAAGCCAAGAAGGATCATCACCCTTATTCTCTTGGACATATTCACGTTAGTGGTAGGCTTTAGGGTAATACTAATCTAAACCTGAGGAAATTCTCCGTGTTGGTGTCTTTAATATTAGTTTATCACAATTTTTTGCCTTGAATTACAAAGATATCCTTGAGATTTGAACGTTTTACAGAGCCACTGCTGAGTATGCATATAGACGGATGAAACCCCACAGTAATGAAATCAACTAGTGCCCCGAGAAGACGATAGGGAAGGACAAAGCAGATGGCAAAAATTATTATTTTTTTTCTATTAGATTGTACATGATATTTCATTAACTAAAAATATATGCTTTTTTTTTTTTTGCTTAGGTTTACCAAAAATGCAAGTCATTCGAAACTACGATGGAATACCACAGCCAGCTCCACAGGATGGCCCACCATTGCACATCCAGATTGGGGACACTGTTGAACTCATCCGAGCTGATGCACATAGCTTGTTTTGGCAGGTACCGTACGGTTTAGCAAATGGCCATATTACATTTGTCCTAGCTATTAAATTCTTATTTATTGCTGTTGTAACTTTTTTCATATTGAACAACAACAAAAAACCTTTGTGTTTTACCCAAAATAAATGACTAATACAACTATTCTCACTTTTCAAGTGCCAGCAGTCCCCATATCGTGTAAAGCCTCAATCTTGCAACCCTATTCAGAGTGAAAGTCCTAGTGAATAAAACTGGTGAATACAAGAACATGGCATTGGTAGCAATCCTCCGATTGAAATTACAGGAGTAAAGTAGAAGTGTTAGTAATAGATTTAAATCTTAAGGGAAATTGTCATTTCCATTAGTATCATTCAGGCAACTTTTTTCTCACGAGTTGTCTTGTCACAGACCACTCAATATGGGTTTTCATGTGTCTTGTAATGACATCTGTGTTTTAAAATGCATATTAAGAAATAACTGCAAAACACAGACTTTTATTAATATCTATAACATTTATTCAAGAGGGGTTTTAGAGTAATTTATGGCTGACCAGAAGGAGAATAATGTTAGAATGGACTTTTAAATTGACCATCTCTCAGTTTAGAAGTTCAAATGCTTGTAATGTATGAACATATTTGTAGTTTAAAGATATTTTTCATTCTTTATAGCACATCAATTAAACACCACAAAGTATCAAGCAATGCTTACCTTAAATAGCTTAAGTCTGATAAATGTGCTTAGATAAACATTATAATTCTGGTAAGTTAATGTTTGTATGACTGGTTGCATAGAAATTATTATGCTGAATTCTGTATTGACTGCATACACATATAAATCCACTTGCTATGCGGTTAAGAAAACAGAAGTATGGGTTCTGTTTTGGTGTATTCTCCCCATCCCTGCATGCCCCTTAGACAGCAAATATTGTTCAGAGAGGCAAACTTGACAAAGCACAGAGTAAGGTGGCTGGAATAAGCACTTCTGTATTCCCTGAACTTACTTCCTGTCTCACCTAGTATCACCCAAAACCTAAGCTTTCTTCAAAGAGAATGTGGAAAATAGGGGGCTTGGTACTGCCACAAGTTAGCCTACAGTTTTCAGGAAATACCTAGCTGCATATAAAAGGAGGATATTTGTACATCCCCTTTGCCTGACTGCTTTTCTTGGCTCAGTCAGGGTGCAGGAGAAGAGCCAGGCTGCTTGCCTGGGTGTTGCCTGTCTGCTGTCACTTACAGAATTGATTGAATAAGAAAGGGAGGAGGGAGAGGGAAAACTTCATATTTTAAATGGAAATTTCAGACCCTGATCCAGAGCACTACTGGTTGCTTCAGCTGCAATAGTGCACCTTTGAAGTAGCCTGATTTTTATTATAGATGGGAATATTTTTTCTGCTCTGCTGAGTTTGGTCTGAGTAAATTGGTACTTACTTAACCTAAGGGCAGGCTTTTGGGGTGCCATAATGCATACCATAAGATATAATGTAATTCTAGTTTTACAGGTTTCCATTGCAATTACCCACCGTCCTCCAGGCAATCATGTTCTTGAAGTATGCCAAAGGAGTACAGATGTTTGTTGAGCTGATTTTTTTTTTCCTTTCTCTAAACTAACTTTTCTTTGATACAGCTTAAACCCGTATTAAGTAATTGCTATTATATGTGTCATTGCTAATGCTTCAGTAGTTAGTGGTTCCAAAGTAAACATCCAAAAGGCATTAAGTATATTGTAAATATACTTAGGATATCAAATTGGAACTTGTGTTTGAGGAGAGAATTCGTTTTTTCTATGTTCCAGTGTAAAGACAACCTACTAGGGCAATGCAAAATGCTGTTGTGACAGGTTGCTGTGTGAGAAAAAGTTGCAGTGCATAGAGTGGCACTAGCATGAGATCATCTTGCCTTTTCCGTACAAATATTGAGCATAATACTGCTGATTTTGGAAGAATTTTGCAGAAATCTGGGAATTAATCTATGATGCCCTCTAACAGAAGGAAATCTGAATCTGATGTCTTTATGTAATTACCTCATGCAAAATCCACAATATTTGTTTTAAGGCATTGCATACGGTCAGCTGATGTACCTAGAAAACATGATGGTTGTTGACTTTGATAAAATATTTCAGAAGCTCGTTATATAATTGATGGAAGGAGCTAAGCTTTTCGATGCAGTTCCAGATGAGCAGCTAAGAGCTAGCTATTAGGAGCTATTCTGCAGATGTGCTTGTCTGAGTGCGCAGAAGGCAGATTGGCTTTGCAGGCAAGTAGCTGTCAACTGGGAAAAGGGAGACCCGAAACATGGTTCCTATCTATACATTTTAAGATGTTGCAGTGGTTGAATTAAAAAAAAAAAAAATCCAAGGAAACAAGGATTGGAAGATTGAGAGATAATATAAGTTTGTGTCCTCAGGCTGAGGAGGGAATTAAGTAGGAGGGAAAGAGGAAGAGATTAGGTACTTCCTTGCCCAAATAAAACTGTGACAGTGAGTAAGGGCCTTCGTTTCCGCATCAGAAAACTCCAGTGTATATGGGAGCCTGAATTCCTGCCCTAAGAGATTTTGACACCTTCAAGATTGGGCAGATACTGGATTGCTCTTACAAATGCAGGTCCCTAAGCCCTCTGAGCACCCGAGTAGGTTGCATGGTTTTTCCTTTATTTACCATGTTTGCCTGCTCCGTAAATTTCCCATAAATGAGCAGCAGTTGGATGGATGTTGCTCAGCATCCTGTAGGACTTCTCTGCTTTGTCTTGAATTTAACTGAAAGGAATTCGATAGAGGTAAGCCTGAACAGGTCTGGAAACTGCTTTTGTTCTGGTTGGTTTGGTGATTTTTTCCATCGGTTATATGTTGCTGAGGCTAATGTTTCTAAAGGTTTTAAATGATTTTTAGCTACTTTCATTGAAAATATATAGCAGTAATTTTTCTGAATTTGTTATTAAAATTCTGTATGTTACAAGAATGTATTGAGAAAGTTTCTTGATGTTTAAACCTATTTCATTCATGCTGCACAGTTCATGAGTGATTATTTTACTGTGTAGCTCTGCAGGATGCGTCAGTTCATTAACAGGAGACCAGATCATTTGAATACTTTCAGATACAGTAATGTAAAGGCAGTATATTGGCTAAGATTTTCAGTGTCTGTTAAAGTGCTCCCAGTCTTTCAGGCAATTGAAAAATCTTCAAAGGTTTCTTAGAAAAGCCTTTTTCTCATTATTAATAGAAGTCTATTTGTTAATGAACCATAATTTTGGTACACTGCATGTGTATCATGTATTTGTAATCTGTCCTGCACAGCATTGCTCTCTTTGGCCGTGGGGGGACTTCAATGCTGGCTGTGCAACTGTCTCTTACATAAATACAGCGACTCACATAGGTATTCTGGCCCGGCTCCCTTTCCACTTGCAGGTGTCATTCCGCGTTCTGCATTGAGGGTTATTCAGGCCCTTAATAAACCTGGATCAGGCTGTATTCAGCATTCAAATGCTCTCTGATGTCCCTTGCAGCAGTTAGGACTTTTTCAGCAGAGAGGCTTGGTGGTTTTTTTTTTCTTTTCTTTTTTTTCCCCCCCCTTCTCTACTGTCAGTTAAGTAACTTTTAGGATTTATACACATGCATTCAGTATAGAATATTCCTGAACTGAGTCCCTCAATATGAGGTGGAGATGAGAGAGTCAAGGATGTAGATGCAATAATTTATGCAATGTATTTTTTTTTAGCTATGCTAGCACTCTGTTTGTATCCACTGAACTTAGTGGGAATTGCATTAGCTAAATAGCTGGCTGCAGTCTGAAAATTCAGAGCAAAACTGCAAAATGGTTTCAGAAAACCTCCATCATTAAAACAGGTACAAGACTAATGGGTTGGCCTCTGGACTTGCTGAAAGTGCAATTGAAAGAAATGGACTGAAGGGCTTCATTGGCCTCTATATATATGTATATCTGTGCGTGTGTGTATATATGTGTGTGTATATAAAATATGTATACATGTACACACATAAATGCACACTCATTTATATAATAGTACATAATATAGTGTGGCAATGTAATAATATATAGATAATATGCATTTTTAAAGCAATTCTGTCCAGTCCTTTGCTTCTGCTTTTATAATGACCTTAAGTCATTATAGGGACATGTTTGAGGGAAATGAAATGCTTACTCATCATATAATGAGCAATTAGCAAGCAGAAAAGGTAAAGCAGAAAGAACTGATTAGTCAAAGTGAGGTGGGGTGGCATGATAATTTTGCTGTTAATCAAGATTAGTTGATGGATAGATTTTCAATTCTGAGATCATCATTTGACAGCAGGTCACACAGTTTCATGTACGAATGACACTGAGCCTTAATGAATTTAGCAACCTTTGAAAGTGAGCAATTTCCTTCAGCAATGTATAATAAATAAAAACCTGCTCTGTTTAGGGATTTGGATTGTTTTTGAAAAACAAAGATTAAATATCCACAGTTATCTAATGCAGGTAATGTTTCTCTTTAGAAGGCCAAGGCTTTCTTCGAGTTATCTCAGTGTTATAGTCATGTTACTGCTCAAAATGCAAAGACAGAGATTTGTGCTCGTCGCCGTATTTGGGGGATTGGTTCCCCATTGAAGGCAGTGACGTTTTGTGCAGGCAGTGACGTTTTGTGCAGCCTGCTCAAGAGAGAATCTGTCCCTGTGGTTTTTCTGTACTGCTGCTCTCCCTTTGGTCTTGGCATACTGTCCATATACATCACTCCCGGCCTCTCCTGGCCCAGCAGAGTGACACATCTGTGTCCCACAGCTGCCCTGAGGAGCATCTTCTGACAGGTGGTGACATCTAAGGAGACGGTGGGGTAGTTACTTGTGCAAATGTTCCGTGATAATATGAATTAGGAGACAGTGTTTCCTGTGCTGTACCTCATGCAAGGCTGTCCATTGATGTAGTTTTGTGCTGCTTTTCATTGCAGTGACTATTTAGTGCCATGACTCTCCAGCTGACTCTTTTTGCTGCAAGTGCCATCGACTTCTTACCTACTGAATACTTAGAGTGAGAGTGCACATACGTAGTAAAATACAGCATATGGATGACCAGTTTCCATACTTGGAATGTGTCTACGTTATAATGTCTGCACAGTGATAATGATTTAATTGGTGTGGAGCACAGCTAATCTCATGATCTTTGCTACTCTGCTGGGTTTTTCAGCGGTGATTCATGCCCCTGCGTGCTGCTAGCAGTACCTCAGCCGGGCAGTGTAACGCTGGATTTATATCCTGCTGTCTCTGGGCCTGGTGCTTCTGTACATGCTGCACTCCCCTCAGTGCCTGTAATGCAGGCATTTGATTTTTTTCTTGATGCCATAGAATGGCTCAGTTTGGTATAATGCTGTGCAGACTGACGCATGTCAGTGTTCGAAAGCTAGAACTTTCTTTGATTCTAGGCCTGGGTTGGGCAAATAACTTTCAGTAAAAAATAGTGAGAGCTACCCTGCAGGTGTTATTTCTAGATTGCTTTTCTGACCTGGTGGAGGCTGCGCTTTGAGATATATTTGAAGTGATGCCCCTCTTTGCACTGTCAGACGGTAACAAAAGGATCCGTCCCTGAGCTCATCAAGTTTTAATCCTTGGCTCCTTTCTAATTGTCATGGACGTATGTTGCCTGATGTGTCATCTTGTTCAGCTTCTCTTAATTTATATAAATGTTTCTCATGAATAGTGATTGTGTGTGGGCACGTACAAAGCTACTGATGTTTAATTGTGCTCCTTCAAATGTTCTTTCTCATTAATACGTTTTATTCAGCGGTTAATCGCATTGCCTAGGTTGTGACTTACTGTTCAGATAGGATTCAGTGTTGTAAAAAGGGTCATTTAGATGGGAGGCTGTCAGAGCTCTGCTTATAAATGAAGTCTGTAACTCAGAGGAATTCACACTGGGGGACTAAGCAATGAACGGACACGGTGTGCAACCTATATTTAGGTAGATGGTGAGAAAGAAGGAGAAACAAGCTTTGCTAACAAGGGTTCAGATGTACAAGACTGTCACTTGTTTGCATGAATTTCTTTTTTTAGTTTAGCCTATTATAGCTTAAACACCGCTTAAGTGCTTTGCTGTCTCCTCTCCTTCCTCTGCGCTCTTCTGTATATTTGGGAAAGATGGTGGTTTCCGGGGTTGTTACCTGTGTGTGATAAGTTGCATAATGGTCTCACTAGGAAAACAATGCACTCATTCATTGTGCATAGGGCATCACAGTCGAAGAATTTTCTCAATTGCTCATGAATCCTCATTAATTCTTCTTGCTTTTAACTTTTATATTCACCTCCACCCTATATGAAATTACTTAATTCAATTTTGTGTGGTGATATTAGGGTACAATTACACATTTAGTGTTAATAAATGAATTAAAACAAGAAATTACATGTCTGTTCTTGAAGCATTTTTTCTTTTGATATTTTTATGTTGCAGGTATGTGGTCAGAAATAAACGTCATTCTCAAGTTTACAGTGATAGTAAAATACTCTTACTGTCGTTGCCAAGTGTACTGATAGTGCATTAATGTTTACAGTCAGTCTGTTACGTTTAGTGGAAGTTAAGCATTTATGTGCTTTTGAAAACCAGTTAAATGACAACATTTGGATGCCAAAATCCTGGTTTTGGTGCGTTTGTTTTAGATATCTCTGTCTGGAAATTTTAAACCTGCACTCTGTTCTGCTCTGAGAGATCTGGTCAGCATGGCCACAGCTGAACATTTGCTAGTGCTAGGAAGATGGTTTTGTTCTGCTGCGCTGGCTGTCAGAGGTTAGGACTTCCTTAGGAGAATCTGGTGGTGAGTTGTGAGCTGCTAAGGCAGGGCTCCCTAATGATGGGTTTGCGCTGGGTCCTGCGAGAGGCCCAGAGTGACCTGGTAGTCCTGCACCGGGGCGCTGCTGCCGGGTTGCAGCAATTGATCAGTTTAGGCCATGCCGAATGTGCCACTGCAGCTGGTCTTCCAGCTAGCTGGGTTCATCTGCAGTATGTGGTTGTGAATAGAGGGCAGACAGAGAGTATGTCTTGAGTTTTGTTGGTATTCATGCACCCACCCAATTTCCAGTGATTTGCATCACCGTGCAGAGGCCCTTCGCTGTAGCACTTTGCTCCTGGGTTGGCCGGTGGTTCAGCAGCCCCAGGTTTCCACCTAGGGTAGCAGGGCTTCTCAGCTGCTACGACCGCCATCCTGCACGGTGTCCTTGTTCTGGGGATCTGTAATGTTGCAGTGTGGCAGCTCGCACTCGAGTGATGCCGACTCAGAGGAACTGATTTGAGGGTAAATAATTAGAATCAACTCTAATGAAGACCTCAGCCAGTGGCAGTCATTGGCAGAACAGGGAATTACAACCCAAGCTCTGAGCCGGTCTTGCATCCTGTCTCCCCAGAGCTCTCAGGTGTATCAGCTATCATTATTACTTAATTATATAAACTAAAAAATTACTATTGAATTACATTTTATTAGACTAATTCTTCATTTTAAGGACTCTTCTGATATGCTCTTATAGTCCCAAAACCCTGTACACATAGTATTATCTTCTGTTTATCCCCATTATGTCTCAAAAACAGGAAATTTTGTTTTTCTCTAGGGCAGAAATCTAACGACAGGAGAGCTTGGCTTCTTCCCAAGTGATGCTGTAAAACCTAGCCCATGTGTAAGTACAATTGTTTAATTCTGTGTGTCCTCTTACAGGAAAATTGCCTAGTTTATGCAGGGGTTTTATAAATCTTACCTTATGGGAATCATATTGTTTCTAGTTCCTTTGTGTTTTCATGGTAAGTTCAATATTGCTTAAAATACAGCATTCTAATACTTTTGGTTATTGGATTTAAATTGTACATGTCAAGAAAACATATTCAAGAGGCAGATTTAACTTTTGGGAATATTAATAAATGGGATTGTCTAAACAGTTTCCAGAGTATAGAACAAACAAATTTTATGTGAAAGTATACTTTCTTCCCCAACAGTGAGGTTAGAAAGCTGCTGTTCAAATCTATTCCTCAGTCACTTTGGATTAGAGAGAGAGATTACACCGTAAGTAGTGAGTTTAAAAATCTGAAAGAGTAAAACGAAAAGAGAACCTTAAATCCAGACTGGTCGATAAATTTCCTCATCTCTATAAGTTTTTACCTGCCTTTATTTCATCCAGGATTGTGCTCAATCAAGATTAATTCAGGCCAGCAATAAGAAAAATTAATTTACAATAAGTACTCATGAGTTTTTGTAACACATTTTGCAAATGTGATTGCATTAATTTAAATACTGCACGCTCCTTCATTCTCTGCCCTCTGTAACACTGTGCATCAAATTATCATATCTTCCTTCATCGAGATTAATTGATGTAAACCCATAATAATGCAGTGATGAATCACACTCCTTCGTTTGCTTTAAGACTGCTTTAACTTGATTCACAGCAGAGTTAGACTTATTAATAAAATTGCTTTCATTACAACAATCAAGATGCTACAAAATGGATTGCAGGTAGGTGGAATCAGCTATTAATGGCTGCATTTTGATATGCCTTAAAGGCTTTTATTGTTCCTTAGTTTCTAAAACAAATATATGTGTGATCCTAAAGTACAGGTACAGTAGTATACCTGCAGGAATCTTTACTTCCCTAGATATTCAGAGTTTTGTTTGAAGAGGAATGCTTAGAATTTTTGTAGCTACAAGGTGTGCTAAACTGGGTGGCAGAACAGATCTGTAACAAAGGCAAAGGTGAGGTTAACTTTTCTCCCCTTGTTTAAGGTGTGAAAGCAGTGGATTTCCCTGTGCCATGGTGTCACTTGCCAGTGGTGCTGGATGCAGGCGGTACTTGCTATGGATTAGCTTTAGGTCCTTGAAGCCAAACGGTCAGTCATTCTGTAATATCATTGACAGATATCATTGGCTTTAGGAACATGCTATAAATGCAATGACAGTCTTGACAAAGGCAAAAATAGTTGAGGAGTCACCACCATACTTTAAAGCAGAGGAAGCAGGATATTCATAGTTAGGAAAAACTCTACTTGGGTGCTGTGAAGGTTGCTTTCTAATGATAAAGCTTTCTGCTAAATTTAGAAATACACTGTTAAGAGGAGGATTGAAAATAACATGTTTTTACAGAATAAATAAATATTATTCATGAAACTTTAGCAACCGGTGTCATGGTTGGACCAGAAAGATAAATGGATGCTTTGCCACTGTTAACTTGGAAGGGTGAAATATAAACATCTTATTATGACAAATGATGCAGTTAAAGATACTGAAACATCAATCAGATTTCTAACATGCTATAACTTTTACTATTATTATTAAGTGTAACAGCCTTTACAACCAGCCGATATAAAAATGCCCAGAAACAGCATAAAGTACATATATCAAAAGACTTTAGGAATGAATATTGAATGAAAAACTGCTGAGCTCCAGAATATCTATATTCCAGACTTTTCACAGCTGTACCTATAAACAATTTTTTCTTCTTTGCAATAAGTAGTATATGTCAGGAGACATTTTCTGTACCATATGAGTAATATCTGGTTCTTCCTAGCTTTTCTCCAGTTTTCTCATTTCTGTTGATGGCATTGGATATATAGCACAGTGCAAGTGAAGAGCCTCTGGATAAATATTTGATTTTCCTCTATTTCCTGACAACGGCCAATGCTCATAGTATATCTCACTGCATTCCAGATTAATGGAAAGGACTAATCATCAGTGATTTGACTGCTCTAAGGCATGGGCTAAGCCGTTTTTGAATTTTCATGTCCTTTCCAAAGTAGGGCTACTTGACAAAGTAAGCCTGTTTGTGTATTGGTGTGTTTTGTTTTTTCTGTTTTTTTTTTTTGTTTGTTTAAACTATTCCTTTTTGTCTGGCTGCTGATAAAACGCATGCTGTTTAATTAGTCATCAGGTGACAGTACAAAGCATTCAGGTGTAAGTTTTCTATGGATGAACTGTATGATTGAAATATCTTGTGCCATGTGAGGACTGGTTTAGTGAGTGCCCAGTTGGCCTTCAGATACCTCATTGGGTCGGCTTCACTAAAGCAGTTCTCATGGGAGTATTCTCTCATGTTCATCATCTGTTAACCTTTTTTTCCCAGCTCTTGCTGATAGCAGCAGAGGTGCCTGAGTAACCTCCCCAGTAGCTGAAGGGACACTAAGTGCCGCAGGGGTAGTGCCTCCGTGACTGTCTTAGGCCTCCTGTGTTTCGAAGCAGTTTGGGAGTAATGCATGTTTGCCTGTTCTTCCTTTTTCTCTCCCAAGAGTTAGGCTAACTGAATGATTGTTTCAACATCTGGATGGATTTACTGTTGTGCAGGCTGAATGTGTGACCCTGGTTTTATCACAGAGCCCTTTAATGAGTTTCACATCAGTGTATCCTCTGTGATTTAGAGAAGTAGTAATTTGTGGACTATCTGGTATAATGCAGATTTTTTTCGTAAATGCCTTGGATTTAGAGGCACTCAAGTGTTATGTGTCTACTTTGAATGACCATTTTGTCAAAGGCAGTATTGTGAACTCTGCAAATTTTGGTTCATAAAAATGAATCTTAGGGTGCTGGGCTGGAAGTTAAGTCTTAAGTAAATTTAAAGCTAGCCAAAACAAAAAACAGAGCAATTTTGTTTGCTTCTCTGTAGAAAGAATGATAGGAGAGTTGCTAACTTAATCCTAGGAGCAATATTTTTGTGTTCCAACAAAAATGTTCTGAATGAATGTATGTAAACACTTAGCCAGTATTTTCAGTGAAGTATTCCGAGTAAGTGTTTTATGTAACTCTAGTGCTGAGATTTCTCAGAGTGAAGTTGAGAGCCTTAAAACAGGGAAACCATAACAATTCTTCCTTGTTTCAGTAATTTAGTAATTTTGCTTTCCAGTCAACTTGTGCTTTTTTGAGGAGATTGCAGGATTACGTGTTACCAGCGCAATTTCTAGTTTGATTGTAAATGTCAGTGTTACTCTATATGTTCCCTCATACTCAACTGTCCACTGTCATCTGGCATATAATATCTTGGCTTAAAAATAGCTTTGTAACTTCCTCTTCCACTTTATTCCATTCAAAGGCTGCCTCTTACTGCCTCAGCACTACTGCTAGAGTACACCACAGCATTTTTGATATGTTATGCTAAAATCTTTCATGCTATTTGACTGCTGCTACTTTAACTGCAGAATACACCGTATGTGCTAAATGTGTAGTGTGTTTTTTTCTCCATCAGTGGTGTTTGTTTCAAGGTGAGGTCTAGAGATCTGATAGAGAGCTCGGTTGATACCTGAGGTCAGCCACATGTATCTATGCATAATTTAGCATATAAGTCAGTGGGAGTTGTAATTCATTTAAATTTGAGTCAGTTTAAGTTTGTAGACAAGTATGACAGTATCTTCCTGAATAGGTTTGTGTTTGGAAGCCTCTGTTGGGGACATTCCATATATCATAAATAAGAATTTTAAGAATGTTACTATAATTATTGCCCTATTAGATTCCAGAAAATAATAAAATATTATGTGGTTTTACTGGAGGAAAAAAAAAGTTACCATACGCTGATCTAAGAATATATGACCTTAGGTTATAGGTCTGCAAGATGTATGCTAAACTTCCACTAATACAAATTTTTTAGTGCCTTGTAAGTTTCTCACAGTCGTACTAGAAGAGTAGGCTAACACTGAAGTATCTCAGACACCAGTGTGAGATGGTCCAGATGAAATGCTGATTTTAACAGGGATTACTGTGCTGTGTGTGTGCATGAATTAACGTTCTTTTATGCATATCTTTGTGTATACGTATAATGCCCTTTTTGCAAACTGATTTTAGTTTTCTTCATTTTTTTAAAATTGAAATTGAGCTTCAGATTCCATGCTTATTAAAATACAGTGCATAACTAACACAACTTAGGTACAAAGGCATGAATGGAGTCATACAGTGCAATCTATGGATTCGTCATAACTCTCTCAGGAGATGATACAGCGTATTTCCTAGTAGACTGTCTTTTCAAGCCCATAAAGTCCTGGAAACATGAAGTGAATTTTGTATGTATTTGTTACATATTTTAGTGATACTTTTAGACAGTATGTACTATTAGGCTGTTTTATGGTTAAAATAAGTGTAGGCATTGTCAAAATAAACTTCACTCTTCTATTAAAGAAAAAAACTTGGTCTAAATTTTGTAGCATATGTCTGTCTGTCACGGCAGCAAAAGGATAAAATATTCTATATGTTTTTCAGAGTGGTATGGCAAATGTGCACTTTATTAATTCATTCAGGGGGAAATAGACTTCCAGACTAATTAGCTTGTGTGCCTGATTTCTTTTCCCTCATTATTTTCCCCTCAAAATCTTGATCTTCATTCTGTTGTATCTTTTCATGTCACAGGTGCCTAAGCCAGTAGACTACTCTTCCCAGCTCTGGTGAGTCCTTGTGTAGTTTTAAAATAATCTCCCTGAAAGAAGTAATCGTGGAGAGATAACTGTTTATTACAATCTAATTTATATTGGTTTAACCTTTCTAGGCTTCTGAAGAAGCCATTGTGTAATGGTTTGGGAAAACAACACGGTGCATTGCCTAAAAGCATTTCTGATGTAATAATGTTTTTAATGTTTTTGACATTTTGTTTACAACTCTATAGCTACGCAGTCTTAATCCCAGAGGTCCCAAATGGAGTAATAAGAGATCAGTGTAATGTGAAGCACGCAAGTAGATCTTACATGTTAAGTGACTAAGCAAAAGGAATAGCGTAAAATATATTTTATCTCACAGATTATTCCACTTTTCCCTTTTTTAAAAAAAAAGACTATAGTGCTATAAAAGGACAATGCATCAAATCTGCAGCCACTGTCAGTCTGGAGCTTATGTGGAGTGTGAACTCTGTAGGAATTCAGTTCACCTCCAGGAAGTGCAGGTGGTGATTCTGAGAGCGCAGAAGAAGCATCATTCCTCCTCTTTCCCTGGTTTTATGCTTCATCATTTTGACATTACTCCTGATTTTCTTTAGTTACAGAAAGTAAAATCAGAATCATATTTGAACAAATACTGATTTTTTCATAACCAGCCAAATAAAATGTTACATATGTAAAGCTGGTATTTGTTGACTCAATTCTAACATTCGCTCTATAATGTTATTAGTAGAGAGCATAGCATATCACTGGGATCAGTCTTTATTTTCTAACATTTTGTAATACTTAACCAAAAAATGGCTTTAAGCTGAAACTTGCTGTAAAAAGTCACGTGTTTTGTGATAAACTTCAAAAATCATTCTCCCTGATGTGATTAGTCCTATAAAAATAATTCTTTTTATTTAAAGATCTCTTCTAATTAGCAGTGATGTGATTAGTGTGAGATTTTGGACAGCAGTGGTCTCTGGTGTTGACTGCAGTTACACTACCTTCTAAAATGGTAAAAGAAATAATTGTTTCCTTTTAAGCTAAGTCATTTCTCCCACCCTGCTCAGTTAACGCTTCAGCCTCTAGTCTTGCGTACGGCTGTCTGCGGGCAGCCTGTCGTGGAGGCCCAGCCAGGTCTGCGAGGCGCAGTAGGGGTGCAAATCTGCTTGTGCAGCGAGCCTGCGGAATCAGTGACTTTTCTTAGCTTTCAGCTTTGCCGTCAACTCTTTCCAATTTGGGCATGTTAGGCTGAAGTGAATTTTCAGGCTTCTATAAGTTTAGTCTATCAATTACACTTTAGCCTTCAGAGGTTATGAATAATTATGAAAGCAAGCAAAATGGTTTGTTTATTTAAATACTAAAATTAAATTAATGTATCAGTTAATATATTTGTCCTAGTATGCTACCAGATGCTGATTCTCCACTTTTTTTTTTTTTTTTTTTAAACATAAATGCCCCTAGAAGGCAGAGGGGTTCACACATCCTGTGCCAGTATAAGATAGTGGTAAGACAGGGTCCATGTTTTCAGTTTTGATATAAAATGCCACAAGTCACTATTTTGTTGTTTCACTTGCAACACATGATGCAGGCCAACTTTTAATGGGCAATCTCAGGAAAAAACCCTGATTCAGAAAAATCATTTGTATTTATGAATTGTTGAAATCAGTGGTCATTGAGCTAATGCTCAGGCACAAGTTCTTCCCTTAACAGGAGTTGTCTCAGACACATACATGAGAGTTTTTCTAAATAAGAATTACTTCCTTTGTGCCCAGAAATTGCCTTTCTTCCCCCTACCCCCAATTTTTTTCACGCTTTATTTTTTTAATTGAAAGAGGTAGAAATGGTGTTCAATTGCAGTTGTTGTATTTTTAAGTCACTATCACATGCAGAATACTGGGCCCTGTGCATTGTATATTTGATAGACCTATCTGCATAGCTTTGAAAAGATCATAGCCAACTTTTATTGTTCTCTGTGTTACAGGTTTGCAGGAGCAATGGAAAGATTGCAAGCAGAGAGTGAACTTATTAACAGAGTAAATAGCACTTACCTGGTGCGGCACAGGACCAAAGAGTCAGGAGAATATGCAATTAGCATTAAGTAAGTGGGATACGAACTTTTACACAAAGTTCGTCTGTTTTCATTTATGCCTAGATAATGCCATATTCATAATCAATAAGGAAAGTCAACAAATTCCATTTCAGCTTACACAATCACACATAGCCTCTCAGACAGTCAATACAGGAAAACTGCTGGCAAAATAGATCAGATAGGATTTATATTGGGAAATAGCAATAGTTTTATAACATCAGTGTAGCAAACGGGTCTACAAAAATGATTGTCTATTGGGTAACTTACAGTAAGCATCTGGAGTATAATTTGTTCTGGTTTTCTGAAGCGAATAGGAATCTTTCATTGACTTCAGTGGGAGTCTGAGGCCCTTTGCATCTCAGGTATTTCCATAAAATGTGTGTTCACAGATTCTCTTGGCACAAATTCTTCTGACACGTTGATTATCAGTGTGAATATAAAAGCAAGCAATGTATGGGAATTTCTAGTTAGAACAAGCAGTTAGTCATGACTTTTTCCTGAATACAGATTACCTCTTTAGCTGGACTTTAATAAATACATTTGGTTAATTAGATGTCAACTTTGTTTTGGCATGGATATACATTTTGTCTTAAGAATTTATTTGTGTAGTGTTACTGGGGTATGCCCTCAGGTAATTATTGATTGCCTCTGATTAAAAACACATTTATATTAATCAGTTATTCGTTGCCCACAGGTACAATAACGAAGTGAAGCACATCAAGATTTTAACAAGAGATGGCTATTTTCACATTGCAGAAAATAGAAAATTTAAAAATTTAATGGTAAGCATTGATGAGGCTTTTTACAGTGTGCAGCTTCTATCTAACTGTTGCAGGTAGCATGTCGTGCTTTGGTTTTGTAGAATTACAAACAGAAGTTGTAAGACTAGGAGATTTGAATCATGACCGTACTTGCAAATAGGATGATTTTTTATATCTATGGCATTTGCTCTAAGTGATTGTGGAATGTGCTTAAAATTAGAAATTTAAATTTAGGGCCAGACTGTGTCCCTTGCAGCAGTGTGGAAGAGAGGAGGCATTTGTCTGAATCCCACACGTCAACCCACTGTGCAGTTCTGCTGAATCTTGAAAGCAGAGTTTGCTGCTTTTGGAAACGTGTCTCTCTGTGGCAGTGCTCCCCAAAATAGCTAGGTGAAAGTCCTTCCCTTCCACACCGCCTGCACACACATGCAGGCATCGAGGACCTGAATGGCATCTACTGATGTGTGAGGTTGGAGGGAGAAAGCCGTTAAGGTGGAGCTGTGTCACGGAGCCCAGAAACACTCAGGAGAGTTGGTCTTGGTGCTCCGGGGGAGAGCAAAGACGTGTGTCTGGAGAATGGGGCTAGATCTGAACTGCTGATACCTCAGAAATCCTTATTGGACTAATACTCATTTGGGGTCAATATCAAATAGTCTAAATAAAAGCAACTGTGAGGCTTCTAACTTATGCTCTGGGTCAGCATATTGCTTACTAGCAAAGTGTCGTAACAAGTCCCCATGGGCTATCCCATTACCTCTCACTCCAGCTGTAGGCATAGCTCATCCCCAGAGATAAGGGTACGGTGTTGTAACAGTCCAGCTCAGTGAGGTTTCAATTTTATATCAGAATCATCTTGTACAGGGAAGAAATTACTTTTTTGAACTTTCATTTGAAAGAGTTTCTTGATAGTTCATTTTACTCAGACAAGACTCGTAAATACAAGGTGTCTAAATAAATTACCTCAGTGCATTTGTAAAATTTTACTGCTTAAGCATTTTCTGATGATTGTTAAGGGAAGCTCGTTCAATATATTATATTTAGCTCAATCAATTGGATTACACTTATACTGCAGCCTTCCCGCATGCATCTCTAATTACTCTAAAATGATAAATAAAAATGAAGGGCAATGCAAAACAAGAATAAGAAGAGAGGCTTCAAAACCAGGAAGCCTTAGAAATGATTTTAATTTAACCTCTGACACTGTAAAGCAAGAGCATTCCGTGAGTGGTAAAGAATCGAGAAATCATCTCTGCATTGTGTGACCCTGATTCAGTCTAATGCCTATTAGAATGGGAAAAACATAAATTTCCTGAATGAAGAATGCACTAAGCTGTTTTCACACTCTAATCTGTGTTCCTTTGGCACATAAAATCCAGTAAGGTGTATAGTCTTAGGGCCATGGACCATGAGATCTTCTGTTGGTAGCAACAGAAATAATCGCATTCCTCAAATGCATGAAGGAGGTGGCAACTCAGTCTGCAAATGCTACAGATAGTTCACGGGACGCTGATGAGAACATGTGAGTGCTTTCAGGGTCTTGACAAGGCAGGTCAGCTGGCTTGTATGCTGCCAGATAGCTTCTTATGGCAATGATGCAGTGTTATGCACTGATATGTAACGGAGCTGAAGACGTGCAAGTACAGGACATAAGCTTAGATAAAAAGGAAACAAAAGGAGTGTCTGTTACAGCAAAGAATTGAGAAGGACAAAAGACATTTCTAGTGTAAAGGTCTTATGGCTACCAATTCTGCCTTGCTATTGTTCAACTAGATAAATGCATTTAATAACTCAATTTTTTAGTATGATAAAATCTGCCCTTAAAAGTTAAACAGACAAGTGATAGTGTAAGTACTATTTGCATATGTCATGGAAAAACTGTTTTGCTCTGGAGAGAGGCAAGAGAAAGTGATTGAGTCTGGAAGGAGAGAGCAACAGAAGCAGTCTCAGTAGGATTAAGAGTAGAAGAGAGACAGAAACAGCAGCGCTGGAAACCTAAAGATGTGCAGTGACACCCTATGCTGTATTGCTTTGGAGGCAAGCAAAGAGGACAGCTCCCGTGCATAATTTTTGTGTTACGCTTGAAAATCTTTCACAAGAGGAGGCAGAGCGCTGTGAATGTGTAAAGCAGGCCAAGGCGGAGCGGAGCGCGAGGGCAGCTCTGCGGCGGCTGTGAAGCGTGGTCGCGCGGCAGGCTGCAGGGGAGCCACGCGCACCGGCAGGGCTGCGGCTATCGATCTGTTTGCAAGTTTACTGCTGTGATCTGTGCAATGAATGTTTACAAGGCCAGCTGGTTTTTGACTGCTTTCATGGAAGAGTAATATTGAAAAATAAAGGTTTTTAAAAGCAACTGAAACCTTATGATCCAATTTTTTTCCCCCTCAGTTTGGAACCATTTCACTTATTTTGCCAATGAATAAAATCAGTCCAGTTGATATTCTTGCTGTCTTTACCAAAAATCGTAATTCCCACTGACTTATGGAGTGCGAACTGGTAACAAATCAAGTTTCCTACTGGTTTTTTCCATTTATCGGGGAATCCATCTTTGAATGTTGCTTACAAATCAGCCTCTGTGTTGCCTTGGTAATTTGAATGCCTGGGTACTCAGTGATGATATGTAAAAGCAACTTTGGCTGCTGACATTGTAGCTCGCCTGCTGGGCTAATGTCAGATAACAAAGCCAAAGCAGTTCATATTTTCCTGGGGTTTCTGCTTGCTTGCAGTGCCTGGTGGTCTGTGAGTGTGAGCTGTTAAGTACAGGTGTGGATTTTACTGCGGTTCAGCACTGGTTCGGGAGGCACAGGAGCTTGCAGCTTGGGGAGCGAAGAGCGGAGCTCCGGGCTCAGTCCGGCAGGTGGGCTTCCACCTGCTCTCAGAAACTTCTGCTTTCGGCGCTCAGTCTTTTGGGCACTGAACCATTTGAGGGACATTTTGCTGGCTGGAATTAGTTTATTGCTGAACTGTAGGATAATAAATCAGGTAATTTTTTTGAGCTAGAATGAAATGATTGACGACAGTACTATTTATTTGGACCTAAACTTGTCTTGGTCAACTTTGATGATGGAAATCTGAATGTTAGTAAGTAGAGTGGAATGACTGAGGAATTATTGGTAGGAGTGAATGGTTTACACTACATGTATGACTTTTTGCCTGTGTTTTTTGAAGAGGAAAGTCCCATGATTGAAGGATCATTAATCAAATAGAGTATATTTGCTTTGATTTTTCTGGTCATTTTCAATCTTATTCCAGACTCTGTCTGCAAGCTGTGTGTGTTGTTGACATATTATGACTAGGTCAAATCTGAGAGCCAATGACAGGAGCTGAAGACCGCAAATGCGAGCTGTCAGGAATCAGGAATTTGATGAGTGCCACCTCCTGTAGAGTAGGAACTAAAGTAACTGCCTTCAGGTCATGTCTCCTTGGTTCTGTAAACTATTTTAGCCAATTTAATGTATTTAGAAACAGAAATTTTTGAATTGGGCCCAAGGAGAATGTGAAATGCTGGATCATTCATGTAGTGTGTACTATCTTGAAAAAATGCACAAATTTTAACGGCAGTGCTTTGAAACTTTTACATCGTCCACGTACCTGCTCATCAGGTTGCTCATCTGCTTATATACAAGGCTTATATACTTCTGTGGGATCTGTGTATGACTAAGTGCATTTGCTAATGGACATCACTTGTTGCTGCAAAAGAAATCTGAGAAAACAAGGGCAGTTACCAGGGTATAGTAAACAGGCAACAGACCTTGCCTTCTGCCTGACTTCAGAAAAGCAAATACATACTCACCCTGGCTCAAAGGAGAAACTAAGCATGGACTTTGATAAGGTTTTACTATATGAATATGGCATGTGTATTACACATGACGTAAGCATTGTATTTATAAAAAATAAGATTTCACTATATAAATATTCTCTACGCTTCAGGGCAAGGATTTAATCGCACAGAAAGCTAAGTGGCAGTACATAAGCAATCAGTATTTAGGATACTTGATTTTTTTAGTTTGTGCGCACTGTGGGATGTTGCTTTATAAAAAAAGAAGGTTACTTGCGTGATAAAACTGTCACTGACTGTACACCAGAATGTTGAAAAGAATGTGAATAACGTTTCCAGTGACATGCTGCTTTCCTTTTCTGAAAGGAGCTCATAGAATACTACAAGCACCACTCTCTCAAAGAAGGTTTTCGAAGTTTGGATACTACTCTTCAATTTCCATACAAAGAATCTGAAAACTCAGTGGGGCAAAGGAGTAACAGAGCGGGTGGCAGCTGTGAGTATCATATTTATCTACTATTTACTTTTGTTGAAACGTTTGAAGCACAAGGTACTTTCAACATCTTCAGTTTCTATTTTTGGCATATAACCAATTAATATGGTAATACTTTTAGTCAGGATTTTTCTAAAGTTAAGCAGATTCAGATCTGCTGTGAGGTTTAAAAACATGTCTAGTAAGCTTTTCTTGTTGCCAAATTTAAAATCTCCCTGATATTCAAAAATCTATTGGGAATGCTGGTGAGAGGTTAACCTACATCCTGCCTAGTTTTTCAGACATTTGCATAGCTGCAACTACAAGTGTTAGTAAGTATCCGTGGCAGTTTCTAATCCTTAATAGGGGATTTAAATGAATCAGTCTTGCAGTGTAACCATGTGAACTAGGATCTCAGTAATACCACATACGTCTCTCAAACTCTGTATGTTCACTATGTCATAATTATTTCTGTGCCTTCTTTTTAACCTTAAAAGTTTATTGCAGGCCTGTATACTTCTAAATGCTAATGAAATAATACACAGTTTAAATAGCACTTAAATTTTTTTTGTAAACTGAGAAGATTTATAATGTATGTAGTATCCTTTATTTAGCATATTACAGCCAGAAGGGGAAGTTGTCATGACTTTTAGAACACATACAAGTTCAATGTTAATGATAAAAGAACTACTACACCGACTTCAAAAAGTATGTAATGTTTCTATCAAATAGCAAATATTAAATGTGCAGTTCTGCAGGCAACAGCTGTATCTTTGTACCGTACCAGATAGTAAGAGGAAAATAAAAATTAATAGGGAATTTAACAATAGGAAGACTGCTGTGAAAGACCAAACAGTCACGTGTAGTCTTTGCGATGATGAAACTGGTTGCGTTATTTTAATTTGCTGTGTTTGTGAGCTTTTGTTTACTTGTTTGCCTCTGTTCCATAGTATTTCTATAAAGTTAGAGACTGTCTTCCTCCTAATTAAGGCAAAGATAATTTAGGATAGATTATTGTAAGAAACTGATGTGTCTGTGCATTTCACTTACTTTATCTCTTTATCCTAGTTCCTCTTTATTCCTTCCATTCCTGTTTTCTTTCACTGATTCCCAGGAGTCCTGTCAGTTTGCTATACTGTATCTCAGTACACCCTCGCTCTTGGTGAATTTATCTGTCCTCATTTTTCTTCTTACCTTTGGTTTGCATTCCCTTTTTGCAGCTTTCTTCCTCTCCTCGTCTCTCGTGCTCTCCCCTCCTAGCCCCCTTGCAGCATCACAGCTTTAATTGTCATGAAGAACCTGCCCCGCTTGCTTTTCTTTGCATTTGTTTTGGTTATTATTGGATGTGAGCAGAAACAATTTTTCTCCCTTTCTTAGGCCATTTGGAAGGTGTCTTCACTACACATGAATTTGTTACTGTGCAGAAGTATTAGCTCAATCATTTCATGTTTCACAGGATCCAAGACTTGCATGGTACATCCTTATCACCTCACCTTCAAAAGAAAACATCTCCTTTAACAAGAATTTTTAGGCAATATATGGAAGGGCAAGAGAAACGAATATGGGATGCACCCCTTATAATCGAGGGCCTTAGAAAGTCTGTGCCTCTGCCAGAGTGAGTTTCAGCCATACGTTGGTGGGAACTGCAGGTTTTCTCTTAGGCCAAACTTGAAAAAACTCTCAGTTCTCCGAGTCATCATGTAAAACCTAATAGCTCTCCAGAGTTGTGCTAGCGTACCTAGATAGTCTGACTCTGGATGACGCTTTGATTAGTGAATTTGACAGTTTTCTTTTAGAGTGTCAGCATGTCCCTGTGAGGTGTTTTAGGCAAAGTTTCCCTGATTAACAGACCATCTGTGAGTTACGCTGCTCAGTTTTACAGCTGTCCTGTTAATTTTCAGCAAGTCAATGTTGGAATAACCATATCTAGGCTGTGTGAACGCTGCAGGGCTGAATTTGGAATGAAGGTGGTAAATGTTAGGCTTAGGATCCCTTTAGGAAAGGAAGCAAATCGTTCACTGGACAATGGCTGGACATTTGGGTTCGTGTCGCTCCATCTCTTGGTGAGAACCTCCACGCAGCTGGTTTGTTTGACCTCTTTCCGTCTAATCTGAAGGCAAGGAAACCAGTTGTTGAAAGGAGGCCAGGCGAGTTAGCTGAAGGGAAAGAGGGACCACTGTCTTTTTCGCAGCTGTGTGACTGCTTAATGTCATATGCACTTTATTTTAACAAGCACAGGGCTGAGGCTAGTGAACACAATGGACTTTGGCAGTTTGAAGCTGAAGTTAAGTTTTCAGTTTGCATCTCAATATTTTGCACTATTTTATTCATATGACTGTATATCTGGATTTTGTAATGAAGCCATCTTCCTAGTAGAAATGTATTAAAAGGCACCAGTTTGTTTATTATTCAAAACAGCTGGCCTTCCGTACATACAATCCACAGAGTAAACAAGATAAATATTTCTTAGAAACATCAGATGACCTGCTATAGACTTTGATAGAATTTTATTCTTTCCTGGTGCCAAAGTCTTTAAGCAGTTGTGAAATTGAATGGCAATATGAAATTAACCTCATTTTCCAGAATAATCTGAGAGGATTTTTTCTAAATTGTCGCGGTCTCATTTACCCGTTAAAGGAAAGATAATCAAGTAGTGTTTCAGTTTACTTGTAATTTCTGATGTGATTCATAATAAATCACCTTGTAGCACCTTCAATTTTCCAGCAAATTGATCCCCCTTCAGTATCTATTAGTTTTTAGAACAAAATCTTCATTTTATGGCTACAGTTCATTTGGCTTCCCACTTCAATAACAAATTTTCTTTTCAGTCTCCTGATCTAGAAGTCGTCCCCCTTTTTCTTTAGATTTTTATTGCACGCTGTTAGTATATTTGTAAAAGCTGTTAGACATTTATTTTTCTCTCTGTAGATATTCAAATTCATTGAGAAGACTTTTGGGGAAAAGGTACATTCTTCCTTCTTAATTTTGCAGTTCTAGCCATTTCTAGATGCTGCATGGTTTTTTTCTATTTTTTTTTTTTGTTGCTAGGCAGAAAAACACTAATTTTTACAGTAGATTAGCGACTGATCAACCATGTAGTGAACAGAAACAAAGGCAAAAATGGAAGGCAAGTTTGAGATTCTTCTATTTAAAAAAAAAAAAAAAAGTTCTTGGCAATTTATTCCCATCTGCTGATAAGTAGACCACAGTCCTACTGAGAAACTTGAATCTTGATAAAATGTAGATTTCAATGTAACCTAAATTAGGAGGTCAGATACTGTATAAGTGACTATTTTCAATCACCTGTAGACTAGCAGCAGGTGCATTAACTATTTATACCAGGTCGTTCTATCAGTTGATGCACTGACTGTTTAACAGACATCTATCAATAAAGTAAAATAAAACAAGTGTTTCCTCCAAACTGTTAGGCAAAGAAGAGTCATCAGCCTCTCTTCTTAAAGGCCAACACCAAAACCCTTCCCAGTGATATTTAAAAAAAAAAAAAAAAAAAAAAAAAAAAGGCTTGTTATCTGTAGAAATCTAGTAAAATTTCCCTGCCTGCATAGGTTCAGGACCAGAATTACACCTCTAAAGCTCCAGCTATGTCAGAAATAAAAATTTTGAAGAAATTAAGATACCATCATGGCAGGAGAGGACCAGCTACCTGCTGTATAGTACCTGCCTTGCCTTTATTCCTGCATGCTACTTTTACTTGCCAGCTATCCGTGCCCTTCTGGAGGCATAAAGGCAGTTAGTTATCCCTAAGAACAGACACCCTACTTGAGTAAAGCGCTTTTTGGTTTGTGTGTGGCGCACAGCTCTCACGTGGGGCTGCGAGCTCTGCTATAAAGGAGTCCGAGCTCAGATAACCCGCTGTGTGTGTGGGTTATCCACGCAGTCGCAGAGGCGGAGAAAGGATCGTTGCTGCAAAGGAGCAGATGGGAGTTTCTAGGGCGCAAGAGGCACTGGAGTATGTTTCTTTTGTACTTGTTTACAGGTACCAACCTAAACTGCTGTTCACTTAAGGGTTCTTTAAACCAATAACCCATAGATTATGTACTTGAAAGCATGATACCAGTCCTGTTTATTTTATTTATACTCACCATCTCTCTGTCATAAATGCATCTCTTCTCATCCAGGTAAGATGCACAGAACAGTATCATTACCTCCACTGTGGAGTCTGTGCTTATTCCTTGGATAAAATAGCTCTAGCCTCTGTTCCTGCAGATAAGCATCTTGAAGCAAAATAGTTTTGTTTCAGGTGCAGTCACAAGAATAAATTCAGGAGAAGCAGCTGTATGGGATGGATATAACCCTGCTGCATTTTTTAAGGAACAGTACTATGCAATAATTATAAATATTTTTGGTCCTCATTTAGAGGCTAGATTATTATTAGTCAAGTTGGGGCTGGACTTCCCCTTTCCATGGGCACAGCCGGGAGCAAAGATTCCAAACGTTATTAGTTTTTGAATATTATATTGTATCGTCGTTCCTTCTTGAAAATTCAGTGACAAAATCTGAGAACAGATGAACAGACTGTGCTTCCATTTGAAGCCTTATTAGTCCATTTCTTGTCTAATTTTGCCTTTAAAGATACAGTGACAGATTACCATGGGTTTGTTGGCAATAGAGCAAATGCATATCTAACCTTTTGCCTGAGAAAGCTGTTACAGGGACAAGGATGGTGGGCTGGTTCGATCCTGGCCAAACTTGTGCCTTTTTTGTTTGCTTAAGGCTTTTCTCTCAAGTCAGTGAAAACTGCAAAGACAAGAAATACTATTTAGTCCGCAGAGGATGTGGTTAAGCTGTGGAATTCCTATTGATGTTAATGATTATCCGGGCACAATGCATGCTTCTTTCCATGCGTGTTATGAGACCCCCAATTCAATTATTACTTAGAGGATATTCCTGACTGAGGGCATGTGGCTGGTCCTCCTGAGCTCAGAAGGATTCCTTGTGTATGCGTGAGTTCATGTGTTTGTACATGCTTTTGTTCATGCTTTATGAAGTGGGGCGCACAAAATTAAAAAAAGAAAAAAAATCTGCTACATTTGCAAGACCCTGCAGTTTTAGTTTTTCTCTGAAACCCTAAATGGGTTTTTTCTTTCCATCTTACTCTTTGAAAAATGCAATTGTTAAAAATTAAATCATAGATCCAAATTTTCTAGTTATTACAGTCAATTTCCTTCCAGACATCCTTAGTGGGGAACCTTGGTTTCCTTATTATCAATGAATTACATAGCTAAAAAAACTATTATTTAAATCTTGTGCCAATATTTCAATATTCTTCTGCTTCTCTCTTTTTCTCTCTCTTTCTCTAAGCCCCTTCTTTGTTCTGTGGGTTTTCTTTTGTAACTCCTCCAGACTACAGCTTTGTTCCCCCTTCATCCACTCCTTTCTGGTCAGGTACTGCTTTACCGCTTTTCTATTTCTTCTAAATTTGTTTGTTTTTGTGTGCAACAAGCTAGGGAAGGGACGAATCTAATTTTTCAGTTCTTCTCTGAATGTAAAAACTGAGTAATTAGACAACATGGCCAGGTAGCCTAATGTGGAGAATTATTATTCTTGCAGTATAACAAAAATCAAACTGTTAAACTTTTGAAAAGCGTGTGCTACAATAAGGAGAGCTTGAATAGCTGGAAAATCTATAGTTGCACAAGATTCAGTCAAAGATCGGTCGACCATTAATTTGCTATGCAGTCGTGACGTCTAGGAGCAGTATTCTATTTTAATGTATGTGTTCAAATATACAAACCTGGAAATTGCACTGTTTGTAGGTGACTAATGTATTCGTCCCATCCCTTTAGCAAACCGTACTGCAGCAGCATCTTAGAATATAGTTGCTAATATTTTGTAGCAAATGCTTTCTTTAAATTCTGCATTAACATTACCAGTTAATTTTACTCATCTGTTTTCCAAATGTACTTGTGTTGCTTTTTTTATTCGCATTTAACCTTCTCTGGCTTTAATAAATGCAAACACTTTAAATGAAGAGACTGCATAAAAATGTTTAAAGCAGTAGCAGTGCTAGTCTCAGTTAGTGCACCAGCATGATTATGGGTTGTTCTGGTCTCTAAGACGTAGTCTTCAAAGATGTGAGCTGCACTGCTGGCAATTCCCAAAGGACCTTGCCAGCAGGAAGGGAGATGCCTGGGAGGAGCATATGGAAGGAGCTGCTGCTGCTGAGGGTGCAGCATTCGCTCACGTCGCACTGATTCACCTCCGTTGAGCCGGGGGAGGACTTGGCCGTGGCTGTGCAAATCGGGATTGTGGCTGGCTCTTGCACGAGGCAGAGGAAGGCGCCTAGCGTTTGTGAAGCCAGATTTAGTCGTAAGCAAGAGCCGACTAGAAGGTCTGAGTAGGCAACATGTTTTATTCCTGTCCCACAAAAGTGGCCCAAAGTGTTTTATACTCTGCGTTGGGTTTCGAGGGCTTTCCATCCTTTCTGTGGGGAAAAGCATAGGTGGCAGCTTACTAGCACAGCAGGCGGTGGGCTTACTTGTGCTGAGCAGGCTGCTGGTGACCCCTCCCTCAATTTATGCCACGGACTTCATTCTGGATGTCCTACACTGCTCTTGAATGGTTTAGCCCTCAGCGGTTGGGTGTTTTGGAGTCGGTTTCTTCCGTTCCTATCTCCTTATGTAGAGTTAAATATTTCTTCAGGGTGGGTACTTGCTTCCATTCGGTAGTCACAGCATTGACTGGGAATTCAAGCTTTAAGGTGCTCGTCCAGTTAACGTTTATTTATATAAAGTGAAACATCTGTAGACAAGATGAAAAGAAAGCTAGTGTGGTATAGCCATTTACCCTGTAGCCGTGGCATTCTGCTGGGGTGACTGAAGCTCGGTCATCTGATTTGAATCAGTGGAAAGAAAAGTTTTGGTCCTTTATTGTAGGTAAATTTGGTGAGCATGTGGCAGTCGCCTCTTTGATCAGGGGTAGAAGAGGACCTATTCATAGAGTCCATTCAGTAGTCTTCTGTTCATTTGCACAGTACTTAATAATAAAGTTCATTCTTGCTGAAATTGGAACAGTGTTCCAGGACAGTAAGTCCTACACAGTAAGTGGCTTACAGTGGCAGACCAACAGTCAAGACTCAGGGTTACTATGCCTATCACATATGCCCCAAACATTCCCATATGTGATTTCAACAAATCAGAATTATATTAATTTTTCCTATGAAAAACTGCTTTATCAGAAAACTCCTTAAGTCACTGTAATAAGAAGTAAGGATTCAGTATATTGTGCATCACAATACTCTGTGTGAGGTATTTCCTTAAACAAAGTACAAAATAGTAAATGAAAACATTGCCTAGTAGTTCTCAATTTATCTAAGCTTATCTATCTGGTTGAAAGGAATTTCATATTTGGATAGATAGGCTACGTTACTTTGTTCATAGTAAAACCTCTTTTTAAACTATCTGAGAACTTGCTTACATTAAATGAACAAGTAATTATTGCATAATATTGTAAGTGGTTGTTAAAAAGCATCTTCAGAGCTGGCTTAGATCTGCCGATACGGAAGTTGGTAACACTGGAGAAGGGGTTAAGCCAGCCACCACTGAGCACTCCTGGCAGTCCTGCCCGTGCTTGTATAATGGAACTGAGGTTTGGTTAAACCCTGCAAGTAAATGCATATTGCTCCAAGGAGCGTGGAAACTTAATACACAAGAGCAACCCTTAAGGGATATGGCTACAGAATTACTGGGAGGCCTTACCGCAAGGAGAGAGGAATAACTACTCACAGGTTGTAATAATGATCCATTGGCCCTTGTGGAATTTAAGCACAGGCAGCAATGTGAGCTGGACCAGCCTGCTGTGATCCCCTCGAGCCTCTTCTGGTTGCACTCCAGTTGCTTCATCATTGGCCTAAGCTCGTGTTAAAATTCATTTGCAGCACGTATGTCTTAATATCAATGAGAAACTCTTCCCACAGACTCTAGGCTGAATCAAAGTTGACTGCAGCGCCCTCTCTCCTTTTCCTTCTGTGTGGAGAAGGAAAGGCTAGGCTAAACAAAAGTGTTTTTTTTCTCATTCATGCACATACCTTTTACTCACTTTCCTTGGGTTTCTCGCACTGTTTCCTATTCATTCTCCCCATCTCTCCTCTGAATACAGAACTACTGCTTCCTCAATGGCTTCCCCTTTTTTCCTCTCTCTTTTTTTTTTTTATTTTATTTCTCATTCACATTCTCCTGTTGGGCACTTTCTTTCCGTCAGTCTCCACCGCTAATCCCCTTCTGTCTCTGCTCTTTGTTCTCCCTGTAGCTACCATCTTTCTTTCCTTCACTTTGTATTTCTTCTCTCTCCCATCTGTACAGACATCATTTCCACATATGACTGCTTTCCCTCAAGGCTCGTTTACCCTGTGACAGCTTGTATTGGGACTTTGGGGCTGATAGACTCTCTTCAAGGTGTTTTTGTGATCATGGGAACCCCAGAAAGATGGGGTTATCTTTTTTTCCCAAAATTAGCACTAGGTCACGTTCCTGGGTTCCCTCACTCATGTGCTTTCTTTTTATATATTTCCAGTCATTTAAATCTCTCTCTCATTCTTTCTCTCTTATGCTCTCTTTTTTTGAAATATGTATGTTGGATTTTAAGTTAATCTAAATTCTGGTACTTTCTGACTCAAGACCTTGGTGATTCATGGTTTTGATTTGTTTCTGTCCCTTTTTCTTCTCTGGCTTCACAACTTCAAAAAGAGCTGAAGTCCTCCTACTTTCCCCCAAATCTGCTCCCCTTTCTTCTTCTACCCTATTTTTCATATTCATATTGTGAACAAGAGCAATACATTGAGATGCTGAGTCTCCTTTATGTAGTGTCTTTACATCTTGTATCAACTATCTAATAAGCATGCTCTAAATACGTGGTCTGACATGTTGGAGTAAACTAGAAGTACATGGTAAAAAAGATGTAACCTATTGTCAAAACACACAAATGCTCTTTAGGCATTTCCTTTTTTGCCATGGATGTAATAATTATTTAAACAGTATTTACTGTTGTTTTAAAATAAACTATATTAAATGTTTCTGTAAATTGCAATTAATTGAATATATAATCTTTTTTTATATATTTGATGTTGCTACGCAAAAGTCTCTGTTTCTGTCAAATGTGCCTTCAGTGACCCTGATGGGCAACCCTGAAGAAATCTTATATTAAAGAAGAGCTGGAGCTGTCAAGTTTTTCTGGTTCATATGCTGTGTTTTGTATTCATGATTTAAATCAAAGAAGGCAACTTGCTATGAACCTTTACTGATCAATTACTGAAGGCACAGATAAAACTAGAATTTTAATTGTACTTCCTAATGATGATTGGGAAGCTCTAAGAAATTGGCTAATGGTTCTGAGAAAGAAGATGATTTTCTGTACATTATATCAAATCCTCCCTCCTGACCATGTTATGAAATCTCCTGAGATCGTTTTGGTAGGAAGCTGCCTTGTGCTGGTACATTTCTGCCTGTAATGATTTAGGTAGGAAAGCAGCTGCAAAAGCAAGTGGCATCAGCTGACGGAAAATGTTTCAAAACAGGATGCTTTGACCAAGTTTCAAAATGCTATATAGTAGTATATACATTTATAGCAGTATATATGTTTTTTCTAAACTGCTCAAGTTAAAGGCCTAAATCTCTTGGGTGCTACGGCCACGTTTCTCCCTTGGAAGTGTGGAGTGTTTCTTTTGTCACTTTGGACATTCTACAACACGGTTAAAACTGTCATCAGTTTACTTTAAGTAAAAGGTTGGGGGAAATTTTTAGTGTGTTTTTTTTTTTTAGATGATGCTATATAATATGCATTGGCAGAATACTTGCATATTGATATAGCTTAAAATTTTTAAGCGTTCATTTCACTGAAACCTGAGAAAACACTTGTGCACCTAAGTCCTATGATTTTCTCTGTGTGGCAAGATTTTTGGAACAAATTCACCGATGGTCAATTTTTTTGTTTGATTTACAGAATAAACTTCTGAAAAGAGTGGCATTACATTAGGCAGTGCTTATACAGATTGTAACAAGTGATCTATATGCGTTTGCTGTGGAACTCTACTTTTTTATTCATGCTGATGTTAGCTTCCAATTTGCTGTGGATTAATACTTAACCTGGGAGTTGTTTTTGAAAGAACAGCACCTTAATCTGTTTGTTTTGCTTCATTAGCGGTTTAAAGCTAAATCAACTGTAAATGCTATTAATTCCTTTGGAAAGAAACTAGTGACCTGTAAAATATGTTGATGTATGTACCTGGCAGCAGGTTTTATTATGAAGCATAGAAGTGTAATAATTTCAAGTGTGTTTAGCAATTTGGGGGAAGAGGGGGGAGGATATTTTATTTATGGTTTGTCTAGTTTGAGTATTTTTTTCTAAAAATAAAAAGAACTATAACGAATCACATAAAAGCCATTCAACTTATACAGCATTGACCTATAAAAAAGCTTCTTGACCTCTTTAGTGCAGGTGCTTTCACATTTGCATAAAATTAATGCCAGTGTATGTTGTCATGAAATCATTGGTTTTTATTTTACAGTACTGCTATTTACATTATTGTAGTAGCCTTCAATTAACAAACCTTAATAATACTAACTTCTGTTTCGTTTCAGTGCTAAGCCCAAAGGTAATAGGCATTGCCATAGCCAGGTATGACTTCTGTGCAAGAGACATGAGAGAGCTGTCCTTATTGAAAGGGGATGTTGTAAAAATTTATACAAAGATGAGTGCGAATGGCTGGTGGAGAGGTGAAGTAAATGGAAGGGTATGTTTTTTTTTCTTTTGTCTCATTTCTTTACTGCCTTCACTCACAGGGCTTTTGTAAAAAGGGGTGTTCCTGCATTGTAAGCTGCCTTACACTTAAATTCACAAGATGCAACATGTTCCTGTCTGTGTTTCGTAAGAGCCAAGCAGAGCTCCTGATCAGCTTTCCCAGCATCTTGCTGAATTGGATTAATTAATGCGACTAGCAGGCTGAATATTTGGATACGATTATTTGGTAGGAAAATAACCAGGCTGAACAGTAGAGCCACAGCTGAACTTTCTTCAACTGTATTACATACACATATTTGAGGTCGAAACCTCAGGAGCTGGTTGAGTTTGTGGTGCAGCCTGGCGATTTCCACACCTTCCTCTGCCAGGCTGCGTTGCAGCCGTGGTTTTTACAGAAGGCTACTCCTCTTGAGCTCTAAAAACTCACTTCAGATGAAGTGGCGTTTTTGGCAGGGATTTTTACAAGGTCACCTTACACTGCCCTGTGAGACTTGTGTAGTTTTGGTTGCATGGAAGTAAAGTTTCAATTTTGACCTCTAAAGCCTGTATTGTTTCAGTGTTACCCTGCCGCTCTTTAGCGCAGATGAGTCACAAGTACCGGGACTGCTGTCTCGGTGCAGAAGGGGTGAGATGAGGGGGGCACACGAGCTGCCCTGTTTCTCTCCTGCTTTACGAGCGGGGTGGAGGAAAGCAGATTCACTGGAAGCTGGAAATGGAAGTTGCAAATCTGGTTGAAGTAGATAGGGCAGGATATGTTCAGGTTTACTGCTTTATGCTATTTGGAGGACTTTTTTCTGTACATGGGCCTGTTTGTGATCTTACAGTGAAACAGTCACTTCAACAAGAATAGGGAAAAAGAAGAAATAATAATCATCCTATATACATTTTACCTGCGAATAAAACTGAGGGTATCGTTCTGATGTAGCTACCCACATCCTAAAGTACTGCCTGTTGTCAACTAGCTGTCTTTCTGATAGCTTACCTCAGACCTCTGGGGATGCTTTGGCGAGGTAGTCTAGTAAAACTTGCACAGTTTCTCCTTCCATTATGCTCTAGGTTTGGTTTTGGGGTCTTTCATCAGACCCCTAATTGATTTAGGAATAAAGGGACAGAGTAAAAAATACAAAGCAAATAGGTAAGACAATAAAAAATATGACTTTACTTCCCTATATATCTAATATCCTTATCTGACACATCAATAAATTCAGCATGGAGATAGCTTTATCACTTATAAAGTGTAACATGCTAGAATCTGCCTTCCAGTTCTCTTATTTAAAAATCTTGTTGGCCGCACTGAGATTTAACTGTATGCAATGCAGTAGTCACTATCCTCTTTGTAAGAGGGTTCCCTGGACCTGACTGAAGCCTGTGGAAAATTTAACTGCCCGTTCAGAAGACAGCAGCATCCTGCCTGCAGTAAAACTGTTTCTGCTCTTAGCTTTTTGAGCCTACCTTCTGAATGCCTAGATTTCTGATTTGAGCAAGAGGATTTTTATTATTACTTTTTTTTTAAGGTGAGGAAGGGATTTAGTCTGCACATCATCATATCTGTAATGTATCTTCTGTTAAGGGTAATTGCCCTAACTGCGGCAGGCCAGTTAAGTTTATCTTTAAATCTTATTCTTATATTTACTAAACAGACCCCTCCTTGTTTTACCTAGATTGGCTCTTTGAAAAACTGTGCATCTCATGTATTATTTTGTTCTGCTTTTTCCCTTTTTAGGTGGGCTGGTTTCCATCAACTTATGTTGAAGAGGATGAATGAATTAAAAACTTTCCTCTACTGACCAGCAATTTCAGGGATTATAGAATTTAATATCTGCAAAGTATTATTGGTCTTGTTAAGTATTTAAACAGCAGCATTTTTGTCTGTGTGAACCTTTCAGTCTTAGTGCTGGGATTTCTACAGAAGTTTGCGCTGACAGATTATTACCTTACCCAGAGCTGTGCAAGAAACAACCTGCCAGTTTGCCATCGCTGGGGATCAGTACAAAGTCCAACCCTTGCCTTCCCAGAAGATCTCTGGGAAACAAATTTCTTTCTGCTCCTTTTCATTTCACCCTGTAGTACGCCATGAATACTAGCTATGGCTGAATGTTTAATAAACCTCTTTCTTCTAGCTAACATCTGTGATGGTACGAGGAGATGAAGGCTTATTTTTCCTTATCACTGCATGCAGAAAATGGAGTTCAGTCATTCCAGTGTGCATAAAGTGTAGTCGGTAGACTTGTCTGGAAACATCAAACTACCTTACTTATCACCTTATAAACAGTTTTACACTCCCAAAAACATTCTGAAGGAAATGTAAATATGAGTAGCATTCATGCATATATAATTAGTTAACTAACTTCTTTGAGGACCTGCCTAAATTTTGTAAGGATTTGTTTAAAGACAGCATTTTAAAAAGGTGTAGTGATGTGGTATTGCTTGAAAGAGCATCCACAAAGTGGAATTGTGGGATTCTTTCTTTGTCATCCCAAAGCTTTTTTGTGCGTGTTTCTTTTTGTATGAGCAGCTGACGGTGAAAGTGCAACTGAGGATATTCATGGCAAGATGTGTTTTAAAAAGCTCTAGCATCTAGACGCTAAGCTCTAGCGTTAAATAAATATTGTAGTCCTGTTCTGTAACAGAGTATACTAGTGCAGCATCAGAGTGGCTATGAATATTGGTAGGATTTAACTCTGCAGCAAGAGTTTAGTTAGCAGCTTTTTTCAGGTGTTAACCAGAAAAAAGTTCTGTTTGTTCCTATGAGTGTATTGGATCTGCAGGTTCTGAAGAAGCAAATGGTGAAAGGTATTTGTAGAAAAAGTAAGATTTCTTTTTTAATTACATGTATTAATGTAGGCAAGGTGATGTCACTTCTCAAGTGTAAAACTGTATTTCGTATTTTAAGCCCTTCATTGATTCAGATGAACTTTTGGATGCTTTCAATTGTAAGCTGTCTTTTCTTAGACAGGACTTTCTATCACCTTTTGTGCACTTATAAGGTAATGCACAGGCAACCTGCAGGGTTTTGTTGTGTCCTTTCCTCTCTCCTTCCTTTTGACATTAATGGAAATCCAATGAGTGAGTGGTCTTGTTGCAGTGCTACAAATATCCCTAAGGAAAAATCTGTGTCCAGGCTAGCTAGCTTTAAACCAGCAGGGCTCGTAAAGCTGTTTCCCCACCTTGGTGAGGCAGAGTTTTAATACACGTGAAACGTCACAACTGCTGTAGTTACGAGCTAAAATAAATGTGGGTGATGTCTTCAGATGTGCAGTTTCTAATATTTAGATGTTTTCTAACTCAACTTATGAGAAACCAAAAAGCTTCTAACTGAATTTTTCCTCTAGGACAATGTTTTCCAACATGACCAATCAAGAAAGCAAATTCATCCTAGCCCATGTCCTCTCTGTTGCTTTTCCCTTCTCCTTTTCACATAGGCGTCTTGCCATTTGTGTGCATAGACACTGTGTGGGTTAGCACTGCCATTTTTTCCCACTCTGCAAGCAGAATAAGGTCCACTCTCCTTCCGCAGAGCAGAATCTGTGCTAATACGTATTTTGGCTTCCTTTTGACTGTTGCCAACATTTCTTGCTTCTTCTGGCCATGGGGAAGATCTAAGCACAGCCCAGAGGATTCACAGCAGTCCGCTCCTCTCTGCAACCTTCTCGTCCACTGGCTGCACCCAGCGTACGCTGCTGTGTGACTGAGTGACAGAGGGGACCTGCTACTTAGAAGTCTTCCACTTGTGGGTGAGATTCAGCCTTGCAGATGAAACTCTGCTGATGTCTAATGTTTCACAGATTTACCTCAAAATTATGTAAACTGTGATTGTGTTGAGTACGTTACTTGATGGAACAGTTCAGAGCATTTGTAAATATGTAGATTATGCATAAAACATATTTTGTAAATGATGTGTACAGCAGTGTAGACTGGGGTATACTGTCTCTGATCATGTTTTCCCATGCAGTTTTATTGGCTTTTGTGGGCCTGGTCTCATCTCCTTAAGCAGACAGAGTTGATTCTTTCACAGTTTTGCCTGCTTAAGGGGTAGAGAATTAGGCCTTGGGTCTGTGAAGTGCTTAGTGCTTTGCTATCATATAGTTCTGAGAAGAAGCAGTTTAATTCAATACAAATTAAGAAATGCTTTGGTCATTTTGAGCAGCTTGTTTTTAGAATCATCCTAAAGTTGTTGTAAAGCTTTTTAAGCAGTTCCTGAGTCCAGCAGTCAACCTTGGGAAAGAATGAAAGGCATAGCTAAAGTTACTTTTGTGGTATTCCTACACATCGTTGTCTGTGCTGTGCCCTGTATTGATTGAGTTAATGCTGCATCTTAAACTATATTTTGAGTACCAAAGATTTACTAAATATTCTGGAGTGTCTCTTTCATGTGCTGTTTTTGCCTGTATGGAGGATTTATTGTCATGTGAAGATGGAGTTACAGTACTTAAATTTGTAATATTATGTAAATATGTTAAATAAAATAAACTGATTACTTTTTTGTTTAATAGCACGTGTCAAAATGTGTGTTTGGCTAGTATGAAGGTTCTGCTTTGTTTCTCTGAGCCCCTTCTCACTGCGAACGGGAGTTGATAAGGTTCTGTTTTGGTTTTCCCACATTTCTATAATCCTTGTGTAACTATGAGACTGAGCTGTCATCTGTCACTGTAAATGGGACAGTATAGCTCTTCTTGAGAGCTTTTTATTGTTAGATATCTTAATTTATTCTCCTGCCACATCTAAGAAAATGTTGTTGTTACTGTTGTTGTGTTTGGGTGTTTTTCTCCCAGCTATAGATATTGGAATCAGATTCATATACTATTGATTTTTATCTGTCAAAGATGCTTGTAGTTTTTGATTGAGCAAGTTTTAAAAAAATTGTCACGTTTCCTACCTATGTACTTCCTCTTTTACCTTCTGCTTTCCCCTTCTGTCATATGTGAGTTAACATACAAGTTCACATTGAATTGAGCTCAAATCTGAAAATACAGTCTGTACTGGGTTTCATGGGCTACTTAACCTTTTCATAGTGTAACCCATTCATGCGTTTTTTTATAATGCAACCTTTGATATGTTTATTAAAATATATCTGGACAGGTGAAATTAATTCAGCAAGGTCAGTGATGGTACAGCTGCAATGTTGTTTCCTTGTGTCACTCCTGTTTTTCAGTAGCAAAGCTTTTCTTGTGGAACCCCCTTTAACAGGTAATCATTGAACTTAATGAGGCATTTACACATCTCTACAGATGTAAGGCGTAATTTTCCTGTCACCCATGAACGTATCATATAACCAGGAGTTACACCTAACATGAGATGCAAAAATGTTTCTCAATTAAATTCTCTCATTAACAATGTCACACTCGGTCGCAGACATTCTCTGTCCTCTTATGTATAAGAAGAGATGTTTGCCCTCTGATGGGTGAGAAGTTGAGAAAGCACCGTAATTAAGGCATAAGAACCACTTGTGTTTGGGTTCCGAATAATCTGTTCAGTTGTAAGGCCTAGAAGCTTAGCTGAAAATGTCAGCTTGAAAAAAACCTAACTTCAACGACGACAGTTATGCCAACCAGGTTACCTTTCTGCTCTGCCTCGCAGGCAAACACTAGATGCTCTCTGAAGGAGACGGTAAGGTCGATTCTCAAGGTTTGACTAGTTCATAAATATAAGAGAGATGCTGTCTAGAAAAAAGCGGAGTGAATTTGTACAAAATACCATATCTCAGAACTAGTTTTTGTTCCATTGGCTTTGATACTCAGTGCAGAAATGGTCTTGTTTCTAATTCACAATGAATATAGCCAGTGTTTTGAAAAACGAGCTGGAACTGCATGTGTAATATATGCTCTATCATACATGGTTTTACCTACTGTATCACTGCTATGGTAAACTAACTCGTCTCTGCTGCAAACCAAGCTGTCCAGAGCCTCATGTTACCATTTGATCTGCAATTCACCCTCTTCAGTTCTGAGAGCACTGCTGCTTCCATTTGAGCAAGGATCACTGCAAGCTGTTTAATTTGCAATACAGGGTTGAACATCACTATCGTACTTGTATAATACTCTTTAGCCAGATTATGACAGTCATGTTACAAGGCAGGTATAAAGGTAAAACGACAGGTGAGAGCTGAAGGTGCTGTGTATGCATTAATCCACGGTGCGTTAGCAAGCCAGAAGAGTGTCCGTTTTCATCAGCTTCTGCTGGGGTCGTCACTGGCACCCAACCTTGAATCTTTTGAGCTATTCATTTAAGAGAAAAGTTCACCAGCTTTTCCTGAGTTGCGTCATGGAATTTTAGCTTCCGCCTCGATGTCCGTTTTAGAGGGGAAGGTGTAGTTTTGAGTCATTTTGACTTCATGAAGCTGTGAGATGAGATGTTAACGAAATGTACTTTTTCATAAAATGCTGAAATGTATGATGAATATGTAATTAGGTAACAGAACTGTAGAAAGGATTAAGCATCAGAAATTGACTGCGGAAGAGTGATTCACCGCATTATCTTAGCAACTTCCTTTTCAAGAACAAAGAACCATTTGTTTTTATAGCAAATGAGATTGGAGTTTCTAATTTAGTTTTATAATTCCTGATCAGCTGTAGTGTATTCTAGCCATTCATTATAAGGATCTCTGCTGCTTGTGTGATTGTAATGTTAGATTTTATTTAATAAGCCTTCTGAAACGTTTGAGTTACTGTTGACTTTTGTGGGGGGTATTAAAGGTTTTTTGCATTGTAATATGCTTTTCAGAAACTCTGAGTTCATTTTAAAATGTTGTAGTCTGACCTTAATTACCTAGTTAAAAGAAATGGCGGGTTAAGAGGTGGCTGTTTGCCAAGAGGAAAGAGGCTTTTTTGCTTCTTCCAAAACTCTGTTTATGTTAATACTGTGAGGGCAAACTGTGGCTTTAGGAAGAACAGAAAAAAAGAAGATCAGAGAGCTAGAAATAAAAAGTTGATATCATACTATTTGTGTCAGAAACAACCTGATGTCTGGTAACTTTTGTGAAACTTGGGCCAAGATGCCAAATGCCTAATGATAGCATTGGATCGGAAAGAAATTCTTTAATGCTTCTGCATGGGAAAACTTTGCTAATGCAGGTAGAGGGTTCAAGGACCTTGGACTTGGTCCCAGCCCTACTAGAGAACTCTGTAAATCTGTCTTCAGTTAGTTTTATTTTTTTCCCAAGGTAGTTTAAAGTTTTCCTCAAAGAGATGCAATGTTATTCCTAGGATTTTAATCCTTATCCACCTATAAGGCTAAGAGCAACGTGTACAATCAAAGGAACGTTTTTTCTTAGGAATTTTACAGTCAATGTCCCGTTAGCTGTCAGCTATTTACAGTGTGCAGTGTACCAGGAGCCCCCCTCTCCGCTAAGTTGCTGGGTGATGTACAAACACTTTTCTTACCTGTTCTCCCAGTTTACTTCCCTTTGTGAATTTTGAGTTTATTTTCCCTTCTCATTCAGTGTGCTATTTAAAGTTGATTTCACAGAATGATAGTCAGTTGAATACTGTCTGAGCACAGTGGTTTGCCTGGCAGCTTTCTCTCCTCCTTCCTGTGCGTTTGCCTCATCGCTGCTTGAGACAGACTCTGAATGGCTTTAAGGAGGGCACACAGAAACTTTTGATGTAAAATAAGAGAGAGAAACACATACCTCAGAGGTGTTTTTGGGCTAGAGAAATTGCAAAAGTTTAGTGCAAGATCTACAGAATCTGGTATTAAAAATCAGACATCAGCTATGATCTCTACCAAGAATAACTGCAAGGGCTGGATGGTATCTCGGGAGGGCTCACTGAGTGGTGTGGACTGTGGTGGGGATGAGCTACCGCTGAGCAGTGAGGGTGAGGCTTTCTTTATTCAGAAATCATGGAGTCTTCCTATTTGTTTTATTGTGGCTAGGTAATAACTCACTGCTTTCTGTAACACTAAAATTCAGGTTGAAAAGCGACGATGCTCTGTCCGTGCCTGGTTTCTCTGCTTCCATGGGAGATATGTTTGCCCTTGTACCAGGAACAAAGGAGGTTTTTATGCTCTAGATTTGGTGCATCTCTGAATATAGCTTCATTAAGCTTGCACTGCTTTGTCTTTGTGACGAATGAAAGATTAAACTCCCGGGAACTGGGTGTTCTGTAGTGTTCTGGGTGTGACTCTCAGGTGTCATCTAATTTGAATGTTTTGGCTGAACATACTGTGCTCTGAAAGGGAGCTTTGTTCTCTCTTCCTTTTCTCTTTTTTTTTAATCAGAAAGGCTGTTACAAAATTTAGCTGAGGTGTGGTGTGAGTTAACATGCCCGGTTCCAAAAGTATATGGACTCAAAAGTATATTGTTGGGAATTTTATCAATGGTCGAAAAATACAGGTGTATCATAAAAGCAATCATGCCTGATGATTTCGCGGTGCAGGGAAGGGTGTTAATAGTCATTGTTATTGCTGAGGGCAGGGCTCGGAGGTTGGACTTTTGCTATATTCCCAAGAACGGTTCCAAATGGAGGACGCGATAGCCATTTTTTGTATTCATATTTTATTTACAAAAGAGAGATTTATAATTTTTACAATTATGTAACCGTGTAAATACATTCAGTGAGATCAGGTAAAGATAGGAATTGTAAGACTAAGGTGCTGATTACCCACCAAATTAGTATGTTGTCGTGACTTTTTCCCAGATAGCGAGTAGTGGAAAATCAGGCCCCAGGAATCCAAACAAAATCTAGGCCCTGCTTTTCAGACTCTCTGGTTCATGCTTTGGGGATGCACACCCTTTTTTCTGCATCCCCCTGGATATGGGAATGCAGGCTGAGTCTGCCTGTTACCAGAGTCAGATCATGATTCCTCAGGATCATACAATCCTTAGTAACACTAGATCCGCAAAAAGCCTTTTTATCTTTTATATCTTTTGAAGCATGCTAGTAAACACTCATACAAATATGCAAAGGATTTCTACAGAAAATATTGCCTGTCACAGTGTTTCTTCTGCCTCCTACTGTAAAGATTTGCATGGTTTTGGAAAAAACAGCGAGCTTCCAAAAAGTAATGATTCCCTGCTTGCACAGTCTTCACTTGCAAATCTCTGAGAATCTCAATCTGTGTTTAGGGAGTGAGAGTTTATTTCCCCCCCCGGCCGGGGCTGGGCAGTTCCCCGTGGGTTTTGAACCACTGTAGGAATGGATGAATGACTCGATCTTGTCTAGAATTTTTAAGCTGTGAGATGACTCCCTGATTGAATCCTATCATTTGAGCAAGGCCCGTTGCTAGATGCCCTTTTTAAAGGTGATATTCCCCTAACAAACACATTCTCCACAAACAAGCACTACTTTTACTTTACGTTTATAAACTTTGCAGATGATGTCATGCAAGTACAGGCTGTGAACAGCCTGGAGGATAGATTGTAACTTACACAGATACTGATAAATTAGAACAGTGATTTACCAAGGGGGAAAAAGAAAAGCAATTAAATAAGACATCTGTGAAGTTATATTTACAGGTGGAAAGAACTGTCTACGCCAGTTCAGACTGGGGGAGCAGCAGTACTGTAATAAAAGAGGGAGGAGAGCAATGGAGGACCACGTGCAGAACATACATCAACAATATTGTACTGTGAAGAAGGCAAATACTGACTTGGTTTGCAGTAACAGGAATATCTGTAAAACATGAAGTAATCCTTTACCTCAGTACTGGTAAGTCTTCAGCTGGCATACTTTGTCCAGTTTTTGGCACTAAGCTCTGTAAAAGATGCAGCCGATAGGAAAGAATCATGAGGAGGCCAACAAGGAAGGGTGAAGAAAATGGGAGTTGTTTGAACCCAGTTACGGGAGAGAAGGCTAAGGTACAGGTGGTAACGGTGATTTTCAAATAAGAGAAAGGTTTCAGGTAGGTTAAGGAGACTAAACTGTTCTCCACAATCACTGTAAATAGTACCAGGAAAAAAAAAGAGCTTGAACCGCAGCAAGGAGATTTAGGTTAGTCTTTAGGGAAATGTTCTGAGCATCAAGTTACCTAGCCAAAAAAATAAATTGCCTGGGGAAATTGTGGGATCTCCATCACAGGAGATTTTAAAGATAGGGTAAGCTAAACGTGTTATAGAAGCTTTATATATAGTTAAAGCTGCCCAAGATACATACCATGTGTTCTCCTGGAGCTGCTGCTGCACTACTTTTCTGTGATTGCCTTTCAGCTGAACAGTGCTTCAATCAACTGTTGGTCTTTGCCAAAGACTTGCAGAAATGTTACACCAATGGGGAGTGGAAAAGAGGTCCAAAAGGTAATAAGCTGAACATCCAACATAGAGCTGGCAGACTGCTAAATAAGCAAACAGCTTGAATCTTCACAAATTAAAACATTTTCTTCCGGAGTTGCAACTGAATCAAATTTAGCTCTAGCAGTAGTGTAAGCATAGTGTGTAACCACAGTCTGAAGAACTGCTTCACAATGGGAAGCCTCAGCTAAACAGCATTATTATTACAGATAAGTACGCTTTTGATAGAACACGCTGCTGCTGCGATATATGCGGTGTTGTCAAAATCAGAATGTTTCTTAGCGATGCATTGGTTTCTGGGAAGGTTGACAAGGAAGGCGTCTCAGGTACCGTGTCTTTCCAAGCAGATGGAAAGTGAGCGATCTGAGAGAGAGAAGACTTTGCTCCAACAATCTTTCCTGCAAATGAACAAAAAGTGTATTTTTGTGAAACAAAAAAACATTATTTTTGTTCCTGCACAGAATTTGTAAGAGTACTGCAGATCTTAAAGTCTGTCCAAAAAAGAGTGTGTGACAAAGCAGCCATCAGCATGATTGGCATCTTTTTTAACCTCAGATGACTGAATGAATACTAGTGCTGTGATTAATTCTACATGATGTGAGAACACATATTTTTCTTGTTTGACTTTTTCTAGATTAGTGCCAAAGCACAGTGTGAGCTTTTGGGACTCATCCTTTTTCTGAGTTCTGTATGCGTAAACAGAGTTGCAGTGGCTTATCTCCTAGGCCCGGTTGAATTGAGTCTCAGTTTTTGGATTCTCATAAGTATTTTGTAGTTATCACCAAAATGAATCAACAAGCACAGGGAACAGCTGTAGACCGAATAATATGCAGCCAGTCAGTAAGGCACTAATAAAAATAGATACTTTCTCTTTCTGGCTCTTCATTAGGAAAACCCTGAAGAGCAAGAAGCTTTATTTGAATGTCACCGGAAGAACAGTTCTAAATAGTAGTAGAATTCATCAAACCATTTAGTAGCCTAGTGGCATTAAATGATAATTAATAGAGCATGTGATGTGTGGCTCCATGAGATGACAATGATTAACCTGTGATGTGGGAATGTGCCCACAGAACAACTGGCTGTTGAATGGGATGAGATGGGATGGGACAGCGTTCGTGCTTTCACGTGTCCGTGGAGCTCGGCCTGTCTCCATTCACAAAATGAAACTGGGCTCAAAACAGAGAACCTGTTTACTTGACTGGTTGGACCATATATATCGTTTATTGCACTTTGGCCTGAGTTTTGACAGGGAGGCTGGCTGTCTTGTCACTGTGGCTGCTTGCTTTGGAGCAGATGCTGATGCATCTTTGTGCGACTCCACCCTACCTTTGGAGAACTGGCAAAGCGCTGATATTGGGATGTTGCTGCACTCACATATTAACTTGCTATCATTTTTTTAATTTGTTAAAAATTATTTAGATGATGAAGTTACAGCTATAGCTGTATCATAAGATTGCCTTAAGTATGTGCTCAGACCCGCATACAGAATATTCTTTTCTTTTTGATCCATGTGATTAGCCAAACTAAACTACTTTTAGGAGAAGAAGTTATGAAAAAAATCATGTATTTCCTTGGTGCAACCAGTATACTTGCAAGGAGCGTACAAAAATTTCCATTTGCCAGATCAAGAATCGGTTTCCTTTCCAGAAATTTATGTTTCTTTCTGGTGAATACTTTGTTCAAAAGAAAACTCTCTTTATCTCTTTCATGGCTTCCTTCTATGTCTGTATTGCTTTCCCGGTTTCTCATGCTTTCCTGTATTTCTTCCTGCCTCTTTCTCCTTTAAACACACAAATGCAAGAGCTCTAGTGAATCCCTCATCCCTGTTTTAGGAAGCAGTGCCCGGAGAGACCTTCTGCCAGCTTGTGTTAAGCGTTCACCAGGGTACCTTGCCTTAGGCAGTGGTTTCTTATTATTATACTCACCAGTGCAAGAAGCATTTAACTGCTCTTTCCATATAGCCAGTGTGAAAAACGTGTAGTAAAGCATTAACTTTAACTTGCTGATGGTTGATCCATACCCTAAATGTACATTTTAAGGTAGCTAGGAGCAATTCCTAGCACAATAACACGGCATGGTGTATATACAAAATATAAGAAACCCTATGGAATACAGGTGGTATCAAATTTGGCAAAACCCACGCCTAAGTATCATCAAAATTTTCTGTTTCTGAAGGTAAGCATTTATTGTAGATACAGTATTTTTTCATTTACTCTTGTGGCATATAAAAACATTCTCTAGAGAACATTAATGCATAAAAGCAGAACCCAAGCTAGAATCACCACAGCATCTATTCAATAGCAGCACTTCCTTATTTAAGGCTTTATAGGACACCCTGGGTTTGGTTTCTGGGAGGTCAGGAGGGAGAAGTTTCTTGTAAGAGGGAACTGAACACCCTTTTAACACTCAGTTGAGAATGGAACTCGGTGATTTTTAATTGTTTCAGAATATTTTGCACTGTTTTTCTGCTGAGGTGATCTTTTGTGCCTTCAATTATGCAACAGAGTAGCATGTTATGAGGTCAGGGAGAAAACCCTCAAACTGAGATGTCCTTCAAATGTATCAGGTTACTTTCGAGATCAGCTTTTCAGTATTGCTCTTTGCTGATGATGTGGATCTGGAACACTTGACTCATGGTATGTTTGTTTTCAGCTTCTGAGGAGGAAAAAATGTCTGCAGCCCAGTGCTGGGGGCTGTGGAGGATAGCCAGCATTCTCGACTTGACCAGGACTGAAAAGTTCAGCTCTCGCGTGCACCATTAGTTGTCAAAAGGACAGAGACTAGTGCAAGCTGGAGCCATATGGATTAATCAAGATGTGTGCTCCTCAGAATTATTCAGCTGCGTGAGTTTTAGCAGTGACAGTGCCTCAGGACATGTCTTAGAATAAGTCGTAGTTTCCTGGCAATCAGATAAAAGAACTGTCCAGAAAATTATATTCCAGCTGCATCTCCAGCCAGCTGATCTTCAGCACGTAAGGAGGAAAATACTACCATCCTTATATCACATGCACGAAAGCTGAGGTTAAAGTGTAACTCACAGATTGCAGAGAGGCCTCAGCTTCAATGACTTCAGTGGCAACGAGGTGTTCCTAAGCTGGGGTCCAAAAGCTGCAGTAGCCCTAGAGCGTCAGAGTAAAAATAGACCAAAAATCAAGACCTATTGATCTACCCAGCTCTTTGTTCCTTAAAGGAAATGCTTTGAGAACAGCTTTTTGAAATTTGGATGGTTGACTTTTTTGGCAAAACTCCCTAGCATGAAGAATCTATCAAAAAAAAAAAAAGTTTGAGGAACATGAATTGTGACAGCCTTCTCCGTGTTCAGGAGATGGCTTGCTTGGGGTTTCTCTTTCCAAGAATAAATGCAGAGAAAACCCATGTAATTCCCTGTTTGTTGGATACAATTACGGACTACCCACAGGGCAACTAAGCTCTGTCAGCTGGAAATGGGCTGCTCTATCTACAAGGATCCTGTTTGCGTTGACTGTGTTTCTTTCCCCTGGTGCATGCAAAAATGTTCAAGGGCAGACTATTACTCTTCTGTGGCAAAAAACTTTTGACCGGTGAGTGCTGCCAGCAATTAACTAGATAAGTGTTTTCATAGTCTTTTAAATTCTGTGTATACCTAAGAATTCTTAGTAGGTACAGAAATCAGACAATGTAGCAGACAGCTGCCCGAATGGGAGATTATCATGTCTGTCACAGTTCTTCTATCTTCCTCCTTTCTTTCCCCTTCCCTTATGTTCCTCTTAGAAGCTGTAGAAAAATCTGAGTCTTCCTCTGAGGCCGGCCGATGCCTTATGCTGAAGTTGATGACTTTTTGCAGAGGCTATTCACCGTAACTTTGAATCCCTTATAAATGGCCAGTACTTTGTGCTTGTTTTTTTTTTTTTTTTTTTTTTTTTTTACATATAAATCAGTAGTCTTTTTGCAGCTGAGCAGTTCGTGTAATTGTTAATGTATTTTAATGCTACTGCTGGTTTAGATAATATTGCCTAAGAACAGGTGCTAGAACCAAACAAATGGTTTTATTGATCCTCCCAGGGTTAATTAAAATTTCAGAGAATCCCCACCCAGTCTCTTTCCGAGAGCTGGTGAATTATCAGCTTTTCGTACTAGTTTCTGATACTTTAAGAACAAGGAACATCATACTTAGACTTAAGGATATATTTTGTAATATTTATATCTGGGAGTACTAGATACTTGTAGCAAAGAGATTAGTATCCTGAAGGTGGCTGAAAGGTGGCTTTTTTGGTTCTCTTTTATTTGTTTTTTTAAGGCTCTTCCTAATAATGTTAGAAATGGATAGATTTAGGGAATTTAAGGATTCTATTGCTGAAGAAAAGCATAATGTTTGTGAGGGGTGTGGAGAGGGTTTTGTGCGTGTGAAAAATGATATATCTGAGTAACAATGACAGTGGACCTGAACAACAGAATATTTTGGGGACTAGGTAGAATGCGGCAGGATATTTTAAATTCACTTTTAGGAGAACACCTAAATTTACACCTGCTGCAAAACAAACACCAGCTGATCAGTAAGGTGATGTGCAAATGGGTCAATGGGCCATTTGCCCCACAGCTGGCACGAGGATCTTCTGACTTGGTTACCCATGTATTTGCCAATCATTAGCAGCCAGCATGAAAAGAATAATCCCAAAGTCTGGATTGCAGAGTCCACTCATGGTTTATATCCAGTGTTCCTCAGAGGGAGATAAGGTTTGCAACCCATGCATTTGAATGTAAGAAATCAAGCACTGCTTTGTTATAAGTGCATGCTGAAAGATGTTCAAGTTGGTTAACTTGTTGAGCTTAGTGTGATCCTACAGAGACAGGATTGAGGGAGAGCTTTTTGCTGCGGTGGGAGAAGCTGCTAGCCAAAGAGGCAGAGATCGCTGCTAGGACTGGCGAGAGGAGAGCTGAGGTCAGGGGCACCCTGCAGGCTACAGCCTAAACTTGTGCTGAAAGGAAAAAGACTTCTTAAAAGAGTGGCATGTTCTTTGCCCTACAATTCCAGCACACTGTGTCCCCTTAGGAAATACAACTTGAGTGTACCAATAAATGAAAGAGGAAAATGTCACGGAAGGCAGTAAATCAAGAAGTAATTGATCAGAATATTTAGACAACTTAATTTCCGTTGCTGAAAGTGCGATGGTGGCATACTGCAGAAGTCTGTCCGGGGCATGCGATCGGCAAGGAGAGCGCTGCAATACTTAAATGTTCGACCTGCCTCATCACTTGCCAGAAAGGTTGTGCTGGAGGAGCACAGCAGCTGACGCTCGAAGATGTGGCCTTGTTCCTCGTTTTGGCACACTGTATTCAGTGTTTTCAATAGCTTGACAGTTTAGAATTAGTGTAAAACTGTGAAGAATCAGTCCTAGACTTGGAGCAAACTGAAACTTGTTAGGAGTACTGCCCTCCTTTGGTTAGCCCTGAAGCTCCTCGGGCACTGGGGCACCTCGTCTCAAAGCGCTGTGACTGCTGCTTGCACGCGCTCCCATGGCCCGTGCTGCCCTGGATGCTGGTTACAACTAAATTCAGGTCAGCCCAGGCACTGACGTTGCAGAGAAGTTGTACACCTCTCTCTGCTTCCCTACATTTTTCACTAATAATTTCATGTTTGATTTCAGTTATATTTTAACATTTTCAATTGAGATGACAATTATTCTTTGTCAGAACCCAGCCATTCCTCTTGTCAAAAAGACATATGATGCATTAGCTTAAGGGCAATTGCTAATAACTAGGTAGGTGACATTTGGTTGTATAGGATGGGCAAGTCTACATACATCTTTGTCAAGTGGTCAGGGTTTGCATAGCCTGCAGTTTACGCTGTTTGGGAGCATTGCCTAACTAATCATGCAAAAACAAAACAAATTCCAGTTTTGGCTTTGATACGATTTCATTGTAATTAACATCTGCTATCTCCTGGGTTCATTGAAGAAATCTTTTTATGTTTGTGTTTATAATTGCAAGTGAAATGAGCTTGCTGGGGAGGTGGGAAGCATTTGATTGCCATATACTCCCCCTAAGTGTTTGTGATGATAAAGCTTTCTGATTACTGGGAGGAGGGGACCAAACAGTGGTTTTTTGCACCGTTTCAGCTTGTGCAAGGTGTTCTTTGCTTTGCTGGACCCTGCTATCCTGCTTTGTGCTATGTTTGCTTCCGCTTGTCACCTCTGAAGGATATAAAGCACCAAAGATGTTCTGGACCGTCATAAAACAGCTTGTACTTTGTTTCAGTGTCAGTGGACCTAGGGGGCTGCATTGTAGAGTGCTCGGGTGCATTTGGGAATCCTGTGGCACGTCTGCGTCTTTAGAGCTTTAAGAGTCAGGTTCTGTTAGTACAGGTAAAACAGGCCGAAGGGTTTTCATTGCTATAGCAAGAGCAGGGGGAGTGTGCAGCAGCTGTGTGCGCCAGAGGGGAATATGGCTACTCTGCTGCTGTGATGCAAATATATTATAAAATGTTTTATTTCCCTACTAAGAGAAACAGTCTCAGGGCAATTTTTTTTTTTTTTTTTTTTTTTTTTTAAGGCTGAGGTATGTGGTGTTGCTCACGTCTTGTGCACTGGCAGACCTCCATTTTCTCACAGTAGCGGAGAGTTTGACTTGAGACATTTTCAGGATAAAATTGTGGTTGACATTGAAATCAGTGGCAAAACTCCAGCTAAATTCAGGGAATTGGGTTTCACATACCAAATCCGAATGCCTACGTTTGTTAATTTTGCTGTCAGTGTTTAGCATTCAGACATAGTCAGCCACGTAGCCACGTAGTTTGCCGGTAATGCTGTGCTGCTGCTTCGCCCTTCTCCTCGATCACCACGGCGAAGGTGAGCAACGGGTTCTCCTGCTGCTCTTTGCAGCCCTTTACGTTTTCCTCCTGGCTTTGCACCCGACTGCTATGCTGGCGTGGCAGCCACCACAGGAAAGTTGTGACATCTCAGGTCCGTAAAAACAACAAACAGTATGAGCATTTACAGCTAATAATCTGGGCAAGATGTAGATACAGCTTCCCTTTAAGGCCTCGTGAGACCCACGTGCTGCCCACCAGCCTCGTCGTTGCAACGAGATTCTCCGCTTCTCAGCTTGTCCCTGTCAGAACAAAAGGGATTTGGTTTATCCACGTGTCCTGTTCTTACGCATGCTCCCTTTTTCTTAGTGATACCTTGCCCAGGCTGTGGTGTAGTAAAGCACACAAACTTGTCTCTTTACAGAGAGTTCAGGTAGGTGCAGGCCATTCTTTCTTCCCAAATCACATACTGTCTACTGACCAGTTCCCTGCAGTCCCTTGCCTGCTTAAAGCACCCCACTCCTTATTTCTGCTTATACTTGGTGGAGGTAGTCTAGCAGCCTGCCACCTAAATGTGTAAAAGGTACTTTTGGAGAGCAGCTGCTGCCCAGAGCCCTGCGTTCTTCTTTGACATCTTCTGTGCGAACACCGCCATGACAAGGACTGGTCCTCAGGCGCATGCGCTGAAAAGTGAGTGGCAAAGCATCCCCGTGGCCAGCGCTGTTGGTCTTCCCAGCTGTTACTGCGGTGCTTCCACCAGCATGTTTCAGCCTCACATCACCTTTAATTTGCATCAAGAAAACATAAATCTTTCATGAAAGAACCCCATGCCTGCGTGTGTCTTCTGCCACCAGACACAACAGTTGTGATGAAAAACCGGCTGCAAAATCTGCATGAATACTGAGTTGCTATAAATGCAAAGGTGAATAATCTTATAATATCCTTCTTAAGAAGATACCAATGACTTATAAAACTGGCCTTTCTGCATCTTACAGTAAACGTTTCACTGGTAACCAAAGCAATTAAAACAACCAGAAGCTCTGAGGGTATGACAGCACTTGTGTCACTATTAGGTAAGAGACTTTTTTTTTTTTTTTTTTTTTTACATGAACAGGAGCTGATTTAGGAATTTAGGATTTCTCATGGTGTAGCCTTGCCAAAGCTGGGGCTGGCTTCGCAGCCCGTGCTTGCCCTGGGGGAGTTTGCCTGGAGTGGCGAGTGCTGTTTTCATTTGGTGACACACCTGCTCGTCTTTGAGGTTTATTCAGTCACCGGTGCGCTAATGAAATGCAGCTGTGTAGTTGCCATTTCTTGAACTTTATGGTCATTAGAACGTAGAATTAACAAATAAGCAACTGGTTTTACCTTTGGAGTGTAACCGTGCCCTGACTTCAGTGGGAAGAGGAGCAGCCCCCGGGGAAGAGCGGTGGGATCCCAAATGTAAAGCCCTCTGCTAGGGGTTCTGCTGAGGGATGGCTTTGGTGCTGACTTCAGAAGCGGCAGCTGCGCACGCTCTTGGCTGGAGAAAAAGAGTTGGGGAGATGTGGATGTATGTGGGAACATCTGGTGTGGAAACTAATCAAACTGCACAAATTATTCACTGCGTTTCTGCTTGATTGTTCTGCTCGGTGCCAAAAAGGAGAACAGGAGGTGAGCGTCAAACCTCTCCAGACAGCGCAGCAAATCCTCCTAAAAGGAAGCCGCTTTTACTTCCCCTGAGAATCAAGTTATTTTTCTTTTAAAAATGAATCAATAGGTCCTCTCTTGAGGAAAAGAAGGAGCAGTTACTCTTCGTAGCTTGGGTCGTCCTCTCCCCCGCCACACGCACTCCCCAGCTCTTTCTGGGTGTATAGGCAAAAACACTTTCTTTGTTAGTCATTTATCTTCCTGTCTGAGAAGCGTGGGGTTGTTTTTTGTTGTTGTTTTTTTTTCCGAAGTGCACTGCCCTAAAATTCTGTTCTTGCAGCAGGAATGGTTTGGTCCCTGTGGCAAAAATCAAAATAATATTTAAAGTGACAATATCAGACGAACAATGCAGATGTCCTGGCCGTTCTCATTTCACATTAGGTGGGTGTATGGTTTTGAGCAAAACGTTATCTGCCGTAGCCCCAGTCACTAAAGCTCTGCGTTGTTTGTAACTGTAGTTTGCCTTTACAATTGTGCATCAGCTTGTCTCACTGGCACACGGCACTGAGACCACACCGCGTCTAATTAAGTGAAATAATTGCATCTTCCATTGCTCAAGAACTGTTTTGTGCTTGCTTAAATTATAATATCGGCATTAGCACGCTTGTGTGCATCCTGACAGTATGCACGTTTGGTTAACGTGCTGCTGTGTTTCCTGTGGCCACGAGGTGTCAGGCGAATCTGAACGTGGAAGATGAGGGCACCGGGGCTGGCTGTGCGCGTCTGTGCGTATTACAGAAGATATATATATATATCTATATTTTATAAAATATAAATAAAATGAAAATGTGGAAGGGCATAATGATTAAAGCTTGGATTTTCAAAGGACTCTAAAGGACTCGAGCAGCCAGTTCCCTCTAAAGCCAAAGAGATTTTGACCCTCATTTTCCTTAGAATGATTAAAAACTCTCAGCCCTTGCTGCTTTGCGCTAAGGCACGATTAGGTAGAAAGCCAGCACAGAGCCACGTTTGGTGCACTGAATGCAGGGAGCAAGGATTTTGGAGTCTGACCTGTTGTTGCCTTTTTGAGTTAGTGGCCCCAGTGACTTCGGTGGGAGGGAAGTTACACAGATAGTGACTCTGGAGATGCAACCAACACAAGGTGAAATTGTTTTTTTTCTTTTGAAGCAACCTTCCAATTGGCACACCATTATTGTAAGAAGGTTACATAGTTCTGATCTGCACTAGAAACAGGATGCGTTTTTCTAGGCTGGGGTTTTGGGGTTTTTTTTGGGGTGTGAGTCTGGTTTTTGTTTTTTTCCTTTTTCAAGCCCTGTTTCACAGTTCTTCCAATTTAGCAGAGAAACATCAGGCAGGCAAGGCTTATTAATCAGCAACCTGACCTGCAGTCAAGAGCAGTAGTGTGCAGCAAAAATTTTAATTAGGGGCTAATCTAAACATTTTCCACATCAGTTAGTGATGCTGGTGATAGCTTTGAAAAATATACCCGTTTCCCCCTTTGACCCACCAACACCCATTATTCCTGTTACCCTATCTGTGGCCACGCAGAGGGAAGTCCCTTTCTCTCCCTATTTTAGCTAACGTAGGTAGCTGTCCTGAAGGTGCCAGCCCAGGCTGGAAGAGATGTCAGCTCACAAACCTGCCAGAGGCCCAGGGCAGGTGCTCAGGTTTAGGCCTGCACCGAGTTTCATGTTACGCTTGCTGCCATCATGCCTTCACAGGCTGTGACTATCGTTTTAGGTGCAGAAAAGTGTTCGGTGACTTTTGCATTTAATGTTCCCTGGATGTATTGCTTTTTCATTGCAAAGGACTGCATCTATGAAATACTGATTCTGTTGGTAAGGGACTCCAGAAGGTCTCCAAGTCCTCTGTGCGAAGGAGCAGATAATGGTCTGGAAAATGTCCTTTAGTTGAGGAAAGGTACAGAAGATAAGGTTGGTTTAACTTGAAAAGCAATTTGCAAATGAGCAGGTGGGTAGATACTCAAAACACAATTATTACTTGTGTATAGTCACATAATATGCAAATATGCTTCTGAGTAATTGAACCGAAATATTTGGAAAGCACTATGAAATCTTAAGTTGGAAAATACTATTAGCATGTGAGCACGTGTGTGCATGCACTCACATATTTCCTGTGCATATAAATACATATTTCTTATTCATATGCCTAATATACCTAGAGTCTAGACCCTCTTTAAAGGTTGCCTTTGTCCTGCTGCCCACAGGGATTCCATTTCCCCCAATTTTGTCTCTTTGCTCCCTTGACTTGAGCCTTTTGGCAGGGACCATCCTTCTTGTGCCTGAAAAATCTTGAGCCCACTGTGAGAAGACTCAAAAATACGTCACAGCTGATAGCTGGGGATAAGTGTTAGGTCCTGAGCTGTGTCACCCAGCACAAAACCATCCACACGCCAAAGAGGCTTGCACTTTAAAAGTCAAAGAGACTCTGACTCCTATACAGAAATAGGAGTGGAAAACCCACAGGGACACGCACTAAAACCTTTATATGTTGATAGCAAGTGCAGACCCTGGGTGGACACAATCTTTGAAGAGGTTTTGGAGGATGTGGGCAGTTGTTGTCCCAATCCGGTGCAGAGTGGTGACTTCAACTGATGATGAGTTGCAGCCTCTGGTGACGTTCACGGAGCGGATGGAGGTCTCTGAGGCCTCTTCTAAACGGGTAAGTACTCCTGTCGCAAAAGCTCCAGCATGTATCACTAACTGATGAAGTGACAGTGAATGTTTGAGGTATTTGCTTCTCGGGGACCCTGGTAATCTATCTTTATATTATCTACTCCCTCTTAATTTGGCCTCAGTGATGAAGCCACCTGGGATGCTCTGTGACCTCGAACGCAGCTGCTTGGTGTTAGCAGGCAGTGAGTTTGCTGAGGGCCGGGTTTCCCAATAATGCAGCGGCTTTCTCCTGTGTGGGCAAAAATACAGAGAACATGAATGAAAACGGAGAGGGGACTGTTCCTCTTTTTTTCCCTGAGAAAATGTTCCTTCACCATTCTGGGTGCTAAATATCTATTTTAGGCTCAAGGCCTAACGTAAGGCTGACAAAATGAGTGACTAGCATCCTGCGAATGTGTAAGAAAAGCTGCTCCCTCTAAGTTTTCAAGCTAGTGTCGTCCACGTTTTCCCCCAACAGGACGTTCTCTGGGTGGATGAAATGAGTGCCTGTTGTTGAACAGGTAGCGTTCATGAGTACCAGGCAATTTAGGAGAGGTGAAGTAGAGAAACAGAGAATACAGGTTGTCCAAGTGAGGCTTCCCAGCAGAAACCTTGCAAATGAAATTTAATGCAGGGACACATGAGAGAAAATGAAAGTTTGCTCTGTCTTCCCTTTGCCCTCCCTCCCCAGTACAATCTTAAACTTGTGGAAAAATTAAACAGATTATAGATGCCACTGTCCTATAGTTTCAGCTCTAGATTTGAGTCATCTTATAATGAGCCCGTTTAGTGGTGGAGTCATGACAAATTGGGCTGAGAAAGAGAAAGTTTCATAATATATCAGCCTTAACAAGTCATTGTTTTCCGTAACGCTTGCTGATTTTGCACTGTGGCAGGTGTCTGTCCCTGTTCCTCCGTCCCGGTGGATACCAAAGACGCCCTAGGAAGCCTTTTACCAAGTTTTAGATATTTCTATAAGAAAAATGACTCGGATTTAACAGCATGTGCAGGTATTTGTGGAAAAGCAAATATGTTTCCCTCTTGGCTGTTTAGTTGTCTGTAACAATAACGTCATAAATAAATAATGTTTTTGTGAGGGAAAAGAGGAGATGTTTATCAGATAGAATACATGCCAGTTAGGATAACGCTGAACAAAATGTTAACACGAATTAAACGGGAAAACATGCTGCTGGCAAACAAATTGTTGGTGAAAACAGCTTCAGCTAGGGAGTTCGTTCCTCCGTTGAGTAGAAATGGGGCCTGCCATGCAGACCGGCTTTTAAAATTAAGACATTTGTCACGAGAAGTGCTGGGTCTGTGGAAATATTCAAATGAGAATAATTTAAATGCTGCAATAGAGTAATGCACAATAAATAGTACGTGGAACTGTATGAACATTGCAGATTATAGCAGGATCAGAGAGATAATGCCTGAGGGATTACTTTTTCCTTTCCTTAAATTATTTTTCATGAGAATCAGAAACCTGTCTTTATTTTGCTGAAATCAAGGTGAGGATTTCCTTTGTGTTTGGTGGATTCTTGACCAGGTTGTTGCTGAGGGTCGACTAGTCGGTCCTTGGAGGATGAATCCTCATTGTCTGCAGAGGAGATGCCATGTATATGCTGAAAGTCTACATTTCCTAATGCATTTTCATCAATATAATTCCTCCTGCTTTGAGGCCTGGTTTTAAGGGATGCAAGGTTAGCTTGTCTCCATTCCACTTCTGCTCACCTTTCCTTGCTCAAACTGACAGCTAGGGAAAAAACACGGATGACTTCTTACAGTGTGCACACCTCCATTAGCAGCTGTATTAAGCCTGCCAGCTAATTGCCTCATAAGCATCACCTCTCAGGAATTACAGTCAGCAGAAATAAGGACAAAGCCATGCCTTCTTTTTTTTTTTTTTTTTTTAAACATTATATGGGGCTGGATGACTGAAAGAATATGACTTGCAAGTGATATTTTTTCAGGACACCACCCTACCTCTTCTGAAGCCATTGCAGGCCACCTGCAAAAGTAAAGGAGGCATTATAGATTGGGAAGAAACAAAATACTTTAGAGGCTACTTCAATGTTATTAAAATATACCCTTAGAGTTCGGCATGGGCTTAAGCACTTTTTTAGAATATCTTGAACTGATTTCTAAATTAGTTTTTGACATCTGTTGAAGGAATTTTACATCTGTAGATTTTCTTTCCATGCTTCTGGAGATATGCTTATGCTTGAGAATTGGCACATTTTAATATCGATAAATAGCTTTAATAAATAATGTGAAGATGGAAAAGGTGTAAAAATTCCTACTACTGAATCAAAATGATTAGTCTGTGATTATCTGGCTATTGTTTATTTAAGTACTTTATCAGCCCACTGCACCTTGTACAAAATGCAGGAAAATTTGGTGTTTAATAGAAAGTATTTGTACCGCTTAAACTGGTGTATGTGTTTGAGGAATGGGAAGGGAGGAAAAAATGGCAAGACAACGTTTGAAGGCAGAAGAATAAAATGCAGAGACATTAGAGACAGATGAATTATGAAGAATGTAAGTATAATTCGATCAGTTACTCTCTCTTGGCTTGAGGGTAATCTCTGCCATATTATAGTGTACTGATTTATGGACTAATTAGTTGTACAAAACAAAAATATTTATAGAAAATGTTTCCCTCAACCAGCTACGAAACTCCAAACAATAGGAAAATAGATTCTGTGTATTAAAAAATTAAATTCAATATATATTTATGAGCCCATTCAAAATGTAGAGTCCTTTGCTACCAGATTTCCAGTAAGCAGAAATATCCATGTATCAAAACCTAATTGTGTCAGTATCTAGGCATTTATGGAAGAAATTAAATGCTAAGCTATAGGCATTTCAAGCTATGAAAGATATTGTATATTAATTTATAAAGTCATAATAGAATTATTATATGAGCCTTAATAAATCCAGTAAAGAAAAATCCAGACAAGGAGAGAAAAAAATGCATGTAGCCATCTCTTTCTTTTGGAAGAGGATTTTAGTGTTTTAGTGTTTTTTTGTGTATGCATGTCTTTTAATTTCTCAAACTGCTAAGATGCTTCCAATTATTTTGACTCACATATAGCATGCCTTCAAAAACAGAGTAGCTGTGGTTTCCTTCTAGCCTTAAACTTGAAGTGCAAAACAGGAGAAGCCAAAACAGTACAATCAAATGTGTGAGGTACATATCATAACATTGAAACTCCAAGCATAGAAGGCAAAGACAATGTTTTGGGAGATGTAATGTAAAATAGACTTGGATAAGATAATTTGAAGCAAGTGGGTGGCAAATACATACAGATGGAAGACTATTTAACTTTAGACTTGCATACTTTGGATGGAGTAGAAAACTCCAGGTCTCAGTATTTAATGCGGTGGACTAGGTGTCAGAATTAATCTCTCTTGCTGTAATTGACTTTGCAAGTCTCTTGGCGTCTTTGAGCTTCAGTCCCCATGAATAAAATGGAAATAGCATGCTTCCCTGCTTTGCTGTAGTGCATTGAGGCTAACTGCAAGAAAGTCTGGGAGATACTTAGATGCTAGATTTTGTCAGTAAATGAGAAACCTGTCAAAAAATAGTTCACCAGTAAATCTACATAGTTTAGTCATCGTTCCTTACATCCTACTCAATGAGGGAATTGTAAAAGTAGTTGTGACTCTCTACCAGATCTAGAGAAGCAAAAGAGCACTGCCAAGACTAATTCGTAAGTACCAACCCACCTACTTTTTGCCAGTGGGAGATCTCTAGAGCAAAGTAATAAATACATTTTATGAGGACATAGGAAAAAAAACCTCTGACAAGTGAGGGAGGAAAGAAAGCTGTAGGATGGGAATAGAAAGAAGTATAATAAATGTAATTATCTGAGTGCTCTGCATACTGTTTCTCTCATCCTACCAAGCAAGAGCAATTAGAGGTAAGAGATGTTACAAAAAATGTGCTGCACGAGTCATTGAAGGCACATTGTGAGTCTTGGGTTTCCCCCAAATATTACAACTTGAAAAAAGTGTGGGTTTTTGCTTCTTTTTGATTTATTTGCCTTTCGGTTCCCTTTCAGTTCCCTTTCACATATACTTCTGTTTGGGACACCACACTGCAGATATTGTCTCATCAGGGCTGAACAGAGGGGAAGGATCACCTCCCTCGACATGTTGGCAACACTCTTCCTAACACAGCTCAGGATACCTTTGGCCTTCTTGGCCACAAGGGCACATTGCTGGCTCATGATCAGCTTGTTGGACTGCCAAGTCCTTCTCTGCAGAACTGCTCTCCTGCAGGTCAGCCCCCAGCCTGTACTGGGGCATGGAGTTATTCCTCCCTAGGTTCAGGACTCTGCATTTCCCTTGATTGAAACTTTGTGAGGTTCTTCTCTGCCCATCTCTCCAGCCTGTCAAGGTTTCTCTGAGTGCAGCACAGTTCTCTGGTGTATCAGCCACTCCTCCTAGTTTTGTATCTGGGGAGTTTTGTATTTGGGGATCTGAGGGGGCGTTTAGCCCCATCATCTGGGTTGTTGATGAAGATTTTAAACATGGATTAGCCTCCGTATCAGCCCCTGGCAGACACCACTAGACTTCTGCTGATCGCAATCCTCTGAGCCCAGCAATTCAGCCAGTTTTCAGTCCACCTTACTGTGTGCCTATCCAGCCTGTACTTCTTCAGCTGGTGTAGGAGGATGTTATGGGAGACAGTTTAAAAGCCTTACTAAAGTCAAGGAAAACAACATCCACTGCTCTCCCCTCATCCACCAAGCAAGGCATCTCATTGTAGAAGGCTATCAGGTTGGTTAAGCACAATTTCCTCTTCGTAAATCCATGCTCCTGATCACCTTCTTGCTTTAGGCAACTCCATATACCTCTCTGGGCCACAGTTTCCTCATCTCTATTAAAGGATAAATGACTTTCTGTTCCAAGTAGCTGAGAATTTATAGGTTGTAGAGAATAAGAATCAAGTCTATTGTCTCTTCCTTGAGGGTTTTTGAAGTATCTTGGTTGTGATAAATGGAAGTGCTTTGACACTCGCTTGATGAGTATCATAAGAATCTCCTGAGAATGATTTTTGCCCTGTGTTTTATTTAGTTACTGTGCAAGCAAATACATCCTTTCATTCAGGGCATTTACAGCATCTAGTCCAGGAGAGCTGAAGCCTTTGAATGAGATCTCTTGGTACTGCCAACTATAAACAACAATTAGAGACAGCAGCCACTAATTTCACATCCACAATTATTTGTACGTGCAAAGTGAACTGTGTTCCCCGTGAGATATAGGAAGATTGAAACATTTTCATTTACATGTTCAGATAACACTGAAAGCAGTTGTTGAGAGGTGTGCAAGTACCAGCCAGACTGAGGCCTCTTAAAATCAAGAAATTTAAAATAATGGCTTGCAAAAACTGGCAGAGCAGGGGCCTGAATGAGTGTAGAGCTGATGCTGTTTTATTGCTGTGCTGCGCAGCTCGTGGTCAGCGCTCTCTGCGGCACCCTCTTTATCCTGGTCCTTCTCTTAAAACGATTGTTAGCTAGCAATGTGTGCAGGAATCAAGTTCGTGAAGCCCTGACAAGATATTTAGTCCTACAGATTGCACAGTATGAGTGTGTTCTTTGAGACTATAATTTTTCAAGTGATATTTCATCATCGTGTATATGTGCATATGGTTGGTTCTACATACGTAATGATAGCCACAAAAACAATGAAGGGAAACATATGCTATGTGCTGGAATTTTGTCTATAGCATATTGTGGCAAAAATGGTGCGCCTTGGTGAATGTGGTGTACTGGTGACAAACCCTTTCATTAAGCAAAATGTCCATATGGTACAAAATGCTGCTGTTCTGCTTGTCTGTTCTGCATACACATTGTACCTCCTCTTCTTTCTGGTACTGTGTGATGGTGGGAAAGGTAGAAAGTTCATTAACATAACATTGCTGATTTATAATGCCAGTTTTGGGTTTTGGTGGATAAATGTTTGAATTCCTAAATAATTGTACTTATGATTTTTCCTAGAAGTGTATTGATGGATTATGCCTTAATATGTAGATTTGTAACTTTGCATTTGCAAGGACAAGTGTGAAGACTGGGCTGGAGGTTGGTCTTGCATATTCTATGGAAGAAAAACTATAAAAATATTACTTACATTCCTCACAGGTGAATAAACCTCATGCATGGATGAATCTAGTTAATTCAAAGGTTTAATAAACCTAGAATCCCAATGAGGCTATAACAAATCCCCCTGGTGTCTTGGAGTTATGAGAAAGATGTGTAAAATTATATGCAGGTAGAAGAGCTCTTTCTAAATCTGAGGAGTCTTTTGCACTTTTTTTTGGTTATATTCACTACATGAAATAACTCCTTTTCATCTGTGGCTTAGTCATGATAAAGTATTAGGTCAATTATTGTGAGAGGGCAATGTTTGGGGTCAGTTTCAGTCTGTCTGTCTCTCTCTCTTTTTTTTTTTTTTTTTTTGATTGATTGTTTTTTGAAAGCGTTCTCCAGCCCATTAGATGCATCTGTCTTAATGTCCCTTCGAGAAGGATGGCTAGCTTCAAAAGGAAATTTCTGACAGCTCCCTTGTCAGGGAGCTGCACCGCATCCTAAGCCGCAGCATCTTCCGTTGTTAAACCTGTGTGGGTCCCAGATCAGAACCAAACGCTCTAGTTAGAAACGCAGGAGTTGCAAGCTAAGACTGACTAATTGAGCAAAACAGCTAAGAAATAAATTTGCACAAGTTTAACTAATTATGAATGCTAGGTTTCACGTCATAGTACTCTGAACTATAATCTGAACAACCAAGCAATGTGGAGCCAGGTTGATTCCAGCATGCCAGACCTTCCAGGACAGAAATATTACACAGGAAATGATAATTCAGCAGGAGGCCCCTTTTGCTGTGTTTTGCTACAAACAGAAATGCCAGTTAATTGATCATGCTGCTGCTGTTGTTTTTTTAATATCATACACATTTGTTATTTTACAGGCTTTTCAGAGGGACCCACTGCAAGAAACCTAGAACACTTTGGAAGGAGAATACGTTTTCATCTGAAAGGTGCAGCAAGTACTGTGACTACCATGGAAAGATCCCACCACATCTTTGCAGGAGGTGTGTTCTTTACAGCTTCTGAAATGGGGAACACAGGTTCTGCCTTCATTTCCCACTAGATTTGGTGAAAACACAGGTGAAGAAATGTAGAGCAAGGTAAAACTCCTCCCCTCTCCATAGAGGTTCTCAAATACCCTTACAAATGTAATTGGAATACAACAGCAGAAACTTGTATGCAAAATTTTCAGTTAGTGAAGTTCGGTGGAGTTTAGAGGCATAAATATTGAAGCTGAAGAAAATGATGATTGATAAGAAAACTTTCCACTGAGTGTACACCTAAAATTATAATTTTATTAATAGATGAGGGAAGGTAAAATGCAGGAAATGGTAGCTAAATATGCAGAAAGCCATGTATTCTGCCCCAGTTTAGATGATCATAACTACATGAAATTGGAATGCAGCTGAATTGATTACAATCTGATATTCATTAGACTTCAGCACTGCCGGCAGAATCCCTTATAATCAAGTGCGCATAACATGCTTTCTGAGCACTTTCCCAAAGCCTTGAGTTTATAATGACAGTTAAAGTGCATCTTTTTCCAATAATTACACAATCTGAACTTTGTCTATGCTAATAAGCTTTTAGACAACTTAAATTCCACATTTCAATATTAGAAACCCACTTAATTATAGGTAGTCTCCAGCTTTGCATGTCATCTCTATTAGCATTCATATTCCTCATTGAGCCTGCAATATAATTTTCTATTTATTGTTGTGAACATGCTTCTAATGTACACCTACAATTTCAGGTAGGCCATGGCTGGCAACCAGCCAAGCTCTTAATTTATCTTTACCTTATCTTATTTAGTCCATGGAAAGAGAGCACCGGTGCAAATAGCAGACCTGCCTCGTGAAGGACCATGGTGAGAACATGAACAAACATCAGCTGGTTACCTTCATCATCCTCATCCTCGCGTGGGCCTTCGCACTGGGAGTGAAGAGCCAATGTGCCGAGCCCCTTCTGGAGGGTGGTGCTGGCTCGCCAAGGTGCTTCCTCGGCGCGAAGAGGTTGCACAGCCTGAATTCAGCTCTCTTTCCCATGTGGAAGAAGGAGCCAGGTAGAATTTATTTCTCGCAGGAATTTTTCTTTTGCTGATTAATTGTTTTCCGTACCAGGCTATTATGTTGGTAAGATATTTACAGCCTGTATGAAGAAAATTGCTAGGAAATGAATCCACACAGTCTTGCTACCTTTTGATTTTTCTTTTTTTTTTCCTCTATGACTTTGAAACACTGCTGTGGTTTTGGCTTGCTTCTCTATTCTTGCTATCCTTTTCCGTCACACTCAGTAATTGGCCTAATAAATAGCAGAAACAAGAATTTATTACACCTTGGGCAATACTTAAAACAAACTTTATTTGCTGGAGTAGCACTTTTTATCTACTTGCTGCTGTATATTTTGACACTCCTAAATATTAAATTTGACTTTATTAAAAGTTAAATCTTTTTTTTGTGATTGCTGCTGCTTTTGCATTTTCTTAGGCAGACTACTATATATATATATATATATGTATATATGTATGTATGTATGTATAAACGTATTCTAATGAAGCTTCTGCAGAAACAAATTTAAGCAGTGGCTATATCTACTTCATTACTGCCAAAATCCACAAAAATGGCATGATTTAAAGACTAGTCTCTGTAATACTTTGTAAATTAGTCTTGGAATAGTTTCTGCGATGACTTGAGAGAACAAAGGCAAGAACTATACACCTTCTCATGCCTTTTCTGTGCTTAGCTTTTGATGAAATTTCCCCCAAACAAATGATAGCCTTTATGTTTAGAATTGTTTGCCAAAATAATAATGATAATAGTAAAATAAAGTTAGGGTTAGATTGTTGTGATGTAATTTGCATTGCTGAGTCTGTTTTACTTCCACATTACCAAGTGATGGCGAACGATCAAAATATTTTGGTTTTCTAAAAAGTCTTAAGAAATAGCAGTACATATTCCTGGAATTGTTTATGCAGGAATTTTTATTCTTTGAAATATTTCAGTGTTAAAGCAACAAGAAAACATTTAGAATGTCCTTTGGTGGAATCTTATTACACTCGTTATATATGTAAACTGATATTCTTTGATGCCAGCACGTTGCCCATACAGAGAAATCTCTGCACAATTAAATGAAAGGAAAAAGAAAAGGACTAAATAAAAAGTAATATTTTTCCTCTTATCTGATTAGAATTGAATACATTAACAAATTGTCTGGTAACACAAATAGGCAATAATACAAAAAATCTACATTGTACATTATTTCAAGAAAAATAACTTCATTTGAATACAAAAGGATAAATACACTTTTTGTCCTATAGCCACTCTTGTACAGCAGGTGAACGCGGCATCTGGCTGATGCCGTGCTGCTCAGGTATACAAGGGTATGACGGGCTTGAGTTTGACTGGGGGGCTGTTACACATGTGCATCACTAACATCAGACAAAGAAATCGTTCAACCAACAAGGGTGACAGAGCAACGTTCACTAAAGCACGGCTTGGGAGGAGTCGGGGCCGAAGCAGGCCAACGTGGCAGCTCGAGCGGATTTCCTTGGACCCACGGTGCACCGACAGCAAAGGGCGCCCGGGCCGGCGCCTCGTTTCCGCGTCGCGGGCTCTCGCAGCCGCTTGGGCCCCGGGCGAGCCCTGCGGCCGGCGCTGGGGCGCGGCGGAGGGAGCCGGCGGGGCGCAGTCCTGACTGTCCCCAGCCCGCCGATATGGCTTAGTTCTCTTAGGCCTTCCGAGTTGGTGCGCGGTGGTTTTTCCTCTCTTTTGTGGTTTTTTGTTTTGTTTTGTTTTGTTGTTTTGTTTTGTTCCTCTAATTCTAGCAGCAAACGCCCGGGTTTCATCCCGCAGCGGAAGCAGCCTGCGCGCGATGCCGTGCAGCGTCCGGCGCCTAGAGCACGAGGAGTCCCGCCGCTCCGAGGAGGGCCGCGAGCGCGGGCAGCGGACCCCGCCGCGCTGCCCCCGGGCCCGCGTTGCGGCTGCAGCCGCCCGGATCCCGCTCGCACTTGAGCTTCTCGCACAAGATGCCGGTGTAGGCGGGCGGGCAGAGGCAGCGCACGTTGTTGACGCACGTCCCTCCGTTCTGGCAGTGCAGCAGCTCGTTGTCGCACACGCTCGCTGCAAGACAGCGGGGAGGGAGGGGGAGAAAAGCAGAGCACATGTAACTTCATCTCCTCTCTGGCAGAAACTCCCGCGCTAAAAACAGGCCTCAGCCCCTAGTGGCTCATCTCATACCTCCCTCCCCTCCGAGAGACTTGTAAACAGGGGATGCCTCCTAATTTTTAAAAGCTTAAAGCTTGCATTTTTTTAATTTTATCTGCTGTTTTTCTTTTTTTCTTTTTACCGTAGTCTTGGAGAATGTGATCGTTTCCGACCACTGAATGCAGAGTTACTTAATACCTGCTGCGTGCCCCGTCTGTATTTTGGTAGTTATTACTGAACTGGAACTCAAGGTGAGCGTTATTACTCGAAAGGGGCAAGGTATCTAGAGCACAGAGCTTTTAGAAAACACGAATGGTGGTGAAAAATGCAACATGGCTTTGCTGAAGTAAAAAGATCTGTAAGAGAAGCCAGCGCTTCATACTGACAGAGCTGCGTGTATTAATGAGCTGAAAAAAAATAGGCAAAAAGAGAAGGCAAACACAGACAGAAAAATCAGTACGCTATTTGATGGGCGTTATATGGCATGTTCATACGGAAATAAAAGATAATGCTATTTCTGTTGCACATCAAATATTTCTTTTTAATTAGGTTTGCTGCTTTGGTTCAAGGATAGTTGGCATCTTACAACTATCTTAGCTAGACCCTGCACCTTGAGGTAGTAACTTCTGAAGTCCCATTTGACAAAAGAGTTGGGAGAAAATATCACAGGTAGAAATTGTAGAGCTCATGTTATATTTTTGTATTTGAAAATTTTATGGCTTTTCTTTTCATTACTTAGTATTAATTGGCATATTTCCTTGGGTAAATATGTACAGACAGGAGTATCGTGCTATGGAAGTGCGTCAATCCGGCTTAGTCCTGACGACATTGCACAGGAGAATATGCGCTAGGTTACAGTTCTGCTTTCCACGGGAGCGGTAACGTCAGCAAAGATCTAATGATCTTGCACCTTCTGCAAGAACGTAACCGTAGTTTTCCCTCAGGGAATTAGGAGAAAGATGACTGGGTTTGGAGACATACTTGGAAATGCTAAAAGTAATTGATAATATGGAAAAATGTTGCTAATTGTTCTTTAATTCTACAACAAATTCTACATACAGTTTTATAAATGTTTGTTTGTTTATTTTTAAAAGTAACCTGAATATTATGAGAACTAAAATTCAAATTCTTAAGTGATGCAGTTCTACATAAATCTGTGACATTTTTTGTATTGGCAATCTTATCTGTCCTGGCTTGCATGAAGAAAAATAATCTTCTCACTCTAGAAGGACTCCCTGACAACTGCTTCCTAATGTTGTGCATTCAAATGGGGCAAATACTGAGGCAGGGTATAAGAAACTGCATAGAAGTAATCAACAGAGTGCAGCTAAATAAGTATCTCTTGTTTTCACCCCACTAATTAAAAGGTTTTATTAAGAACTAGATATTTAACACTGAAGTGTCCAGCTTCTGAACAGTAATGTCAAAACTTGAATATTGAGGTACAACAGACACGTTTATATTATTGATGATGACTACCCTATGTCTGAATTCCAATGTTCTTTATATGCATTGCAAAAATAGCGTTCATACTATGCACGAGGAACAGTAAACCACCACCAGCTAAATATGAGAGATGAACAACCCAGGAAAACACAGGATAATAGGTCCAAAAACTGAACTTAAACAAAAAACATTAATATTTGAGTTATATCTCTTATAGCTGAGGCTAGGTACCCTTAAAGCTGACCTTACCTTCATACTGTACATACTTAGCCATATCAATATGCAAAATCAAAATACTTTATCTGATGGTACAGCTACTGAGTTTGCATGTTCTAGACTACTCATTGCCGGGGATGCTTCCTACAATTCAGGCAATGAAAACTGTGAAATATCTGTTCCATCAATATTGACCACTGAATAATTCTCTTGAATAATTGAGTGGAAATCAATAGTTAATTAAATCACACTTTTTTACAGCAGAAGAGATATTTCACTTCATGTTTGGCCTTGAATATGAATGAGATACTATCCAAATTTTTCCAAGTATTCAGTAAAACAAATTTATTTTCCAATAGCTTTCCTATTTTTAAACTTATTTGACAACACTACAGTGATATTTTAAAAGGTCATCACCCCAGATGCTAATCTTGTAGTTACAGGCTTCTGGATATGGGTGACTGAAGTAGCGTTCTGCTATGTACCGGCCATTAACTCTGCCTGACACATGGATGCAGCCTATTAAATGCCTCTGTAATCACTGTTGTCTACAAAATTCTGGGTAGAACATTAAAGATGCTGATTTTTCAGCTTTTCTACCATTGCCTTTGTAGGTGGTCGGAGTGAACTATCTTCTTTTCTTTATATGAAAAAACTGGGAGCATAGCTAGGAATGAAAGTCAGCTGGGCTAAAGTAAAGGGAAATAACTGGAGATGCTAGCTTTGCCATACTCCTGCTCTTCGCGTTATTGGCAGCACCACTCCGATAACCAATTATGAATCAGAAAATATCTATGCCTTGGTTATGCATCTTCAGCATTTGATGTCCAAAATTGTGCTCTGGAAATTCATTTAAATGGTTTTTTAAAAAAAGCTAAATGTTCATAATCTCAAAGGCATCAGCTAGCAAGTCCTGATCAAAGAACGAAATGCTGAGAAGCAATGCAAATACATTCTGAAGTGGTCACGCATGCCCGCTAAGCCTGGTGTGGCTGAACTAGCTGCAAGTTTCCTGGCAGATCTTCATGAATCAGAAGGTTAGGACATCAAGTTGAAAATTTAAGATTTGCTCTGGAGAGCTTTGGAGGCTTTTTTGGAGAGTATTTCTGAGCACAGTCTCCAGATTTTCTGTTCTACTGTGGGAAGTCAAATATTTAATAAAAGTAAACTAAAGGAAAATGTTTAATGTTATTTTCATAATTCATCAATTTATGATCTAAGTGACAGTCTTCCGATTATGGCATCCTTAAAACAGTACACAAAGAGACAGAAAAAAGCCACATACAAAAATGGAAAGATATTTGAAGCTTTGCCATCTTTGGGAGGAAAAAAAATCCAAACCAACAAACCACTGCAATTGGTAAGAGATGATTAATTTTTTGAATTAAAACTTAAACATCTTCCTAAAGTAATCATTAATAAAATATTGAAGTCTTTTTTTTTTTCTCCAGGATAAGACCTCTATAAATACTGAAAGATGCCTTGCCACAAGTCACAAAATATTCATGAGAAACCATGTATTTTGTAATTCTATTGTCATTAAATTTGCAAATGGAATAAAAAGAAAACAAGGGGGGAATCCAGTGTTTCAGCCAGCTCAAGCAGTTCAAGTGGTAAGTGATATTCTAGTGTTTCACAGAATTCATATTGGCTACTTAATGAAAAGTATTGAGGATAGCGTAGATGTTTGACATGACTTTCCTCTTAAATGTTCACATCTGAATAATGCATGGAAATTTCTGAGTCTGTCCAAAACTCAACTTTAATACCTTTGCACTTTCTTTAAAAAAAAGGAAAACAAATTATTTCAGGACTGAACGTAATTCTGAAGCACCAACATAGGCGCAGTGACACCAACTCAAGCCTCGTTCCCTTGGGCCTGGCGTGTCGCTGCAGGCTGCTGGTTTGTGTCGTGCTGTCAGGTCGTGTCCTGGCTGTGTGTCTGGGCAGCACAGAGCAGAGGGCCTTTGGTCTGTCCATTACTCAAAGAGAAAAAATACACCATTGGACTTAAACCCAATTTCTCTCAGCATCCTATCCTGCCTGAAGGCTTTCCAAAAGGGGAGAAAATATATTTTGTACCTTTTGGGGGCTACCTTCGTTTTTGTCCAGGTTAGCAAAAGTAGCATCTTATCCAGGCAGGTCAGCCACATGAATATGTGAAAAGTCAGACTGATTTAAAAATCAGACAGGTTTAAAAAGGAAATTCAGGTGATCAAGAGGTGTCTTTTTTGATCTGCGTAGGTGGTGCTACCTTTCTGCATCTAAATCTAGGCTGGTTTTGAAATTTTCATTATTTGCATTAACAGCATAAAGACCATTAAGCATAAGGTAAGGTCACAGAAAGAAAAGTTTTTTTAGAGGTTCATTCTTTCTTTCTTTCTTGAATGTTAAGTCTTTCATTTCAAGAAATGTTTTGTATGATCTCTCCTATTGCTATTTTTCTTCAGTGTGATATCATTTGCTATACAGCCTTTTCTATTCTCCTCTCTCCTTTTAAGAACACCTCTTGATTTTTGTCCTTTTTGTCTCCCAGATCCACCAAATTGAGCCTCTATAGTCCCTGAGCAGGCTGGTGGATTGCCAGCCCTGAATATATTGCAAGGTACTTTGGTCTATTCTAAAGGACTGATACGAGTTTTGACCCTGCTTCTGCTGTAGTGAATCTTCCACAGTTCCTCAGTAGTTTGTGTGAAATCTTGGCACTACTGAAATCACAAGAACTTTTTGACCTAGCATGTCACCCATTGTTAATAACTTTGACAGCATGCACATTTAGGGGCTGACAAAATGCTTCTCTGCTGAGTTTTCTCTAATGCATCTATTTTCTTGGTACTTTGTATCTAGTGAAGAATGTAGCTTGAAATCACTTAGGAAGAAGTTTTCAGTATGCATGCTAACTGAATATTCTGTCTCAGCAAAATAAATGGGTAAAAAACAAACATAGTGAAACACAGATTTTCAGTAATGATGTTCATAGCTACCTTCAATATATGCAGTGGTTGTCTATATATAGAGAGCTGTGAACTGCACATTGCAATACCATGAAAAAATTAGGAGGTTTCATCTCACCAAATAAATAATTTCAGTAAATTGAGGCTGAGCATAAGAGGTTTATCATCAAATAGAGTATCATTTCCTACGACTGCTATAAAGATTCTGTAAATTGGTGTTTTTCTCTAAAAATCTGATCACTTATATTCTGTGATTGTTTTTAACATTTAAAAGAAAACACAGCAAATGAGGAAGGTTCTGTGTATGCCTATAAGCTCTGCGCATGCATATAGCAAACACACACACAAGAAAACCTTAGCAGTCGTGAAGGTATGAATAATATTTTTCCCACAAGTTGTCAACTAGACATTAATGGAGTTGGGTCAAAACACCTACGCAAAATTCAAATGCAAAGGTTTAAAATCGTTTCCACTTATTTTAAAATGTAAGTGATCACAACCAAAATATTTTCAAATTGCCAGAGTTAGTAGCAACAAATTATTTCCACTGTTTGGAAACTATGCTAAATATTCTTTATATATAGTAAAAAAGAACCCATTTATGCTCCTGTAGCATGTGCTAAAGATCTCCTCTATGGAGAGCTCCACTGACTTCAGTGAGATTTCACCCATCTAGAGTAAAATTTTGGAATAAGGACATAAGGGCATGGAGAAAACTTGCAAGTAGTCGGGCTTTCTCTGAAGTGTTACAGCTATTGCTATCATAACTAGTGTTTCACAGCATGTGACAAAACTTCAGAATTGTGTAAGTTAAATATCTTACTCATGTCAATAACCAATGGCTAATAACTAGCTTGGAGGTTAGGAGATTTCTCCCCCTACCTGTCTTTAAATTAACTTAGGTCTCTTATTTGATTATTATTGGAATTTATTTATTTATGGTTACCAGTTACTGCCAAAGGGTTTATAAATTTTCTGCTATCATGAATACACCCATCAAATTCTTCATCAGACTCCTTGAGTGGTTTTAAACTACAGAGTTATCTGATATGAAAAACGGCTATTGCTCTTGTTCAGCAAGAAGCATTCCTAATAATTTATTTTTTTCAAGTGATGCTAATTCACCATTTGCTGTAGTATGATATAATACCAGTAAAATTATCTTATGATACTGTCAGATCAAGACAAAGTAGATACTTGGATAGCATTTAAAAAGAAGCGGGTTTGTGCTTATCTAGTGAGGCACAAGTCAAGACGGAACGAATCAGGGTCCGCAAGCACATGCCCAAAGAACTAATCTTACTGTGTCAAAATTATAGTCATAAGACGACAAACTTCAATATGAAGACCTCTGGTGCAAAGTTGCAACAATGTTCCGGTGAGTTATACTGTAACTAACACTAAGGCAAGAAGCATGGAGCAAGTGAGAGTAGCTCCTGGAGGCAGACTTCTCCATCTTGCCTTCTCTTAGAAATGCCTGTTCGAGGTACAACTGAACTGACGCTGAATGTATTATAAAACCAGTTTTATAAGTTACCAGGGAGTAAATGAATAGGTGGGTAATGGAGGAACTGTGTTTGCTGAAGGTTTCTGGTAGTTTTTGGACTGTTTCACTACATGTAATTTCTGGTCTTAACTATGTGAACTGGTCTTAACTATGAGAACTGCTGCACAGTTCTCACTTCAAAGTTATGTCACTTCTAATCAAATTGTAGGAGAAGTCTGCAGAGTTCCTGAGAGCAGACGCAGCTCCTCTCCAGAGCAGTCTCCTGCGCTCAGCCACCGAACGGGTGGTGATTCCTTTCTCCTTTAAATAGGTACCAATTTATCCTGGCATCCACATGGGTAAAGTTAGATGATTATTTCACTCCTGAAAGAGCAAAATTCTCTAGAGAACAAATTTTATTTTAACCATGGTATAGGGGGAGCAGCACTGGGAAGTTATTCTTTTCCATGAGCAGTGTCTGTGCTGTCTCATTTTCCATCTCTATTCTTAATCTAAAATGCTTGAATTTAATTAATAAAAGATAATGAGAAGAAATCCATTGAATCTGTCAGAAAGACAGGGGAATATCTGAATTATGGAATCTATGCTCTTGCATGGTAGAGAAGCTGTAATAGCTTTGTCAGAGATAATGCAAGGTTGCTTGTTAAAATGGTTGAAAAGAAAACAAATCTAGATTTAGTAGTCTAAAAATTACTGTTCAGATAAAACCATCCAATCTTCCTCAGTTTTAGTAAATGGTTAATTAATCTTTCAGTTGTCTAACTTATACAGTTCAGATATTACACTTCTCCAGAAAGGACTGATTTCCAAGGGGGGAACATTCATGCTTTTTTATTGCTTTGATTATGGAGGAGCACCACTGTACTAGTATGACCCTCAGCATATTTTAGAGTAATCTCAGGAGACCGGTAAACTACATCATTGCTTTAGTGCTCAAAAGGGACCACATGCCTCTATCATTCATATTCCACTTACAAAGTTGTAAGCTGTGGTGCCATTATTTCTATCTTCTTGGAGATAAATGAACATTCTTAAATGATCTGTCTTCTCCTTCCTTGGCTGAGAGGAGAAGCAATTGAAACTACAGATTTTTTGTCTAGTGCCAAGGGCAAGGTCAAGGCTTAGTGCATATAACTGCTATCAATAAAAGCTGCTAAGCACAAAACCCCCTCAGATACAGAAGCTGCAACAGTCATCAAAAGGCCCCCTGAGATGCTGGAGGGGCATGTGCGTGGGGGCAGCAGGCGAGCCCACGGGGTCTCAGGGTTGGGCAGTGGCAGGAGACCAGGCAGGGGACACCCTTGGGTCTCCCTGGTGGCTGTTGGGGCCCCATGTACTGGGCACCTGCATTTAGGCAGTTTAGTCCTTTCTGGAGCGTGAGCAGAACAGCTTTGGCTGAATAGCAGCATTTTCAGCTTTGTGTATACAAATAGTATTTTCTTAAGAGTTCCCAAGATCTATTAAACAGAGCTGGAACAAGTATGACCTTCACAGAGCACAAAAAAGCACAAAAAAACTCCAAAGAGCAAGCCAAAGCAGAAACGTACAAATGGGCATGCTTTCAAATAAGGAGTTATGAATTATATAAGAGGCTGAACATTCCTGCATGCACAACAATCCTTAAACGTTAGGATGTTTGACTTGCAATAATATTTTGAACACAAGAAGTACTCAATTTCTATTTATTTGTGAAGATAAAAGCTTCTCCTCCCCTCATCCCTCCCAAGGAACACTGCACCAATGACCTTCAAAAGCCATGAGGTGGCCCCACACACTTATTACTTTATTTAGCAGCAAAACCAGAGTTTGGCACAAGCTGGAATCGGGCAGAAGGCTAACTGTGTAGCCAAGAAAAAGTGAGGCTCTTTTGTGCCATGGAGGCTTTCAAAAGAGGCATAACGGCTCGGCTCCCTGAGCACGCGTGAACTGTTCCAGCAGCTGGAATGCAAAATGGAGATATAAGTGCCAGCCACAAGAAATGAATACCTAAAAAAGAAAATGAAAAGATCTTTCTCCTTATGCAAAAAGGTTTTGCTCTTCATTTATCTGCACTTCAACAGTATCATTTTCAGTCTTGTTCAAAAATTAGTGCATACTAACCTGTGAAATTGTGGCATGCTTGCTACTCTGCACTGTCTTTTGAAGTGCAAGCTTTTGGTAAAAATAGACAATGCACTGTAAAGTTAGCTCTTATTTTGTGTATGTACTTCTGAAAAATTTTCAAATCTGTATCAGATTGCTTATATTCTAATACATATCAGTTCCAATAGTCCATCACTAAAGAAATAAAACAAAAGGTACAACTGAAAATACTTTCTACTATTTTAGGGGATTAGAGTTTTTAAAAATTTTTTTTTCCTAAAATTTTTAGGGAAGAATGGAGAGAGGGAAAATCTATGACTTTTATTATTAATTCTATTTACTGCATAATGGAACTAATCTGAAGACAAAATTTTGGATGTATTTGTATTCCTCAAAACATTTGCGTAGCCCTGGATCCTTAAGTTTCTTAGACAAAACTTAGAATGATTTCAAAGAAAACTTCCGAGTGAGATATTTATGATTAAATTGAAATTGTATGCTATTTAAGAAGTTTTTTTGTTTTGTTTTTTATTCTCTTCTAATTTTCTGCTTACCAAAAATACAACATGTTGGTGCATTAGTGTGTATTCTCTGGTAAGCTGAGCAAAAGTGCTCATGATGTCTTTGATAAAGAATATTTATGAAACTAATGAATTATCTGAAACCTTTCTTATCAAAAAGGGTACAGTTGTTCTGGCTTAAGAATATATGTCTACTTTTTGGTGTTAAGAAGGAACTACATTTTGAGTAAACAGCTTAGTATCACTCAGATCACGTTAGTGAAAACTGTGTAGGAAAGCTGTTCGAAAAGTAATGATTTTGCATTTCAATGGCCTTTTTTTTTTTAAAGCAGAATTACTTGGATTTGTATTTTTTTTACATGAAAGAGAAGATGTTATATTCATGCCAAATTAAATTTTAAAACTGCTATTCTTAAGTTATTTGTGATCTAAAATCATTTGAATATTGCTAACTAACTTTTCTTGGTTCTTACTGCCTTGGCTTAAAGCCAATTGAATGGAGTGTTTTAAGAAATTAATAACAAAATCTGTTGGAAATCTATGTTATGATCAACTTCTAAATTACATAAAATAGTGTATGTAATGGGGTGTCAATAGATCTTCAATCACACTATCATAAATAGCATAGATATTAAAATGGAAAGGGCATGTAAACAACAAAAGAGAAAGGGATCTCTAAAATAATTGATAAATACAGAAACATTTCTGTGTTATGTAAGTGTGACTTATAATCAGCTGTGCTTCAGTGACAATAGGTGTAAGGATAGAGACATTTATGTGATCAGTAAGTGTCTGTCTTGGCTATATTTTTCAGAACAGAGAGGTTTAAGGTATCAGGATAATACTCTGCAATAGAAGACCAAAACACCGACGATGTAAAGTAAATGGCCCAGAAGCTTTCAGGAGATGAGCATTCGGTGCTTACGTGGTTGTTAGTTACAATGTAAAGGTTGAGATAAAACATACATTTAGTTCCTTCAGAACATACAAAATGTGAGGGCTACATATTTTTGTTAAAGCAATGATGCTGGGAATCGGATCTTTTTCTGAACCTACGCTGACTCGCTGTTGCAAGCAGGCGAAAAGCTTCATGGCGCTGTTGTTCAGCGAGCCCGAGAAGGGGGGTGAAGCCACTGCCCCGTAGGTCTCACAGAGCTCTTCAGGGCGAGTAAGATAACTATTGCCACCCAATAAGGGAGTATTTGATGCCAAGGAAAGTCAAATTCTTGCCTATGCTACAAAAGAAGGGAAAGAGCACAGGTCCTGTGAATCCCAGTGCTGTTTACAGGTTTGCACTGTTTATTAGATAAATGTGTTAATAGGTTTGATTGTTGTTTCCAAGGGATTTTGGAGACTCTCAGAAAAGGGGTTATAATCTATGATGTTAAAAAAGGAATATGCAATTTTGTCCACTTAAAAGTGGCACAGGCAATTGAATAAGATGTTTAAATATTCTGCTAATTAGAAATACTACTTTTGTGTATGTAACTCCTCCTAATCTGACTGGTCAGAGCCTTAACAGCTTCATATTCATATATCAAGTACATGGCAAAGATTCATAAATTATTTTTATCCCTTGCGCTTTATCTTGGCCTTCTTAAAATATCATCTGTTATTTTTCTATTTTTAATTATTACAGTAAAATTGAGACTCAACAGGCTAATTGTAATAATCCCCTTCTGATATATCCTGATGCTGACATGCTATCATGCAAGTGGGGGCTTAAGGAGTGTAGTGCTTTACTTTCCTACTCTTTTCACCAGCATATCAACTAGATGCCTCAAACAACTGGCATACAGCATTCTGCAAAAATAAGAACGAATAAATTAATGCATCAAATAATTAAAGCTATTAGCTGCTTCAGGATAGTTTTCATCACAAATATTTGTTGCTACACATAGACTTGCTCTTGGTATTGTTGTGCATTTATCTTCATGCCAGAGCAGCCGCTAGATGGGAAAGCATGGATAACAGATGCTTGCAATCTAACACCATTCTATTCTAGCACACTACTTTCTGTTTGCAATAGGCTTTGCAGACGTAAACAACGTGTTCAAGTTAGCCAATGGTTTAGTTGAAAACTTTTTTTCCCTCATTCAATATCATGTCATTCAGCGCAAATGTTCAAAAGACACTCATGCCAGAACACGGACCTGCAGAAGAGCTCTGTCTGTGTTTCTCTAACTATACTGCCTCTTAACAACATTCCAAAAGCCCAGATTATTTGTTTGTCTTTTCAAATGTAGTGTTCAGGTATGTCCACAGTTAAAATTCATGATTCAATATGACAGGTTGGCCCATATGTATAAAAAGACTAACATACAGGTCGATGTGCATACGTTTCACAATATTATTATGCAGGCTACTACTGATAAGTTTTATTCCAGTAGTTACAGGATTGCACTAATCTGATTTTATCAACTATGTTGCTTTGCTACAATTTAGAAATACATCTGAGTAACGCTAGACCAGGTTTAAACACAGAGAGAGAGCACTCAACATACATATATATATATGCTTGGTTAATGTTAGAAAAGTTCTTTTTATCCCCTAAAGGACTAAAGATAATGTCTCTAAATATGGACATTGATAGTGCATACTATGACAAAATGTTAAAATAATTCAGGATATTAAAAATTCCAGAATTAAGACTGTTAAGGTTACAGCATGGAATAGAGAGACACAACTCTATTTCCCTCAGTGCTTTATACGGTTCTTGCACAAATTCTGACAAGTTGATTAACATTCTTATATTTCTAATTATCAATCCTGATGCACAAAAGTGTTAAAATTTAATTATGAGTAAAGACTGAAATAGCCTGAGATCCTTAAGGAATAGATAAAACTGCAGTATATGATTTCACTTAAAATTACTTGCTTTATTTTACTAAAAATTTTCTTCAATTTTTAAATGACTGTCAAGGCATGCCAGAATTGAAAAATAATGAAGATATTATCTCCAATAATCTGAACACAGGTAAAATAAGTTTATCTATAATCATTTTGTTACATGTTTACTATAGATGTCTTGTATCAGTACCTTTGAGCTTCATGATGAAAAGAAATAATTGTTACGCAAAAGATTTTCCACTTGCTCTTTTAAACTGAAAAACTAAAGACATGACCATTTTCTTATGCTTCAAATAAAAAAACTTTCAGGGAGAAAGAAACAAAATAGTCATATCTTCTCTGTGCGTTATTCATTATATCATTGACATGATAGTAATGTCCTGCCATCAGGTAAATAGCGTCTGGGAAGCTGCACATATAGCCATGTTACAAGCTCATATGTTCAGTTTAGATAAAGAAGATTCGGACATGAAATGTTCGATTGTTATGAAAATGTACGTTTGAATGTTGTGCATTCTTTCAAAAAATAACATCCTGATATTTTTCTTTCTAGAGCTGTCGAAGAAAACGGGCGTAGAATCCTGTTGCAGAGTATCTGGATGATGAAGCTGCTTTTCCTAACGAGCTCATCTCTCCTTCCAGTGCAGCCTGCCCCGTCTGTCCCCCCGCTGCCTTGTCTCCCTCGCGCGCAGCCACCTGCCGCATCCCGAACCCCCGCTCCCACCACGCGCCCTTCCTTGGGCGGCAATGGGGATCTGACCTCTCTGATCCCAGACCTCCGCCAGAGCGGCGCGTTTGCCTTTGCAGGGGCTCATGGGGCGTTTGCTGCATGGCAAGCTGATGGGCCCACAGGTGTGCCTCATGTCGGAGGATAAGAAAAGGAGGACGTGATTCCAGTTTGGGTGACTTTTTCCAGGACTGCTCTGTGCCGAACCCTTATGAGGACGCGACGCACATCCCCACCATATTGCAAGAGCGAGCCTCTTCTCCTGCTCCACAAAACCACAGGGCGAGCACAGGGAGCCTGCGCGTTGCGGGTAAGGGCATCCTCTGTGCGGCTGCACCATTTGGGGCAGGGAGGGTGCTCTGGGGTGAGGTCTGAAACACAGGCCCTGTGCAGTGAGCCGAGTGGGAAATGCAAAGGCTTTATGCTGCCTGTGTGCGACAGCGTTTCTTGAGCGGCAACATGGCCAAGCTGAGCAGGACGATGGCTTTCTGAAGACTGCAAAAAAGCTACAGAAGAGGTGTTAGGCTAAAAGAGAAAGATGAACTTTATGGGAAAGGGCTGGAGCTGGAACCGATGGGTTTGGGCCAATTCCGGGATGGGCGGCAGGAGGTGAGGGAGGGAGGTCACCACTTATCCTGGCTGCTCAGTGTTTTGTATCTGCAGCACAGTCAAGGTCTTCGAATGGCGCAGAACAGGCATCAGCTGTGGCCTTGCTAAGTTGTCATGTTGCCACTGGATAAGAGACACGATATAACCAGAACGCACTGCTCTAAGCATCTTTTCATTGTCTCTTAAATCAGTAATGGTTTTGTTGTCAACTAGCAAAGCTATTAGGTCATTGCAGAGCAAATTATAGCTGTATATGGCTTTATTTTGATAGGAGGTATAAATTTTGATCCAAACTTTCAAACCTTTGCAGAAGTTATGGTGTGCGTAACTGAGAACTGAAGCCTTCTTGCAGAGCTGCAGTTTGCTGCATAAAGTTGACGTAATGGGGCTGATTTAAGGATAATATGTTTGCCCTCAATATGAATTTGCCTGCACTAATGGCTCCAGTTTTAATCTCACTGTGGGATTCTCCTATTCTCCTTGAAATCAGTAGGAAGTTAGCCAGTTTTTTGAACCCAGTGAGAGTAACTTGTTCTTTCTGGTCTAGCTGGTGCTTATTGCCTCACTATCAAAATGTAGCCTCAGTTCTTTAAAAAAAGAGTTACATGCGGTGAAACTCTTTATTCTTCTCAGAAATAAAATTCTAAACTCTTCAAAGTAAGAGTCCCATTTCAAGGATCTTTTGGCTTAAAAGAGAAGTTTATTTTGCATTTAAGATACATATAACATTGAGAGCTCACCGATGCAGGAGCTCGTTAAGGGAACACCCTGCTGACCTGCCTCTCTGCACAGTGATTTTTATACTGAGCATATGGGGGATGTTTGTTGTTGCTCCTGCAGCTGTCACTGAATATGGGAGCTGGAAACGGTTTGTGTGGGTGGGTAACAAACCTGGTGGCTCTTCTGACTGTAGCCCTTGTGCATCCCTGACCTATAGCTGCTTGGCACACTTCTTAAGACTGTCCTAAATAACTACTCAGGGGACGATTCCCCCACCAAAAAGGTTATGGCTGAGGTTCTTTTATAACCCAGCAGTTTTGAAGTGCAAGAATAGATCCTTGGATCCATTAGAAAAGCCTTTAAATTTAAGCAGGAGGTGTAGTAAGAGCTGGGGCTGGCAGGCACATAGGTGTCCTAGAAAGCTAGAAGTGGCTTTGTGTTCGCCTGTTCTGCGGTACCCAAGGTGCAGCTCAGCTGCTGGCTGTAGCTCCCCAACATGACTCCCGTGGTCACTGTGTCCACCTAAACACTTCATAAGCCTGTGCAATATTTTGGTTTATCCACAGACAGAGTTTATTTTCCTTCTTGATTTGTACAGCTGGCAAATACACAGGGTTTCATATTTGTCTCAAAACTGTGATAAGATTTGCAAAGTTACTCCATCAAGTCTCTAGAAGGGGAATGGAGTCGGTAAATTGATCTGTGAACAGAAGTACAAATCAAAATATTGTCTCTAGATTCAGCCAGTGGCATTGGTGCAACTACTATCACATGATTTTCCACTACCATCTGAAGACTTGACTCCCCAAAAAGACATAGAACATCATTAGAAAGAAAAAACAGCATATAAAGAAGCACTTGTCCAACTTGTAATTATAAAAACAGAAAATAGTTTTGGTAGTAATACTTTAATCATTTATACTGGGAAAATGAACACAGTTCCTTTAATGTGATTTGCCAATCTGATTTCAGTTATCACTAATTTTCTATAGACGTTAATTATGAACCAATGACTTATGATCAAACTCTCTCTTTCTCTGTTTTGGAAGAAATCTTTAAACTTCTAGCACTGTCTCATCTTCCTCTCTCACCTGATGATCATAGGTGAAAGTTCTATTAACAATTTAATTATTCTCTTTAGAAGCCAAGGTACTTACAATGGGCTCATCTTGGCTCCCACTAAAGTCTCTTTGAGTGGTTTTACCATTGACTGTAGTCCAATGTGAATGAAGAACAGTTTTTAATCAACAAAATCATATCTCCAAATTGCATAGGGATGAAAGGAACTGAAAAGTGCAATACCATTAGGGTGGGATATCAGTCTCCTCTAAATACATATTAGCTGGATCCTGTAAAACTTTACTCACTTTCATCGTTGTTATTCATATGAATTGCTTGACTTGACTAAAATTTGTGGTGTAAAAGGGAGTAGTCAAAGATCGGACTAAAAAGGTGGACTGACACTTGTCAGATCAAACTTTTGTTCCTAATGTTATCATTTCCATGTTCCCTGTCAAAAACGTTTACTTGCATGCTTAATTTCAAGGTGAATTTGAAATCACTGGGTGAGTTAAATTCAAGGAGAAACTAATAGTGCAATATGGTATGCAGTCATATTAAAGATGCTGAGTAAACTTATGCCAGTATCAGAAAAGGACCACTATTTAAAAGGATTTTTTTTTAAAGGTATTGCTACCAATAGAGTAATAGAAATCTTTAGAAGGAAATACATTTCTAAATAATAAAGAAGAAAAATGTTGAAACCATGACCAAATGAGGGGAAAACAATCATAAACTTTATGGCATTAACTATAAGAACGTGCCAAGGTACCAAGGAAGGCCAGAAATGATTTGGAGCAATGCACTAAAAATGTTAAAATTAGTAATTAATTTTTTTCCTGAACATATCAGAAGAAGAAACTTTTCAGAAAGTCTGTAGGACCAATGACTGGTGCATAAGGTATACATAAGAAAAAGTTCCCAGAAGCATTCACTATGGAAGAGCCTTTGGAGCTTGTCATGGCAGTGCCTGTCTTGATGGACTCTTGCTCAAAATATCAATATAACATGTTTTTAAAAAACTGAAATAGTGTATAGTATTAGATCACCAGAAGCCGATGATATTGATGCAAAAATTTCTAAAAAAATGCAAGAAAACTTTTCTGCACTACCTGTGAAGTTAATTCCCAACACTTGCTTCATTAACCATAAGAATGGGCTATGGCAGATATGGTTTTTATAAAGAGCTCCAAGGAGATTGACAGGAACCAGAAGTACAACTTCTGCAGCAAGCAGATTGATAGAAACTGTGATGAAGAATAGAATTAGCAGATACATGAATGAGTTTGAGCAGGAAAGAGTGACCAAAGTTTCGGCAGACGTAAATAATAGCTTTCAAACGTAGTAGATTTTTTTAAGGAGTCACTAAGCATATGGACACAAATGATCAAGTTGAAAACATACCTGAATCTTCAAAAAGCATTTCACATCATCTCTCAGCAGTGCTTTTCAAAGAAACTAAGCTACTATGCAGTAGAAGTATGGGTTTTTTTTGTGTTTTTGTATTTTTTGGGGAGGGAATAATCATACATTAAACAATAGGAAACAGGGTAAGAATAAATGGTCAATTATTACTATGGAAGGAGGCTGCCACTCAGTTGCACAGGAACTGTGTCGGGATTTAGTGTTCAATACATTTAGAACTGTGCTAAAAAAGTGAGTGAAGAGTAATTGTAATAAGCTTTGCTCTTATAACAAAGTATTCCAGTTAGTCAAAAGAAATGTGGCTGTGAAGATCCGCAGAAGAATTTCTATGCTGCTGGGTTACTGTACAATAAAACAGTAGATGAAATTTGGTGTTAAAGAGTAATCCATAGCAAAAATTCTACACCTACAGATAACTGCCTTTAATCACTTAGGAAAGAGACCTTAAGAGTAATTCAGCGTAATTTACTGCAAATGTTGACTTAATGCTCTGTATCAGGAAAAAGGCAGATAGAATCTTGAAATTATTAGGACAGAGAAAAAGAATAAAAGAGAAAATGTCACAATGTCGCTATATAAATTTGTGATGTGCCAATCTCTTGAAAAAACTGCATGGTCTTTCATATTGCAAATGTATATAGTACTATCAGAAAATGTACAATGTAGAGTGATGATAGATATATTACAATTCCTGTAAAAGGAGAGATTAAACAGAGGAGGATTCTTCAGCATGATGAAAGGAAGATGGATTGATGGAAAATACAGTAGTATACACAGTATAGAATACTATACACAGAATAGTATGAAAAAAGTGAATTGGAAATGATTGTTTATTTTTATTGCCTCCTCCTCCCAGTCTGGGAGGCACCAAATGAAATTATCAGTCAGTCAGTTAAACAAAAGAAGTTTGTTTTGCATGCTGCGTAATTAAATTGTGGACTTAATTGTGGCCAGGATGTTTGGATAACAAAAGTATGAATGTCTCAAAGAGTCATTAGACAAATTAGTGGACGGAAGAGACTTCCTAAGTACAAAGATACTGATAAAATCTTTGGCTCTGAAAGTCCCTAAACTGTAGATTGCTAGAGTTTGGATGCCTGTGCTAAATGATGTACGACTCAATACTCCTGGCTACTGCCAAACACAGGATCCTGGGGTAAATTGACCTGTGGTCTAACCCAGTGCAGACCTTCTCAGGATTCTGCTGTAAGGTGTTCTACTGTCTGCAACCATTCAGACCTGAAGATGGATAAATACATGACTCACAGGAGTAAAAGGTCTTTAAGACCAGCCCTACCACTGTCTAGATAGGATGGTCAGAAAACAATTATACGAGTGAAGCGGGAATAAGGAAACATAAAAAAGTACTTGTGTTAAGCATTTTAGTTAAGAGTTCAGATCTTGAAAGGTCTTGATTACTCTCAGGAATTCACTGATAAAGTACTCAACTTATTGATAACAAGAAATCAATCCATTAGCTCAACTAAATTTCTTTAAGACAGCCTGAGGAGGTTTTTTCAACTCTACAGATTATTTATAACTATTGTCTCTACAGATTATTTATAACTATTGTCAATCAGCAAAGAAATCTAAATTCTCTTGGAAAATACCTTAAATAATAGTAGCATGCAGTCAGAGAGCCTCAAGCTCCTCAGCTGTTGGATACTACAGTTCTCAACTCTGTACAAAACTGCTAGGTACTTTAGGGTTACATATTTTCAGCATGTTCAAATCTGAGGCAGAAATACACCTTAACATTAGGTGTGCCCATCTACCTAAAGAAATTTGAAATCCATTAAAGGTGCAACCTAGTCCCTTCAAATCGAAATTTAAAGTTAGACTGAATCCTGATGTACCTACTTCCAAGGCATCCGGTTATCAATGCAGAACATTAACAAACATTTTAAAAGCACTGACTTTTACCTAATGGGAGGGGGAGTGAGAGGTGGTGGTTAGCCCCTAGTAGGGGAGGAAGTCAGAATTTTGCAAGTTCAAACCTATCAGCCCTTTCTAAACTAAACTTTGGTTTTCATACTGCTGTCACTGGGAACATAAGCATCTCTTGTGAGAGTTATATTTGAACATGTGTAAATGAACTTAAAGCTCTGAATACTGAAGCCTTAATAATCAGCATGTGCATGTCAGCACTGCTCTCAGTTACATTGCTGGATAGGAAATGTTGGCTATTTTTTGTTGCTTCAGGTCAATAGTTTTTATCCCTAATTAACTAGGATGGAGATTATTTTACTTGAACTTAAATGGCCCTTTTTTAGCCCCTTTATGAAAATATCATAACTGGGTGTGTCTGTGGTGGTATGGACCTTTTATTTCCACCCTCATAAAAAGGTGGTGAGCAGGCAAACTATACAGAAGTTATGGCCACTGAGCAGGCTTAAAAGAGAAGCGTGAGAGCTTTTCAGAGGAAGAGAAGTCCTGCTCATCACTGTTCGAGTGAACATTTAATAATTCATAACACTGCATTATGTTTCCCCTTCAATACGTTTCCAAACGTGAACAGATTAAATGGTAATTGCTATCAAGCTTTATGTTCTATTTCATATGCCTAATAAAAGTTTATCTTTTGGAGCTTTCTTTGTATCTCTTTTGATCTACTCCTGACCACAATATACTATATTAAAATATTTATCATTGTGCTATCAAATATTAACCATTTTTAAAGCATCTGACTAAAGAAAACAAATAATGCTACTTGTTTAACTTTTTATGAATTTCCTAATACACAGTTGTTCAGAACTCTCCTATGATACAGCACCAAAAATACTGAAGAACCTAGAAAGTGTATTCATGATCTTTAAATTAGCCTGGTTAGAAATGTACGCTGCTCATTTCCATCACCAGTTGCATTTGGGATCTGCATGCAGAATACCAGTTTTGCAGTCTGAAAAGGTTATGATTCCCCTTCCATTCAAGAGGTTTCTTAGAGAGTTGTTTGTTTTTTTGTAGGTTAGTTTTATTTTTCAGGAAAGTAGAGGCCACTTTAGGTTTTTAAAAGTCCTCCTAATTATCCACCTGAAACTACATGGCTTTGCCTAGTAAAAATACCAACAGCTTGCTCAGCTAGAACATGAATGATCTAACAAGGGAAAGAGGAGAATACCGATAGCCGTGCTGCCACTGCACTCAGCCTAACCCAGCCTCACTGGCCACTGGTTCCCCGGTGTGGGTTATGCCCTCCCTTGGCTTTCCTGCTTGCTTGACCCTTCGCTGAGTCCTGTTGCAGCAATAATGCAGCAAAAAACTATTCTTCATGTTGCTGTCTGCTTAGCGTCCTGCAGAGTTAGCTCTGAAGTGGCTCAGTGAAAGGTCAGACTTGTGCCTGGGACGTGACTAGAGCTGTGGGACTAACTAGCTGGGATGGGGAGAAGATGGCTTGGGGCACCTGCAGTTAGAGCAGCTCAGATAGCCGTGGAATAGGAGCTTTGAACTTGATGTTGATACCTGGGCAGGATCAAGAGGAGAATGACCTCTTTGCTCCAATCCAATCCCTCACGTTGCTAGGAAAAAAACCTTCTTTTAAAGGTCAGATGTAGAAATGTTGCTAAGGATCAATTTCTTGGTCTGATGACCAAGTGATCAGATTAAATCTGCTGGAGAGCTGCAGTCTATTAAAAGCCTGATGCCTCTTAAGATGTTAACTATGCTTATTAGCTGTCTGCCCTATGCCTTAGTCTTTCTGGTTGTTTTATGACCTGTTATTTCCCTGGGCTTCCTCATGTGCTGGTGTTTCCTGTTTCCTAACTCACAGTTGTGCTCCCGTTTTACAGAGGCCTTCCTCGCAGCACCGAGATGCTGAGATCACATCCTCAAGTGCTTGCCCATGGCCCTCGATTCTGATCCCTCCGCAGCCTGTTACGCTGCCATGATACCCCAGGGACTCTGTAGGCAGCAGTGCTAAGACCAAGCTTGAGACATCCAGCTTGATCCTCCACCTGCCCGTAAGTTACAGTAACTATACAGATCTGTAGAATAACTATATAGAGGAAGAGTACTATGCTTTCATCTTCTCCTCTATGCTTTTCATAGATGAAAGCAACTTCACTTAATCATTTTCATTAACTACAGTGTTTGTATTCTCTGTTGACACTTGTTTTCCTGACCTAAAAGATCCTCTTCCTTGAGAGATATCAACCTTCCTTTTCTCCTTCAAATCCAGTACCTCCTGAAAAAATAATACCATTCCATGATATTCATACTTTGATAGTGAAGTTTTCTATGTATCCCGATATCCACGTGGTTATTCTATAGGCCATATGTATTGGAATTAATCAGCACATTGATGTTGTCTTTTCTCAGGTTTAAAAGACCTAGGATATCAGTATGGTGTTACACGTATACTAATATTTCAGCGTTCTTCCTCCGAGGTTAGTGGAATCACAGTATTTTTTATCATCTGAAGAATTGACGCCAATAACTCTGTAATTTTGTTTGTAATTTTGCCTTGTTTGTCCTTACATCTGTAAACCGTACTTTGCCCTGAGTTATAGCAGTGTGATTCTAGATTGATTTCAGGAGAATCCCTCTGTATTTAAATCCGAGAAGCCTGAAGCAGAGTGTGTCCCTCTAATATCCAAACCCTGTATACGCACAATTTCTTTAGTCTGCATAACAATCATGTAAGAGAGAGATTGTAAAATAAGTATTTCATGAATTAAAACCAGAGGCAGATCTTCCCTTGGGAACAGTAGTGTTCAACTCCATCAGAACTTAATACCTGTTGATAACTTCTTTCAATGTTTTATTTCCCTCCTGCTCTAAGTGTGGCAGGACACTTACTAGCACCAGCCATGGCACCGAAACACACCAGAACTGAAAGTATACACAGTGCCTGAGCAGGGGGGGAATCCTGTTGTACCCCTACCAACTGAAAAACAGTAAAACTGCCACTGATAAAAAGACAATAAATGGATTGCCCATAGCCCCACGCACAGACAGGTGCAACGCTGAACCGGAAAGCAGGGCATCCTCGTTCTGAATTTGTACTACTTTTCCAGTGCACAATTGCTCAAGCACAAGCTCAGTGCGTAGGTACTGAAGGCCTCGCTGGCTACACCTGCATACTCACATGGGAAAAGGTGGGTGTGATTGCTGTTTGTCTGCTTGTTTGTTTTAGAATCAACCTTTTCGCATTGAATTGTGAATACAAAGCTCCAAAAACAAATGTTAATATAATTCACAGAGTCACATTTTTAGATTTGATTTTCTTTGGAAATTCAGTCTGCATGATGATTTTGATCAAATACCTTGGCTTCTAACGTTTGTAATATATGGCAAAATGCAGACAACAAAAGAAATGTTTGTGTTTAAATAATCATATAAGTAGAATGCACACTGTGACAGAATATGAATTATCTAACAGGCTACGGAGCGATACAAGTTCCGTCCAGAAGACGGATGCAACCACTCAGCATGATTTGAACACTGAAGACAAGAGTGTAATTGTAATCCTCTGCCTGCTTTAAGTGAAGCTATTTTAAAATGGAAGAAAAAGGGGTAAAATTGAAGAAACTGTTCAGAGCTTGACATAAGGCATTTGGCTAAAAACTCATGTGCTAATTGTTTAAGATTTACACCATGGAACCTAGATGATTTAAAGCAATGACTCGCACTAAATAATGCCCTGAGTTTACCTCAGGAGCAAGACTACATTTGGGAACTCTTGCATGCAGTCTAGGCCTTTGTGGGGATCTGGCTGCAGGACTGAAGGTTAAACCTCTTTATTTGCTCATTGACTATAGGAAGGGATGTAGTGATTTTCTGAATAATATTAATCATTGGACCTTCCCTCACCTTTTCCCTCATGGGATGATCTCACCTAATGAAAATTCGAGCTGTGCTGCTAAGCTGAGATTGGCAAAAGAGTCACTTGTTCTTTACATGATTGGATAAATATGCAGCTGTTTTTGGAATCAATTGTTGTGCATGTGGAATTAAAAGCTATTCTTTTCAAACGCTCCAGCATGTATGCAACAGAATTCAGTCACCTGAAATGTCATGGATAAAAAATACAAAAGATGCAAGAGCATGACAAGTAAACTTGGAAAATCAAATGAATGCTCCTGGATAATATTTTGCCTCTACACCTTCACCTGTTTTTTTAGTTCAGGCAGTTCTTCAGAGTGTAAATGTTTCCATGTTGTTACAGGTTTCCCCTTATCACAAAGTACTATGTTCCCTTTAAAACTGGCCCAAAAAGGCTGTAGCTGTTGAATTTCTTGCCTGGCTTGGAACTTTTCCTTCTGTTATGTTTATTTTTAAAGATAATTCTGTAATTTCTAGATGATAAAAAATGAAATATAGCTATTTTGGTCATTTCTCATGTTTCTGGAAATCTGAAACAGTTTCAGAAGCAGACTGTTCTGCTCTTAACTCATTCCTTACACTTTGCTCTAAGCACGTGAGTGAGACCCATCACGCACGCCTGGAAGGGAGGTGGGGAGCAAAGCCTCAGCAGCTCCCCTCAGCGCCTGGTGCCTGAGGCACGAGTGGTCCCAGGGGAGAGCTGGGGACTACTGCAAGCAACAGTCGCATCAGCTGGGGGCTCTTCCTCTGAGGGCAGCAAACCTCTCTGTACCACCAGACCCTGCTGACCCTATGTCTATGCAGTATAGTGCTGAATTCAATAAGATAACAGTTGTTATCACGGTGCTTTTTATCTGGGAGGCAAAGTCCAAAATTGCACCTGACCTCTGTATGCACAGAGACGCCAGTGATGAGCTCTCTGCCGAGATTCCCAAAGGTTTTAGATGAAATTGGTAAGAGTGAGCTACCTAAATGAATACTTCAGAGGATAATAGCATCTGTGTGTTTTGCCCATGTAGTACATGGTAGTCTCTGAACAGTAATTTATCCAATCAAATCACATATTGTGAGGCTTAGAACACAACTGGACTTTCATGGTTGTCTTTCCCAAAGTGGGTTACTAATATTTAAAAATATTTATTTGCTAATGCAATCATATGAGTAATTAAACCATCTAGAGTATAGATTTGCCTTACATATTTATAAGTCAAGTTTCAGGTTTCCCTAGGTCAGTGATGTCTAGCAATAAAGCTCCATAAACATGGATTTCATTAATAATACCAACAGGTTATATATGACAAAAAGTTTAAAAAAAAAAAAAAAGTGTGGGTGTCTCCATCTTTGCACATATTTACTTCTGTACAGCACAAGCATAGGGAAATCAAATCAAAAACGCACACTACTTGTCTAGACAAATAATCCTTTCAAGCTTTGCTAATGCAGTGGACTGATTTCTTATTTTTCCTTTGTATTGTATGACTGCTTGTCCAGTCATATGTTTAGATTTCAATGGGCTAAAATTGCTTCACTCCAAAATTAAATACATTGGAATTCTGTTCTGACTTGAAAGAACAGATTCAAATCCACGTGTGCCTGGTAAAGCATGGCAATTATGTCCGTTCCACAAAACTGACAACTGCATCTAGTTCTTCTTCTGCATTTGATCCGATGATTTGGTCTAATTTGGAGAATATATAACAGTTACACAGTCAGATTAAGACTTATTTAGAAAATTAAAACACGGTGAGAGACGTTTAATTTGTTTTGTCAGTAAGTATAAAAGAGCTAGCTTGCATTTCCAGAAACAGTCTGAAGTTCAAATACTCTGATTCAGCTAAAATTAGGCTAATTATATGTTGGACACACAAAAATCCTCATGAAAAGAAAATTATTGAGGTTATAATGTCAAAACCTGAAAAGATAGGAAATACTGCAATTAATATGTAATCAGTTTGACTATCTGGTATATATGCTATTATATTATCATACAATTTGCTCCACAGACAGAGCCTTGTTCAATATCTCAGCTATTTAATATCTTACTTAGTCCTGCTATTTACCTGTTTACTGTACTTTATTCAAATTCTGTTGCCTAAAATCATATTGATTTCTTTTTTATTTTCTTTGTTTTGTTTTCCTGTGGTTCTTATCACTAGAAAATCTCAGTGCTTCACAAATACTAATGCTTATTTTGCCAGCATCTAGATGAGGTAGAGGGGAGGTGGGAACCTTCTACGTAAGGGGTACAACAGCAGATGAAGATTCTGTGATTTTGAATACTTCTTTTGAGATACCGATGACATAATTTTTCAGAATCAGAGTAAAGTGTTCATATATTTAAAACTTTCTTTTGCCTGATTTCTGCTGCAACTGTAAGTGCTTGGTATTTTGTGATTAAAACTCAAGTGTAAGCATCCAGAAAATGAGAATATAGTTGACAACCACATGTAAAAAGTATGGTTTATATAACCTGCCAAATATAAACAGGAGTTTTTGGCAGAAACAGAGAAAGTCCAATTTTCTTGGGTAACACTTAGTAGCCTTGTCCGTGCAAACTTACTTTCTCTTCATGTATTCCCTTGCTTTAAGGCTAATTGGTTAATTGTCACTATTTCCCTGAAACTCTTCATTTTTTGGTTTTCTTTCTGGACATATTTGTCACTTACATGAACTGTCCCAGATTTTCTACTTCTACTCATCATTTAGAGGGGAAAGCTGTTATCTCAGTCTTTTTTGTTTATGATTTGCATTTGTTTTAGAGCATTTTATAACATTTGGCAGTACAGCAAATTTTCTAATATTTGGCTAATCAGTGTCAGTAATTACATTTTCTCTTGCGTTTCTCAGTCTCATAAATCAAAAGCAAGCTCTTGTAGAGATCTCTCTTTAATATGTGTGGAGAAGAATGAGGAGAGGCAGGGAGACAAGGTGAAAGAAAAACATAAAAGGACTTTCCAGAGTTTGTAGAAGTAGATGATCAAAACAGTTATAAAGAATAAATCTTAAGAACCTACTACAAAAGAAATAGGTAACAAAACCCTAACTCTATAGCTACGGATGTGGTATTTGCATTCAGATGTTTACAAGATCTCTGTTACTCAGAAAAGCTGATAAATATACAGCTGAGCATTGAAACAACATCTGCTTCTAATAATATTTATGCATAATGGCAGCACCTATTTTTAAGTTTGTCAAGTGTATCTCAACTTTTAGCTTTTGCCCAATTTTCACTCTTATACCAGGTAATAAGCCAGGGTTTTGCAGTTTTCTATTGTATATAGACATAGTTTAAGGTATGAAAGCAGACCATTAAATTACTCAAAAAGTTGAAGTTTAGTACAGAATAAAGTGAACACGCAGAGAAATCACCTTCTGACTTTTAGTAAGAATTTTTTAAGTTTGAGTTAATATGCTAACGTTTTAGTACACAAAACTTATTTCACAGTTGCAAAACATGCATATTTATATATTTCATTGGGGGTTCCTCCAGGCGTTAGCAAAAGAAAGAGAGAGAACACTAAAAGCACAGTCAGTTTACTGGAGGCGCCACAAAAGTTTGGGCAATTTGGCATTATTACAGCTCGTAGAAGTTTTGCTCATTTTCTGCTCTAGCTGCACGTGCTAGTAGCATACAGACGCAGAGGCAGCAAGGTTGCAGGAGAAGGGCAACTCTCAAAGTTACTTACGTTGACAGCCCAAGCTGTGCCAGATATATCCCGGCAGACATTTATCACATTTAGGCCCTGATGTTCCCTCCTTACACTCACAAAATCCTCTGTCATTACAGCGATCATGGACTGAACCAAAAGGGTTACAATAACAGTCTGCAGAAACAAGACAATACACACACTGGATTCAGGTCTACATATGGTAATAATTCATTCAATACCAGTAAAGGGTGCATTTCCAGTATTAAAGGAAGACTGTCTATTAATGATATATGGAGCAGTGCACATAATTCTATACTATGGACTATAGGTTCATTTATTTGTTTAAACATGTCATTTCAGGAGGAGACACTTCATGGTGTGAAGAGAAAAAGTAAACAGAGAAGATATAATGGAAGAAGATACTATGTTCTTTGAGGACAAGTGACTTTAACAGAGATTCTGTTTTGGTAAGAATGTTTTTGACAGTTTAATGAACATTAGGAAAGGTTTGTATAGTATAGCTATATCAATATGCCATTAGGGTGAAATGTTTTACATTATTAAAATAGGCTTATCTATATCGCTCAATATTTTGAGAAGTGCTGAATGTCTTTATAGGGCTATATAAAGGCACTTTACTTATTTCCAAGATAGTCTTCCTTTATAGTTTGGAGTAGTATATCGACTTATATGGATATTTGTCATTAAATTGATGACAGTATATTTATCAGTAACGTTAACCCTTCTACATATTCCACAAAGATAAACTTGAAGTGAGCAGTGAGGCAATGTGAAACTTGCTTAGAACTGGCTTTACACCAGCCGTTTTCATTCCATTTTTCTTGCATCTCAGTGGGTAGATGGAAGATGCAAGAAGGCTGACTCCCTGCTGTATACTTTCCAGACGTGTGTTGACCTAAGTCAAGAATGACTAGGGTAACCAGTTTCCCCCCACAACTCTTATTGTAGGGGAATACGTTTTCTTCTTCATTCACAGCCCTTTTCTTTAACATAATTGCAAAATCAATGTTCAGCTTTCAGCTAGCTGAACCAAGGAGGAGATAAAACTGTTGCTAGCAGAGCTCCTTTTTTGGCACTCCTGTTGTTCATTTTTTTCCCTTTTTTAACTGAAGGGCGATATCTTATTTGTATGTAGACCCATGTAGACCCAGAGTAACTCCACTGTCAACTGAGACCACAGACACACTTATGTTTTGGCAACTTCTCTGATCTCTGCTGCTGTTGAAAGCAAAAGATACAAATCGATTCCTGAATCTGGGCAACCTGCTGGGAGTCTGGCTTTATATGTCTTTAAAACAGTGTTGCTTTGATGACTATCTTTGGCAGCTGTTCTCTAGCATTATGTGAAGCTCAGTAATATTGTAAATGACAAAATGAAGTTGAACTGGGAAGTGAAGTATTTAAAAATCCAGTGGAAAAACTGTAACAGAAAAAGTGTTACCAGAAACACATTTGTCATCTGTTGTCGCAGTGTTTATTAACTATAAATTACAGATGACACTTTGAACATTTGGCATGCTAAAGAAGAACAGCTACCTTTGGCAAACATAGTTCCACAATAATAATCCAGTCAATTAGCCAACAACATTCATTAATGGAGCTGAATACTGAAATGCCAAAAATACTGTGCCAGACTGAGCACAATTGTACCTCAGTGAGCACCATCTGAAAAGCTGGCAATTCTGATGTTAATCAGATGCATGGAACCTTATGTAAACAGGCACAGACCTGAGATAGATATTGAATGCAGGAAGTCAAATTTGTTTAAAAAGTATTTATAGACCACCTTGAAAGACAAAAAGCTTGGAATTACATTAGAAACAGAGGGCCCAATTCTCATGCATTAAAAACAGCTTAGATGAATATAATGCAGTGATTTAAATGAGTATTTGTGAAAGGAAAGTAAGGCCTATGATACTGAATGCTATCGATACATAATATGTCATCCACGGAAGGAGAAGCTGACCTAGGGCCAGTGAAAGCAGTCCTGCTGAATTCTATCACATGGGTATGTTAGAAGGACGAGGCTTGGACTTCACTATTTCCAGTGTCTACTTTCCCTTAAACAAAACTTTAAGCTAAACCCTTTTACACAAGTGGTAGGTCAAATCAGAAGACAGTGTAGACCTTAGGCCCAGTAACATTTGGTAACTGAATCTAGCCTCCATCTTTCCCAATTGATACCACAGATATATAATCTGGAGGGGTCCACAGAGCATCTACTTCACAGGCCAATACAATACCACAGGCTGCGAAACACTTCCCAAGACCTGCTGCATACTTCAGACATTATAAAGACCAAGAGCCCCAATGCCAGCATTTCACGGGAAGACGCTGGGTGTCATCCATGTCCTTGCAACAACTAGGCATTAAATAACACTCACAGCCCATCCTCGCAAGAAAGCCGCACCCCAGGTTTTGAGGAGGGGAAAAACAACCTCTGCTGATCTGAACTGAGAAGGAAATTTCTTCCTGACCTCAACCTGAGGACTGTTTAAAGGGTGGGAGGATGACAGTAGTAGACATCTGTTCACTGAGATTCACCATATTAATTTGATGTTGCCAAGAAAATACATTGAAAATAAGTAAAAGGAAGGTTGGGAAAAGTGGTCTGAAGCTTGGAGGCTTGCCGTTTGTCAGTCTGGGTTGACAGTGGCTGCAGGATAACCCTCAAGGTTCATATGTACCATTAGAGTTTATAGGGCTCTCACAGCTGTTAAATGAAGCTGAACCAAAGTGACTGCAAGTTTGACTTTGTTACAGGTGTGAGACAATATTTACCATTTAAGTATTTATTTCAAAAGGCAAAGAAAACGATGTATTACTCTGGGTCTACTTGGTCATATCCATGCTTGCCAATGTATTCACTGAAATAAAGTGTTGTTAGGGCTTTGTCAAGACATTCTAAAAATAAAAATCCCTTCATGTTCTGTTAAACTTTTTTCCAATGTAAGCATGTCAAGTTAACTCTTTTTTACTTTAAAAGACATTCATGTATTTAAAAATTACAATTGCCTGTATGAGGTAATTTTGCAGTTAATTGACAAATCCAGAAATTTTTAATATTTCATTTTAGGAAATAAAAGTAATTTATTTTACATCTAAAGAAATTAAAGGTATAATACATTTAGATTTAAGCCCATTGTATAGTGTGGTTGCATTTGATTCACTGGTAAAAACCTTCTCAATATTTCAATTCTCTGCAACTTTGTCACTTTAAAAAATGAAACATTTTACATTTTCTCCATTTAGTTTAACGTTGGCTAAGAATCACATACTTGTTATCTGTGTACTTACCACACGTATTTATTAAAACTAAGTAGTTTTGACAAATCAGAGCCAAAACCCTGTTAGCTGCCATTAAACTAGTTTATCCAAACATTTCTGATTTTGTCTAAACTTATGGCTGGAGATGAAAGAATTAACTTAGAAAAGTGAGACTTTCATACGAGAATAAGACTTGCATATGTCACTGGAAATCTGCTTATTAAATGTTCATGCCAATGTTCCACTCATATAGTTAAAACCTCAAACTGCTCTTAAACTCAGAGAAAAGAAAAATGAGCATTTCCAATAGAGCAAGACACTTTGTGCTTGACCCAGAAAGATGGTGAATTCATCAACTCTCTGGAGTTGGAGTTGAGAATACTCAGCATTTTGCAGGATTAAATCTTAGGAGCCCCAGTTCAGAAAAGCCCTTTAAGCAAAGATCTCTGTTTCCAGGAAAGTACTTACACATCTGCTTCACTCCACTGACTTTAAACCTGAAGCAGTATGAAAGTCTACCTGATTCGGTGAATTGGCTAGGATTCACAGATTTTGTATGTCATATGACCACTATGATCCTGAAAACTGTCCTAGTCCAACAAGAGTATTATTTATTTAAAACAAATTACCTAATTTTTAGCGAAACAGGTTTTGCGCCTGTAGTCGTTTCACATGGCACAGTTCGTATGGTAGCTCAGGAAAATTCTGCTTGCATTAAGGTGGAAAGGTCTGCAAATGTATCACATTGCTTTCTTGAAGAAGCTTCCTTTTAAATGAAAGGTTTTTTACTTTATGTCTACAGAGTCTGGGCAACTCTGAACTGCACAACTGTTTGTTTTACTATGAAGTTCTAAATATATCACTTGCAAATTAATTTAAAATGTACTTATTTTTAACTCTTGGTTTATTATCCTCCTTGCTTCACTGACAAAGCTTACAGATGCTGTCTTAGCATTTCAGTGTACATGGGACGACAATTTACTGAATGAGCTGATGAAAAATCCCAAATAGAGTAATTTAGTGTCATTTTCATTAGGTCTGTTTAGACAGTTTAAATTATACAACCCTGATGTCATGCCAGTGATGGCCTTCATCTACATCAAGCAAATATGAGGGACAGTGCTTTTTTTCAAGAACATTTGATTGAGTTAATCCCCTCAGCAGAGTCATACGAAATCATGACTTGCCTACTAAAGTTCATATTAGCTCACCCTAATTAATGTCAGAGGAGATCATGCATTTTGGAATATGTTGCCAAAGCAAAGTTAAAAGAAGGACACATGAAATGCAGTGTGTGGATGGATCTGGGTGTTTATCATGAAATAAAAGGTAAATCTGGCAGGCTGCGACTGAAACAAATAATAGCATTCCTAATAGTTTCTGACTTGACTCTTAGCAATGGATGATAAAGAATATTAAAATATAACTTACTTGCTCATAGTCTATTTCTGTGTGAAAATCTTATACCAACTTTTTTTGCTTCTTGGAAAATGAAAAATAAAAAAACCACAGTAGAAATTCAGAATGAGTTCCACTGATGCTTTTGTCTATAAGCAATATTACGTAATGCAATACTCCAGCTCTGTTTGTTGCTAGAACAGTGCCTTTTGTGGCTATTTGTTAACTACTAGCCACGGAATGAATCTTCCTTTAATGACTGTGTTCAGTCTTCATCTAGAGCGTCCTAACTTTCTTTCTCTATATAATGTCTGTGGTGATGTAAGCATGATGCATATTCTTCTAGTGTGATTAAGAACTTACATTTTTTCTAGAATGCTATTTTTGTTATGTTCTGACATTTTCTTTAATTCTGCATTTTGGATACTTGAATCAGATGCGAGGTTTAAAGCACAGTTTTCACCTAGGAATGCTATTTCTAAATTGACATAATGTTAAACTGATTTTGCAAGTTCTACTCCTAACTGCAAGGGCATAATTGCAGTCACTCCTCTAAGAGGGGAGTTAACACGGCATTTAGAGCACTGTGCCTGGGAGCAGGATTTGCTGCAAAATGCTTGTATACAAGCAGCTGGCGACTTTTGTAGGTCTCTGGGTAAGTATTCAAGGGCCTGTACAAATAACTGCAAAAGTTAGTCTGGGGACAAGGATTTATGACTCAATCCTTCAATTTTACACATGTGCAATTCCAGAGTGGCATCCCTTGCAGACGGGCGGCATGATCAGCTTCTCGGGGTCTTCCTGGGCACATCGTCCCAGGACTGTTAGCTAGGGAGCTTCATTGCTTACACAGACTCAAAACCCCTCCTTGGGGCTGCAGGGCCAACTGAGACAACTAGATTAAAGTCTACACAGATGTTCTTATCCATTGAAAAAGCTCATTCTGGCTCAACTGGCAAATAAGCAGCAGTGGTCCCTAGCAGCCGCCAGTCGCTGAAAAGGCACAGAAGATAAGCCGCAGTTATCCCGGGACTGACCTATGCACACATTTTCATCGTCCAGCTCTGCAGAGGCATTTCTGAAGTAGCCCAGCCTGCATAACTCACAGTGCTGACCTCTAGTGTTGTGCTTACAGCTCACGCAAATGACTGTATTGAGCAGCTCGATGTAACTGCACCGGTTGGAGTGGCCGAAGCATTCACAGTCTTTCAAGGAAGAACAGAAATGTATACAAAATGTATACAGCAGCAGAGTAATAGCACATTACATGCTTAGTAAAAATGAATTATGAATAGAAGTATGAATGAATGGCACAGACATGTTAATCAATGTAACATGGACAACAGCAGATGTTTATCTGCAATGGAAGTGAGCTCTGTTTCAGGCAGGTTAGAGCGACCCGACAACCACGGCATGGCGTTGGAGGTTGGCTGCAGTTGGCAGACCTGATGGAACTGAAGCATTTGCAGTTGTAAACCTTTCAAGGCTACAGGAGGCTTGGTTTCTACTGATACAAATGCACAGCTTTTTGCACATTTGAGGTGGGTATAAATCAAGACACAGGCAAAACTTCCTCATATTAAAAATACTAAATATGGTTGACAAAACTGTAAAACTTAAGCATACTTAAATCCACAACTATATATAAAGTAAAAAAGCTTTGTTTTGGCATAAGTGCTGTGTATTCACAACTACTGCTGAACTCAGGGGGTACGGTAAGTGATAGGCACCTGTGGGAACCAAACTGTTTTAGGACCTCCTAAACAGCCTCAAGTTTGACAATTTTGGCCAGCACCTTCTGAAACAATTAAGAGAGAAGAAAAGGAAGGAACAGAGGTGTTATTTAAGTGCCATTTCTACTATAGTTCTGAGGCAAACATGACCCATTTTTAAACTGAGAGGAAAAAGCAATTGGGCCAGAAAAGATCTTGAAAATTCTGAAATGTTTATATTGAATAGAAAGCATGTTTATTGTAGCCATCTGAAATGCAGGCTGCATGACAGCCACTTTTAAAGAAACCTTTTGTTACACATAGAATGCTAGTGCTTCTTATAATTTTTCTAATCACAAACAATGAGTGGCTTTATGCAAGTAGAAATTAGAAAATTATATCATCATGTAAGACACTCCTATGCCTTGTGATGAAAGCTTGTGCAAGTCCAATCTCATCTCTGAGATTATGAGCCCAGAATGAATGCAGGAAAGGTTATTAGCATGATCCTATTTAAAAAGTGAAAACAGGATAATTTGGTTTGTTTAAGTCTACAGAACTGAAGACTGCAAGGAGATATAACTGTGGGATATAAATACATCAAGGAGATAGCCTTTTGCCTTCCTAGGTGAGTATCTGAGCTAATGGATAATACTGGCACAAGAACAAATGGGTAACAAATGGGTTAAATGGCCATTGAGAAATTTCAGCTGGAAATTAGGAGACAGTTACCTAGCCATTAGGGCGCTGAGGTTCTGGAACACACTTCCAATTCGTTGCAAAAACACTGGTGGTTTAACAATGCAGTTTGATAAACTGGTGAAAGAGATTATGATACGTTTCCTGCAGTAATGGAACAGTGGGTGCAGTGACTGGGAAGGGCTTCCAGGGTCTATGAAGTTAACTTAGCCTCCTATTAGATAAAGCTGTGCAAGAGTGTGTAAAATGCTTCCATAAATGAGAGGGGCCAAGTCCCCTGTGCTACTTTTCCTGTGGTACATTGCTTATTATGCTGGGGTGTCAAATGAGTCTCCTGATTGTTGGCTTGGGACTTCAGATATAATATGAGTGCCCGTTTTTATCTTTATAAAGTAATACCAGTACATGTTTCTGAGTTACGCACAACTAATACATATATATTTTTGCTGTCGTCTGACAGACAGCAGCAGATTGTAAATAGACTGCATCTTTTCTCGTACTGTACAGTTTTTAGCACAACGTGCATTCCAATCTTGAGAGCTGCCTTTCTGCTGCCAGAAAACGTTAATTCAATTTGCATACACAGTTTATATAGCCAGATACTTGTCCGCTTCAATGTTATTCAGCTAAACCAATGTTTTGTGGTTCATGTGAGCCTGATAATTTTGACACCTCTATCTGCTGGAGTTCAGTACAATGTATATGCACTGCCTAGAACAACGATACGAGGATTCTTGACTGATCGTATTCGTGGACCATCTCTAAGCATCTTAATTCAATTTCTAACTTGAAAAAAATGTAACAGTAGCTACCAAATATAACTATAAAATAAAGTGATAGCTCACTGGCATGCATTTGCAGAAGCAATTTATTTTAGTAATAGTTTACTTCTGTCACTAACTTGGTTTAAGTTGGTTTTGACTATTAACGATGTAACTAGACTTTGTCAGACCTAGGGGTATCAGTCTCAACGTGTTACCACTTGACACAATGCAGTGGGAAGGAAAAAAGTGTTAATGTCTCTCTTGTCTTGTACAGCACCTCAGCCAGCTGCCCGGCAGCTCTCCTCCACTAGCATATCCATTTTGCTCAAGTGAGAACTGCCTGTGTGGGGCAGAGGTATCATGTCTAAAAGTGGAAACTAGCGCAGGCAAACAGGAGTCACAGTGAAAATTGTAACAATGCTGTTTTAATGTGCTTTATTTTTAAACTAAGACAGACTGGTTGGTGATAAGCAATCCCATCGTTCTGAATCTCAGATTCAGCAGTGACTTTCTCTTAGTATCTCTGCTCTGACAAAGGCCCTGTTTGCAGCTACCATTACACAATTTGTCTTGGTGAGAAGAAAATACTGTGATGATAGGTTCATCAGACTAGTGGCTACCCATAATCATACAGCAGGTAAATTTAGAGGAAATAATTCACCTTGTTTTTCCAAACAGTAACAGGCAGCAGAATAACATTACATTTTTATGTTACAAAAATATGTAGACTGTAAAGAAGTGACAGTAAATCAGACTATGCTAGATCATCTTGTATGTTTAAAATAACAGAAAGAAATTGAGACCATTCTGTGAATGAATAACTGCATTACACGCACTCTGAAATTGTAGTGTGACCTTCACTGCTACTGCAACACATCATTAGCCATTACAAAAGCATGAGAAACAAAGCTGCAGGTAAAGTAATTTACTGCTATAACAGGGCTTACTCCAAGCTATGATTTGGACTAAGCATCTAATATTTAAAAAGGTTCGCCTTGATGTACATACATACTCTTAAACATATGCAGAAGGACTATACTGGTTCAGACGTGGCTCGTCGATAGATATTAAAGGTAAACAAAGAGACCAATTCTTATGCTTGGTTGCCTTCACATGGGTACTGCTCTTTTGTGCTGTGTGAAAGAAACAGCCTTTTTTCTTAAAGTTAATGTATGCTAAGATTTACAAAAAGTGCTGGACTCTCGATCTTCAGACGAGAGTCTGAAGTAAATGCTTTTCGTAGTAAATGCTACGTGGTATAGAAAACAAAAACAGTTAACTCAGGAACAGTCAAACAGCTGATTAAAGATAGCAATGGTGCAAAGGAAAAAACTGTCATGACATGTAACTAATGTTGCTTTGTTATTAAATCAAAATTTTGCTAATACAATAATATGAACTTATTTTGCCTGTTGTTATTGGCTTAAACAGTGAATAATTTTTACATCCCTCTAGCTTTATAAAAGTGATTTATATAACAAAAGCTATGGAAAGGGTCGTCATATGAACAAACGGGAAGTATTTTCTCTGCTGTTTACATGAGGCGTTACCCTAAACCAGTCAAATCTAACATGTTGAATTGCGTTCAGCATTGCCGCTGGGAATCTAAAACTTGTCAACGCTGTACGGACTTCCTAGCTGATCATGTGATTCTTCCTGACCAGCACAGAAAGACCAGAAAGTAGACTGCTAATCAGAACTGTCAGAAGCACAACTTAGTTTTTCTGTCTAGGAGCCCAACGACTTTCAATCATTGGCCAATCACTGAGAAAGATGGGGGGAAAAGTGGCAAAAGTCAGGTTGCGAATGGTTTAATGACAACAAAATGTCAAGAGCTTACAGTGCTGGAAAATGCTGCTTTCATTTCCTAGTATCACATGTCAAAGATATGGATAAACGGGAGACAGTTTTTAAGCTGAATAACAATACACGTAAGTGGTTTGGAAAATAAAACCTCAGAGGAAGGGTAAAGATAGCCAGGTATGTTTAATGTGAAGAAGTGATAGCCAGGTGAGATTTGATAGCTATCTCTGGTGGTTCAGGAACTGAATTGACTGTTTGACTGTATGAGCCTTTAAAGGTGATTTCCCATGCAATGATTCTACTGCAACAATCCTGATTCTGTTGTACAAAGCAAAATAAAACTACCTGTTGAAGGATACTCCTAGAAAGGTTGCTCATTAATTTTTTTGTTTCTGTAAATTGAACATTCCTTTCTTTCCTTTGTAATGCTACGCATTTACGCTTTTGAGAGGATATGTTATAGTGCTGTAGGAATTAGGTTCAGCTCAAGCTTCAGCCAGAACCAATAAAACGGTCACATGAAATGATGGTAGACACACATGGAAGGGAAACATAATGTTTAAATTAAGACACTCAATAGGTAATGCATGAGACAGCTATGAGTATCATTTTCTAATTAAAAGCACAAAGAATATTTCAAGAAAAGTGCATTCAAAAATAAAGGACTTTTTTTTTTGTCATTTTCTGACAATTCTGTGTTTCTCTTCTATACACTAACAAAAGTGTATATGTTTCTCTTCTATACAGTAACAAAAGGAGACTTTCATCATAACCTTAGAAATAACCTGCTTTGTAACAAACAGTATGGCTCATTATCATGATCTCATCAAGTGGGTCAAACTAAGTTCAAATATTTGTTAATATCCCTGTTCCTTAGTAACATTATTTCACGAATAATGAGATATTCACAATAGCTGCTGAAAGACAAAACATTTTATACATAATCTTTACAGATAAATTGATGAGAAAAAACAATGAGAAGTTCTCAGCACGCGTGAGAGAGTTCAGACTGTGAATGATAGATATGCAAATGAAACAGGTTGCCTATAAGTCACCGAGAGAATATTGGAATCCTTCATTATGCCCATGTAATTCCATTATTTTGATAAAACACTGAAGTATCAGCTCAAAATGTAATGCCTACATTTGGAATTTGCACACTATTACAAGAAAATGAAGATGTAAGGCACACTTACAATCCATTAAAAGATGTAGCTATATATACCCTCCATGGCATTTACAGCTAATTCTTGAGGATATGGGCAATTGATGTTGTATATATTTTTTGCCCTCAACTAATCTGCTTATGTTTCCTCTTTTACAATTTATGTGTATTAGTGAGGAAAACAAGTCTCTAGCAAAGGTTTGCTTTCTAGGCAACAATGTGAACGGTCATATTCTTATATTTAATTCTTTTAAAAACAAATGCCATGTTACTTTATATGCCAGCAGTGATTATCTGGGAAGCATGTTTACTATTTTTTTGTATGGCTGTGTTTGCGTGACTTAATGCTTCTGTTAATAAGCACGCCCCACCAGTAAGCTGATAGGTACACTTCACAGCTATTCCAGATTCATACAGTGCAATGTTTTCACACACATAACACTATGAAATCACTGTATGAATCCAAGAATTCCTACCTCTCTTGTGATTTGCAACTTGAACAGAAGAAACAGTTGACAAAGCTAATTTGGGAGCAACTGGATAGGTAATAAAATGAACAGTACATTAGAAAAAGTATCAAATAGGAGCAAATCAAAAGCTTAAAATAAACTTCTTTATTTACTAACTTTTTAATTAGCTTTAATAATAGTTCTTGTTTTGTATGGAAAGGCTGATAATTAGAGGAAAATGGGTTATACACTAACCAGAGCAGTATACAAACGGTTTTATTAAGTTTACATGCATATATGTTCTGGCCTAATGGCATAAAACAAGCAACAATAAAATAATACTAGATATAGGCAGATTTCTATAATTATCTTCTTCATATGCTATACTTGCCCTGAAGTATTTAATCTGCAATAGATGTTTAACACTGTAATAACATGTTGCAAATGTGTAATCTGAGCAGAAATGCTTTTAAGTTTTTGTGTTTTGTGCTCCCCTAATAAAATGTCAAAACCAAATCAACTAAAGTTGTCTCTCTTTTTTGGGAAGAAACACTGCATAATCTTGTACTGTTTGAGATGTATTGCGCAATGAAGTTAAGTCTTAGACCTCAAGCAGTATAATTTGTTAAATTATGAAATCCATTAGAAATGCTAAGCGCCATTTTACTGGAGATGTTTTGATTTTAAATTCCTGTGAATAATGTGGGCTAATCTTTGCAGAGAGCAGTCTATATTTTTTTGTTTGTTTAAGGAGCACATGCTAAAGCTTGGAAAATATAATACGGGCTAAACGAAAGGCATTAGAATGCTAAGTATCATTTAATCAAGGATATTTAATTTAAAAAGTATGTGAATAATGCAAACTAGTGTACTTTGCTAATCTTCATGGAGAACAGAAGAGCAGTAATCAATTAGTACTTTTTTCTTTCGGAACATATAGAAACTTGCAAATATAACATTAGGTTTTATATGCATGTGCACGTTTCTCTCAATTTGGTCATTGTAAACAATGGCTAAAACATGTGGTCCTTCCCAGGTAGCTCCGCAACAGACTGCTAACACATTTTGTTCAGTTTAGTAGCTATTTTCTAGATCATCTTTTCATTCATTTCCTTCTCATCTGTTTTTGTTTTAGCATAAAAAGGGCATCCTTTGAATAGTCACAGCAAGCCATAGGCCAGACTTCTGCAAAGATTTCTGGGAGGGAATGGTTGCTGGGGCAGTAAATAAGGAGATCAAAGGACATTATTTTTTTATAATGAACAATCATTTTGAAATGTGCAGTACAGATTAATACAACATCAAATAACATAGCATTTTACTTTTAGTCATCTTAAGTCAGTCTGCCCCTTTCAATGATAATCATCATGCCACAATCGGTCAATAATTTTTTATGTGGCGCTTGAATTCTAGAAAAGTATGAGCCTGTCCTGCAGAGAACGTGCTTGTATTGTGTACAGAGTGCACATGGGGAAATACCACTCAGTTCACTCAGGAAAACAAAGTGGAAGCAAGACATTAAGAAATGGGTTTGACGTAGACAATGGAAAAATTTCTCACTCAAAACTCTTGAAACTTACTCATAATACAGATTGTGCTGTCTGTACAAGTCCAGCATTCTCTAGGGTCGTCTATTAAACTTAATGTCTATCAATCCTTTTAACTTTTGTGTCTACTTTTCCAGACTTTTTGCAGCGAGGTTGTGCATAATCTGTGTGTTGGAGGAATCCCTTTTCAGGTAAGATTTGTTTTATGGTATGTTTTCTGGCAGAATAGCGTTACTTAGGACCAAAAGAAAAATTAGTTGGATTGTTATTATTTTTGTCATCATGTGGGATTCTTTGAAAGGAATTTCAGTAAATTTATACCACTAGGAATTTTACAGCATCCTACCTTGATTTGGTTTAGAAACCTCAAGGGAAGAAATATTCGGCCAAATCCTATCAAACTTTGGAGGATCTGCATGCATCAGGAAAAATCAGGATTTGTTATTTACATCTGTGACATTGTTCTAAACAGGCAAGCATATGGACAGAGACACAGATTACAAACATCCGTTACTGGACTAGTCCATGTCACACTTGAACAGTACATAACTTCACACTGAACAAGAAAACAAGCAATTGATGATTCCCAAAACACTGAATGGACATAAAATATTGTGTGTAACAGGTTATCTTGCACAGTTTAAAACATCAGATTTGTTGACAAGAAGATATCCTAGACCAATATATACGGTTCTAAAACTAGGAACAAATTAGGAACCTTTTATTCATGTTTTTATGTTAATCTCCTCCGTGGCAATAAGGTGACAATATCCAGACAAATACAAATTTCTTACCAAAGACACACATCTTACTGTAGCATCCTCTTTCAGGGAATTTTGACTGGATTATTATTCTGTTATCAGAAAAAAATATATTTACCAGTGGAGTGAACTTTTTCTTTCACTCTCAGACTGTGCTGTATCTGTTTTATACCACCTCTATTGATATATTATACAGCTTTTTTTTTTTTTTTTAAAGAAACAGAATGTCTACATTTCTTAAAGCCCCTAATGCATCACCTACGTGTAGAAGCACTTTTTCTGCAGAAGAAGTCAGGTCTCTAGAGTTTCTTTTCCTTTGGTCAATGCATTTTTTTTGGGGGGGGGGGGGGGTAGTGGAGAGTGACTTCCCTTAGCAGGAGGGTGATGGGTGTTGGAGCTGAGAGTAGTGAAGGGGGTGAGGGAAAACTTTTCTTTGGGCCCAGATCTGGGAAATCAGTAATGTTATATTCTACTTTATCTGTCATGATCGTCTCCCTGTTCACTGGCAGGTCCCATCTGCCTTGCTTTTAACATCAGATTTGGACCATATTTTTGTCATCTTCTGAGAGTATTGTAGCAGTTGCTTCCTTTACTCTGAGCTGAAGAGAATGTTCCTTAATTGTTATATCAGCCTACATAGCAATGCTGTTAGTAGGGAGAGATGCTTTTTCATTTCTATATACACGGAACTCAGCTGGGTAGCGAAGTAGCCTGCAGTTGTCTGCAGATGCAGCTTGGCTGGCTTCAAGGATCTAGGCTGGCAGGTCTTTTTGAAGAAGGTCTATTTCACCGTTATAACAGACAGTCTTAGCAAAGACCTCCGGGGATGCTAACAAAAAAAAGACTGGGGCTTCAAACGTCTGATCTGGAAGGAAGGAAGACATGATCCTTTCCCTAGTATCTTCTGACCCATTTGTGAAAGGTGAATAGAAACTGGCTGAGTGGGGATGAATGACCCAAAAGTCCTCCCACACAGAGAGGAACAATTCAAGGAAAGCATGATGACATAGACTGTGTCATTTACTGCTAGGTAGTCTTCTGTAGTTGAATAAGTTAAGTTGTGATCTAACTACATCACATTCTTTGTGTTTTTGTGCTTTTTTGTTATCAGCCAAGAAATTGGAGCCCCCTCCCCCACCCCTAAAGGGCAAGTTTGGTAGAGTCTCAAACAGTGTATGTCTTGATTAGAAATAACCCACCTCTACTGATCAGATCCACCAATTCACACACATAGGAAGTGCAAACATAGTCAAAGGTATCTAAAAGCCATCCTTAACTGAGGTAGACCGCTAGACCTAGCACACTTTGTGAGACTGTAATTCTATGCACCTCAGAGATCCCCTTCATTTTCCTCCTGAAACACTGACTGACTAATTATCGTAAAGGAGCTTCAAACGCACAAGGCCAACCACTTACTTGCACAATTAATTCCTTGGTAAAGTTTTGGGATCGCTTAGGCTCGACCTAAAGCTTTTAAAGGGATCGGACCTCAGAGAATACATATACAAATTATGAATGAAAAAGGAAAAGCAGTCTTCATTGATTACATTGCCCTGCTGTCCCTTAAGCCTCTTCCTCTTTAACCACAGTGCAATATCACAGCTGTTGCAGAAAACTTATTATGTTTCAGATAGGAGCTTCTAATGTCATACTTCTTTTCTTGAATTCTGTGTGCTGTACCTGCTCCCCAAAATTCACATGCATAATGGGGATCTTCAATTGAAATGGCCTACGTATTACCAGAAGTAAAAGTAAGTGTCAAAACTCCGTGATGCTTTAGGACTAACCCTCTGGAATATCTGTCATTTAATAAACTGTAGGCTCTATACCATAATCAGATAAACTATAATAGATAGATAAACTACAGATAGATAAACTATAACTGATAGGCTATAATCAGATTTATTTTTATTTTGATAATGATTTCCTCAAGTAAACTCATCTCATCCGAATAAAATTACTAGTTGTGTGGCAGAAAATGTCTTACATATTTCTTAAAAATCCTATAAATGCTATAGATCTGTGCTAATTTTAGCAAACTTACTTAAAATGAGGATTATGGCTTGCTCTAAAAAACCCTAAAACTTCTCTGAGCCTTTAAATTAGATTATATTGAGCAGAGTTTGTTAATGGGCATCCAAGACAATGAAAAGGATATTTATTGTGCCTGAAGACTACCAGTTAAGTGTTATTGGGTTCCAGATAAATATAGCCATCTTAGAAGGGACTTCTGGAAGTCATTTGGTCCACCCCTGCTCGTAAGCAGGGTCAACTTCAAAGTTAAATCAGGTTGTGCAGGGTCATATCCAGCTGAGCGAGCTGACATCTCCAGTACCTCTGGGCTACTTGGTAATGCAGTTAATGCCCCTGGAGACTTAATTTTTCTATATTTCTTGCACTTTTTCTTGAAAATTTTTGAGTCTCTTAATCATTGGATGATTTTTTTTCCTCATATCCTTGCTCATGGAATGTATTATCTCCAAGATTATAGTATAGGCCAATAAAGGCCTTTGTTTTTATCTTTAACATTTTATTTCTTTTTCTTTATGGAGATGACTTTAAATGCCTTATCTAAAAAGGTATGTGAGACTTCCAAGTCAAGAATGTTGACTGTCATTCCCACAAGTATATTGGAGCAGATGAGTCATCCTTTGAGCAGACATCAGTAAGATTCATTTAGCAGCTAGTTATTCTTTTATAGCAATCTGTGAAAATATTTCTAGTCCTCAGTGATTATCACTAAAGGTTTTATCTTTAGAGAAATTGACTAAACAAACTAAGCTTTTCCGGAACAGCTCCATGTATGGACACAATTATTAAAAATAATTAAATATAAGAATAATTAATTGTGCATTAGGTGTTCTAAAATATACACTAGATCAATCTTCAAAAGATACTACTCCAATGTAATATATTTTATGATAGTTATTCTGGATAGACAAGGTTACAGAATTGTGAAAGAGTGTCAGAAAGTACATTTTTAGTGTATTTTTTAAAAATAAAGATGTTGAAGACTTAAGAGTACAGATACGTAAGATATATGACTCAGCAGAAAATCAGATAATGCATTTCAAATTTGCGTTGGAAATTGCTGCATTCCTAGTTAATATTGTTCCAAATCCAATCATTGGCAGAAAGTAACTTCTGGAAAAACCTTATGTTCGTGAAGTACGGAGAAACTGACTGTATGATTTTTATTAGATGAATGATAATTTCTTCCCCCCGCAATGCCCTTTTTGGATATATAGTATCAGAATTACCTATGATATTAAATGAAGATATACATCTACTGGAATTGTAATCTGCATCATGTGCTACATCACGGTTTCAAATTGGGGAAATAACTGAAATGAACTGGTAGTTTCAGCTTGATTCCAACCAGACATCTGCATGTGAAAAAAACTGTCATGATGTTGGCAGAAATTAATCAGCACTTTGTTGGTTTCTCACTCCAGCCAAGCACTGAGCTGGCAGGAAGATTAAAACGTATTCCCAGAGAGAGGCGCTTTCCTTCCATAAGAGAGAGCGCTGTGGATGGAGTGGATGAAGATTACTCTACTGTGGTGTGTGCGTTCTCGGACAGACTAGAATATTTTCATCTCCTAAACTGTTTAAGCTGACACCTTCCACTAACAATGCATTTGCTGAAAAATGCTACTAATAAATCAGTAAGTCTTGAGCAATGCTCCCTCTAATAATAGATGGGAAGCACTTGTGATGACTGCTATCATTATTTATTCACATTATAATAACAACAAGGAATCCTAGCCAGGGACTCTGTTCAAGAAGTTCTTAACTTTCCTGCAACTTTTATTTAAAATACAGAAAAGTATTTTAAAAACTGTCAGTGTAATTTTCATCTTTCTGGTAGAAGTCCAAGTTTCTAGTCAGAGAAGACTGTCCTTCCCATTGCCTGTTTAGACCCTGAGTAATTGAGTTAAGAATTTTTTCTTCCAAACATGTAGAAATCTGCTCTGCTGAGCATAAGGGAGTCACACATATGACAGAGTTTTTATGTGTTACTATTAGGCAGACAATTAAGAATGATAAAATATAGTTCTCAAATCAGTGGCAGATTTAATAACTGCTGAAATAATTGGATGTATTTATATCAAATGATATTTTAGCACTTTTTGCAAATATTAGACTCCTGTTATTACAGCATTTCTACCTTATTAGATCTGTTTCAAGTCATAATAATCTACCTCATGTAAATTTATTTTTTAGCACTTTCATAACACTGCAAATCTAGCTCATCAAAAGATGTGAAGAAATGCTGAAAGAGTTAAAAACAGAAAAATCTCTCCCCCTTTATTTATAGAGTTTTAAAAAAAGAATGGGGACAATGTTAGTCAATTTTTTTTTTTGGGGAGGGGGGAGCAATGTAGGAAGTTTCATACCTGTTCCTTTGAAGAAAGGAGAATTCTGCATAAATGTGAAGATGTGGTGGTTTTATGGCAGCTCCTCAACCATAACAGCTTTTACAACTGTTGGAAGAATTTGAATGGAATTAGTCCTTTGGTTTTCCAGTTGTTTTCTTAGAGTAGAAGAAAGCAATCTTTTTAGATGTGTTTAAAAAAAAAATCCAATGATCCAGCTCTGGAAATTTTCTAGGTATCAAAAAAAATCCACTGATTTTAATAAGTGTGTTGACTAGTATGTTTCAAACTAACAAGGATTGAAGGAATATTCTTCAATTATAAGTATTTCCAGTAAAGTAATTAAAAAAAAAAAGTACAATGAATTCAGTCTTTTGGGGAAATAAATATTTTAGGTACTTTCTAATGGAAAAACAAATTATTCTCTTGATAGTTTTTTTCTTTCATTGGTTCAGCTTTTTCCTACAAAGACACGGAAGTTTGCAGTTTAGTGAGTGAACTAGGGTTATCAAACTGGAATGCACAGCTGATGAAGAAAACTAAATAAAGACCTGATTTAGAAATTAGAATGCTGATGTGAAGACCTCCTTCTTCCCTTAAGCTTTAATCAGTAAACTGATCATGTGTCTAAAGGAGAGCAAAAAAAAAAAAAAAAGAAAAAATAGGAGGGAAGAAAAAATAAAGAAGTGCCTAGAAAATATTTTTCTTTCAGTAATTTCTATCCAAGCTTTAAAGGTATCAGATCTTTAAATACCTTTAAGGATCAGATCTGCTCTGTACAAACTTTTCTGAGTAACTGTAGCTAAACTTGGATATTGCAAATGCAATGTGTTTTGCACAGCTACCATGGTGCATATTGAAATGTTGCAATCTTATTTTTTATTTCCCATGTATTACAGTAAATTAAAAAAAGCACTGAAAAGACAATTTGACAGATACATTGGTTTTCAAAGTAACCGAAGATGATGAAGATAAATCTTGGGATGAAAAATGAGAAACAGTACTAAACTGCCACTGGCCATGTCTACTAAACTGGTGAGAATGGCTCTTCATATCTGGTAAAATTGGTGGATCTGGCAAAACCAAACTTAAAAAAACCAAAGGCTCCTGCAAGCCCCAATGCAACAACCTATCAGTATTTTCTTCAGGAATGTTGGTGGTTTGTGACCCTTCACCAGAGATCACTCCACAAAGCAGATTTCTGTTCAGTGCTGGGGATCAGCTCACTTGCACTGCCTACTGAACTTCAAGAAGGTTATTCAAGAGTGAAATCCTATTTATACAGAAGAAAAATAGTTTTGTTACGAATCCTACCAGGTAAATAACTATATATAAATAACTCACTTTTTTTTTTAATTTGGAATGTTAAATTTTCTTTCAGATCTGATGTTCAAATGAATGCGTTATACCACATACCCTATCAATATTTTTTTCAGCTAGTGATTTTTAAATATCGTAGAAGATGTAATTGTTAAAGTAAAAAAGTGAAAAAGTTAAAGTGAAAAAAAATTAGAGGGTTTGGACGAATTAAAGGAAGGACAACAATCTATCTGTTACTCTAACCTAACTATCTGTTATTTAGACTCTAATCTATCTATCTGTTACTTTCTTGACATTATAATCAGTTACTCAGATAAGGTGATTGTCTTAGACAGGGTGACTGATTAACAGTATTATTTATTCACAAATCAAATTTGGACAAAACTGAACTTAAATCAGAGTATATTGCCACTGTGTCCAAAACAATATATATACACAGTCTGAAGATACTATTTAAATGTTTTGACGGAGAAAAACAACTTAATGGTCTCTTAATCATACAGCTCTCTCTGTAAAACTTGACCTCAGGTAATAATAGAGAAGAAACAATATAACACTTAGTTATGAATGTTTATCTCCTACTGACATATGTGGGCGTTACATATATACTCTGGTCCACAGTTTGGCATTGTAATGGCTTTGACCCTGCAACTGTAAAGTTAATGAGAGAACATCTCAAGTGCTGCAGGAGTGCAAAGTCAGGTCCAAAATACTTCCAGTGATATAAAAAAAACCTTGAAACTTTGTTATTTTTTCTCAAAACGTTTGGAGATATATATTTACCACATTAAAAATTCTATAACAAACATGTAAAACAAATACAATTTCACTCATCCTAACGCTATTGCCATTCCTGAAAAATACCTACCAGATCTTTCAAGGTTAAGAAACCAATCAAATAAAAGAAAGCCCATTCAATCTTTTTTTTACTTTTGTGTCTTGCATTCATTGTCATTTCAAAAAAAAAAAAAACAAAGTTCTCTTAATTTGAAATTGGCTATAAAGAAGAACAAAAACATCCAGAACAAAGCAGAACATACCATTTGATTATCTTGATTGCATCTTGCACTTGGTTGTACGGTCTGTCTCTAAACTCTGACTCATCTGCTACCAGCAGGCTTTAAGGTGATAATCACCCACACAGAGCTATTTGCACATCATGTCAATCCTATCCCATATCTAATTATACCCTTTATAACTAACTGCTTAGCATAATTAGTGGAATTATGCTTTACAGGAATAAAGATAGAAGCTATAGGTTAGAAGATTAAAGCTTTTTGAATGCATACATGTACAAACTAGTAACTGGTATTTGGTTGCAATAATGAACATTTAGATGCATTGGCCTACATAAAATTGTACAGTGATTATTTATAGCAAGTAAGCTAATGTAGTTTGCAGAATATTTACATACTGTATGTAGACATTGCTGATCATAAAAGCTGAAAAATTATGAAATGGTTTTGGGACTCATTAATTGCTAACACTCTCACCAGTATTTTTCCAGACATGGCTGAAAAATGCTGAAAGGACCAGCATTGGAATCAAGAATGCTGGAAATGATCAGAGAACCTATTATTCAACTGATAGACAACAGCAGGTACAAATGACCTTAATGGGAAAGCTCTGATGTAATTATTTTTCTAGATGATCAGAAAGGATGTTTACTTAATGACCACTCTTTCTTTGTGTTCAGATTTTATGATGTGCTGCTTTAATACAAGATCCTCTGAGGTTAAAAAAAAAACCCCAAAACCCAAAACAAACAAAAAACCAAACAGAATGATACATGTGCACACAGGTAAGTGTATTTTTATTTTTCTTTGGGCATGCTCGGTTTTTGTTTTAAAAGTGTTAGATGAACATCTGTTTGAAGTGGCATCTTCTTTATATGCTGGCAGTTTAGTGTTCACTTCCCTCCACTCCCCCATATACGCTAGGAAAAGCTTGTAGCACACGAAAGCCAATACCCCCACATTAGTGTTTGCTGCCAGGCAAAATAAAAGCGAAACTGCATCTCCTGAGAATAACTTCCTGTCCCCAGATGGGAAAAAAATCTACTGATATGAACACAAACATTGTATTAGCATAGACAAAAGAAGAAATCATGCAAAATCCATTAAAGCAGCCACAACTAATTCGCCTTGTTTGTTTTTATGTATTAATTATAATTCTGCTAAATTCTTTTAGAGACCAGCATCAATCTATGGGTTCTATCCTTGTTTAATGATAATTCTGCTATTCCTATCCTATAGAAAATATGTTCAGAACATTATGCAAGTAAAGCTTTTTTTCCCCAAGCTATTTTTAAGAAAAAACAACTGAAAAGCCAAGCAGAATAGTCAGTATGTACTTGTGCTCATGAAGAGAGACTCGTACTTCATCCTTTCCATGTAGGCAAATAAATTTGTTGAATTCTACCACATATTACTCCAAGACATTTAAAGCAGATTTAAAGTAACGCATAGGCTTGCAGTAACTCTTGTATTTCCTATGGATGTTAAACAGATTTTTCTCCATTTTTAATAGATAAATAGTGCTAATCACCCCAGTGTAAAATTCAAAGAGGTCAACAGTGCATCCTTTCAGGTCACCATTGTTTAAAAGATACTTGAGTTTCCCTATTAAGTTTTCAAAGGCCAACATCTGCTGATGCTCAGAAATGGTGGATGTGGTGACGAAGGTTGTATGGCGTGTAAAGTGAAAACACAACCATATAGTCCATGCAACACAGTACTAAGAAACTATAGCACTAAGAAACTCCAAAGAGCTATTTTCCCATTTATCCCATTTCTGTTATCAACGGCAGGAGTACTCCTGATAACAATAGCATAAACTGTATTTTACTGTCTTTTGTTTAGTTCATCATTTGATTATAAAATAGATGTGTAAATACAAGATTTTGAAAGTAGTACATCCCTGCACATTTGCAGTCATGCAAATGTCAAAGCAGATACTAAAGCAGAAAAATTACATTATTACAATTGAAGGCTTTCATCTGCAAGTTATTGTCATTGATGCTGTTTCACTATTTAAAGCTGCAAAACAGATGCCATGGCATTCATTTGGTAACACTACTCTCATTTACAAGGAGGCTAGTTTTGATGCCATTTAACTTGCTGTCTAGAGTTTACAAATCAGCGCCTATTCATAAGCTTAAGTAACCTGAGCTGATTTATAAATTGACACACCTGACCATGCATCATAAGAAGCAAGGCAGTTTTATCCAAATTATAAGAAGCTTTTCAGCTGGATATCAGATATTGCAAATCATATTTTACCACTATGATATTTTATCATTGTGATAGTTCTGCTTTGCACAGAACTTCCAACAGATTCCAACAGATATGCTACATTTACTAAGCTGAAAAATGAAAAATATTTTTAATAAATTATTCCATTTGTTCTTTGAATATACATACCCTCACATACACACATGTTTAAACACACACACACGCGCGCGCATGAAAACTAATGTTTCTATACTTATCCATTATTAGCAAGCACTTTTTTGGGAAAATATACTGAACAAATATTTTCTTTAGAACAGTGTCTAAATTCTCTGTATAATAGTGAATTTTACAATATGCAGCTCTCATTTGCTGATCAAAACAGATCAGGAAATTGTGCTTGAAGGCAGACGTACTGTCATAAGAGACCTTCTCTCTGATCATGTAATATGGTTACATTTTAATGTAACAGAGGAAAGCCAATACATAGCCCCTTCACTGTAAAGCATATTTCAGAGAAACATTATCTACAACAGAAATGGATGTTGGGAAAATAGATCCAAGAAGCTGAATGACAATGCAAAACAATACTGTTTTTATTACTTACTACCAATACTGGAAATACTGGGTATACCTGTAGAGAAAGAAAGCAAAACATGTGTTGTTAGCTGTTTGCTTTAGTTGACTGAAGTATTAAATCTAAGAAACTGGAAACAATTTTCTCCTAATTTTCAGAATGTTATATCAATAAATAGTTAAAACTAAGCAATTGTCAATACATATCCAGACCCTTCTAAATGTAGAGCCTTTAGCTTCTTCAATATGAGACTGCAGGGACCACTAAAATGTATTGACAGATGGGTATTTCTGGGACTTACACCAGCTCTCTGAACTTCATGAATTTGTTCGGAACAGTTTTGTATTTGAACTAACCAGCCATTAGGTTTAATGCTCTGGATAAAAATATCACTCATGCATGATTATGCAGATCTCGGAAAATAATTTAACCAAGGGATAGATGCACTCCTAACTGCTTTGGCCAGCTGGTTAAATCAGCTGATACCTTCTGTTGCATTAACTGTATACAGCTATTATTTTTTTTCCTCTTTTACCTGGTGGTTATCTAAATTAAGATATGGAAAAGAAATGTAATTGAGCAAAATGATTTAATGCATTAGGTCATTCATGTTGATTAAACCTCTTACTGATTTTTTTTTTTTTTTTTTGCTTTCATTTCAAGCCCTATACTGAATTAACACAAGGAAAGCATTCCAGAGGCAGGTGAGATTTCTGGAATGGGTGGGTCTCCTGAGGATTAAAGCTTCTCTGTCAAATTAGCAATCCCATGTTACATGATGCAATCCCACATTTAGCTTCTGGTTTTGACTACCCCTGAAGGATGTGTGGCAGAGAAATATGGACATGAAATCTTTCCTGAACTGTCATTTTCTTTAGATAAAATGGCATCACTAATGACACTATTGCTAGTCTCCTTGGTTAGAGCCACATATTGCAGATCAGTATTTAAAACCTGAATATTTGCATCTTCTCAGTTAAATACAGTTTGCCTTTTGTAAGTTTTATTGACTCTTGAGAGCTTGCATTTTACTGCAGAAATCTGTCTATTTCTCCATTAAACATCTGCTATACTTCTTTCAAAGTCTTTCTTGAAGTACTGTCTTAGTCAGAGATGGTATGGACTTCATTCTGCAATTAAGCAAGCTGAGGATAAATGATATTCACTGTAAGTAAGGCTGTAGAGTCAAGTTAGGAGCATTTCTAAATTGTGTCACGGCTAAGACGATGCTGAAATAATTGCATATACAGAACAGGGACCATAAGCTGTTCTTTTGTGTTTCACCACATCAGTCCTGGGGCAGATATAAAACCAGCTAGCTTATATGGGTTTTATATCCCATATGGTACCCATGGTCTGAAAGAGTGCTGAGTACTGCACTGGAGACAGCACCTGCTATTAACTGAGTTCCATATTCAGATGTTGTTTGTAAAATAAATTATTTTTATTTCTGCTGAGATTAACAGGTATTTTCCAAAATTTTAGAATCATGCAATAAATATTAAAAGCTAAATAAAACATCATCATAATAGAAAAATGCTATCATCTTTCTAGAAATAACAAAAAGTTCTTATTCTGCTACTGTAGTTTTCAGTTGGAAGAGATTATTGTAAGAAAATTTCTACCCCCTTGCCTTAAATGTCAAAAAAGCAATCAATTTTAAAATGATTTTTCCAAAAGTTTCAATAGCAACTTATTTACATTTTTGCAAGTCATGTAGCTATTTTAAATTAGCAGGATTCATTTTCCTTTTACACTGATGGAAAGTGCACAGGTATTGGATAAAATACAGATGCTGTATTCTCACACTGTGAGATGGTATTTGTATTTCCTCTGGGTATTCTCCCCTCCCCATGCTTCTTCAATTCTCCTTCTTTCCCACATGCACATTCAAATATCCTCTCCTGCCTCTCCAGAACAAGCTGTAGCAGAGAGAGAGAGGTTTTCCTGCAAGCCTGCACTCCTCTTTCTACTGTATTTCAAAATTCTTAATGAATTCATAGTGATAAGTGCTTCCTGGGAAGAGAATAACGAAAACAAGACAGCAGCTTGCCTGAAGGGCTCTGCATTAACCTTGCTAGATTGTCTGCACGTTCTGTTTGAAAAACTCTTTTGCTATTTCCATGCAGAATTTCTGTGATCTTCTTTAACCAGCTTGATTTTTGAATACCTGGTTTCCCTGTGTGTAATGACTGACCTTGATAATGCACTACTTTATAAAGAGTGTGAAAATGGCATCTCTAAGTTTGTCTAGAAAAGAGATGGTTATGTAGGGCCATAAAACAGGATCTATTAATACTCTGTAAAAAAATGAAGTGCACATATGATGGGAAAATTATTCTTAGCAAGAGATATTTTGTGAGATCTGGAGTTACATATTGAGGCTAGTTCTTGAATTCAGTGGAGCTGTATCTAGTGCAAGGGCTTAGGTAATAAGGCACAGGAGGTTTGATTCACCCTTCCTTTTTCTGTAAGGGCGTAAATGTAAGGGCTTCACTTTATGGCTGCTCCAGTAGCACCCACTGTTGGCAGAACTAATAGGTTGCTGTGCAACCCAGAAGAGGAGTTGTAGAGTCCTCCCACTAGTGCAGTCCCTCTGGGTAGGAATTGATGGAGAAACTGTTATATAAAATGAATCGTTTCCAGTTGGCTTTCTAATGAGATTTGTGAGCACTTTACAGCAGTGAAATGATGTAAATAAATTATAGAGAGAGGTGAAGAATCAGGCCCACTACTTCCCTCAATGCACAGTTCTCGCTCTTCATCTAGATGTAAAAAGTAAGTTAACCCAACTAACTGCATTTACCTATGATCAGTTGTTAAACTAAAGACAATGTTTAGTCTAAATTCTCTTCCTTTGAAACCACTGGGAAGGACGTAAACTGTAACAGAGACAGTTTTTTTGTAGAGAAAACAGTAACTAAAACATACAAAGTAAGTTCAGAGGTACCTATTGCCACAGAAATAGCAAAGATTCCAGAAGTAAGTCTCTAATACTACTGACTATTTGTGACTTGACTTGAGGGTGGTGTTTTGGTATACAGCTGTTTGCTGTAAGTGCATGTAAATACGTACGTATTATTTGGGAGAAAAAAAATCTGGTGTTTTGCTTTCAAATGGTCTTCTGCATCTGACTTGTAATTTTTTGATTTCCCTCTTTTCTAGAAATGGGTTTGGTTTAGTTATTAGCTACCATATAGCTGACTCTATTGAGAAAGGAGAAAAAAACCTCTCAAGATTTTTTCACCAAATCAGATACTAGCAAAGAAAGTGAGTTTTTGATTTTTCCTATGGATCATGTCAGTATGAAGCCCATAATACAAAGGAACAGTGTCAGCCTTTTCAGTGAGAAGGGCCACACTGCTTCTTGCAGTAGCATCAGGGTGGGTCATACACTGCTGTCCTCTTATCGCCTCAAATAGTCAATTTGCGTGTGCACTGTCTGCCAGCACAGCACTTAATGCAGCAAGGCTGCATGTTTTCCTGGGCAGAGAGCATGTATGGGGCGCACGAATTATCTGGCAACTTGATCTTGGCTGCCATCTTTCTCAGGGGCTTTTCTGCCTCTTCTCTATCGCAAGTTGAACGTGCACCTGTCATATGCCAGGGAGCCAGGGACAGGGACTTGCTGCTATCAGAGCAATACACCTAGCTTGCAGTTTGCTTATGTTCAGGGAAAGAATGTCACGAAAGGCTCAATGAATTATGGAAGTGAGCTGAATACAGCCCAGAGACTGAGAACTGAGAATGCCTGCTATGAAGTATATATATAACAGTAAACAATGCAGTACAAGTTTGGACTCCTATTAATTGCTGATCATAACTGAGAGAGCGCTTTTCTGACAGAAGAGACGTCCTTGTAATTGCGCTCCTCACTACCTGTTTTACTCTTAAACAGAAACAAAATATAGAGCTGAATTCCACAGCAAACAGCAAGACCTGGGCTGTTAATTCCACATCTGATCTTTTGCTAGAGTGTCTGTGTGGCAGTGTGACAGCACGCCCTGCACTCAAGTTCTTTTCCCTTTGCAAATCCTCCACTGAGGTATGACTGCAATATCAGAACTTCATCATCAATTTTAGAAGTTTTGAATTCTCGAGTAATTTAGCACTCTGAGAAGCTGGGAGAACCTCCTAGCATCTTGTAATCCTTCAAAGTGAGCAATTGTCATGATCATAGGAGTAAACCTTCCAAGTGTTGACAAACAATGTTCAGGCAAAAAAATTCATGCAAAGAATCACACATACAGAGAAAGACAAAAATCTTAGGAAATTTAGCATGTGTTTCATTGCAAAAGCCATAAAATTCCTGCCACTGTAAATTCTGAAGTTGCTTGCTTTGTAAAGATTGAATTTTTTTTAATTCACAGAAATGAAGCGTTTTAAGTGACATTTGTACCCTCTGCTTTCCTAAGCAATATCACCACAAATAAATGGGAGATAGAAAATAATTTGTCACTGCTTGATTAGGTAACACCTTTTAAAACTTTGGCCTTTTCTCATGATGTTTTAGCAATTCTAACCCAGTACTGAAAACTGGGTGACTCCTAGTAAGATCAAAGGATTTTTCAAGTAATCCTAATTCATTGAGTTCCACTGGGGACTTCGAAAACCCAACACTTCTTCATTGTATACTATGTAAACAGATTTGTTTGCAACCAGTGGCAAGGATGGAAGCAGTTGATTTCCCCACAATAGATTCCACCATAACTGACACAAGCAACTCAGCAGGCTCATACAAGAGGATACAGTGCTGAAGAATAATTTTTCAAGCCACATTTTAAAAAATATAGCAAATATTACTTATGGTGCATCATTTTGAGATATATACCTGCATCCTTGTACTGATGATTGCAGTGGATACCTACTAAGAGGGAAGTCAGTTTATCAGCTGCATGTTTTCCTGACTCTCGTCTTCCCGTATACCCCTATCTCAAATACAATTTTGCCCTCACCAACAAGTTTCTCAGCCTCATACACCTTTTGTGTGATTTCTGCCTGTGGCTTTACATCTTCTGTAAGCTTCAAGAGCCAAAATTAATATTTAATAAAGTGAGGACATTAGGAAGCTTTGTTGTTTCGTAATATATATTTGCATAAATACCTGCCTTTTCCTCCATGAAAGGTGTTACCAAAACCATCAAGGAGCAACATTTACCACTCAAGCCGGAGTGTCCCATTCCTTTGAATCAAGATCATGTGGGACCACTTCCTCTACCCCATTCATTGAGTAAAGCTCCTTCTAGTTTTTTGATAAAATGGGACCCTCAGAATATGGGATGTTCTCTACAGGATGAATATGCTTTGATGGGACAGCAAGATGCACGATCTTCTCAGTTAGAGGGATACATAGTACTTAGATTCCTGAATAGAAAGCCTGCTGTCACGCAACCTCTTGGCCAACTTCATTCACACCAGTCCTTTAAGATAGCTTTGTCATCAAATATTCATGGGGAAAAATACAAACACAGATGAGGGTAATCAGTGTAATACTTCAAGTGCTTTTTTTTTGCCAGAAATCCTTTCTGTGGCAGTGATGCCTCATAAGTCTTTTCCCTAATCAGGTAGGATTAAGGCAGTGCTGCTGAGACAGAGGCTGTACTATCAGAGAGAGACCCACTGCACAAGAAATTTTGTAAACTGAATGAGAGTTTGCCTAACCAGTCACTGAAAAAATATATTCTCTGTATCCTGGTCAATCCTTTGTTTCATGTTGAGCTATGAATTAGGAAAGTCATGTTAACAGCTGGGAGACGGTTTTTACTGAGCGTCAAGCAGTTTTGATGCAGGTTATTGGTTGTGGAGGGACTGACAAAAAGCGAGCAGGCTTTGACGGATGGGAGCCTAGTGTAGTCTTAGACAACTCCGTTTGATGGAGCAAAGAATGTAAGTGCCAAAGATGATCTAAACAATAGGAGGAAGAAAAGGGCTAGTGCTGTCAGACATGTATAACTGTTGAGGAGAAAAGCTATCTTTGTAATACCAAGCATAGAGGAATTCAATAAGATTACTCTGAGTGTCAAAACATATTGCAGAACAAACTATCCATAGCATGTGGCAGCACAGGGGAATAAATGTAATCATAAAATAGTCAATAAGACAGAGTGAAAACATAAAATAAATGTTATGCAGTAGACAAATGCAGAGATACTGTTAGTATCAGTAAACAACAAAATACTCAGTGCTCTTTCACAAGCACAATAAAGGGAAAAAATGTTCTCCTGAAAAAAAAGTCGCATTGAGTGATAATGAGAAAATAGCTTTTTTACAGAAAATATCAAGGCTTAGGCTGTAATTAGACAACAATCTAGAACGATCCTAAACTTCATGAGCTATAGCTTGAAAAGGTATAACAAATTCTTATTTGCTGTAAAAATGGTAGAAACAGAACAGTGGAAAGAACATAAGTTCCAGTTTGGAAAGGTTTTTAAACTGACATTAGGCTTCTTGTTGAATTTGAGTAAATTTCCAAAATTTAGAGATTCTTGAGAAAAATTGTCATCTTTTTACTTTGTGAAAACTAAACTTTCTGCTTCATTTGTACATCTAGATTTAACTGTATTTTATTCAAACACAAAATCATACAAAACAGAAAACCCTCAGACCCATTTAAAATGAAAAATATTTTGGTCTTAGATAAAGAAGTATGACTGAAAATTGGAGGGAGAAAGAGAATCAAAGGGATATGGTGCTGCTGGAGGTAACCTGTATTACAGTACAGGTAAAATAGACTGTCCCTATAGAAGTAATGTAACATATCATGGGAAGTTTAGAGACAAACCAGATAATTAAGTCTATTAACATGTTCCAGAAAATGTTTATAGAATTCATCCCTATCTAGGAAAAGTGTAATATAGCCAGGGCTACATTACTGACTACATACTAGGATGGTGATATAAACACAATAAGTTAAGTGAAACTATATTGGCTGTGCAGAGAGATTACACGATAACGGGATAATGATAAATTTTGTATGCTTCAACACATACTGGATCAATCAAGGAGTAACAAAAGAAAAAAATTTAACATACCATAAATGTTTGCTGCTTGTAGCAAGCAATCAGACAACCCACAAGAAGAGAAGCGTATTTAGTTCTGAACAGTACATAGGACTTGATTCAAGAAATAGCGAGAACCAGTTCTGGACTGAAAGTCAACATACTTGTAGAGAAGAAAAAGGCCAAACAAATTCACTGCAGTAATATTTAACTTTAAGATAGAGAGCAGATAAAAATGAGGAAGTTAGTTAAATGGAAATTGAAAAGAACAGCTAAAAATTTAATGCAGACAGTATGGAGACAATTTAGAGATAAAGTATATGAGAGACCCAGAATAATCATATATCACCAATCAAAAACATTTTTAAATGATACAATTCAAGCTATATAAAACACAAAAAAGACTCCAACCCAAAACAGCAGAATAAAGATTTCAGAAAGACATCCTTCAAAAGTGTAAATCATGTCAAATGAGGAAGATGGGGGAAAAAAAAGCATAATATCTGTCAAGTTAAATATGAACCACAGTATTTTGAGAAGCAACTTGCAACAAGCATAAAACCTTATTAAAACAAACACATCAGAAGAAAGCGGCCTCCCAGCGAGATGACTGGGTAGCTAGGCAATCAAGGTAGAAGAGTGCTAAATGCTAAATTAAATTTTTCCATTGATGGTCACAACAAAGAAGGTTAGAGAGATGATCACATTGAAACGGTGGAAGTTTCTGAATGTCTATCATTGTTTGCTATAGAAGACAAATAATAATGAACAGTAACAAATCACCATAAGGTGGTATTCACCCCAAAAAGATATTAAAAGAACTCAAATGTGAAATTTGTGAACTAACAACAGTAACGTATAACCTGTCACTTATGTCAGCCTTGATGCCAGAAGAAATGCTGTAATTATGACACCAGTCTTTAAAAAGGACTCTAGGGCTGATTCCTGTAACAACAGAATATAAAGCAGACACATTTTTATGGTATTGTAAAAAAACTCCCGTGTTGTGCTCATGTCTAGAACATCACGTCGTTTGAGTTTTACCAGCTTAAAAAATGACATTGTAGAACTAGAAGAGAGCAAGAACAACACGGATGATCAGTGATGTGGCATGACCTCTATATATGAAGAGATTAAATAGATTAGGATTCTTTGTATAGAAACTAGATTGAGGATTGGACAGGGCAAGTCTACCTAATCATAAGTAGTATAAAGCATGTACACAGGGATGTGTTTTTCACTGTTTCTTCCAGTCTAAGGAGGTACAGACTTAACTGAATAAAAGGATTTAAACTAAACAAAAGGAAATACCTTTCACTCAGTAGGTAATTAAAATGTGAAACGTGTTGTCATAAGATGTCACTGAAATCATACTTGTGAAATTTGGGTCTCTGTCCACTCAGCAGCTAGTAACTGCAATGGTTCTGATGCAGGTTCCAGCTCAGAAAGCCACTTTATTGCTGGAAACTAGGAAGGCAAAGAAGACATCCCTCTAAACTCACCCTGCTTAAAATTTTCTGCAAATTCCTGCTGAAGTCAGGACTTGAGGCTAGATGGAAATTTGTTCAGCATGAGTAAGGTTACATTTTCAAGACGCTATCAAAATAATAATAATGAAATAATATTAACAACTGCCTATTATTTGAAAGGGGTTTTGATTTTGATGGAACTGCGTATTTCATGGAATTTAATAACGTTAAAAATTCTTTGATCAGCTTCAGGTAGTGTTTGTGTATGTGCTAATTCCACTGTTTCTTCTGGTGTATGCTCAACTGATGTAAAATTATGTAACTGACATGGCAGACTACATTTAGAAAGATTCCTATTTTCATGTTTAGATGAAGCTTGTCCCCCATTTAGATGACTGCTGAGGTAGCAACTGCATTATGTGTGTGTGCGTGTATGTGTGTATGCACATATCTAAATAAAACCCAAGCTTGTAAATCTCACCATTTTTTTTTCTGAACCTAGCTTTAAAGTAATAATTCTGTGAGCCATACTGTTACTTTTTTATAACAAGTGAATTTCGGGTTGGGCTAGATGATCTCAAGATCACCCTTTCAACCTCAACCATTCTCTGATTCTGTGTGATTCTGTGAATACTCCTACAAAATGTTTTTCCCTCTCTTTTTGAAAGTTCCTTTTTTCTGCTTAGTAGGAATTTTATCATAACTTCATGCTCCCACACTTTATGGTTTGTTACTTGGTCTATTACTCTTGCGTTTAACTTGGTAAGGTCCTGCTTCCGGTGAGATTCATTTTTGAGTTTTGATTCCTCACAGCTGCTGCTTTGAAGTCTTAGATAACATTCTAAGGATTCCACATTGCTCCTGGTTTTAAACTTTCCAGTCACCTGCAGCCCATAGTTCTGTTTCTCCTAAATAATATTTCAGTGAATTGTTATATTTTAATATTCTAAAATGAATGTTTTGCTTTTAATCAGGGCAAAGCTCTGAACTCTTTTTAAAAAGAAGTTAATAAGTTCTGTCAAAAGGTTTGATGATTTATCCTCATCTTCTTTATTCCTTTCCTCAAAGGAATTTAAGTATTTTACTCAGTTGAGGATGAATCTGAATCATTGTATATTTCATACATGCATGCAAGGAAGAACTGATGCTTATACTTGTCTTTGTGTCCTCTCTTTCAGCACCATTTTCTTTTGGACCTTATCCTGGCCAGGACCAGTAAATGCAGCTGTCAATAACTTCCTGTGGCTAATACAAAAGTGTACTGGAATAGTAAGTATGCATGTGGTTAAATGGGTATTAGTTGGAAATAGGCAGATATAACAAGTCGAATTTTGCCTTCACTTTCCCTCTTAAACATTTATGGAGATCAACAAGATCGCATGTGAATCTGGACTGCAGGTCAAGATCACGCACAAACTTTCCCTTACCAGCCTTTAGATCTAATTATTAAACATCAAAAAGATTTAGTCTGAGGTTTTTTAATTTTCTTAAACGGAGAAAATATGAGAAAGGACCTCATCGCAAAAATCGAAGTTAGATTTTTTTGAATCCAGAGCAATAAGAATATGTGAATGGAGAGCTGAGGGAGCCATAGCTGGGGCAGTACTGCAGATGTACCCATTGGCTTCTCTCCTCTGCGTGTGCTTTTTAAGTGAAGGGCGCTGTTTTTCTTATTCCTTAGCCCTTGCTGTGCAGTGTCCAGGGATTTGTCTAGACTAGATACAAACATGCAGTTCTTATGCAAATTCTTTACAAGCATATAAGAACACAGAAGATGCATACTGACAATTAACATGCTTTTAACTCAGTCAAATTATATGCTTTGAGTCATAAATAAATGACAAACTTGCTAGCATTTTTTCTCTTCCTTCAGAGTCACTATTCGGGGCAGAATTCTAATAATGAAATGATCCTTATTATACAAAACTACTTACAGATATTAGCAGTGCCCTTAGGTATGGGGAGATAAGAACCAGGGCTCCAAGGTCGGCCCTGGTAATTTTTCTTGCATTTTCCACAGTCTGGGCCAGTTGTGTTATGCTCACATTCACAAAGCAGTCTTTTGTTTTCTTCTTTACAGCCAGTAGCGTGAAGGTTGCACTTACACCTATTTTTTAAAAAAGGAAAAAAAAAAAGAGTAGGATATTATTTAGAGCTGAATTTGAGTTTAGACTAAGTCTTAATAAAATATGTTCTGTGGCAATCACTCTATATCTTAGTGTGTTGTAAGCGTGTAACTATTTTAGCATGTTTTGAAACACATCAATCAAATAGCAGTTTGTAATATCTTCAACTCTAGCACTAGTCTTAAAAGCAATAATTTCACCAGGACTGCAAGGTGCTGAATCTTCTCTTGTCTCCACTGATACACGTCTACTGAGATCAGCTAAGTTATTCACAATTTTCACTACAGGCAACTCTATAATCTTGCAAAACTTCCAGAGTTACTCACTACTTACATGAATAAAAACAAAATCTCTACTTATGTCCTTAAAGAACATAAGGCCCAACTTAAGGTCAAAATTAGTCCTAGAAAATAGACTTCAGTTAAATATCCTCTGTAATGCCATACTTCAGCAGAGGGGAATCTTAAGAAATACAAGTTCAGTATAATGGTGTTTTATAGGTCTAACCTCAAGACCGTTTAAAATTATTTTTAAACATTGTGTGTTTAAACACAGTTTCATTGTGTGACAAGCTAATAGGAAAGAACATCTAAAAATCCAATTACTTTGAAACAAAATGCTTAAGCAAAAGATCTGCCTGCACTTGGAAACCCTTTTGCTGATTTTTTTTTTTTGCTTTTTGTCTTCTCTGTGGCTAAGATAGTGTACATAGCATATACCAATAGAAATGTTATTTACAGAAAAATATGCTATCAACATCATATCTGAATATAAAATTGCAAAAGCCATCTTGTTCAGTAAGCACTGTCTTGTTCAGAAAGGACAATTATTTGCTCACTTTATTTTGATATAATTGTAGTAGCTGAAGGTCAGAGGAAATATTTTAGAGGAGTTTTGTTTTACATTTCCCTAGCAAAAAACACCTAATCAAACTTTGTGATACAATCATTAGATAAATCAGACTCTGCATCTGTTCTTAGAACAGTTGCATTTTCTTTAAATTCTTCTCTTCCCCTGAAACTAGGACACTTACAGAATGGGAAAGCTAGTTTCATAAACAGTAAGGTATTGTTATTTCTTTCCATCTCTTTCCAATAGATGTCAGAAATGGGCAAAATCCATTTCTGTTTGGGGCTGGAGAGAAAACTAGTATTTAATGACCCTGGTTGTTTGTTTTCTTAATGATTGCACATCCAGTGATTTAAAGGGTTCTCATGTGGGTATTTGTCACCTGTTCCATACAGTGACCAATAATTAAAGCACAACAAGACATGGAATGGCCAAGATTTTTAGCAAGTGCAAATTAACAGCTGTCAAGCTGACTTCCATTTAGAAGGAATATGACCTGAAGCAACTGGCCACATACTTATATATCCCCAGGGTAAAACAAACTTGGAGTTGTCATTAAGTGGCTGCTAGAGAAAATCCACAAGACTGTAATACAGATGATGGTGTAGTGTTCTGTTCACTGCTAGAAATGAGGCAGATAAAACTGTTGTGATTTAAGCATTGCTTGTTCTAAAGAAAAACAGAATCAGCACCTTTTAAATTGAAATTACCAAAAAGTATTAAACATGCCAGACAAAAGGAAACGTGCTTCATTTTTATGTTATTTCCAAAATATTGGTGCTTAGAGACTATATGAATGTAAAGTGACTTTTCAAAAACTAGCCATTGCAGAATGAAAGCTGTCTGTCTGGATGTCTGCGGATGAGATGTACCCATTCATGTACAGCCTGAAGATTTTGGTAAACGGCACTGTTATTAAGAAAAGTTTTGGGTTGTTTTACTGTCCACAAGAATACAAGAATAGAAGATTCCCAAACAGGAGATCTATACAAAGATGACAAGGCAAAAAAATAAAGGCAATCAGAGGAGGAGGAAGTAGGAGAGACTGTGGAGTCACTAGACTACATAAGAGAGAGGAAGAGATTGGCTTTCGTTCATGGGGTGATTTCTAGCTATTGGAGGGATCATCAGTGCAGCAGACAGCAAAATGGCACAAAGAAAAAGCCTGATAATTCTGGGAAAAAACTCTAATTCCTTGGGCTCTGAAAGAGTGTGCCAGACTGGCAAAGGAACTGAAGCAGGGGAAAATGTGTGTAGGTCCATCTGCTAATTAGTGCAAATGCGCATAAGGTGCTTATAATAATCACCTGCAAGTAAAGAATAATTGTGTCTGAAGATCTTGTGCAAAGTCTGTTTGCACATCTTAGAGGCTATTCTTGTCATATGTTCCCGAAGAACTGACTCCTCCTCAATTTTGCTTGCACGTTTAAAAGTCCTAGGATTCTAGCCTTCTCCCTCTCCTCCTGCTCCCCTCTGGTCCTGTCCCATGCCTCTTTATATATACATATACATGTATATTTAGAGAAAGAGATATATATTATTTACATATATGTATGTATGTACACACACACACACAAAATTTCCATAAATTATCATACTTATTTACTTCCTTTTACTTCCCATGTTCTCTAACTCCACTGTAATCCACCTTTTCATAGATTGCCTCCTTTTCCTTATTTCCCACAGGCCAGGTGAGAGACCATGGAGAGCACAGAATAACATGGTTCTCAGTTCTGGTGCCAAGTTTTAGAGCTTCTTAGAGCCAGATTGCTGCAGAGAAAGCGCTTCTCAGCCCAGGGTTGTGGCATCAGGACATGGTAGCTGTTCTGCAGCAGACGTGGCCATGCATCAGTAGTACAGGGACAGGAAGGGTTTCTGCAGAAGGAGTCTTCAGGATTTTAGCCACCAAACTCTAACAGACAAAACAAAACTACGGATTTTGGAGGTTTATGCTTGTACCAAATATGGGCAGGTCGTCACAGAAACAGCAAACAGGCACTTTTCTGGAAGTAGGTGGGGCCTTTGGTCAAATTTTAAAGCCCTATTAACTGAGATCAACTGAAAAAAGCAATCCCCAAAATTAGGAGACAGGAGTAACTGCCCGGGAATATTATTATAAGTGAATGAAAGAAAGAATAACAAATTTGACCACTGAAAAAATAAGACTCTTCCAAAAGCTTTGCTGGCAGAGAATAGATAGTCAAAATGACCTAACATAGACAACTGAGCAAAGAAGAGCTACCAATGCTAGTAATCTTAAAAAAAAATCAGAATAATTCAAACTTAATTGTGCACAATTTCTAAAGAGAAGAAAGTAAGGAACAAGACATGATTATTGTGTTTGGACTACTTAAAGATGAAATATCAAAGCATAAAATACATTTATATTAAAAATGTCAAACGTAGAGTTGAAGTAAGGCACAGAGCGAGCTGAAGTGAGCAGAAAAAAGGAATGTTTTCAAAAATCCAAACTACAAAAGATCAGACAATGTGTGGCAAAAAACATTACCCTTGGCATCTTGGTTTGTAAGTAACAAAAGTTAGGTTCGGTTTATGATCATTAGTGTTATACAAGTGTGAAAAAGTCTGTAGATTATTGAAATCTACAGAGATTAAACTGCAGATATTGTTGGTACGAGTAACTCTACATAACGAGTAAGCAAGCAGAAACATAAACAGAAAAATAGTAAGAAATTCAGGGACTTGAACCACAGACTGATTCTCTTCTCACTCGCACCAATTTTTTGCTCATGTCACTCCACAGATTTCAGAGATTATTCATGATTGTCACAGCAAACCAAGGACATAGTTGAACACTGAATGAGTGTAAAATGCAGATAGCACTAAAACTGAAAGAGAACAAAAAGAAAATGTGGAAAACAAACTGAACATACGTTTGGAGTGCACCGTGCCTGGGGAAAAACAAGCCAATTTCAAATTTTGTGCTGCATATGGAGAGGCATTTTTACTGAAACAGAGAAAGAATATTTTGTATGTGTCTGTTTTCTCTCTAGGAAGGCTGCACACAGAACTGGGCAATCTGTCCCAGGGACCTCATCAGAGAGCGTGTATGGACAAATCTGAGAAAGTTTGCAGAAAAATAAGAGAGAGATCTGTTGTGCTTGAGGGACAAACTTCTCTGGAAGAATGAAAGAGGTAAATGTGCCTACTGGGGCTAAGAGATGACTAGAGTATACTAAAAAAAAAAGCTACTCGTGTTTGAGGGGTAAATAGCAAGGAAAAAGGAAATATTTAAGGTTATAGAAAGAAGGTTATTTAAGTAAAATAGACCATCCAGGTGGAGCATGAGGAAAATTATCCTTACAATGAGATATACTGGATTGTGAAGAGTTTCCAAATGAAGCAGCAGAAGTCTGACTTTAGGCATTTCAAACTGACTATGAATCAGTTGAGCACCACTGATCTGGTGGCCAGATGGGTCTCCGATTAGACCACTGTTGGCATGTGCACATGAGCTTCCTATGGAAGATTAATTGTCCACAATCAGTGTCTCTCGTCTGTCTCCTCTTCCCTTTAGGAAGATTACCTTCCTTTTATGCTCCAGAGGAAAGGAAATATTTTGTTAGCTTATGTGAATACCCATGATGATACATTACTATTAAAATGCCTAGGTACCACTGGTAACTTATTTAAGCACTTGGCTCTGAAAGGCCATTCCTGGCTATTGCTGCTTTAACTCTGAGATAGTAACAAAAAGCTGAATTAGATTTACGTACAAAGTACATGAATAGCCAAATTAGTATGGGCTTAGCAGATTCTTCCATTAGAAGAATATGGTCACTTTGGCTCCATGTATAAGAATGAAGAAGTTCTGAAAACCTGCAAGAGAACTTGCAAAATTGCTTCTACATCCTGTTTACTGAGTAAGTTTGAGATATGTTCCAGGTGATAACGGTATGTTATGCCTATATAGTTTTTTGAAATCAAAAAAAATTCAAAGTGCTTCACAAAGTGTTGCGTACACACGCCCATAAATGCAATTACTGGGTAGCACTGTGTGGGTGGCAGCTACTTGGCACATCAAGTGGGTTTGCCTGTGTACTGGGAAGAGATGACTGAGGGAGCTGGCATAAGTAGAGTAGCTTTGAGAATACAGGTAAGGTATGGCAAATGTAAGAGCAGCTGTTTCACTGCACTAGAAAAAATTATAGGAGTAAAGCAGCATGTAAAAATAAAGCAGTTATTAAGGGCAAAGCATAATTCTCAAATACAGTATATGCTCAACATAAAGTATATTGTCAAGGTTTGCTACATCTTTACAAAGAAGCTCAGAATTACGTAATTATAAATATCAACAATTCTGTGAGCAATTAGGTTACGCATGGGGAGATTCAGGTCTTGAAACAGCTTTCTACCTGAAGGGAAGCATTGTCTGCTGGTTAAATCTGGTGACAGAGAGAGTTTTCCCAGACTTTTTTTGGTTGGTCATCGTGGGAGCTCCCTTGTCAACACTGAGCCTGTGAAAACGAACACCAAGTGCCCACAACATTTGTGTATATTTTGAAACTTCCAGCCTGATGCTTCTACACCTCAGTTGATTTCCATCTTTCTAGTTCAACCTGTAAGAATGTTTCCTGCCTAAGCATCCTGTTTAGAACATAAACAAGAACATGTTTCCTTCCAATGGGCAAATTTAATTTTGAATAGCGAGAGATTGATATTGCTGTCCAACACTATAAGCTCTAATTGTGTAGGAGAACAAATTTGTTTTTCTGACCACTCATCTTTGACAGATTCATTATTTTGTCATAAAACAATTTAAATGATATTTTTGGCCGTTATGTAAGGTGTAGGAAGCATTCTGGTGTGTTCAAGGAACAGCTCCGTTTCAGTGGGAGAAAGAGCCCTGGGCATGCTGTGTTTCTCACAGATTCTATTTACATATAGACAACTGACATTACAATGCTGTAAATAGCACTAAAGTAATAGCTAATAGCATGCTGATTCACTTGCATGTAAGTGCCAACGAGCAGACTGGAGGTCTCATAAGAGGATCATTTATGTTGAAGAGATCATTCATGAGAAAGACAGACAAGAGAAACTCTTTGATACATTTTTTAACCGCTAGCCATAGGCTCTTCACTTAGATACATTTTTGGATCATTCTAGGTCATTGCCAAAGTTTAAAAAATGACTCCAAACCAATTTGTAAGCCCTCTGCACAGACTCTTCATTTTCACATGTCATGGGTCAGCTCTCTGCATCTGTGTAAGCAGAGCCTGAACTTACACAGCGTTCTGCATGTTTGCTCCTCACATTACTTTCCGCACATCGTAGCACACACAGAGTATAAAACACCATCCTCACATACTGGAAACGCTGGGAGGCACTGCCCACATTAAGAATTTGAAATCATTGCTAGCGACATTAGGAGCCTGTGTCAGCTCCCCAGGCTAGCAACTACTTCCAGCATCTTGTTGCTGTTGCTCTGAAGGACCTGGCCATCAAACATGTTAGGGCTCAAGGTTACTGAAGATCTTGAGACAGCTTCACCAGTGAGATCTAGTTTTCTAATGTAATCTAGACAGAGACAGAAATTCTGTGTTGTAAATACATTTCCACTGATACCTCAGCCGTGGAGGAGGAAGGGGTACAGGTAGGAGAAAGTAAAAGTTTAAAATATTGACATCTTTAAAATATATAGTGAAATATTTGGGATAAAATTAACTTTGTATCTGAATCATTCCTTTCTGTGATTTTACATTTAGTTGTTCTTTTTTTTTTTTAGTATTTTTTCTGTCACTGTATGTGACAAGCTCATTAAAACTTGAGAAACAGCCTATACAGGTAAGTGGTAAAATTCTTATACTATTGAATGTACAAGGTAAACAACCTGAAAATATTTAGATATCTAAGTCTGTTTTCCCCTTAAACCTAACAAGTGGAACATCTTTTGATAGAAGCTCACTTAGTCACAGGAACCTCACGTGTCTACCGGGTATTACTATTCAGTAAATCATAGGACTTTCCATGCTGTGTCAGAAAACCCCAAAATATGCCAGTCCTTATCCCTATTTCCAAAGCTTAATAGATGGCTACATAGCTTTACTACTGAAGCAGATTTTGTGGGGATGAAAACAAATACAGAGGGCACTATTGCAAGGAAATAAAATGACTGCTGGCTAGTTTATTTCTATGAGGATAGAGGACTAGACAATGGGAACACAGAGATAAAAAAGCTAACAAGATAATTACTGCAATCTAGACTACTAGTGCTCACTGCAGCGACTATCTGTCTGAAGAAGTTCTGAGCTACAAAGGTCAAAACAACTAAGGACAGTTGGCAATCAGAAAATGACGTGGTTTGCTAGCTCTAAGTAGGTCTGCTGAACAAATGTTCCAGTTCATGTGAGGCAGAAAAGTCAACTTTGGTTTTAATTTATTATTTTTTGAGCTATATGAATATCTTGGGTCCACACTTATATTTGGTGTACGGAATCCAAAAACGCATTACATCTTTTTTCTGGAAATTATGAATGAGACCATTTGGGTCTGCTTGTAATAAATAGGCACTTTTAAAGAACTGTAGTGAGAGTAATGAAATGTGTGTCCTTTCTTTCATTTGTTTATTTTTGGAAATGCATTTGGTCATCAGTCTTTTTCCATGCCCCTTTCCCCGAACTTACTTAGTACATAATAATCTCCCCTTGAAAATAAGATGCCTTTGTGGAATGGGGCTACATCAATAATGAAGGATAAAAAAATTCAATAACAACAAATATAACTTTATATAGGTAGATATATTATTCTTTCATTTGCAAAGCAAGGACTAACATTGGATCAGGTTTTTAAGCTTCTTAAATCTGTAAGGAGCTTTGTGGCTGGGAAAGAAGTTTAACCTGCACTCGGTAATCCTACTGCACCTTAGTACCTTAGAATCCAGAGATTTGCAGAAGCCTCTTCAACTTTATCCTTTACTATTTAGTTTTCATTGCTAAATTTGGGAGGAAATTGAATTAGATTTCCACAGGCAGTATGGAAAATTGGGGAAAATAGCTTCTTATTCTTCCTCAGCTGAAAATATTATATCTAGTGGGGAACAACATAACCCAGACTGAGACAGCATGTTTGCTTTCCTTTCTCATTGGTGTACTTCCAAGCAGTTTGGACAGCTTGAAATTAAAAAAAGAAAGCAAAGTCCAAAAGGGCAGCATAATTTGCTTTCCCATAAGAGTGAGGACTTTCTAGGACTTATGCAGGAAATAAAACATGCAGGGCACTGAATTGTCCACTGTCTGGATGAAGCCCGCCCAACAGTATTGGGGCACAAGTGATAAATTTAAATACTAACATCTTGCTATGATTTATTGTGTTCACACATTAGTGAACATTTCCATAAATTCTGATTATTTAAATGTCAAAATAAATGCTGGTGAATATGAACAAGAACTACACAATCACTTCTGATCAATCTGCATCTCAGCCTGTATCAGATTAGTACATTATCTGATAGATAATGTAATGTCTTTTCTTTTTGAGAGTAACAGATATTGTGGCAGGTCCCTTTGGCTTCACTGCTTTGCAAGGCAGGCTGACCCTTGCCTCCTGCCCCTTGCAGGCAGACTGCCACAAGCACCCTAATCCTTCTCTTTTGAAGGGGTAGAGACTACGTTCTCTTCTACCATCAACAGATGATTACCCTCCTGATTCTCCAGCTAATCTAAAAATTAAAGATAGCATGTTTTCTGCTATTATTATAAAATATACCTTCATTAACTACAGTAGCTGAGGAGCTAGTCTGCAAACCTTGAAACCCTGGGATTTCCACCTCCAGAGGAAAAGGCCAAGCCCCTTCTGAGCCTGCTCCCAAAACTTAGGTCTAATGACAGAAACCTTAGTCCTACTTTCAAGCATTTAATGAAGCAAATCTTTTCATTTTTTTGTACCCATTTACTCAACTGGTAAGTATGGTTAAGGAAACATACTTGCTTTTCTAAAACGTTTGAAAGTCATGGCTGACAGAATCATATAATTTTATATGGAGCAATGTACGGCATTCTAATTTTTGGCTGTTTACAGTTATTATAAATCTAAGTGATCATGCAGAAAAAACAAACTTGCAGAAAAACAAAATCAGAATTGGTATTTCTAAAAGACTTTGAATAACAGATGTGTCATCAAATGCTATTTTTAATTTGCAGATTTGAAAAGGTGTGTTTTTTGTCAGAACTGAAGAACATACAGTAAAAGCCAATGAGATGTCACATTGAATAATATCTTTCAGGCATTAAAAGGGGGATTTCCTAATGTATTACAGAGTTTATCTGTTCAACAGATTTTACATAGCAATGATGAACAGAGATTGCAATGCAAATCTTAATTTTATCATTTGCTTTTTCCATAGAGTACTTTTATTACCGAAATAAGGTAGTCTTTTGGCAATATGCTAGCATTTGCTTTTAATTCCCTGCTTTGAGAGGTTTATACCTGGCATTAAATTCAGCATACAAGGTATTGGTCTGAGAGAGATTTCTTTTCCTCTTCTGTGAAACCACAATCCCACAGAAGTTGTTTCATATGATAATAAATTATCATGGGCAAGTGAAAAAAAAAAAGTAGTTGGCGAATTCAAATACTAAATTAAAATTTAAAAGAGCAGCAAATTATAAGGATTTAGAGGCTGGATCTCTCTATGGCGGTAAAGCTCTCTTTAAAAAGATTATATTGACTTTTTACAGATTTCAGTATCAGGTCTCATTTACCTCTGAAAAAAACTTCTACACTGGTAAAAAGTGGCCAAAACACTACAATATGGTAGCCTTCCTGCTCATTACAATACACCCCACGTCAAGGAAAATTCTAGAGTAGAGAATGAATTCTCTTAAGATATTTAACCTTCTGTCACCAAATAAATTGTGAATGTTTCTGAAATATATTAGTTTACTAGATGACAGCATTTAAAACAAAAAGGAAAGAGGAGGAAACTGAAAATGTTTGCAGGCTAGAACAACAACACTTAGAACTCAAACGGAGAAGAAGAGGAGGCAGTGATCTATTAAACTTGAAACATCTACATATCTAAACATTCGAAACTCTTCTAGTTTGTGTGCTAGATTAAAAAAAAACATAAAAATTAAAAACTTTCTACCAACAGATTAGAAAATCTCCAGTTACTTCAGTCTCTTAGGTCTGTAATAAGCCATTTAAAAACAACTCAACTGTATTTGTAGAAGAGAACAGTTACTCCAGAGTCTTTTCAGTTTGCCACATTAAAAATACATATTTTTAATATTAAACACTTAGAGAGACCTAGCCATTGAAATAGCCAAATTAATTTTCTAATTTTTATTTCACATTTTCTTGTAAATAATTGCAAGAATTATTGCAATTGAATTATTGCAATATGAAAAGTCTGTTTCATAAAGCAATACAGTTCAAGAAAGAAAATTAGAAAATATTTAATTTAATCCTAAACTGAATGCCTCACTAAGGCTGAGAACCCACTAATGTACTCAAGGACTCTGTTGATTTGAATGGAGCAAGAAAATACTCCAGTTGTAGAACAACAGAAATGATATTCTTATGTTTTTTTCAGATTCCAAGTCTTTATTTTTCTATAAAGATAATCATTACAGTGTCTAAGTGTTCAAGCCGAAATAAATCTGCCTGAAAAAAGCTGTTTTTAGACACGATAGAGAACTAATTTCCTTCACCCTCCCAAATACTCATTTTTGCTTTTTCTTCAGAGATATTAGTTTTCATGGAAATATATCAATAAAAGAGTGGCTATGAAATCTGCTAGAGTTTTTCAGCAGCATGTTCCACAAATAATTTCACCCATAAACACAGTTTACCAGATTCTGAACTGATGCAAATCTGTCTGGCTCCATTAGAATCAATGAAATTGCATTAGTTCCCACTGTCTGAAATGTGGCCTAACTTGTTGCCAACTTTTACCCATCTTATCCTAGGCTTGGTGGCTGTATTTTTAGAGATGATAACGTTCAAGATAATGGCAGATAATCTTTTTGTCATTTTGAATGGCATTTTGAATCTCAGGATCTAGAACAAGCACGGGATGGAAACTGGGAGTCAATGGAGCATAAGAAGCCCAGGTGTGATGTGCTTGCAGGGACAAGACTATTGGGAGGTTAGGCTGCTGGTATTCTGCACTGTCTGCTTCAGTTCAACCTTTAACTTTAGAAATAGGAAGTTTTTATTATCTACCCAAAGGATGTCAACACTGGGGACCATTCATATCATGTCATTCAGTCAAGTCTCCTATTAAGATGAAGATGAATAAAGACAGTTTCTTCCACTGCTGGCAACTAAACATTTAAAGCTAGTGATTAATTTGGTAGGACCCCACACTACTGCTGAAAAATAGAGGAAAAGCAGTGGACACAAACTCTGAATACTTCAGTGTTACAGTTAGTTCCTCTTTTTCCTTCTCTCTCACTAGAAATTCTTCTTTTTCATTGGAATCACAGCTACTAAGTCGCTGTATTTCATACAATAATCTCCTGTATGCACCATGAGATGGGATGGGATGGGATGGGATGGGATGGGATGGGATGGGAGGGTGTGAAGCACGTCTGTTGCAGAGGTAGTACAGTGCTTAGACGTTATGAGTGGTCATGATGTTTCAAAATTTTTTAACTGTTTTTTTCTAAATATCAAGAATAACTGGGATAGGATAAAAACCTGTGAATACTCTATTCCTCAACTGCCCATACTGTTATGAATCATGTCAGAGAATGGGTATAGAGACAAAAATGCAGCTCTGTCTCCACCAGCTGGAATAATGTAATCAGCTCAGCAGTTCCTTGTCATTACCTGTCTGATGCTGCAAAAAAGTTAGGCATGCTGATAGAGATTTGACTGCTTCTCATTGCCACAATAGTATTAAGGGAGCAATGCTTTTTGGGGTTTTGTTGTTTTTTTTTGTCGTTGTCTAATGTTCTGCTTAGCCAGGCTTAGTTTGCCATCCACCCATTGGAGAGAAAGTAATCGTCAGCAAGACAATACACACCAGTATAGAACCTATCCACATATCCTTTTTACCTCTGTAATTGATAGAAGCCACCATATCATAATAATTGTTGAAGTCCGTATCACAACCTGCTAGATTCTTAAGAATGTTACACAATAATATCAGATGAAAGATGCATTATATCACTACAAAGTTTTATAGCTTGCAAACTTGTAAAACAAAAGTTTAAGAAGTCTTTGAGATTCACTGTTCCCCTCATTTTCTCTTTTATCCTGATACAAATCTGAACATTAAGTTTGAATTCCTGGCACTGGGATAATGCATGTCACCACCTCTAGCTTTATTGTGAAACAAATTTTTTGGTTTTAATTTAATTAATACCAGTCTTACATCTGCTCAGCAGCAATCTCAGGAAAGCTGTTCTAAGATGCTAGTGATTACACCAAACTTTCTGTCTTTACTTGTAAGTAGTATTCCACAGTATCAGCTGCCAGCTGGTACCCTGAATTCTTTTTCTCAGCACACCACTGAAGAGGAACGATTTGTTGTGTGGGAGGTCTAAAACTGTGGAGATTAAATTACCATCCAAGTGGACATGCTTACAATGCCATTCAAAAATGTTACTTAACTCACTGCAATGGAATTTTTTTTCCTCACATATAGAGATACCCTAAGAGAGCTGTTATAAATTTGTATGAACTATTAACAGAGTTAATAGTTAACTCTGGACAGACCTGGCTGAAGCAGTAATATCTTCACTTTCTTCAGCTTAGGGAAGAGTCATGGTGTAGCACCTATTGTGTCACAATAGGGAATAAAGTATTTTTGTGAACCATTGCCAGGAGAACAGCATTCCTGCTACATGAGAAACAAGCAAGGTTAATTTCATACAGATTTCTATAACTTCTTAAGGACTATAATAGAGAAAAACAGCATAGAAATATCCATAGTGTGTTCAGAATTCCACACCAGGGAAACTAGCTCTGTGAAGCAGTACATCTCTTGCTCTTTTCAATACATTTTTAGGCATTTCGGTTTAAGAGACCTCCTAAGAAGCCATTTCAAGGCTAGAATGTGCCCTAGTAGTTACTGCTACAGTGATAGTATATATAAAAGAGTGGTGTATGGGCTGTAAGGGATCACCTCCAGGGCGGAGAGATGATGCCTTGTGGTACTCTCCGAAATACCCCTAGCAGGAGCAGTCAACATAAACCCTAAAATGATGATCCCCGGGGAGGGAAGCACAGGACCATGCTGCTGCCGCTGTCCTCCTCTACATTCAGTGAGGACTGGAGGCACTGGAACCAGCTCCAGCTGCCGTTAGTGCAGGTGCACTGGCAAGTAGAGCAAGATCCCTGCATATAGGCACAGAAGAGATGCAGAATATGGCCTTAAGGCCATTCCCACTTTCACTTGAAAAAATGAGACCTCTTTGGCAGCTTTGAAGCAGTTAACAGCTCAGTCCCGTTCCAATTGCAGTCAGTAACAAGACTTCAGTGTGGTCAGGAAAGGCCTTTCTCTTGTGCTGCACTGCTGGCACATTTAGTGAGGAACTTTCTCTGTCCTATTTGCCCTCTTGATAGCCATCTGCTGTGACCAATTTTGCTTTTAAGCCCTTATTTTAAGTTTATGTCTGCAGGAGAGAGGATTTTACATGTCAAATAACACCCTGAGAATTCCACCTCCCTTTTAAAACAAACACAGAGAAGCCAGGAGATTTGTTTCCAAGAAGAAAATGAGTCACAATTCAGAGAAAAGCAAATGCAAAGCAGAATCATTTACCTAGGTTAACTAATCCTATCAGAGAAAGGAAAGTTCAAATGCTGAGCACTTGATTCAACAAAAGAAGTCATGAGGTTCCTGTGAATGTATCTGCCTGGCCAGTCTGGGCATGCTCCTACAGGAACAGGGAGAAATGTGCGTCATGGAAAGCAGAGTCAGAGCAAGGATTAGGAGACAGCATCAAAGCTTCAAGCAGTTGGTCAGGAGACCCCACTTACCTCTCTTAGAACGCAACTAGAAAGAAGTAAAACTTTTCTCCAAAGAGAAAAGGAAAACTGAATATATTCTTGGCTTTTTTTTTGCTACATATTTTGGCCACCTTTTGCTCCAGAGGTACCAGCAAGAAAGCACATATGAAGAACAAAGTCCTGGCGATAAATATAGTAATGCACAACCTAAGAGTCCCTGAAAAGCCTGGGACTGAAGTGCTTCAAAAAGAAATTTACTTCAAAATCAGACTTGCTTTTTTTCTATCTTTTTTTGTGGGATGGAGGTAAAGGAATGTTGGTAAAAGCACTTTTTAATTTTCAGTCAATGTCACTATGAGATGTCTAGGCACTGATAGGACATTTAGGGAAACCCTTGGGATAGCTGAAGGCTCAGAGGAAATTTAAATCATTTTGTTCTCTTTTGAGAATCCTGTTGCAGACACTGTAACTTCTGACATATGACTTTGTGGCCTGTACTCTGGATAGATATTTTAAATTGATAAATATTTGAATTATTTTTGAATTATAAATATACAGTCTAGCCTAATACTAATACTTGATTCTGAAAGCTGGCTTAATATTCCTCCTCCTAGGCTTTCACTTGGTTCCTCATCTGTACAGAACCATCACAGCCCAGCAATCATCACTGCTACCACTTTGAAGGGCACCTTTTTAAACAGGTAAAAGTTGTCCTGCTGTTCCCCACAGTGTTCTGCTGGTTATCATTGATATTACCTCAAGGTAGTACCCGAGTTTAAGGACTTTGAATCACGTCTCTCCCTGTGCAATAATGCCATTGCTGTGGATTTTGTACATTACCCCAAAAAAGGGAAGTGTACCTGGCAGGTTGTTCTTATCTGTTCATCCCAGATACTGTTCTCTGACTTGTTCAGCAATAACCTGTTCTTGATGCTTCTCATAAAGGCTAAGAAGCAGAAAGCACTTACTACAAGGGAAGGGTAATTGATCTCCTTTTGAAATACGTTGCCAAACTTTAATTCTAGGGATAATTATGAGGCATAAGGCCCATAAATTCTTTTTTGGGAGCGTGGCCCAAGATATTCATGAATAAACAATCAAAGCAAAGGGCAGTATAACTGTTCAGAGAAAAAGAATGTGACTAAATATTTCAAAAGTGGTTTAGTTCTGGTGTTTTCTTAAGTTATATTAGGTCTGATTTTCAGAATACTTAGGACTCAGCTCCATCTGAAATAATTGGGAATTGGCTTATTACTATTATTATTACCAAAATAGACACTTCAAATCCACTTTAGAAAATGTACACCTTTTTTCTTCTCTTTTTTCCTTTTTCTCTTTTACTTTCACTTAGATTGGAGTTCATAATTTGAAAGAGAAAAGTGATAAAACCAAACAGAACGTTTCTCATTGTTTATCATGCTAGCCTCAATTTTTTGACTTCTAAATTCCATACAGTATAAAATCCTTGTCACAGTATAATTCCCTCTGGAATTATTATGATAAGAATTATTTGCCAGTAGAGCTGTGTGAATAATTGATTTTTCAGTTCACTGCCTGAACTGAAAAAAAATGGGGAAAAAATCACTTGTGTCAAATGAAATGTGTAGTTTTATTTTCAGGTTTTAAATCCCTTTTTAGAAATTATTTTTGACAATTTTTTGAACAAAAACATTTCCAAAGGAAAAATCATGCCTTTTTTGAGGTTTCAAAAAATTAGTTAAGAACGTGGGTTGAATTCTGAAGATACTTTCAGCCATCCCTGACAGAAATTTCTTTTGTGAATAATTTACACTCCTAAAAATCCTAATCCTCTCTGCTGCTGAGGAAAAGAAAACTAGATGAAAAGTGAATGGTTTGTGTCTGTGTGTTGTGTCTGAAGCATGCCAAAAGCAACTTAGCATCCCATAAGTAACAAAGATACTGAAAAAGAACTACTAGGTCATCTTATCTCCAGTCATGTTGGTATAACAATACAGCACAGTCAAATTGTTTGCTGGGACTAATTTTAAACCGTTCAAGAAATAAAGTTCTCACTGTACCTTTTCTTTTTAATTTGGGAAAACAATTCTTTTGCTTACTGTATTTCAATAGTTGGCTTTGTTTCCATAGGAAAAAGTTTGTTTTCTTTTTCAAAATACCATATGATTACTGTTCAATTAGACACTATTTATTGTCAACCTTAAGCCATTCAATTAGCTAGATTCTACAAATATTCTGTTGCATGTTATTAAAGTAAGTGGAATTCTTCAAAGATGGGAAAACTACAAATGCTCTTTGATATTAGGATCGAGATGTATCGTAAGCAGATTTTTACTAAAGATAAATCTGAATGTAGTAAATAATAGATGGTTTATGGTTATGACTCCTAAACGATGACCTGGTCTTCTAAGAGCTGGGTGGCCAGAGCTAGACGGTCCTATTCACTTATGAGCTGCAGCTGGGAAAGAGCTCACAGACCACAGATAGGGAATGGAAGAGGAGACCTGGCTTGTGTCATCTGGCCTCAGAGCAGAGAGTAGGTGAGATGCACGGACATGCAGGTATGTCGATCCACGGCAGTACCACCAGGAACACTGACCAGTTTTCCCCTAGGGTCAAAAAAAAAAGCTCTGTCGCTGGATTTAATACTTGCCCTAACCTCAAATTTGCATGTGACACTGGACAAGAGACTTTGTGTAAGTCGTCTTTTCTAAAATGGGGCTGATGATACTGCTTTGATATTATTCCAAAAATTGAAGTGACAAAGGACCTGTACTTTCAAACCAAAGTCTTAAGATTCTGACCCAAAGTCAGACTAAAACAAAATAGTGATCCCTTTTGGCCTTCAGGTGCACCAAAACATTGATTATTCATGCTTTTAAAAAATAAATACTGGCTAAATCAAAGGATTTTCAGAAGGAGGCTAGAGGTGAACTACACTGTCCACTGAGGTGTCCTGAACATGTTTTTGTGTCTATGAAGACAGCCATGCTGGGAGGTTGAATCTGATCCAGTGACTATAATATTCCATGTACTAGAACAACTAAACAACTTCATTTATATTTTAAATATTTCAAATCAATAGTTCCCTTTTCTTTTTCTGTGGCCCTCCACCATAAAACCACTATAACTGAAAATTTAAGGAATAGCTTGTAGGTTATGAATAATTAAAAACTCTTATAGGGGAAAGCATATGGTGAAATGCTGCTGACAAAACCAATCAGTATATGTTTATACTGAAATATAAACCTTTGCAATCTTGCCTAACTTAGCTTTTAAAATCCTGTAGAATCTTTTCCTTTTCCTTCAGAAATGTTGTGCAAGCTTCCCTCAGCCTCAAACTCCAATGCAAATGTAGATGCTGTTTCTGCTCTCAAAGAAAATTTGAGCTGACTTAGAAATAAAAAAACAAATTTAAATATGTATAAATAAAAATTGCAACGCTCTGAACAATACTAGACAACTAATAGCAGTTTAGAGGACGATCCTAAATTTGAAAAAGTAAAGGCTGTCAGTAATAATGCACTGATGTCTATCAGCACCCCTCTCAGGCAGCAGTGTATTATGAGGAGCCGATCTAGCAAGACTGACCACGGACAGGATCCCATTTAGGGTGCAGACAGTCAGAAGGTGAATAATAGCTTCCCTGCATTACAATATTCTTTAGGCCATAGACATAAAGCGACCACTGTTTAAAACATATTGTTTTTTGTCTGGATTCTGACAGAGACTTGCCAGCTGGCAAAAGGAAGAGGGACTCATCTTGAAGACCTGACAGGTAAGAACAGATAAGGGATGACCCTAACAAGAATTCTTGCATGACAAAGAGACTTTATCGTTAATGAGGTTGGGCATAATTATCAGAAACCTCCTGAATTAAGCTACAAACAAAGAAACAAACAACAAACAAAAAAGATAATAGCTACTTTATGGGGAAATATTTCCATAAGTGATACTTTGAGGCTGAAGGACCTGGTGTATGTGTCTAACGTGTTAGTGCTAGTGTTCTCCAAACACTGCAAGAGCTGCACAGGAAGAGGAAGCAGACAGCCTCACTGGGATTTAGGATGGTACCCACAGCAGTCATAACCTCCTGTCCCCACAATTAGTTCGTTGTCTCTCTTTCTCTGCCCCTATATCCTCTCAGCATCTTCTCCTGTTGATCTACACAAGCCAGGAGGAGAGCATTATACCACACTCAAATGTGGCCCTTAGACCTTGTCAAAGTTGTTCTTGGCTTTCACTTTGGGAAGAAAACCTCAAGAGAGGAAAAGGGCAGAGTTTTGTGGATTTTATGATAGATACAGATTTATATTATATACAGCAAATTGGCTAAACCAAATGACTTAGTGGCTATATAATCCCATCATATAGGGAACAAACTTCTGGCAGCTGTCCAGACTTTTAGTAACAAAGTTTGACTGTATCTTTAAGAATACAACACTTCCATTCCGTTTATTCTATATCACCCCAGTGCTCTGTGTCAGTTTTACCCCTTCAGTGATAATCTCCGGGTTTTCAGGTGCCCCTAAAGATAAAGAACTTGTTAAAAAAAAAAAAAAAAGTCTTAGTATGTAACAGATGCAGATTTCCCTTGAGATAAATGCATTATAGACTGAGAACGTGCACAATACCCTTGACAACAACCCCCTTCGCTCAGTCATATGGCACCTGCTCATGTGGCTGCAAGGCAGACAAGTGCCCTTGGCTGCTGCCTGCATGTCTCTTAGGATGAAGTCTCACCTCTTCCTCAAGGCAATTCCTTCCCCGTCCTACTGCTTGCCTAATATAGTTATAGCAGCTGAATTTTCAAACCTGTTTTCTTTTCAGATGTGCTAAGCATATGAGGTTATTAAAAAGTACATATTTTGTGTTATCTCATGAATTATGGGGAAGCTCTTGTATACAGGGTATTGAGACTGAACTTTATGTTTTATTAATTATAATAGTTACAATTTATATTGCAGAAATATTTGCACAACTCTCAAAAAAGGCCTCTGTCCTGTTACAGCATACGCTCATCCCGTTGTAAATCGCAGAACCTTTTCCTGGGAGGAAGCCCTTTCATGGCTGACCTAATATCTGCAAGGAATTCTTCAAAAGCCCTGGTATAATAAAACACAGTCGCAATTTACAAAAAACCCCAAATTTTTCCAGGAGCCAGCATTCAAAGCTATTTTTAGGTGGTTTCACTTTAAGTGTCAAATGCCTCCAAACAATCTAACCGGATGCTCTTTCTCTGAAGCCCTTAGGGAGAGCATATGGCCAGCTCTCTGTTCCGCAGTTCACAGGCAGGCTGCCTGTTAGCCCTACACTAATTGTGTATTTGTTAGTCAAATTCTAGGTGTGACCATACAGTGAGGAAACAATGTTCAAAGTATATATTTCACTGACCCTGGGGATCAAGACATATAACCCTTTGCCATTTTGGTGGTATCCCTCTACTACATCTCTGCTATTGAAAGCATATATATTTTATGAAGCCTTAAAAAAAACATACAGATCACAAAATCCTAAGTCTGCATTATTCTCCAAAAGTGAGAATACTACTGGAATGAAGAGATATATCAGAATTTCATCTCTCAGTGTAGTGACTTCTGTATATATGTAGAAAACAAAAGTCCAGCATTTTAAGACACTCAATCTAAACCACGAGATACTTGTAAGTTTAAGAATGAAGGCATGTCATGTACGCGAGAGGACTAACCTAGGCAAGGATCACCAAGCTGAGGGTAACTTTGGTAGTGACTAGCTGATGTGAAGGTAAAATAACGTGAGCAAGGCCTCCAAAATCAAAATGATCTGGCTTGGTTGTATAAGGACTTTTCAGTGTTAAAAGTCCTTTCTTCTGACATATCTGCAGTAGAAGGCAAATAAACAAGTGATTTTACTTTTCCCCGTTCTTTTCTATTTCTGTTTCTCTAGTCACCATCCAGAATACAAGCAAATAAAAAAGGGGGTTGAAAATCACTTTTTGAGATCTGGCTTGTGGATTGCGTTATAACATTTTCAGTAGTTGATTAGCAGCTAATGGCACTCAGATGGTTTGACATTTAGCTCATTAATAATTGTAACAAACAATTCTGGAACCACAGCTTCCAATCTTTTAATTCTTCTCCTATGCTGCAAAGGGCAGAGTGCTGCCCTAGCTAGCAGACTGGCAATTCCAGGGGACAACAGTGATTAAACACATGACTGGCTCCTTGCTGTTTTGTTGTCCTACTGGCAGAACTATTTCAGGAGCATTCAAAGGAAAGGAGGCACGGTTCCATAAACACAGGATATTCTAGGAAGCCTGTTAAATGATAAACAATTTTCTGCATTGACAAAGAATAATAGGTTTAGTTTTTCATTGTAAATTGAGATGTTCTGTCCTTTCCCTCCCCTCTGCTCCTTGTTTTTGCCTCTTCTGCAAAGGTTTCCATTTCTTTTGTGAGCACCACCACGCAGACAGTGACTCCCCACGTGGTACAACTGAAGGAGTGAAGATCACCAAAAAGACAAGTGAAGACAGTGAGAAAGGAGCAGCTGGAGGTATGGTGGGGGAAGAGGGAAGGAGGATTTCCCAAAGTGGGTCACTCTAACAAACAGACACCTTCTCACATTGCAGATCTCCTCCCCGTCCCAACAGCCACTGCTGCACTCTGTTCCTGCCTGTTCCTCTCCCCGGGTACAGAAGGTCAAGGGAGCTGTCTGACTGAGGAGGAGGTGGGGGAGGCAGGATAATTCTTTAAAATGTTTTTTCAAAACAATTCCTGATTGTGCTTACAAGGCAAAAGGATTTAACAATCCTAGTTCTAAGTAAGGGAGAAGTGGCCCACAGTTCAATAAATAAAATGAGAGGATCTAGAGCCAATTAAAATGTGTGAGGCTATAAAAACACAGCCAAGGCAAATTCGGTAACAACGACCTCCCTCTCCCACCCCTCAAAAGGATGGGAAGCATCCGATTGCCAGGGCATTAGTGTCACAGCAAGTGCCAGCAGCATGCATCAAATAAAGCTCTACTGAGGCAGTGAATTTAATGTTCCCCATTCTGTACAAAAGCACCAGTGAGGTCATGGAGTCCAACTCTCTGCAGTTCATGTTGGCTTGGCTTGGCTTGGCTTGGCTTCTCTGAATAGGCCTAAACAAAACACTACAGAAGTATAAACAAATCAAAGAAATTAAAATGAATATGCTTCTAATGACTTTGGTAAACGCCGTCCCAAAGTCTAGAGAGCCTTACTGCACTAGAGAGTTAAATGGGAAAATGAATAAAATAAGTTTTACCAAATATAAAAGTCAGAAACAATAAACGCTCCTGCTAGTGTTCTGTCTCTAGTAACTTACATTAAAATATATATACAGTGTGCTGGGAACTGAAGCAATGCTTCTGTTCAATAAAACTAATACAATTAAAGAGTAAGAATCCTGTTTTTCCTCTGCTTGCAATTTAAAATGAGAGCTTCCTAAAACCTGTGACCATTGTTGGAATCCAATTCAAAACCCTAGCTTATCAAATTCCAGGCGCTGGCACCATGCCTTTAAGCTATTAGAAATTGCTACGCATCACACCAGCTCTGTCTCTAAATGCTCAAGATAACTTTAAAGTGCAGGCACCCCATTTTGAATCAGGCAAGTGTTCACTGGGAATCAAAATGGAGTCACCAAATTTGTGTAGCCTTCAGCTAGCTCTTCTTTTCATGCAAGACAACAAAGGAAAATGTTTTAGCACAAAAATATCTTCCTTTAAACGTGTTTTTAAACTTGGATAGCTTTGCAGGACAGCACACCTACACAAAGCTGCAGGCTTCTGAGACCCTGTAGAGCAAGCATCTTTTTGTGTAATTCATCCAGGGAGGCAGAATCTGCGGGGCTAATGAGCACTCCTGCAGCCTCTGCCCCTGCAGCAGATTCCCTAGAAGCACAGTCTTAAATCAGACACCATAATGCTGCAAGTAACCCCCCAAAACAAACACCAACCCCTCCCCCTCCCCAAAGTGGCTTAAGAAAGTTTCTGATAATTATGCCCAGCAGCACTAGCACCTGACTTTGATGAAATCACAAAGTTCTTTTCCATTCCGTCAATGGAAGCTGAATTAATTCCTAGGCTTCTTTAATGCTGAGAGCTGCAACTTGGGAATTCAGTATGTGAATATACTAATCTTGCTGAAAGGTGATAATGCAATATATTACTGACGTGGGAGCCAGCATATATAAGCACTGCGTGACAGTGACTCTGACCAGCAGATGACTGAATGGGTAAAGAGAAAAGGAGCTAGCTTGAGGGCATAGCCTCAACTTCGGCAGGCAGTCCTTCACTCTTGTCCCACTACTAATTTTCTAATGCATTACTGTGTCACTTGGGTATCCAGTGATGCTCATTAGGAAGGTATGTGACAGCCCCTGATAACACATGTCTGTGGTAAAATAATTGATCCCTCTTTGCTGGTCATCTTTAATACTCATAGGGCATGGTAGATTATCAGATGGAAGGCTCTCTTTGATGGTGTCTAGTGTAATACATTATCAGACAGCAATGTGCCAACAATCTATCACTTACAAAATAATGTCATCCCCAGAAAAGGGCCCGGCAGCAGAGGTTAGGGAAGAGAGAGAGTTTAATTATATTTGTGGAAGGAAAGATGTCCTGAAAAGAGTGGGCAGCCTGATTATTTATTGGCTGTTCAAAAGCACTCAACACAACGTGAGAAAAAGATCAGGCTCTGAGATATGGTGGTTCATATTACTGTTACAGACTCTAGCCTTGAAGTCAAGTTCATGCTGAAGAACAAAATTACCTCTTACAATATGTGGTTTAGTTGTGAAAATGAAAAGGGTAAGAGATATATTAGTAATGTTGGCATTAGTGGAGGCAGCTGTTTTTAGATATTTGGTATTTCAGGGATGTGAATTTAGCATCATTATTAGAAGTACAGCTTACTATATCCCTCTGCAAACTTTCCAACAGCGAGCAGATGGTTACCCTATTACCAACAATTTGCATTTAACATATTGTAATGATTTATATACCACATGTCAGCAAGCAAAGTGAAAACAGTCAGTGGCAACTAATTAGTTGAGTGTAAAGACGTGTATCTCAATGTATGTCTCCTTATTGTAACCAAATTTTATCTTTTTGGTTGTTAATAGGTTTAATGTGCAATGTAACAGAAATGCTGATGGCAATTGAACATGAACCATAATGTCCCTCTGTCATTGGGACAGCACTGCTGTCATTAACATTTGTACCAATACTCCTGTTATATGTCTGTTTTATGAATGATGGTACAAGGAGGACGGATAATAACAATCCATTGTGCTCTTCTACCAATCTTTTTAAAGTGTATCTCAAAGTAATTTATAAATCTTAATATATCAGATACTGGCTCATATTTTAGGCCAAAACACTACTGGGGGATACGATGGAAGTGGGAATACTGCCTGGTAGAGAGGAGAGGCACTCTACATAGCTCTTACAAAGACAAAAATTGATTTAAGGATGAAAATGAAAAGAAACTGAGGACTTGATCAGGCTGTCATGAGGTCTTCCAGGGAGTTTACAAGGAAGTAGTGGACAACTGTTGACATTCGCACAACTGTCAGAGTCGGGAGGAGAGACCCAAGAGTTCAAAGAAGTAAACTTTGGAAAATGGCCCTCTAGCACTGGCATATGACAACCACATGTGTTAGTACAGTGTGTGTTGCATTAGCCATAGTATGTCCCAAGGCCTGCTCAGCTTTAACTCACACCAGGCTCAGTATGTAGCTATGGATTATCAGCCGCATCTTGGAATAGTCATGTTTGTTTTTAGGCTTAAGCTAAAATAGTGCTGAGCAGCACAGAAATGTCAATATATAAGCATCAGCGTAGTATAACTGTGCTATTCCTAAGTGAGTATGGCAGTATTTCCAGCACAAAAATCATACCAACAAGATCTTTCCTTTTTATTAATTGTTACAGCTACTTGCTAGAAGTCTGGATGTACTTTTGTGTGAAGAACCAGATTCTGTTAAAGGACAGGAGTTTAATGCCTCAAGGACTCTGTGTGCTGCAGAAATCAAAGGTCTGATTTCAGGTGGCCTCATACAGGAGCTGTAGTTCAAAAAAAAGTTCTTACAGTTCCTGTTCTCTCCTAACGTCATTAGGACAGATCTTGCCATCCGGCATCCTTTCACTTCTCCAACGCCCCATGAAGTGAACCAGGACAGAGTACGTTCTCCTGCAAAGGGCTGCAGCTAACATTACACTTTCTGGAAGGAAGTCAGCAGCCAAGCTTTTTCTGGGGAACTTTGCTTGCAGTGTGACCCCTCTTCTTTTCCTTTACCATGCTCCTGCATGCTAAATTCATAGCACTATTGTTTCTTTCTGAAGCTCTGTTCCTACTGTTCATTTGCGACAGTATATTCTATGAAAACAGAAGTAAACTGGTGTCGAAAACTTAGACTGTTGCTCAGCCTAGTTCAGCCTAGATGTTTAAGCTGACTCATTTGCACTAAGGCCCTCTATGGATGAAGTAAGAATAATAATGATTCTCTTTGTATGTATGGTTCACTAGTATTGATGAGGCCCATTAATCCCAGAGATGGACTCAGGAGTGAAAGAAAGGAAGGGCTCTCAAAGACTTCACATAACAATTCAGTTGAATGAGACTCAGAATTTGGCTTTTATTAACTCATTTTTCAGTTTTCTGAATAGGTGTCTCTGTGTGACTCTATCACTGGACTTCCCCTGAAATTAGCAAAACTGTCCTGATTTACATCTGCCTTATTATCTTAACAGAGGATAAAAAGACTGGGAGGTTTTGCTTTTTCTGTGTGTGCATGCGTGCATGCGTGTGTTTTTAATTAAAAGAATCCAGGATAGCTTCCTTATTCTGTCTTCTCTCCCTCCTTTCCTTCTTTCCTTCCTTCCTTCCTTCCTTCCTCCCTTTCTCTCTCAATCCTCCTCTTATGTGAATGTATTTGAAACTGATCAGTTTAATACAAGTAACTTCACTGAAATTACTCCTGATTTACAGGATAGCATCTGAAATTGGTATCAGGCCTGGTCTCTCATTTCAATACTTAATTTCACATAGCATGTTATACACAACAGGAAGCGATACACAACATTTTCGATGGTGCAGTACTAGAGGAAAAGAAGTGGGAAGGCAAAAAAGTTAACTTAGTTTCAAATATTTACATAAATCACAGCTGAATGATGGCTCATTTGTTACAACTAACAAGAAAGATTAACAGAGAGAGATAAATATCAGCTGCGTCAAGAAAAAGCACGTGAGTATTCTGGGTTCAACTACTATCCTCTCTGACACTCCATATGCTGATGAGTATCGAGGAAAAAAACAGCTCCTCAGCACATTACTGAAAAATAATTGTGGGTTATCTCACCATACTGGTAGTGGTGGAAGGGATCCCACAGTTATTTATGCCAGGCTACCACTGGGAAAGCAAGCAGAATGCTCCTTAACCCACAGCCCTTCAAGACTAGAGTGACAGAACATGTTTTGCTAATTCTGTGTATGATTTTCCTTGCTGGTCTCTACAAAAGTTTTCTGATGTGATGTGGAGGATTAGTCTACTCTACTTGCCCACAGAATACTGGGCACAGTGCTCCCTCTCTACTTCCAGATCACCTACGAGACCGCTGCAAGGAAGGAACACCACCAATGGAGGAACCCTTAAAACCAATAATATTTTGCAGGATGTGTTTCATAAGGGAGATCCTTTATCTTCACACACCTTTGTCAGCGCAGAGATTTGAAGGCAGATTGTTACTACACAGAAATAGCCCCTTGAGTTCTAGATCAGTATGTTAAGATAAAAAAAAAGACAATAACAAAACAGAAAAGCTCTCAAAATTGGTAGTTCCTGTCACTGGAGAAGTAGTTGAGAGATTTTAAACTTTTAACATAACAATATGCTCCAGCTTTAAATTTAACCTGAAGGACATCCTGCTGCCAGGAATCATTTGGATATATGAGCCAGGAGATGAAGCTTATTTCACTGTTTGCATTAAGTTGAACTATTTTGAAGTACAAAGCTTAAAGGAAAGAAAGTTTTTCCCAGATATGGAAATCACTGAATTTATTCGAAAAAGGCTCTTTCGATGACTTTTAAGCATACATTGTACTCCAAAGTAATAAGAAAGAAAATTTCTCATTTCTTTCATCAGGATTTTCATCTCTACTTCTTTAATGTTCAGTGACAAAATGAATTATACTACAAAAATGCTCAGTTTTTCTCAAACACATAGATTCTGCAAGATACTGAGTGTCCTTGAAAGACAGCTGAGGGAGATCAGTAAAGAAATACTTGACATCTTGCAAAATGGACCAAAACAAAAAAAAAAACCCAAAGGCTGATCAAATGCTAATGAGCAATGGTGACTAGAGAAATTCACTAGTGACTTAAATCCACTAGCTTGAAATGTGTATAGCAGAAATTAAAGACGTAGTGAGTCTTCCAGATTCTACTGTACTACTACCCATCGAATTAATACAAGAGTGAGGCCAGTTTGACAGAGCTGATTGATAGGACTTATGTCACCAGGATGGAGGGTGGAAATGTATTACTTGACCATGGGCAGGAGTCAGCCTGCCCAGGATACTCGTCCAGAGTAAACCACTGGAGACGGCTAATGTGTGAATGAACACAGTAACCATCTAATTATTTCAATTCCTGATGATCCTAGATGTGTTTACAGAAAATGAAAGACCATTTTCTTTAGTGACATACTAAAGTAGATATATTAAAAAAGCTAAGCACACTTGGGATTTAAAGATAAATTGACATGCTTGTAAGTACCTAAGTTTCCTTTGCTTTCCTGATCTCTAATGAAGTTTATAATTTAATTGGAAAAATTACTAGATTCACTCCAAACACTAATGAAAACCTCAAAGGAGAACAAGCTGCTTATGCAAGTGTTCTTGTAAAACAAAGTGTATTCAAGTATTGTAAATATATACTTGAAAAAAAGAATGGTCCTCAGTTATCCACTTAAAAGCTTTAAGCTCCCATAGCTGTAAAGCTATTGGTGGTCTGGTCTTGAGTTGAACATTAATGAAAATGTTTTCTATTACAATTAAAATTAAATCCATCCATATATTACCATTCCATAGGGCAAACTTCTGCTTTTGGGTAAATTACAGAGGGATATTATTACAATGTTGTTAAATGCATGCCACAATAACACACAGGATTTAATGCAATTAATCCATCTGTAGAATGGATCAGTCGAATAAACCAAAGAATGCAATCTGATATTAACCTAGCCTTTAGCTTGTGAACATCCACTGAAGTTTGTAGCACGTATTCCAGACTCACAAGGACAGATCTGCTCTTTTTTAAGTAAAGGCCTCTCAACTACTTCCAAAATTGTGAAGTCTTATCAGTGTTGAATAATTTAGAGTCACAACTGACTGGAAGGGCAGGCTGACTAAAAAGATAACCCCCCAAAACAATAAAATAGCAAATATGCTTTTCCTGAGATTAATGTATTCAGGTTCTGAGACAGATTAAATTTAGAACAGATAATGTGAGTGAGAAACTGTTAAAACTGAGGATATTTTTCACTTATGTAAGTTAGAGGTTTCTATTACTGCTGGAACTGCAAACACAGCCGAGACAGGGTCAGAAAACCCTGCAGCTTAAGTACAGAAGCTTCAAGGCAAGAAAGAGTATAAAAATAAATTCCAAAGGGCTTAATAACATATTGTATAGAGGCTGGATATTCTAGTGTCAAAAGGAAACTGTTGGCTCTTAGATCAAAAACTAATTACCAAAAAACAGTAAGATCCTTTGTTTTAGCTAGATAGTCATTCTATAACCCACTGGGGTAATGGTTTCTACTAACATCCTGAATTATAGCTAATTTACAGTATATAAATGTACATATCATTTACAATATAACAGTTAAACCAAAATTCTTTTGCAATGAATGTGGTTAAACCTGCAGTAGCCTGATCCAAAATCCACTAGGAACTTTTTACTTGACTTCAAAGGGATTATTATCAGCATTTTAGTGAACTTCTCCTACCAAAAAAATGGGGAGAGCTGTACCTCACAGCTCACTGTCAGGACCATTCTTTACATTGAATCGAAGCTATTCAGAACCCACAGAAAGTCCACCTCTTCAAGTACTGAAATAAGAAAACCTTCCGGAGCTTACCACATAGAACACCCTTTGATTCTCTCTGCTTCAAGAAGAGATGGGGAGAAAATATGTCTAGTCTTTCTTAGTTTCCATCCTAGAAGATTTTATTTATGCATTAGTCGACCTTTTTAGCTGTTAGAACCATCTTGCTTCAGCAGTTAATTAACACAAGTGCCATAATTTAATACAGTTAATGCTACTTGATGCCCTTTAATGTACCTTCCATTAGTGATATTATTGTAGTATTACCCTGTAAATTAAAATGAGATCAAGACTAAGAGAGGCTCTCTTTAATTAAGGTACTGGCACACTACATTGCCCATTATTCACTAGAAGAAAAAACCACCCTGATTTAGTGAAGCAGACCATCCGTAAGTCAGAATTAGTTCATGTAGATTATTAGGTCTCTTGAATAATGTGAGCACAATGGGGTTGCTGAAATTGCTAACAGCCATGTTTCCTTTTTTTTTCACTATCTGAATAAACATACAATGAAAGTGGTAAATTGAAGATGAATAAACGAGTGGTAATAGAAGAGGCAAAGTGTTCATCAAGAGTACACAGGTTTTCATCTCTAATACAACATACATCAGGCCTATTTCAGAGCCAAATGCAATGGAACGATGAAGCAAATACATTAAATGGGAAAATCATACATTAAAAGGGAAAATCTCCTATCTTTATTCATTGTGAAGTATTAAACTCCACACCCCAGGATCTTGCATATTAAATATGACAGCTTTAAGATAGATATTTTTCACTCTCATTGAATCTTAAGATACAATATCAAACAACTTACATTGTATGCTGCCTTTAAAAATAAGCTATTACGAGCTTTCGTGATTTTAACTATATTAAACTTACAGTTTTTTTTTTTTTTGTAAGCCAAAGAAATAGCTTCAAATCACTAACATCACTCATCCACCACATACCAAGCTCTTTGGTAACCTCCTTTTGTAGCCTGTCCTCATGGAACAGTGTAGTCTAGCTTTTCTAAATGCATATAAATATTTTGACTTCAAAAACCAGAACACCAGCCTTTTTGGCAAAAAATTATTATACTAATTCCCAGTTAACAGCCTGGATTCACATGGAATGGCTAGAAAGTTCAGCTGAATCAGGAACACCAGCATAAAACTACTTGTAACCCTTATTCCCCTCTATCAAGTTTCCACACTTACTTATTGTTCAGGGAGCACCAGATAACCTGAATGTAATGCTCATCTGGAGAGTCTTCAGGGTGGCCCCTACTGGGAAACCCCAGTAGAGACCAAAAAATACTTAAAGCTGGATGACCATGGGCCTATTGCAAGCTTATCTTTGGCATGACCAAAGAATCAGGGGATGTGTACTGCAACCCCACATCTACTTAGCAATAAGCAATCCCTTAAAGTATTTAACAAGGATGGCGCATTACATATTGAAGAAAAAGACCCCAAACCCCTAAAGAGGTGTTTTTCACATTAGCAGAAGAGTGATAAGAATTCTCATGAATCTGATCTAGTGAAGTAATATTACATATCAGATAGCTTTTAAAGCATGTGTCTGATTACTGTAGCATTTAGACAACAAGCATCACCATCAGATAAGTTCTCTGTACAGTCACACTTCAATTTTATAGATAATTTTTGGAAAGATTACTGAATCCCAGATGTGTTTGGCAAGTTTCTGTTTCTAATTTGCATGAAATTCACTCTTTTTTTTTCTCCTTCAAATGCTTTCTTTGATAAGGCACTGATACTGAAGTCAGACTAAATTCCAGCGTTCAGGGGTTTCCAAATGGGGAGTAGCATTTCCTTTAAGTTTAAGGAGCTTCAAATCCCAAGCTTTAGTATTCTCTCTCAGTACATCTAACCTACTTAGAGCATTGGAGAAAGGATACACATTAAGTAAAATCTATCTGTTAATTTTGATACATTCTCATTAATATACTAAACCATTTCAAACACTGTCTTAAGCTGTCCATGAGCCACAAAGCCCTATCAACAGACTTCTGAACAATATTACTTTATAAACAGTATAACTAATAACAGTTACAATAAGAATTATTTAAACACTAACATTTACCTTATAACCTTTATAACGTTATATACCTTATAACGTTTTCAATTCATGCTTCTCTATGTATGCATATGTACTTGGTGTGGACACAAAACTCTGCAGCTATGTGTTGAATATATGGTCCTAAGAAACGTATTTTCATTTGATATTAAAATACTAAAATATCAGCACTGCAAAAGTACTTATGCATTCAAATCTGTACATGGCGCCAACTCTTCTTTTATATAAACTTAGGTGAATATTTTTCAATAGATTATGTCACAGTAATTTGATTCTATTTCAATTTCACGTATTGATTTTTGTATCATGGAAATGCTTACAAACATGAAAGGCAGTAGCCTTCTCTATAAAAGAGGTAGAAAATGGCAAGCTTAAGTCACCAAAGGAGTAATTAAAAATACAATCTTCAATGTTTTAAATAATCACCTTCTTTAACTTTCCCATTCCTGAGCCTGCCAAAAATACCTTGGCCTTCCAGGTTATATTAGCTTTTATTTTTGTACTCAGTAAAAATATTCATATTGCATTGATATGTAGTTCCTTCACAAAAATTTTAAAAGTATGATTTGAACTCTCTATAGCAGATATAGGGAAAAAGGAAAAGATACATTAGAGAAGTGAGTGAATTGCTAACAGAGAAGGTCCCATTTATTTCTTCTGAAAAAGCTGGTATCCAAGATACATGTAAAGGACATCACCCCTCCTGCTTGAGGTCATCAGTCAATTATTAGTTTGAGTTCTGAAGAAAATTTCCCGATAGGAATGTCATTGTACAGTTGTTATTTTTGGGACTATGACACCTGATACCAGCCACTGCTTGCCACAGAGGGACTATTTGTCTTAAACACAGTTGAATAATAATCTATCTAATATTCAAATCAGTCCTATGCTCTCCAAAGCACCTGTTGTTTTTTTTTCCCTTTTACTTCAGCTTCACTGCATTTCAGAGCTGGTTAAAGTACAAGGAACCGACTCTAATCTCTGTGGCCTTCTTTGTACAATGCACAATTCACCCTGGTGGAAAGGTTCCATGCAAAGGCTGTTGTATCAGTTACATATTACATTAAAGGCCTGAAAAAAATCAAATGATAAAACAGAATCCCTCCCTTTAGTTAACTAACATCAGCTCAGGCTCCAACTGTATAGAAACAAAAAATCGAGAAGCAATGGGCATAAACTGAAACACAGGGAATTTTGCATGATCACAAGAAAACACTTCTTTACTGTGAGGGTGGTTGAACACAGGAACAGGTTGCCCATGGAGGCTGTACAGTCTCCATCCTTGGAGATACTCAAAACCCAGCTGGACATGGTCCTGCGCAGCCTGCTCTAGCTGACCCTGCCTGAGCAGGGGGTTGGACCAGATGATCTCCAGGGGTATCTTCCAGCCTCAACTATTTGGGGATTCTGTGAAAACAGAATGAACGGCCCTGCAAAGTGTCCTAATGTCAGGGTGAATTCCTGCACCAATGTACGAAACTGTTAATCTCTTAAGAGCTGAGGTACTTCCCAGAGCTAGTGACAGGGAACAGCCATTATTTAGTACTGCTGAGTCAGAAACTTCTGGTATTTTCAGAAACTTATTTCACTGAGCCATATTTCTAGTGAACACACTTGTGTAGAAATTGTTGCCATGTTTGGGGAAATAAACAGTTTTGAATAACCTCTAAAACAAATACATATGCCTGTTCCTAAAGGTGTATATTCTCTTACCTTCCGTATACCCTTATGTCTGAAATTGCATAAAAGTAGCGTGCCAGGTGTTGCTCATCTACATATACTTCTCCAGTGGCTGGCCTAAGCAATCGTATCCTCAGATCAGTGACGGTAAAGAAATCTCTTAACTTCTTGGTTGTGTCAAGCTGGCCATAAAGAGAAGCCATATTATGAAGCCGAGGTCCAGCAAAGAAAGCAAATCTATCTTTGATTTCAAAGTGGATTATTTTACTATTTGTCATGTACCCAGTAGAGTATTCTTCTGTGCAAATGATTTCCAGGACTGTGTGCTGTGATAAATCCCTCACTGATTTTGGATCCATGTGGAAAGCATCTAAGCAGTCTGTGGCATAATATTGGTAGGGCTGCCATGTTCGTCCGTAGTCCAGTGATTTCTCCAGGATCATTTGGTCTGGACGGCCAGATTCAAACGTGATAACTATGTTATCTGTTAGCTCAATGGTTTTGTTCCAGGAGAGAGTAATATTAACATGAAGAGGCTTTGGATAATCCTTCCAAGTTGTGGACTGCCAAAATGTGGAGGGATGTCTTCCTTCAAGATCAAACATCAGTTCTGGAGGATGAGCCAGTTCTTGGGTACTCGCATCACATTCATTATTGCACATGTAGGGATTCCCCTAGAAAAGAGCAAAACATTGTTACAAGGAGCACTGTATGGATGACTATGACACATAAAGATGTTTCTTCTTTGGCCCATAAGAATTGCTTCTTTTTCTTTAGGAGGGAAACCAAGAAATAAAAAATGAATGTTTGCAAATCATACCTTTATCTTACCCAGATTTCTCCTGTACAGTTTATTTGTCAAATTAACTGCCCCCCAGCACACACTGTGTCTGCACACACACTGAGTACCTTTGCTTCTGTAATGTAAGTATTTTTCTTCATGTGTTTTAGAGAAAGAATTTATTTACCCTGAACGAGTTTGACCAGTAATCTAGTCACAAAAGACCAAGAAAAATGAGCAAGTGCCTAACAGCCCCATAACTCTGACTCTTCTTAGAAAGAGGCAGCAGCCGAGGAGAATGTCTTTTTAAAACCAGTACATTCCTCAAGAGCTCAGTTCATAAAAAAAAGTCATTTTTAGGCCAAGTGTTTTGGAGTCAGCAATGTAGCCCCTATGTACTCTGCATCAAAAACATCCAATGCAGCTTCATGCTTACTTTCACCCTGGGCTTAAATTTACCATGCTTAACTGTATTCCCAGTCTAGCAATGCCTTTCCTTAAAACATTTACACTCGTCACCAAAAGTCCTTAGAAACATAGTGCGCTACAAGCTCTGGGGTTTGATTCTGATATCTGCCACCTTATTATAGGGTAGCAAAGTATTTCAGGAAAGACTTTTCACCAGGCACTGGCTCCAATTTATCAGGACAAGATAATCCACCACTTGACTAGGTGGGAGATGTCAGCGGCTGTCAGCGGATGGAACGCTGCCGAGGTGGCTGGAGGTCTGAACTGTGGGTTGAGTTAAAAACAGCAACGAAAAAGCCTTGCCAATAATGCACAGCTTTTACGGCTACTTGTCCTCTGTAGCAAGGTGAAAGTGAATTATTCTCTTCTTAGCCTTTTGATGCATTAACTTGCAGACTACAATCTCTTGCTTCTTCACAAAGGCTACTTTGTCTGCAGATTGGTGGATATCTTGCAGCAGTAGCCAAGATTTCATACTTTGTAGGCTGCACTGAATCACATCTATCTAATTTAGGATTTCAACAGTACGTTAATATTTGGCTATTGTTCATTCTGTATTTGTTTCAGAGAACAATCACTGCTTTGTATCTTTCACTGTGTGTTAAATACCAACTGTGGAAGAAACTAAACCTTTTTTTTCATTGATAGTCAGCGCTGTTGGGGAACAAGTTGCCCAAATCTATATTTAGGAATGTTGAAAATGGGCATAATAAGTGTGGCTGCTATTGACGTTAATCAGAGTTCTCCTCACCTACGCTGATGGTGGAACAGGCATGATAATCAAACTGTTTTTTTTTTTTAATAATTACAGTTATGCTTCTCTCCATCTCAAGGCCTCAGGGCAATGAAGATATTTAGGGTCATCCGATGTGTGAAATGAGTTTCAAACATGAGTTTCTACATTGGTCACTGCTATACTCCTTGACATACTGCCATGAAATGTAGGAAAAAGGACTTAAGCATTCACTTTGACCTTCCCAGAGGCAACTTCCTCTTACTCAGAAACAGAAATATTTTTTTCTTTTTCTCTCTCTCTTTCCCATTAATACAGCTGAATCTGAAAACTGACAACAATTCATTGGTACTCAAAGTAAAAAAAAAAAAACACAAAAGGGCTATTTGAAAAGCAGAACACCACTTGTTAAACTGACAGATTCTAAAGATGCAGCTATAACTGAAAAATATTCTGTAAAGTGTATCTATAAGTCCCTGTTACAGTTTTCCTGATTTCAAACTCACAGTTACTATTTCTATGCCTCCCTTTTGACTAAAACAGAGAAAAGCAAATAAAAAAAATGTTTCAAGCTGAATAGATAAATCGCTTACTTTTTTATATTTTAAGCTCAATTTGATATATCAGACACAAATGCAAGGATTTTCCACTTGTCTAGGCCTTTTCTTTTGCCTGGGGAGGATATACGTATTGTAAAATCCGTAAAGTTCTACACGCTTTGACTATATATAAATATGACTTTTGCAGAAAATGTTCAGTGTTACATAAATCACACTTTTATGAAATTTTCTTGAAAAATCTGGTCACGTCAACGCCAGTCAACATGGAGCTGTCTCCATACCTGCAATGTACATACTGTTGTTATCTTTTGGCAAAAACTAATTCATTGGGAGGTCACAGGTATCAAAATATGACAAATAAATGCTACTGGATAGCAAGGCATGTGTATTAAGCAGTGCTAAAGGATGACTTTGGTTTCCTACAGCACAAGCAGTAAGTGTGCTGCGATTCTTCCCATTAAAAACTAAAGCTGCTCTGATCCATTCAACCCTGTATACTGCAGGAGACATGTTTTGTGACTTGGAGTGGGTAACCTAGATTTTGTGGGACGCTTTTTTTCTTTCTGTATATGAGTTGATCTCCTTGGCCTTTTTTCTTTTTTCTTTCCTTTTTTTTTTTTTCTTTTTGCCTTTTCCTTTTTAACAAAAGCTGAGGTTCTAATATAGTCACAGAACTCTAGGAGTTGGGCTTTAGTAAAACACAAGCCATCACAACTGCAGTAAGATCATGAAAGCTGGCAGCAATAAAATTATCTAAAAGAATGGTACAGTGAATACTGAAATTTAGCATTGGCTTGCTACCAAATCCTAGCGTACACTTCTGTGGGCATAAAGCTGATAGGGAAAGACAACACTATCCTAATCAATGGCAGAGCATAGTGAGAAATGGATCAGAATCACAGTACTGTCCTGCACCTGAATTTGCACCAGTGGCACAACCCTTTGCTAAAACTATTTTTAAGGAAATCACCACACATGAGAATCCTAATCAAAAGCTTCAGACATACACCCAATAAATTGAATCACTCTTTTCATTTTATAGCACTGAATTCTCTTTTAAGAAATGAATGATTTGAAGACACCAAAATAATCTGTGCGAAGTTCAGTATTTTAGAGAGAAAAATCAGTATCGGTAAGTCAATAAAATGACTGTCCTGAAATCTAACAGGGGGAGGAGGAGAGAAACGAGGACTATAGTTGAGTTGACCATTGCCTATTGATGTGACAGTCACTGACATGATTTTTGAAATATTTAATGTGACTGATCGTTGCTTCACAGGCATAGAGTCAGATTCCCATTTCCTCTGTCAACAACTTGGCTTTAAATGCTTCTAATTCATATTAAATAGCATTTATGTGGTAAATCATATTTATACTACCAAAACACTATAAAGTGGTCTTATCCTACATGCCAGTCCCTCAGGACACATTAGTATGAAAATAATTAATTTAACTGGGATTAGTTACATATTTTAATGTCTTCACCTCTGTTATAATCCTCTTTAAGGCCTCTACCTCAGTAAAACAAATACAACAAAGAGAAACTTTCCCTGATTTGTCAGAACTAAGCATATTTTTTCTTGGGAACATCTAAGAGATTAGAACATTAGCAGTAATTTTGTGACCAGCAGGCAGCCATAAATAGATCTTAATTTAAGCCCTTCCAAGAAACAGCTCTTCAGCTGGACAAGTGGAAAATATTTCTAACTTTTAAAAATGATATTTAAACCATTAAAGGATTTATGAATAATTAAACACTAATAAATTCTTCTAAATACTATACTGCCAATTAGGATAAAAGGTTGCTGCGGCTTCCCCTGGACCACTACCTTCTAAAAGAAACCTATTATTTTGCTCTAAAATAATTGGAGATTGCTATTAAACAGCTCCTTGCATGCAGTGAAATTAAGTTGCTACTATTTTATTTTATGCTACGCATGGAATTCAGAACATTACCAAAAATTCTGACATGGTTGAAACGTTTTGGTTTGAAAAAAAAAAATACCTTGGTTGGCCTAGCAGCACTGCAAGTGCACGCGTTTGTATCACACAGTGTGACCAAGTTCAGACGTGACTGGAAACAGCACAGTTAGGTGACAAGCTGTTGATTAGGATTGACTGATTCCAGTAGGGTTTCCCGTCAATTAGCTGAATTTAGTTTGTTTGAGCACACAGTGATGAGGTCTGTTTGCGTCAGCCCGCTTGAACTTTTGTAACAGTGTCTGAATTGCTTAACATTTTGCAAAGTGGCCCCCCCCCGGCCACACAGCCCATCCACTTTGCGTTTCCCACGAAGGAAACCCCCACTGGGAGCTGGCCTTATGCTGGTGTGGGCTCCTTCTCAGTGGGGTAATTAACATGTCTTGCCCACTGTAGCTCTGGTGACAAATAGGATGGTGACCCTAAAATAAGCATTGACGATAAAAGCAGAGGTCTAACAGTAGTGTGACCTTTGAACATTAAAACAGAATATACGCTGTTGTTGCAGGTCCTGTTTAAGGGTTAAAATCTGATTGCTCCCTCTCAGACGAAGCCTCCCATCGCCCATCACAAAGATCCTTCAGTGGCATATACAAAGGCTTAGGGCTTGATTGAAGATGTTGCCTCTTTCAATCTGCTTCCTGGCCACACTAACACCTTGTGGACTTTTTCACTCAGGAACAAAGACAGAGGGCTTAACCTTTCTACAGCGTGAATATTGGAAGCTGTATCACAGATTACATGCTGTAATAGACACCTGGCTAAACTCCTACAGAGGATTATAACTTGCATTTTCAAACTAGTGACGGCTGCTGAGGTCAAGCAGGCCGAGATTTTAAGAAGGAGCAAAATAAATTTTCAAGAAGCAAGTCACAGCAACTGATTTTTATACTGCTGCCTCAAGATAGTTAGCTCAGATGTACTAGACAAGAAAAAATATAGCCTGATTCAAGTTTGGACTGAGGTAGTACAGTAAATTACTGCACTGAAGTAATACTTTTGGAAATAGAGTATTTTTTTTTTTCCAAGAGATCATTACAAGTACTTCACTCGGTCCCATACTATACATTGTAGATGACTACACAATAATAGGAACACCAAAACGCAGCAGCTTACGTTTTCCATGTAATTTCTAAACAGGAATTACTTGTTTACCATGATAGACCCAGGTTATGAAACCATTAATTGGGAGATACTAGTCATTGGGAGTAGTCCCACTAAAGGCAAATAGTGTAGTGGACTGGCAACCTAAAAGGCACATAATCTATTGCATAATAATTTATATTATCAAATTTACTGTTAGCTAGTTTGAGATATCTCTAGAATTATTGTAAAGATGAAGACAAGATGGCTCTAGACAAGAACATTTTACCATCAATAACCTTTCATCACTGCAGTGACAGCATTTTAAGTTAAAGTGAATTAAGTTAAAAAAAAATGCTAAAATCTCAGTGGAAGACTTGATGCTCTCTTTCACAGACCTCCCAAGGGAGAGGCATGTGGATGGTCAGACAAGCACTTTGAGCTGCAGGCTGAGCAATATGAATTCTCTAAAAACAGCAAAAAGAAAATAAAAGCATGTTTAAATCACTTCTTTGGAGACTTAAAATTTTAAACTAGGAAGGACCTGATTGGCTAGATATAAATAATAAAACTTACCAACTTCACATACTTTTAAGCCTGAAAGTACACTGCAGAATACAGCCCTGAGCCTGCAGCAAGCTCAGTGCAAGCAGGCCCTTAGAAGACAGATTTTTAAAAATATATTTAAGCATCTAAAGATCTGGCACTTTGCACTGTGGAACGTTGGTGTACGTAAGTAATCTTCCTGACAATACCTCCACGAGGCAGGTATCCTGTCCCAAATGTACATATAGACTCAAGAGTTAAAGAGAAATGCTCAGCACTTTGCATGATCAACTCTGTGATCTCCGATTATATTGTACTGTTTCTTCCAAAACTTTAAAGGAGATCACTAGGAGGCATTCCTGGTACTCAGAGTAGCTCTCAGATTTTTAGATCATGACTCTCTTGACTACTGTGAACTGAAAACGTATCAAAGGAAAGGAATATTTTAATGTTTGGGCCACCATTTAGGGAAGAAACTGTATTCCCTCTTTGCATGGCCCTTCTTCAGTGTGTAACAGGAACACAAGGCATAATTTGTCAGGTGAAAAGAGAGAACAAATTGTATTTCTAAATCTGCTCAGGCTTCTGGAAATTTCTAGTTCACATGAGACACACTCAGAGATTTAACAAAAGTATTAGCATATCAGCCTTGGTATTATATGATCACACTTGCAAAGGCACTTAATTCCTATTGGAATATTCTCTCTTTTCAGCTACTTTAATTACTTTTTTGAAATGCTTTTCAAGTTACTTCATTAGGCAAACTGACTTTTGTTTCCTCTGAAATATCTCTACCCACTTTTTTTAAGGAAAAGCCTATTTATTCCCAGTTGATGATTTTACGTTTCTGAAGCTATCTTTGACTTGGCAACCTTGCTGATATTATTTTAACCACTTGGTGATTCTGGCATAAATAGTACTTTATAACAGATCTACGGGCACTGACCCAAGTGTATCCTTGTTATTTGAGAAGGTTCAATATTGGTGTTTTCCTCTTGCATCAGCAGGTATCTGGCAACACAAACACTTTCCTGGCAAATGTGGCAAGTGTTCCCCCCCAATTTTTGGTATCTTTAAACGCTGGATGCTTATTTAGCTTTGAGAAACTGCAATCAGAGAGGACACAACGTTCACTTCCATCGGGATACTGGGACCCGTCCTGGCGAAACCAGCCCCTCCGCTAGAGCGTTCCTTCGACAAAACAGCAGAGGATATTGCACTCTATTGTCATGCTTAGCTCTCTAAGCATATTTTCTTACAGAAAAATATGTTTTTTCTTTTTCTGAATAGCTTTTTCAGCCAGTATGTTACTCTGCAGGATTGCTGGCAGAAAGCCATGCAGGAGATGGGGGGGTTTCTTAACCCAGACACCCTCCTCCTAGTGTCAATGGTAACAATCTCAGGTGTTTCCAATTTACATTTTGTGGTCTGCTCCAGGTCACATCTCGCTTGTTTTTTTGCTCATTTTGGATTATCTATGTGTTTAGAAGGGGAGCCAAAGAACAGGAAACCACCTCTTCCCAGACCACATATTTGGAAAGGGGAATGTAGAAAACAGGAAATGTCTAAAATACTGCAGTGCAGAGGTGTCGCCCCCCCCTCCTAAGAAGAGGCGCGGGAAGGCAAGGTGGTAGGTAGCCTCGTTACTGAGGGACCATCTCCATCATCTCCCTGAAACTCAGAAACTTACTGTGAGGGCTTGGAGATGAGCCTCACCTGGGCCCAGCTGGCCGGCCCTCGGCAGCCCAGCTGCAGGCGCGGCTGGTTGGAGCCGGTCCGGGCTGGTTCCAGCCGGCTGCGGCTGGCTCGGGGCGGGTGCTGGCCGGCGCTGTGGCCCTGTCCCCAGGCACAGCCCACCTGGGGCTCCCTGCTGGCCCTGGCCAGGGGTCTGAGCTTGATTCCTAGGTGAATGAAACGAAGGTGGCAGCAGAGAGAGCCGGCGTGCTGCTTGCTCCCCCGCAGAGCTGCGGCCAGCGCGACGCCCTTGGCTGCTAATCTCAGTAAGGGTGCCTGACGCGGACAGCTTTTTAATAGGACGTTCACCCCAGCTCTAAAAACTGGTCCTAAAGTAACGTACGTGTTAAGTCACTGCATGAGGTTAAACATGAGTAGTGTAAAAACACATTTTTGTTTAAATTTTATTTTTAAAGCTATCAAAAAATGAACATAAAATGATTTTGTAACAAGTTAAGTGAAAGTTAGAGAGATCATTAGATGAGAGAATTACCCTGTTTTTTGTGTTTTTATTTTAAAGAGCGTTACCATGAAAAATGTTTTTTCACCAAGCCCTTATCAGTTACTTGTATCTTACTGTGGTAAGATTCTGGCTATAATAGGATGGATTTACACTACAGTGTAAAAAATCTTCTGTCCCTAATGCATCTGGACTAAAACTTTCCGTCATCGAGTTGTCATTCAGCTTAATGATAAAGTTGCATGTACTATTTACTTACTGAGAAAGATGCACAAGAAACCTATTCATTTTTCTCATTGCCATGATATCTTTCAACCCAGAAGGTTTCGAAAACGCTGTGTAATTCATTAACGTAGCTTTGAGAACGAGCTGATTGTCCACCAAAGCAAGCGATCATAGTTTTTAACAGTGTGCAGCTGTTCTGCAGCGTCCCACGCTTTACAGTGGAATTGAAGATGGCCATGTTTGACTGAAACTTCAGAAGTGTTTTACGGAAGCAGCATATAAAAGTGTATATTGCAAAATAGCAAGCCATTCCTAAGTAATAAAAGGCGGCTGTTGCCTATTCCAACTGTATCTAAGTACAGAGTAATAAGAGAAACCCATGTTAATAGAGGCAATTAATATAAAGCAAATAAAATGAAGAAAGAAAAATTAAAAAGTGACAGCCACTTAACCTCAACATTATTGGCTTCTGTGCAGTTTCAGACTAGGAAATATCACTTTGAAATGCTAATGTCCCACTGGGAATGTTTTTCCAAAAAAAAAAAAAATCTATAAAACTTATATGTAGTTCACACAGTAGCACAAGTTACATGTTTGCTTGGCTGACTGACCAACATGATATGCTTTGTAATTAGTGTTTAATAATTCGGCAATTTTCAGATTCAGTGAAGCTCAAACTGCACATACAGACCAGTATTGTATAGTTAAAAGTGATGGTTTGCACATCAGACAGACTCTGAAGGTTACATTTGTAAGTGCGGATGTAAGGCTGCACACATGCAGCGATGCCCAAAGAAGGGTCCCATGGTGTCAGTACCCTGCGGCTGCACGCTTGCTTCCTGCCCTGCCTCTTCCTCGCAGCACAGCAAAATGAACCAAGGGCTTCCAGCTACTAATGCTAAGCTTTACACTAAATTAGAACAAGGTTCTTTAAAATAGCACCAACTTAGGTCTGCTAGGCTTGGGAGAGGAAAAAAAAAAAGATTTGTAGCAAATTTCCTTCCTATTGTGCCAGCTTTTTTGGTCCAGTCCAGTCTTTCTTTTCTTCAGCACTGAACCTTTGCTGTGGGCCCTCTCCCTGTCGCAAGCAAGCCACAATCTGCAATCTAACAGAGCTCTGCTTGCTCTATCCCTCTCCCTACCTGTCTCACCTTGCATGCCTGCTGGTGATCATGAAAAAAATCTCATTTTCTCTCTAAGGACAAATTTCTGGCAAGCTTGGAGATTCCACCATTGTGCCACCACTAGGAATCATGCAACTGTGTGGTCAGCTAGATGAGAGGGTTGATCTGGCCAAAAAATAAGTATGTCCTCTCCCCACCTGCACCCCCTTGGCAGTGTTAGTTTTCCACTGAATCAAGTCTCTGATCTGATGTACTGCTTAGCCTTATGAGTGCTGATACTGCCAGAAGGGAAGCAACAGCTTGGGATAGAAGCGAAGCAGTGCAGATTGGATTTGCTTAAGGGCAACATGAAAATACACCCTGAATTGTGAACAAAAGAACTAAATTATGCCTGTTCTGTTATATGCATGCTTATCTATAAAAAGATCATTTACACATACACATTGCTAATGCTATGTGCGAGTGTTATTTATGCTGTAAAAGACTGTTCTTGGAGAACAAATGTGTACTGGACTTGTGCACAACCAGTTCTGCCCCAGTGAAACTACTTTCACTACATATTCCCTCTCCTCCCCCTTCCAGGCATCACTAGGATTTTATCCTTACAAAGGACACCAAGCTTCAGGACAACAAATTTAAATTCTCTTCCTTCCTGCATATGTAAACATAGCAGCTGAAAAATGCAACTGGATTCTGTACTGAGGAAACTCTGTTGCAAACCCTACAATCTAAATTGAGGTATAAAGAATTCTGTTTTTCTGTGTACAGTATTTTTTCATGTGTGTGAGCATGCTTCAGCTTTTTTTCCCATCTTTACTTCATATGAAAATTTCATTCTTTTCTAAAAGTAAAAGAATTCTGGAACTGCAGAATATGCTATACCATGACAGTACTCCTGATTTGGTGGCAGGTACATTACATTATCACATTGTGATTCTGAGTTTTAAGTTTTGTGAGAATATTGGTGAACCATCATGATGATTATGAGATGCCAAAATGCATCATACCAAACTATACTGATTGGCCAAAAAATGTATCCAAAATTACTTTCACGCACTGAAACACAAAACTCCCAGTCTGGGAAATTAAAAGAAAAAAAAAAAATCCAGACCCTAACTAGCTTTGTAAAGACCCATGCCTTGTTTAAATATTCACCCTCAGGAAACAGATTTTACAATTTATTTTTCACTTCTTATTTTCAGCAGTTTGTAAAATGCTATTTGCTTGCCTAAATGTGCAACTACAACAAATACTCATATCTACTCTGTATAATCTGTGGGATATTGAGTATAAATTATTGGAAGACAATGAGCAAAAAGATACCCAGTCCCCCATGGTATTCATTAATGGTTGCCTCTGACAAACCACTGTCGGCTTTAATTTAATAATATTTCCTGGGATGATTCCTGCTTACTCTGTGGGAGATTTTTAAGACTGCTAGAGAAGATTCCTGAGCAACAGCCATAGTTAAATAACTTGTTTTTCAAATATGAGGCAAAACATAGAAAAAACAGTCTCTTAAATTTGATTTATTTCTTCCAAAAGAAAATCACCTTCTCAGAAGAGATAAATAATAAAACAATAAATAAAATGTTTAATAAAACACCTGTACAGGCTACACTGAGTAATGCATGTCATTCATGAGAACATTACCAAATTAATAATAAGTGAATGTTTTACTAATCTTCACAGTGACACAATTCCTGAGCGCAGTTCAACAAACAGGCAACTCCCCAAATCTGAACAACCTTTTACTTCGGTATAGTTGAAAGTAGATAGTTTTGCAGAGCCAAGGCAGGCTGCTTTTCCCCATATATGATAGCCTCTACTGAAGGAGAATAGTGAATCTGTGTCACTTCGGAGAAACCTTTGTTAATTGATGTTTATGTAATATATGATATTTTTGTGTATCACATTTTATCTGTAGATCTCAAAATGATTTGCGAGCTTGTAAGTTCAACTGCCCCCAAAGTAATAGCTGGGGAAAATCAGTGACGGTGAGGTGAAGTAATTAGCGCTTAGACAATTGGTGGCTGAGCCAGGAATAGAACCTATTCCTTTGCCCCTTGAGGCTTGTTCTCTAAGAGGAAAAAAAAGTGTCTTTGTGCTAATTTTATGGTTAATGCCATAGAGAAGAGAAACTGCACAGCCAGACAACAAATAAAAGAGACTTAAAAAGACAAAAGAAATTCTTTTCTTGTTGGGGATGTCTCAGCTGTGCTCCTGGGACTGTCTGCATCTGTAGGCACTATTCATTCCACTCTGGACTTTTATTGATTCTATGCCTGTGGATTTCATGCAAAATCATATCCCTACAATAAGCATAATTTTATTTCTGATTCTTAATGTCAGTATTGTTTTTGACAATTTCTGACCTGCTCCTGTATTACCAGTGTGTCTACTGCCATTTTTAAGAAGCTTTAGAGCCAGTGGATTAACACTGAATGTCAAACACCACAATTAGAATTGCTGATGTTATGCAGAAACATTGCTTTTAATATAAAAAAATCTGTCATATTATTGCCACAGAATCTGCACTCATTTCTGTTGTATTTGATCATTTCTTGTCATAGAAATCCCAGACTCAGAGGACACTTGTGTGTATGTGAACCACTTATAAAGCAAGAAGGAAAAGTAACATAAATAAAAATGACAATTGTAAGTGAAATCCAATTTCATCTCATTTCTCTTAAAAGGTGGGTTACATTGCTTTGCCTTCATTTGTGTTTATCAGGATGATGAAATAAATTTTTTTAGTAAATCACAGTTTATACCTACATAATGGTGAATTTCTATAGAAACAAATGTAAATACTGAAATTCATTTTACAGTGAAGGGATGTCTTATTAGTATGCACAATGAACTATGCAACATCTCTGCACATTCAGATTTTAAAATATAGTACTTCGAAAGAGAACGAAGGCACTTGTCAAATCAACATTAGAATACTGCATCAATATAAGTAATTCAAGCGAAAAAACCCCCAGTACAGTATCTTTTGAAGATGGGTGGCAAACTTTGTGATAAGCTGGTAATTTTTTCAGTTATAAGCTGAAGATTGTCATATAATTTTATTATATATACCCAAAATAAAAAATAATGGCACACCTCTGAAACAATAATATTCTAAAATCATATGCTCTAAGACTGTTGTTTGCAAATTTACACTTCAGGTATGTTATGTGGTTGTATTGACTCCTTATATCTACCAGTCTGCCATTTTCAAAACATACTTCGTCACGAAAATTCCGTCTGGCTAGATAACAACACAATGGGGTGCAGGTCCTGAGAAACGAAAGCAGCTGCTTCTCTGTGTCCCATGCAGAAAGCAGGCATATCTGCATTACGCCTGCTACTGCCTCTATGGCTCTGCCACCTCAAGCAGGAGACTCAGAGCAATAGAAAGTGGGGATAAAACTAGGTCCTCAGGAATTGCTCAGTAATAATTTAGGACTTCAGTTATTGTTGCAAATGACACAGAACCTCCTAAGTCTAATAAAAAAAAAATATTCTACCTGAAATAAAACAGTGACGTTGCAAGAGCATCTATAAATGCAAGAAACGCTCTTGGTAACATATGTAATACTTTCAGTTAATAAATCATCATATGTGCAGCACAGAAGCATCTCCTTGAGAATTGAACCAAATTTGCTTACTGAGTCAATTGTAAAGTAATTCCAATCTGGAAATGCAGAGGCTTCTTTTTACTGTAGAGTTATGGTAAGACTGCGGTACGGTTGCACTTCAAATTTCTGCATGTCTCCACTGAAACAGGAAGGAGTAATTGCAACATACACTGCCACAGCTGAGTTAATTAATTTAGCTAGCTCAGGTAGCAACACCAGTGAAACCAGGGCAGCGTGGACTATGTAAAGCCACCAGAGGTGCTGAGCGCTTACGATGTTGTTGGCAGCATGAGCTTCAGTGCAAGGCATTTCTTTATCTGTTTATCTGTTGTTAACCCTCTACCTAGATTAAGCCTGCCTGCATATGCGTAGATGACACAATTGTACCTCATGAAGATGGTAGTTTAAATATACCCTAAAACATATTTGACCTTGTTAAGCAGTAGGTGGGAAAGTTTTACACAAGAAGAAACTGAATATAATTTTTCCATAGTGGGGAAAAAATAGATTTTCTATGATTGCCTGCTGGGATGCCTGAAGGTAAAGTTTAAGAACAGGGATTCCTTTTATCCTAATACATTTCAATCTATTACAGAGTAAGTTGATAAGAGAAGCTCCAAGTATACTCCTTTTTACTGCACCACCCTGAGAGAGTGATAAATTACAGCATATTATGTTCCCTATCAGTTCTACCCATCATAGGCTTGTCTTACAAAAGACATGATAAAGAGAAACACCTCTGATAAAGTAATGCAGTTAACTGCTGCCATTTGAAATCTGAAAAGTTACATTTCTTCATCCACAAACCAGTCTAATTGTTCAACCTTTTTTTTGAGTAAAAATGGAGTTTAATAAGTTGCTGATTGACTGTAGGACTATTTTCTAATAAATTAGCCCTCTTGCCACAGTGTAAGAAAGGTCCAAATCTTGTACCAGCGGCCAGTATCCAGAATGTGCTGTTGGGAGAGTCAGGGGTCACAAGAGACAGGAATATGTTATGCTACCCCAGCTCTATCTCCTACTGCTATCTCAGTGGGGGTGTATGGTGGCTACATCAGCCCCATATCACTCAAACGTGCCTCTAACATAAGACCCTCTTGTGGCTGGAGAAAGCAATCAAAGCCAGAGTGGCAAAAAGTTGCCTTAATGCACTGAAAGGTCTGTCTCAATGCAGTCCTACAATTTGTAATTTAAACAATATACCACTATACAACTTTTACCTTTATAAAGGATTTTAGGAGACATTTTATATGAAAGGAGCTATACGAAATACATTTGCATTACTTGTATTTATTAGAATGAAAAATAGCTCTCTGTAAAATGGGTCACTATTTATAAAGGGTGCAAAATTAAAAACCCTAGGAAAAGACAAGGTGTTATTTCCTCAGATACAGAATTTAGGGTTGTACAGTGCTGCAAACCAAAGCCACACGCCTCTTCCTTTAAAAATGTGCAGCATTAAAGTGATGTCAATTATGCTTTATATATAAAAATATGTCTAAGAATCTCAATATACTTCTCTTAAGCATGAGTATATTCAGACCCTAATACAAGGGTCTAAAAGGTAAGAAATGGCAGAGCTCTGCTTATAACAATGATGAATCTTTAGACAGCATACAAAATTACCCTGTTCAGCATGGCCATCTGTGATGTGTTCATGCAAAAACAAACAAACAAAGAAAGAAAACCCCCAAGACTTCAAAAGATTTCTTCATGTTTTCATTCCTCCTAATTTTTGATTGGACATTTATTGAATGTGATGCAGTGAAATCGAAATCTGTGGAAAATAACTCTGAATTTTAGCTGATAACTGAAGTAAACATGGACCCCTAAATAATTCAAAATTGATTTGAAATTATTTTTGTGAAATTTTTTATATAGCTTTTGAGTACATTAGTTCAATAAATAATAAATACTTGCACTTGCAAATTTAAAAAGTTGCCCAGACGATTAAAATGTACACAAAAAGAAGAAAGCACTCTGTTAAATTATCTGCAATTTTAATAACTCAGATTGCCATATTAAGGTTATTTTAAATGATTTATTAGTGTAATTTATTTGACGAGCAAGCTGAGAGGTACCTGTCTTTGTCAGAGAAGCTACTTAAAAACCAACAAACAAACTGCTGTTTATCTCTTGCCACTTTAGAAACATTTGCGACTCTATCACTGTCTATATCTCTCTACTTATCTCTCTATATTATGGAACACAGCACTGACTAGCTTTATATTATAAAATCAATTCTTCCACTCTTATCCCCAGTAAAGCTGCTTTCTACTCAGTATTTCTTAAACTGCTTTTCTAGACTTAATTTTGTAAGTATTATTTTACAGACATAAGAGTTGGAAACCTAGAGTTAAAATAATATATAAGTTTGAAAATGACCTTAATTCTGACTTAACATTTGCTTGTAAGGTCCTGTGCTTCCTGGAATTGGAGAAATTGACTGCATGTATGTGGATGACTAGGAACATGGTTGATATCCAAATTTTGGCTACTATGCTCAAAAATAGGAACTTTTGACCTTTTTGGTAACTACAAGCATATAAGAAAGCTATTTTAAAATTGTGAGTATGGATGAATGCATGAAGATATGTTTAAGTATTTATTATGTTATAAAATAACCTTGTGCCGCAGAAAATATTTTATTAGGACTTCATGATTTTATTTAAATTCTCCAAAGTTCCTTTCAATGAAGCACATACTGTCCTGAGATTCAATTAACTTATTTCTTAGTCAAGAATTCATTGAAATCAACAGATGTTCTTACTGAATAAAACCTGAATAAGAATTGACTAAAAGCTGCAGGAGGTATCCTAGTATTTATGAGGTCCCAGATCATTCTGTCACTTCCCAGCAGCTTTCAGCACTACATGAACATCACACTTCTCTAAAGCTGGCCTAATTTGCTATCAGCTGATCTTCCTCGTGTCAGCGGAGCAAAGTGACTCGCGTTCGTTCTTGAGTGAGAAAAAGTAAAAGTTACAGCTCTGTTCCCAGAGTTTAGAAATAACACAGGGTTGGAGGCAAAGAACTTGTGGGAGAGGACTTGGCTGTGCCCCAGCATTTTTAGTAAGTCCCTCAGAACAGGAGAAGCTGGGATGAGCCTACATGGCTCATCCTTATCTGAAGGCAGGTTTGCCCCAGGACCGGAGGACATGTCATTCCTTCGCGTGTCCAGCACCGAACCGTGGGATCCCAGAGGTTGGCAGGGGCCTCTGGAGTCCAAGCCTGCACCCAAAACAGGGCCAGCTTGGATTGGGCTGTGCTGGGCTGCCCAGCTGGGTTCTAACGTCTCCAAGGATGGAGGTGCCAGTTTCTCTGGGAAGCTTGTTCCTCATTAAACTCAAGTCATTGCTCACCAATGATAGGCTTGATAGTCCCATAATTGTTAGCTAAACGATCTATACTTCTCCATTAGACTCTTAATTGTCCGCTCCCAAGTTACTTAGTTTTTTCCCTTTAGTTAACAAAAGAAAAAAAATAATCCAAATAATTTTCAAAAAGTCTCTCTGTTAATATGCTATGTTTAGCTCATTATGGGTGTGTAGAAAGACCACAGAAATAGAAACATTTTTCAAATCAATAGACAGAATACCATGCAGATTGTTTACCCGGGTTATCTTGCAAATGCTCTCAACATAGGCTAGACAGAGAAAGGCAGATTAAAAAGACAGTGAAACAAATGCGTGACTAGAGTAAATATGAATAACAATTGTTCTTCTCTAGATACCAGGTAAGCATGTTTCATAATAGTGCTTGCCTTATCAACTATCATCTTTTGTTAATTAAAAAAATGCTTTATAATAGAATAGCTGTCACAATAGATGCTATAATTGCTATCACTTTGATATCTTAATTAAATTGCACTGCAGGCCACAAGTTCTTCAGGTGAGCTTCATTTAAGATGCTCGATGTTTTTCAGTCGCTATCATGAACAGGTTTTTGTTTTTTTAACAGTAGATACAACTGCGTGGCTGCGTCTAGAATAACATGCAAAGTCATACACGGGCTGATTTAAATACCAGTGACAATTACATTTAAAAGACAAGTTTGTTCATGTTCTGACTGGCTTTTATACAACAATAAAGCTCATCATCCTGTGGAAGAGAGTTTAGGATAAATTATGTAATAAAGGCACTTGAATTCTGATTTTATATTTGATAGCCAGCATTTGTCATTAAAAAGCATATTATATGTCAAAGATGGATTCTAAACTCAATATTTTTGATCCCTCTATTCATTCTTTATAGTTCAAGAGACTGCCAGCCCACTTTCAACTTATGTTTTGATTCAAGACACACAATTATGTTGTATACTGCAGGTCTATATACAAAAGTTTATCCTTTTGCTACAGTAACAAGATTAACATTATGACCAGAGAAAGAGAGAGAGAAACCCTTTCCAGTTCACTATTCTATATATTAATAATATTTATTTATACACTGGTACTGCAGAAGCATTATACAAAGTCACAGAGTGGTCTGAGACCAATGGCCTCTTGTAAGAGGCACTGCAAAAACATGTATTAAGACAATCTCGACCCTGAGGCATTCACAGTCTTCATAGCATTTTGATACATCTGATTCAGTTTTATTATTTTGTTGATGGACAGCTGCTCCTTCATCACATTGTGATATCCTGTCATGCACTGGTCTTTAAGAAGTTCAGGTGTTTGCTTGTTGCTGTGCCTTGGAAAAGAGGATTTCTAATCATGCAGTAGAACAGTTACATCCTAAATTAATGAGTAAATCACTGCTAGGAATATGTTCAGAGAGCAGTACAAAGAATAACAAGAAGGTTAGGCCTCATACATATTTGGTGTGGTTACTTTGCCATCTGGGATGGCCAGGTCCTTTGGGTGTTCCTTTCAACTTCCACTAAAGACTCTATGAGTCTTTTCAATTTAAATTGAAGCAGATTGGCTGCAGCACACGAAAATATGTACATAGTAACAAGATTCTATGAGAATGAAATTCTTCCATAAAAAACGGTAGGAAAAGGAATGAAGAAGGTACAGAGTGTGTTAGATAGGGGTACCCCGAGTAAAATCAATCCCTTAATGACAAATAATCAGAAAGGTTAACAGAATGACACTGTAGTGAAAAGTGATGTACCCCTCCAGTCATCTCAGATGAAAACTTTTCTTCCACTGTGTTTTAGTTTTTGGAATTATTTTACTACTGGACTTCAACTTCATGTAAAATTGATTTTTTCCATATTACTATATCTGCATTTTTTCCATATTACTATATCTGCATTTTTTTAAACATCCACCAATTCTGATGGATGTTATTTAAAATAATTCAGCAAATGATTTTAATTAAAATAAGAACAGACAAAATGTTCTGCAAATAGAACTACTGCCTGCATGATGTTAGTAGAACAGGCAAGCAGTGATGTATGTATATGCTATACTTTCAAAACTAAACTTTTCTGAACACAGGGAATACCAAAAATAACAATGAAATGTGAGAGTGACCTTGTAAGAAACTACACCATTCACCTATAACAGCAGCTCTCTGGGCTCCATTCTCCTTTGTGGTTTCAAGCTTTGTATTTTTAAAATACTTATTTAAAGAGCAACAGTAGTGTAAGTTAAGTAAATGGTGAGGAGAAGGTTTTTTTTTTTGCTTCTAAATCTTTTGTAGGGCAGACAAAAAAGAAGGGCTAGGGAAGGCTTGCCTCGTTTTTGCAGTGAACCAAGATAAACATAAAGTACTTGCACGGACAATACAATTTCCTTCTTCCAATAGAGTTGCTTTTTCAGTGTTAGAGGAAACTCACTTTTTCCCCACTTTTGTATGACATAATGCAAAGGAAGTTGCATGCAAATTTGGCTCTGTGCTACATCCTCAAACTACTCCACAGCTTGAGGGGAGATGACCTTTAGCCCCCTGAATCATATCAATAGTGGCTGGAAAAAAATCTCTGTAAAAATATACATCTACTCTTTGGTGCTGTGAAAAACTAGATCAAAATTTGGACTATGTTGCATTCTAGTCTTCAGTGAAATGTTATAGGGAAATCTGTGTAAATTAGGACAAAGTAGGGATAACTCATGTGAACTAATATGCAGTAGATCAAAAATTAGGAAAATAAAACCTCAAACAGATGTTAGGCTTTCTTGGAGTGTCTTTAAATAACTCAGTCTTTTCTGAAAAACGTGTAAAGACCTCACAAGACAATATTTTGACCAGTTCTATGTCACATTCAAATATGCGCAAACTAGATCAGAATTTGGTTCCCTGACCAATCACAGTTGATATTGGTACTATTACTGGGACTTCTATTTGCTAAAGGAAACAGAATAGTTAATTGGTTTGGAAGTGTAAAATTTCACAGACAAAGCACCAGAATTCAGGCAACATTTTTCACAGGAAATGAATAGGAAGTGTTTATTGACACATGCTATTTCAATCTTGTGGCTAGAGAATAAAATGTGAACTTTTTATTCACAGCTGAGAACATTTACTCCCAAAAGTAGCCTTCCTGAAGTCATCGGAATTCTTCCTGAGAGATAATTGTGTGAATAATACGTACTCAGCTACTGAAGTGTTGTATGAGTGCTTGCTAACAGAAAGACAAATTAAGGCAGCATAGTCCATACTCATATATATACAGGTAGACTTCTGGGTGTGTCCTTGGTCAAAAAAGTAGTCTGAAAAGAAAGTCACTGAAAAAAAAAGAGTAGAACCACCTCCTGAAACCATACAGTGATAACTGTTGGCAACACTGTGTAAAACTAAAATAGAGAGGTGATAATGGTATGAAACAGGAAAGGAGGAGTGTGAAGAACTGAGGTCATCAGAAAAAAAGGCAAAAAATAATTGCAGTTTAAAAAAAAAAAACAGACTTAGTGGCAATTCTGTTTGTCACTGTTTTTCTTCTCCTTCATCCTCAATTCTTTCAGGTCATTCCTCTGAATATAATAGCTATGAAACTAGAGCTAGGTCTTTCCTTCCCAAATGGTAAGACACTACTGGGAGTCCTGCTGGTTTCTCTTAAAAATTGGTGATGGAGGAGAGTCCTTACATATTTAGGACCCTTTCTGACTGGAACTCCTACTGGCTCCATCAGGAAAACTTGAGGGAATCAAAACTCTTAAAGATACCACCATGTTGAATGTTTGCTAAGACCTTCTATCAGGCTGTAGTGATTATTTTCAATTTTAAACTAAACCTTTCAGTTTTTTCTGTTTTATCAAAAAAATTCCCCAAACCTCCAATAGAAGCAAAGAAGGAAAAATGGGATAGAGGAATGAACAAATAGAACCCCCCTCCACCTAAAAAACGACAAATATCTCATACCTGTTGCAAAGTAATACCAAGCCTTATTCATTACTCCTATTATTATTTCAGAACTATATCATAAGGCAGTCTTTAAAACAGATATTCAGAACAACTATGATTGCTATATTTTTATTAATTTGTTTGTTTTCCCTTTTGTGCTTTCTTTTCAGTACTACTATTATTGTAAACAGCTAGTTATGATTGTGTGTTTGTTGTTTGGATAAAAATGAAGAGCAGATCATGAAATACAGACTGAGTGTCCAGCTGGTTAATTAATGGATTTCAAAAGTGCTACAGAAGGTAAACGAAAATCTCACAGTTCACATTTGCCTTTAACCTTCACCAGCTCCAAGGCTGTCCCCTAATTTGTTTATTCTAAGATTCCTTTAAAGCTAATGTACCTATAAATGCCTGTAAAATCTTCAGATTCTGCTAAATGGAACATTGTACTTTTTTCCACAGGAAGCCTAATATTCCTGCTTCTGCCCCCAAATGGCAACATTCTAAAAGAATGGTCACAAAATTCCTTATATTTACCTATAAAGCTTGGATCACTCTGTTGTCAAAAGGTGAGATTCAAAGAAGAGGAAACTGAATTTTGCAGATTGTGCAAATGGTATAGCAGTGACTCAGGTACGTTCTTTTTTTGAGCTAGATCATTTTCCTTATGCACACATATCTGCCAATTGACTTTTTTTTTTTTTAAACTGTGTGCTTCTTAATTTCTCTTCCTCTACTGTAATTACTAGAGGTATGTCAGTGCCTAAGGCTACATTATTATCTCTAGATTCTGGCACTTTAAAATAAATGTCCATTTTATATGTTTTCCATTTTCTAGCTTGATATTAATGCAGATGTATGCCGTGGCTTCTCAAAGTGGCAGGTGTATGTATCCTCACTTTTCAATGGCCCTGTCTGGCCTCAGTATGTTTGCAAATGTTGAAGCCTAAAAGATGTTTTCCCTGCAGAAACCACAAGGTAAATGTAACAAGTAATCAATCTTCTGAACAGCAATCAGGAAACCTCTTAACGAACATCCTACACAAACACAATAATTAATCTAAGCTATGACCTGAATAGCAATTAATATAATCAGCTTCAAATGGTGTGCCTACTGTAGCCATTTTTTGCTTGTCATAGTTAGGATGCTATATGCCGTATAAACATATTGGTTTGTTCTGAAGAATACTAATTTTAGGAGAATTTTAGGAGAGAAAGGTGACATAAATGTTTTATGCAGAGCAGGTTGTTTGTTCCTGTGTGTTCAGACTAAAGCAAAACAATGTCAATGTCAAAGTAGAACAAAAAGCAGATGTACTCAGAAACTGGGGAAAAAAAGAGGCAAACTTAAAGTCTTCTAGCCACAAAACCTCAGATTGTGGTCTGTGAACTTTAAGTGGTAGAGAAAGTGATGTTTGGGCACAGGTTCAATGTAGGCAATGTAAATTTATCTCTCCTTTATTAATTAGAAAGATCATGTCATAGTAAAAACCATAAGCTGATACTCAGGCAGTCTAAATCAGCCTCGTGCCATCCACTTCCAGTAGTTTTACTGATTTATTCCAGTTGAAGATAGGCAACATAATTTTTTTTAGAAGAGACAGTACATTTCCATGATTATTAAGTAATGCTTTAAGATTTTACTATGTAAATGAATTTCAAAAGTCTCATTTACTTCACATTCATGTTGGATGGTAAGAGCAGGCAGGAAGGTTTCACTTTCTAGTGCTCAGGCTGGAGACAGCTGTGCAAAATAAAGTTTACATGGTGGCACTGCAGCAGTGTTTTTGAATAGGAACGGAAGTATGTTTTCCTTAAGGAATAAAAATAGTATATGTATCTTACAGACACACTTCGAACAATTTCTTCTTTTACACAGCTTTTATTTTTACAAATCCTAACTACTGAAATTAATCTGTCTGAAATCTCTAAAGAAATGTGACCAAAAATAAGCTCCTCCTTTGACGAATATAGGCAACTTTCATTGACTTTCTGTGTCAGATATATTTAAGGATGGGATTTACTTTGTATTGTTTATTTATTTAGCTTGCCTGTCATTTCAAAATGAAAAGGAAAAAAAATCCTTGTCTTTTCCCTGGTGGTGGTTCAGAACAGTTGAGATTGGACAGATAGTCCCTAAGGACTCTCAAGAAATGCTCATCATGACATTCTTCTCAGATGACACTGAGGTTGGTGCCTTGTGAGTCATTATATCCATCATTTAAATTCAGCTGTGCATTATGCACATTATACCAGGTACATGATAAGGTTGGCCTGGCCCAAGGACCAAAAAGTCTGACAGGTAATCATTGAGTAGTTACATTCCAAGAGAAAAATCAATTGTTAATAATAACCTCACTTACAAAGAAAGAGGGTGAGGAGCAATGGAAAACAAAGGAAAAATCAGAAAAGGAATAGCAACTAGAGGAGAAAGCAGTGGAATACAAGAACAGAAAGGTACTAATGGTAGTTCAAGAAACATCCTAGCACAATAATAAAATATATTTTTTTATTGAAGATTTTTCCCCTTCAATAATTATTTTTCTGCTCTTCTCTACAGGGTCTCCACAGACAGCTCTCTTTTCCACTTCCTCTACTATGCTTCAAAACCAGTTTTATGTTTTTTTATTCTTCTCCAAATAGCATGAAAGAAAAAAATTACTTTTTCCCAATTTCTCAGCCACTGAAAGAGTCCCTGTTCCACTTCCACAGTGGACTAAACTTTCCCTTCTCTGAAGAATCAGCAAGCCCCAAATTCAATTTTTTCCTGCTCCATTTCACAAAATTCAATTTCTAGAAAGTAAGCCTTCTCCTTTCCTCTTTTCTTCCATTCTCACAATACCTAGCCACCCTTTTGTTCTCATTTATTTATTGCCTCTCTTATATGGTAGTACCAGCAAGCGCTCTTTTTTCCTGCTGACCCCCCAAGAGCACGGTTCACATGCGGGCCCTATTGCCACTTTGGGTCCCTGCAACTGTACTTTTTTCAAGTAGGCTCTGCGATACTTTCCTCTTTGCTCTATGCTAGAGCCAGAACATAGCCAGATGGACTCTCAGATGGTGAAGGGGACAGCGGAGCGCAGGATGTGCAGAAGCACGGCTTGTAAACAGAGAATGGGAACAGACTGTGACAGGAGGGTCAGGCAAGCTCTAGTTGTGCTTTATGGAAGGCAGCAGTTCTGTTTAGTGAAGGAATTTGAGATTTCAAACCCTGGTTTCTGATCAGGACATGAAACTGAAAATTTTAAAATTTTATATGAAAGAAGGTTTCCACTTCTAATAATTTTCATTCTGAGTGACTATTTTATTTCCATTTTGATTTTTTAAATGTTATATCTAGAGTATGAAGTGTCGAATATGTTGCCATGAAATAGTTTCAAAATAAATTTTTTAAAATCATTCTGAAAACAACACAGTGGGCTATTTCATCGTTATAGACAGACCAGAACCTTTATTTGCCAGATTTTCTTAACTGTGGCAAAAACAACGTGACTTTTTATTTCAATAGAGAACATCCTCTATTAAAAAAACAGATCTACAGAAATACCTCCAAACAATTCAGCTGTTATGGTACAAATGAGTAGATTAAGTATGTTGAGGGTATCCCTGCTGAAATGTAAATTGCAAGTGCAGCCAAGCTAGCCAAGCTGTATGAAAGCATGCCAGCGGGGCTGGGATAGGGAAGGAGGAAGGTCAGGAACTCTGAAAAGAAAGAGGATCAATACAGAATTCTTGAGAGAAATGAATTCAAGTCCTATGGAGAAATAGAAAACTACCTTAGGTGAACTGTCTGAAGCAGCTGCCTGTTCTAAAAATAATAGTGCTTGCTCTTTTGCTCAAGGTTCTTTTTCTTTCTTTCTTTCTTTCTTTTTTTTGCTTCTCATTTCCTTTCCCTCCCTGGTTTCCCTTGATTGATAACAGACAAAATTGGTGGGTTTACATGCTATTTCAAAACTGCTGAAATCTAGCACTAGTAAAAAGCCTAGAAAAATAAAAGATTAAAATTGATCAAGTACATGCAGCGGCCAGCAAGCTGACCCAAAACTTCAAAGAACAAATTCATGCAGATGTCAACTGAAAAGTTCAGACAGATCAGCATTTAAAGTGAATTTTCTGCAGAGTTTTTAGAGAGAGAGGTAAGAAGATGACAATGTAATTGGAAGAAAGTGTTCAAGCTTCTTTTGGGCATGATATCCGTTCTGTAGCTCAGCTTTCTTGGAAAAGATATTCACATAGTCTAGATTTTTTTTCTTTTTGGAACCTTCCCAATTAGAAATGGTTTATGAAGGGAAATTAGTAGGAAATCCTGCTAACTGATGGTTTTCCCTCTGACAAATGAATCGCTTTCTCTAGGCAACCAAATGACGTAGCCAGTAAAAGTGATGGGCTAGGTTCCATTATAAGGAATAGAGGCACAAAGCTCACTGCGTTCTGGTCAGCCCTTCCTCTCTCTGCTCTCCCATCACTCCCCAGTTTCTGAAGCTGAGATTGCAAGTTTGTTTAAGTGCTTAGATAACCCTTAGCATGGTGGAGATCACTAGGACCATTAGCTATTTCTGAAAAATACTAATGTTGATAAAATGTTGATAAAACATGAGTAAACCTGTACTTATTCTGCTAAGCCATTGATGGTAGTCTGCATTTAACTCGTGCAAATCAGAGCAGAATGTGAACCCGAATAGCTAGAAAATAATAATACTGTACATAAAGCAGCTTCTTGTAAACCCAATTCCTGTAATAGTCTCTTCTTTCACTTCTTTAGCTCTAAGGAATCTTTGTATTTCAAACTTAGTTACAACTATGAGGTGTAATGAAATATGATGTATGCTAAAGATCTCAGCTATCAATATGCAGGAATGAAAGATGAATTTCTAATGTACAACTGATATGTTTCCAGCGAGAATGCTTAGATATTTTAAGTGCATGTCTATGTGTCTGGAGAAGAGACACACAGTTGCTTGATGCCCATAGCAGTTGGCACTGAACAGTTGGCAGCTTCGTCTCTCTCTCTCTCAGGAGAATGCCCATTTTACACCAGGGCTTGGTTTTATGTTTATAGCTCGCAAAGAACCTGCCACAAAGATTGACATTGATGGTCAGGGAAGAGAGGTTCAACAAAGGCACTTATGTCAAATGTGATGAGAAAGAAATGTTGCCTGTGCAGTTTAAGTGACCGCTCAGATGTAAGTTAAAATTTCTGTGATAGATTCTCCTGGGGATTTCCTGGGGCTTTGGGGGCTGTACCTCCTTATGCAGAAGCTTGGGCTCCCAGGCCGCTGCCCAGGTAGCAGGAGCAGTGTTGCAGCCCTCCTCAGCCCATGGGGCAGCACTGGTGCTGGTGGGGTGAGGGGGGCATCTCTCTGCCCAGTACTGTTGCAGTGGCCCTCTTGCCCCGTGAGCCTCTGGCACCGTGAGCTCCACTGCCTAGCATACTTGTACTGCTCCCTATGACCTCCTGCGCATGTTACTAGTCCTGGAGGGCAAAGCGACTTCCTCACTTTCCAAGGCGTGAGCTAAATCTCACCAAGGGCAAGGGGAGGGGGTATCTAGTTATGCTGATGGACTATAATGAACTTCCAAGTCTGGACTTACACTAGGTGGACTGAGGTGGGATGCTGCCTCTGCTGTTGCCCCACTGTGGCCCAGCAGCCACACCACTCCAGAGCTGACGTGTGTCATGCCATTCGAAGGCCTGCGAGCTGCCAGGATCAAATAAACACCTAAGGATATAGGCTCCTATAGCTCTTATGCTCTTTGGGAAGTGCCACCCATCATGACTCCAGAAACTCCTATTAGGATGGCCTAGCCTCTCCAGCAGGCCTCCCTGCAAGGCCTTCTCCAGTGTTTGCAAGGTCAAAACTGTACCAACAACTTTTGATAAAACGTCCGTGTTTGAATATTTAAATGATCAGAAAGAAATTAATTGCAATGAAAGCAAGTTTTGAGTTTCAGCAATTCCCGATATGCTCAGATATTAACAATTTATTACTTGGTTGAACTAGAAAATAAAAGGACTAGGTACTTACTTATCTGAAAAGTACTGAAAACTAAGAGTTCTAATGCAATTATCCCTGTGAAAAGGAAGAAAAAATATATCACAGTGAAAAGTACATTAGATTATAATGAAAAATATTCACTAATCATGCCTGAAGACAGAAAAGATTTAAAAAATACATATGACTGAATCTATCCTTATCATTTTTATGTGAAAGATATTTTAATTTGCATACAACTTAGAGATTTCCTAAAGCTAGGAAAATGTAAACCTTTTTGTAAGTTATCGGTGTTCAGCTGATCTAGACAAATTTATATCTGAGGGTGCCTGAATATGCTGAACACATGAATGCGAGTGTGTATCATAGGCCTGTTGATAATCCAAACCTCAAATATGTAGATATCTTTTTAAATGAATGATTCACACAATATTTAGACACTTAAAATGAAAATCAATCTAGTCTTTCTACTAGCAAAGTTGTTCTTGTCCAACACTGTATTATAAAAAGCCAGAAGCCAAGGACAGTGCATTCCTTACATGCGTAATAGCAGTGAACGTACGCAGTACAAATAAATCTATTATTTACTAGCCACCTTGCTAAAGCTCTGCTGTTCTGATCAGCATAAGCAGCAAAACAAAATCTTATCAGCAAAAATTCTTTGACACTAAGCTGCTTTTCTCACAGGCAAAGAATTCACTGGTTTTGCCAGACTTTACAATGAAAACTTGAAAATGTGCAGGACGCCACACTAGCTCTCCACAAACAATCAAACAGAAGTAGCCTGTGCTAATCATTTGAGCTGCTGGCACAATCTTAACCTTTTCAATCTTAACCTGTGAAAATATTTTTTTAGATCTGAAAAAAAAGAATCAGAGATTTTTTTTTTCCCCTCAAAAAGTTCCAGAAACAGTAATATGACCTTTTGTGGAATGGTAGAGAAAACTGGAGAGATAATGGGTCCTCTGAAACAATGAATCAATGGGTGAAACTGAAACAGAATTTTTAAGTGAAAAAATTATCTTATATAATCCGTCACCCTGATAAAATTTGCACTTGCTGTATTGGGGAATAAATGGGATTTCATTCTGTGGTAAGAAAGTGACAGTAGTGCGAACTGTAGTCTTTAATGGGGACCCATAATTCAGGATATTTTGAGCTCAGTAATTTACATAAGCTAAGAATCTAATCCTTTATGTACATGGCTTCAGAACAATAGAGAAACAATGAAGCAAAAGAAGAAATCATCTAATCACCACTGGTCCCCTGTTCTTCTGAATGAAAAAGAAAATAAATGGAAAATATTTTAAATATTAAGTAAACTAGCTTATATAAACTATTTCTCCTGTTTATTAATTGCTTTCCATTAACACCTTAATAGTATCTAAGTACTGTGCGCTTGTTTTTGTGAATTTATGATGAAAATGTGCTTTTCTGCACATTTTGTTCAGACTGCAGGTATACAGCACTGAACGGGTATACACCTTACAATATTCTGCAAAGTGCGGTGTTACAAGGAAGAGCAAATGGCAGGAACTCCTGAGAATTTGAAGCTTGATTCTGATTACATGCAGCCACGCTTTGCTCTTCTTGTGGACTTGTTTGAGTCACTGCAACATTATTTTTCTTTCTATCCTTTTTTTTTGGTCAAGTTAGAAATTCTCATAGTCATGAAGAATATGCTTGTTGCTCCTCTGTGATATTCTAACTCTCAATTTAAGCGCTGTTTTGGGAACTGTATACAATGCCGTTGAGGATTTTTAAGCATGGTTTATAGAGTTTAGTGGGAATTTTAACAGAAACATCAAAGGTACTCAGAGCTGCATTAATGCATAGTGTGTCTTGGACTGCAGGTATTAGTCATACGATTACATGAAAACTGAAAGAGTTAATTTTTTTAAAATATCTGTATATTATGGGTACAAAGAAACAACAACAAATGTAAAAGCATTATTTGAATGGTGGAACAATCTGAGCTTGAACAAGAGGGAAGTAGCAAAGATGCCTCTCAATGAAGCCTCAGCTCTAAAGTCATTGTTCTGCCCTCCTCTCCAGAGCTAGCTGAGCCCAGGAAAAGACAGTACAGGAGCCTGCTCTTCACCCAGTAAGGAAGCAACAACCTCACTAATAGGTTTGATATGTGTTTGGGACAGAAAGGGAAGTAAGTGATTGCTATTCTTGTCACCCTTTTGGTGTGCAGATTATCAGGGAAAGAAGGTCAGGTAAGAGGTAGGCGCATCCTATATCTAAAGGACTCAGATAAAGCCTTTTGTCCTACACCAGAATGACTTATTCTCCACATCTACAGATGAATGCAGCTGAGAGCATTCTACTTAATGTTTTATCATGTACTAAAAGAGAAGGCAGTTCCCCATGGGAATTCTGCCTTTCATTTCAGTGGAGCCCAGATCACCATTTTTTCCCAATGGATGCAATTTCCATAGAGATAATCATTGTTACTATTCACAATTTCTGGTTTTCTGCTTGGAAGTCTCAGTGAAGACTCAAGCCTTATTATGTCAGATACTGTACAGATCCATTTAGTGCTGCAGAGACAGAATCATAAAGCAGCAGTGAGAAATCCACTACTGTCCTACCTCAGAGAAGGGGAAATACTGCGTGGTTTCCTGAAAGCACTTTGCAGTCTAGCAAGAATTGAGAAAAATGAAAATTCCAGCCACTCAGTGATGATGCAATTCAGTTGTGAAATTAAAATCAGAAGTCTCAGGAAATCTTAACTTATGGTAATGAAAAGCAAGGGATACCTGAATCTAATATTTTTGTGAAATGTAATTTGTCACTCTAAGGGCTATATTCTATCTTGTGAGGTTTCTATTAAATTTTTTTGCAGTCACTCAATCACTTATAGTGGGGAAAAAAAGTATTAATTTGAAAATTCATATTCATCTGAAAATTCACAAAGCCAAAAAGTATGTTACTGTTTTTGAAATGCATATACTTACTTTTTTATCTAACTCTCTCTAAGCAATTGCAGTTTGATATTACTTTCATAGCTGCTAGGTACCTACCAATGTATAAATGGAAAGCTCAGGAAGAAGAACCAATAAATAAATACTGGGAAAAATATTTGATTTCTTTCAACCTAATCTTTAGGTATATATTTTTATATATCGTATGAAACATTTCAGTATTAAAAAGATTTCAGATCTTTGTGCACATCCCGTATTAAATATAGCTATATGTCCAAATGTATTAAATAAAATTAAGTGCTGACCACAGTAAATTTTATAAAGAATTTATCTACTGTGATATTCTTTTCCTACCTCATGATCAAAAGATGCATCTGTTAAAAATTACTAGTTTCCACACTAAGAAGTTCTCTGTACAGTCTTATAGCTGTCATATTCCGGCAAAGCCAGAGTCATTTGGGAATGAGAAATACCTCATGCTTTTAAAATCGGTATGAATCCACTATGGAAAGAAATCATAGCACAACAGCATTCTTAGAAAAATCTCAGAGCTAGTATTCTTTTTTAAATGCTGACAATAATTATAATTCACAGTAATAAAACTTCTCAAATTCAGTGCACATTTTGTTGTTTCGTATGGTGGCGTTCTTAAACAATTATATAAAACATCTTGCAAATTTATCTCTTCTTGATTATTTGAATCAGTTTTAGCCAATTACTGTTAAAGATAAAAAAAAACCCTGCTACCTGTATAAAACGAGAAGATTAATGGATTTTTTTCATCTATTTTCTTCCCCATTTTGTCATCTATACACATAGGACAATACTTTAGATATAGTCCATTTCGTTGCTGCCAGTGCAGGCTTGAACACTGCTTAGTCAGCCTCCTCTTTGGGGGGGTTGTCAGAAGTGTACACAAGAAAATGAACACAGAGAAAAAAGGCATCATGGAAATTGCTGGGAGAATTAAGCAGACGTGGCAGCTGAAACCATTTTTGCCTTTTTAAAGAGTAATTATATTTCAACTTGATACTATCACTTCAAAACAAACAAAACAAGCTAGCATTTCCTTGAAGAAAACAGTAATTTCTTAAAAGAGTAGTTTTAAAGTTTATTTAGACATTGCCTTTTCAGGAATGGAACTATTCATAGTACAGAGATAACATGTGTTGAATGGTGTATTGTTTGTTAACCGTAAATAGCGGTAAATGCAATACCACTCTCCCAGCTCTGCAATTTATACAGTTGACTTGGCTGGGTTGCCAGTTCTACTGTCCAAGAATACATTAGCTATTCATCAAAAGAGCAAATGTCATTATACACAGGAAGCCCAGGGAATTATTTTGCATTTGATTTCTAGTTCTGATAGCTTTATTATTGATCTAAATATTCTCTAGCATAATATGGGCTAGACACAGCAGATCATTGTATTTTGGAACTGTCAATCACGGTAATCCTGAGTTGCCCAAATACTGATGGCTTTAATAAGATTGAATATAAAACCTCCTTAGGTCAAACTTCTAGCCTGTTAACTAATAAACTTCAACAGAAGCTCCCAAACTAAAGCATAATTTCTGAGTATCTGAGAATACAGTCCTAAAGTAGCAGTATCAGTTATACTGTACGCCAAAAAAGCCAGGAATCCTTCATTGCAAAAATTCATTTTAAGTAAAAATAGAGAAAATGAGGAAGGAAACTTTTCCTTGTGTTGTTAGTTTCAAATAAAAACCTGCATGTTAAGGTCAGCATGGCAAGCAAGGTCATGCACAATTATAAATTAAAGTCATCATTTGATTGAGACAGGACCTTCCTGGAAGCACAAATCACTACTACTCCATTAAAAAACTCCATTTTGCTAGGAGAAACAGTACAAGACCAGCCAGCTAGAAAAGAAACATGGGAATTTTGTCTTACAGTGTTAAGCCTTTTCTTTTTACTACATTCCTTAAAAATGCAATTTTGAGCTTTATTTAAAGAGCAAAACTATGCAGCTGCAGCCTTGTATGTACAACTGGAAGCTATTCAGCTGCCAGGGCTCCTGTGCTACTAGAAAAATGATTTCTCTAAATGTCTCCAACATACACCATGTGTTTCACACCCCGCAGATGTGATCTTTGGTAGACATTGGCCACAGTATATAGCCATAGCATCTACAGGGGTTGGCTGCTTTGGGTTTTGCTGCTTTGGATGCACAAGGGTTACTGTTGATACAAAAGGTCCAAAAGAAGGAATAAATTGCAAATGCATAGAATAGGCATTCCCAAGCTTATGGTGTTGCAGAAAACAAGGACTCATTGATAGCCTGTGGTGCAAAGGAAGAGCAAGCAATGTAAGTCATTGCCTGAATGTGAAAAGAGACTTGGCCACAAAAAAATTTTGACAACGGTTAGCAACATGTCCAAAAGAAAGATGGGGAGTTGTTTCTGCAGCCAGTGAAACACTATATTTTGTCACAGGTGGGACAAATGGGGCTAGGACTTGCAGCAATTTAAGACTGTCTATGGATTTAAATCAACACAGCTGCTGAAGGAACTGGGGGAAAGGAAAAAAAAGATCTTTCAGTTCCACATAGGCATAACTGAAAGGGCCAGTTGGGATGTTCCCACAAGGCCCAGATAAAGCAGCGAGTGAAGAAGAGAAATTGTTCTGTTCTGCTCAGAATGCACAAGTTCAATATTCCAGTGTTAGCCTGTTTGTAATTAATATTTGATTTAGAGTAGAACCGATGCTGGAAGAATTTGATCCCTCTTTCTATGAATGCTAAAAAACAAACAAACAAACAAACAGAGAAGGAGCTTTGTTCAGATAAATGCACCCAGCCAAAACCAACAGACACGAAAAGCTGCTGGAGCCAGACACTATGACACTTTCAGCTCACTAAGGACTTTGACAACTATTCTCCAGTGAATCTAGCAGGAGGGACTGAAGTCACTGTTCCTCCCTGGAGGTTAGTGACCCACATCAGAGCTGGCAGACTAGACTGACTGCTTACTTCAGTGCTTCAGTGCAAAATTAATGAGTTTAGCTGACCACACCTGCAGCTGCAGTTTAAGCTAAGCCACGAGACCTCAAGCTGAAGCAGGTGAGGAAGTCTGTTGTGGGGACTCTGCTGCGGGAAAACGGGCAGTAAACAGAGAGCAAGGCAAGAGGGAGACAGTAGGAAAGGAATTGATATCTTTAACCACTTGATGAAGATGACAATGTTTTAAGAGACACTTAAAATACTAGGTTCTGAGAAACTAGGAAATCTCCAGAGATGATTGCAGATAGACAGGACAATAGCAATAAATACTCTGTGGAACAGACTACCACCTTTCCCTTCAGTTTCTTCATCAGATCAGACTTCATTGTATTGAAATGTTTGTATAGATTCAGGCTTCATTCCTGGAAGTAATGGCTTCTATCTCACCTTTATGATCAACTACAAAAGCTGTTTTCCCAAGAAAACAGAAGATAGAAAGGACATTTCCCACAGAAATGCAAAACACTGCTTGTTTCCCTGTCTGTGCTCGTACAGCTCCTCTTTGTTAGGTTTAGCCACTGATAGGTTACAATTTTTACTCTTTTCTTTTATTCTCACTAAGCAAATTATAGTGCAAAAGTTTACTTAAACAGAACTAACTTGTTTCTGCCATGCTGGTAATCATACATAATTGCCTAATGGCTATGTAAAAATTCAGTGAATTTCTACCTAGGAAAAAACACGTATGTGGGCCAGGGAAAGAGTGGGCTGGGGACAGGTACAAACAGCATGACTTAGTTAGCTGTTAAGCTTTAGTGGGTTATTCTGAGACACCTATTTCTTTATGCCTTTGTATTCTTACCATATAAAGTTTTTAAAGGAATTAAGGTATCTTTTACTAAGAAAACATCAGAAATCCCACTCCAGATATCCACTGATGATGGACTTGCACTCCTGGTTTTATTTATTGAGTCTTTTTTCCACCTATATCTTTCTCAGGTGCTACCACTCTGTTTTTAGTTTAACTTTTTTTAAGTAGGCATTATCCTTCAGAATAGAGGTATTCTTCAAATCACATGTAATTGCAACACTAGGTGGTAACTTCTAAAAACATTTTAAGTCTAAAAATACAGTGCACAAAAATATTTCTCTAATGTAAAAGTGTGATAACTGGTAGAATTTGCAATTTCTGAATAATTAAATTGTGAGTATCATAATCTGTATTTTTTTCAACTCATTTTTAGGTTCACTTCTTTTCTTTCTGAGAGCAATAGTGAAAGCTTTTTCTCACTACCTACCCAGCTTTCAGGAATGAGGTGTTAACTGCATGTGGATGATTGCTCTATTGGAGACTCCCCACAAAATTACCCAATTAAGACTGGTGATGGTGTTCATCTGTCAACTAAGAACTTAAGCGAGCATGTCCAATGTAGTCTACAGGAGCTGCTGAAGGGCTAGTAGGCTTTGATGACTTCTGGCTGCTTCTGAGTAAGGTAAGTTTCAGATAAGAGACAAAAGAAGTAGAAGCTTCCTTATCAGTCTTGGGTGCTTTCTAGGATTTTATGGATAACTAGTATGTTTATTTCTGTTGTTATGATCACCTGTGAGAGCTGGAGTGTGCTGAATTCTGCTGTATGTGTTGGAGTGTGCGCTGCTGCTGGGAGTGTTCCCAGCCAGCAGTGCTGCGGGATGCTGGAGGAGAAAGCTTGGCAGGGAGAAACTGTGTGTTTGACACTGTGTTATTACTTGTGCTGGTGATAACAGAGCTGCAGAACTGTTCTGCGTGCCCTAAATGGAAGTGGTTTGATTCAACTGTGTAGTGAGGGTGATTCCCAAGCTGCCAGGGCTCAAGGATACTTGTGGTTTTGTTGCCTTCTCTGTCCTGTGCCCCTACACTCGCTAGGGCAGGTTGCAGTGTGCTATGAGAAACAAAGCTAAAGAGCAAGCCTGGCTCACACAGCAGCTACTACAGCAGTAGACTTCCCAAGCTAGTTAGGTATTCAGACCTAGTTTAATTTTTTTTTTCTTAAATCTAAAAGTTGGTATTTACCACAAGAGTAAAAGAACTTCTAACTAGACATGTTTTAAAATTATCTTTAAATGTCTTATTAGCAAGTTGTTAGGTAATAAAGCAGTCCACGTTAACCAAATGTTGCCCTGCTTCTTAAAGGAGTAGTAAAAGATTTGAGCTTGGTGGTGGATGCTCTACAAGAACCTGTCTGGCATACCAAGCATTTTCCAAGATGTTACAAGCACACTTCTTCTGTAAGAGATGTAATATGTCAGTTGCTATAAAACTGACTCAGAACAGCTTCTTCCTGGACACAATTTGAAAATATCTGTATTGTATTTCATTTAAAACTAATCTCTGAGTGCCTTTACTTAAGCTTTGTAAAGTTCCAGTGCCTACCAAACCATTTTGGAAATATTTTCCATGGTAAACTGAAGTCTGGACCTTCAAGTTAACAGAAGATCCCCAGAGACAGCACAATGTGTGTTGAGCAGAAATGTTCAAAGTTGGGGGGGGGGGGGGAAGTACCATATTAGGATGCAGAAAGGATAGAAAATAACACTGAAAATGCTGAGTTTGCACTCCATACCCAGTTACTGTAATCTCACTTAAAATGTACTTTTGTTCACTGCACCTGAAATAGAACATAGCGGGGGGGAAAAAAAATCAAAATCAGGTGATGAAAATGATTAAATGTCTGCACTGACTTCCATATGAGGAATAAATGGGAGCTTGGTGTTGTTTGGAGAGGAGAGAAGGGCAACAACATAGTATGACTTGCACAAAAATTGTAAATGATGTGGGTTTTTTTTTTTTTGCCTTAATAATAGGGCAAATCAATGATACAGAAAAGTAATATGTTTAAAATATACCTGTGGAACTTATTCCTATGATGTTGAACTGAAAGCCTGAATACTGCAAAAGACCATAACAATACCAAAGTGGAAATGGAAGGGAGCACCATTTAGGTCAAAGGAGACTCCCTGGATTTATGTTAGTTGTTACAGAAAGCAGAATTTACTATTAAAAGAGTATAAAATAGCTATTTAAAATTTAAAAAGGAATAAAAACCTTAACAACTTTGTTTCAAAAACAATTTTCAACTCTCAAAAGGTCAAATTCAGCCCCAGAATAGCAGGCACAAAGTACACACAAGCTGGATTTGGTTCTAGAAGTGTATGACTTTATCTTTCAACTCCAAGGTTTTGCTGTGTGTGTGTGTTTTTTTTTTTCTTTTTTTCTCCCCCCTCTTCTTTCTCTTCCCTTTTTTTAAGCTTGGACTGAGTTGTTCTTCTCACCACAGTCCCATATGCTTTAATGTGACTATCATATTTTATTTGTGCATTTTAGTCAAACGCATTAGTCATCTAGCAGAGATGACCTTGCAAGGGATAACTTTGCAAGCAGGAGAATATTACAATATTATGAAAGGAAACCTAATTAAAATGATATAAAGTCAATAAAATTGGAGTATTAAGTAAAAACAAAGAAAAACATATGCTCAGAGATAGTACTAATTCTAAATAGAACTCCACAATAAGTATTATGATTCTGACAAAAACACTCTAAATTATTTTTTGCTGCAAGTATGCTTGTTGCTACAGACATTTGCAACCGAATACGATTAGCGTGGCTGACTTAGATTGTTCCATATTTGACAAAACAATTTTACCTTGACTCCTTCTGTTGACACAGAGTGACGCACACTTTTTTCCCCCATAAGAAAATTCTGATCAATAGTGATTGAGAGATACAAAATAATTCAAACAGGAAAGGAAAATGAAAATTGACTAATTACTTTTCCTAGCTAGGAAAGCATAGTGGACCTGATTATCCACTACTTGGAAGTAATTTTAATTATATCAATACCATGTGCCTGCAAGAGGACTCTAAAACACCAACATGCAGAAAAGGAACTGTTACCAACTAGTTTGGTGTAACTCGCTACGTGAGGTTACACAACAACGCAGAATCGGGCCTGTTCTCTTAGATGTGGGGTGGAAAACACTGTTCATGTGAAAATGCTGTCATCAGAAGTGTAGAACAGCTGTAGTTTTTAGTAAAGTTCGACAGAGCTGTGGGTTCTCAGTGTCCCTAAAAACACTGGGTTCTCGGGGCTCTTCCGCAAGCCCCACGCGGAGGAGAAACAGCATTGTGGCTATGTCCCAGGGGCACAATGGACAGGCAGTCTCCTCCTGCTGAGCCGATATAAGGGGGTTGGCCCTGCACTTGGGGCACCACGGATGGGCTCTGCTGTGTCTGGGCGCAATGTGCACCGGAGGTGCTGCTGCTCCTCCTTAGCTACACTACTGTATGCATAGGGGTGCTGTATTTTCATGGTATTGGAAGCCAAAAGAGAAGAACAAAGACATTTATATCCACCCCCAATGCAGAGAAGCTAAATGGCCAAAACTCTGACTCTAAAGCAGCACTGGAAGAAAGAAGGAGGGGAACAGAAAATACCACCGTTACAACTTAGGTACGGTTTTGCCTCAGGATGAGACCGTGACAATTTGCATGTCCTCAGGTAAACTACTGATTATTTCAACTTGGTCAGAGGACAAACTCCTGCAAAACAGAAACAAAATGGGGGGGGGGGGGAAGCTTAACGTAACCAGCGTCAACACGTATGAATCTGAAATGCTGCCCTCAGAACTGAGCTCCATATGCAGAAGCTGCTTCATGCCTTGAATAAACACTCAAGTTATTTAAGCCACATATGGTTAAACTGAAGATTGTGTTATCCCCTTTTTAGCCTAAATTATGGACAGACCTTGGCATATGAAGCCTGTCTTTGGAAATGTGCCGACTGCATGTCACTACTTCTTTGCAGCAATGATCTGATTTCGATTAACATGCTGCGGCGCAAATGGAAAATGCTGATCTAAAGAATAATCCCATCATCTGACAATAGCTCGGTGATGAAATCTTTGACACAGATTAAAGAGGGAAGACCAATAACTCATCAGAAAAAACAGAACTGTCTGCTTAATTACTTGAAAAATATCTCTGCCTGTAACTTTTATGACACCTGGTGGATGTAAACATGTCCGTGGTTTTAATTAATTTTATTTCTTCTTTTCATTGCACCTGTATAGCCTGAAGAAATGGAATTCTAATGAAATTACAATCAAGCATTTCTACAGGAGTTTGAAATACACTTTGGCAATAACCAGAAAATGAGGCATTTCTATGGGTTTCATTAGGAAAAGAGAGTATACTTGGAAAAATACTTCCCCACAATTATAATTATTTTAGATCAGGCCACAGTGCAAACTCCTTCCTCTCATAAAACAGTGCTTTTTCACAGTGTCCATTTTAATTCAAAAAGAAAATGCAGCAGGCGTTTCCCCTGGGCAAAGTGGAGTTACAGTGAAAATCTCTCTCTTGGCATTTTCAAAACGGCAACAGCATAAACACATAACTTTGACCCTGCAGTCCTGCACCTCTCATTTAAAATTGATGAATGAGACCCTTGAATTTAGTCTCCTGAAAGACACACTTTTTTTTATAATGATGTTTATAAACATACCCCTATAATTGCTCAGCATCCTAAAATGCCAGATCCGCAGAAAAACAGCGGGATCACGGTTCGTTCTTGTGGTGTGGTGTTTTTTTGTGGGGAGGTGGATAGGGGGACTGGTTTGTGTGCCTTCTTTGTGGCTGTTAGGAAAGAGTCACTGTCTTGTCAAATGCGGACTGAGCTTTTTGCCTAAGCTTTTAGAGTAATAGAAAAGGAAAGGGTTTCTTGCATGTTCCCTCCTCTGCAGCAGTCTAGAGAAGAGTCAGCCTCAAGCTGGTCTAAAGCAGATAAAATGGAGATAAAACCCCTAAACCCCAAATACATGTTCTCGATAGAAATCTAACATTTTGCTGCAATACTCGCAATATTCAGTCATTACATTTAACTCTTCTGCAGCTGAGTTTTCTTTCTTTATATTGGTCTGTGAAGTTGTTGCGCATCTTCCAAAGAAAGGAAGCACTTTAAGGACTGAAATCCATATGGATGAAATTAAGGGAAATGAGGGAGATGGGACAAATAACAGGGGAAATAAGAGAATCCAAAAAGTATATTTATATTGGGTTCAGTGGATGTAGAGATGCAGTTGTGAGGGCCATTTGCGACTCCTTAAGCTAGGAATGCAGCAAACATGGGCATAATTCGAGTGTTCACAGCTCTCTCTTCCCCCCCACCAAGTTATTTTAGCCCTGCTCCACATCACTGCAGATTAAGACAACAGAAATCCCTGGTTTAGCTAGTGCCAAGCAGAATATTCTCAATGGGGTCTGAGCTGTAAAAACATGAACTTTCAGAACTAGTGAGGAATGGTTTGAGGCTAGCTACTAAATTTTACTTTCCTTTCGGTCATTAAATCTCTCATTCTGTGGAGAAATACTGTGTAATAAATGCAGCCCTCTTCTCTTGTAAACTCATTAACTGTTAATGTTTAGCAAGTTTATATAGGCATTTAGATTGGTCTTATTTTACACAATCAAGCACGTTACACTTGCTTTAATTTTTTGCTTCAAAGATTTAATATCTGGCAGTTACGAAACTAACAACAGATTGAAAATGCCATCACAAGTAGATAAAACAGCCTGAAAGAAAATATTGTAACCTGGCCATTCACAAAAATCCAATATAAGGATATTATAGACATATAGCAAAGACATTGCAAGTTTTTGCTATGGTACTTTGCTAGGTTTCTGTCACTATTTTTTTAGGAGCGTTTTGGATTCTGTTTTTTTCCTATTCATACTCCCCATGTTTAACAACTAAGATCACTGTAAAGCTCTCAAACATTATCATTCATATAAAATTATTTGTTGTAAGCACATCCAGTGGTTTGGGCCTACGATGGGAAAAGAGGAACCTGCTCCACTGCAGACTAAGACTGCCAGACAACTCCGTGATAGGCACTGTTAAAGTGTTGCTAGTGATAACTGATTGCACCAACTTGAAACTAGCCATCGGGGTCTGTAATGCCCCAGGGCCCTGTTATTTTTGCCACGATGCTAGTGGGGAATGGGGGTACAACAGTTGCAGCTGCTAAGTCATTTCTCCCTGCACCACTCCCTGCAACAGCTCCCCTGCAAATGAATATACAGATCCATCTCGCTTCTGTGAGATATGGTGGGGCAAGATACTTGTTATACAGTGGAGTCATAGTATTTGTGTCCAAGCCCCTGTATTTCATGGGATGACCAAGTCCTCTGGTCAGTGGGGATTGCAAATGAAAGAAATGTGCATCAAATCAGCCTTTGCCTTTCTGTAAAGGCAGCTATTCTTGTGCTAGGTGCCCATTGTGAATTGTTTCTGAATAGATGTAAAAATCTCCAGTCTTCCCAAATCCTACAGCCTGACCTTGTTGAATTTTTATGCTGATACGATGCTGAGGTGTTTTATTGGAATCTACTATTATGCTTTGATCCAAAAAAACATGTATTCATCACTGCAACACCCAATGCTGCTGTTTCATCCGCCCTCAGAGCCTGAGTCTCTGGATGCAGTAAGCTGGGACACGCAGCACTGTCAGCTAGATACAAGGGAGGCTGCCGCACGTTTTAAGCATGAGAATGACTAGTATATGCTTTGAAAAGTAGTTATCTGAAACCCTCATACATGTAACTGCCCTGAATTAAAGTCATGGAAAATCTGCCATGCCAAGGCAAGAAGAAAATCACAGTATGTCTCAAAGGTGATACCTTTTATCAGAAATGTATAAAAACTATGGATTCAACAGACAGGTCTATTCCTTTGAGTATGTTAATCCTCTCACTGCATGTCATCACTGACCATCTGTTTTTTATGATAACAAAACACTCTTCCCTAACAAGATGGAAGAAAAAGGAGAACTTGACCCTCAGCTGAAAATGTGAAATCTCTCTATGGAAGTGGGGAAGGAGAAAGAATCATTGTAGGACAATCATCAGCAATGGGGAAGAGACTATAAATTACAGAATCTGAAAACTAAGTCAAAAGCAAGGACTGCAAATGAAGAAAAAAAAAAAACAAAATTGTGGGATGCAGTCTGCACAGAAAGACTTACGAGCAAGCAATATCAACTGCACTTTTTGTCTGTCAGGTGAATTAATTTGGGAAGTCGCACTTAGGCTATGTAGGTTTACACTGTCCTTAATTCCACGAAACAGTTACCTGACTAAGCTATAAATCTGTAGTTTAGGTGTGCCTGAGATATAATCTCAGTAGCTTGGGTCCCAGCAGCCACGTAGTTGTGGCAGCACAAGGCTCGCTGACCTTACTGAGAGCATGCCAGCTTTGCTAGGTGATTTATAGTTTCCACGCTACATCCCTATTATGTCACTGCGATATGGCCTTTTCTATCTGTCTTCAGACTTAAACTCTCATTCAGGCTTTTGCTGCATCATGTCTTGATTATGGCAATGACCTTTCCTCTGGCCTTGACAAATGCAATTTTGCCCTGTTGGTAACCATCCAGACTGCTGCTGTGAGGACCAGTTTTCAAGCTTGTTGCTCCAGCCCCCTCACCCTCCCACCACCTCACCCACCGTCACCAGCCTCCCTTCGCTATCTCATCAAACATGCTGCTTCTCCTCACTGTCAAAGCCTTTCACAGCCACTCGTAATATCTTTTTCAATGTTGAGAAATCAACTCCTGCCTCATATCACTGTGTGGTAACAAGACTCCTTACTTGTACTGTTTTATTAGTTACTTATTACACAAGCACCATTGTGCTTTCCCCTGTCCTGCCTTTAACACTTGGGAGGAGCTCACTATGAACACTAGTAAAAACAGATCATTAATCTCCTTAAGTTTCTCTCCATAAATAAAAATCTCTCTTGCAGTGATGTCTCACGAACATTTGACACTAAATATTAATGATGTGCTATATTATGACTCCTGTCTGTCATGCTGACTACTGTTGCCTTTCTGTTTCTTTGTGCTCTACAACCTGCCCATACCTGTTGTCTCCTTTTTTAAAATTAGAGCTTGAGTTTGGGGAGAAGGGATTATCTGGATGTTTGGACAGCATCTTAAATACAAGTGCTCTAAAATAGTATGGTTTATAAATAGTTACTATAATGGCAACATAGAAACAGCTTGCTCAAGAATCAACCAATTACACACTTAGTCTTGACAAAGTTATGCAAATTATATCTTTTAAGGGCCACTGTAGAATGTAGTATTATCCTCAGCCTGACTTCCTGTGCAGACTCCTAACAATTTCTTAGACATTGTTACTGCTGGTTATTCTTGCACTATTTTGATATTTGGAGAACTGATTCCCTTCTGAAGATAAGTGAGAAAAATGAGTAGAGGCATGGAAAGATTTTTAGGCAAAGAGAATCTGAAAAGGCTTGACTGCTTAGCTGGAGAAGGAGACACATGAGAAATACGAAGCACAAAAATACACAGAAAGTACATTAAGCTATTATAACAGCACCATCAACTCTTTTGACTTACTGGAATACTTGAGTTGTAACAGTAATCTGTTAAATTTAGCTGATATGGCAAATGTAGAGCTACTCCTTGAAAGCTACTGCAGTGACTTCTTTTTTTCCCCCTCTCTTCCCTTCAAGAATTATGTATGAAACCAGGAACTTCCATGCTCTGAGATATCAAGTATAGCCTCTAAAGCTCTACAAATGCCTTTAATTCTTTTAAAGGTACTTAAAGCAAGCAGTGAGAAAGTAAAGGAGATGAATTATGGTTTCCCATCATTTTCTCCTATTATTTTCCTCCAGGAGAATCCTTAATCACAATGTTTGTTAAGAGTTTGCATATGAAAGACTGTAGAAGCAATCCAGTAATGTGGGAAGGATGCCAACTCATTCAGGGAGCTTTGTGTGAGATAAGAGGCAGGAGTTTCCTTTCATTCATGAAATGTTTCTGAAAATTCTAAGATATTTCAACAGAAACTTCAAATGAATTGAATGATCACAGTAGACATCACACTTGATTCAAAGGATTTTAAAAGTTTTAGGGAGTACCCATATCGCATATTTAATCCCTTACACAAATATTAAGTACAACAAAAGTCATTAGAAATTGCAAATACCAGAGTAGTCTTCCAACTTTGCTTGGTTCTTCAGCTTATGATGAGACACTATAGCATGATCAGCTACCACTGTACATCTTCATTTCTGGCCCTTGTAATTTAGATTAGTTAGCATCTATAGGATTTCTGTCAGCCTTTGTAGTTACGCATATGAGTCCTCCTTCTACAGAAGGTCATCTTCATATTTATTGCCAGAACACTTCTACAAACAGTTTGGTCTGCTCCAAAGAGCAGAAAGCAACACTGAACTGAAAAGGAACATCAGAAAAGAGTATTTTAAGCTTAAGATGATGCTAATCTTAGCTGGAAAGACTTGTGCTTTTGATCCTTCTGAGATATTTAGTGAACAATGAGCTATGTGCCTGCATAAATTCCTTCCCTCCCTCCCTCACCCCCAGTTAAATCTGAGATGTAAATGCACACCCTAGTACTCGGGAACATTATGAACGTTTGTAAAACTTTCTGAAAGACTTCCTGTCCATTAGCCATTGGCTAGTTTACAAAAAGGCATAAATATAGCATTTTCCTCTTGAAACAGATGTAATCTCCTTGCAGTGTTGTTCGTGCTGTCTGAAGGAAAACAATACTCATTTTATCTCAGACCCGCTGAAATGATGGCATCTCTCAGTGTAAACTGAAAATATATTTGGAATTTAATTTGATTCAGCTTTCAGAATTTCACACATGTGGGATGAACACATGAGGGTAAGTTTTCGGTAATTACAGTGAGACATGTTAGGAGGGCTGTATCCTGTCAGGTCATCTGTGCAGCAAAAGACTGGGTTTTCATACTGTCAGGAAGCACCTAAGACTAAGTGGGTCTGGCATGACCCACTAGGTTGACAGTTGCATTTTAATTCCCATTCTTAAAGCTTACATGAAACACAGCTTCACGTTTTCAAGGATGAATATATTGTAAAACTTGTTATCCACAATGTGGAGTGAATGTGCCTGTTTTAGTTCTCAGTTTACGCTCATCACAAATGAAGAGGGAGAAAAGTAGACCCACCAAGCATCTCATCCTGGTTAAGACTTGAAACGGATCTAGACATAATTTGGAGCATCCTAAGGACTGCCCTAATTCATACTGGTCACACATGTCCCAGTGTACTGGCCATCTGGAAGGGTTTTATTAGGTCTGTTCCACACCCTCCTGCCTCTGGTGTGGTGTCTCTCCTCAACGTGCTTCTGATATGGGGGAGGATCAAAGAACAGATGGTGCTGAACTGGCTTTGCCAATCCTTTGCACTTGGGGAATTTTCCTGTGCCAGGAAAAATCCTCTGCTGCTTTCCAGCTATGCTACATGGCCAAGGCAACACTGGATATCCAAACCAGAACCTAGGAACTTCCGGAGTGACTTCTGTGGATTTACTCCAAATGTATATAGGTGAAGCTCAGGGCACAGAGAAGCCTGTGGCAGACAGACTAGTTGGTTTGTAATGATAAGGCAGAGCTGTGCGGTCAACCCATTAGGGATACAGGAGCAAGCCCCAAAAGAGGCAGAGGTCTACCATCTATTGAAGAGTAAAGATAAAAATAAATGTTGAACAGCTGCTGTATTCACTTTGCGCTAACCAAGGATGTTTTTGAGGGGTAAATATCGTTTAGAATAATCCATTGTGCAAAAGCCTTTGGATTATCTACTGCTCTCACAACATGCTTCAGAATAGCTATTCTGAGTTGTACAGAAGGACTGTCCAGAGCCCTTTGGCTAAGAAAACAATTAGGAAACCCATTCTGTATTTCAAAACTGGAAATAAGTACCCCAACAAACTTAGGGTAACATCAGAGAGTGAGCAAGCTATTGGAGGAACAGTGACAAGGTGTTTCATAATTGAGGATCTGCAAACCCTTGCTGACAGTAGGATCAGCACAGTGGGACCCAGCGTTCCAAGGAAGATATTCTAAGTCTGGCAGAAATTTTACTGCTTTTCTGTAACCCAGATCATCATAGCGTCAGTTTAGACAATTTTTATTTCTGAAGGACAGCATCTGGCCTACCTGGCACACTTAGTAACTTCAGATGTGTATATTTTTCAAAGCAAAAAGCATGGCAAAAGCATATAACTCAAACTGACAGAACCCTATGTTTGGGATGACTACTTTTTGTTGATAATAACAATTTAAAATAATGTAAGTTCCTTTTCTGCTATGCTTCAGCATGATGCAACCTGGAAGAGTGTCAAACAAAGTTTTAAACAGAAATGCCAAAAGATCTTATAAATGTAGCAGTACTACCAGGCTGTGCAATGAAGGACGGGAATAAGTAATTTCTGCAAAAATATTAAAGATTGAACTGAGTCCCTAATAACAATTGTAAATGGGCAAGATTCTGAAATTGTAAGGCAACAAGATGTGAGGTAACATCTTGGTCATGGCACTGCAAAACTTCTAATATTATTTTGTCTGTTCCCAAATAAGAAAAGGAAAAGGCTGTAGAAACTTTAGAAGACTTTCAACAAATTCATTGCAATTAGTGGCAGTTTAACTCACGTTTCCATTCATGTGAAAAGCTCACCTGTATCCTATATAGGCTCAAACCCAATCCTGCCCTTGTGCGGAACTGAATCTTATTTTATTTGTGTCTCATGTTCTCCCCCTATTTTGTGCTCAGTGGAATTTATACTTTCTTTTCCATTCGCAAACTGTCCAAACGCAATCAGGGCATGTTTCACAGAGCTAAGTTGCTTGCACTGGTGCAATGCAACCTTGTACCAGCTGCTTTGGTTTGTCCTCAGGTATCACAGTACTTGACTCTGTATGTTCTGGGAAAATCTGGATAGCGACCCTACAGTGCCCAAGAACTATAGGGTTTGTATGAACACTGAGGTTGGATAAGAGCCAGATCTATTAATTCCTCATTTGTGTCCATGTATTGTCCATGTATTTAAGCTTCTTCCTAATAATATTTTGACCTTGGTAGTGAAAGAGAGCCATATGGCATCTTCTACTACTGACAACAACTGTTTTTAGTATAATCAGTGCATCACTGATATGATATGTTTAGATGTTTTAGATTCATCTGTGCTACTCACTTGTGGCAAACTCAATTATAAGTTGCATGTTAGTCAGGGTCCTAGAGTAAACCAGTCTCATTTTCATACGACATGGGCATTGTATTTTCTGCCATAAAGCTGCTTACACGTGAAAGGTCCTGACCAACTGCTTCTCAAGGCCATAACCCTTTCCATCTTCTAACCCCATCCCAAAAATCACATAATGACAGAATAGTTGGAGCTAGCAGGCACCTCCAGAAATCATCTGGTCCAACACCCCTGCTCAAGCAGGGTTAACTGGAGCAGGTTGCCTGGGACCATGTCCAGTCAGGTTTTGAGTATTTCCCAAGACAGAGATTCCTTTGAACGCGCTTGTTCAATGTGACACCCCTAAAAAAATCAGACAACTAAGGAAAGCAAGATGGCATGTCAGTCATAGAATCAGGATGTAATTTAAAATAAAAATAATGCATCATCATCAAAGTGGGCATGCCATCTTGCTAAAGGCAGCCTTCTGGTCCCTTCCTTTTTGTTACTTTTTATATTTGTGTTTCAAATTATACTGTAAATCATGGGGACAATATCTTCCTTCAATTCTGTATAATGTCTGGCGCAGTGAAGTACCAAACTTAACTGATGGCTTTAGGAATCCCAATAACCCACCATTTGTTTTTGCCATTTGCTGTCCTAGGAGGTAAATGATGGTTCAGGGAATAGCATCTGAGTAGCATTGCCCAAGTGTCTATTTTGTCAAAATGCATGTACTAAATAATGACACCTGGTTGTGTGTGTGTGGTTTTTTTTTTTTTTTTTTTTTTTTTAAGAATTCTTAATTTCCCCAGGAAGATCATTTGCTATATTTAATAATGGGATGAAAGAACTAAATAGTGCTTAAAAAAAAAAAATTAAAAACCACATAATGCACTGTGAATAGAACAGTGATATCACCTCCTTTTTGTAATATGCCTTTCTGAATAAAATATTAATGCTAAGCATAATGGAAACTAGTTAATAAACCTTAGAAAAGAAGAAAACAGGGCTGAAAGTTATTCAGGGTTTTTCTATTTCTTTCTTTTCTCAGCAGCCATGTTATTTAATAGAAGACTTGTAAAATTCTTAAGAATTCTATAATTCTTAATTCTACTGTTTCAGAATCCTGAAAGTTTAAAAAATATTTTAGATACTGTCAGATTACACACAACCCTTGTAGCTTTTACATTGAAACCACAGCCTTAGAAAAATAGAAAACAGATCATAATAATATAATTACAAATAATGACCGAGTACAGAATTATGCCTTATATAAAAATACTTTTAAAATTGTAATAATAAATTAATACATCTTTACTATGCAGTAGATATCTGCCGTTTGTTATAAAAGGAAAGAATGAATGTCGCTTTTGTAGGTATTTAAGGTAAGCTTGGACAAAATACAGGGCAGCAGACAATGGTGACTTACTCCCAAATGAACACTATTAATATCATAAAAATTTAGCAATCTTGAGAATTCTCTACATCCTCTGCCTGGAAATGGAGACGACCAAAATGAGATGCAAATCAGTGCCTTTATCTAATGAATAATGCAAATGAGTGCTCCTCTTATGGTGCAGCAGTCTGCAGGAATCCTCTCTGCCTCACCTCACATTTCTTGTGGATTTAAGCACCATGTGTCAGAAGAAATTAGAGAAAGGAATTGCCAAGAAATGACAAAGCCTTGGAGCCCCAAGTCAGTGCAGACAGCAAGGTACATTAAGATGCATGGTACAGAGAGGGAGAGAGTTGACATCTCATTAAAATGAAAATGTTGCTATTTTCCCTTCACCTAGTTAATGGAGTTGTATGACACTGTAATCTGCGATTATTTGTGTAGCTATTAGTTAGAGATATCCTCCAAAATGCTACCAAGGTGGGATGTGAAAAACTTTAAAGTCTTTCCATTTTTGGCAAAAACGTTGGTGCTATTTTATCTCTTTGATACAAATTAACTGCATCAGTATTTTTCTAGCAGCATTACAGCACGCACTGCATCTTATCCATTAGTCACGAGCTTTGCTGTAACTTTCTCTTAGCACCTAATATTACCTTCCAAAAATATATTCAAGCAAACAAACCTGAAGGCATACAAGCCCTGAAAATTAACGTTAAGTCCTTTTTTCAGCCGTTATTTTGCCTGAATAAATTCTTGATTCAGAATCCAGCACAGATTTCATCTGTTCCACTAAAAAATCTTAGCATGCAGACTAGTCACACTGTCACAGCCACGTTGTCAAGTCCCTGCTCTTTGTCATTATCTCAGATTCCAAAACTGGGGATTTGTGAAACTTAACACTTCTTTTGACAGGTATTCTCTCTAAGTACAGAACAGGCAGACCCAATCTAACAAAGCTGTTCACTTCCCAGACAGCTTCCTAGTTACCAAATAGTGAGCGGTGGCGGGAGCGACCGTGTGCCCGTGGCGCCTGCGAGCCCTGGCCATGTACGGAGCTGCAGAGATAGCAGGTCTTGGCACGCAGGTCCTGAGGCTCTTGGTTTGGGTGGCAGAGGAGGACTGCGTGCTGGCACCTGCTGCTGTAACTATGGGGTGCGCGTGTGCTGCCTGTTGTAACTGCCGCCACCTAACGCTGCAGGCAGAAAACGGGGGAAGACCTTTTGTGTAACTATTGCATCCTCTGTGCAATGCAATGATTGAAAAAGCTTATTTGGGGGGGAAAAAAATCCAGCTGCTCACCTGGAAAGTCGAGATCATTGCAAAGTCCCGAACCATAGTGCTGAGAACTTAGAGTTAATGCAACCACTCAACTTTAGGGCTCAAATCACATCAGATATAACCACAGGGCCGTGCTCCTTTTGTTCCCTGGTCTGGTCTGGTCTGTGAACCAGCTGGTGACAGATCAGTGCTTGATTCAGTTACCCGTAAAACAGATAAATCTATATACAAAGCAAAAATGAGATTAAAGATGTTTTACTATATGTCCTTTCAGGAACTGTGAAAAAGAAACCCTTTTATCACAAGCTGACAAAGACATCATTGCTATTTATAGTTGCGCTTCAGTTCATCAGTTGGATGCACGCTACAGAAGACTACAGCACTAGTAACGCTGTCACTAAATTAAGAGCTTACAGTTTCTTTTTAATAGTTGAAAGTAAAGCCATTTCTCTATTGGACAGCTTGTTGCAGACATAATAGTGCAAAAAAAATTTTTTTTTGATGGTTTTTCCACTCAGTTCAATTGTATTGAATCAAGGAGGGATTGCCTGGGATATAGTTCAAGGGAGAATTTGGCGTGAACTCCATAAAAATGTGACTCGCAATCAATATACCATTTTCACTCTCTTAAATTAAATGGACATAGGTTCTCTGGTTGCATTCCTGCTAGCAGTTATGATGCCAGGAATATATAGAGAGTTTAGATTCCCACTATCAAGGATAATGATAACTATAGAGAAAAAAAACTACTGCTAAAGCAGACTAAGCAGTTGATTTGAAGCAGGGAGACAATTAAAGCCCAGCATTTCTGAAAGAGTAATAAAAATGTCATGACAAATGATGGATTGTTACAAGTCCTTGGCTTCTTCCTAGCACTCTAGAAGAATATGGTGTTAAATCAGCTCCAAGAGATTATTAGTGGTATGTGTTATTTTCACAAACTCAAGGAAGTGAGTATCATTTCATAAATCAACTGCAGGTTAAAATTAGTTTTTGTTTTTGTTCAGCTTTAGTTTTGTGACCTTTACATATACAATTATCAAAAACACAAAATTAAAAAAATGCTGGAGCCTGGCTCAAACTAAGAGGAGAAAAGCTAAAAATCTTCTATTAAGAAAAAAATAAAAACAAATTGGAAAATAGCTCTTTCCTCTGGCTACAGCTCTGGCTCAATGCCTGTGAGGTTCACTGAGAGCAGAATAAGATGTTGAGCCAGTAGAAAAGGACTCTCATTTCTTGTTAGCAAAGGCCTTGTAAATCACTTGTAAAGTGTTTTCCCATATTGTGTTATGTGTTTACTTTCTGTATCATGTTTATGTGTAACGTTATGAAAATTAGGTCAGAAAATTATAAATGATTAAAAACAACAATAACTGCACCTACCCACCTGGCATGCAGAGACCTATGAAGTACATGGCATAAGCAGAGATGAGTATTATCGGATACAGAAGTAGCATAGGCTCAGTTATAAATTTCCTTGCTTTATGTATTTATGGGCAAGATTGTGTCTTCTAACAAGTCTGTAAGACAATACTGTTGGACTCTCAAATATTTCTTACATGGGAAAAACTGGTTTCTCCTGCAAACTAGAGTATTTGCCCACAAATCTGTGAAAATCTGCAGAGAAATATGAGGGATTTCTGTCCTCCTGTTCTGAGATGCAGTATTGCTACACTCTCTGCACTGGGACAGGCTGCTCAGGAGTTGCAGTACCCAGGGGAGCAGTGTCTGGGCAGGTCCCCTGTTTTCCTTGGAGCGTGTGTAATATTAAAGGGCAGGATCTGCCAGAAAGACTGACATTATCTTGCAGAGAGCTATTACAAGTTCAAGGGGACAAGTTTATTGCCCTGTTCTTTGGTACTAGTCCTGCACTACTGTTTCATGACAGATGTTGAGACATGTTTCTCAGCAAAATGCTGTGGATCCAATCACTGGTTAAGAGCAATGTTTTCTGAATGCCAAAGGTGTTATTTCATCTTTGTAACAGTAAACGTGTTCTGCTTTACGTCTAAGTTTTATATGGTTCCTAATTATAAACAAGCCACTTACTAATCCAAAGTAAAGCTAATGACAGTAAAAGATTGCTCAGCATTGCCCTTGTAATGCCACACTCCACTTTCTAAGGCCTGTTCAGTCCTTGGACAGGGGCTAGGATGACACCAGAAAATAGAAACTGTGACTGTGGTTTAGGTGACAATGGTTTATAGAAGCTCATATAAAGTGGTGTCATAAAAAAAAACATGTTGAATAGGTCATCACAGGTGCCATTCATCTTTTTGACAAGAATTAATTGCTGTTTTTCAGCTCCTGTAAATCTCCTTTTAGGGTATCAGAAGGAACAGGGCTGTCAGGAGAAGCAGATGCTGACAACTGTGTTAGCATAGGCTCAGTGACCTTAGGGATGGGAACTGAAAAACCTGTCTGAGGCTGAGGTTAAATTTAGTGTGGTCCTACTGTTGTCTGAATTTTTGTTTGTTTGTCATTCCAAATCCATCTCTTACCCTACTGGGAACTTGACAAGATGCAATCACCAGAATGACATTTACTCCAAATTCTTAGTCAGATTGTTATTGATCAGAAGAGTCAAATGCTGCCTATTAAAAGGCTATGCCAGCTTTCTCTGTACTCTTGCAATATATTTACTTTCTTAGAGTTTGTGTCTAGGAAAAGCAGCACTATAAGGGAGTTCTCATAAAACAATTAATATTTCAGTGCATACTTCTATCCTATTGCTGAAGTTTTTAATCCTAAGACTTCAGAAAGAACACCTGTATCTGTCTGAGGTTCACAACCAAGGACTGCATGGATCCTTACCATTTTACAAGGGAGTATTGCCCCAAAAGGAGTAGCAGAAGCACAAGTAAAAATAAATCCATTAGTTCTGGCTTCTCCTTGAGCTCCAGAGCCCGTAATGCAGGATGGATCCAGCCATGCTGGCATTGGGAAGATGCTTGTGTTCTTTGCAGCAGCTCCACATTTCTCTCCTCAATCTGCCTTTTCTTCAATCTCCATCATTTTCAAGCACTTCTGTTTCAGTGGGGCCGGAGGGAGGGGGGCTGGCCCTCCGGCAGGTGGTGTCCCCTCGGGAGACTGTGCACACAGTGGATGAGCAGGATGGGTGTGCTGCTGTCCCCACCTCAGCTCAGTGCGTTTATACACCTTTACACCACCTTGAGGGAGCTGGGCTGGCAATATTTCTGCACTCCAGCAAAAGAGAAGTGGTGCCAGTTCAGCTAATACATATCTGAGTGCCCAGCTGGCAGCACGGGAACCATCTCACATACAGCTTGGAAGTTTCTATTTCCTCCTTTTTGCCAAAGATGGGCCATCCGGTTCCAAAACTAACAGAAGGAGGGGAAACAAACGTGTGTGTATATGTTTTCAAAAAAAAAAAAAAAAAGGGGGGGGGGAAGAGGTGAAGGTTTCAAAATCCTGGGATTTTCAAACCTCAATCATTTGTCTATTGTTTTATGTTAAAACGGCATTATTGATTAGATGTCCACAAAATGCTAAAAAAAAGGGCTTTTTTAATTAACAAAAAAGGAAACTGCTAAGTCTTGTCCTAAGACTTATTCTTAAACCTATAAAACATGAGGTTCATAAATGATGACGCTTAGGTACTGTAGAGCGCTACAATGGGTGATGGTACAATTATGGAGAAATATGAGAAGATTATTCAATAACAGATCCTCCTGTCCTTTTTAATTATTTACAAACAAGCCATGACATGAATAAAGCTAAACTAACATATATTAATATGCAGACTCTGATATGTATGACAAGGCACTTTCCAGTTAGAACATCTAAAATATGCTTTCTGAGCATTCTTGCATGCCCTTAAATTGCTGAAAGTATACCTAAGAACCAAATGTTTGAACCAAATCCTGTCTTGTCACTACAGACGCTCAGCCTTGCTTTGAAGCTCAGAAGGGTGCAGCAGTCCAAAGCCAAACACTAATATAATGAGTAGAGAAGTTTTGTAAATGAAAAGGTGGGAAATAAATGAAATTTTGTGAAATTGCCTCTGACAATAAATTGACAAAAAGATAAAAGGCATACTGCTAATTTTGCTTTTACTTAAGACAGTTTTCAAGTTTCTGGTAGAGAGTTTCAAACTAGTACAGAGGGCTTAATCACGTTACTAAGGAAGCAATATTTGGGCATGATCCATTGCCGTCAGTGGGAGTCCTTCTGTTGACTTACACAGAGCACATTAATTTCAGTGGGAGATCATACTTTAAGACCTGTTTACAAAAAGTCAAACACTGATTCTTAACCATGAAATGTACATCATGATTGACCTTTAACTGTTTTTTAGTTTTGGAAGGATATCTTTTTTTTAAAAAAAAAAAATAAGGCAAAGTCAGTGCTTCAGATAACAAAAAGCTTGTGTGTTCTTGAATTATTTTCAAAAGCTACTCTTTCTTCTATTTCAGGAAAAAAAAAAGGGGAATCAAAGTGTAAACTGGTAGCAAAAATTCACCTTGAAGTTTTAGTGAGGAAAGCTAAAGATATGTGGACCCATTAAGCCCATAAGTTAATGTTTCTGGAAGTCTGCACAACTCTTGCAAGCGAGACACCTTGCTAGGATATTTCTGCAGGCCATCCCTGCAGTATTCTTACTGCTTGCCAGGTCCGTATGGTCAAGGAAGCCAAAAGGCATGCCAGAGAGTGCAAGGCTGAGAAAGATGGAGATGGAGAAAATAGAACATGTAGAAAGAATTGTTTTAGCAGATAGAAAATTACATTCCATACCTTTTCCTATAGCTGTGCACATAGTTGTTTTTAAAAGATGAGAGCTTTTTTGCAGTTGTTTGCTATTCTCTCCTTTCCCCCCCCCCCCCCCCAGTCATTTGTAAATGTCACCCACAAGCAGCTCTGTTTCTAGTTTTCACTGGAGGAAAGAGCATTATGAGCAGGTGTAGATGGTAAAAATCAAATTGATGAGTTAAAATGATGGCTCCTGACAGTTTTACAGATAAAAATCTAAAATGCACCAGGATGCTGGAAAGACACAGTATGTACATGTAAGAAAATACTCCTCTCATAATGGTGTCCCCTTTTAAAGGTTTTACAAGTACTTAGCCATAAAAATTCTCTCTGGGCTGAAGCTTGCCTTAAAATATCTCTGGTATAGTACAATTTCTGGCTTGTAATAAATTTAATTAATTTGCACTCTTTTCTTTCTTCTTCCTCTCTTTTTTTATTTCTAAATTCTCTATCAGCAGTCTGCCTCAAGATTAGAGGATGAGAAATCAAAGCACTTTTCAGAAAATAAGATGTAGGAAACATCAAGGCTGCGTGAAAGCACTTAAGCACATTGACAAGCCTGCCCGGTGCCAAGGATTTTCATGTCCCTAACTACATTTGTATTTCTGTATCAAGGCTGTGTCACTGCAAATGACCTGTGGAAATACAAATTTCCACAGATACAAGTAAATCAGGTACAGAATTCTCTCTACCTCTCATTTAGTGAGATTAATTTTCTAATGGACAAAGGCGCTTTTGCCTCATCAGTCAATGACTTAACAGTATCTAGGATTATTTTTAACTTTTCAGGGTCCAGCCAGTATTTACAGGTCCTGAACAAAGGCAAGAAACATTTGGCTTAATAGATCCATTACCTGTTTCTAGCTACTCTTGAGAGGCCTGAAAGTATAGGTACATGGTTTTTTTAATATCAGAAATTTCACCTTTGGTAGAACAGTATTAGTATTGCTTAAAAAACGCAGCAGTGGTACTCACACTAAAATGTAGAAGCTCTTCCAAATTCAGCAATTTCTAAACTCTGTGGATCAAAACAAATTACAGGTTTTCTTCCTTGCATAAAGAGATGGGTAATTTCGATACTTTTGTCAACAGGGACTGCTAATGCTTGTTTGTATTTCTCCATCTTTGCTCTACGAGTTAAAGCAGAAGGAATAAGATAGCTCTTATTGTCTGAGTCTGTGTATTTTTTTTTCCTTGAATGCTCTGACAGAATACTGTGTTCCTAAGTGTTTGCAAGGGGGAACTTGGGCTGTACATTGGACTAGCTACTTGATAAATAACATAAAAATGTAAATGTTAAAAACATTATTGGGAAATCAGCTTAAGTCTTCTTAAAGGAATACAGGTGAGCATACTAACAGGAATGATTTTCTTGACAATAGACGGGGTTTACACAACTCTCAGCTGAGTTTGGCTGGCATTGTTCCAACTAAGCTGCTTACAAATGCAAATTTTAGTATATGGAAGTGTCTCAGGAACTTGCATTTGGCTTCCAGTAATTCTTAGCTGTTATAATGTACGAGCCATGAAAGAAGGGAATGTGAAACTCTGGGGTTTGGAGACATACAGGTACTAAATGAAGAAGGGAAAATGTTTGTCCAGATAATTTTGAGAAATCTCACACAGCATAAAACTAGCTGTGGTGAGTCCTGCCAAATAAATCCCAAATTTGCACTCTGAGACTTGCCCATCACAGCAGGAAGAAATGCAATATCCCGTTGGCTGTACGCTGCCCTCAGGGTGAGGCAGCAGCCCAGAAAGCCTGATGCTCTGGCCGCTTGCGGAGGACGCTAGGGCGCCCGGTGCGCGGTGGAGACGTGACAAAGCGAGCTGCCTGCCCGCCGGGCGCCGCTCCCGCAGCCCCGCTCCTCCGCCGTGACGGCAGGATTAAAAGCACAGGGGACAGGGCGGAAAGGCAGGCCCCCGTCTGAAACCTCGCACTGATGGGACGAGGCGCGGGGGTGCCGCTTTACTGCGCTGTGCTACCTCAGCAGACCTGGTCACGAGGGCCTCCCTGAAGCTTAGGCTCCTGAGCTGTGGGCTCCAGATCACCTTTGTCTCCCCAGCAGAGGCGCCAACTGCAGTACAGGGTTAGTAGAGCTTTTGTTTACAAAGTACTACTGTTTTATCACCGAAGGTGACAGCAGAGGGCTGAGGGGACACTTCTGACACAGCCGCAGGGAGAGCGTGCCGCGCTCCCCGCCCCGGGAGCGGCGCAGCCTCCGCGCTCCTGTGAGCGCGCTTCGTTTCTTCGAACATCGCAGCAGCCGCGTGCAGCGCCGCAGCGGCCCGGGTCTGCGGCCCGGCACAGGGCGGCAGGGCCCGCGTTTCGGCGTCCCGCTGCGCCGGGCCGGCAGCGGGGAGCCGCTCGCGCGGTTGCGAGAACCTCGTCTGCGGCGCCAAAACCGCCCCCAGCAGCAGAGGGCTGAGTTGGTTGCGGGAAGGCAACGCTGCGCCAGCTGGCAGGACTTAAATGCTATTACCCGCCACGCTTCCTGGGAGTGTAACCGTTCAGCGAGCGGCAGCAGTCTCTGCTTCGTACTGACCGGCCAGGAACTACTTGTTTGAAATCTTGTATAGACAGGCGTGAAGCATCTACGAAACAAATTCTCTGTAGTAGATTTAAAAGGAAAAAAAATATTAAAACACAGCCAAATTATATTGGTCTTGCCATAGCCATCAGTAACCAGCAAACAAAAGCTGTGTGTTCACAGACGGGCTTCCTTTCAATCCGTTACGTGCTGTAGGTGCTGTCAGGTGATAGAGACCTGAAGTAATTTCTGTTACCTGCGGAAATTTTACGTGGCCCGTTAAAATCTCTTGCTTCCTAAGATCAAGTATTATTATGATAATCATTTGTTGATCATTATGTTGGCTACAAAAGCCTAATATTCCCAGCTAACTTCAGAAATGAGGAGAAAATGGAAAAACATTAGGGAAATTATGAAATGGAATAAATACAGAATTAAAGGCAGTAGTTAAGCAGTTTCTGTAAACTGTATTTATAAAATATGTATCTTGTTAAAATGATAATAATCTTTGCACTTTTACCTTATTGTGATATGTGCCTGAAAACCTTGCAACTGAAAATAAACAGAACCCTGTTAAGTTTGTTCAGAAACCTTGTTTTCCCCACAGATATTTTTAACATCTTAAATATTTTGTAGGCACACTTTTGCTTAGCTTCAGGTTTGAAAACACTTAAGTTTCCAAGGTGTAACAGAGGGGGGAAAAAAGCAACTGGACTGCGTTTTGTTAATGATTTATCTTGATGTGTGATAATGAATAAAATGCAAGTCTGGTTTTCCAGCAATCCTTAGTTTTGATTTCCGCAAAACCACATTAACTTTGAGATTCTAGCAAGCCACTTGTTTTTCTGCTGCCATTAAGCATGTTGGTTTTTTTCCTCTAGGAACAGCTTTCCTAAGAGGTCTGAGGAACAGGACAGCTTTGACGTTTCTCCACAGACGCTGTCACGAAAGGCACAGGTAGGCTGTGCTCCCTGGGCCCGGCTGATGGGGGCCAAGGAGGGAGGGAAGGACTAGCAGGATGGCGGCCCTGCCTCCCTCTCGTCCCTCCCAGACGCTCCCGTCTGAGATGGGACCGTAAGGACGGAGGCGGTGCAGCAGTCGGCCAGAGCGGTTCCTGCCCTGTGCGGGGCAGAGGGGAAGGACGGGGAGTCTGTTAGGTACCTGCAGGTCTTGTCGTACTAAACGTGAAAGGAAATATCCCCTAACTTTAGAGGAAATGCCAAAATAAAAGTTGTGTTCTCTGAAAGATAAGGTTGTTTTCCAACATCAATGAAGGGACATTTCTATTAATTAAATGTACTCAAAAGAGTACAAAGTAGATGAATCCAGGTGCTGTATATAAAGACTGTAAGAACTGCCAGGTGTGTGCGTTCTCTTGAAATGAACATCTGTGAAAATGCATATTAAGCAAGGCAGTAATAACCTCATCTTTAACTCCATGTTTCCATTCTACCCCATGCTACTTCAGACTGCACAGACAGAGCTAAAATGAAGAACAGTATGCCCATATTTAGCCAATAAAAGAAAAAGCTTTTTCTTTTCAGTATCTTGTAAGAGGATTGTTCACCACTGCTTTAAAATGTCTCACCCAAGCACATGCATGCTAGAATGTTTCCAAAACAGAACACATTTTTATTTCTCACTTTGATTTATAAGTTACTTCGAAGAATATCTGTTAATTATTACAGTAAATTATAATAATGGTATCACTAACTACATTGCAGAGTGTTTTCCCTTTTTAAAGTAATATAAGCCTACTTGTAATTAAAGGAATGCTATATTAATGGTGCTGAAAGTCTCAGAGGGAAACATTTAATGTCCACCTCATAATATTATGCCAGAATTACATGCACAAAAGACTTTTTAATAATCTTTGTTTCTTAATTTAGTTTTGATTGGCTATGAAATACAGAGTAGCACTCAAGGGCTCAAATTTCTACCGCCATCAGCACTTCTGCTCTATAAATTGTACAACTGCACACGACTTCTGTCTGTAGGCTTCTCTTCAAGCTTCTGTTCAACCTACAAAGAAAATTAGCTGCAGGCAGCAGATAATTGCAGATAATTTTATCATTTTTATGCCACTGGGATGTCGGATTGGGTTATGATAGCTAGGGTTGCTTAAACATGAGCAGAAAGTTGTATTTTTATATTGCCATTTCAGCTGTAAACACAACATAAATCCTTCTCCAGTTTGCACATTACAGCGATAGCCACTAGGAGTCTCCAGGTGGAGAGTTTACTGCGAATTTAAATATTAACGTGGGGTAATGTCTGAATGCAAAAGCAGCGATAAAGGCTAGATCTTAGCAAACTGCGCAGCCCCTGTGTGAGGCAGCCCACAGCTGCCTGCTCGGGGAGCTGGTTCGAAAGGGGCGCTGCTGTCCCGGGTCCCTCCGAGGATTTTGGGGAGACGTGGTCTGAGACAGCCAGCGCAAGAGGGCAGCGGTGGCACACGGGGTTCACAAGGGGACCTTAAGTTGGTTTGTGGTTCTCATTGTACAAACAGCGATCTCCAGCTCCGCTGGGGCAGTCTGACAGTCATAGCGGGGGGCACAGTCCGCCAACCTTTTAAAACTAAAAAAAAGTCAGAAGCTACCTGTAGGATATTTCTGTGGGGCAAAAGATGATGACAGTCATAAAGAATTAGATTCGTTTGTTTCTTTTTATAATTGCAGAGAATTTTGGAAAAATTTTAAGAAGCGCTTGCAAATAAGGAAGGAAAAGATTTCACCGACCGTTGGGTATTCCTGGGGGATTCAAAGCAGATTTGTTTGTAAACTGGAAAGCTGCAGGCCACATCAACTTGCACATTCAGGTATTTAATATGTTGCTTATGATATCTCTGCAAAATTAATTCTGAAAAAGTGAAGTAGCTGCTTTCCCTCTCCCTTCCCTGTTTCTGTTTCCCTTTCTCTGTCCCTCTCCCTTTTCTCCCAAGCCACCTAATTTGAGCGTAAGGCGCCAGACGCGCTGTTATCGACATCAAAAGCTTGAGACCCCTGAACCGTGGGCTGTGCTGCCGCGCAGTGACTATTCAGCCCAGCGCCCTCACTCACAACTCGCACACAAATCTGGGCAAAGGAAGGGTACAGCAAGCAGTCGTGCCCCCTCTGCCACCACTGTGCGCCTCACTGAGTACCCCAAACCTGTTTTAAAGCATGCAGGGATGAGAGCGGTCACCAGCCAACCCAGCTACTACAGCTCCCGCTGTGCGCGCAGGCAGCGCAACCTGCGGGGACGGGGCTGCCACGTGCCGCTTACCGGCACAGGTACCTCCATGGCCTGAAAGCGGGAGCATAACTGCTCTAAGTAATTCATTTTATACGCTTTTTTAAATCATGTTTCTCCTTTCAAGCAAAATCCTTTCGCAAGCCCTAGAAATTGTGACTTAAAAACGATGAGATTTTAAACAAACAATGTCTTGGGGTGTGCTAGTTATTCAGCTTCTGCTGTTTGAGCTTTTCAGTTTCATTTTGAAACTTTTCCCTGCATCCAGAAGTGCTAAGAAAATAAAGACGATATTTTAAATAAAATCTGAGAAACTCACATAACTGTAGGATTCAGAATAATCTCAGGAGTTGTCAATACTGACTGTTACCATTAACTAGGACATTATCCTCTGACTGGATCGCATAAAAGCAATTGCGGGATAGCTTTCCTGCCGCCTGCTCTCCCAAAATGCCCGTGAACGCTGGCCTGCAGGGATTACCCGCAGGTTCTTACAAATGAGGAGTTGCCGCGTGCTAGATTCAGAGCCTGCGTTTGCATTTTGTAACAAAACTGAATGTGCAAAACCTTGTTATTTGGGCCTCTCAACTACACAAGCTCACTGAGCGAAAAACTGAAAGGGAATCGTAAGAACATTTTAATTACACAGGGAACACGTCAAACTGTGTAGGAGGCCAGTTTTACCGTAACCTCCCGCTCCGCTGCTCTCCACGCGGCATAGCCCTGCGAGTCCCCGCAGCGGTTTCCCTGCCGCGTGGGCAGCTCAGCTAGGAGCAGGTCTCCGCCGGGGACCCGCTCCAGCGCGGCACAGCCCTGAGCACGGACACAGCATCCCAGCACCTCACCCTCCTCGCTGCAACGCGCGCCCCTTACGCCTCATCCTGTCCTCTGCCGACACGGAGAAGGCATTATTTCTTTTCCTGAGGAAGAGTATTTTATTGAGGACTGTTATCATGTCCCATGTCACAGACAACTTTTCTTTAGGTTTTACTACAATCTCTCAATAGGACCTGGGCGCAGCCCTCAGCCTGGATGTGTTGTTGCAGGGACGTGATCCGCAACAGGCTGACAACTGACACAGACTCAACACGCAGACTGCGTGCAGCAAGGTACTATGGTGAACAGAGAATTACTAAGGCTGTTTGGGGAACTGATACGGAGACCAAACAGAAAATTGATTCAACCTCCTCCTCCTGCAGAAGCAGGCTTGGTTTTCTTTGGAGTAGTTGCTTTTTCTTGGAATATCTGAAAGGACCCAGATTTCCTCCAAGGAAATAACAGAAGGCAGTTAAGCATTAAGCTGATCTGAATAACAAAAAAAAACTAATACACAAGTTTAGTACGTTAATACCTAACATTCACAATAAAAAAACCAAAAACCAAACATTTTGAAATCTGGTGCTTCATTGTGCCAAAAAGAAACCTTTGACACTCTATCACTTCAAACTCAGGATTTCTTAAGCGCAAGAACACGCCCAGTAGGAATGTATTGTTTTCTGCCGTCCACCTCCTGCAAGCACTGACAGTGCTAGTCCCTTACCTCATTTTCCAAAACTAAAATTGAATGCAAAAATAAAAGATGTCACTGGGAAATGCCAAAGGCTCAGCCCTGCCAATATGTATAAGCCTCATTTTGAATGGAACGTGCATGTGTAATTTCTATGTGTATACAAAGTATAGCGGGACGTGAAGCGTTTTTAGGGGTGACAGCGGACTGCAGAGTTCCTCTTCATGCTGTAATCTTCCTTTTCAAAGACATGACAGTTGAAGGAAAAAAAAGTCTGAATAAAAATGAGCTGCAGGGCACTGTAACATATACATACTTTAAAGCTCTGCTGCTGTACAATACCTCAGGAACTACAAGTATTTCTGTAATTTTCCTTATGTTCCAAGTCAGTCAAGTCATTACCAGTGCATATGTGAATATAGTGTATTTGTACAGCTTACATCCGTACTGAAAATAAATATAGCCAGTTATCAGACTCTGTAGGAGTCGCTCATCCCAAACTCACACCATTAAATACAGTATTGTGTGCTCTCTCGTTCTTCCCCTTTTCTTGTCTTTCCTGCTAGGTTTCTGTTGGCTTTTGGCATCACAAGGGTTTAAAGTGGAAGTGAGTTATGTTTGTCACCTCAGATGATCCCTGAGCAAACTTTCATAATCCGTCACAGCATCAAGGATCCTGCTAGGCCGAACATTTACAGGAAGAGTTCTGGCAACATTTCGGTAACATTTTTAATACTTAAAAAAAAAAAGATATTTTGATTAGATCTACCATCTTTGTTCTAACTTGAGAGTAGGCTGGTAGCTAATGCACTTAGAAACTTTAAAAATTACTGAAGAGAGGAAATGTTGCAATATCTGTCTGCAGTAAACAGAAGAAATAAGTTTGTTGGGCAGTAGACTGCACTAAAATGATACGTACAACTTTTTATTCGTTACATGACAAGATTTATTGAACATCACTGGTCCAGGGCTGAACCACATCAAATACAGTTTTGACAGAGAAAATATGCTTTAAGATAAAAGAAAAAAGACCATATTATGCTGGGTATGTTGCATTTATTTATTTTTAAACGGTGGCGGCTTGAAGCTGCTGGGAGGTTTAGGATGTCAAAGTAGTGTCAGCAGAGATGGATTAGTGGGCAGAGAGCAAGTGGTGCAGTCACAGGTTCACAATGAATGTAATTTATTCACATAGCTTTCCAATTTATCACGTGGCTCTCACCATAATGTACGTGGGAAGCAGCTGCATGCATGCACACGTTGTCCTAAATGTGTGTGTGGCTGGACCTGAACTTCTTACAGAACACTAGTGGTTGAAAATGATCCTGTGAGGCATTTAAAAGCAAATTTCTTCCTGAGGGGACTCTGTCACACAGTGATGATGATGATTCTTGTTTAGGCAAACCGCTATCTTGTAGATTGTATTCAATTACAATAACCTCACTTACCAGAACTCATCAATTTTTCAAACCTAAATTATCTAGCTAATACGATGTAAATTTCTCATGCTTTAATAGTACCACATAATAGATACAAATATATATGTTTTGCATCTCAAGCCCATATTTCCTGATCAAGGAATACTATATTTTCACTCAATATTTTACAAAAATAAATATTTAAGGCAAAGAAAATGAATTTCCCTATTTTGTAAGAAGAAAAAAAGTTTATCTTCAAGTTGAAGTTTCTTTTAATTTTAATGACCTCTTACAGCATCCTTTGACACCAGCCCAGCTACCCTCTGCCGCTTTCTAAGCTGCTGCAGCCTGAGTTTCTAGCAATATTCTGCTCTTTGGAAGTGATGCTGAATTATACAACACCGGGATCCTTTCCGATCTGATCAGAACCAGCTCACGTAAGTCTTTTGTGATCCAGGCAAATGCACCCCAGTTAAGGGTTAGCATAGCAGGAATTTCATGCTGCTTTCTTTTAAGGCATAAAAGTTGACGTAAAAGGACACTGAATTCAGACAAAGTCACATTAGGTCCTAAGGAGAAGAACATCTCATTGCCCAGCTTAATGCAGTGCATTAACAAACGCTTACCATTTCATTTAGCAGAACTCTTTCACATTTCGAATATGATGCAGATTTTCTTGGATATTTACACCTGAACTATAAGAACTTCCACTTTGCATCCATCCTATCACAGAAATATATCCACCAATTATGCAAAATGAAAAGCTTGCCTTACCATTGCACAGAAGGTCTCAGGAGGATCTCCACATGTTATGTCTGGGGGATCCAGAGTCACTTTTACATATTTGATCATGTCTCTGGCTTCCGGTTGGCAGGCCATGTAATCCCATACTTTCCCTTCTTCTGTATAAATTTGAGTCTTACACACGTCATAATGTCCCCACACAGAAGGATAATGCTGCATCACTGAAGACACAGTAACCCAGAGGGCGTGAAGTGACAGGAAGCTTGATAAATACATCTCTAAATCCTTTTGTGTCACCTTCGTAAGGATGCTTGGTACTGGCGTACGTGCAGTCTATAGATTATACATATATGTACACGTATATATTTTGTAAAATAGGTTCCAGCTCAAAAGTGAAGCATTAGTATACGGTGTTTGCTTTACTAAGTTGAAGACTTTGGTAGAAGCCACAATCCCCAAATGACAGCCTTTCACAGCAATGTAGAGCTTGTCCTTTGTCTTATACCGTCTCTATTAGGGCTTCTTGTAACACATGTCCAAGCGCAGATAATAGCTCGTGAAGTTGCGGGTCTTCAGCTACGCTGTCGATAACCCTGAGTGATCCTCCGTGTTCACGGCTCACAGGGGATGCCCAGACGCACTGATAAATCAGTATCCGAAGTGAAAGGATGAGTGTCTACAGGCTGGTGTCTGTTTCCCATCAATCATTCTTTTCTTCGGGCACCAGCACCCTTCTAGAAACAAAAAAAGAGTAAAAGTTATTGTCCAAGAATCGGTGCATTACAAAATATATGATACGTTGACATTTTGGAGGTTTGATGCAATGTAAAGCAAATTGGTGTAATATGGATAACCTTTAGCATGGGTGCTGTGCTAGAATGAACAAACTACTAAAATCATTCACAGTGAAAAGTGTTTCAACATAAAAGATTTAGCTCTTCTCTAAAAAAGACCGATTTGTAATGTTCCAGGTGAGTTACAGGTTGCTGCTTCCAAAATTATATTTCCACCCTGGCAAAACCAGAGAGCAAACAGCAGAACTTAAACATTTCTCACATTTTCTCAGCTGGCAGGTAGGGGAGAAGGGAATGGAACCACCGTGGGGGAACAGCAGGAAGGCTCTTTTATTAAAGTGACAAAGAGATGAGTATCAGGGCTATCAGGTGCTGGTAGTTTCTTGACAAGAGGACCTCGGAGAGCTCCAAAAGTCTTATATACTTCTTAGCCTTTTTTGGAAGAATGAGAAAGATGTAATGAGCACGCTTCCATTTCCGTGATTTTTTCTCATTAGCATTAGAAGAGCTTTGCTCCTTTTTTTTTTTTTTTCCAAATGCGATTACTGATGAAGATAACAGTTGATTCATTTGTAGCTTACTATAAGGACCCTTTCCTCTTTTAATATGGATGCCATGTTTTCCTAGGTTTGGAGTGGGGGAGGTGTTACACAGCGTTTATTTTATCCCCTCCTTAAAAGCAACGAGGAGCCCCTCAGTTTATAACCCCTCAATTATATTATTGTAGGTATAAAATCCTAGGATTTTTTTTGATGATTTAAAATACACATATGCTAAAAGGCAAACGTAAAAATACAGATACAATGAGGGAAACTGCAAAGACAGAGGAAGTCCCCTAAGCATGCACAATCAAAACCAGGGTTACAGAGCTGAGCTCGTTTCCCGGGCCTGGGTGGCTGCCATCAGCCGGCCTCAGCTGCGGATGCGGAGCAGGCGCTGACTTGGGGGAGCAGCACCAGGCTCCCGCAGGTGGACAATTTCAGCGAGCCACTACAGCATTTCTCTGCTCTTTCTGACCCAATTCTAAAATCCACATGAGCGCTTTAGACAGACACTCAGAAACAACTGTCGGGCACCACAATCCGTAGCTCACTTAGCTTGTTTCAAGTTTTAAATTATGCCAGGTGTCGTGAACCTTCCTATACCACTGAAAATTGGAAAGGAATATGCAGCTGGGTGAGCTCCTTAACATGTTGCTTTGGTAATACATGTTTTCAAGAAAGAGCAAAACTTATCTTCAAAGCTATTCACAAACTGCTTCCCTATATTTAAATAATGCACCATCTTAAACTGAACTAAACTACAGTCACTATGAAATGCCAACAGATGGTTGAATTGTGTTTCCATAGCAAAGTAATTTACAATAATTGCCGTATGGACGTAAATGCAATTTTCCATTATATTCATTTTAATCAAATGTTACCATACAATTGTGATATATTTTATCAGAATACGTACAGAATATCTGAATTTTCATGCAGTAATAATTCTCAATTAGCTCAAATATATTTAAGATTCAAATCTGAATTTGAAACAAAGCAGAAATATCAAAGACTAAATTAATCTTTTAAGAATCACATCGGGTAGTACCATAGCTTCATTAACAACCTTACATTCTTTTCTGTTTTCAGTGGCAATACTTACTTATCTTGGAATTCACAGGTTCAATAATTCAGAGAACATTTTTAATGTTCTTCTAGAGACACATCACGCTTTTCCTCTCTACTTCTTGTTAATATATTTTACTATTTTGCAAGAAAAAAAAAAGTTTAAATAGAACAGTCATAATCCAGAAGGGAAACAACTGCTCTGTTAAAAAAGAATCCCTTGACATCAGTCAAAACTTGTAAATTATTTTAAATTTATTGCGACAAATCAAGACACACTCTGTACTGGAGAAGGCTCGGTCATAGTTGGAATAAACAATAGGTGAATGTTTCTGTAAGGAAATAAGATATTGCTGGGTTTAATTATCCTTAAACGATAAGCCTTTACATTCAGGCAAAAATAGATTTGCTTTCTTTAATATTTTCATTGCTAGTTCTTCAGCTACCCATAACCTTTTATAACTGCTGAGACTGATCTACAAATAAATAGGACTGGATAGGACTAGAATAATGTGAAGCAAGCCGCTGTCTTAACACACTGTGCTAAAATACTTCCCATATAACGAATTCTCATTAAAGTAAGTCAGAGTCATAATGATGGTCGTTACACAGAATTATAGACTATAACATTGATCGAACTTAGTGCACTGACAAGGAAAAAGTGCAGAGGAGTGCAAGACATTTGAGCATTAGGCAGATGTAGAACTGTTCGACAGACATTCCTGACAAGAAGCAGCCAATTATAGCTTAAATTTCTGGCATATAACCAGTTCTGATTAATAGTTTTCCATTACATTACAGATATATTATTAATGTATTAAAAATGTCAAGCTTTGGCAAGAACTAATACGGCATGGCTCAGTTAGTCTGCAAAACCTTCTTTTAATGAGCTTCCATTGATACACAGAAAGATATTGACCAAAGCACATTAAGGATCATATGCTAAGCGCTATTGGGGTTTTTCTAACAGAGCTATACAATTTGTCTTGATTATATTTATTCTTGCAGAGTCACTCATTATCTGCGCTCTGCATTTTAGTGGCCTATTTCTAAAGATTCTAAAGACTTGTATATATTTGAATTATTCTGCAGAAAATGTTTAGAATAACATTTCTAAAGCATAGCGCTAAGCTTCTAGCTATACCGTGGGCAATAAAGCAGAATTTTTTTCTTCCCCAATAATCCAGGTACATTTGACCTTAAAAAGTAAAAAGAATCAAACAAATCTGGAGTAACTACTATGTAGCATCCCCATCCTCCGCACCTCATAGCTCTCTGTTCTCCGTCTAGTCCCGCGTTTGGGGTGTTAAACGGGTCCGTGGGGTCTGACGGGGAGTGACACCTTTACTGACTTCAGGCAAGGCAACTGCAGGCTGCTGGAAGGAGGGATTATGCATTCAAAAGCACCGGCGCACGCTGCTCCTGGAGACGCTCTTTGTGGGGCAAGAGCGGCATTAAGCGCAGAACGTTCAGGGCCTGGAATTGCCACCCATGCCGTACATATCCTCCGCAGCCCCAAAGCCAGCAGGCGCTCCCTGGGCATCCGTGATGCCAGCGCCACTCCTGCGTCTCTGCCTTCTCCCCAGGCACCTCTTTGTATGCAAAGTGGTGGACGCTTAGGCTGCAATGAATACCTTATGGCTGGCTGCAGCATACGTTTAGGAAGGAAGGAGAACAGCTGACCCCCAGACTAAAATCAGCTTTAAAGGCGGCTTTACGCACTTGCATCTTTTTCCAGGTGGCTAAAGCTGTCAGTCAGACCTCACACAGCATTTTAATTCTGCAGCCTGATCAAACTCCCTCTGCTCCACAAACTGGCTAAAAATGCATCTCAAGAGAACTAGTATTGGTATCAACCCCCCCCCGGCTCGTTTGAGGGCTCGGCAGCAATCGCACCTCCTCCTGCCTGCTCTGAGCTCAGGGGAAATTTCCCCCCACCCCTGATTCCTCCGCTCAGCGGAAACGGCGGCGTCAGCGAGCCGCGCTGCAGCCCTCCTCCCGCACAAGGTCCCTGTCGAAAACTTACTGTACACATGGAGGGGGGGAAGGGGTTTCCTGCTCTTCCTTTTTGAGAACCAGCAGGTATGCGGAGAATATAACAAAATAACAAATGATTATCTCTCCTACAGAGGAAACACTTGATGACACGTACACTGCCACCACACATGAGTAAAAGAGTCAAAAGAATGATTAGCAACGCCTGCCGGTGTCTGCCAGCGTGAGAAAACTGGTCAAAATCACAAACCCATTCAGTGAATGTTGGTGGTGATCTGACAACATTTGGGATCTACAGAACAATTTTTTCTGAGGAAATGTATTTTAACTTTGCACCTCTAAACAGTTTCAGCAAATGAATATACCTAATCTGGTCCAGGTAAGAAGATTGTTTGTGTCTACCCCAGTTATTAATTACTTAAAGGTAGGGTAGAATTTACAAAATAGCATGTATATTACTAAGACAGAACTAATCCTCATAGCGAAGAGTTACACCATTTACTAAAATTACTTTGCTACACCTAGAAACCTTGAGAACCCAGCACATTACATATAAAGCCCCACTACTTCAAAAATAATACTATCACTTCTTATAAATGCAGAATTATTCATCTACGCAAACAAAATGGGAACCTGTACTTAATGATTCAACACACAATTTCTGTCATAGCTGCATAAAAAATAGCATATTCTGAAAAATTCCTAGAGTGCCTTTGGACTCAGATGCTGCACTAAAAGAAGTTCAAATTCTACTTATCTAGCTTATTTAACTGTTTAGTAGAAGAAAATTTCTATCTCTTAGGAAGAATTTAAAATGTCAATACCTATTGGCAGAAGAAAATAAAATGCAGCGTTCTACTAGCAAAAGCTGGGATTCTGCACTATAATTAGAATATTTTAGGTTTCCAGTATCATTCCTTGATGAGTGAGCCCTCACACTAACATTACCATTACTTGCAGGGTATCATCAGTAGTCAGCATGTGGACTAAAATTTAAATGTTAAAGCCAGAGTTTGTAGCTGCTTCAAGATTTTACTCCAGAATCTTTATAATTGCGACTTATTGGCTTAAAATATCTCTGTACCTAGAATCAATTTGTTCCACAAGTTTTTCTTCTCCAAATTTAAGTGAGTATTTGGGATGGCTGTTTTTTTTGTTTTTTGACAAATAAGGTAATACAGGCGCTTGTCAAAAAGTATAACCTGGTGTGCAGGGGTGCTAAGCTTTCAAGTTGTGGTGGGAGCAGAAGAGGTCTTCTTCAAGCCTGACGAAATGCTAAGTTCTTAGCATCAAAATCAAATAAAAATAAAAGTCTAACAGACCTTGAATTTGGTCTGTGCTACTGCCAGGTTTTACATATGTAGCTGGAAAGTTGGCTCTACTTATCAACGTCACAGGGTTGAGTGTTGATGACTAAGTCCATGAGACATTAGACTATTGCCTTTATTTGCTGGAAACTGTGTGCTAAACATCCTTTGAAGCTTCAAAGATACACCAGAAATCAACTTTTTCCTTTTTTTTTAATATCCATTCAAAATAGGAAAAAGAAGGAAAAGCAGTACTGTGATTTCATTCCTTTTGATTGGCTACCTAGGCCAGAGTTTTGAGCCTCTGAATTGCATTATCCATAGGCACAACAGTGATTTATTCCCCTTTAAAAGCACCTCCACTGTTTATTTCATTCGCTCTCTTTGCTAACATCTTTGCGAAAGTAAGGCTGGCTCCTAGTGCATCAAATACACAATGGTAAAAAGTTGATTGCATAACAATAAAAGTATATTCAGTAGAGGCCAAAAACCCACATGTACCAGCTTTGAGAGTACAAGAGCATCTATTTTAGTGGATTTAGCCATTCTGCACTGCTCACTATCATTTGAGGTTTGTTTTGGGTTTTTTTTTTTTGGAATGGTGAGAAAAATGATTTGTAATTTCCGATTCAAGGAAAATCGGAATTGTTTCCTGGCTGAACGGTGAACCGTCTGCCGCCGGCGCACGCGGCTATCCTGTATACCGCCAATCCCACCCTTTTCTGAAGCGCAGCTTTCCGTCCCTCCTCGCCCCGCGAAGACAAAAAACCTTTCTTCAGGGCCAGCAAAGCGCCCGCCGGGCCGGGCCCGCTCCGCGGCGCTGCGCCGGAGCCCCCCGCCCGCGCGGGGCACCTGTGGCTCCCGCGGGAGCCGCGCTCCGCCGCCGCGCCCGCGCCCGCGCCCCGCCGCGCTCCGCGCCGCGCGGACGGCAGGGGGCGCGCGGCCCGCGCCGATCCGCCCGCCCGCCCGCGGCCGCCGCCGCACACAGCCCCTCCGCGCCCCCTCCCCGCTCCGCACCGCGCCCCAGGGGCGCAACCTCCGCGCTCCCCGCCGCAGCCCCCCTGCCCCCCGGCCCGTGGGGCCGCGGCGGTGGCCCGACGCCCGCAGCCGCGGTACTCACCGCGCGGGGGCCCGGCTGGGCGCGGGGCGGCCGCGGCTCCTGGCCCGGCGGCGGCGGCGGCCACATGAGGGACCGCGGCGCCGCCGCCGCCCTCCGGCAAAGTTGGCGGCGGGGCGCGGGCGGGGCGCGGGGCAGCCGCCGCCGGACGCAGGCGCTCGGCGGCGTTAAACTTTTGCCGGGGCCGGGGGAGGCGGCGCGGCGGCGGCGGGCGCGGAGCTGCCGCTGGGGCCGGGCCGGAGCCGGAGCCGGAGCCGGAGCCGGAGCCGGGCAGCGCCGCGGGTCATCGCAGGCAGCGGCGGCGCCGCGGAGCTGCTCCCCCGCCGCCGGCGCCGGGGCGTCCTGGCCGCGCTCCGCCGCCCGAGTCACGGAGCGCCCCGCGCATCGGGGCGCGGGGGCTGCGCGCCTCGCCGGCCCCTGCAGGCGGGCGCGGGCGCGGAGCGGCTCCCGACGTGGCGGGCGGCGGCGACGGGGACGTTTCACTTAAGAGCGATCCGCAACTGCCGGCGAGTAGCGGGATCGCAAACCTCATCCCACCTCCAGACCCGCGCTCCGAGCGGTCCTAGCGCCGCCCCGCGCCGCGCCGCCGCCCCGCGCGCCTCCGCGGCCGCCCGCGCTGCGCCCCGCGCTCCGGCTGCCCCGCCGCGCCCGCCGCCGCCAGCGCCGGCCCGGCCCTGCCGGCCCGCGGCGGGCGTAACCCGCCCATCCCTCCTGCACCGCAGCCCGAGCCGGCTCCGCCAAGTTCAGCACCGCCGCGGCGCTCCCTCCCTGCTGGAGCCGCTCGTCTTTCTTTCTTTCTTTCCCCCCCCCCCCTTTTTTTCATTCCAGTCTAATAACGCTACAGCTTAACCGGAGAGCATGAGTAAAATGTTGCTGCCGTCCGAAACCAGATCCCAAGCAGGCTGACCTGAACGCCTTGCAAACGTCCTGCTGCACTGGAGCTTGGATTTTGCTGTTTTGCTCTTCCACCTGCTCAAGTTCCCTGCCTGGAACATAGAAGCCTTGCTCTCCACGTCTTTTTAAGTAGAGCTCCACAGTGCCGGGAGGTGCCTTAAACACACAGATCCTCCATTTGACCGCAATCCAAAACTGCCACCAAAACAGAAAGAAAATATCGTTTCTGCTGCTGCCCTGTTGTTGCACTGCTGTAACAGCCCTCCTAGTGTTGATCGTTCCGGGTTCAAGACAGATGTGAAAACTCTGACCTGCTCCCCATATTCTGCTCCGGCTGCCTGACGTCCTTCAGCACGCTCTCCAGTTTGGTGATTTAAATGTAAGATGTGCCCAATTTCTGCCCTTCAGACTTCTCCAGGCTATAAAACAGTGTCTAAAACTAATAATCATCAGTGAATCCCATATAGGAATCATGCTCGGTCCTGGCAAATAGCTGGTTACAGAATTTGGCCAACTCCAGGTGTCAACTCTGGGCAGCCGCACGTTAGCTGTGCTGTGACAGCTCAGGAGCAGTATTTTGTGTTTAGCTGTGTGTTTTGTATATTAAGAGGAGTTAACCGTGTTTATGTAGGCAACAGTCCCAATGTACTCGGATGACAAGACCTGGAATTCTGCAATGCCAGGGTGTAACCGAGTGACACTGGGCGACGGATCTCTGCTACAGTAACAGCAATGGGACTTATTCTCTACTGAAGCTGTGGAATGTGGTGGATGATTGTGTAAAAAACTGGCAGAGTCCACTGGGAAGGACATTTTTCTCTTCCCCTTACAGACAGTTAAACCAGAAAATTCAAGAAGACCCGCTCCAATTTCTCCTAGCTTTCTCTCCTCTTTGAGGGCAGAGGTGTTGTTTAGCGCTTTCCACTGTCTCTGGCTGCGCTAGGGCAGATGCTGCCTGCATGTGATAGCAGTTTGTATGGGAAAGGCAAGAGCGAACAGAGGGGTGGGAAAACGCGGCTGCGCTTTTTTTCCCCACCCCCAAGAAGAGTTCTTGCTCCGTTTGCAGCATCCCAGCGCAGAAGGGAATGGGGAACTTGTCCCTAACCTGGTATACAAGGATAGGAAGCTGAAAATGAGTAATTTTTTCTTTCCACTGTAACCCTAAGCATGTCAGGCATCCAGGCTCCTTTATAAGGCTTCTTGCGAAGGAGAGGGGCAGACTCTCACTGCGGCCAGAATAAATGGATTGTTTCCCTAATTAAAAGACAGATGGATAGCTATACGGAGTATAAGACGCTGTACATACTGAGCCAAGTCACTGCAGCAGCACACTGCGATCGGCCAGCCCTGCCGCCTATAGCAGCTACTAGTGACTTCCCACGCCGTGCCCTCTGGCAGGGTGGGTCTGGCTGTTCGCTGGGCAGGTTTGGGTTGGCTAGGGGCAGATGATGCACCAGGCATGTACTGGGGTGCGGAAGGGCTCTCTAGCTTCATACTTGAGTTAGGAGAGTAAGCCTCCTTTTCATGTGAGACAAACATAGCTCTTCACATTAGAAATAATTCTGTTAGCAGTAGTATGCTTTCTGCCACTGCTTCTGGATAGTAGAGCTGCAAGTGGCGAGGCTGCGAGTTCGCCGCTCAGTTAATGACCCCTAAGCCTCACCTGCTGGATGATGCTCCAAGCTCTCCGTCCTCAGTGGTGAGTTGGTGGCCTGTCTGCTGAGACCACCCCATAGCAGAGAGGAATCGTTGCCCACAAGGATAAAAAGCAGGGCCACGTCATTTGATATGTCAAACATCGTTACGTTCTTGCAGTAATGGTATTAGTCTCTTCTACACCAAAGCTCGAGCACCTGGTTCGAATGCACTGTCACCAAGTCTGAGATTAGATATGCTGTACATGTAGGCACCATGGCCAAAAATCAAATCCGGTCTGAGAATGTGGCCAAACCTCACAGCCAAATTTTAAGCTCGTCAGGAAAGATGGACCTGAATTAATTCTTTGTCAAAGGCTGTTGCAGAGGGAATTCAGCAGCTGGGTGTGACTTTCCTGTTTTGTTTTTGTGCTTGTTGGAGTCATAAGCCAGAGTAAAATGTAGAAAGGATGATGCCTTTATAATCAAAATTGAAATATTTGCATGCACTGCCATACTGTGTTTCTACCGGCCCCTTTACAAGTTGTGATTTGGCATCTGCATGGACTGTGGAACGCACCGCTGCTGTATCTGGCGACTAGATGTCGGTGGGCTTCCAAAAGTAGATTTGATACTCAGAAGGAAAATAAGATCAATCAAAATTTGAATATAATATTTAAAAATTTATAGACTGCTGCTGGTCCACTACCTGCTTTACTGGGGTAAAACTTGCAAAAATTAAGGTTTAAGCCAATCCTTAAATGCTGAAGAATGGGAAGTTACAACACTGGGAACATGTTATCCTTTAAGTGCTTACAGCACTCTTTCTTACATCCTCTCAGTACGAGGAAGTGAGGAATACTTCTTCTCTTGCTAATAGTTGGTTTTGGCCCTTAATAGAATCAGGGAAATGGATTAATTTTTGATTACAGGCCTGAGTATGGGAGCTCCTATGCATATTAGGGTATAATTTATGGTAGAGGCAGTGTAAATTGCTGGTAGAGAAGCGTTATCCCTGATTGCAAACTTGTCAGGGAAACAACAGCTGAAGTGTGACTTTTTACAAAGTCCAAACCTAAGCAAGCGTCGCAAGATTTCAAGCTGAGTTCTGGCCATTTAGTGCATCCCCTCACGCGCCATCAGGAACCTTTTACCACCTGCTCCAGTCTGCGTTGACCTCTAGTGATACAGCAGAACTGTTTTTGTGAATGCATTTCTCCACAACGCGGGAATCCTGCCCTGGATGCGGTGGCAGCCTGGGGTAGCAGGTGCCTTTGGGGATGTGGCTAGAGAAGTAGGGAGCTTCACTGCTGGAAAAACAGCATCGCAGTGGATCAATATTTGAGGCCTGAAGTGAAACATTCAGCTATGATATGCCACGGTGCCTGAGTGCTGACCTCACAACGCAGAGGCTGAGCTGGGTGGCGGTGGCGTCCCGGTGCCCTGCCCGGCGGAGCAGGGATGTCGGCGAGAGGCGGCAGCGGCCGGCTGCTCCCGGAGGGCTGCGCCGCTGGCGGGAGATGGCCCCTCGGGTTACAATAGCTTCACGCTCCCGTGGTCCCCTGGTGCAGCCTCTGCCTGCTCCGTGTGCTGCTCTGCTGCTCCAAAACGCTGCATACGTGTTTCTAACCTCTTTTTGCAGTCAGCTGATGGAGATGTTGTGAAGCAGCCGGCAAATGGTGTGCGAGACAGGAGGAGGAGGAGGAGTGCAGGCTTGCCCCCGCCGCTGCCCTGCCACCGCTGCTGAGCTGAGACAGGGGCAGAAATCACTGAGCAACAGCAGATTTTCCCAAAGGCAGAGCTGGCCTGTCCACTTCGTTGCTGCTTTGCCCACAGTGGTTTAACCTCCTGTAAAGTCAATTGATCAGCAAGGATTTGAATGTTGATCTGGGCTTGCACCTTTAGTACCTCTAGCAGTGTCATTTCCAGCAGGAAGATTGGAAAATTGTATTGAGATAAATGACAAAACCAAAAAGTTTCTGCATTTGTGCAGGCAGGGAGACAAATCCTGCGTCTGTTCAGCAAGGCAGCAAAAACACAAGACGTCTCCGAGCAGCTTTTTGCCAATGCTTGAGCTTTCACACAGCCCAAGGACAGGGGACAGGGAGGCTGCTGCAAAAAATGTCACCCCTGGCTCTGAAACCTCTGTCCTGGTGTAGTTTGCGGGTTTCTGCTGAGCGGGGTGGACGGCAGAACAGAAAACCCTGGCAGGTCGAAACGGGAGGCTGGTTGAGGCCGGTGGCACGTGGGAGCCTCCGGCCACATGGGAGCAGATCCGCCGGGCCGCCTGGGAGTGCGGGGCTACGCTGATGCTCGCTCCGGAAAGGGATTTTTGAGCCTGCCATTCTGTCCCTTCCTTTATTTCCATGCGACTTGAGAATGGCTTTCTCTCCTTAGAGGGTTAGGAGATCTTTCCCAATTTATTTCAGAGCTGAGAGCTTCTCTGTGCAGGACATCTTGGTCTGAAATCGTCAAATTGGGTATGTATGAAATCTAGGAGAGAGACTGCCTTATAAGCATGGTTATTCATTTGGATCTCATTGTTTCCCGCTGGCAGAGCTTGGAACGTTATTCCTCATTCCTTGGGCCTGCGGTAGAGAATGAACCCTTTCAGCTCTACCGGGAGAAGCGTGTTTTAATTCTCATGCAGTTCACTGGGGAATGAGGGCAAAGGAATTCCATGAGTTATGCTCTCAGTGAGAAGGCACAGTCAATTATTTAATATACAAAGGCTTCTTCTTAAGTATCAAACTTGTTGGTTCACAGATGCATGTAAATTAAAGCCTGGATTTCCGCTTGCAGAGTGAAAAATGTTTTGTTCTAATAATAAACACTGAAACTCTGCTGTTTCCATTTACATAACAGCCATGACACAATGTGTAAATCCTCGACAATATTTTTTCAGAATTTAGCAGCTTGTTTTGCTGGAAACATAAACATTTATTTTTGGTGTTAATAATTAATAATGTGCCACATGCCCATAATAAATGCAAAATCTAATCTTGTATAGACATAAATGTGTCTGCCAAAGTGGTCTTTCTGTGCTGTAAATGAAACAAAGTGGTAGCATACGTTCTATTTTCAATCGCTGGTGATTTGTTTTGCGAACAGATATGCCATTAAAGTCAATGTTTTCCTTTGAAAATAACAAATAGTTTCTTCACACATTTTTTCAAAACTAAAATAGTCAAGGCTTACTAAAAAAAAAGGTGTAGCTAATATCAAAGTCTTTGCAGCTGTATTTAAAGCAAAACGTAAAGATAGACGAGAACATGGAAAATCCCAGCAACTGAACAAAGGGAAAATGAGATATAGCAGAATTCCTCCTCCTCCCTGCCGTGGAAAGAAGAAAACAAGCTCCTTCAGGGCAGAGTTACTCCTCCGTTTGGCACCGTTTGGCAGAGGATGCTAGTCGGGACAGAACGAGGATCTGGGAGAGGTTTTGGGTAGCAGATGTAGATACACCCTTCCCTCCCCTGTTGACTACTGCCTTCAGAGCCCAGTATTTTTAGGTTTCATCATTTCCCAGAAGCCAGCAATAGTTGAGAAACCTACTGACAAAATATTTGTGTTGTTTGGCTCTTAATGGCTGGCCCGCATCGAGGGTGACAGTATTACTGCTATTAGTTACTGTGTTAGCACAGGCAGCAGCAGTCTGCTCAGAAAGTTGTAGCTGTGCTAATGAACCCCCGGCTTATGCAATGGGAGGAGTTAGCAAACCAGCTCATATTTCAATATTCATTTCTGGTACAAAAGAGAATGTAGTTTTCATATGTTTTCAATTAAACCGTATGTAAGCATGGTTCACTAAACTTCACTGGAAATAGCCCTCTTCATATAGTAGGCTGAGCTTATGTTTATGGGAAAGTTAGTGAAATACTAACATCAGAGGAGTTCCAACACATAAGACATGGAAAAAGGAAGAGATTATTAGTTTGTTTTTAAAGACTTCATAGTTTTTACGTCTCTATAGATCAAAAGTTGTTAATCAAATGAAAATATGGTGTGCTAACAACTATATTAGAGTAAGGGTTTTAGAGTAAGGGTGTTGGACCGACTCAGCCATTTTTGCAGTGCCAAACGCCCTCAACAGCATTGTCCAAGTGGCTTTGGAGGAAAAAATTTAAAATTCCCAGTCTCCTGAATTTCTCTCTGCTCAGTTCGCCTTCTGTTTAGGCCCTGATTTAGGTACCTTCTTCACGGCGGTTCGTGTCACGGAGCCTCGTCCTGGCTGAGCCTGCTTGCCCAAATGCATGGCAGCAAAGCCCAGCTGCAAATACAGCTCATCAAAAATGTGCACACCAAAGCTGTTGTGTTTTCTGTGTTGCAAACAGGCTTTTAAAAATGGAGCGTTCCTCAGAAACGGTCAGCACCCATGCAACCTTCAGGCATTTTTCAAACAAGCATAATGTCAAACATAATATATTATAACAAAGAATAGATTATTTGTCCAAATACATTGAACCTATCTTTGAAATGAAGGTTCCATCTTTTAATCTACTTTTTAAAAATATTTTGTGAGTTTATTTTTAGTGGCTAGACTTGCAGGTCTTTGGGTCGGGCCCGCTTCTTATTTTCATGTACGAAACCTAACAGTGCTCTGAGCTGCGCATCTAAAGTTCTACTTGGTACATATAACACATACAATAATTAACAGTAATTAATTATTTACTGTCAGGTATCTCCTAGCTATTAATATTATCCTAAACATATTTTGTTTTTTTAAAGTGTCCTTGTCTTTCATGGTTTGTAACTTGAACTACTGCAGTAATAGCTAGCTGAACAATCAGCCGCTCCTGAATTTAGCTGCCAAATCAAGCTTAAAGTTTGGGTTCAATAAGGTTTGCATCTACCATTCTTAAGAAGCAGTTATGTTTTATTGCGTTATATCGTAAGCAGAGAAAAGGCAGGCATGAAGAACCACTGGTTATTTACCCAGTCACACACGCGTTCATACATAAATACAGATGTGACTTATTAGTAACAATTTTAATCAGACCAATATTTTAATATCGAATAAGAATACTCAGTGATTTTCAACAACGATTAGATGATTTTCATTGTGCTATTGTTGATGAATTTCTTTCATGGAGGAAAAGCATAGTTTAACATTCACAAATGAGTTACAACAACACACTGGCATGGGATAAACACAGAAGAAGAATCAGCAGAAGACTGATTGGAAACTATTCCTCCAAATAAAAAGGAGAAATAAGTATATACAAGCACTTGCTACTTGAAAAACTGGATTATGAAGAGGCACTTTTGGCATTTTGGCATTCATCTCATAGGAGTGTAGAACTCCTGCAGAGGGAAATAAAGAATAGTCATTTTAGCTTTCGTAGGACTGAACCACGTTTTGTCAGGTAACCATTATTTTTGATTTGTGGTATACCATTACGAACCAGTAAAGGGCAGCACTAACCAACTGTTTTGGGTAACTAAAAAGATCACTAATTATGTTTTCAAACTTTAAATGATGTAAACATTAATTGTTTGACTGAATTTGCTATTAAATCAGTTGTGCTGCTGCATCACTGCAAAGCAGCAACTTGAAGAGCACTCTGTAATCCTTAGAGCAGAATTCGACAGCTACAAATTAACAGCTTAGTGGTGATGAATTTTAGTAAAGGGCGTTTTAGTTATTAAAAAGCTGAATCTCTTACTAAGAGTACGGTCGCTTTGGCTGTTTAATTACGTTATAGCACAGGTTCTATACCTCAGAACAGATTTTAGCAGAGTCATAATTCATAACATACAAAAATTCATCATATGTAAACAATAATATGGATATTTTTGTAGCTCAGAACACTGAGGGGAGGGTTTTTTACACATATTGGTAGACTACATTCATTCATTTCTTTTTCTGAAGTTTCCATCAGCTTGTTTTTATAGGAATTAACAAACTTAACAGTATATTGGAAAGAACTTTCATTGGTATTTGTATTTTTTGCTCAAGTTTGCAAATTTAGCTGTACACTCATGTAAATTTTCTCAAAATACTATCTTATTTACTGTGGTGCTTGGGAGGGAATCATTTAAAAGATGCTTTATTATTTAGTCTAATTATAAATTTCCTATTTCCCTGCATACACACCTTTACAAATTATTTTAACGTGCCTTTTTTTTTTTAAAAAAAAGCTCTTGACTTTCCTTAGGAGACTATGTTATTGTATAGCTTCATGCAAATGAACTTCATCCATTTACTTGTAAAAATAACAGCTATACATCATTCTGAATTGGAAAAATTTGTCTTGACTGTGAAAAACAGAGATGGAACAAAGTCTTGTTACATGATTAACTGAGTACCATGTAGATAAAGGTCTTCAGTGTGATTTTATAGTAGAAAAAGATCTCTCCATGTATCTATATTCAAACAGCTACCAATAATATTAATTTGCAGCATTGTCCCTTTTTACAAAGTCATTATTCTAATACTAAGGCTATTTTAGTGCTAGAGAGAGCACTGTTTGGACTCAGCTCCTAAACAGCAAGCGTGCGTGCATTCATTCTTACTTTGTCCTCTCTATTCCCGCTGTCCGCTGCAGCCGGTGGCCCTTGGAGTGGGGTCACGCAGACCCAGGGATGTCCCCAAAGCTGAGAGAAGGGAAAGTGTGTATCCCAGGTCTCCAGAACCGGTTCTGAGTCAAGGAATTGCCACTGACCCTGTGGATGGTACGCTGCAGATTAGCATTTTGGACACATGATAAAGATTAGTGTAAAGCCCAACTGTAGGTCAAGCCATTGCCCATTAATCCAAAAGCTTCTACTTTGACCTCAGAAGTTCTGGCACATAACATACATATGGGTAATTATCACATGTGCCTGTGCTGTGAGCAAAAAGCAAATATGGGAGAAAAGCTGAATTTTAACCACTCACTGGCATTATCAGAACTCTTTGCTTCTTACATGGATTTTTTTCTTGTTTTTAGCTGTGAATGTTTTAAGCAGAGTACTAGAGTGAGTTTGGATCGTGCAGTTCATTGTGCGCTTGCAACTTTTTGCAGTTCTGCATCATGTGGATGCTTTAGAGTTTTTTAAAGGTGTCCTTACAGCAGTGTTTCTGGCATAGAGCTGGTGTTCCTGCCAAAAAGATAATGAAACCCAAGGCTGAATCAGGGCTCCTGAGTCTGCAGCTGGAAGTAACTTGGCAACTGATTATACAGATGAAGACAGCATTATCTCTGGGGCTGTCTGTCTGCTCTGCGCTCTGGAGAAGTGGCCATGTGTCTCCAGGGAGCTGAGGTGGGTGAGCCAAAGCCCTGGAGATGACCCAGAGCTCCACGTGAGGTGCCGGGTGGTGGACTCCCAGGAAGGGCATGTGGATTCATGGTGCTAAAGGCATACAAAAGGAGGCATTTGGTCTAAGCAAGTTTCTATGGTCTCTCTAGTACAAGGGCATGCAGTAAGCACCTGCACAGTTCCTCCCATATGTGAGCTCTAAATTAGAGAGGATTAATTATAGTGAGGGCCCAGGTGGGAGCCCTTAGGCTGAAGGGAAGATGCCAAGGGTTCTGGACACTGCCTCTGCAGCCTGGTGGTGCCAGCCCTGCGGCAGGGAGTGCTTTTTGGGGTGGGTCCTTGGCACTTGCAGACCTGAGGGCTGGGGGTAAGTTCCCTTTTCCTGTGAATTTATGTAGGAATCCAAGCCTCCAAAGAGTAATAGCGAACCAGTAATGACAGGTGCTGGGTGCGTTTCCTTGCCCTCTCTCTCACACGCACCTTCAGGTATAGGGGGGGTTGGCAAGGCCAAGATGACTCCAGCTGCTTTCTCTCTCTGGCAGACTTGGGTACTACCTAAACATAAATATCAGGATTTTCAGATTCCTACACTCAATAAACTCTGTATAGCAAGCACAAAGGAACAGATGATATTAAAAAACAATTATAAAAAGGCATTGTAATTAAAAAGGCCTGATCAGTGTTATATAATCTGTCTATAGTGGGATGGTAAATAGATGAAGGCTATCTGGAGGGGAACTAGCAGAATTTCTATTCTCTCAGTTACAGAGGGGTGAAGAAGGCAACCTGCAGACTGACTTGCCATAATATTCTCTCATTTGAATGATGTTGGAAACTTTTAGATTGCAGTAGAAAATGAATTATTTGCTAACTGGCTCATGTTAAACATTTTTCTCAAGCCTGTAGTTCAATTCTTTCTGTACCATAGTCTTCAGTTATTCAGTATGTGTAACTTACATTGAACATGAATCTTCTAAATACAGAATACCAGCCATACTTTCAGTGCAGGCATAAGGTAGAAAGCAAAGGTAGGCATTGTTTCAAGGAAGAAAATTTGTCCTTTCCCAAGCAAATTAAGATGAAAGTGGGAAAGAGTTAAGTAAGAGGAAAGGTATCCATTCTCGCTCAACAAAAAGAGAAGTGGCCAGATGTCAATTTAGAATATTATATTCCCTTTGTAGATAATTGATCAGGGTAATGAGAATCATACATCTAATATAAATCTGATCTGGCAAGCTGTGCATGCAGCTTCTTAGCTCATGTCCACCAGCCAGTGTAAGACTGAGGCTGAGCAGACGGAAGGCCTTCGGTGAGTCCTTCTTTACTCTGTGATACTGTCTGAATGTAGACATAGAGTACAGAATATTCACTTTCCAATATGAACAATGGTAAATCTTCTTGGTGCAATATTTATTTATATTTTAAATTTCACCTGCACTGGAAGACATTTATTACTACTTTTAATGTGTAAGACTGTCCAACTAATTCAAGAAAAATGCCACTTCTCCTTTTAGGGGATTAAAATAATATTTTATGGAATGTATCTGGGACACTAGTTACAAATTTAAATGATGAGATTTGCTGCAATAATAGGTTTTATGCTGGAGAACCAAATTTATAGATCAGATCATAGGAGAGATGAATGAATTAACAAATGAATTAAATGTTTTAAGGCTTAAGCTGGCATTAAACTTCATATTTTTACTCACATATGTTAAAAGCTCTATTGATCTGAAGTTTGATCAGTGTTATTGACAAATTTAGTCTCACATACACCATTATTATTTTATTCTATTGCATTAAAAGTATGCTGGGTTATCTGAGGAGATGCTGACGTGAAGAAGCTCTGGAGGAGAGGTGAGGCAGGGGGAGGTCTGACCTGCCTGAAACACCAGCACGTGCCCGACTCATGCGCTCAGGCAGAAGGGAAGGGCGTCTTGGAAGACGCAATTCATTTTTGGAGATGGGAGATTCTCCCGGGCTTTACGAGTTAAGTTTCTATGGCTAGGAGCTTCTTCTCCTAATCCTACGTTCTGTTTGCTTGACCCACTGTCTCATGAGGAAATCTGTTGGTCGCCTGGCGTGCTGCGACAGCAATGTTGCTGGGGAGAAGTGTGTGCAAGGCTCCTGTCCCCTGAGTCCAGGGATTGCATAGGTGGAAACAAAAGATGGGTATTTGGAGGTTTCTCTTATAAAATGGGGCTAGAAATGAACCACTTGCAATAAACAAATAATTCCAAAAAAGCAAAACTGGGTCAGGCAGAAACTTGAAGTTTTCTAAGAGCAGAAAATTAGGTGATGGACAGGGTCTGCTGGTGAAAGAGAAAGGACAAAAGACCTGCTAAAGGCAAATGGTTTAGCGGATTTCAATGCTTTTAGATTGTGCACAAACACATAAAAAGATTTTGAGAGAAAAATGTCTGAAGTCAGAGGTTAAATGCCAAGGGGATGCATTGAGCATCCGTTTGTGGTTGATGCCAAAGCTGCAATCGATTTCATGAGGTGCAGGCCCCAGATTTGGCTCTTTTGAAGGCAGCCTGCTATGTGTCACTTGGGCCAGCTACTGCATTTCAGCAGCCTTATTTGCAGATCTGGGGCTTGGTTCACAGTGACTGAAACCTGGGAGAATGTTTTTTGACATTAATTCTTGTCACAATAAGTAAATCTGGCCGCTGGTGTCCAGTCCGGCTCTGTGTTAAATCCCAGCCGGAACCTACCTCAGCTCATGCTGTAACTTTAGGTCTTGGCTATGTGTATCCCTCTGGCTGTCTCGTTTGCAATGCCTCACTAAGTAATTTTTTTTTTTTTTCCTAAGCAGAAAAACGGTGATTAAAATTATATGAAGAACACAGTTGGTAGTTGAAAAAGTGGAGCACAAAGAGCATAACTAACATAGGTGGGAACATAAACAAAAATATTTGTTTTCATTTTTCATATTCTTGGCCTGATGGCTGAAATCATGAATTGTATCCAGAACGAGAAACATTGTGCACTTGAGTAATATATATTGCAACAGTATTTTATGTATAATTCATAGAGAGTCATAGATATATTATTTTACATTTGTAAATATTTAGTGGTATGGAGCTAAATGATATTTTTACAGGAGATAAAAGTATGCCGCTCTGGTGGTTTCAACACGTCACTTTAGATTCCAGCACGTTATGGGCACCAATAACGGGCAAAATGGATCGGGGGATAGAGAGCCAGAGGAAAGTATATACGCTAAATACTCTTACGAGATTTGAGGCAGTACAGCTTATAACTGCAGATGCTTAAGCTTGTACGTAACTCTGCTTATGGGAATAATTTCATATTAGTTCTTAAAGCTTCTTTTGTCTTTGTAATTACATTCTCTTGTAAATAAATATGCAAGGCATCTTACCAAACAAAAAACACCAGGTCTTTTGCAATAGGGAATTGTGATATTTAGTGCCATGCCATGTTGCAAGTCATTGCCTGAACGCCCATTTACTTCTGAGAAACTTGACCCAGCTGCCCTTAAATAACTGCTTACTCCATTCAAATTCTTATAAAAAAAGTTCTACTAAAAATGGGGATGCGAAATAAGTTTTTGTTTTGTTGTTTAAAGGCCCTGTTTTGCTCAGCCCAGCAATCTGACAGTTCAAAAGATAAGCATTTCTCAACATGAATAACCTGAAATAAAGTCATTAAAAATATTTTCTAATACATTTCATGGCTTACTGATGCTGAGCAGTGCAAAAATTGTGGAGAAATGCATCTAATGTCATTTTATTGCTGGACCATCATAGAAAGTGTGATTAGAGTCTTGTAACGAATAATAACCAATGTGCGGCTGGCACTGCAAGGAGTAAGCATATGTGTGACTAAAGGAGCGGTCTCACTTGCTAATTAGGGGTGTTTAGGTTCTCTCGCCCTCCCCCAGATGCAGCAACGAGTATCCAACAGCACCAACAATTGCTGTTCTCTACTCTTCTCTACACAGGGCTCTAAAAGAGCATGGGAAGTGAATCAAGATGTATGTCATAGATGACATTAACTTGTAAAGTTTCTTGCCTTGTAATCATGTTTTATAGGATAACTTGCACATGGTTGCCGCACTGCAGATATTGTCCCATTATCAGCGGGCATCAAGTACTGCCATCCGCTTTCTAATTTCTGCACCCTTTTATTCTCTGTGAAGGAAAACCAGAAGGCCCATTTCAGCCGTGTGCCTGTTCTTAGGTTGGTACAATAACTTTGTCTGCTTCCTTTTGCAGACAAGCTGCTTCTCTCCCGTCGGTAATGTAGATCTCTAAAAGGCTGTGGGAATTGCTTAAGCAACATCAGTGTATCAGATGAGAGAGAGAGGCATTTACTGTGGAGCAGAGAGAGACTTTTCCTCCATGTTAACAATTTTGAATCAATTAGTTGGTAGATGTTTAATGACTGATGTAGCTTGATGGCTCCTTAGCAACTTCCTGAGAAGGCAACCCTCGGATGGTGTTATGCTACCGCAGTGACATAATGTGTGTGACATCCTCCTCGGGAAGGAGGGCATTAGTCCAGCGCCCTGGGAATTTGTGGAGAAGCCACTCTAGCTTTGTCTTGGTACGTACGGAAAACAGTCAGGGTATGAATGCTTGAAGTTCTTGTTGGTGCCATTTTTACTCCACCCTCTACAGTGGATTAACCTTATGTCATATAGCTGTCTATAGCTGCACCTCTCAGTCCTATTGCCAGTTACTGGAACCAGCCTTTCTCCTATATATTTTAGAAATTAGTCTCTGATTACTAAATCATGACTGCATGTTAACACCCATTATTTTTATAAACCCACTGCAGACTCCCATGCATTATAAATAAATTGTATTAACTCCATTTCATATGAAATATTTATAAATATTATGGAAAGGGCTCACTTTCTGTGCATAGTTATTAGACATTTTAGATTACAGAAGATTGCAAATGGTCAATTATGTAAAATTATGACAATACAGACTTAAAGCTAGGCTCATAATCCTACTGCAAGAGACACACAAACCCAAGATTCCAGCTGGGTTCAAGAAGAGTGGCATGCTTTATGTTGCTTAATTATCTTTATTTCCCAGTTGTATTGCTATTGCAAAGGCTCAATTTACTATATGTCAATGAAAGAATAATAAGATGCAGAGACATTCCTATATCAGATGAGGGTTTTACTCTCCTGTGTTGTCAGAACATAAACTCATAAAGGACAGATGATTTTAGCTATACTGTGTTGACTCGCAGCAGTTTTGGAGTTTGGGCAAAATTCAATTGCAAAGTAAACAGTTCTTACCAAAAATCCTGCTGGAGATTGGCAACAAAGATGTTGATGTTACTAAACGTTAAGCATCTAATTAGAAATAAAAATCTCAATATCTCTGTAAATCTAGATCATAACTTCTAACTGAATCTTTGAAGATATCCCCTAATGTGACTATAAACACCTGAAGCCAGACTAGTGGTGCTGAAGCTACTGGTTCATAGTATTCTAGTTTACAGAGTAGGGGAGGACATGTCAGAGTGACAGAGGTAGAAATAAATAAAAAAAAAATCAGCCAGGTTCCACTGAATTTAGCGGAAAGCTTCTTAGCTCCTCTGGGTGAACCTAGAGAGATCAATGCCAAATACATCTGCAGACCTCAAGCTGAAGGTCCAAGCTCCCTTCTCCATGCAGCTACATGCTGGTATGCTCACCAGTGACCAGAAGCTTGTCCGGTCTCAAAGACTCAGCTCAAAGTCTGGTGAAGCTGATGGGAGTCTTGTTTTGGTCACTCAGGAGAAGCCAGGTGGACATTTGAGCTTTTGATTTGCCTTTTGAAGGCAACATTTACTGTTTATGTATGTACACGACAACTGCAATATTTCCATGTTAATGTCAAGTATGTCTGCAATACAAAATGAGGGCTCAGTCCAGTGTCCATTGAAGGCAATAGACTTTCTGCTGAACTTCACAATTAAAATGCAATAGATATGGTATTAGGCCATGAGCATTTTTGCACTGCTGCATATATTCAATTGTTATGAAAAGGCTTTTAGGTTTCATGCAGCCAATTATTTTCAGCTTTCAGACTTTGCACTCAGAACTGCAGTTTCTAAATACCTGTCCCATCCCCACCATCCTCTCCCCACCTGTGCAGAGAGCAGTGTTACTATGTGTTTGGCTTTTCTTCCCAGAGCACCTGCTGTTGGTCAGTGCTGGAGATCAGATGTTAGGCTGGCTCTTTGGTCTAGCCCTGATTCTTAATTTCCAGCATGCAGCTGCACATGTAGTTGTTCCTTTGGTTATTTTTTAACTGTGGGTTCCTCTTATCTGGCTCACATATCAGCCTTTAACTGTAAATGTATCTTGTAACCTGAATGGTCCTCCCATCCCAAACTCCAAAAAGTTCCTGTTGCTGGCAGGTCTTATAAATACACGCCCAGATAAGACGCTCTTAAGTTTTCATCAAAAGGCCTAACCAGGCATTTGTTTTCGGCATTTTTAGGTTCTTCCAGGATGCTGGGCTAATGTTGATTTAGAAAGGCTATGGTTCACATGAGCTCACTTCAGCATGAGGCCAGCAGGGAATTCAGTCTAAGAGGAAAGCCTGATAAAGCTCGGATGCCATTCAGACGATGATTTGGGTACTGGACTATCTTTTGAGGGGTTTTACCTATTTGTTTTACAAGGATGCTCTTTTAAGACAACTTGGTAAAGTCCTTTACGTAAACACGACAAGTCTGTATACCAGAGCTTCTTACATCCAAAACTTTCTTCTAACTAAATCTAGGTTATGTCCCTAGTCAGAAAAATTTAATTAATAAATAAGTTAAATGTTTATACAGCACCTTGAAGCTGTAAAGTGCTGCCTAAATTTCAAGTACTAGTAAGTCTCTGAGTTATGATATATAATGTTTACACAAACACACTTGATGTCCTCAGAACATCTGGAGTAAGTGGAGCATATTTCCTGCTGAGAATAGATTTTGCTGGTTGGAAACAATGCCTTATGAAATGCGGGCTGCTGTTGCAGCATCCAATGCAGGAAAATAACTGAAAGAAAAATAATTTGCAACAGTAAGCTGCATTTTTCTAAAAATTTGGAAACGAGAGTAAAAGATTTCAGTGAATCTCTGCTTCCTTGTTTAATCTAAATCATGTTGCTTTGCTTATTACAGGGGAATCAGCATATTTTATTACAGCCATACATGCTTTTTACTGTAGTTCATGGTGTGACTATTTTCATTACACATTTTTATGTGTTTATTATTTGGATATTTTTAAATGGAAATATGCTGAAAATCATCATAAAATTAGAAAACTTTATTCTAGAAAAACAGTTTTTCCATAGCGTGGTCTTATCAGCACCATGCTTCTCATCGTAGTTAAGCAGAGAAGGGTGCTGGCTTCCAGGACTTGGTGTGAACATCAGGATGCTTGCTGTAAAGCAGTCTTGCTGTCACTATAGTTGCAGGGAAGATGTAATAAGATGCATGATAAGACTAAGAGGAAAAAAATAGTAAAAGTAGGAATCCTCTTGCTACTTCTCCGTTCATACTTAAGAAAATGACATCTTCTCTCTGTATATACCAGACTTCAGTACCATAAGCTTTCTTTGACTTAAAATACCCTTAGCATGCTGATTCTTGAGTGTAGCAACTGTCAGGCAATGCCTCAGCAAGCAAAATCTATTTTTTTTCCAGTAGCAAGGAGATTTTTCACATCATTATAGTGCTTTTCAACCCAAAGTAAGGACAGTTTATGAACTACAATGTCACTACTAATGCCAGTAAAGAGGTCACGTTTTGCTGTGATGGAGAAGAAAAAATTGTGCCTAAGGACACCAGAGAATACTTGTACATTTTAGGTAAAGAGTTGTTAGACTTCCATGTCAGAATTCATCTATTTGTAATTGAAAGCTGATACTGGATAGTTAAGCCACGCCAACAGATAGTCTCAAAGATATGCTACCAAGGATACAGCAAGCTATTCATGGCATTAAAAAGGTTTTAAGGTAGAAAACTCTGAACTGCTCACCATTAGCCTGGCTCTGCTGCCACTGTAGTCAAAAGTAGACCTCCTGTCAGCTTCCATAGGAACAAAATTACACTGCTAACACAGGCTTCAGATAATTTCATCATTAATTGCCTGGCCAAATATCTTAATTGTGAGTCTGACTCAGCCTTACTCATCAGTAACATATCAAAAGTATAGATAGGCAAAATGCAACTGCTGTTGAAATGACTATCAAACCTTCCGCATTATGATTTTTCTTCCAGATGAAACTAGAAGGGGAGAAGAGATAGAGGAAATGTTATTCAAAATTGGGGTCTGGTAACAAACAGCATCTTAAGCCTTGACTAGGGAGTCACCAAAGTGATAGCTAAGAGAATAATTTGACGCAAACTTGAATAATAGCCTGCTTTTGTGTTACTCTTCCTCTCCTCCCTGGGAGCCACTGTGCTCTAACAGGTGAATAAATCATAGTGGGTAGGACTGGAAAAAGCAGCACTGGCCATGTGGTGTGCCCCGCCGCTCTGCTGGCAGCTCGCTCCCGCGAGCGCCTGGCTGGACACGGTGCTGGGCGGCAGCACCAGCACCGCCTCTCTCGGCAGCTGGGTCGTGGCATGACGGCTTCCAGTTAAAACTGGCCAGTCTGAGCTGCTCCTCCTGCAGCTTCACAGTCTTTTGTCATGCCACTTTCTGAGATCGCGATTAATCCCCATCTTTAGGTAAACTGTCACCCTAAAAAGCACTTCTAAACTGTGCTAAAATCCCTGGAAGCTTATTTTTCTGGATGGTGACCGTTTCCTTTCTCCAGTTGCTGTTAATACCTAATAATCCAAAGGCAGTTTTTCTGCTGTTCTTGCTTTTAGATCTGTTTTTGCTGATATTTCCTAATCTATGGAAATCAGATGGCAGGCAGAACTACAGATGGAGTTAAACTGAGTAATTTTGTAATTCATTTATTCTAGACTTCTACCTATGTTCTGCAAATGGAAAAGCTGCTAATGATTTTTCTGTGGTTAATTTATCACTGGTGCAACCTTCTCTTGTCTCATGTTTTCTCCTGTCCTGTCATCTGAGACCAGAGCAGAAGATTCCAAACATCCTCCACTTCTCTGCCTCGCGCTGTGCTAAGATCTGCCTGTTTCTCTCTTTCTCTTTCCATCTCTGCTCCAGAGCCAGCTGTCTCTTGCTCTGCCCCACCAGACCCTCTCGACTGGTCCTTTCTTACCAGTCCTTCCTCTCTGTGTGCCCATGTTAGCACAGTTCCCCTCGGAGTATCTTAACAATCAAAATACAACGTTTCTCTCCCCATTTCTCAATCCACTCTGCCTCGTGTAACTCTCTCTGTTATGAACACACCATATTTCAAACAGTAGTTGAGGTGAATCTTGTCGGCTTCTCGCTGCCTACAATCTTGCACCTACAACACTGCGTTGTTGGACTTTACATAACCACTGTATGTTAATTGTATCTGATATGTCAGATATTAGTGCAGACTACTTGAACTGACTCCAGTACATATTTTAGCAAAGCTCTCTGCTTCCCTAATACAGATGCTACAGAGTTGGTTGCTCTGCTTTAGCTTACTTCTCCTAATCCAAATGCCCAATACTGGCAGCTTCGTGGATGCACAGGTCTCCTGTTTAGTCAAATGCATATTCATTCCATTCTTTAACTAAATCGCTGATTTCCTGTTTGTTTCAAATCTTGTTTTGAAGATAACTTTTTGATGTGTCATTTGGATGTAGAAGCTTCTCTTTTTTTCCTTTTGGTACCTTTCAGGAGATATATTCTATTAGTGTAATAACAATCACGGACTCCCTTGTCCAGTTTGACCTGAAGGGGCGTCTTATTCCATACAAAGGTCAAATTACTCTTTAAGCTGATTAATAGAAGGCATTTACTATAGATCTCAAACCCATGAACAGTTCTTCACACTGCATAAGCCATTTACAGCCTTCGTTCTCAGCATCTACACTTTGGCATCTTTTCTGAGATAATTAATCTCACAATATATTTTATAATTTCACTTCTCACCATAAACAATTTTCAGTGTTGGTCAAACCTTTTCTGGTGATTCCTGAAGCTTTGCCTATCATGTAAGGCAGCTACCAAAAGCATATCATTGTGATATGTGATTTCCTTCTTGAGAAGTACCAGAAATTCTAATACGGCATTGAGAGACTGGTGAAGAAGCTCCATGCTTGGGACCAAAAATACAGCAATCAGTGTAAGTGTGGCAAAATTGCAGCTAATATCTAAAGCATCTATTTTGTCTGATGGGAAAGTGATGGATAATCACATTGTGGATCATTTTCTCTTTTCTTCAGTCTTCAGACGTTTTCATGTTTCACTGGGTGAAATCCTACTCTCATTTACACTAATGTAATAGTACTAACGTCTATTGGATTATGCTGTTAAAACTGAACAGAATTTGATTTATTATGTTTCATTTAGTTAAATACAATTCCTAATTAAAAAGTAGTCATTCATATGATATTCTATGCATTCTCTGTGGCATGTGTGCGTTTTAAAAAAATGTGCAGCATATACTGATAAAATACCAACTGGCATGAGGGTTTCCAGAGCAATTGCTTTTATTGAAATCTGCAGTAAATACTAGAATAAAACCCAAGGTTAATGTTGCTTAATAGCTACCCACTGCATAGCAGGGAGTGCTTCAGGAAAGCAGCCAACTTTTATACAGGCTTTATTTTTCAGTCCTGGTTTTCCAGAGAATATAGAGGTCTGGAACTGAAAACGCACAAAGAAGGTAGTTGCTTTCACATGAGGGAAATGCTTTCTCCAGCACTCTTTTCCTAGGACCAGATCAAGAAATGTCAAATGAGATATGTAGGAGATCCCAAAGCGATAGCTCCATTAACAGTGCTGAGGTTTGGTCCTGCAGGGCAGGGCGTGTTTGTATGATGCTGCATGGTGATGCACCAGGCACCCTATGAATGCAGATGAAGCGGCTGCCTGCCAAGCAGAGGGCTTTACTGGCAGGTGTGTTGTTGGGCCACATCTCCTATGCTGTAAGGATGAAGACTCAGCACTTTGTTGAACCAAGCCAAGGCTGAAGGATGCATCACTTGGTGCCCTTTCGCCTTGACACACCTTCCCACTGATCTGCAGGAGAAGCAAAGTTGCCCTGTTGCTGCTGCTGCCGTGTACTGGCAATTTGCTTCAGTGAGACTCAATGGTAAGGAAGGGTTTTGAGGTCAGGATAGAGGAGAAAACTTGTCTGAACTGTCTGAGGAAATTATTCTCTGCCTAGCCCTCTTCTGTTGCAATTGCTTTCAGAACAAACATAGAACATGTTATCCAAAACGTGCCAATAACTTGATATAAAGTTTCCACTCTCTTCTTGCCCCTTTGAGTTGTCCCTTTGAAAGGGTCTTAAAAACTTCCTTTAATCTAATTCCAGTTCTAATTCTCTAGTTTTATTGTAATGTTACTATGAAATAAGTGTGTAGAAATAGAATATTCCCCAGCAAGGTATATGAAGAGAATTGTACTTCCCACTCCTTACTAAAAATATTACTGAGATTCTGCTTCATTAAAATTTATAATGCAGATATGCACATTAAAGCACATAAATGACTTATCTATTGAAACATTCTTAATTAACAATATCCCTTTCACAGACCAGCGGAAGAAAGGAATTGAGCAAGGGCTAGTAAAGCTGGTTTACTCCGATGGGAAGTATATAGACTGCACTCTCTCAGGTCAGAATGCTTCCCGCTCCTCCGCGCCGCTCTGCAATGCAGAGCGTGAGGCCAGGAGGAACGCGGTATCCTCCCGGCACCTCTGCTGCTCCTCTCAGACCTCTCAGTTTCACCCATTTCACTGTCAGGCCCAATAACTCACCAACGTCATGATTAAAAACATGTTCTTAATTTTTAGTTTGAATTAATCTGCCTTCAACTTTCAGCCCTTGTTTCTTGTTATACATTTTTCTGCTAGATTAAAGATCCCTTTAGTATCTGGTATTTTCTCCCCATGAGGTGCTTATCTGTTGTAATCAGCTCGCCACTCAATCATCTTCTCGATAAGATAAACAAATCGAGCTGTCTATGTTTCTCACTGTAAGGTATTTCCTCCACCCTAAAATAATTAATGTGAGTCTTTCCTGTACACTCTTCAATTTTTTTTTTTTCAACATCCTCTGCCTCACACAGCTTCTCGTATCTAAAAGGAACAATCTACCACAATAACTGCTCCCTCCCGCCCGAGGAACAATCCTCATCGAAAGACCCCGTGCAGGGCTCACCAGGACAAGCACTGGATCCCCTTCGACAGTGTTTGTTCATTTATTAGGCAGCAAGGCCAGCTGAAAGTATCCCAGTCTGGCTGCTTCCCTTTTGCTTGAGCCAGGTTACACTGAAATCCTCAATACAGAGAGAAGTGAACAGCGGTGCACGGCCTCGGGAGGGCTGCGGAGCCGGGTCACCGCTGCCGAGCCGCGGGGCTGGGCTCTGCAGGCTTTCCGGACAGGACGGGGGTCCCGGGCAGCCGTGGGACGGAGCTGGCTGTCCCGCCTGCCCCTGATGCCTGCAGAAATGGCGTGGCCGGCCCTGGCGCGCAAAACCCATCAGCGGGTCTGTCCTGCCCGCCTTTTGCAGGGCAGGGCTAAGACGTGGAAGGGAACTGCTTCGCCCCTTGCAAAAGTCACACGCACCCCTGGTTCAATACCATTGTGATATTTTGTGGTGGTGTTGGTAGTGATGTTGTCAAAGAATCAAATGGTATCTGCCATCATAAGTTTAAAAAAATTGCAATTTTCCTAACTTTGGTAATTAAAAAAGCAGTTTTAGGGCTAGGTTAATTTCTCTAATACTAACTAAATGTTTCTTTTGGACTATACACCTGGTGTAATCAAACTGACTTTCAAAAGTCAGTGAATTAAAGGAGAGTTCCTCTTGAGGATGTCGTATCGGATCTGGCTTTTCTGCTTGTCTGTATCTGCACGGCGCCACGAGAGCGCAGGGAAGCTGCCCACAGAGTTCACTGCACGGCCAGGGCCTAAATAACCACAAATTTCTGCACTCGTGTAAAGAATGCTATACATGATGAAACATGTGGTGTTCATGGACTCAGCTGCTGAAGGACATCAGAGATGGATGATGTGTTAGAATTTCAATATTCATCTCTGACCAAACTGTCCTGGGTTCAATAGCTTTTCCATGCTATTTTTAAAAACGCTATTTAAGAAGTTGCTAATACCCCATTTAAAACTTTGATCCTTCTGATGTGATGACAGGGGGGTCAAGCTTGGAGGCGGTGTCAGAAATAACGATATGAATATTCAGCATCTACAAGTATTCATTAATGACTCACAAGCAAGTAACTTCTGGCTATTAATTGGAGATTTTTTGTGCAGAAGGATTGTATTTAGGGGATCCATAAGGCCTAGCTTATTTTCGTTCTGCTGCTTGCAGGGTTATCTGTTTGGCAGGGAGAACTCACTAACCAAAATCCTTTCTTTTGTAAAGGACAGTGTGTTTGGAGGGTGAGGAGAGGAGGGCAGGCAGGTCGTGCATCTTCCACGCCAGAGGTGCTGTTCGGAAACAGCTCGTACTGCAAAATGGCATAAGGAATGTAAGGCACGAGGAAATCCTCTAGTCTGATGATCCTTATTTTTGTGCATTGCTGATTGAAGTCAGCTCTACTTTTGTCCATGAAATTTTACTCTCTTACTCTTTCTATCTATTGATTTTTATTTTTTACATAACGCAGCTAAAAACCACTGCTTTCCATTGAGTGTTTGAGTTAATGTTTTACTTTCTTGGCTGGTGCAAAGTTTTTAATGGTCTCAGATTTCTTTTTGGAGTAAAAATCAGTCAGGAACCGGTGTAAGAGGTTTGGGCTGGGACGCTGGACCGCTGGAGCGGTCCAGCACAAACTAATTCCTTTTTGCCGTCTGGCACCAGTCGCTCTCAAACTCTTCGCAGCAGCACAGTGCGGGGAGCAGACTACAGCCACAGGGTAGGTGAAGCACCTACAGGCAAACAACAAAGTCATTAATGAAAACCACTACGTGTGTTTGATAATATACGAGGAAAGACTGATAACATTTCCTTGTGTCGTCTCCTCTCAATGAAGGCCTCCATTGTTTTAATATTTTATTGCTCTTAATGAAGAAACAGATTTAACTTCAATAGATAATAAAGGTATCTTCACCCTTTTAAAGGATTTAGTTATATCTTCTGTGAAACAGTTTATTGGGCACAGACTTTGCATTTAAACCCTTTTTACTTACTCTGTGTCATGGGCTAACAGGCAGAGATTTCACATGTTCTAACTGAAAAACATTTTATCTTGCTATCTTGCTCTCGCAAGGCCAGATTGATCTATTTTTTAAGATAGTAACTACATGCTCGACCCTGTCAGCTACCATACCTTATGAATTTGTTCGCACTTTCCTATGTTGTATTATTTACTGTGCTAAACAGTAGCGCACCCCCCCCCCCAAACCTCCAGCCGTTGTACTGTAAATCACTTTAACACACAAACTAAAAGCAGCTAATGAGACAGCTCAGCTATCGCTCAGACTTGAGAGACCTTATTAACAGGGGGATGTGCAAAACTTTGGAACAGACTGAATGTGCAGCTCTAATAAATGGAGGACAAATGGGCAGGCTGGTTGGTCAGGTGCCTGAGCAGGCTGTCCTCAGCGCCAGCACTTTGCAAAGAACAGTGCGGAAGTTAAGTCCGATGTCCTCTCGATTAACCAGCTTTACAAAGTCTAACATAAGCTCTTTACTCTTTGGAAGGAAATGCTTGCAAGGAGGATAGAGAATTGTTTTTAATGGAGGTAATCGCCTAATAAATTACTTCTGATCAGGAGGAGACTTGGAGGGGCAAGGTAATCCCAGGGTAAAGTTGATTTAACTTCTGCGTTATCCTCAGGACGGCTCTGGGACTGGCGCTTCGAAGAGCCGCACGTGATGTTTCTAAAAGGTTTCAACCGGCCTGGGGCTCCTGCAGGCCTGGGGGCCGCACGGCTCGGGGTTTCTGCACGCCTTCCTGAGAGTTAGCTCAGCTAGTTACTGGCTGGCTGGACCGCGCGTGCCTCGGTGCCAGGGACGGCGCAAGAGATTTTTTTTCTTCTTCCCTTCACTCAGTGTCCGCTCTCCAGCAGGAAAGCTGCCGCAACCAAATATGATCGCGGTCGCAGGCCTCGGCGAGACTCTGCTGGTCTGTTTGCCTTGCCGATTGCCATGGACAGCTCTGTTTGGGGACCTGCCTTGCGCTCCGCTCTGCGGTCGCGGACTGAGGAGGCCGAGCCGCTGGACGCCAGCCTTGGCGGAGCGCTGCGGCCCGCACCCCGGCTGGCGGCTGTTTGGGCGCTAACAGTGCTTTTACCTGTGGTCCGGGCCGTTTGCTTCGCGTCCCCTGCTGCGCCGAGCCGCGTGATGAAGGGTAATGCCCGCTGCGGGGTTCATGCAGCCCCTGCGCTGCAACGCTGTCTTCCTCAGCGGAACCCCCCCCCCCCCCCCAAAAAAAAAACCCAGCTTTTATTTTCAATAATTTCTCCATATGACCTACTTTGCTTGAAATTTGAGATTCTGCTGAATTTCTTGGCTGTGGTTAGATTGAGCTTTTCCTTAAACTGCAATGCACGGCTGTAGCAAGGGGATGTGCAACAGGCGCCGAGTGTGTTAAAATATGAAGATGTTTTTCCCCTAAGCTCCTTGAAAAACCTACGTTTTCCCTTTTCAGGCCTAAATACATCGGCATGTCTGTAACGCCTTGTGCATAGGCTTAGTCCTGCGGCTATCTTATCTGATATATCTAGGGTTTGTGTCACAAAGTAAAGGATTGGGGTGGAAAACTACTTTCTGTCTTCTCATAAGACTTATTTTTATGATAAATGCATGTTTACACACCCACCCACCCACCCACCCACACCCACACCCCCACACACACACCCACCCACCCCTTTGGACAGTTGGAGTCTTTGATCTCTGCAAAACCTCCCAAACAATGCTGTACAGCCACCATCAAAATCAGTTATCATAGAAAATCCTTCCCCTTCTGCCCCCTCACATTGCTAAAATCCAATTTTAGCCTGGGAAAAATGGTTTAAAGGGTTCATATGGCAGGACAAATTTTGTGGCCGAATGGTCCAGCGCTACATGCTAGACCAGTCCTGCCTGTCAGCTGAGCCGCTACAGGGTTCTTAATTTTCGTGTACGAGTGATCTGGCACCTTTCTCTGGCATATTATTCCATACAAAATTAGCCCAGCATATGGGTAGTGCAAATTGGAGGACATAGGTTTGAGTAATGAACAAACAGTGACTGTGCTAATTGGCTTCACGGGCAGGAGTTCAGTGTGTGCAGAGCAAAATCCTACGAACACCTCGGTTGTTTTAAAATAAATAATCGTGTCCCTGATTTTGGATTTTTTTTGTTTTAGAGATGGCCGATACCTCCAGCCTCCTGCTTATTGTGACTAGAGTTTTGGTGCAGCCCAGTTCTCTATATTTTGTAAAGAATGGCTCTAACAAGCGGGCTAGCCAACACCTTTTGCCTTTGAGTTTTCAATGTAGATGGGGTTCCTGATAAAGATCGACGCATCCAAAGGTTTTCATCAAGCTCCAACATCAAAACAGTAAGGGAAGCAGGAATCGCTGTGCTCGTAAGAGCTGTAAATATCTTGTAAGACTGGATATCAATTTTCAAAAAGTAAAGCTTGCTATAAAAAGAAAACCCCAGGAAGATGTATTTTTACAATAAGATTTATTTTATGAATTTCTACTGACTGCAGCAGTTTCAAAGCTCGCTAGGCTCAATTTTTTATTTTTTTAGCTGCAAGCGTTTTAATGACCCTCATCCTTCCTCTGCCTGATGCTAATTCTGCAGCCCATGGTCATTGCTGGCGTCTGCGCTGAGGTGACCTGCTGCACCAGCAAACGCTGCGTCAGCAGCTCCGACTCCGCTCCCTCCGTCGCAGCCTTGCAAGACCCCGCCTGGCAGAAGTAGCGGATTGCCACAGGGCAGAGCGAGGTCTCTGTGCTTCCTGGGGCCGGGAAAGGGGAGCTCTCACTCTTGTGCAACCAGCATCACCTTGGGCGCTGGGCTTCTGCAAGTGATTTGTGAGGTTGCTGTTTAAGTCCCTGTTTTCATTGTATTTCTTGCCAAATGCCATCACAGAGATTTAGTGGTCTTGCTTTTTGTTGCTTTAATGTGGCCAGAAGTTTTGCAGAGTGCCAACACTTTAAGTTATCCTCTCACTATAAAAGGGAGTGGGGGAAGAAGAGGAAAGTAAATGATGACTTTATTTTGCAGGAGCTGGCTCCCTCTGAGCAGGCACGCTTTATCCTCTCTGCCAGACAAACGCACCTCTGTCCTGATGTATCTGTGTTTTGAGGGGACATAGAAAGCAATCTCCCAAATAGGGTGTTTGTTTTGCTGCTCACAGAGTGAAGGCAGCAGCCCAAAAGCTTTACAGTAGGCATGTCTTAAAGGATGCTGAAAATTTTACTTTAATATAGACTTTTTCACTTCTTTTCCGCTAACGGGGTTGAAGAGGAGGGGCACTGGAGGGGCACTCCTGAAAGCTGATAGGAGTGAGGGTAAAGCATCGGCCTCTTCTTCCCTTACCATTTTCCCCCATCTTTGTAAGAAGATTTGGGCATGAAAACAAGTTGCTTTGGGCTCCTGCTGCTGTCTGGTGTAATGCTGGAAGCTGGGAGGGGAAGGAATAGTCCTGCTGATTTTCAGTTGTTCAGAAACTCATGCGGTGAGTCAGTATGAATTCCCTCATATCTCTTCCTCGAGTCTTGGGCTTTTTGGTGTCGTGCAGGTAATTAGAAATTGAAAGATGGGATCTGATTGCAGTTTAAGGAGGATTCCTTAATGTTTCCTCATTCCTTGGACTGGTTTTGAACACCAAATACCTCAATTTTAGGTGCTGTTCCTGTAATTTCATTTGCAGATGAACAAAGGAATTTGGAGGTTACATCTGTCCAGGACGAGAGGTAGCTGCATGTGTCTAACTTACAGTAAGGTTTTCCCCAACTGATAATAACTGGTAATAAAGCAGATTTCATAATGATTGATCATTAATCAGAGACAAATTCCCCTTTCGGTAATGCCCCATTTAATAATGTGATGATCACAATTGCACTAAAAATCCTAAGAAATATCCTAAACAATCTGCTTATATCTTACAGATACTTATAATCTCTCTCTCTCTCTCTCTCTCTCTCTCTCTCTCTATATATATATATATATATGTATATATATGAACATAATGATATTGTTATTGTACTGCTGGTGCTTTAAGGACATAAGTGAGCAAGGTCTTATGGACGTATAATGTCTTTTATTAGATCAGCAGCTATAGTTGTAAAACAGGCAAGTTTTTGTCTCAATTCTTCATCAGCCTTGTTACAATAGCGCCTCTCCAATGCAGTGCTCCTCTTTTTGCCCTCTTTTAATTACACTGCTGCTTAGGTTCTCCCTCTAATCATGAACAATTAAAAGCACATTTTTGCTGTTTTAAATTGCACCTCTGTGCAATTTATCCATGGGAATAAAGCCCTCATGGTTGCCCCTCTAAGCCAAAGGCATACTCAGAGTACATGTTGCTTAGAGATATCTTATTTATGGCTGTCCACAACTTCTCCTTAGCTTTTTTTTGTGCATGTTGTTCTTTTCTTAGAATTGGTTTGTCGAGTAGTCCTCAGCTTGTGGCTCATGCAGCAGGACCAGGACAGTGGCAAAACCTGTAACTCCTGGACAGCGTTTCACACCGGTAACTGATCTTGCTCTTTGTGACAAGAGTCAGTTTACTGCTGTCTGTGTCTGTTTGCTGGTGAGCAATGACCTAATCTGCTGTGAACACAAGTTAACTCCTTTTGCATAATTTTTAGAAGAGTCATGGCCACAGTCTCCTCTTGGCTTTGATATCTGCAAGGTTTTAGACAGTGAGGGACCTAGGACTGCTCCACCTCCCGTATGGTAACTCTTGTCTTGACAATAATTTGCGAATTACGAGAAGAATCAGGTGGGTGATGCCAGGGTAATGAAAAGTTTGTCTTAAACCGCAGTGTAGACTTTCACTGCAAAAAAACATCATCTGTGCTTGTTATTTTGGCTCTTACACAATTTTCATGAAATCTTATGTACGACAATAAGGATTCTTGATACTTTGATAGATGAATATGTAAACAGCCACTCACTCTGAAACCTGCACATCAAACACTTTCATCCTTTCTAGCACATAATTTTTAATTCTTTCCAAACAGAGCAGTGCAATTCAGGCAGCACAAAGCTTGGCAGGTAGCATGATGATGAAGATTGAACAACTTAATTGTGTTCTAGATAGAAAGTGCCAAAAGGAATCAATGATACAGAAGCCAATAAGAAGCAAAGCTCGGCTAGTCACACTCTCTTTTGCTTTCCCTAATAACAGAATAGGGTGGCTTGTAATTTAGTATTCCTGCATAAAATATTTTTTCTTCTTTTCTTTCCTGCATAAAATAGGTGGAATTCACAAACTTTTACAGATATTTAAATTAACTTTCAGGTTCCCCTTATTGTTATTCCACTCGTATATGAAACAAAGCACCATCTTTTTAGATGATCACACTTTGGCCCAATGCATAAAACATATCTGAAACGCCTTATTGAATTTAGTAGTTGCCTATATCTCCTAAAAAAATTTATAAACAAGACAGACTAACTCTATTTTGCATGTCACAAACAGGCTTGGTCAAGGACATTTTCCCGTTCTAGTGTTTTTACCCGATTTGTTTTGCAAAGAGAAATTAAGCATACTCACATTATTAGTGTGTTTAATAACATAATTTCTAGCCATCTTATGTGGACAATAAGGAAGCAGCATAAATGTAAGTATACCCTTTAGGTTATCTGTTCAGTGTTAATGTGTTGAACGTCATAGGTTACAGTGGAAAATCTACAAAAAATGAGAAAAAAAAGACAGAATTTCCTGAAAAACAGTTAACAATTGGAGAATAACCTCTCTGTGGTTCCGTTTAGAATATGATGGATTTACTTATCCCCAAGCTGAGCTTATGATCAGACACACACAAGTACTAGTAGAAATAACAGAGTATATCATACTCCAGTCACACATTTTGTTGCTTTAATTGTATACAAAATAGAGTGAATAGGTATCATGCCGCTCATGCCAATTTTGGCTACTCTGTGAGCCAAAAAAAAAGAAAAAGAAAAGAAAGGATGCTTTTCATCCTGAGGCAGGAATCATCTCACCTGGTTCAGGTCTAGACCACGGTAGCTCAAAAATACTGCAGCGTAGTTGGGCAGAGAAAGTAAAAAAAATAGTGCATCTCACTGTAAATCCAGCGGTAATTTAGTTTATCCAAACTGAAATTTCTCCTAGGTACTGTTATATATGTTTATATATACACTTGCAGAAAATGCCACAGGCTCTTTCACAATCACTGTTGCTGGGCCCTCGGCTTTATATCTCCTCTTAAAGCTGGGCTGCCTGGCCTCCTCATCACCATCTTGGCACCGTGAGCGCTCCTGAAAGAGGATAGTAAATCACTGATGTTTCCTCTCAGCCTCCATTTCCCAGACTGAATGCACAACAGAAACTGGGGCCTTTACCTGCTACGTGGGTAAAAATTGCATTGGTCCAAAGCTGTGGAAGGAATTTTGAACATAATTCTCCTTAACCGAAGGCAGTCTACTCGGGTGAAACACACAGATGAATGTATGGGTATAGGTAGGAAAGTGCAAACAGTCAGAACCGCGCTAGCAGCGCCTGTGTGCGCTCGTGTTAGCAGCTTACCGTTCCCCATCCCCAGCTCCCACCCCTGCTCTGCAGCTGACCTCAGGTCTTTGAAAAACAGGATTTTCCTTTTGTGGGAAAATCTTTGACACTACCTCAAACTGGAAGGGAAGCGCTGACTTCTCAGTCAGCTGGAAACAATTTGACATGTCAAAAACAAATTTCCCATTTGGAATCAACAAGCAAAAATAAAATCATTGCTTCAAATTTTTATTTAAAGTAAGAACTATTTTGAGATGTCACTTTGAAGCAGTTATTCTTCAGTTGTTCTGACTGGAAAATTAAGACATTTAAACAAAACTGAGTTATTCTGGCAGAGAAATAATATATTGTCAATGCTATCTTTTCCTAAGGAAAGATCTTCCCTAGCTAAAAGGATGTGAAATTGGAATAAGAGCTAAAGTTGCATTGTTAGACCATGTTAAAATACATTTTAAAATTATAGCGCACTGAATCTGAAGCTGCGGTCTACCCACATTTTCTGGAAATTTAACGTTGTAGTGGTAAACCACCACGGGCCAGGTGAAGCTTGGTGCAGGCAGAGGCTTGGTTTGGCGCAGGACAAGAGGCAATGCTGTTCTTTCGGGCAAATTTGGCCCCAGACTCCCAATAACTTTGACATTGCCAGTCTGGGTGGTCTCGGTTGGAAATTACGTGCTGGTCATGTCCATGCCGGAGCCTGGCTAAATGACAGTCCGCTTCTCTGGGCGTTGCCTTGGAGGGCAACTTCGGCTTACCCAGCCCTGAGCTCTCTCCCTTTCTGCGTTATTTTTCAGCCAGGTTTGTCCCTGCTCCATCTCACCGTATTTCTGCACAGCCGAGCAGAGGGTGATGCAGGGCAGCAGGCAGCCAGAGTGCCAAAATGATCTGGTTGATGTGTTTTATAAACCTCCTACCAATTTAATAGCAAATCATGGCAGGGAAAACCTCTTGCAAAGGTACACGGTGCACTGACTGGCATTTCTGTACTTCCGCTCACTACAGCCAGCACTGACTTGCTTGCTTACAACAAAAAACTGAATTGCATCTTAGCAAGTGGTAGGGCTCCCTTGGGGCAAAAATCTCACTCAAGGAGGTGAAGGGGCAGGAAGATGGCAGTGCCTCTAGGTAATCGCACAGGGCCCTAAATTCAAAACAATCTTAATTTAGCAAAAAAAAGATAGACTCATGGTGACAGTTTATTGTTTGGAGTTTAAAAAAGATGGAGAAGAGGAGGCCAAGAGACCGATCGGCAGAAGGACACGGGTAGCTTTTTTACGAGGTATCCATACATCATCCTCTCTCAGCGTACACACATACCGTGACTGTAACTTCATCTTAGAGTTTTGATGATGTCAGCCCAACTCTTGTGCTTCACTGCCATGGTCACTGCTTTTACCAGAACCCCGAGGAGCAATTAGAAACTGGTGTAGCAATAGGCATATATTACTTCTTAAGTCCTGTAAATTGTTTTAAAAGAGTCTGGATTGAATGTAAGTTAAACATGTCTAATAGAATGCACGAAAAAAGAGAATTTGTGCTGAAGCACATGCTGTTTGTGCTGCACTGTTTTAGTAAAGAGGTTGCTACCAGGAATATATGTAACTGCAATCACTTTCCTGATGTGGTGGTCACTGTAATACGCATAGGCTCATGCAGGCAGAAATAGGAAATCTTCTTTGAAATTCACTGACTCTGAAAATGAAACTATATTTTAATTTTTCCTAGTATAAATACACTTGTTTTTATCACAGCATAAAATACTTCTCTGTGGTACGATAAATAGAAATGCAGCACATGCATGTGTATATATTGCATTTGTGACTGATATACCTCCGATGAAAATTGGGAAATACAAGTAGGACTGCGAACACCGGGTTTAGAACAAGGTGCCAGACTTGATATCCGGGACCAAATTTTGTAAATGTTTTTTCTTTGTGAGTATATCAGGACGAATCTGAAATAACTCCACAGGATTCACCAAGATGAAAGAACATATTGTAAAATGAAGGCAAGTAAAGCTCTAGCTTAGTCCTCTCCCATTTGAGGGAGAATTTTGGAGACGGCAGTTCAGGCCTAACTCTCATCAGAATATGTTTTCAGATACAACTGTTTGTAGCTGAATTCCAAATCAAAGAATAAAAACAGTGTGTGCCCTGATTTTATAAGAATTTATTAATTATATCTAAAGTTAGAAAAAAAAAAGGAAATGGACTAAATTTGCAGGTAAACAACCATTATTCAAATTCTCACTTTAATGTTAGTCTTGGCCAATTTGCCTTCTCATAACAGATGTTACTTCTCTTGACATCGTATTCTGGCCATACCATTTATTCCCAGCCAGAAACTTGAATAAATACGAAAAGCCAAATGTGAGGAAGATGCAAATCTTTGCCAGTGCATGCGCTTAGCCCTTTCCCCAAGGTGCTGCCCGCTGCGTAGCTGACTGAGTATCCGCGCGTGCACACCCACCCGCCCACCCGCCTTTCCCTTGTCCTTCGCTAGCATGCATTAACTTAGAACTACTTTGTTAACGTTTTTATTCTTCTGGCTTATTTCTTCTTTTAGCCTCAAAAGTATGTTTTCTCTCTGTCCTTTGCATTCTGCTGCGGGGGAATCCTCTCAGCCGGTTCTGTCCTCCCCTGCCCCTTCTGGCCTCCTTCACCCACAGGCAATTTCTTTAGGAATTTTACATCTCGGGTCTCTGCCCTCTGTGTGCTTTCCTAATTCTTTCCCAGGCTGAAGGGTGCACCTGTAAGTACGAGGCAGAGTGGTTGGAAACCTGAAGTCCTACTTACAGCAGACGATTGTCAGGCTCTTCCACTCAACATCAGAATATATTTAACAGAAACTTGCTACAAAACAGTGTTCTAGCCTGCTGAGGGTACCGTCATTTGGAAGAGAGAGAAAATTATGATTGCATAACGACTTACTAATCTATAATGTTTCCTCTCAGAAAACTCTAAGTAGATAATTACACTGCTTTACTTGTGACTGCAGAAAGAATTTTAGCATGATATGATATTTTGTGGAAATAAGCTAAATTTTCCCATAATATTACATTTTATCAGAGCATGGAGTTACCACAGTCAGTCACAAAGACAAGCAGATACTTGTGGCAGGCATGGCTCCATAAAACGGAAATGGTAAAGCCTAAAGGTATGCTCTTGAGGGAACCTGTTGCCCCCACCGGTATGCCCAAATTTCCTGTTGCTATTGTAAGAACAACTGATCCAAATGTATTTCACTTTTAAATCAGGGAGGGAATCCATGACCTTTGAGTACAAACTGTCCTCATAAAGCTTGCCTTCCTGTGAGCCAATTGCCTTTTTATCTTGCAGTCTTTTTCAGTACCATGCTCACAATTTTGACAGCCACGCACAAGGAGACCACAGTGGCTGAAAGCACGTCTTGGCTGCAGTTCCACAAAAAGTCCCAAGGTTTTAGCAGAAATGACAACGAGTTAGGGTTTTTTTCCGGCAGCCCACGGGAGACAGCGATGGCAAGAGAGGCAGCGCTTTCCGGAGGGAAAGGTAAGAGCAAATTTCAGGTCTCAAACTCACCAAAAGGATCTGACTTCCAAGTACGCTGATTTCTGTACATGTGCTCAACTGCCGTTAGTCTTCTCTGCGGGCTCTGCGAGTACGCTACGAGCAGCACATCGGGGCTGAGCTCTGCCTCGAGTGGCTGAGACCCAAATGCTGTCAGTGGTTTGCCAGAGTGACTGGGAACCCTTCTGGATGAAAAGCTCTGCATAAAAGTAAGACGTTATTATTACTAATAATACATTTTATATTCCCTCTGTTACAATTACTTTCACAACATGACTTATGAGACACGCTGCTAAGAATAAACTTCATACTTGCACCGCATTATAATAAAATTGAAGATAATTTTCCACAGAGAGAGTAAAAAGAAACACTTTTTTTCTTTACCTGTGGCAAAGCAAACTGCCAGCTGTTCAGCCTGCCAGCAGCTCTAAACTGCTAGGTTACAGGGAAGGGAGGCAAAGTGTCGTGCACTTTGAAACCTTTAATTTCACTGACTGAGAAGCCCATTTTGCGTTATTTATGATTTTACACGTCTCGTGGCTTGTCACAACCTTCGCAGTGTTTGAATGCAGTTTCTGCGTGTTAAATATTGCCTTTTTAAGTAAGTGACGTTTCCCATGTTTTACATAGTGAAAAATTGCAATTCTCAGAGTAGTGATCTTAAAAACATTACATGATGTGCATGTTAAGCCCGTGAAAACAGGTATCTTCATTTCATGTCTTCCAAAGGGCACGGGCAGCATGTAGTCCGTATGCCAAACGTCAGCAAAGACACCAAAAGATATCACAGAAAAGGTGTGACGGGCAATATGGGTAGAGGGATTAAATAAAGACTTTTAACAGAAGAAATCACTGCTATTTTCAAAGCACTTTGGTTTACCCTTGTGTTCAAAGAGTATGTGCCTTGTTCAAACACGATGATTTAGTCTAAGAAATACGAGTGTCATTTTGTTATTAGCTTTGGTTTTGGGCCAACTCCTAAAAGTTGGAGTCGTGGATCAGGTTCAGTGTATCCTGCTACTGTGCAAGAAGATCGTCTTTGCCCTAAAGAGTTTATCATCAAAGTCAATCTTACTTTAATTTTTTGCCTTTTTTTTTCTGGAATATTATATATAGGGACAAATTCTACTGCCAGTGGTATGAACAGCTTCTCTTGACTTCACTGGAGAAGCACTGAGCGCATAAATGAAACTATTTTTTATCAGTTTTTAGCAGTTATTATAAGCAGTTAACCCTAAATTATCTTACCCTGCCCTATAGCTGTACCTACAGGAACCACCAAGAACTGCAATATCACTGGTTTAGTATAATTTAAGAACCAAGCTTTTCCCTCAGTGTGCCAAGGCATTCCAGTTTTTTTGGTGTGCGAAAGAGCAAGGGAAAATTTTGTTCAAAGTTTGTTAGTAAAAATCACTGGTCAGGACTAACAGTACAGGTAGGTGTGGAGCTGCATCAACTGAGAACAAACAGCCCAGATTAAGGTCAAACGTGATTCTCAATAGCATAGCACATCTCTTTATTGCATACTGCCTTAACTTACTAATGTCAGGCTGAAGCGTTCCAGGCAAATCTGTTCAGAAAAAGAGCACAGTATGTACAAATCTCTCTACTCTAAACAAGACTGGGAGCTTCTTACAGGTATGCAGTTTATAAGGCGTGGAGCATATGCTGAATGAGGAAAACAAAAAGAAATTGTGAACGTGTAGTAATCAACCATCTGATAAAACAGGAGTGCTGTGGACAGAAGTCTTTAATCATGAAAATAAATGAACACAAAGAGTGCAAATTAAGACTGCACTATTAAAAGGTTTTACCAGTGTATTTTGGCTGCTTTTTTCCCCAAATGCCATTGTTTTATATCCAATATAAATACTTTTTAGGAGGATTTAGGAGGATGAGACACTTAAGGTAGCTCATGTAGAAAACAAATAGAAGTCTTAATAAACTAACAAAAAAGTCTTAATAGGCTGTGATTATAATCAAATATCTTGATAAAAAGCCCCCCCAACGCCAAACCCCCCAGTTCCAGCCCGATTAGAACGCCCGTGCGTTTATCAGCTGTTCGCATGGGAATGGGCCAGGATTCATCACTTAAAGTAATACCTAATTAATCCCGTTTCGCAACAGATGTCAGGCTTATGTTCTAGTCATGAGTACACGTCTTGTGTCAAACACGTCCCTTGGAGCCTGTCGTTCACCGCTGCTCCGGTGCAGCCCAGCCAGGATGCTGCCGTAGAGGAGCAGCTGAGGATCGTCTGCTGCTCGGCGGCGGAAGAGCCGGAGGAGACGGTGGCGCACCGTTCCCTGGGTTAGCTTTGTGGCCTCCTGGGGTCTTGGGACAGGGCTTAGGGATGCGCTCAGTGTTTTTCCTCGGTTTTGCTTGTTTATGGGCCAGCCAGTGCTCCCCTAGCTTTTTTTCTGCCCCTTGCGTTGGGTGCAGACAGGTAGTTGGGTGCAGAAAGGCTGTTTGGGACCGGGGGCGGTCGCAGCCGGGCAAAGCAGAGCGAGCCGGCTGCCGCCCAAAAGGCCGCGCTGAAGCGGCGTCTCGGTAGCGTGAGCGGCGTGTCCCCGGCCACCCGCCGGCGGTAAATCCGTCCCGCAGCGGAGGGGACGTGCTGCGGTGCCCCGGCGCCGTCACCTGTCCCCTGGGGGGGCGGCCCGGGCTGGCGGCAGGCCGCCCAAGCGGCCGCCGGGCCTGCGGCGTGGCGGGCACCCTTGCGCCAGGCCCGTGCCTGTCCACCGAGCCACGGTCACGCGGCGTGCGCGGTGGGTCGTTCGTACGGCTGTCTCAGGGGTTTTATAGACAAGCCCGACCTCACAGGCTCAGCCGAGAAAACAACAACAGCAAAGAAAGGGAAAAACGACAAAGGCAACGCGAGGGAGATGGGAACCGCAGCGACAACCGAGAGCGCTGGGGATGGGGCAGGCGTCTCTCTCCTCCCCCCTGCTTCCTAAGCTGCAGAGCTTCAGGAGAGAAACAAGGCAGAGCCGAGCGGGTGGAAACAGGGAGGGCAAGCTGCGAGGTGGACGTGGCCCCCCCGAAGGTCTGACGTTGCACAGGGCCCCCAAACCGGCCCTCGGTGCTCCCTCCGCTCCGCTCCGCCCCGCCACGCCGGCGGCACCGGGGCAGGCGGCGAGGGCTGCGCCGCGGGGCGCCCGTCATGTGTTTTAAACACAGTACGGTGCTTGTGGGCATGCACGGGCCTGAACCTAACCGAAATAAAACCCCGACCAAAACTTTGTCAGTGTGACAGCAAGTTTAGAAGCTCAAAGAAAGACTCGTGCTTTCCTTCTGCAGCCCGTACTCTGCTTCTGTTTCCCCCTGTGAAAGGGGAGCTGAAACAGAAGTGGAGTCAACCCGTCTTGCGGTGGGACCAAGGTGATGCCTCTGCCACCGGCCACAGCGCTGGTGCTAATGACCTCTTAGCTGGGAAGTCTCAGAGCTTGCTGCTGCTTCTGAACATCCTAGGAGCAGGGAGCGCAGCATCTGAAACCAGATGCTGCCGATGACGTGGGGAAGACAAACTTAGGGGTGTGCAAGCCAGTAGATGTTTTGAAAGCCTAATTTCTGGACTCTGGCGTCTCTCCAGTTCTAATATTTGAAAAAAAAGATGTTGTGGCTAAGAAAAGAGGATTATTCTTTATTTTGAGCTTCCCAGCGTTTTTGGCTCATAGCATGTACAAGTATAATAAAGAACTGTTTAGTGTATACCATACCTCTTTGAAATTTGACATAAAAATACAATATATTTACCCTGTTTAAAGAACATCTTACTTATCTTGAGGACCTCCTCTCCCCGTCCCCCTGATTCATATGAATTCACAAAAAAAATCTAAAACATGAAAATTTAAAATGGTAGTACAGCTTGCATGACATTTTTTTAACAAAAGCTGAGCTCTTGGTTTCAGGCTGTTTTTCCTGCTTGAGTGAATTTTTATGGTTACATCATAAACCCTTGAAAATCATAGTTTATAGGGAAAAGGGTGATACAACCTATTTCATGAGCTGCCATTCTAAAAAATCATGTTAACTCCTTCTGGGAACCTGAGAGTATATTGTGATGCTCATGCACCATCTGTTTGATTATATTCCAAAAAATGTGATTGTGAAACGCACACAGTCTAAGTATCAGTCTAAATTAACTTATCAGCTCCATAAACTACAAACACAGATAGATACCTACACAGCTAAGCAATTTATTCTTAATTTATCAATGCACTGTATTTTATTTTGGAGGGTAGAGGACAAATGCATATGTTTAGGGTAGTTAACTTTGGCTATTGGAAGCTATATTGTTTTGCCTGGGCTATAATTTTACTTTGGTGACAATATTTCAAACTGATGAGTCAAGCTTTCAGGAATCCTGAGGCTGAGCTCAGAAATCATGAATTTTCAAATATAAAGAGGTGGAGTTCTTTTTAATCAGTTCCTAGACTTTGAGGCTTTAGGATTTGTGTCTCAAAATCAAAATAAAGACGATAAAGAACTTAAAAACATAGCTCAGATTTTCACAGATTTGTAGACGTCTAGGACCTAGGCCTTTGAACAAGTTCTAACGATTAGCGATTACTCTGGCAAGTGAGCATTTTCAGCAGTTAGGTGACCAGGGTCCACCCTGACTAGTCCTGCATCACAGACTGGCTAGAACAGCACTATTAAACCATTAGTTATCGTGCACTATTGCACTGCCACTGTGTGCACGCTGAGCACTTCTGGGTCACAAAGCTGACAAGGCTACAGGTACAAGGACATTTTACTGTTTTAGTACAGCTATCAAAAGTTATTGACCAAAGAAATCCCAGCAGCTGAGGACCGGTTAGTAAAACCGCTAGTCGAAAAAAGAAAAAAAAGTGTCTCCCTCCCCCAGCTCTGCAGACAACAAATGAGTAAAGCATATGAACTTCAATTGAAGTTAATGCCATGTTGGCTGATGCACAGGCAACTTCAATTCTCCTTAATTAGTTCAGAGTTAAGTGACAAAGTATTTAATCAGCAAACTAACAAGTGCAGCAGCTGATTGTGTGTGTGTGTGTGTGCTTGTGTGGGGGTGTGCCTGAAAAAAGTAAATAAAATTACTTTCCTTGCTTTAAATGAAATGGAATCCCTAATTTTATTACAGCTGCAATCAGTTTAGAGGCATGATAGAGCAATAAAAATTGATTCTATCCTGTTTTATTCCTTTAACAAAGTATTTCATTTAAGAGGATAAAACTGTAATTTAACTGTTTGACTTTTCTAAGTATGAATTTGGGCCTTATTGCCATGGTTTATCTGTGAAGGGAATGATCCATCTTGGTGCTGTACTGCTATGCTTGAAAGACATCTATTTCCATCTGCCACTGATCAGAGTGCAGATTGAACCCCCTTTTCTTAGAAACGTCTAGAAATCGTGATCCAGTTATATAAGCTTTTGAATGTTCAGTATTGCAATTCATTACATCAAGGTCTTAAGCTAAATACTCTGAAAACCCTCTAACTGCTGCAAGCCACTTACTGGCTTAGTAATGCAGATTACCATCAACACATCAGCCTGTGCTCTGCTGCCTGCCTGACTTCCCCCTGAACAAGGTCCCCTTGGTCCTTTTGCTCTTTGTAGCCAAAGGCCTCGAGGCAGACCCTGGGGCCGCATCTCCCCCTCCGCAGCTCGCTCGCAAACTCAAATGCACGGAGGAAAAATTCAGCCAGCAAAGGATGGGGTGTGAGATGGAAAGGCGGGTGTGTTACGGGCGCTTAACTTGTGGATCTCCCCCACGCGAGCTAGAAATAGCCCATGGACCTGTTCATTTTTGTTGTTCTTAGTTCCAGGTTGGATTTTCGTTGTACCTGGAGTTCCCGTCATAGAGCAGCCCCAGTGTGCTAGGCACACACAGGGCAGAAAGATAAGCCTTGTCCCAAATGATTTCTAGCCTAAGGCTAAGACAGGACATAATGCAGTTAAACAGAGGAGTTCAGAGAAAAGATGGGACTGTATCAACTAGTACGGGCAGCAATCTGAGCTCAGAAGGAATTCATATTGTCTTTGGAATAACGAAAACATGGATTTTTCACACATGGCTTTTCCTCAACAACTTTGTCAGACTTTCTGAAGTATCCCAACCTTCCACTAGTAATTAGGAATAGAAGTAATACTTAGAATTCCTCTCTCTTCCTTCTGTATAGACTTATTAAGTAGGTGCCTTCGTTAGGTAAAGTAGTTTGTACAAAGCATGCTAGGTCTATATGGAAGAAAGAGAGAAGAGTTCTAACTGCTACTTCTGACTACTACTTAATTACTAGTGAGATGTTTGGATACCTCAGAAATGAGGCTCACACAAAAATCAAAAAACTTTGTGGGGTTGGAATCCGGACTTATCCCAAATAATTGTTTGTGGTAGGCATGTATACACTGAGTGTCTTGTTACCATGAGGAACCTCGCTGTGTATTTTCAATTCTCAAGAATCAATTTACCTTTCCCATTTCTTTTTTCAAGAAAAATGATTGCAAACTCTAGTAGTAGCAATTATAACAGCAAGAGATTCCTATTTATAAGACCCAAATGTTGGCAGACATAGCTAAACTTATGTTCCTCCAATTCATCAGTACATGACATCCTTCAAAGTTTTCTTTAATAAAATTTTTTTGCAGGGCTTCTTCCTGTTGAGTTGAGGCCACCGAAGAGCGTTTTGCCAGATCCTCAGTTGATGCAATGAGGTCAGCAGAAATTCTTCAGGCCATGTCAGACGTAGTAAAACAGTGGCTTTGCCAAAGTCTGTGGCAAACTTTTATTGACTTCATGGACACTAGGATTCAGCTGTGACTTTTAGTGTCCCAATTGCCTGTCCAAATTCGCCAGCTGGAACTTTTTTGACATCATTGGGAGAGCTAGAGTACATGTAAGTTTGCACATGTAGAGATGCAAATTTAACGTTTCCATGAGAGCAGAAACTAATATACGACATTCCTTGAATCAAGATTTGACTTCTCAATTAATTGGTAAAAAGTAAGACTCACAAACACAAATTCACCCTTGTTAACTGAGTGGCAAAAAGCCGGAAAATTGGTAGTGGAAGTTACCAAAAGCCTCTGGTGCTCCTTCTGCTCTTCAGTAACAGCTCCAGTCCTGGGAACTTAATTTTTTAATATACCATACAGCGCTGAGAGAAAGGTTAGCTTGAGAAGACAGAAATGGAAATCAGACCCTTGAATATGAGGCTGACAGGCTTTATTTAGAAAGCCAGCATATGCACTGGCTTCATGCATATCTGAAGTGTTCCCCAACTTGACAGGCAATCTAGCCTACAGTGTATATTAAAGAGAAGTAATTTTGGATTCAGATTTTGGTTCCCTTCTAACAATTCCTGTAACACCAAGCATTTTTAGACAAGTATTGTTTTAGTTTTTTTCAGTAAAGATTACAGATAGAGTTCCTCTCATGTCTTTTGATTTAACAGCTCACTGAAAAAGAATGTATTTTAGGATAGGTCTGGCTGCCTAGTTAGGCAAGCCTGCTTGCATTTTTCTATGCAAGTAAAATACCATCAGAGTTCATCTTAAAGCCCTGCCTGAAGAGACTACAGGAATGCATGATAAAGTTTTTTATGGTTCTAATTTACTCTCAGAGAATAATATCCAGCAGGTAGAGTGCTCTACATAGCTACCTAAACAAAGTTCTCATCTTCAGAATTTCTCTGAATTTCTCAACGACCTTAGGAGGATGGGCTGGTACTGAAATTTTTCCCAGGCTAATGCCCCTCCTCTGAAATAGCAGAGTAAACAGTTTGTTCACAGCGTTAATGGCAAGTTACATCATTCTCAGCCACAAAGAGGTATGTGTATATAATAAATGTATGATTGAAACCCATCTGCTATGGACCTTCATTCAAGTCCTGCCTCAGGGAAATACCCTTAGTCAGGAGAGCACTTAAACATAATACATGTGCTTAAGTGCTTCCCTGAAAGGAGATGGGCTACAGAACACGTGTAAGTTCTCTCCTGAACCAAGTTCAAAGAAAATGCATGCAGTACTGTTTGTAAATCTTCTTAGAATAGGAGGAATAAGAATACCTAAGAAAAAGCCAGACAATCTTTATAGTGGTCAGAGTCAAGATATTTCTAGATATTTCTGATCTAACTTTTCTTGAATCAATATTCTGTGAAAGGTATAAATACAGCATTTTGTTTACAAAATCCTTCTCTAAAGATAAGAATGGCCAGAAACGTTGGACTTTTAAAAATTGCACTTAGTTATTAAAGAGGTGGTTCCCTCAAAAGTGTCCTCTCTAGAAATGTAACTAAGGACCTGCAACAGCTAATTTCTTGATCTGCTGCATAAATGCACATGCAGTCTGACTGCATGCAGGACACAGTGTGCCTCAACCCCATCTGGATGCTTTTGCTTGTTCCTGGACCCAGGGGACCAGCATCTTCTTCCCTTCCTCACTTCTGCTGCGCTTGGAGATAACCCTCTTTAGCAACCCTTGTGCAGGGAGTGGGAACAGGTGCTAGGAAAGAAGTACATGGAAAGCAGCTGACTGAGTCTGTAGATTCATTTAAATTAGTCCTAATGGTTAAATATTGTTTACTATTTTAAAGTTAATATAAAAATGGCTTTTGTAAAGAAGTAAACAGAGAAGCCTTCTACAACTCTGGGCTTAAACCAAACTCAGAGATGGCTGATAATCAATTTAAAAGAAAAGGAAGCTAAACTGATACAATGATTTCAATATGTGTGTTACATCTATTTAGGATTCCAGTTAGACTCTGAGCCTTTCTTTCTTTGACTCATACAGACTTATAAAGATATCCCAAGATTTATTCAGTTCTCTTACAGATCCTCATGATATTGGTTCAATGAGCATAAACTGGTGTAAAAAGAACAGAAATAGGAACACAGTAAAAATGAACCATTAGCATGTCCTCAAAAATAGGGGTTTAATGGGTGCATGTGCTTTTACATGAAAATGATACAAGGTAATAAAGGGCTCCTTAGGCCAGGAGAAGATGACAAGACAGACCCAAGGTCAGTGAGCTAATTGACTCACCTGGTCCTTATCAATTTGCAGGTGAGGATGATTTTGCTGTGGCCAATCAGGCTATTTCCTGAATGATATCAGGGAACTTTCAGTCAATCACTGCTAAATTAGAGGTTTAAAAAACAGCCTTTAAAGAGTAAAATATTTATAACAGTAACAGTGGGCTTATGCAGCTACTTAGAGTATTTTAACTTCTGGATGCTGATGGGGAGCCTGAACAGGTGGGAAAGTTACAGAGAGCTGGTTGTTTACTGATGGGTAAGTGAAAGGAACTTATTATTATTTTTTTAATCCAAACCTCACAGCTATGTGTTCAGATAACAAATTGTGCAGCTTTTACTAGTTGTTTTCTGCTAATCTTAGAAGAAACAGGTAGTAACTGCCCTGAAGTTGTGGTTTATGACTGAGGCTGAAATGAAAAAAGTAATGGGCAATGACCACACTGTCAAGGAAGTTTCTAGTTTCATTTGTCTGCCAGGTGCTGTTTCTGTGTGTGTAGCTAAGGATTGCTTCTAATAAGGCCAAAGGATTGAAACTCTGTGGAGAAGCATATTAGTGTAGTATCTGAAAGGTCTTATTTAAAGGAGTATTTGGTACATGAAGAATTGTTTCCCTGGTCTTTGGCAGCATGTCAAAGCTTCTGAAGAACTGTGGGCTAAGAGAGAGTACGTTAGCAGTCGTCTTGCCTTGACACAACATAAATGCTATGCATGTTTTCCATGGGCTGGTTGAATAAGCCATGCAGATGCATAGCATCTCAGCAGGTTTCATGACCCTGCCTGCTGTGGAAGCTCTGGGGAACTTATTTTTCACTGAAAACTGAATAGAGCAATACAGTCAACATAGATGCAAGTGCTGGTGATAAGTGCAAATAGAAATGATGGTTTTGGAGGGGCCTTCTCTAGACTTTTAAGGTTCTTACTGTACTATATTGACTTACCACTACTGTGTAGGAACTACATAAGTGGTAAGTACATATTAAAAAGAGTATGTACATATTCTTTTTATGTACAGATAAGCACATATTAAAAATATTTCCTCTGTTAAATGAAATATTCAAGCCAGCATGTCAGTGTATGTATGTAGGCAGAAGGAGCAATGGAAGAGGGGATGAGGATGGGGGAAAGGAAGAAAGAGGAGAGGATCTGGGAGGAAGCTGAGGAGCTTTCCAAAGAACAAATAGCATCATTCACTTTGTGGTTAAACTGATTAGCTCTCTTATAATCACCTCTCAGTGGATGAACTTTGAGATCTTCATCTGTAAGAGTCCTTTCTGGCTGTTCTGCTTCATTCTTTAAGTAGATTAAGTGAGTAATCCTGAAGCTCCACAAAACCACCTGTTGTTTGGGCCTGGCCATAATGTGGCTTTTGAAGCAATCCTCTGACAGTTCAGTAGTAGGATTGTGCACACTTATTTGTGCACCTGCTGCTTTTCAATCTGCGCAATGCGCTTGGCACAGAGCATGCTGGACTTGCAGCAGCCTAAGTAGCTGACCCTTAGGAAAACTGGGTGCAATGAACCTACTGCTCTCTCTACTCCCTTCCCCTGCCAAGAGAGGGTTTGTCTGGTGCTGGGTGTCAGTGAAATGCCTTCCCTTCCTCAGGAAGGGTTCCCAGCTCTATGTCTGGGGCTGAAACTTCTGTAAGAAAAGATCCAAAAAGAGAAATCCATTGGAGAGGGAAAGAGGTAAAAACGGGACAGCCAGTCAGCTGCAGGCTGAGCTTTAAACAACAGCCATGCCAAAACTGGGTCAAAATCCTCGTTCTGCATAATCTGCTGGGGCACTGTGGCAGCCGTTCAAGCAGGGCTGTGTTCCTGTGAAACGCGTGATCCTACTCAAAAGTCGCTCTCTGCAAGTGAAATGGCTAAACTTAGGCCCACAGTCTTCATTCCAGATGAATGTAAAAACTCTTTTTGTCAACAATTTGTCTGAAATGGCTTGCAATCCTTTAAAAAAAAAAAACTGTATCACTGCAGATGTGAGTTAAATAATCTATTTCCTGCATTTCTGCTCCTCCAGTGTTAAGGCAATGTGTTAAGCTTAATTCCAGGCACCTTACTGATCTTACTTCAAGCAGTGTGGCTGTCTGTCTGCTTCAACTTAAAGACTTCCTTAAATGCATTGCTGACTTTGGCGTTCTCTGCCACAGGTTAATACATTATGATTAAAAATGAATAAGTTTGGTTGTATCTTCATCCACAAAGTTGTCTCTATCCATCCATTAATATAAAGGTCTTGTGTTTATTCTGCCCCATCTCTCCCTTAATGAAGCCTGTGAGAACAAATCACTTGAGTTAAATCTTTTTATAAATGGTAGAGGTGTTGCAGTTAAAGGTCTTGTATGAAGAGTGTCTTATACTAAGCAACTTTTCATATGGAAACATAAGCCAGATACTGGAATTTTATTGTAGGTCTCTGCCTTGCTTGTGCTCCTACCTTTCTGTCCCACCCTAAGTCCAGTCACCCTAGATGAACGTGTTTCAGTCAGCATGTTTTCCAGGACACAGAATGCATCCTGGGAGCCATATTGCATGTTGCCTGAGTTGCCCTTTTGAGCTATGGGCATGGTAGAGCTGCAGCAAGTAGCTGCAGCTTTATTACGAACCTAAGGCTTTCTGAACTATGGGTGCTGAGAAAATCAAGCATCAACTTGTCAGTGCTTTTCTAACTGTAAAAATCTGATTACTTAAAAATAAAAAACCCTGTTAACATATGGCATTGTTTCTGATTAATCTGCTCCTTTGCGTTCCCTGAAAAGGATTGAAGGGGCCCCTAAACTCGAGCACAGATCAGTCACTTCTGGCTACCCTTCATGCTGATCTCTAGTAATTGCCATTAATGTTGTTTGCAGCTTAATTGAATATTTTATATTGCAAAATGGACCACTAGGACTGGTACTTTTGAGCTAGAAATAGCTCAAAAGAAGAAGAATTGTCTGAAAAATATCTTCATCAGGGTGCCTTAAATGACAGGGGTGAAAACAGAAGAGATTACTCTTCTGAGAATCGGATTTTATTGCCAGTTGTATGGGTAGAGAGAAAATATCCTGTTGGGGATCTGATCATTAATCCAGCATACATAGGGTTAACAGAAGTAGCCTTGCACAGTCTTGCTCTGGCTAAGTAAGATCCCAGTAACCAAACATATGGATATGTTTTGACTGTCAGTTTGTTCATCAAGGCATTGGTAGTTGCCATTCAGCTTGAAGATAGGTTGTGGGAGTAAGGGAGAGATGCCAAAGCAAAATTTGTTTGTGATTCCCTCAGGAAGTCATGAAACCAAATAGCTTCAATAAACTGGGGAATTTGCTCTGATTTTGGTTGAGGAGGAGAATCTGGGTTGTTGATGGCTGATCCTCTTCCCCAGAAAGTCACCCAGGAACTGGGGAATTAAAGGGAGCTTAGCTGCAGTAGCTGGTTGAAGGGCAGAAGCTGTGTTGTAGGAAATCTGCTATTCCTCTTGTAGCAGTTGTGCAAGGCCATGTTTGTGTCATGTTCATACGCACTGACAGCTCTCCTGTCCCAACGAGACAGTGTGCTACAGCTGGTCTAGTGATGGCTGCTCCAGTATGTGCAGGACTGTTATTCATTCTGTATGCCCAATATGCTCTATATCATAGATAACTTTTCTATGTTACTCAAAGGAATCTGTATCCATTTCCCAGCTTTCTGATCTTCCAAAGTCAGTGTTATACAAACTAGGCTGAAGTAGGCAGCCACAGGATTGGAAAATCCCAATTATTTTGTATGAAGGAGGCTTTTAAAGCATAAGTTAATGCTGAGCAAGGACAATTTTCCTTCCCTTTATTGGTCTATATTGCTTGTCTCGGTTGTAGTCTCCTCTAAGTCAGTAAATAAAACCTCTTCCTAGCAAGAACTCTTCATTGCATCTTGTGAAGAATTAAACAGCTGAGTGGCTTTATGTTACTAGGGACTGACACAGAGCTCTGACAGCCTCGCAGAAGAAAGTAAGTTCTTGCATGTATGAAGAGTGCTATAGAAAAGTCAACTTTCCTGTGAATTACTAGTCCCTATACTTTAGCTGGCAATGGCTATATTTTTCATTGCAATGAAATACAAGAATACAGACCTGTGAGAACAGAAGTGATTGTAACTATTTAATACAGCTATCTGCATATTCTAGATGATAAAAAGATTAAATGAGACTTTCAGATCAGTATGAAAAGAATTTTCAGTATTGTAGTCATTAATTGTATATCTTCCACAAAATACTTGGCAGTCGAGCAGTTTTTCTTCATGCGATTTCTTTTAGGTTTTTGTAGAAATTAGCTACAGCTTAATAGGAACGTTTGTTGGAAATAAGGGTGAAATGGAAGCTGTATGACTTCAACCAGTGAGAAAGGTCTGACAGTCACCTTCTATAGAAACAAGGCCAGAGTAGATGAGAATAAGTTGCTGCCTACACTGTCCTTTGTTATTTCTCATAACAGTGTTTGGCTCTGGAGAATTTATACTCTTTAGCAGGATGATACCTGAATTTTTGTTATACTGCTCTCACGAGAACAGAACTTGACCATAATCTTCAATCTTTCTGGCTGTACCAGGGCTCTGTACAGAGAGCAGGTCCAGCCACATACCTGCTGCTAAATCATCTACCTGAAGAAGATGTAGAAACCTTCCCTTGGAGGGAGAGGGAGATGGGGAAGAACAAGTTGCAGAAAAGTCTGGAATTATCAACAGAGTAGAAGAGCTTTCTTTTACTTAACTTTTCTTAATGGGAGATGAACTTCAATCACAAATGTGACAAGTGGTTTCACCACACTTGGGAACAACGTGAATAATGCTGTGGTTTGATTTATTAAGTGCTGCTGAAAGCAGTTTTGGTTAAATCAGAAATCGCAGTAAATATGTAATTAAAAAGTTCTTAAAATGTATGGGTTAAAAATGTCAAATAGTATTGGTGGGTAGCAGCTTCGTTTGTCTATTTCTGTATTTGGAGACGTATGGCAGGGCACAGTCACATGTACAGCTGGATGATTTATAGAACTAAGAGCAGACACTAATGAGAAAAAGCTTTTAAAAAAAGGCTTTATTATATCATTTATGCAGCTATGTTCATAAAGGTCAAGGGAGAGAAATGACTGAACAGAGAGCTCTTCACAACTTTAGCACTGAGTCTTTCGTTGTACAGTTCCTGTGCCCATAAGGGTGTAAGTCTGGGCAGTCTGACATCCGGGCCTTGAAACTCTCTTGTGAAGCAGCATTCAAAACCGGTGTCAGTTCCCTAAGTTAATGTTAAAGTTGCTAGCTGAAAACCAAACTCCCTCCTTTGATAAGGAAGAAAGGATGTTTATTTCATATTTTTGGATGAACTACTAAACTTGTATATACTGCAGAGGTCTTTGTCAGGGGAAAGCATATGTTATTTAAAAGGGAGCAGGGTAGTGGTGTACCCGTGCCCTGGTGACCTCCCCGCAGTGGGGATGCTGTGTGTGCCTGTCCTGTGTTGCTGCATGGGTCTGTAGCTCTGCCTGTCCCCCCTCAGTGAGCTCCTAGAGCCAGGTGCCTCTTCATCACAAAATCCTGCCTGTGCTGTAGAAGTTTACTAATGAAAAGGAAAAACAAACAAGATCCCCTCCCAAAAGTAAAATTTCTACTAGACAACTCCTGCACCAAACAATCTTGCAGGAAAAGCAGGTGATCTGAGTGCTTTCATGTACAAATATATAACTCTTTAATCTCAATTTGCCAAAGCAGGCGGTAATGCTTTCTATGCTTTTCTGCTGACTGGCATCTTGTAACTTATTCTATAATACTGTACTACTACTAAATAACTGTTCCTAAGAGTCCTGCAGGGCATGCTGCACACTTAATGACTTCCATGAAGAATGCTGGAAATGTTTCACTGCGTTCCTGGTCCCCTGCTTGAAGCAGGGCCAACTTGGGGTCCCTCCTCAAGGGAGACTTGAATGACAGCTGATAAATATCTAAATATATGACAAGTTGAGTAAGTTTCCACCATATTTTCTTGCAAATTTGAAATGGTCATAAAACAAGAAAAATGAAAAAGCAAATATGTGTTTGAGGACTGGCAAACTGGATTTCATTTGTGTAGAAATAGCTGCAGCTTTTTTAAATCTACTTCTAAGAGCAGCAGGATTGGGCAGGAAGCTATGTAAGAAGGTGTAGTACACCTTTTCCCGAAAGAGGAATAAGATGAACTTATAAGCCTGGCTCCTACCTGTGGCGCTGTGGTAGCGACTGGAGGAGTAGCTAATGAGCTGTTCCACTGCTTGACTACCCAAGGATATATTAAGTCTTATTTTTGCATTGTGTTTTTGAAGCAAATAGTTATGAAGAATAGTCAGAAACAGCCTTTCAAACCTATGGCACGAGGAAGAGCTATTACATATCCTTTTCAGGCCAGGAATAACCTCTAAACTTTCTGAACCTCAGGAGCTGCTTCAGCTATAGGGGCTCTTTTGGGTGGCATATGGCCCAGTGTAATTCCTTTTGGTAATATGCTGTGGGATCCTACTAGGAGTATTCCAGAAACAGTGATACTAATATACCTATAAGCCCACATACATGATGAATTATAAATTATCTTAACTGGAAAGTAATTTATCTTTGTTATTTAGAAATCCTCATTCCTAAGCAAAAGTGGGTCTTGGTGAGCAAACTAACCAGGAGATATTGCATTTTTAATTGGCTGAAAAGGAACATTTCCAGAATGTATGTTCTTTATTTTGGCCTTTGTATGATTGATTTAGCAAACATAGTTTAGTATGTTTACTACAACTTTTTCTTTCACTCTAAAATATTTTTCTGGTATGTAAATGAAAAGCATTCATTTTATTCATGCTTTTATGAAGTGCATCCTATTCCACCCCGCCCCCCCCCCCCCCCCCCACACACACACACTTCAGGACAATCTAGTGCTGCACAAAACAGGGTGAAAGGGTTGAGAAGCCAGGCTGTTCAAGCATACCTGGCATACCTGGATGGGCCATATGAATAATTGCTTTTTCTAGTTTACATATTGGCAAATTTAAGTATTGCCATAAACATTGACTGAACATGCCCTGGCAAGAGCACCATGGGAACATGGAGGTGGTGGGTGGGTGAGTAGGTCTGGACAAAGGCCTGTTTGGGAAGTGGTGGAGCCAGCAGGAGGCACAGAGCATGCGGTGGCTGCGTGTCTGGGATGGGCATGCTTGGCTGTGCATTATGTGCTGCCACCAAGGCTTTTGCTGCCCCTTGGTCACAGCCCTCTGCTGTCATGTGGAGAACAGTATCATGGATTTTTCCCTAAATCTGTAAAGGTCTTCTAGAAGACCAGACCAGGAATTACACCATGTGGTATGTAAATGATAAATTACGTAGTTCAAACGTGCAGTCCAAACAACAAAAAAAATCCCTTGTATAGCTGGAATATAGAGCAGAATATTCAGGTAAGAATAATTTATGATAGTAATTATGGCATAAACCAACTTGTCAGCAGCTAGTTGTTTAAATTCCTTCCTCCCTACTCCAGGCGCCTCAAACCTGTGGGGAAATCACTGTAAGAAATACCCCTTCTGCCTGCTATATTCATCAGAAATGGGATGCTGTACATGAACACTTAACCGCGTAATGAGAAAAGAATCTCATTTGCAATGATCTGGAGATGCAGGAGGTCGACCAGTGTTCTGATAACTAAGCTTAATCTTTACTGGCAACACCCAATATTAATTACTAACACTCACACCTTTCACCAGTAGAACTTGAACATTTATGCACATAATTATGAGTCATCTAATGGCTCAACAGCTTCAATTTTTCCACTGCATGTGTTTCATTTTCTTTAACCCTGAGAGAACTGGGCTTCTATCTCTTTGCTGGCAAAGGTGATTCAGAATAAATTATGATAATATGAAATACTATTATACTTTTGCATTTCCTGGGTCTGTCCATATACTGTTCTGAAAACAGTTAAGTCCTTTCTGAATCCAAGGATTTGAGGGTAAGTGGATTGGACTCTAGCTGAACTTGTGCTGTCATTAACAGAAGTGGACAACTTGGCAGTGTGGGACAGTTGGGTACTGCCTGGTCTTTCCGTATCAGGAGCCCTTCATCAGTAAGGAAATGCCAAAATAAAGCATCCTCACTGTGAGTACAGCTCTAGCAAGACTGCCTTGCCGGAGATAAACTTAAGACCAACACCATGGGCAAAACTAGCTGCTCTGATAACTGTGTAAGATAGCTGATATTAGTGGGTTTACACTAGGGGTTTCTGCAGGCAAGAAGTATTTGGTAGTTGATCGGACTTCCACCCCTGTCTGCTGATAGCTCTAGGCTAACTGAAGGCCCTATGATGGATACAGATGCTACATTCACAAAACATGTGGGTTGATCAAGCTCTCTTTACTGCCTTAACTACCTCACACAGCAGCCCATGAAGCTTCATACTTGCTGAAATTTAAATTAAATGCCCAGCCTGGTAGGACAAGGAAAGATCTACTGGGATAGTAGATCCCTCCTGGGATTCATTGCTCCAAAACAGGAAAGAGATTACAACTCATTTCACCTAAGTTATTAGGATAGTTGCTATCATGATAGCTTCCCCCCACCCCTTCCCCTCTTGTGCTCATTTGAGAACGGCCCACGTTTTGGGGGAGTGGTTTAAAATGCCGCTTCACAACCAGTGAGGAACAAAGCATAAATGTGAAATACTAGCTGCTGGAAGAGGTTAATGGAGGACAGGGAAAGGCCCCAAAGGAGTTCCTTATATGAAACCAGTTATTGCAGTAAAGCGAGGAGATGGGAGGCGAGTGCTGGGCAGAAGGGGAGCAGGTGGAAAATGGAGATAAATAGCCCTTGATAGGGTCATGACTATTAGACAGCAACTGCTGCCACTACTCCTTCGCAGATCTCAGTTTTTTACTTTCTGCTTGACTAAGTATGAATAGTAGCTTAACTACTTTCATACAGGTAACTTATTGAAGCTGGAGTATTATCAGTCTGGAGTAATTGTGATTGAGTGGGAAAATTCTGTATTTCTGTGCCCAGGGAGGATCCTGCCTCCAGATGATCATGCCTGGTTCCTCCTTCAGTGGCTGCCCATTCCTACTGTCAGCACTAAGGGAAAGATTTCTCCTCACCAGTTCTCTGAAGCTTTTTCACTGTCTTTACGATAACTTGCAAAGCATGGATGTTTTAAGAGTCATCTCTCTGGAGCTCAGGCTTTTGTGCAAGGAGAGTGACTGGCAGGGGACAAAGCTCGTTGTATTCCTTACCCTGCAACAGCATAAGATGGCAAGCAGGAAATGGACTGATAGTTAAAGCAGATGGTTTCTCAGCAAAAGCCTTCTGTGACTTGTATTCTCTGTAATTTTTTTTAGTGAGACAAACCAGCTTTCCTGATATTTGACAGCTTCGTTGCTTTGCCTTGTGGAAACATGCTGCAACTTATACTTATGCTCTTATAAGGTAAAATTAGAGAATAGTGGTAAAGCAAAAAAGTCAACAGGGCTAGGGTGTGAGCTGCTTTTTCTTGTTGTGGGGGGAACCAATATAAATGACTGCCAATAGAGGGAAGATGCTTATAAACTTATGTAAAGAATAACGATGTTAAAATTCAGCAGAAGCCTGAATATCTGTGTTTTACGTAGGCAGATCATGAGCCAATGCAGTTGTTGAAAGATTGCCCCTCAAAAATACTGTTCCACATTGTCTATGTGGTTTGTAAATGAGAACTGTTGAGGGGGAGAGGAAACAAAGGTAAACTTATTCCAAAAGCCTGCACTAGCAGAGCACGGAGTCTGCAAGCCAGGTGTATGGAGATGGGTGCAGAGCACCAGGGTGGCTCTTGGCCAGATGCTGCTGCTAGCAGAGCAGCTGCTCACCCTGGCAGGGCAGGCCAGTGATGTGTTGGTCAGAGATGGACTGATGAAGGGAGGGACACTGCTTTGCTTCCCTTTTGCATGGCAGTATGAGGTGGGAACATACAGATTCATACAGCTTTCTCCTCTAACTGGCATATTGCATAACTCTATCTAATTGACACAGACTCGTATGATAAACATGCCCTTTTTGGCTCTACCAGCTTCCATTGACTGTTTGTAATGGCTTCAGTTTAGAGCCCAAGTAGACACAGAGGCTTATCTTCCTACAGTGGCATTGTTCACCAACGGTACCCGTTATTGCTGGGAGGGGTTCATAACTGTATACCATTAGATCAATAATTTGTCCTTAGGAATATTCCTTTTGGAGTAATCTGAGGTCACTAAAGGTCAAAATACAGAAGCTAGCGTTAATATTTCTATTATCCATGATCATTCAGAAACAAATTCTGAAAACTGTTAATAACTTGCCTTCACAATGTTCATTTTATAGGACTTCTGAAACGACTGTGCATCCATCCTTCATGTTTAAGCTCTGCATGACTGAACTCCTTCATTTTAATCCCATGTGTTTGTGTGGTCTCTTATTTTGGCTAGCTGTTTAAGCTGAAATCTCATCTGCTCTGTTGGGGATATAAAAAATCCAAAGACAATGCAGTTAATGGGGGTCACTTCATCTTTAAGACTGCATATTTGAAATCATTTCAGTGATGGCAAGCAAATTCAATTAGAGCTGTGCTATTCTCTTATCTACAATCTCAGGTGGGATTGTAGATAAACACAGTCTTCATGTGGGAAGCAGTACAATCATGTCAGCAAGCTGAGCGTTTTGCTTCTGCAGTGCAGGGAGCTGTCCTCATGCGGGCCATTGCTGAGAAGGGACTCAATAGTTCACACCCATGCTCAAACAGCTCAAAGAACTCGTTAATGCTGCATAAAGACAGCTAACTTAGTCTAATACCTTAACTGATTTCTCTTGCAGATGTACAGTAAGAAAGGATGACTATGAAGAATGCTACAGTTAATTTTCAAGCTAAGTATGATCTTGTAGCCATACTTGCTTGTGAAATAAGTCACAGGGTTTAATCATTGGACCCCAAGGCAAGAGCTCTGGAGATTTGCTTTCTGGTGAGGAAGCTTGTCAGATATATTTTATGAGCACTTTCTCTCCCTGAAAAGAAAGAATAGTAGTGTCTGGCTATTTGTATCTTAAAACTGTTTATAAATGATCAGTTAACATATAAGATAATCTGAATATAGCAATTACCAGTTGATCATTATTTTGAGTATTCCAATTTGCAAGGGAAATAAAATATTTTGACCTTGAACATCAATGTGCAATTTAGAGCTCTATTAATAACTGTTGTGTGTCAGTCAGCTTAAGTATGTCCTACCTAAATTATATAGCAGCACGTGTAAGTACCTGTCCTGGAGCAGTGAATTGTATATTTATGTTGGAATGGTTCTTCAGCTTGACTTACTTCATGTTCTCTCTGTCAGCCCACCATCTCATTATTGAGAGATCTTTCCACATAGCTAGCTACTTTTTTTTTTAAAGTCAGTTTTTCTCAATGTTTTTGACTTCCAATAGGCCCAAGAATTTCAGGGCCAGAAGGTCTCCTCAGGAGTAATAGGTCCCCCAGGGTGGAGACACCTCACCTTCAGGAGATCTTGTCAGCATGGGTCAGGCTGTAGGAGCTGATGAAGGTGGGTGTTCCCATTCCTGCTCATGCCTTGCCCTGGTCGTGCTGGAGACACCTGGAACTCACATTTGTGCTGCCTGCTCTGTTGGGCAGCAGTCCTCCCCTGCCTCCTGCCAAGGGGTAGCAGGCCTGGGACTGTCCCCTCCCCACTGCTCACCTCACCATGGACCAGAGCAGCACTTCCATGCCAAGGATGGTACAAGCCATATGTGAAAACATCCACCACACAGGGTGAGAGCTTTTGAGAAGAGAATCAAATGTGACACATATCGAATGCTGAATTGAATTAATCTGATACAGGAAAATATTGTTTATCAGAAACTCAAGTATAGGTTGGAAGGTCAAATATTTCCTCAAACTTTCTCAGAAACAAATCCCTAGGAAGACCGATTTGTAATCATATTTGACCAATCTGAATAAAGAGGCAGGAAAGAGCTGGCCCTGTTTTAGAGGGAAATAGTATGCTCAGTAGCATTAATGCAGAGCTACTGTGAAAAATGGGCATTTGAAATTGGTCTCCAGCATCCACATAAAAGCGCATACCTTTCAGAAATTGCTTATGCCTCTCCTTATATATTTTTTGCTCATTGTTTAAACAAACTAAACCTGTAGTCTCCCCGCACCCCAACCCCACTGAGATTCTTGAAGGAACTTCTTTTCTCAGTTTCTTCCTGCAGTTACTTGGCCCTGTGGTTGGGTTCCAAGTGACAAACTGGGGACGACATAATCACTTTTTCCTTATGTAACAAATTGTGAAACTATTAACACAGGACTGTGACTTAACTGCAGACCAAAGAGAACGAACGGCTGGTTTCTCAAAGAAAAAAGCTCTTATTCTGACACACATCTTCAATAATAGCAGGGGAAATACAGAAAATTACAGTCAAAGTAAATTGCATTTTGTATGAATGCCATCTCCTTTCAGGTTTGCCCCAGCATGATAATCCTTCTTTATTTAGTGGTGTTGCCCTTTCTTTTTAGAGATCTTTAGTGAAGTCATCTTTTACATTTCATGTATCATTAAAGTGACTTAAATGATCAGGGATGTAGTAGGCCTGACATTTATTCTTAATTATTAGCAAAAATAAAAAAGCATCCATATTCTATGTGTGCTAAAACTATAAAGATATTTTTTTATTTATAAAATTACATGCTTTGGGGAGCCGAACAGAGATCAGAGGCAGCTCTTTTTGGTGATTCTCTATATAGTTCTGACATTCATTAGATCCGACTGAAGGACCAGCAACGTGATTTCAGTGCCCTCTCAATTTGTGGCTTCTCTGCAGTTTCTGGGAAAGGTGTTTTCATAATACTGAAAAAGAGGACTGACTAGGAAAAATCGTCAAAGTGTTTCATCCCAGCCCAGTAGCTATGCTGCTAGGTGGTGCAGCTTCACACATCAGGCATCTTCTAAAAACAACAATTTGATTACTGATATAGCATTTATTCAACAGTCACCAAAAAAACTAAGCTGGAAGATGCTCGGGAAAGAAGTTTTTTGGGTACAATCTAGAAAAGTGACTTGGTTCAAATTTTGGATCACTTTAAAGATGGAGACTTTCATAGGAATCTAAGAAGCAGAGCTGTGTTTGTATATGTAAATTGACATTACTTAAAGCTTCAGACTATATTATAGTATTTTTTAAAAAATAACTGAAATCATATATGCACATATTTTATTTGTCAAGTACCCTGCTATGCTAGTTTATTTTTTTCCCCCTTTTCCATGCAGGCCACCCTATTTCTTTTTTTTCTTACCAAAAATCTATTTTGAAACACTAATGGCATTTTATCATGCACTCTTGATGAAACTGGTTACAGTGTAGCAGCTGAACCCACTGGTTACAAGCAAATGATTCCTCTTGAAGTTATAAAGCAGTTGGTTAAGCAGTCTCATTCAAAACCATAGAAGCTATTTTCCTTCTCCATGTTTGTTGGCAGAAATCATGCACTTCCTGGTGTTAGTCTAGTGTAACATGAAGGAAGCTGTACCCTAAACTCTTCCCCCGGTTTTACAATTGATAATTTTTGTATACAGTAGTGTAGATGAAGGTGATGATGCTCTTAGGGACGTTTTGCATTTGGAGATTCCCTGTGCTCTGCTTAGACCACACTTAGCTGTCGCTCCATGCCTACTGAGGCCCTTGGGGCTTTGTCTTTGCTGGGCGCTGCTCTTTTTACAGCATGTCACAGCTCTTCAGACCAGAGCAGGTTTTCATGGCATTGGCTGTCTCATTTGGCGTGTTTGCCTCTCATGACATGTTTGTATTTCCTCTACTGTTCAGCAGAAGGCAGGGTATTTAGCTGAACACCTACTGATATAATGAGATATTATGGTAATTTTGTGACTTAGTGTAAGTTCATGGAATTGTTGTTTAAAAGTTTAAGTAATTAGTTAAAAGCTTTTTGATTAATTGTAGCTAGCAGCTTGTATGTACGAATATTGCAGTGCTGAGTGGCTGAATTCCAGGTGAAGTGATTGATTATGTTCTGGGGGTGCACATATGTTCCTGGGCACATATAAATTATTGTTTAGTCACGCAGTTTCAGTAACAGGATTATTTTTGGTGATGTCTTTCCCATTTTAATGTTTCTGCTCTTCAGTCTGATTCTAGACTGCCCTGGCTCCCTTCGTAGTTGTTTCCTTGTTCTTTCATGTAAGTGTCATACCTCGGGGACAATGACAGCAACAGGAAGAATGAAAATAAAATGTATTTTGATGTCTTGGTGAAAACAGCAATTAAAGTCTCCTTTTTTAAGCAAGTAAAAGGTCTGCTCTGACTTTGTTGCGACAAAGCAATTTGGCTTTTAGGTTAATGTTTTCACAAGTGCTCAACAGCCACACAGGGTACAGTTATTTAGATGTCTGTCTCCTGTTTGCTTCAGTTGGAGATAGCATCTTTCACCCTGTGCTCTGGACTCTGCACTCTAAGCTGCTCACGTAGTCTGAGCACTCTAGGAGCCCACATCCCCAGAAACCATGTTCAGTGAAACTTGTGTTCTTTTGTTACTAACTCTTTCTGGTTTTAATCTTTTTTTCTAAGGCAACAAATGCCTGACTGCATGCCCTAGTTCCCTGGGTGCTCTGCAGGCTGCAGCTGCTCTGGTTGCTCTGCTAGAGCAGGAAGCCTGCCTAGCTGCTCTGGCTGATACCAGCAGCAGCTGACCTGTGTGAACCCCCTTCTGTACCGTGGCCCTCTGGGACTTTGTGGCCAGTGCTAGGATGTGGCCAGAGCCAAGGAGTCTGGCCAAGGCTCTTCTGCTTCCTGCTGGGCATCGTGTTGGCCCAGTGGGGATTTTTGGCATGTGTATCAGAACAAATCATGAGGAAAACTCTTTAATATGAAGCCAGTACAGGACGGGGGAAGGCAAAGGTGGTAGTGGTTCAGTTTTGCCCCCAATCTCTGAGGTAGGCAGTAGCTCTTTCACTGTAACCCACGTTTAAGACCTTTACAGTGCATTGTTCTGAAAAACTAAACGTGTTAGACTGATAGCAATAGCTGTGGAGGGCTTGATTTCTCTCAATAGCGCAAGTAAAAAGTGAAAGAGCAGGCATGTCTTCCACCAGCCTCTATGCCGATGAAGCTCGCACAGGGTTTGCGAAGAAGTCACTTTTGGATGTAAAGTTATTCTCATGTCCTTTCAGGATTTGGCCCTTGTGCTCAGACTGCTGTGTTGGTAGTGGGGAGGGTGCCTGTCTTCAGTCTGATCTGAGACCAGCGACTCATTTCACACAGGGCACAGACCACCCATCAGATAGCAACAGCTTTCAGTCGCCAGCCCTCTCCCTCTGTTGTTCGTACATTACTGTCATTTCTGCCTCTCTCTTTGTGTGCAGCGTATCAGCTTCTGGATGTTCAGAGCTGCTTCTGTATGCAGATCTGGAGTTGGTTAGCTATCAGAAATCAATATTTCAAATTATGTTTTCCCTAGAAGATTATCATCATTGTAAAATCAAAATATTTTGCAATTCTTGAAAGCTCAAAGAATATTCTGTGTATGAGCTGACAGGAAACCATAATCAAATTGTCAAGCAATTGCTCCTACTGTGGCAAAGTGAGAATGTTAGATTACATGTGTCAGCATGTGCAGATAAAGACTGCATAGTGAACAGCACACTGAAGGCTTGCGAGGAGATGGGGAGTTTATCGCTGTACACGGTTGCCTATTGTAGACAGTTCTGCTACCTCAGCAGTCCTCAGTTTGCATTAAAAACATCTAGATCAATAAAATGTCTCAGTTTTGTCGTTTGGAAAAGACATTTTAAATTTTCTACTGACTTTATTTGGTCAATTAAACTGAAGACTAATTGTTATTCCAAAGGGTTAAGTAATGAAAGATGCTGAATACTAACATGCATACACTAGCTGTTTACTGACTCTAATGTTGTTATCACTGCTCTAATCTCTTCAAACAGGCACCCAAATGCGTGCTGCAGTGATTATTTGAGTAAGAAAAATGGCTCATTTATTCAACATATGCATTGGCTGCTAGTCTGGGGTTTCAGGTGTTTAAAAATTTATGTTCAAATTATTTTTCTTCAATTTTCCTGTCCTTCTACCTATTCTTCTGTAAACTACTCGGTCTTCCTGTTTTCTGTGGCTGCTCTACCTGGTGGATGTTCACTGGGAACATCTCACAAGTGTTTGGTTCTGAGTGCGGGGCTGGAACCTGCTGAGAATGTGAACTCTCATTAAAGTCCTGCAGAATTAATGACTCATCACCTTGCAAGATTAGGCTGGCGGGGCATTTTCTCAAGCACTCCAATCATTCCCACTGTAGTGCTCTGCCCTTCAGGGGTAGGATCAGCAAGGAGATTTTTGGGAATGAAATTCAAAAGGTTTTTAGCTCTGTTAGCCAGATTGTCATTCAGGCTTATTATTTAACTGCAGCACAGAACAGGCACTTAATGTCAGCTAAATAAATTCAATCATTTTAAAAAAACCTAGCATTTAGACACTTGACCGGTACAGCTTTCTCTGTCTGCCTGCAAAAGCTTGCAATTCTCTAACAAACTTTGAAAGAAAAAGATTAATAATAGTGATTGAAAGATAAGAGGAAAATAGTATAAAATCAGCTGTAGTCCACTAATAATGGACTAAACTGGGTACCTTATATAGATAAGGTGACAACAAAGGGCATGCTCTATACAGCATCATTTTGGTCAGCAGGACAATATTTGATAGGGTATTCTTTAAAAACACACTGGGGGAAAGGCAATGGAAAAGCAGAAATGCATGAGAAGTGGAAAAACCATACATATTTAAATCTTCCTAGAGTAAGGGCCTGGAGCATCCTTCCAGCAAGACTTGTAAGGGGGAAATCCAACCATATATCTGGTAAAAAGCTGTTTCCCCCCTGAAAGGGGAGATGACTGCATTCCAGTTTAAACACACACCACCCAGCTGGTGAGATAGTCCTGCCACGTGGGGCCCACGGAGGGCAAGGACTAGGCTTGGTGACCTAGCTCCAGTCCTTTGGCCTTATATGCAATATTTTCCTGTAGTCAGCAGCAAGGTGCATCTTAGCGTGAGTGTTTTATTGAAGAATGTGGCATGATTTGAACATGCAGAAAAATGATCCTGTATGCAGTCTTTCAGAGGAAGATTAAGATGTTGAGCACAAAGTGAGAGTTAAGAATATCTTGTGGGCTGAAAGCTTCATGTTTGAAGTCCAGTGCTAGTGGTCTGAAACTTTTGTTTACTAGCAGCCTGCAGGTCTCTTCTGCAGTCAATTAGTATTCACTGTCAATCACTGTCCCTTCATCCCGAAGGATTATCAGCTCTATTCCACCAAGCAAATGCATCCCTTAGTGAAAATTAGTTGATCATTTTAGCTGACTACTACAGCAACTGACGGCTTTCATGTGTTACCTGTGCTGAAGCAATGAATTCCCATTGGCTATTTTCTCTGGGCTGCCACAACAGGAGCTGCAAACAAGCAAGAATTAAGTAATAATTACTGCTGCCTTAACTCTTCAGTGGAAACTGCTTACTTGGGGTTTATTCTTGCACAGCTCTCCAAACTGCTTGTCTAAAAAGACATTTAAAATGTTTGCTATATTACTGGGAAGGATACCCTGCCAAGGGCTATTATGATGATTAAATAAATGACAGTGGCTGTATTTTGCCAGCGGGATGTTGGACTATAACCTTTTCCTTCAGCAGTTTTCGCAGTCACTGTCTGAATGGATGATGGGGATGGTGTTGGGGTGAAAGGCTTAAGATTCGGCATATTCCCTTCACTAGCTCCTCTTTCTTCTTGGGGGCTCGAGTACACCTTTTCCCCAAATAAGTCTTACACAGGACCCTCCTTTGTTTTCCTGCCTCCTTTAATTTCTTTGGCAATGAGCAGAATTTTAGCATTAGAGGAATGTCTTTGTTGTATCATTCAAGGAGGAGTCTTTGTTGTACATCTTAATAATTTATTATGCTCTTGATAAGAATTCTAAAAGATCAGTAGATGAGAATAAACAGGCTCAGAGAGACAGTTCTTTGATGTCAATGTTAATTTTGCAGCAACTGAATTGGTCTTCTGTCACTACAACTTAAGATGCATAATTGCAAGATCATCATTTTGGGGAAGTTGCTACTGTGAGATTTTTTTAACAAATGACTGTGTATTAATCAAACCCTTTAAAACAAAAAAGTACACCTTTCCTTATTAACAGAGAAAGGAAAAACTCGTAGTGTGTGAGAACCTCAAAACGCTTGTAGGTGAGAAGAGTGAGGTGCAACATCCTCTAAAATTAGACGACAGTGTTTTGGAACACAACCAAGCCATTAGATATAGGCAGACTAGTTCAGATAAAATTAGAATTAAACCAAACCCATATTTAATATTCAAAAATGAAGGTTTCAAAAACTGATAATTGTTTTCACATACCTCCATCTCCTGGGGTTAGTGGGGTTTAGAAAGTATGGAAATTCGTCAAAAAAGGTTATTCTGGAGATGGGAATGATTTGGTAATCCAAGCTTAAGGCAAGACATTTGGGAACTTCTATTATGACATTAATTCCTGCTGCAGTCTCAAATGCCTTACAACCTTTTTTTCTGTTCCTGCTTTATGCTTTTGGGGGGGAAAAAAAAAACTCAAAACAAAACAAGAACAAGACTATCTATAAAGAGCTTTCTGGATGTGATGTGCTTTCTTCATGATCTTGCCTGCTATGATGTTTATAGATGGCTGTGGCAGGGAACAGTGTGGCAGAGCAGCATCCCAGCAGCAACTGCTGGAGAAAGAAGCCTCTGTCTCGTGAACAAAATAGCCACCTTTAGGAAAGGTGGAGTTTTGGCACATTACCATCAGAGGCAAAAAGAAGGCGGTGGTTCTTTTTATTTTATCCCCCCCCCCCCCACACCCCCTGGGGTGCACTGAATGCCAGAAGTGATAGGACTGAGCAATCTGTGGAAATGGAGAGCGCAGAACCTGACTATCTGACTTGTACTGAGTTTGTGGTCAAGTGCAATAAGAAGGAGGGTGAAAAACAGCTGCTAGATATTGACTGAAGTCTACCTGAACTTCTCTTAATTACTACAGACTTCCAGCTACTGATTGAGAAATCCATTTGTTGAGAGATTGGACAACCTTAGCTGGAGGGATAAACTACAGGATTACAGAATGTTTCAAGGAATTTGAGAAAAGAAACCAACAACAGAGATAAAAGCAGAGGTTAAGTTCTGGTCTAAGATGCAGCAGTAGAAGGCAGGTGAACACAGCTAAAGTGAATGGCATTACAGCAGTGTAACTAAGAAGAAAAGTTAACCTTCTGGTGTGGTGACTTATGCCATTCTATTTGTACAGTTATGTTTACTCTTAAAACAGTACATGTTTAAGTATTTTTACTTATTTGTCTGAGCCAGCCCTGCATCTGTCTGTAGGGAGATACTTGGGTATAGCCAAGTGTGAGTTTTATGACTAGATCCCCTACTTTAAGCAGCATACTGCCCAAATGAAAGAGAAGCCTGGTCTGGGAAGCTAATTTCTCTGTCCCTTTGTAACCTAATGCCCCAGGAACACTGCCTGCTAATGTTTTTGATATGCAGACAGCAGAAAAGGTAGAGCTATTATGGTGGAAATGGAACCAGGCATGGCTAATTAAAAATGGAGAGGAAGAGGAGCCTGGAAGACATAATGGTCCTAGAAAATGTTTCAGTCATAGAACAAAGGGCATCTTCTGAAAGATTTTCTTAAAAGCTTTGTCAACATAAGTTCCTTTTATTCTGTAGAGATCTCTTTCTATTTTGGGTGTCTGTCATAAAACTGCTGGTCACTGTGTAATTCTAGCTGGCTCATCTTGTCCCTCTAGATGTTTTATCATCTTCAAAGTGATTTTATTTATGTTTCAGTAACATAGATATCCATAGTATATCTTTTGTTGCATTCCCGAAGAACTCTTCCCCAGTGCTGAACCAGAGCTGAAGGTATCCATTATGAACCAAATACAGGGTAGCTTCATAAATAGCTTTATTGAAGAGGCACTTTGCATGATTTCAAGTATCCACTTTACTAACATGTGACTATTCTCAAGAGTGATAAGGGCTATATTTGATTCTCGATACCATAATGAAGAATTCAAAAGCCGGGGTCTCATCTCAGTTGCATTAGGATAAATGTAGAGTAGCACCACTGAAGTCAGTCAAACCGTTATGGCTTTGTATGGGGGAACAGAAATTAAAATATGATTCACTGCATTGGAAATATGGCTGGCTCTCTCAGGCCTGGTACAGAGATTATATTTGTTAAGCACTTAGTTATTTCTTCCATTTGGTGCTAAGGTATCTAACAACCTTAGAGAAATGAAAAAAGTGGGATTTAGTAATTTTTTAAAAAGATATTCACAATTTTTGTCACTTTACAGTTGTTTGTTGTCTCTTTTCTGTAACACTGTTGCCTGAAGCTTCCTATCTAATTTGGAAAAAATAGAAATGATGAAAGTGGTAATATCTTTTAGCATTTTTATAGCAACAGTTATGGTAACTCTAGACACATGTGTCATGCCAGTTAACGTTTTAGGGTAATTTGAAAACATTATAACAAGATTAAAAAAGTGCTTTTATGCTGATTGTACTTATCAGCAACAGGAGCCTCTGTTTTCATTACAGGTTGTATAACAGGCCTGTTTTACTGGCTCCACTACTTCACAAATGAAACATGACAGTCTCTTTGAAAGAAGCTTGAGAAACATAGAACAGAAGATATGGACCAGTATAATTCTTTATTTTTAGCATACTTTCTCCTGACTGGAGCCCTGGCACCTGGGGTCAGCATCTGGCCCTTTTGGAGGCTCTTTATGGAGTGAGCAGACCCTGCTCACAGAGGGGAAGGACCTTGGCTGGCCAAGACACGTGGTGTGGGGTTGTTTGTCACCCGTCTAGCACTGTTGACCATACTATGCAAGTACCTTGTGTGGGTCGCTTATGTTTTCCTTACATCCTTCCTCTGCCCAGTAATGAGGTAGGTTTGCTCCCTCAGCTCTTCCAGGAGGAACGAGGTTGCTCCTCACCCTAGCCTAGATGACACTAGCCAAGACATCCAGCTGATGGCTTTGGGGATGTCTTAAGGACATCCCTGGGAAGCAAACTGCCCCTGAGTTGAACTTTTCCTAACTAAGGAAGGAATAACTGCTCTCTGCAGGAGCAACTCCTGCACCAATACTTGCACCTGAGCTAATGCGGCAAGGATTAATCTATCCAACAAGCTCAGGCTCCCAAGCCTGTGATGTCTCTTGGTGGACAAAGGGGTCTTGTTTAGCAGAATGAATGCAGAAACCCTGGGCTGAGGCTGGTGTAGGGCGTGTGCAGCCCGCGCCGGAGCAGCCAGTGCAGCAGCTCAGGGAGTGTGTGTCTGCAGGAGGCTTCTCATGCCTACGCAGAGTGTGGCAGGGACGGGAGGAACAAGCAGCCTGTCTCAAAGTTAAAGCTTTAAAAAGTCCTTAACAGCAGAGTGGGAGTGAATACTGTTTAATCTTTGAGTTTTACCACTCTCTGGAGACATGAGTGGAGGAGTGAGGAAAGTACATCATGGCATATCCTGTAACACAGCAGAGAAACGTACTTTTGTCTTCAGCATTGCTGAGGAGTACCAACTATTGACTAGAGCTCCATTGTAGCTAGAGGCAGGACAAACACAGTAAAAAGCCTGTAAACGTGTGATAGGGACTGTGCGCGCCAGGGAGTACAGACCCTCCTTTCATATGTTGACATGCTTGCTTTTTTGAAAGTCAATGTTCCCATAAAGACAGGAAATGGAGATTTCCATTTCAAATTTTATGCAAGGAACTGACTTACCCTGTCCTCTCCAAACATGCACCCCGTGTGTGCCCAAGGCTCAGGGTTAACCCAATGGGCTTCTGTGAGGTTTCTGTAGATTTACAGTAAATAGTTATGAGCAAAGTATTCCCTGAGAATCATGAAACTTTATAATTTGTTGCATATCCGCAGAATTATGTACAGTTACTCAGGAAGGTGAAGGCTCTTGGTGCGTGAAACATTAATATACAATTTGCTCTCATAACACAGCAATAGCAATCCACTGCTGCCTTTCCCATACTTCCTAGTACAAAGAGGAGGTGAATATCAGGTGAGTACGGGGTCCATTTCAAATGAGTGACATTTGAAGTGTCTATACCATATAGGATAACATAAGGTACAACTCCCTGATGCAGTTTCAAATGCACTGGGCCATCCACACTGGGCAGGGTATCATCATGTAGAAATCTATCTTCATGTCTCAAAACCAAAGTAGAGGCCCCCCCCCCCCCCACCTTAGTATTGTACATGTAGGTGGCTTCTGGTTTTGGAGGTAGCTTAATTGGTGTTTGAGTTATTCCCTGTTGTGTGGGGTTGATCTGGCTTTGACATTCCTGTGGATTACTTTCTGTTGGGCACTTTGTGAATATCCAGCAAAGTTGTCTGAGTTGGCATGGGTGTCCCTACAAGTTCAGAGTGCAGACTGCATTAATACTTACAGTATATGCTTCCAAGCCAAGTTTGGTAACCATTAACAGCTTCTCTTTTACTGCTCACTTGCTATATATGAGGGCTTTGATATCATTTCCTAGTACCTGTTAGGAAGTACCCTGACGAAATACTGGCTCTTGGAAGATCCTTATATGCAGCATCTGGAACTATCTGCATGGAGGTTAGGGTAGTAATACAGTAATGTGATATCAAAGAGCTTATTTTTGTCAGCCATCAGGTGGTACTGTAGCAGTCCATAACCTCTTCTAGAAGGGTGGGAGAGCTGAGAATTGTACTAATAAATTGCGAAGGTAGAACTATTACTTGTATTTCTTTATAGTTAGGATGCTTGGTCAGTACACACTTCAGACACAGCAATAAGCTTTCAGCTTCTGTATAAACTGTGCACAGCAGGTCATGCTGTAGGTCGGTCTGGATTTAGATGACAAAGGAAAGATTCTTGTCAGTAATCCAAAGAATACCCTATGGACCAAATTTTTTAAAAGGAAAAAAATCAGTAACCACAATATGAGTCGGAATTCTTTTTGAAAAAGCTGATTTCCAATTTAGGCACCCAGACACGGTGGCCGTATCCTGCGAAGAGCCCAGTGGGGTGTGTGCAGAACGCTGACCTCGGCAGCGTGTCTGCAGCAGCAGAGCAGCATGTGCTTCGGGGGTGGGGGGGCTGGCCCTCACTCAAATGTCTAAATTAAACCTTGGTGTATTGAAAATCTGCTTACAACCGAGGGTGCTGAGCTCTTGGAAACAACCCCTCGGGGCTCTTATGGAGGCCTGGCCCTGCATCTGTTAAATCTGGAAGTCCTGGGAGCAGTCTCTTGCTGTGCAAACTTGCATTCCTTATTAAGTTCGTTTGGAATTGGTTATCACACTTTATAACTATGCCTTGTATATTATAAGCATAAATACTTTTGGGGGAGTAAGAATTTTATTATTAACCTGTTAACACATTATAACAAATCTCTTTGGTACATTTTTCATCATTCTTTATTTCATGTCTAAAGTATGTATCTTTCTCACAGAGAATTTTGTTGATTAAGTGTTAGGAGAGCAGTTCTTACTGAAGGTAATGGTGGTTCTACATCTTTCCACTTGGTCTAATTTCAGAGAAGTAAGTTTAAGAAACCACTGCTTATAAATAGCTTGCACTTGAGAGCATTTTTTTTAAACTCTCCTAGTCCTTGACTTTACTTCCTGACGAAGTTCATAAAATCTAGTTAAATCTCCCTTTTAGTGTCAACAATTCAGGAGGTCACTGCAGAATTCAAGGATTCTCTCAGCTGTGGCCTGCCTTTACCTAATTTATTGTGTTCAGTTTAGTTTGTTACTGTATTTGTAAAATGACAAAAAGGGGGAGGAGGACAGCACAAGGAGATTGTAAGAGCAAAAGCCTGTGCCTAGGAGAATACAGGCAAGCTCAGAGCAGCTGATGTCATGTACAAAACTCACCGGTACAATCAGGAACAAGGAGGAGCCTTACAGTCAATTACTTCTGCAGCATTTGCCAGAGTGAAAGCCCACTTCTGCAGACAGTGAGTTTGTGCCATAAATACAGACCATAAAACACTCGGCAATATTCTTGCTGAAAGACTTGCCATCCATATATGGAACTGTGATTATTATTAATGATATGCTTTAACCATTGTTATAAATAATTTGTGGTTTTGCTGTAGCAGTGCTTTGACTCACTGGAAATGATAACACACTCCAGATATGTACTTTCAAGTCCTTTAGGCATAATCTTCCAAAACTTTTAATTTTACTTTGTGGGTTCTTATAGTCATGTAGATAGACAATTTAGATGTCAACCATAGCATAAAGCTTATGCTGTGCGTAACTCCTCTCTTTGCATTGCGTTGTGGAATAGTTGGCTTGATGACAGCCAGTTTGGTAGTAAAGCTGAACTTTCTGCATTGCTGTCCTCTGGTCTGCAGCAAGTTAAATACTGCATCAGGTTCTCTTCCAGCACAGCGTTATTGACTTCACTAGACTTATTGTCAAGGAAAATATCCTCTTCACACAGACGTACGTTAAAATGATCCCACTTTATCTGTGGGCATTCATTAACCTAAGGAAATAACCTAAAAGGCGAAACTTTCAACATCTGGGGAAATGGAAAGAGTATTGAAAGGATGACATTTATCTGATAATTATTCAATGCATCTTAATGCCTGGGGTCAAAGATTATGTCACGTAGCTTAACCAATGATAACCTGTCATCCATTAGAGTCAAGAGTATATATAACCTTTTCTTTTTCAAAGACCAGCTTCACTTGTCACCTGCGTCTACAGCATATAATGCAAATCACTCGTCTCCGTTAACAATGCAGAACTCTTATGTCTCATTGAAAGCCTAGGTTATCTGCGTTGTGAGCAGACTTTCCTGCTCTGCGAATGGTCTTTATGGACAGGAAAATAGAAGTAACATTGCTCCCTATTTCTGTAGTCACTTATTTTGAAATAAAGGATGATAGTGGAAGAGCTCTAAGTTCATATATCTCTTTTTAAATAAGAAAATGTGATTTTAAAAGTATTTTACTTAGCAGCTTTAGGTGTAATACTAATGCTTGGAGAGCTTTTTCTCTGAGAAGTTACAAAACTTGGTAAATGTCTGTAATGACCTTTATGAACATTGAGTGTTATTAATTTCATGTTACACACAGGAATATGAGACATGGAGTGGTTAAAGATGACTTTTTAAAGTACCTTCTGATGTTTGGTTACTTCAGTTGTGCAGTTAGTGATAGGAAAAAAATGACTTCTTTCCCAGAAATTCCCATGGAAACGTCTTCTCTGCATGTTCTGCCTTTCTAGGTCTTGGATGAATCTTTAAGTAGATCCTCCTTTGAAGGATTTCAGAGTCTATTACTACTTGGAAGTATTTCTAAGTATCCTGTTCTTGCAGTTTTCTTAGAGTCAGGGTAGGGAGAGACTTAATCTATTTTTGTTTCTTCACATTTTACTACCTAAAAAATAAATTTGGATTTGGTGTTACAAAGATATGAGATTCACATACTACTATGGGCACAGGGTTTAATGTTGGCATGACCCAGGGACATCTGTAGCAGGCAGCAAAATTGGAGCGCAAAGTCAGGCTCTCAGGGACTGAGCACAAGATACGCAATAAGTCCCTGTGGGGTTATTTCACAAAGAGAAAATGAGAAGTGAAAGAAACCAAGATGCCAACCAAAACAAATAAAAGGGGGTCTGATGGGCAAGAAACAAAACCATGATTCCAATCATGGTCAGATTTTGAGCTGTGAACATCGAATCCCAAAGACTGCCTTGCTGGTTACACTGCTTGATTTCAAACGTGCAACATATGCTTTCTCTGTCACTGCCATACATATAACTTTGATGTCCCCCCTCAAAGCATTACCTGAATTCTTTATCATTCTCTGTCCAATAATTTTGAGCATCCTTTTCAAGATCGTCACCATGAAATCTGGGTTTCATCTTGCATTCCGTAGCATTCCCAGACTTTCATTTCTAAGTGGTTACCACTAAGTTGCAAACATCTGCTATGACATTTTACAGCATGTTTTGTATCACTTATAGTGTTATTTTAATTGGTTAAAAATAAAATGGCTGTTGCTGCTAGTGTACAAAAATCTCCCAACAAATTTAAGTTTCAGCTTAACCATTTCAGAGAAGCTGGCAAACTCTTGGGGAAATGTGTCTGGATTTGCTTTCAGTGGTCTTCTCACATGCAATTTTTTAATGTGACAGTCTGTTATTCCCTCCCTAGGGAGCAGGCTTGACAGATAAGGAGTTGTATGAACACCTGCAGCAGCACTGTGTGCTTCTCTTATATTCAAAATTAGCAGCTGCACAAAGGGCCTTTGCACAGGGGACAAGCATTCCAGCGAGTAGGGCAGGAAATGCAGATATCACTAGATAACAGTGAGGTGCATCTATGCAAGTGATGTACTGTGCAACACAGGTTCTTGACAGATATGAATTTTGCTGTGTCCAGCTGTGCAGCATCCACATGAAGACCAGTGGGGCTTGTGAAAAGGGGTCTTATACTGCTTCCTCAAGTCCTTCAGTGTCATGAAGGATCTTAAACTTCTGTCTCTCACTTACGTGCTTCCCAAGTGGAGACATGGGTAACAGCTTATTTGTAGGAAATATTTATAAATTTTCCTATAGCTTTTTCATGGACCTGGCCTGACAAGTTCACCTGTAGTCTGTTAAGTAAAGGAAGCATTTTTTCTAATAGTGAAAGCATAGAATTAAGAGCTTTCTACTGTTAATTTAAAATAGGCAAAATGGACCCTATGGGTGCAGTCATAGTGGTAAACAATATTTAACAAGGCATGTTCCGTTAAAGTGAGTGAGACACTATCTGGAAAAAGAAAAGAACAGCAAGAGTGTTACGGAAAATGGAATAAATCAAACAAATGTGAACCAGATCTTAGCTACAATCTAGCCTTGGGCAGTCTGGCATGGGTTTGCACCCCACGGGAGCAGCAGAGCTGACAGCAGGACGAGTTTACAAACCTGCTCAAGGCTGTGTGCAGTGCTTGGCCAAACTGGTTTCCTCTGCCTGGGGACAGGTGCTTCCTCGTGTCTCTCTTGGTCAAACGGGAGCCTTCCGCTCAAAGGCAGCGCTGTCCTTGGCTGGTGGCGATGGCAGCCCTCCTCTGAGACGGGGAGGTCGCAGCGTAATCGTGGCCGTGGGCTGAGCAGGAGGCATCTGCGACTGACTGGGCGGTGACTCCAGACCTGTGTCCCAAATACCTTACGCTTTCTCACTAGCATAGTGCAAGTCTCGCTCTTTTTACCAGCTGCCTCAAACAACAAGAAGAATCTGGGGTTCAAGCCAGAGATATGATAACAAAACTTTTTGTGGGATAATTTGTTTTCTACCAGTATCCCTGAGATTGTATAAAGTTATGGATTTGAGCAATGAGCAGTGGGCTGGGAGCAACAGTTAAGTAGGATAAGAGGGTAATAAAACCAGCGCTATAATAAAGGAGAAATAGCAATTGTCTGGGAGCCCAAGTTGTCGCCTCGCTCTCAGCAAGTCGGAAGCAGCTCACCGCCAGCGTGGGGCGGTGAGGAGGCATGGCGAGTAAGCGTAGTGCAGCCCTGCACGGCCTTGGGCTTAGGTGTTACTGTAGAACATGCTGCTTAATCCAACTAGTCTGCAGTGATGTGTGCTATACAATTTGATGAAAGCATTGTAAAATGGAAACTCACTCTGTAAAGAGTACTGAAGAACAAATGCAAAGGAACTTTCTGGTACAAGGAGGTATATGTTTAGCTTTAAGTGTGTGCTTGACTCACTGAGTGTCTTGGGACTCACATACCTGCTCAAATGCTTTTCTGAACTGGGCATTAAACCTCTCCAGCTACCTGGAGATAAAAGTTCAGAGGAAAAAAAAAAAAAAAAAGGTGGAGGGGGAAAGGGGAGGTATTTTATGAGGTGGAAATATTTACAATAGTAACAGCAGCAATAACTAGGAAAACGTCCTGCACTAGAAGTTTATTAATGAAAGGCCACTGACTCCTCCCATCCAGTCATAAAGCCAGTCATAATTTCATAAACTCTGGTAGTCATTCACCTCTTTCAGATGGAAAGTAAGCCTGCATATCTCAAATGCAACATGGAAATTTTGGATACCTCCTTTGCTTTTATAACTACATAGGTGTCTGTCCAGTTTGGGAAATAACAGGCCAGAGCCCTAGCTAGTCAGTCAGCCAAAATATTACATTCCACCAGCCTAAATTTCCCTTCATAATTGCATTTTTTACAAGGTCTGATATTTTTGTTTTGTGATTGTTAATAATAAATAATTCTAATCCTCAAAAAAATGCTATTCTTATTTATTGGAGCTCAGTTTAAAGGATTTCATATGTAAACAGAGTTTGACTCTGACTTTGAAAATCTGTTAATTCTTACTGACGATAGTAATTCTTACTGAGGATAGTAAAAGAAAGTAGGTTCTCAGTTAAAAACTCTTTGCTAGATGCTACAAAAAAGTCTTAAACTTTTTAAGAATAAGCTTCATATCGGAATATTTGCCTTCCATAAATATTTTTTCTCTATGCGACATTCAATAGCAAGAGAAGTCGGGCTGAAATCAGCACAAAAAATTAGATTGTTGTCAACCAAAGGAGAGTGCCTGCCAGAAATACTTAAAGCAGATATTGATTGAGATACCACCTTACAGTCTTGGCAGCTAGATGACTTTTATACTGATCAGGGAAAGCCAAAAGGCTAAATCCTCCAAAGAGGAGGGTGTTCAAAAACCTGCTCAGGCTCATGACCCATGAGGAGTCTCCTCAGAGTACTTCTGAGTGAAGGTTTATTACTGATTTGACAGACTTTTTTTGCTTTCCTTGTCTTTAGTCTCCTCTCTGTTGTCCTTCAGTTCAGTCATTGGGGGCTTTTCAGGAAATCTCAAAGAGGAAGGATCTGGTCTCTTGCTTTATAATTTATATTATTCCTAGACAAAATACCTCATTACAGTGCTAAGAAGGTTGAGAACAGGGATGGAAGTAATTTAAGAGTGAAGAGCATTAAAAGAATATTATATGTATGGTATATACAAATGTGTGATATAGATGTATCTGTGTGTGTATAAAATAACATTCTTATAAAGCTTAAAAAGCTGCCAAACCCACTCTCAGGACTGAATTTCAATGAAACCAGGAATTCCGTCTGAGTGACGGAGGTGCGCAGCTGAGGTCACACCAGTCAACTTCTGCTCTGTCCTTGTTAGCAGGACTAGAGGCTCAAAATGACTTTTGCATAGTTTAGGGGACTGACCTGAGAGGAGGAGCACCTATGATGTGGTGTGCAAGAATACTGCCCTCTTTAAGGAGTTTATACCAACAGTTTGCCTTAAGCATAAGGCTAGATCTTCAGCTAAGGTAAACCGGCCTGGCTCCTTTTGGAGGCAACGGGCTATGCCAATTCATACTAGCTGAGAATCCAAGCCTATTTTTATGAAGAAAAAACAGATTAATACAACTGCTGCTATTACATGGCAATGGAGTCTTAGTTGTGTTTTAAAGTCAGCAAAAACTGTTAGGCCGTCCACTAACAACCTGCTTTCTAGCGTGCCTTTTTCTTTCGCAGAACTTGCCGTGTGCCGAGGCTCTCGCTGCGGTCAGCCAGAGCCCTAAACCTTGCTAAGCTTCTTCAAGAAGTGTCATTTGATGTTTACAAACACTTTTCTTTTTGGAAGAAAGAAAAATGTGGCAAATCAAGTGTTGAAAGACTTTATTTTTTATTTTTTAACACCTCATGACTGACTTTCTGAAGGACCGAATTGCAAACCAGTAAAGAGAGGATACGCATAGAAATGGAGAGGAGCTTTGGAAACTTTCAGAAGAGGAGGCGAAGGAGTGCAATGGAGTCTATAACAGATAACAAATAAATCTGATCATATCCAGAAGAAGGGTATCAATTCAAGCGCTTCAGAGCGTGGAGTTTATATTTACCTCTCAGTGTTAGGTTCAGGAGAAAAGATGTAATATTTCGTTCAGCATTCACTGCATTCAGCCATTTGCTGCATTACCAGCTTCCTTCTGTTTGCTAAAACTTGCAGAAGTGAGTCTGTGTGCTGTACAGGAAGCTCTTCAGAATGATTTCCTGAATGTAATATAGCGAGTCAATTATATATATTCATTTCTTTTTTGATGATTTGCTACTGGCTGCTTATTGATCTCTGATGAAAAAGTATTATGAAAAGAAATTTATGTGCCCATAAACTTGATGGCAACGGCGATAAACAGGATTTGCATGCAGGTATAGCTACCACTTATGTTCCCAGCAGAAAGACGATATTGCTTCACTCCAGATGATTGCAAGGGAGAAATGAAGTGTGCCACCCCAGAGATGCATGTGTTTCGGGGTGTGCGGGTGCCTGCACATGCATGCAGGTAATACAGTTGCTATTTGGTGTGTTGTAGATATTTAGCTCTTTCGCTCCCAGGCAGCAGATGTAACGGGCACCGTGGGTAAGTGAGGCTTTGCAGGTTGGATTCGTGCCCCGAAGCGGTTCCTTGCGGAGCGCAGCCCCTGTTGCCCTCCGCCGCTGCCTCCCCGTGTCCAGCTGGCTGCGCAGTGCCTTCTGCCTCGGTTGTCCGGGGGCAGGTGCTGCCTTCGCTCCCACGTAGCTTATTCTGGGGTTGCAGGTACCAGAGCCCGCTTCTGATAGAGGCTGTTACTGAGTGCGTTTGGGTCGGTGCTGCTGACGGACAGGGATCAGCCATCTGACGTGGACGTAGGAGCTCGCGATCCTCTGAGGCTTCCCTGCGAGCGAGGCGGCTCTACAGGAGCCTGGGCGAGAGGGCCGTCGGGCGCAGCCCCTGCAACGGACCGCCTCGCTGCGGGCTGCCGTTTCCTGGGTTCAAGTAGGTCGGAAAAACGGGTGACTTGTAATAACCTTGTGATCCGTCCTCAAGGTGTTAATCATCCTCACAGTACATTAAACAGTCAGTTTTATCAGTGCATCAATCTTTCACAAAATGATGGGAAAAACATCATCATAGTAAGGCAGACCAGCATAGTAATTAATATGCAGTATTAAATCTCTCATAAGCAAAGAATAAGGGAAAGAAAGCTCAGTCATTACGTTGGATTTAATTTGCTGAGGGAAACAGCCTTCACACCTGAGCCACAGTCACAGCTTGGTTTTCTCTCAATTAAATCCATGCTTGTCTAAAGCAATGAGGGTTTGGAGGACAAGATCAGGGCACATGCTAATGAAATTCCCTGCAGTACAAGGGCATTAGGCAGAAGCTATTACAAGGCAGGAACCGCATGAGCTGTATTTAAAATTCTTTCTAAAGCAATGAATGCAAGATCTTGGTGAACATTAAATGTTGACAATATTATTAATAACCAGAAGTGTTGTGCCAGAATAAAACTCGTAAGAGTATCCCGATACCTTTCTGATATATTTGATTTAAGGAGTGAAAAATCAAGAATGTTTGTATTTAAGCATATTTACTCATAAAACGTGTATTTTCAAGCTATAGGATTTAAAATATATGTATTCTGAGTGACAGTATCATGTAGAAAAACCTATGTCATAAGATTTGGATTTTTATTCCTACCATTTTGAAATCCAATGTCATGATAACAGAGTTGATGCTTACTCTTACCCAGATTCATTTTGAACTCTTCCCTTCATGCACTATGTCTTAGGCCAAATCAAACTATAGCACTACGAACTACCGAAATACTGTTCTTCTAATTAATTTTTTTTGCCAGAGCATTGGCATTTCTGACACTGTCACATGACTCCCAGGCAATGGCTGGGTTGCGACTTCCAGAAAGTCATTGGTAGTTACTATTACAGATTACTTATCTTTTAAGGCCATGCACTGAAGGGATGATGAAAACTGCACTTAACATGACTTTAAAGTCTGCCAATGCTATAGCAGAGTGGTTTTTTTGTTCTCTTAACTATGACAAAATTTTTTAGGGAACTGTTTGAAGGTTCCTCATCTGTATATACTTATGAGCAAGTAACCCTGTTAAAGAAAACATTAATTGCCTGCCAACTGCATATAAACTAGCACATTTCATTCTGAACCTTCCTTTAATGAAAGGACTTTGAGCTGTTTTAAGTCATTCTGAGCTAACCTATTTCTCCTATGCTATGGTGCTTTACTTGACTTCTATTTGTAGACCTAACCTTATGAAAACTTGGTAAAAGAAATGTTGAGTTGCTTAAGAACTTTGTCACGTTTAATGGGAATGTTTTTATGGATGTTTAAAAAAAAATTAATTCTGAACTTTTTTGAGCTAAGGTCATGAACCTTGAAATTTGACAACAAGAGGGGAGAAACACAATATTGCAAGTTTGCAGCTCTAGGAAACCCTTCCTGATTTGGATTGGTTTTATACCAGCTTCACTTAAAATAGTTCATTTCAATAAAAATACAGTACAGTAAAATAACCATAACTGTGATCAGGAAGAGGCCAATCCATTTTCATCATTTATTTCTGTGGGAACAACTGAATTAAAAGTATTAACTTATTATGTCCTCTTTTTAATCTTTAATTAGTTTATTGCTTCCCTCCCTTGCTAACTCTTACTTTCACTTGAGCCTGCCTAGTTTTAAATGTTTTAGATGACCTACTTATCTCTGCAGTATGTTTTGCGAGATATTCAGCTATTTTTATCTTAATTTGATCCAACTTGTGTCATTTATGTCACTGCAATTCTTTTTCTCTACCAGAGTTTATACATATGACAAAAAAACTTCCTATCTGATCCCAGTCATCAGGTTCCTGTACATAAACTTTGAAATTTCAAAATAGTGAACTGGATTCGAAACGGCAAATAAAGCCATTAAGAAAAGATTAAAAATAAAAAAAGGATAATGCCATATTTTGATTGCCACTTATGATTACATCTTTCAAACATGCTGGTGTACTTCTGTTATGAACAATGATTAACTCTGCTATTCAGAGCTCCGACATATTAATCTCTTAAGAAGATTTACTTACTGGTAATTTACAGTTTGGTTTTATTTTGTTTTCCTTAGTGGTGGTGGTTGTTTTTGGTCACTTTCCAGTCTGATTTTTGGCTTTCTGAACTTGTCTGTGTAGTCTGACCAGAGTCATCAAGAAATGAACTATCAACTCTATGCTCAATATTATATTTGTACATACAGTAAAAAGTAGCAATGGCCTTTTCAATACTGTATCCTATCAAAGATGCAGACTTATTACTTTCCCCCCCTTTTTTTTCCATCCCTATGCCTGCCAATACTGCTTTACATGCTTGCTTTGCATTGGATGTTTTGAATTCCTTCCTTTCAAGTGTAAATGGTCCACCACTTTTACCCGTTTTAAATAACCTCATAACCTCACCATTGAAAATTCACAATGGCAGAGGAAAAGAGAAAACCAGGAATTCCTCAGAGTGCATAATATAAACAAGTCTGTATCAGAACGGCTGCACAGCCAACCCCGTCTTTGGGATACCGTGTTTATGCCTCTTTCATGGAGTTGCCTTGAGTTCCCTAGCTGTATTTATAATAATCCTCAGCAAAACCTTGAAAATAAACCTGTATTGAATAAATAACTAATGCTATCAACAGTCTTAGGAATTCTGAGATTAGCGTGTGCAGCAATAGTCCATATATGACCTTGCAGACTTAAACATGCAAAGATAAGCAGTCAAAGATAAAATTGGCAAAAATGAAGAGAATATATTAAAAAGGTATCAAATGAGACAACATTTTTAATGTAAGTGTATTTAATGATTATAATTAAAAAGTAAAATGTGAATTAACCCCTTTTCCACCCAAACTGCAAAATAATAAGCCTCTCTAAGTCAGAAGACGACAAACTAAAAAGGGATGGCTATGTAAGGGATATTACCATTCTATATAAGTCCAAAATGACAAGAGTAATAATGCTAATTAAAAAACAACCTGTCTTATCAAGCACTAAAAATGATTTCTAGAAAGAGATGGATAGTATTGCGTGATACTAAGGCAAGCTAAGAGTATGACTGGACCTTTAACCAGTATTAGTGGTTACAATAAAACAATTAAAAGCTACCCAACAACATGATATAAAACACTAAGTATTTCAATGTTAGAACTTGGCATGAAAACAGCTGGCATGATTTTGTTGTATTCAGTTTTCCCCTTGTGATGCATAAGTGTTGTGATAAAAAACAAATCATTATTCATTAATTCGTCCTGATCAGAATCGCCCTTGAGGAGATGTAAGAGAAGGAAATAGGCACCATATACCTACCCAGATTCAGTGCTCATTAATAGCATCAAATCAAGATAGACACCTAGGGGTCCCAGAACAGGGCTGGGAGTGAAGAGTCGGTAGGGAATAGTACTGCAGGTGCATAAATGAAAGAAAAAGGAGACTTCTGAAGCAACAGGAGCTTCAATGTGTTACTGAACTTCTGAAGGAAAAGGTAGTAATGGTCTATATTACAATGTATTTAAATTAAGATCTTTAAGAACTTGCCTAGATATATTAAGAAAGCAGAGGAGCATTCTGTGGAAATTAATTTACTTTAAGTTTCCCAGGTAATAAAGGAAGGAGTTATCAATTCTATTTTTTTTCTTTAAATTTTAAAGCATCAATGAATGAAGTTTGTTTTCACCAATGAAGTAAATAAAATATCTGGTAAGTTCAAAGCTGTGTTTTCTTAGTATGCAAAATGAACTTCATACTTTTGGGGGAGAGGGACTTCGGAGAGTAGAGGTGGGAAGAAAAAACAAAAAATGAAAGAGTAACAAAACTTCTCCCCTTTATGGAATTGCGAGGACAGCTGTCTTACAACCCTTTTCCTTATATAAAAGATATCTGAGAAGAGGGCATGTCAAAATAATAAAGTCTGTTTCACACTGCAGTTCAAAATGCAAAGCTGAAGCAAAGCAGAGGGAGAATATCCCTCTGCTGCACCTATTGAGCTGTGGAGAATTAAATTCTTTTTGAGCCTTCTGTTATCTCGAAGGAAGGACCTACCTCACAGGAAAACCTGAATAAAATCCCCCAAATTACAAGCTCTTAGTGGTTTATAAAAACAGTTCTTACAGTGGGACTGAAGCATGCTCAACACAAACTTCAGTTTAGTAAATCTCAAAGTAAAGGGTGTACCAAATTAACGTTTGCAACAGGAACTTAAGGCCTAATGCAAAAAGAAATCTTGAAATCACTCAGCTGTGGCTGGTTGTGCTCTCCCATTAATATAACCAAACTAAATGTATTTAAGTATTAAAAGCAGAGTATTAGACTAAAATGTGGTAAAACCCCACCTAAACTGATACTTAAGTTTTTCATATGTGAGTCATGTATTTACAAGAATTCATCTAAGCCCAAGGAACCAAGGTGAAGGGGGTATCAAATGATCTCATTTGTGAAGAAATACTGAACAAAGATTTTTCTAACAAAAACCCTATTCCTGTCAGAAACAGTGTCTATGAAACCAGCTGTGGAAAGTTAGAAAGAGATAACAGTTATTATTACTGGAAACGTCTTTCCAGGGTTCATACCTTAACTATGTCACATGCTGAAATGCAGTGGCTCTAATTTTGCACAAAGGTATGTCACGGATGACATCAGAGGAGAGAGCTCTGACCCTGGGAGCCAGGAGGGACCCCCAGGACGGGGCAGCGGTGTGATGGGGCACCGGCAGGATCCCTGGCATGGAAAAGTTGTCTTGAGAGGGAGAAACGGGGTTTAGACTAAGGAAATTTGTGAAGGCCAGTGCCCAGTAGCACTCTGAAGTTCAGGCAGGCTCTTCAAATGACCCAGTGCTGTCAGAGGCTGAGGGAAGTAGCCAGCTATTTCATAAGCAGGGTGGTTGCACAGGCAGGGCTGAGATGCAAGGACTGAAAAAACAGAGGTCTAGAGGGTTTGTGCTGCATGCTGGAGTGGTGGAAATCTTGAGGGGGGAATGGAGACAGCTGAGCATAAGCTAACCGGGAACACTGATATGTCCCTAGGCTTCTGTTGGACTAATGGGCATGTCCAGGACAGGATGCTGCTTCTGTGCAGTCATGTAGCAAGATCAGAAGTATTGCATGATGAGGATATACAGGTGTGGGGATGATCAAATCCAGCATATGAAATTGCAGTGTACAAACGAACTGATGACATTGGCAGTAAGTGGAACGTGAGTGTATTTTAACATGTGCATAATGTAATTATTATTAAGAAAGGCCCAATCAACACATAACAAGATAAAAACTAACAGGAAAACAAATTGTATATATTACAGATATATAAAGGTGAGCTTTTATATCCTGGATATTGCTGTTCAGCTGCTGGATGGACAGACCCTACTGCTTAAGCTGTGCTTTCCTGTTTGAGGTACTAATTGCCATATTGCTGAATGTGCCATTATCAAGTGGCAAAATTTCAAGGGGGAAAAAAGATATGCATTATGAAGGGAATTAAGCCCTTGAACTTGTGAGGGGCTAAGGATATCGTGGGAGCTAAGTATGATAGAACAAATTCATGAAGTTAAGAGTCTCTTGGGGACTGCTGAAAATATGGAGGTATCTCTTAGGGCTCAGGAAGGTGAAGTTGGCTAAGGAGTGAACAGCCAACCCTGATAAGGGTGATCTAGGTCCTACTGTGAAAAAGACAGCCCAAAAGGAAGACATGTCCAACTTTCATGTTCAGTATGACAGATGGGGTGGGAGGGAGGCAAATTGTGTTTTTTGAAGGACTAGGTAAAGGCTAGTAAGACGTTGCTGTGCCATACACAAAATTCACATTATATGGTGCTTATGAATTAGAACTCGGGCATTAAATGAGTTAGACCCTTGTCAGATGTGTTGCTTTCAAATACGTTTCTGAATAAAGTAGTAGTTCTTACTGTGCAAAGAGAGTGACTGTGCAAAGAGCAAAGAGGAGTGTAGTTACCACGCCAGACTTGGAGTTATTTTCACAGGAGCCTTCTGGCTGGAGGTAAGTAGGATGCCAGCCCAGAGAAAAAGATATTGCAGTATTTGGTAACCGATAGGACCAGCCTCTGTCTAAAACTGACTGGAGTCAGAGGGGATAGATTTTTAGAGACAGGGAGGATCTTGCCTAAGGAACAGTGGGGTCCACCAGAACTTTATACAACCTGCTAAAACATGTTTTTTGTCAGTCCGTCTTACAACGATGTGCAGTGGTGGCACAGCAAAGCAGATCTTTGAGAAAGCAAAGAGAAAGCTCCACCATGTAACAAGCGGCAGTAGGTAAGATGTTATTACAACGTTGTAACTAGTTTCTGTAGATTTGTTGTTGTTCTACCAATACTTCAATGCGTTTTTGGAGTAATCTGGCATTGATGCACCTGCTTAGGGGGATTTCAGTGGCTGTCCCAAGCTCATGAGATGGGTGTGCAGCCACTCTGGGTGAGCGTAGAAGGAGGGGCGCATGGGAGAATGTTGCAAGGTCCTTTCCAATGTGGGTATCCCCCTATACCCCCTTTTTTCCCCCCTGTTTTCCAACATGTAACAACTAAATATTCTCAGCTTGTCTGCATGATACTATTAAACTCCTGTTGTGTTATATGCCCAGGTATGTCCACAAGTTTATTGCAGAATTTCCTGTTAATATCTCCCCCAGGTAAAAAGCGTTAGAGCTAAAACACGTTAGAGCTTAGAGATGGTATGCATAAACAATCTGTAATATTTAAAAACTGAACTGGACGTGGGAACGGGCGGGGGCATCCATGACACACATGATTCCCTGGTTGCAGATTTGAACTGCAGACAGTATGGTAGCGCTGACTTTAGCAACCGCAAAGGAGGCAGCGGAGATGGGTGAGGGTGGGGAATCAAGAGCTCTGCACTGCACCATAAAAGACTTTGCAGATAAAGCTCCACAGGACCTTCCTCTGTGAACTGAGGTCAAGGAGATAGCTTAAGATTTTAGTTTGCCTTTTGTATTGCCTTATATCCAGAGCTTTGAATTGTCAACATCAAGACACTAGCTCAATTTGCACTTGCGATTAAACCAACTGGGAATAAGGGGAATAAAGCCTGAGACAGAGGGAACCTTGTGGAACCACTGCAGGAATTCAGGGACAAATAGAGATGAGACAGTGGAGTATATGGACAAATAGGAGAATCCAGAAAGGCAGGAGCAACGGAAGCTAGGATATAACAGCTTTTCAGATTTTTAATTTGTTGGGCAGGTGCTATCAGGTGACTAGCTGATGTATTCAAGAAAAGTGATCTTTAGAGACTTTTTGCCTTGAAATGGCAGGTTGTAATAAAAAATGGATAAAGTTACAATTTTTCATATTTTCATGTGTAGCTGTTTGAATTTCAAGTGATGTTGATTTTCAATAGAAAAATAAGTGTACTCTTTTGATAAGATGTAATAAAAGAAAAAAGTACAACTTTAAAGGTTTTCGCCTTTTAAATAAACAATCAGTCTGATGTTAGTAATTCTTGTACTAAGAAAGGTGCTACTTCCTGGTATTTGGAGCTCAAATCAGGCAGGCCTCAGGTACTTTGCATCCAAAAATTTTGACAGGTTTTGCCTTCCTAAATTCTAGAAAGGAGTGAAATTCAGACTGATTGTTAAGTGTATGTTAGTTACTGAATACAGATGATGCAGTGCTATATCTAGTGGTTTGGCCCAAATCCAGTAAAATTTTATTTTATCCAGATTTTTACTATACACTTGCTAAATTAATCTCTGTGACAACCACCAACTGGAAGGAGCACTAGAAGCAGTACATGGGGGAGGTGTGCTACAACATATGCTCTGGTTCTGCCCTTGAATAGGACAGTTCTGAAAACAAATTATATAATGTGTTGACAGAAAACTATAATCCCTGAGGTAAATTTGGCTTCAGAAAATATTCTCTCAGAATCACCTGACAAACCCTTTGAGAACAAGGATATATGGTAAGAATGGTATATGATATATATGAGGTGCATTCAGATCTACTCAATCTCCTTTAAAAGACTAGAAATAGCCACAATTTGTAGTGGATATAGGAGAGAGATTACAATATTTGCTTAATTTTAAAGGGAAAGAGAGAGCGAGAGCGCTTTCCAGCCTTCAAGGTTATGTTCTAACGCGTTCCTTCTCAAAGCTGCATCTAGAGAAAATGGTCCAATTTTGCTGAGTCCTGTGGAGAATTGGGTCATATTCTCAGCTGAGCCGATGGCAATCCAGAATAAGCGTTTCAGTCAGTGACATCTGCTGGACTAATACAACAGTAACTGACATAACCTGACTCAATGAAATATTACTAAGTGGCAATTATTTTATAAATGGCAGATATCAAACAAGCTTTCCTCACTGATGTAGGCTGGAAAAGAGCGTGTGGCAGTGGGGCATGGCTAATGCTTGAACAGATGATTTTCAGAATTTTTCATTTTAGTGTGCTTTAAAAAGAGCGCAGTTTCAACAAGGAAGGTGTAATGCTGTTATTTAGGTACTAGCTAGATTCCAAAGAAAAGCATATAGCCGTTTTTACCTTTTAAAACCATTTCTAGTAATAAAAGCGCTATACACTACAGTATTTACAATGCACACTATTCAACTGCTATATGGTACATAAGCAACCTCAACAAAATGAGATGTACAGTGAACCTAAGGAGAAGTTTACCTTTAGGAAAATCCATTTCCTTTGTTGATAACTGCTGGGCCTAGGCTGTTTCTGGCCATTTACAGGAAATTCGGAAGGTTTGGTGGATCTGGCAAACTGAGGCCAAGTTCTGACATTTACTTCTCCACCTTTCTTTGAAGGGGAAATTATTTGCCATTTGTTACTCCTGCAATTTTATTATGATTGTCACTTTTAATTTGCTGTCTCCTACTGTAAATAACATTACCGAAAATCCTGCATACAGAGAATTCCTTTCCCTGTTGGGGGGAGAAGTGATGGCTCCTGGGGGCTGACGCACCCGCGGGGTTCAGCAGGGCTCGGGGACATCACTGACCCAAGGAGGTGGTGGGACAGTCGGATCGGTCACCAGCCAGGCGGTGGCAATAGCCAGGCAGGGGACAGCTGATGGCCTTGGCGTCACCACACCTGGGTGTGCCCGGGGGACCTGGGCGCTAGTGATGGGGGATGTTTGCTGACATCAAGGGGAAGCGTGCTCCAGTGCAGGGTTTGGAGAGCTAAAAGTTTAGGGAAAACTGGCTGTAGCCTGTATTTCTGCGCTTGTTGTCTCTCTCCCTCTTTCACAGTAAATCATCTCACACTACACAACAAAAAGATGCTTCCTCATGGTTATTCCTGTAATCTCAAGCTGGAACTGGAAAGTCCAAGAAAATGCTTCTGACTCCTGCGTCCTTGCGAGTAGTCTTGGCTTGGTGTTGATCCAGTTCAATTAGATCCAGATTAAATTGGCATTATGTGGGTTGATTCAAAGCTTTAAGCCAGAGAATTTTAGTGTGCACACAGGTTCTGCGTTAGCAAAACATGCTGACTCACGCTTAACTTCTGCAGTTTAGTATCTGTGCTAAAGCTTGCTCATAGAGATATATGCTTGCTTTGCTGAATATAATGAGCTTGAAGTTATCAAAGTTTCTAATGCTGCCTTGTGTTTCTGCCTTTAGACATAAGGCAGAATGCACATAAAGGTTAAAAGTCATATTTTTGTGGTGGAAGCCATTTAAAAATGAAAAGGGTCTTCAAAAGCTTTATGGAAAAAAATGATATTTTACAGCAGAAGAGTTCTTGCTATTTTATTCAATATGTTCTTCCTATCTTATCATATTTGAGTATATGATACCACTGTCTGGTCTTTGATCATTCTGGTGGATTAAAGGGCAATTGCAAAGCACTGAAAAGGTGATTAGTGTGTGTGTAAGAGCGATTACCATGGTCCAAATTCAAATTCTTGCACATTTTTAATAGAGGAAGATCCCACCAATTTCAGGGTCTAAATTTCGGTTCATCCATACTTGCAAGCTCTACATTTGTTATGTTGTGGAGAAATTATTTTTTTAGTAACTGAAACTATTGTTTTATTAGACTTTGGAACCAATTGTGACACTTCAGATGTAACCTGGCTTTGAAAGGAGGGTGAAATGAGAAGGATTTCTTCACAGACCTAGCCTATGTTATATCAGAAATATTAAAATACCAAGGGAAATGGTTCCTTCTTGCATGGTTCATCAGAAGAGATATAACTTCTATTTAAGTTGTTTTTTCACTAAAATACTTTTTAAAAAAGGACGAGTAGAACAAGAGAGCCAAACAATGCTGGCTGTAGCCTATTTTACAGAATTAACAAGAAGACATTTTGCTGCTCCTTTTATTAATTTCCTAGTGAAATACTAAAATGATTAAAGTGATCCTTCCAGTCAATTTTAGCAGGAAACTCTTATAATTGGTGATGTTTCATATTTGCAAGCTGGCTTTTGGTTTCTGTTTTGTCCCTTGTGGCATGAGCAGCCACCAACTTTGACAGCCCTGGGCTTCATAACGTAGTAGGAAGTTTTTTTTTCTCCCCCATTTTTAGTTTGGCAAGAATATTCTTAAAGTTCTTATTTAATGCTTTTCTAGCCTTGCTCTAGTAGGAACATCTGTTGCTCCATTGGTAACCTGTCTTTGTCCAGCTAAGAGGCTAGGACACTGCTGCTTTCAGTGCTAATCACGGGCTGGGCACCAGGAACTACTTTAAGAGCTATGAAATTGTCTCAGTTTCTCCCTTGTCAGTGAGTTCGTATGACCATATTCAAAATACATAGACTCCCCTCCTGGGGGGTCAATGGCATGAAGTGGTGCTTTTGCTCTGGTATTATGATTCCCCCAGTGGCACTATTGGGACGGCAAGGTTGTCTGTCACAGCATAAAAATCTTTTTGCTCCACGTGATTTATTCTGTATTTTTGTGTTAGGTATTGGAACTTTTTTGGACAGCTCTTTTACTTTTTTTGGTATTTTATTCTTACCTATAAAATGTTTCCACTCTGCATTTGTGAGGTCTTTTATGACATTCATTTGGTCTTTGCAGAAAATGTTTAACCTGTGTAAACTCAGGGCAAGTCAAAGGCCACCTTCAGGAGAGCATGTTGGATGAGCTTGCAGTACGACAGTATCGTGTTCAGAATAATGGTCCCTCCTCCGGTTTTCACAGAAAACAGAGGTACTTGTGTGCATTGGAGAATTTTCATTCTACTCATGTGCTTTATTCTATTGATTTTCAGTGCTAGAATCCTGTTTTACTGAAAGTATCCTCCCTACCAACTGCAAAATGTCAACACAGTTTACAAGATATTGCAGCTTTTCTATCACTGAATTCTATTCAATTAAATGTATGACAACAGCAAACATTAAAACTCCACAGCTTTCCAGAGGAAATAATGCAGTACAAGATTTCTTTTTTTTTTTTTTTTTTTTTAACTGTCCAAGGTCTTCATTCAAATGAAGTGGGATAAGATAACTGTTACTGACAGCCAGCTTTCTTCTGAACTGAAAATAATTGTGGGGCTGCTGAGTATCTTTCATGTTTTAGACCAAGTCACTCTTAAGTAATTAAGATTTAATTAAGAGATGCCTCCCTGAAAGCCATCCCGAAAAGAGATGCCCCCTTCTGCCCTTGGGGAACCCTCCCTGGTGTGGGAGAGAATAGACGTTCAATCCATGGAGCTCAGAGTCCTAGTTTCTAGCTTTCTGTGCTGGTTTTGATGAAGCTGGCCCCACAGTATGGATTTCAAAAGACTGCATAGCGAGTGACTCAGGCTTGCTGATTTAGGGTCAGGTTGGATCAGCCCACAAGAACTTCAGAGCAACAGATGTACTTTACCTGACCTGCCTGAAAAGATCAGATCTAAAAGGAAGATGACTGAAATATGGCAAATGAGAGGAAATAAAAATGAGCTAAGACTCTGACCTAAACTAATTTTTCAGTGATTTTTCACTGAAATCAGTTCACTTTACACAACAGGTCAAAGGAGCTACATAATCTTGCCAAGCAAAACTTGAATTTGAACCTTTTTCCCTTATCCTGACACTAGCCATGAGCTTTCATTCCTACATTGCATATTTAATTCTAATGCCAAACAAGGCACCCATTTTTGACCTAAATTGCTCCATGTCAGGGAACTCAATCCCCTTGGTCAGATTTTATGACCAGCTAAATATGCATAGTAATTTTTTTTATTAGCACTGTGATCAATGTTTTATTGCTCCACGCTTGATAGTGATGATAAAAACCAGGGCACGTGAATAAATATTGAAAGGGTTTGAGTCATGCATGCAAGTGATACATATTCAAGTGACTGTAGGACTAGGTTTCTCTTCCTGGACTTTGAAGAGAGAATCATCCAACTGGAACTGCCAGCTACAGTTTAAAAAAAAAAAAAAAGGAATCTATCACTCTTTTTTAATATGATCTCTTTAGAGTCTTCAAAGTGATGAGAACGGGTGTGAGTAGCCTAGACAGCCAAATCTTAATTATGTCAGATTAGGTGGGAGGAGTCTCTGGTTGCGTCTTGCAGGTTTTGCTTCTCCTGACACATCCTTATACCACATTTGTGGTGTTTTTGGGTCCTCCTCAGTTTATGAACAGCTGCAGCTCCTTGGTCCCTCCCTACAGTACTGCTCCTGGGCAAGTTGCTTCTGTGCTCACAGCTGATTTTTCTTGCCTAAATGCAGAAACTTCTATTTGTCACTTTTGAACTTTGTCTTATTTTTAAAAGGATTTCCTCAGTTTGTCAAGATAATTTCAAATTCTAATCCTGCTTGTCAACATATCTACAGTCCCTCTCAACTCTGTTATTTATCTAGTTAATTTTGCATCTGTCTGATAGTAATTTCACTTGCATCATATTGCTCAAGCTTACCATGAAAAACTGTCAAAGATTTACTGAAAACAAGGTATATGACACTTACTCCTTCTTCCCTGCTCTCACAGTCTGTCCTGAAAGGAAACTGGACTGATCTGACATTTGTACAACAAATGCATGCTAGCTGCTGTTAATGTCCTTGTTATCATCCAAACACTTACAAATACTTGGATTTTATGTTCCAGAATTTTTCTGTATAGAGGGGTTAAGCCAATTAGTCTAAAATTCTGCGGTTTGTTTTCCTTGTTTGTAAATTCGATACAAACCTGCAAAGAGGGAGGATCTCTTAAATGCATGCTTTATGGTATGACTCAACAAACCAAAAGCTTGGAGCAGGGATATTATCAAAACATCTTGTTTCAGGCAATTTGAAACATTTAATTGCAGTGTTGCCGTTTCAATGTTGATGCTCTAAGTATAAAAAAGCACACAATATGCACAACTCTTATAAAATGCTTGAAAAGTAAGAGTTAAGATATTGCATTTGTTTAATCTAGACTGGAGAGAGACCGGCGGAAAAAGACCTATTAGTTTCCAAGAACGAAAAGGCTAAGGGAAAGGGACTAATTGCCTTAATTGTAAGAAAAGCTGGCTTAGGATAAGTAAAAACATGTTAATTCTATGGATATTTAAGAACCAAAAAAGCTACATGTGGGGGCTGTGAAATGCCCTTTTTTTGCAGAATTTTAATTCTAGGTTAGACAAATATCTTGCTGGGATGGCAGAGTCTTACTTGACCTTGTCTCTGTTTTGAGGCATAAATGAGATGACTTCTTAAGGTCCCTTTTTGATTATTTTTGTAATAAAATATCAAAGTGATGGCATCTAAACAAAATGTTTTGAAAAAATTAAAATGAAATAGATCTGATATCTTCCTAAATCTTACTTGATGACAGAACCAAACCTCAAAATGTGCTATAGAAAAGAAACTTTAATTTTTGACTAACATAGTAAGGATTTGGATAAAATTTCAGCTCAGATAGTATCTACTTTTTGTGATCAAATTTATAAAGATGGACCAGTAAAATATGTCTATTTTCAAAAGAGGTGACTGTAGGCCATATGTGACTCTAACTCATTTCTGATCTTATTTACTGCAGCTCTCTAGCAGTGTTGTTCTACTCCTCTGCATTGGAATTGCTGCTAATTTTCACCATGTGAAAGTGCTCTGCTCTGGTTTCTTGCTTTCTTTTTCCATCTGCCTCGGCTTTGCAGTCCCTGAAAAAGCATATATCACACCAAGGATTTACCAGATTACGCAAGGAATATGCATGCAAATTCCCTCCGTAGTGTAGACAGTCTTAGTAATTCTTTAACATATATTGCCTTACAGACTGAAGGAAGCATGCTTATTGACAGATACCAGTGAATGAACTTTTGACTGAACATGCAGAACAACCTGAATGTAAGAGTATAATTTGTAACAACCTAAAATAAATTTCAGATTCACAAATGGATTAATGATGTGTTTTGCATCAGCCAGAGCAATCAATATTGCTTTCAGGCTCTGTCTATTATTTAACACTCTGGTTTGTGCTTCTAAAAGCAGTGATTAAAAGCATTCTTCCCACAAATATATCTCAAACTAATTGGCTTTACTCTGATAGAGCTTGCCTAACCAAAACCACATGATTTCAGCTGTTCAGGGACACACCGTTGCGTCTGGGATGTGAGGAATGAATCATGCCTTCTACCAGAGAAAATGAATATTGTGCATTATTATCTCATGTTTGCGTGGCACCAAGAATGACCCAGGTGCTATAGAGAGAGGTAATAAAACAAAGGTGAATGAGCTCCAAATACAAATTATCCTGCTCTGCACAAAAGTGGATCCAGGCATAAGAAGGGAATGAGCTGAAAGAAAAGCTATAAGGAGGTTTTAGCCTGAAGATTCTGCAATTATGTGGAGCCCATTAGTGCTGTGAAGTACCAGGGTGTAGGATGACATTACAGGGCTGACCCTCAGACTCATTATGGAGATGACATCACTTTTGCAAAACTGAGCTTGTCTCATCCAGAAGTATAAGTCACCCTAGAGGAAGGAGGTGTAACACCTCTTTCCCCAAATATGTCCAAGGAGAGAGTTTGCAGAATCAGGCACTCGGTATTTTGAATACTGCTACCATGACTTTAATGGTCAATGATAACAAAGCAATCATAGAACATGAACCCATGCCTTATAACAGCCAAAATACTACAGAGCCAATACAATTTGTTAGAAATAAAAATGTGTAAATGTTGTCAACTGTAATTTCAGGAGCTTTGCGTTTGACAGTAACTGCTAAAAAAAGATCATCCTCATTAATAAACTTATGATCTTATATGGTCTCCAGTGAAAATTCTTCTGCATAGAAAGTATATTTTTGAGAAGGGCTATTAACGTTTCTGATAAAAAAGAAAGGGATTCCAGTGGTTTTAATAAGAAATGCTGCCTGTGCGGCAGTCCTGGGGTGGAGTTATCGTCTGCCCTCAAGCAAAATCAGCAACTTGGGCAAGTATGTGCTCGCATCACAGAAATATCCTAACATTCATTATGATTGTCAGGTCCTACGTTTTTCCCCTGACTTTGGGAAAGAATGGGAGCATAACTGGATCTTGTTTGTTTCTAGTCAGAGTAACAATTTATTTATGACTTATATTATAATACATCATATTCCACAGTACTAGGTAGAGTGCAAAAGTATGCCATAACCTTGTATGCCAAGTGGTCGAATGTGGAAGCTAGGAAAGAGGGAGGAGAAGAAAGAAAACAAACAAGTGCATTCAGTCCACTTTTTGGAATGGAGCTGGGGGAGCTAAAAATGAGACGGAAAACCGTGCAGGCAAAATGTAGGCAATGACAAATGTTCAAAAATGAATAAGTGCCTCAAAATTGAGCTAATAACTCACAGGTTGTTTAAGAAACTTTATTCTATCTAATGGAATTTTTGAGGGTCTGTAGGGAATGTATTTTTAGCTTCCCTCTGTGGTTATGTGAGGTTTCTTCCTTTTTCCCCATAAACTAAAAGCTGACCTCGTGACAAAATCACCACATTCTAGCATTTAAAGATATGCTGTGAGTTATGAAACACCGAGTGTTGAAAAACTGACAGACTGGGCAATGTTAAATGGAAATCCATAAGAATTAAAGGCAAATAAATAACCCAGAGCAGAAACGGGACTGAAGCAAGGGGAGAAGAAAGTGACAAACATGGAGGTTACAGGTGTAAACTGCCCCATCTGATAATTTAACTCAGATATTTTGCTGGCCACAAGGAATGAATATCTTATACGTAAGATCCAACACAATTCTTCTTGCACATAACCTTGTATTTAAGCACTGTTTTGGTTTATTTTCTCAGGTTCTTCCGCATAGTAAGCTGCAGAGCTTTCAGGTGTTTCTTTTTGCAGCCACAGTGTGACCGTGAGCACCTCAGTTCTCGATACCTTCGAGAAGACCCGCTCGCCTCCTACCTTTCCAGCGTCCTCTCCCTGCGAGTCCTGGGGCTTGTGCCAGACTGCACCAAGTGCTGCAAGACGAGCCTGTATATATGTACAAAGTGGGGATATCAGAGCTGCTGCCGGAAGCAGCTGGGACACACTATATTTTTAAGGTAGAACAGGTGAAACAGTGGAACAGGCCAGTGATAGAAAGTCAAGTCCCCCTTGCCCTGTCTCACAGAAGGAAATGAAGGCAGGCGGTTGTTTATGAAACTTCAAAAGAATGACAGCTTCCCTGTTTTCTTCTACTCTCCTTCTAGACTTTGCTATGTATCTCTAAACTAGAGAAATATACTTGCTTCTAGACTTTGCTATGTATCTCTAAACTAGAGAAATATACTTGCTGTTGTAAAATAGCAAGGATTTTTTGTAAAGATCAGTTTGCTTCAGTTTCAGGATGTTAATAGGGTCCTGAGACAGGGCCAAATAAAGCCACTAGTCCCCTGTGATGGACCAGGGTAAGAGAAAAGATGAGTAATTACGAGGCAAAACTACTGACACAGACACCTGGCTTGGAAACTGTCAAATACGAAGTTCTGCAAAAAGTACTTCACATAAACAGATTAGAGATCCTAGGTTTCTGCAAATTTCTATTTTGATAGGCAGTAGTTATCATTTTACAGAAATGATAAAGAGTGAATCACAGCAGGTTGCAGTGTTAATGAATTGCCATGTTCTTAGGATCTCTGAAATACAAAATGTTTTGTGTTTTACAGAAACTTATTTTGGTAACATAACGTTGCTTTGCTTTGGCATGCTGGGAAACAGCTCTGCCCCACGAGGGGTGTGGTTGAAGTGGTACAATACCAGCTGTGATAGTGCAGAAAAATTACATCTGTTTGTGAACATGATTCACACCATGTCTTTTACAGGTAAAGCAAGATGAAAAGAAATTAATAGTTCTACCAGATATATGATCTTTTCTAGTCAGGAGAACCAGCTGCATGAATGGGGTTTTTAAGCAAACAGGAAGACAGTGATCATTAGTGCTGGTACCAGAATAATGGCATTAAAAATTGTATTTCATAAAACAGCCTCAAGTCATGGAATACAGACAACGTGGGTGGTAACCTGTGGATATCCACGAGTTGTTTGTTTGATATTTAAAGCGGATAAAATTTTCTGAGGATGTATCCTCTCTTGGTGAAAGCTAGGTTAACTTAACTGGCTTAAGTCAAGCTGTACTGGTTTACTCTGTTTTCATTGCCTGACTTAGTGCTTGACGCCTTTGACTAAAGGCCGGTGAGAAATTGCAAATTAATGTGACCTCTTCATGCAGTGTGAATGTAGAGTGGTTGTTATAATAAAGGTTGTTTTGCTTGTCTGTTAAACAAGCTATTTGTTTGTTTTTAGCATGATTGCCTAAAAAAAAAATCATATGGAGGGTGACGGTCGTCTTGTTCTCTCCTGGTTGCCCACCAGTTATAATCTGGTAAGAGGCAGAATTTTAGGGCTTCCTCGGGGGCCTGGTTTATGTGGGAGGGCGCAGAGACGCTCGCACGAAGCAGAGGACGGGGAAGGCTTTGGGAGGCCCCCATGGCGCTCCTGCACCACTTCTGCCGCCGGGCTGCCACAGGCAGGGGCAGCCCCTACGGTCCGCTTGGCGGGGCTGGTGGGCCACGGCCTTCGCGGCCAGCCTAATGCGTAAGTCATGTCTCTGCCTGCCCCAGGCTAGCTTCCAGGGTGAGGAAAAAGCAATATGCACGGTAATGCTGATGCTATAAAGATCTCTGTGACTTGAATGGAAATAGAAGTAGAGAGAGAGCTCTTCCAGTTTTTCCGCTTGCCCTGCCTGTGTCCGGATTTCCGGGTTCGTTCACTGCAAAGTTATTATTCCTCTTTGCGTCTGCATCTTCATTTCTAAATGCTGTTTCTTTTGCTGTATTTTTGCATGTCCTGCAGATTGTCTCCTACTGCATTAACAGATTTAAAAATATGGCAGGTAATTTTGTGTAACAGAGGCTAAATTTAAATAAGCTGTGGCTCTTAAATTTTCTTTGATTCAAATCAATGAAAGATAAGAAATTTACTTTCAAGTTTTTCTGTTGCAAGATTTGAAGGCTGGCACATAAGCTTATTTTGATGCTTTTGAGATCTGGAAATATGTGTGGGGGTGGTACTCCTGTCTTGAACTTCACAATTTCTGAAAAGAAGAGGAGTTTCTGCTTGCGGTGTTTTAAATTGGGGTTTTCTGTCCATGAGTTTCTATTAAAAGTCTGAGTTCAATCTTGGCTCCATCTGTGGAGTCTCTGAACTAGGTGAAAGTGTCATTTCAACCAATAACGTAATTATTCCATTATGATCTTTCCTTAAAGAAAAAAGTGTGTGGGGGGGATAAGTCTGGTTACATAGCTTGTCACATACACCTTCATAGACTTTGTAGAAGCATAATGTGGTAGGAGGTTAAACTTGCTGCTAGTGTATGGAATAAATGATTTTATCTTTAATAGTTACTGCCGATACATCTTTTATATGCCTTATATAGGAATGACTCTGAATTTTAGTCAACATAGAATTTCTAATAAATACCAGTACACACAGTTTCTGCAAAATATGGCTTGTATATAAAATTCTTTTTCTCCTGCTTTTTAACAAGAAAGGAATTTCATAAATTTGAATGCTATAAACCTCATATTCCTATAGTGATTAACTACATATAGAAGCACTGTAAATAATAAATACTGGTTTAACTCTTCAATGGACTTTTATAATGCATGTCATAAGGGATTGTGACCGCTGGGTGCCTTGTAATTTTCTCTCACTTCTGTGTATTACTGTATTTTCCATTTGTGTATCAGGCGTGATAAAGCAGGAAGAAATAGCAGATGGTGAAAAACCAGGTAAAGTGATAAAGTGCTTTGTTTTAAATCCTTATTTTTGTTTGTTCTTCTGCTGGAGCACCATCCCTTGGTTCAGCTGGTAAATTACACCCATGTTCGTGAGCTTCCTGACCTTAAAGTAGGACTTTAAATGAGGCTCTGAGGGGGAGGATAACAAAATCCTGCAGGTAATTGGGATAACCTCTGCACCAGAGTCTACAAATTAGAAGGTTTAGGTTATTTATGACAAGCTCAAAGGAGGAACGGGGACAGTGGCTCAGTCTACAAAACACCTTTGATGTCTTCATGTTAGACCTATAGAAAATAGAGAGATTTGATCTTAAGGGGTAACTTATGTGACGAGAATAATATAGTGGAGAACTTGATCAACAAACACAAACCTTGTAAACAGAGGTTTACAAGGAAAAGGGCATCGCTCTCTGTGTCAAATAGGTATGTGCCTGTTCTGAGGTAGAGATCAGAGAGGATGAAAGACCTGTTGGAATAATCTGTGGGTGACGACTACAGAGGAGAGCAACACGGGCGCTGCGGTGGTGGTGGCTCGCTGTGGAGTGCCAAACCTTGAAGGGTCAGGGGAAGCTCTCAGTGAGCAGTGGACAGAAACGCCCAAGGCACATGGGGGATTTCAACCACTTGAGCTGGGAAAGGAGTTAATAGGATGCAACTCATTCAAAATCTTGAAGTGAATTGGCATCATCTTTTTACTTCAAAAAAGTGTGGAAAGACTTAGACTTTTCCAGACTTGATTGTACCAGTTAGGTAATTTCTGGACGAAAACGTTAAATCAGAAGGCTGTGTGAATGAGGACAACCCAGAAGCGATAGAGTTCATGACCTTTAGAAAGGTAAGAGGAACAGAAACAACCTGCTCCTCCCAAGCAAAGAAAAAACTCTCAGCAGCCAAAACGCTTTCACCAAAGGACCCTGAATATTTTGCAAAGATAGATTTCAACTGCCTCAGGGAACTCTTAAATGATTTTCTCTAAGGGGCTGGTCCAAGAGAAAAACCTATTTCAATGATGTAGCAGAGCTTTTAAAGCAAATAATTTTCAGAAACAATCTAGGGAAGCACAATGTAGATGAAGTTACTACAGACAGGTGCAAAACTGGTTGGAAATCCATATCCAGAGAATCAATCAGTGGTCCAGAGTCAAAATGGATGGCTGTGTTGAATGGGCTGTGCTTGTCTTGTTTGATTCTTCCCCCCCACCCTGTATGCGTTCATTTAGCTTTTAGTGAATGAGCTAGAGGACAGAATAGATTGTCAGCTTATTAAATCTGCAGAAGGGGCACAGCTGGGAGAGCATGTGGATGTGTTGGAGGACAGAATTAGAATCCAAAATTATCTTGACAAATTGGAATAATTGTCTGAAGAAGAGGGATGAAATCTGATGGTTATAAGGACATGATGCTATATACTTGCTGGGAGTGAAAGCAGGAGTCCTGCAGGAAGGGACCATGAGCTTGCAGTGGATCACGAACTGTATGTGACTCTAGTTTTGTCTTAACAAAGACCAACTCATTACTGTTGCTGTGGCTGGAAAGAACTATCATGAGCAATTTAGGGAAACGTGATCCGGATGAAACTGGTATGAACAGAAGTGTAATCTGCCAGATGTAGGAGGTAATCTTTCTGCATTACTAAGCAAGCCTCAGCTGCAGTGCTGTCATTTGGACACTGCAGGTCAAGACAGATACACACAAAATGGGAGATGCTATAGAAGAGGAATGGGAAATCTCAGGGATGTGGAAAAAAACAGACTTTACAAAGGCAAGTGGAATGAATTGGGGAAGAAAAGGCTGGAGAGATGTGATAAGTCTTCAGTGTTATAAAATGCTGCTGCAAAAGGGAAGAGAATCTGTTCTACTTGTCCACAGTGAACAGGACAGGGAGCAATGATCTTACATTGTAGCAGGAAGGACTGACATTAGACATTGGGACAAATTCTGTTAGTGTCAAAACTGGACAGTTTTGACACAGGAAATGATTGCCTGTGTAGGTTGTGGAATTTCAATGACTGGAAGGGTTCCAGAACAGAAGCCTGTCAGGAGTGATGGTGGGGCACAGGGACAGAGCACGTAACTGCTTGAGATGTCTTGCAGGCATATCTTTTTGTCTCTGTATGTTTTCATGGTTCTATAAAAGAAAACACAAAAAATCAAACTGAAGAGGTATTGTAAAGCCCAAGGTATCCTGTTTCACTGCTTCTCAGTGTTCCAGCTGAGTGCAAAGTGCCTGGAAGTCTGATTTGACCTGGTTGCTATTTTAGCTGTTAGTGATGTAAATGGAATCTCAAAGTTTTCTGTCACTCATGTTTAACTGAAGTCAGCCTCCTTATAATGACTGCTTTTGTTTGCACAAAGAATCTTCTGAATTAGAGACTTGAAATTAAATGTATAGTTTCTGTATTTCCATTGTCTGTGCTTTTAGGAGCAGGACAGAGGGACGGTGGTTAATATTCTAATTCAGGTGTTGCAAGTTGTTCCATCTCAAATGTGTGGGACTTGACCACTGCCCGGCTAGCTCAGTCGGTAGAGCATGAGACTCTTAATCTCAGGGTCGTGGGTTCGAGCCCCACGCTGGGCGCTTGGCTTTTGACTTCAGGAGAGCTAACTTTGACCTCTTCGGAGACCTACTTAAGGGTATCTCATGGGGTAGGGCCCTAGAAGGAAGAGGGGTCCAAGAGAGCTGGTTAATATTCAAGCATCACCTCCTCCAGGCTCAAGAGCAGTGCATCCCTCTGAGTAAGAAGTGGAGCAAAGCGGGCAGGAGACCTACATGGATGAGCAAGGAACTCCTGGCAGAACTCCAACAGAAGAAGGAAGTCTACAGAATGTGGAAAAGGGGACAGGCCTCTTGGGAGGAATATAGGAACATTGTCAGAGTATGCAGGGATGTGATGAGGAAGGCTGAGGCCCATTTGGAATTAAATCTGGCAAGGGATGTCAAGGACACAAGAAGGGCTTCTTCAAATACATCAATAGCAAAAGGAAGACTAGGGAAAATGTGGGCCTGCTGCTGAATGGGGCGGGTGCCCTGGTGACAAAGGATACAGAGAAGGCAGAGTTATTGAATGCTGCCTTTGCTTCAGTCTTCACTGCTAAGGCCAGTCCTCAGGAATTCCAGATCCTGGGGACAAGAGAAAGGAAGACTCTCCCTTGGTGGAGGAGGATCAGGTTAGAGATCTTTTGTCCAAACTTGACATCCATAAATCCATGGGCCCTGACGGGATGCACCCACGAGTGCTGAGGGAGCTGGCGGATGTTATCGCTAGGTCACTCTCCATCATCTTGGAAAGGTCCTGGAGATCAGGAGAGGTTCCTGAGGACTGGAAGAAAGCCAATGTCATGCCAGTCTTCCAAAAGGGCAAGAAGGAGGAGCCAGGAAACTCCAGGCCTGTCAGCCTCACCTCCATCCCGGGAAAGGTGATGGAACAGCTCCTCCTGAAGGTCCTCACTAAGCATGTGGAGGACAAGAAGGTGATCAGGAGTAGTCAGCATGGATTCACCAAAGGGAAATCATGCTTGACCAATCTAATAGCCTTCTCTGATGGAATGACTGGCTGGGTAGATGAGGGCAGAGCAGTGGATGTTGTCTCCCTGGACTTCAGCAAGGCTTTTGATACTGTCTCCCATCACATCCTCCTAGGTAAGCTCAGGAAGTGTGGGTTAAATGAGTGGACGGTGAGGTGGCTGGAGAACTGGCTGGATGGTAGAGTTCAGAGGGTTGTGGTGAATGGCGCAGAGTCAAGTTGGAGGCCTGTAGCTAGCGGTGTCCCCCAGGAGTCAGTCCTGGGTCCAGTCTTGTTCAATGTGTTCATCAGTGACCTGGAGGAAGGGACAGAGTGCACCCTCAGCAAGTTTGCTGATGATACTAAACTGGGGGGAGTGGCTGACACAGCAGAAGGCTGTGCTGCCATTCAGAGGGACCTGGACAGGCTGGAGAGCTGGGCGGAGAGGAACCTCCTGAAGTTGAACAAAGGCAAGTGCAGGGTCCTGCACCTAGGGAGGAATAATCCCATGCAGCAGTACAGGCTGGGGGTTGACCTGCTGGAAAGTAGCTCTGCCGAGAAGGACCTGGGAGTGCTGGTGGACAAGTTGACCATGAGGCAGCAGTGTGCCCTTGTGGCCAAGAAGGCCAATGGTATCCTGGGGTGCATTAGGCAGAGTGTTGCCAGCAGGACGAGGGAGGTGATCCTGCCCCTCTACTGAGCCCTGATGAGGCCTCACCTGGAGTACTGGGTCCAGTTCTGGGCTCCCCAGTACAAGAGAGACATGGCACTCCTGGAGAGAGTCCAGCAGAGGGCTACAAAAATGATCAGGGGACTGGAGCACCTCTCCTATGAGGAAAGACTGCAAGAGCTGGGCCTGTTCAGCCTGGAGAAGAGAAGACTGAGAGGCGATCTCATAAACGTGTACAAGTATCTGAAGGGGGAGTGTCAAGAGGATGAGGCCAGCCTCTTCTCCGTGGTGCCCAGTGACAGGACAAGAGGCAACGGGCAGAAACTGAACCACAGGAAGTTCCACCTAAACCTGAGAAAAAACTTCTTGACTGTGAGGGTGACTGAGCATTGGAACAGGTTGCCCAGAGAGGTGGTGGAGTCTCCTTCGCTGGAGATATTCAAAAGCCGTCTGGATGTGATCCTGGGCAATATGCTCTAGGTGACCCTGCTTGAGCAGGGAGGTTGGACTAGATGATCTCCAGAGGTCCCTTCCAACCTCAACCATTCTGTGATTCTGTGATATTTGTTTGGGTCTTCTAAGATTTGGAGTTTCCACAAGTCACTCTGTTCTCCCAGCTCCAGTCCACCTGTAGTTCAGCAGCACAGTTTTTTTTGGAAAGCGTTACGGTAGAAGGCTGTGGAAAAGAGTGATTGTTTAAGCTGATTAAATGATTATATGAATCTTATATGTTAGCTAATCCTTTTCAGCCTAAGAAATACCTCATCAGACAATAAGTCTCTCAAAAGAATTCAAAAGCTTGACAATTTTTTTAAACAAGTGATGTTAAATGTACAGCTGTTATCTGGCATGGAGGTACTAATGAAATTTGTGTCTCGCAGAACGGCAAATCCACGTTTTTATTGAAGGATTATTTCATAAAAGCAGCAGGTTTTGATCTTCATGACATTTTGTTCCCACATGCTTTTCAAATCAACATTTAATTTGAATTTGCTAAATATTGTGCAGTATTTTTATTCATTCATAACACGCATGCTTCAGCGTTCTCATGGAGGCAGAAATAAATGCATTCACTATAAACGATAGTTTTGAGCATATTTTAATAGAAATACAGTCTACAGTCATTTAAAAACAAATTTGCAAAGCATTGTTTTGCAAATGAAATGAAATGCAAACGCTGAACATTGACACAGTATTTCAAGTACGACAGATAACACTTTCCATTCTCTTTTGCTAGTGTTATTATTATGAGTTGTTACGTGCGGATGAGCTCTTAGTGATTCTTAATGTGACCATGTACATCCTTGTCATGGTGCATGCCATTTTGCTATCTGCTTCTGCCTTTAGAGAAGCTGAGTAACAGAACTGAGACCTCTCCTCTCGATTCTCTTTGTTCTCTAAATATTGAAAGTTATCAGAAGTTGATTTAATTTAAGGATCTGTATTCTGTAGTTCTGGAAATAGGTGAAATAAAATTAGGAGGAGAAAACATGCATCCAGTGAGTTCAAGCCATAGACAAAGTTTAACAGATGGAAAAGCTTCTTTTCCTATGGAAAATGCTTGGAGAGGAAGGAAGGACAGAAGATTTTTCCCACTACTCCTGAGTCCAGACTGCTGCTGAAGTCTTGTTCACACTCTGGTATTTCAAGTATTCATTACCAGCAATCAGTCAAGTTTGACTCGCACTTCCTAGAGGAGGCAAGGACAATTTGGGAAAAAGCTGAGGCTTACACTCCTGGAGCTAGTGAGTTTTAACTTATTGAGTGAAAACTCTGGTTTACCCTTTATTTGCCTTTCAGGACCAGCAGAGTGCAGCTCAACTGGCTGTTGGCCACAGATAGCACTTCAGAAATCAAAGTACTCATAACCATAGTTAGATTAGTTTAGATTAGGGCAGCTACTACAAAAGAATTAAGTTTGCAGTTGTATATCTATCTCTCTCTCCACAACGGCGTGTTACTTTGCTTTTGGGCACATAAAGCTGATAGGTTTTATTATTTATTTATTTTTCTAAATGTCACTGGTCAGATAAATTTGACTATGGCAGGCTTTCAGCTGGTATAATCTATATGCATTTCACAAAACTACTCCTAATTTGCATTCTGATAAGTAGAGAAAATCAGATCTACCTTTATTTATTTATTACTTAAAGTGAACTTATGGAATTGCACGATTGAGATTAATTTAAATAACCAGTGGACATTGCTGCTGCCTCTGCCAAAGACAGAAGCAGGAATATTTCTCTGGATGTTTAAATAAAGGTAACTCTAGGTCTAGAAGTTCTCCATAGGGCAGCTCTGGAAGCTTGCCTCATGTTCCCTAAAAGTTTTATTTTGATTTTAGTATCCTTAAATTGTCATTGATTTTTCTAACCTAATTTCCTTCCTGATGTATTTAAGATCAAGCCAGAACTGCCATCCACCTACAAATCACTCTGGCTTTACAAGCCAGCTCTGCCATCCATCCACAAATCACAATGACTTTAGTCAGGAAATTAGAAGAAGGCTTAATTTTTTTGAAAGGAAAAGGTTCTTAAACAACTTCAGCCCTCTTTCATGACTCAACCTGTGATTTTGTTTGCAGTCCCTGGCTCACGGACTCTATCAATGTAGAACAGCCAGCATATTGTAGCTGACTCAGCTCCTGGCAATCAGAATGGTTGTATGCATTTTTTCCTTTAAAAAAAAAAAGAATCTTGATTTTCAAATTTCTAGAACATATGCATTTTAATGGCAAGATAAATGCATTAAAAAGAAGTAGTATATAGTGTAATAACAGTATCTTTTTACCAAAGCACCTTAGAACTATTTAAAATTAATTACTACTTATTGATTAATAGGATTAGTAGGATTATGTCCTGAATTTCCTTGATTTCAAAAATTCCTTTATCTAAACTTCTTTCTTAAAGGTCACATCCAGAATGCGTATCATTTCCAGAAGTAAAATTGAAGTCATAATAAGAACAAATATATTTGCCTCAATGACGCTCATTTCTGACAGATTTTTAACATGGTTGAAAAAGCATCGTGATAGTTCCTGTTAAGCTTATGCCAAAGGTGTGGCTCTCTGTATCTTTCAGACGTAGAAGAATGGTTCATCATCCTTATCTTTGGCTGCTACTGTGAGCACAAACTTATGGAACTCAATATTTGGAGTTTACAGGGGCTTGCTATGTCATAGAATTCAATAACAATATCTATATTTCAAATCTTGTGTTAGTTTTGACTAATATTTAAGATTGTTACATTAGAATTATTCTGAATTCTCATCTTTTCATACCTCCATTTTATATGAAAGCATATTTTTTGTGCCCTTTAGGGATGGTAAAAACGGAACTATTTTTTTGAAGAGGTAGCTATGCACCCAGCATAAGAGCAAAATCTCACCTTTGCACTGTGCCAAACTCACTTGATTTTGGAAATCTCATAGGGTTATCTTCATATGTTTTAAATCACACAGGATGATACGGTCTAAAGAACAGATTGCGTTTGTCTCGTATGGCTGAAGGGGAACCTTCCTCTATGAACAGCTCCTCTGATCCTTACTCAGCACAGAGCCCTGCTGCATTTGCTCACCAAATTCAATAGTTGTAGCTCCAAAAGCACTTAACTGAGCTGCAGGTGTCAAAAGAGAATTACCTTGAAAATCTGCAGAAAGATTAGAGCATAGTAGAGTAAATTGTTGACTTTTTAGTTTAATATCAAAAAAGCATCTAAATCAGAAGTTCTGAATGCCTGAAAGAACTAGCTGTGTCTGACATATTAAGGATCAAGAAAGATGCTGCTTGAAAGAGCTGAGATGTACTGAGCGAACACCAGATCTATGCACCTGGAGTGCGAGAACATCAATACTAGGCATTATATAGTAACTTCTTTTTGTGGTGTAAATCAGCTGTAGCAGGGCAGCTTTTCACTTCAGGCTGGTGTCCTTTCAGTGCTTTACTGAAACACCAAATACTCTTTCTACGTATCTCATGAGATTATTGCATATATCCAAGAAGATCATTTTCTGCTTGTACACCCAACTTGTACATTCCTCATCAATTCATCTAAAGACTTCCTCTGGAGATATTTGCAAAGTTGACTCAGTTTTGTTATATACTTGACAGATTTCTTGTAATGTATTTTTTATAGCAAAAGGAGAATTCATCTAATAGAAAAAGAAAGCCAATGCTTTATGAAGCGTGCTTTGCTGCCAAAAACTTCATGCATATGGACTGGTTCTGTGTGAGGGCCATATCTGATGTCAATAACTCAGTGTATATGGAGGCCACAGGACACATTTACCAATGCAAAGTTATCTGCTGCTTTGCGAGCTGCTGGGATGAGCTACAACAGCTGTGTTTTTCTGGTCGTCACTGGGGCTGTATTTTAAGCTGCCTAGAAAGAGATATGGCTGGAGAAACAAGCCTGCTTCTCTTATTCACGGAAACTAGAGTCCCAAGGAAATCTGATAACCATGTTGAAAAATGCATCAAGTGAAGGTTTAAAATGTTATTATAAAGCACTACATTAAAAAGTCAATTAGGTACAACACCTCAGGATTTATAGATCAGAAGTATAAATTTGAAGTGAGCTAAAACTTGGCTATATAAGTGAAAGAAAGATAGACCTCAAATCAGTTTGCTCTACACTGAAGAGGTTAAAGATTTTAAATATTTAGCAAGATGTACCTTTTAACCTTCACTCCCCTGGGAAGCAATCTAAACTCTATCCAAATCATTAAATTAATCCTTAGTGGCCTCTGTAAAATCAAAATTTCATTTCTTTAGCATGCAAATGATACTATTAACGTTTGAAAATATACAGCACACAAAAATCATCTTCCTAGTCTAGTTTGGTCTGGCCTGAAATCTTGGGCATAGTCACATTATAGACACATGACATAAAAAGTAATTTAAAATTTATTATTGCAATTAGATGGCAAAGACTGGCTTTATTCAAAGGATAAAAAGATTACTCTTTTTGAGAAAGCATGTGTGGATGTACTGTAAACTGAACGGCATAGGAAAAGGTATATACCCGCCGAATACCACCAGAGCACTCATCTTCACTGCAGGGAGTTCGGATGTGGGCAGGCGAGGGGAGCAGCGTGCTCCCTCCCCGCAGAGGGGTATTGGGGCTGGGATGGCGCAGGTGGCGGCAGCCAGGGCTCCTCGCAAGCCCTTCTCCTCCTGTCCTGCCCAAATGCTTTGACCTTTCGATATTTAAAGAGCTTACTTCCTCAAAGCATCTGGCCATTCAGAACTTAAAGGCTTTTTTGGACATCCACTATATATATATTTGTACATATGTATATATGCACATGTACATATATAAAGAGGCAGAAAGACTGGGCAGGTCTAATTTAAAGCCACGGCCAAGTTGGGGTCCTATCAAAAGCATTCAGCTCTTCAAGCTTTTGCCTCATTAAGATAAGTGAAGTCGGTGACATGAATAATCGAGGGATGTGTAGGGGAGGCTAGTGCTGAGGAACGTGAAAGACATCTGACTAAAACGGTTTATGTTCCATTTCTGAAACAGCCCCCATATTTTGGGAAGCTTTGGCTCACATCTAGACAGCCTGTGATTAGTCTTCTGCTGTATAATGAAGCAAAAAAAGGCCAGATTGAGTTACTCTTAAATTAAATCAGAAGACTACAATTGCTCCAAGAGGAATTGGACTTTAAGTACTTCAATGCTGTATCATTTTAGAAAGGTTTAGTATTAGTTTAGAAGCAGAAGTCTTTGTGATGTACTTTTTCTTGCTAACTCTCCTTTAAATATTTACAATATTAAAGAATTAATTGTTTAAACAAAGAGCATCCTAACAATGAATTCTTGTTACAGTTGATAGCTGTATTCCATTTTATGTGAATAATATTTTAACATATCAGTATTTCAAAATGCTTAACTCCCCCAGTAACCAAATGTCTGCTAACATTTCTTCATTTAGAGAGGCTGATAACATCTTTTTTTTCATGTCACCGAGGTGATGGTGGCTATGCCTACAGCAAGGTGAGCTGGGGAGGAGCAGGAAAGGGGTGGGTGGGGAAGGAGGTGTTTGGGTGCTCTCCAGCCAGTATGCAACCCCGCAGGAACTCCTGTTGTGAGGTCATAGCTGACATCATCATGAACATGTTTGTGATGGTTTTCTCTGTTTCTGTGCTGAGCTGATCTCAAAACTGGAGAGATTCTTTGCCAACCAGTTATTTGCATAATAATATTTTTAGAATAAGTTTAAAAGATTCATATTGAAAGCTGAGGGGAAATGATTTTTGGACACACAAATTCTACCACATAAATCCTTTATAAAGGCCCAAGAAGAAAGTTTTTAGTTCTATTCCCTCAGCAAAGGTATTTCTTAAATAAAACATACTTATAGTTGCTGTGGTCTCAGATGTACATAACAGGTAAGTTCAGTGTTGGCTTGCTAAGCGTATCTGTGAGTGAATACACATCTGAAAAATATGTATTTGTTAGAGCTGAGCAACCTAGATTGTAAAAGTACAAAAAGTGTCAGGGAAAACTGCTAGAAGGCAGGCATATCCTGTTAATGAAAATGATTGAAATTGCATTTTTGGATTATTGAGGAACTAATAAAAACATATTCAGTCACACTGTCTTTTTCAGATAGCTTTCTATTACAAGTACACATGGATCAATAAAAGCTACAGAAAAATTGCAGCTACTGTACTTACAGAAGTGCGTTTTTTCAATCTAATCATTTCCAGAAAGAAGGAAGGAAAGGCAAAACTTTTATTACCTTTCTTATGCTTATGAAAAAATCTTTAAAGTATGAAATGTGGTAGCATGCCAGCAAGTCATATTTTAATAAATTAAGTCTTAAACTTTATAATATTTTGAAAGTGAGAAAAGAAAGACTAATTTTGTTTAAAGTTTTACCCATTGCAAAGCCTCTTGCTCAAGTTTGACCCCAGATTTAACTGTGTAATTGAGATATCATGCAAAATCTGTACTTGTCTATATTCCTAAATCTTCAAGTTAAAAAAAAAAAAGGAAAAGAGGCCCACTGTTATGGAAAAGTTCTGGGAACAGTGGTTGTTTGCACTGTAAGATTGCGTTATAAATGGTATTTGAGTGCTTACATATTTGCTATTAACTCTAATGCTGTATGAGCAGTTTCACAACTCTTCAACGATCAAATTAAGCCTGTTAGGGCTTATTTAGCCCAGGCTGCAGGGTCCTGCAGGTAGTCGGGCAACTGCTGCGAGACATAGTGACGGCTGCCCTACGAACACTTATTTGTCTGGCCTCATGCTGATGGGAATTTTCATTTTGACTAAACTAGAAGACTCGGTTATATGGGGGAGAAGGGGAGCAAGCAAAATCCTGCAGTATCTTTAGAAAACCTTCCTTGATGTTACTTCTAATAAATGAGCATGTGCAAGAGGCATTTTAGTTCTGCTTGGGGCAAATCTCCCTTTAGGAACAAGTTGCTGAAGAAGATCCAAGGAAAGTAAAGGAAATTCATTACGTGCTGTATCACATGGTTCCTATCGAATAATTTTCCTTAAAGTTACAGTTCTTCACTAGGAAAAATTAGGTTTTGGAATCCTAGAGCTATAATTAGTGGAGCAAATGAAAAGAGGAATTTCTATTAATCTTAATATGGCTAATATGTGAATGGAGCATTCAGTTCTGTATTTAAATTTAAAGTGGTGAACTGGTTTAAAATAAAGTCAGTTTATAATTTTCAACAATATTGCCATCGTTGAAAAGTAAACAGAACAGAAATTGAAATAATTCAAAAAGAATGTCAGCAATCTGTTGTGGAAATAAATGGAAACAAGATCCTCTTTTTATGTTAATTTCAATTTTCTGTATCTACAGAAGCATTTAAAAATCACTTTCTATAAAGATAGACAAGATGGTAATTTATAATAAAAAAGACTGAATGAAGAAAATAATCTGATTCTGTGATGAGCATTTTGAGCACTAAGAAGAAATTTTCACATTCAAGGACTTGTTCTATAAAGTGTTGACTTCTCCATGTTTTATTGAGGCATGAAGCAACATATGTCCCTGAATTTCATAGCCTTGTATATTTAGAGCAATCATCCTCCCACCTACTGCCTCATTGCATGTCAGAGCTACTATGCTTTATGCGAATATAATACAGCATACCTTACCGTGTGCTAGTACATGCAGAGGGTCAGAATATTATTGTCTTGCCTTGATAAACAGCTCCTACTCATACCAATAGCCCTGCTAAAACTCTTGTGGTTATTCTCCATGCGAACACGCTGTGTATAAATTGACCTTTTTTCTTACCCTTTTCCAGTTAGCATGGAATACATCAGAGTAGGAGGAGATCATACTGGCATTTTTTGGAAAACAGTTTATTGTGAATTCATGTTAATTAATGAATCCATCCTATGTCTTTCTGTAATGTCCCTTGAAAGAATGAATGAAAACATGAGGGGGTTTTTCAAAGATTAAGCAGGTGAAGCCTCTCACCCGCCATCTACGGTAAGTAAGTATTGCTTGTGCGTTACAGGTGGGGAACCTGTGGGGGTGTGTGGAGAAGTTGTAGTCTGCCAGCAAGCAGGAATGGGTCCTCGGTGACTTGCTCAAGTCACACAGGTGTCTCTGGCAGAGCTGGGCAGGGAACCTAAATCTCTTGGTGCCTTTTGATGAACTAGGGAGGGATCTGCTCCAGCCGGGCCCCACAAGCCAGCTGTGGGATCCAGGGGTGCAAAGTGCTGCCCCCCTGCTGGCAGACAGCAAGATAGTGAATTGCGAGCATTTTGATTTCTGCTTGCTTTATTTTATCACAAAGATCGAATGGGATAAATAGTCATAACCTTGTAGGCTCTTTCTGTTCAGCTCCTACCTAAGATGTCAACATCCATGTATATCTACGAGTACTTTAAATCAGGTAGCCTGTGGGCACCTTAGGTCATTTTTGAATGTGCGTCTGTCTGTGTGTGGTGGTGAAGAACACCTGGCAGGGATCGAGGTCCTGTTTCAGGCACAGGTTTAGTTCCCAAGAGCACAACGTGTTTTCTGTACACTAATTTCATCACTAGTAAATTGTTTGTACTGTTAAATTGTTTTTAAATCTAAGAGCTTTAACACTGTAATCAATCAATGAGTATATGTGAATTATGGAGGTACAGAAATACAAAGATAGATCGCCCACAAATGTAAGAGTAAGATTGTAGAGCGGGCAGATGTTGGTACAGCAAGACAATCTTATGAATTAAGATTTCAGTTTCAAGGTATTTAGGAATTTGAAGTATTTTTGTTCTGTTTTTCTCTGCAATACTTGCCATAAGAACCACAAAGGAGAATTGCTTTCGTAAGAATCATATTAATTACTTAAAAGCGCCTGTTTAGTTACTAGATCCTCCAATTATTCATTCTAGTTTGCATTGTCTATTACTCTAGAGGGTGAAATCCAGAAACCTACACTCAATATTTATGCAGCCTCAACTGGAAAAAAAATTCCCAGCAGCTTCAGTAGGACTTTTACCTAAACCAATTTCTGAATAAGCACTTCAGAATCTAGACCCTAGTGGAAATATGTATTCTGAATTTAAAAAGAATTGCTCTGAGTATACAGAGAGCTGTAGCATTCAGTGGCTGAAGAAGAGAATTCACAGCATCCTAGGTTTTAAATTATTAATTCCTATGAATTTATCATCTTCTACTTTCCTTCAAAACTTTTCACTTCTTAAATATTGCGAAAGAAATTTTCTTCGTTGACACGGGCTTGCTGTCAGTTAGATTTGCAGTACTTTTCCTCTAGCTAAGGATAGCAGAGATTTCCTAATCACGCTCACTGGAGTCTGGCTACCCTTCTGCCAGCTAGTCCCCTTCTTATGCTAGACCACTCCAGCTGACCCCAGGTCAGCTTTGGATTTACGATGGTAGATGAAGCAGTTGCCCAGGAATGAGGTTTCATTCTTGTGAATTAAACACACAGCCAGGGCTCTTACACTCACCCCAGGTGAAGACTGTATTTTGACTACATCCAGACTTCAAACAAATTACTTGAATATTCAAAATGATAATAAATATTATTAGGCAATATGAAAATGTTTCTGTATTTGTCTGTTACCTGGAATATTTTGCGTTTATTTCAGAGGTAGTATTCATCTTAAATGAGACTTAAGTAAGCAGAACGTTGTTTAATAAATACATATGCATGCTTTGCCACCGTTTTTTGACCTTTTATCTCTTCTATGTTTTCAGGCAGCACTGATTTGAATATGACCAGAAGAATGTTCTTTTTGCGAGTTTGCGTATTTCCTAAATACTAAATACTAAACTGGGGGGAGAGGCTAACACACCAGAAGACTGTGCTGCCATTCAGAGGGACCTGGACAGGCTGGAGAGCTGGGCGGAGAGGAACCTCATGAAGTTCAACAAAGGCAAGTGCAAGGTCCTGCACCTAGGGAGGAATAATCCCATGCAGCAGTACAGGCTGGGGGTTGACCTGCTGGAAAGTAGCTCTGCCGAGAAGGACCTGGGAGTGCTGGTGGACAACAAGTTGACCATGAGGCAGCAGTGTGCCCTTGTGGCCAAGAAGGCCAATGGTATCCTGGGGTACATTAGGCAGAGTGTTGCCAGCAGGTGGAGGGAGGTGATCCTGCCCCTCTACTGAGCCCTGGTGAGGCCTCACCTGGAGTACTGGGTCCAGTTCTGGGCTCCCCAGTACAAGAGAGACATGGCACTCCTGGAGAGAGTCCAGCGGAGGGCTACAAAAATGATCAGGGGACTGGAGCATCTCTCCTACGAAGAAAGGCTGCGAGAGCTCGGCCTGTTCAGTCTGGAGAAGAGAAGACTGAGAGGTGATCTGATAAATGTGTACAAGTATCTGAAGGGGGAGTGTCAAGAGGATGAGGCCAGCCTCTTCTCCGTGGTGCCCAGTGACAGGACAAGAGGCAATGGGCAGAAACTGAACCACAGGAAGTTCCATCTGAACCTGAGAAAAAACTTCTTGACTGTGAGGGTGACAGAGCATTGGAACAGGTTGCCCAGAGAGGTGGTGGAGGAGTCTCCTTCCCTGGAGATATTCAAAACCCATCTGGATGTGATCCTGGGCAATATGCTCTAGGTGACCCTGCTTGAGCAGGGAGTTTGGACTAGATGATCTCCAGAGGTCCCTTCCAACCTAAACGATTCTGTGATTCTGTGATTCCTCACAGTAATCACTTCTTTTCATAGCAGTGCAAATTAAGATCAGATTAACTTAGAATTTTCTGGCTTTTTGGCTTTCTTTGACTGTGGCAGCATTCACTATGGGCAGTACAACTCTGATCTGGCTAGATGACAAACCTTCCCATTTGTAAAGAATGCTATTTGACTTTCTTGGATCACCAAATTATAGGTTTTATGAAACAAGGCTATCTAAAGGATACTTACCCTCTCCCTGCTGCCTCATTGAAGCATATTCTTTCTTTAGGCTAATTGGCCTGTGCAGCCCCGGCCTTTCTCCAAGCTTGGGGAAGAGAAATACTATTAAGACAAGTCAAGTTTGCAGACACCTGATGCTCTGTGTGGCAGGTTGTTTTTCCTCTCTGAAAGCTTCTATATATCCCAGTATGGGACCAAGGAGTTATACTCGGAGTGTATTTGAGCTTTTAATAAATGAAACAGAAAACTTGATTACAGGATATTTTCTTTAATCAAGTATAAGAATATAAGATCAAATATAAGAAAAATGGCTGAACGCACTAAATACTCTCATCTTGCAATGTATATTCTTTGTTCAGATTCTATGTTACTTTGAATTTGGCAATGATGACATTTCTTTGGAATAGGAGCTAAAATACAAGGCAGTACTGAACATTAGGAGTATTCAACATATACAAGCAGAAATGTGAACTATTTTGAATAAGCACAGAGGTCATGATATATTTCTGTTTCCTATGTCTGTGAATGTAGCTCAGCATAAGTTTCTGGCATGAAAACTCATTTTAACAAATTCAGAATGCCAAGTCTTAAAAACTTGGGTTGCAATTGCTTCATATTCTTGTCTAGGTAAATAAGTCCTGCAAAAACTCTTATCTTAGAAAGAAGTAGTGGAAGAATAAGCGAGAAATGGCCAGAATATGTTGCTGAAAATGCAGAATTTTAAAGCGAATGCACTGTATTATTCAGGGAACCATATGGCACTGACACCTTTACTGCGTGGATCAGTCTAGCGCTCAGATGGAGTAATGAGTAAGGAAATGGAGCCTCATCATTTGAAGACAGTGAGAGATCCGCTTCTGACTTTGATCAGAAAAAATAGGACCTCTGCTCCCTGCCTGATATTTTCAGCAAAGCTTCTATATTTTGAAAGGTGCTATGCTGCGATATCTTTGAAAATTTATATAAATATTTAGATATAAAATTATGAATATGTGAGGAAATGAAAAGAAAAGAAAGAGGAAACTAGCATAGTCCCTAGGAGCACAAGGGTGCTTTTGCTACTTCTCTCAATCACCTTGGTCTTAAGTGGTTTCAGTAGTTCAATATGTTATCACCAAGTACAAATTAGGAAGCTATTAAAAAAAAAAAAACAAACAATCCCCCCAAACCCTGCATTTTTAATATATTTTTCTAATAAGTAAAATTAAATGTTCTTCATTCATAAGTATAAATAAAATAGTGGGAAAATACATTTTTTAAAGGAAAGTATTTTTTCAGAATTAACTATTAAATTGAATTTTCTCCTTCCAATAGTTAGCCATATATCAATATTGACATATATATCTCCATATGTGTTTGTCTTTGGGTAGCATAGGGAATCCTCTGTAATGACCCAAGCAGTTAATGATCTGAGTTTCCTGTGAAAAGAATTCATTCCTTCCTAAGACCCATCTTGTCCTATACTGAAGCCAGTTAAGAAAACCTTTAAAGGATAGAACTGAAGCACAAGTACTGGAACGTGATTGGTCTTGGTTCATCAGCTACCTCTCTGCCGTTCGGAACAGCTTCATGGAATAACCAAAAACTGCCTAAAGCTTCTCATGTAGGCAACGCAATCAAAACCATGAAGTTATATTGAGGGAGAATTTGATTTCAAACAGGAAATTGGCAGCCATATTTTTGTGTTGTTTTCCATAGATGGACTGGGGACGTTTCCAAATTATTCCCATCCCACCGAATCACGGTACAGGTCACTCGGTGTCTCTCTTCTATGAAATGTTTTGCCAAAGGCAAACTTCTACCTCCGCCTCCAGCATGCTTTTGTGTTCTGATGAGCTTACCTTCAAAGATTCTGGCATTTTGCCTAACATATCTCAGACTGTAAGGAGATGTAATCATGTAAATGACAAAATTCAGTGTCACTGGTAACTTTTTGTCTAACGCCAAATTTTTTACCAGTGTGTACTTTGATGATGAAAGGGATTGTTTCATGTCCTGTTATACCCTACAAATTCAGAGCAGTGAAAACTAACTTGTATAGGTTATATTTATAATATACTTGTTTTCTCTTGATTACGAATGGATTAGAGCTAGATTGGATTATAATCTCTCTCAGATTTCTCTTCTGTACGTTATGAAGGGAGGAAGGTCAAATGTATCCAATACTGTTTTCTCTGATTAAAAAAAAGGAAAAGTACCAATATTTCTTCCTTCAAGAATACTAGATGTGTGAAGAGCAGATGTAAATGAATGACACCAGAAGTCTTTTCATCCTAACTCATAACTCCAGTGTTAATAGCTACTAACACTGGATTGGTAGTTTACAGTAAGCGTCAAAATAACCTAACATGTCATTGGCATAGGATCAGTTGATAATGAAGATTTCTGCATGTCTAAAAGGTTTCTTCCTTTAACTGTATTAATAATTCCTTTGAATGAAAATGATTGTGTCAAGAGGCAAACAGTTTATTGCATGCGGATGTGTAATGGTACTGAAAAGGAGATGCGGTTGTTCCAGTACAGTAAAGTAGCTGTTTAAGGACTTCCTTGATTAGTGTGTTACCTCGGAATCAAGGCTGATCGGACTGATTTCAAACTCATTGTAACTAATGGGGGTATTTCTGTTGATTTCAATAATCTTAGCCAAGAAGTATGTATTAAAAAAAAAAAAAAACAGAGGAGATGATATAGTCTGCAAAGACTTAAAAGGAAACCAGATATTTATTAAATAATAATTATAGTTACGTATTTCATTTGTCAGTTGTTCTCTTTTCTCTGTTCAATGTTTATTTGCTAACTTTTATACTGAAAGACTCAAAGTTTGAGAATTTTAATGCCTGGTTAGATGTTATTTAATCACTTGGTGCTAGGCACATGCTTTCCTTTTATTCAGATTTTTTTATTATATTATTATATTCTACCAGATAAATAGCAGATATTGCTGCTCGCTGTCATTAGGGCGAAATATTTCCTGGGAGATATCCCAGTCCAGACTGGATTGATGTATTTCAGCTCGGTGTCATATCCTGTTTCACTAGTGTTACAGAAATCTTCCTTAAATCTTCCTTCCCAGGGCCTACAACTTTCTCAAGCTAAACCTCTCTAACCTTGGCAAAGACGCAGGATTTTTAAATAGAATACTCAGGAATTTAGACAATGAACTACAGAAAAAGTTAAATATGACTTGACACTTCTTCCCCATTAATTTGGGTTAGATAAAATGCAAGAGACCTTGTTTCCTGTACCAAGCCAAACCTATACTCATGATTTCTATACATTCATCTGAGCCCATAGCAAAGGAAAGTGGCACATGCTGGGCAACTTTTTAGGCTCATGGTAACCTCACTGTGACAGATTTACTTTACTCCGTCAATGGTTTATGTTTGATATAGACTCAAATTAACGTTAATAGAACTAAAAGAATATGCAGACCTTTTCTCTTTTAACTCAGGATGCAAAACAGGCAGACAGTTGGATACTCTGGCCAAGACATTAATATATCAAAAAATGTTCCTTAGGCTAGATACAAAGATCAGGTGCTCTTGCCATGTGGGAGAGGAATTTGTTTGGAAAATATATATATATGAAAATAGGGCCAGGGGAACTAAACTAAAAATTATACCTTCCCCCCCCCCCAAGAATGGCAATTGTGATAAAGGATGACTAACTACACATACAGCGGGCATAACCAGACTGAGACACGAGGGATGCGCGTAGGCAGTTTCTGTAGCGATAATTAACCAATTTCATCAAAGCAGCCAGTCAAACCCGGCAGAACTGTCTTTCATAAAGAGAACCTGGAAACAACAGATTGCTGCCTGGCAAAGGTCAGAGGAAAAAGTGGCCAGATGGAGAGAGGGTGCTTCCTTGAGGTCTGAATTTGGTTTTTGCTTAACGTCTATTTAAATTTTTGATTCAGTGTCTACTAAAGTTAGTGGGAAAATCTCTCATTGACTTCAGTGCTGTTGATGCTAATAAGGGTCTTGCCAAATTTGCTGCAAAACGTTCTGCGTTTTTTCTTTTTTTGTGAGGGGTAACATTGGAAGCTTCCTTGAATTCAGATCTACTCCAGCTGAAGTCAGAATTAGTTGTTGTAAGGGTCTGTATTAGATACTGCCTATGCTGAGATGGCTGCCCCTGCCTCCACCTCCAGGAGAGAGGAGGATTTACTGTGCAGTGTTTGTAGGAGAGAGGAGGATCTGCACGTAGGTCTCCCACCTGTGGAACTTGCTTTCAGATTAGTGGTGTATTAATTTTGGCTTTTAACTAGGTAGACCCAAGCACGTGATGATACTTGCTATTGTCAATAGAGTTGTAATCCAGTTCATAAACCTAACACATGAAACTCCTCTGCCTGGTCGTGGGGAAGCTCTCACTTGGGTGAACGTTCACTGAGCTAAATCGTGAAGAACACCAGTGGAGCTGTATTCAGATAAATCCTCAGATGAAGTTAGGGCATGTTTCCCTTGAATAATGACCTTTGAATTTAGTCTATTTTGCTTTGAACAAATTTTGATTGCTACAAGGGCCTTTCTGAGGTTTCATTAAAATTTGAGAAAGGAGCAGTGTCCGACCCCCAGGTTTTTATTAGAAAGATGCTATGTTTTCTAGAAGGAGATTACTGCAGAAAGTGGTATGTTAACTCTTCTGCTTACTTTTTTCTCAGGTCAAGGTTGAAAAAACAGAGCATACTGGAGTTAGGAAACCTCAGTGTCAGCATGAGGTAAAGTACACCAGCATTACATTTCTTCACCAATCACAACTAATAAGTTCAAAAACACATCAGCTAAGGTTATTGTACCCTTGACTTGAAATGTAAAGGTTAATGTAGAAACAATCACATAACACTGTTAAAGCTCTTCCTTGTCAAATCACATATCACTAATGAGTTTTTGACTGCAAGTTAGGCTATTTAAATTGTCCGATTTCTGCATTCATCCAGTATGGACAGGTATTGAGATTAAAATACCAACGTTATGGCAACTTCCTTGCTTTAGGAGAAATAAATGCATATAATTTTCCTTTTACTATAAAATAACAACTAGCAAATCAAAAAGGAAATCCAAACAAACAGATGGAGTATTTGAACTAGTACAAGCAAAATAATTATTCAGCAGTACAGAGTAGTCTTTTGTAAAGCTTTAAATAATATATGTAGAGAGATTAGAAGTCTCTGGCAAGAAAGTTCTGAATTTTGTCCTATATGCCTCTCCCCAGTGTTTTCTTTGAAGCATGGTCAGATTTGTAGCGCAGCACATCTTTTGCTCTAATTCAAAACTCTTTTTTACTTTAACAAATTAAACAAGATAATCTTTTTCATTAAATTTGTTGTTAAAAGGGGAAAAACTTTGCTCTTAGAGTTTGCTGTTTAAAATATACTGCTTAATGCTCGTCATGGTAAAGGGCTTCTTAAAAAACAATGTCTACATTGAGAAATTGCAAATGACCTTTTTGTAAAGCAGTTTTTGAAATAAACATCTGTCTTCATAGCCTATTTTAAGAAAGACTGCAGCTTCAGTCTATTTCTTCCATGGATACGTTTAGTGAAAATACTTTTTGCTCTAAAAATAATAAAATAATTTTTTTTTCTTTAGGAAATGTCTGGGCAAAACTACAACAACACTTAATTGGAAAGTACGAGTGAACGGCACAAACTTCTTGCATTAAAGTTCTTGCTGAAGAATTTTGGATCAGCTGAATTACAAAATGTGTGAAAGAAAGTGCAAAATGATCAGAGGTTAAGAAGAAAACTAGAAAATAGAGGTATAAGGACATACTATATTAAGCTCTAAGGCAGTGCACCTTATTTATACAACAGAGAATGTCTACAGAATAAGCAACCAGTGCAATAGAAGAATGACTAATAGATAGGTATGAATCAGTAGATTTGTATTCTTACGTTTCCCTCTTCCCCAAAGCAGGGAAAATGAAAGAGACCCCCTCCTGAGCTCTTTCAGTCATTCATCCTTTTCAGATTTGATGCTCACAGTTATGATAGCTAAATTTTAGCTTTGGGCAGCCCAGGATACTAATCTTACATGACTCCTTCCAAACTAAGTCATGCACTCATGAATCCTTAACTTTCTGTCTTTTTTTTTTTCCCCCTGGAGAAAACCTTATCAAAAGGTCTCCATATATCCTCCCACCCCCAAATCTAGAACTTCTGTCTTGTTCCTGTCTAAATCTAAACCTTCTGAAGAGTTAGAGCATAGGTTTCTATTTCATGGGGTATGGATTATTTCCAGCTCACACTGTTCTTGCTTGAATTTAGTCACGTGGAAGGACGTTTTCTGAATATCAGGTGCATAACAACCCTTGAGAGCCAATAAATCAATATCTAATTGCAGTACTGTGAAAATCAATTGACTAACTTGTCTTTAAGGTTTGCATAAGCAAGCACCTACAAAAAGTGGAAAGCACTATCTCTCTGGCATGATTAAACACCCCTAGCAAAATAAGTTTTCAGAAGCTCAAGGTGGCAGTAGAATCAATATTCCGGCAAGTAGCATGCTTTGTCACTAAAATCAGACATTTTATCACTAATTATGAAAGTAAAGTTGGATCTTCTAGCTCTTTTGCAAATGCAGTGCTTGCAGAGCTCTTGAAGGTAAGTATATGAGATTAAGCTTTCCACCAAAAAAACCCACCTCATTTTATATTTCCTGTTCTAAAGGACATATTAACACAGCTGGTTTGTGCATCTCTGGCTTTAAATGTTGTTTTCTGTGCAACTGGGGTTTGAGGAGGACTCCAGTGATTCGTAGCCCTTGTCCAGGATCTTGTACAAGAGCACACAAACCTTGGTGGCGTGTGTTAGTAGAGCTGGGTCTTGACCTTGCAGACACTGGTGCATGTGTCAAACTTGCCCTGCGGGACTACTTTATGTCTCTGTTAGATACTCTCTGAAGCCATGTATGGGCGTGTTGATTTTTGCAGAGGAAATAATGTTAGTATACAAACCATGTCCTATTAGTTTTTTGCCTTTTTAGTGTAATAAAAAAGGATCATAATCTGCTTTCACCTGTCATCAGAGCTAAGGGTGAGTTCAGTAGGCTTGTACATTTTTGGTTTTACCTAATCTCCTTTGCACAAATTATGCTTATTTTGCCTCTATAATTAATGGCAACGTGGTTTTCTCATGTTTCATATCTATAGTTGACAACAGCAGAAACAAATGACGTACCTGATGAACTTGAAAGTGAAAGTCGGTGGGAGCAAATTTGCCAAGAGTCTTCCAGTTGACAGGTCTGCCTCTTGTGATATTAATAATGCTTCAAGCGTGCTGATGTAAATCAAGATATAACTAGAAGCAAGCCATAGATATGATCGGTAACTATTGGCTCTGCTGTTTTAGTATCCCTGGACCCGATAGCAACACTACAGCTTTCAGCTGAGCACCATCTTCCTTAGCCTGGAAACTCATAGAACAATCGTGCTCTGCACCTGACTGTATATAATGATTCAAGTCAGGCATCCCCGGGGCTAAATCAGTGAACTTGATTTAAAATTCGATCCAAAATCCTGTAGTGCTTAAAGAAGTCTTTTCATTGATTTCGGTAGGCTCAATCTCAGCACAAAACTGGCACTTACTTCACAGGATACTTTTATGCCCTGGGAGGTCCATATTTCTGGAGCACTCCGAAATCAAAATACCAGCTTGCTCCTCCAGTCTTTATATAAGAAAACACATATTAGGATTCAGCAAATAAGAGTTTAGCTGAGGATCTCATAGGGTTTTCAAGCCACTTAAGTTAATTATAGGCCTTATGCTGCATCTTTAAGCAAGGGTGAATATTAGCTCCTCTGAGTGCTGCAGAGCTTCTCTCTTGTCTTTTGTCCCTGGTGAAGCAGTTTGTCCAAGAGATTAGTAAAGAACAGGGAAATCTATCTACAAGCTGGATAACGGACAGGAATGAGAGTGGGGACATACTGAGTGCATGCATTACTGTACTCGAGTCCCCGGCTAATGATGAAGTGCCTTTAGGAAGTGAAAGACATTTCCTTTCCTCTGTTCTAGCATTTTGTTCCTAAAATATGTATTTTAACACCTGTAGCTGTTGCTTTTCTGATGTCCTATGGTTGAAACAGCAAACACTGGAGGATAATATTCTCTCAGGAAATATTCTGCCCTCCTTTTTCCTTCGTGAAAGGTACTACATGCACCAAGGTGAAAAGATTTCAAGGGAGGGCTTGTGGACAAGGGAGCTGATATCTTCCTTTAGTGGAAGATGAATACCACAGTAGCACATGAGAAACGGGCATTGTTTTGTTTCTTTGTGCATGTGAATAGGCAATTCAATGGAATTCAGTTCTGTTCTTTGTCTTTTAAAGAAAAAAATCTTATGAGTGCTAAGTTAGCTGAACTAAGAATTCAGACCCACAGTATAATGGGTGAGACTCTTGAAACTGCTGCTCCTGGCAACACTTATAATCTCTCTCAGCTTTCTGTTCATGTTTACTTTCTTTATCAGTGAACTCTTTCAAATCGTTCAAGTTCTTGAACAAATAAAATACAGCAGGATCTTACAAACAGAAGCAAAACGCATAGGCTGCCCGCCGTAGCCATCAGCTTGCAGGGGCCTCTGAAGTTTTCCTTTAGCGTGTGTGTCTGGGGTGGGTGGGTGTCCTCTCCCAGTGGGGGCAGTTTGGTAACCCTCAAGCTGTTTGTTCCCTCCTGCCCACCTCGCTGCAGGCTGCCTTCAGCCCCAGCTTTCCTGCCCAGCTCCTTCCTGCACCAGAGCGTGGCTTCTCAGTGCTCTCAGGCTTTTCTCTGCACTTACGTCCCCTTGTAAAGACTTCTTGCTTTCCTGAGAGCTTTTATTCTTGCAAGCTGCGTACAGAGAGCTGTGTTTCCTATCACCTGAATCGGCCCTTTTTTTTGCCTTGCTAAATGTATACATCCCACTTTATATATCCTCTAAGCAAAAGCATAATCTTTCAAAGAACAGTGAAATTCACTCTACGTTTCAGAGGAATAATTATCTCCTTAAGGTAGTTGATGCCAGCACCAGTCAGATGTGAATACCAGCGAGGAATGCCACCCTAAAACTGAACACTGAGGAAACAAAATGGATGGAAAGAATGCCCTTTCAGCTTCCCAGGAAACCCTTGTTACTTCCATCAGGGTATTGAGAAAAGGAATTTAAATTGCCAAACATCTGTACTGTCTTTACTGAACTACGGTTGCTGAGTTTAATACAGCGTTTATCCAAGCAGTGAATGGTCTGTGCTGCACGCAGTGCTTTGGTTATAAAAACATAGCACATAGGAGACATGAGGCCCTATCTCCAACAGTGTAGCAGGATGGAGATAGGGGTTTTTCTGTTGTTTTTCTCCCTCACCCTCTGTTCTTGAGCAGCATGAACTTTGTGGAGACCTAGGAGATGCATTTGGCCAATCCACAATAAGCCAAGAGACCCTGCTGCTCTCGTGCTTTTCTGGACAAGACTTCTGCTTGCCAATGTCACAGGCTGCTGTGCACAGAGCACTGAAAACTCAGCCACAAGGACACTCTTCCCTCTGCAGCTATGTCTCACTTGATACACACTTGAATACTGCCTTCAAAACACTTCCTTGACTTGTACGTAGTATGTTTTCTGTTGTTAATAGGCCTAAATTTGTTGTTTATGTGTAGGCAAGTTTCTCTTATGTTCTTGGATTTCAACCAAGTTCCCTTTAAGTTGGTTTACCTTCAGCATGCCCTGTGTTTGCAGGGAAGAGACTATGCCTTTATGAAAAGAGTTTAGCCTTATTTGAAGTTTTCTTTCAATCCACGCTTTCCTCTATTCCCCTAACAATTTCTTCTCCCACCTCTGAAAAAAGCAGAAGAATTTGTGGTCTATCATTGCTCAGCCTGTTTTTCTTAACTGTTGAATTATTTTCCATACAGACTATCTTCAAATGTTCCTCTATCTTTTTTTATTACTTTTTCAAAATGTAAATAATCCCCACAACATTATCAGCTGATGGATTCTCATCGTTTATACAAGTTTGCCATTCCCAGGAACATTCATCCCTGAAAGGCCTGGCAAGCCCCAGGACTCTCATTTTTCTTGTGATCCCCTTTCATTGCCATCTAAAGTGGCATTAAGCACGTGGACATTTTGACCTAGAACTCCTCTTGACAAAACAGAATAGCAAGACCCTTTAAAAAAAACCCAAAAAAGTGAATGGTGCATAGTTTATGGTCGCCAAGGAAGATCCCATTTCTTTTCAGATATTGTGGTGATTTTTCTGTGTACACATTCACTGTCTCTTTAGAGAGTTACAGGTTACAAGCATCTTCTTTTTCAGAAATACACCCTGTTTTAATTTCTGGAAATGCTGGTTGTCTTTCTCCTCTTTCTCCATCTTTACCTTTCCTTTTTTCCAGTGCTAAAATTAAACAACATTCTTTTTCTGTTACCTGAGGAATTACATTCTTTTTTCCTTTTTCTAGTCAAAAGATTTTTGTTTTATGCTGTCATGCTCCCTTTTGACTAAAGATCTTGTAGCATTTTGGAGATTCAGTATTAGTCCTTAACTGCTCAGTTCATGGACTTAATAAATACTATATTAGCTTTCTCTTTAACAAAGAGAACCAGAATGCCCTATTCTTATTGAGGAATACAGTGATGAAAACTCATGTAATTTACTTTTGGTACAGTCTCTCATTAGGAGAAATGGAAAGCTGATTTTATAGTCTGAATCAGTACCTTGATAATATAATAGCATTTGTCTCATTGACAGAACACAATAAAATATATTTCATTGATACAATACCCCAGTTTCATTTTTAATAAGCAAAAGTTCACAGTATTATTCCAGACCATTCACTCTGTGATCAAAGTTTTGGCAGAAACTCTTTAAAAACCTTGCCTGCTGGACATATTCTTCTATGGTTCTCTATGGCACATAAAGCATTCAGGACTAATTACCACTGTCGTCTTTATGAACCGTGGCTTGGAAGACTGGAAAGAGAACAATTCAAATTCCACCATTGCTGCTACGTGACAATGATTTCTCTGCAGCCAGCAGGTAGCAGCCTGCCTTTGGCAGTTCAGGACGGCCCCGTCTCTCCAAGGGGAATGACCCCAGCACAGCATGGCAGAAATCTCATTGAGAGTTGTGAGCCTCGGCTCACAGAGCAGGGAGCTTACCGTCTTGGGTGCCAGGTCTGGGGAGAGCTGCTTCTTCGAAAGAGATGGTTCCTTTTAGAAAGGACTGAACTCCCTGGTTTATCCATGCATACTATTGATAAGAGGATACAATAGGATGGAGTGTGGGGTTTTGCAGCGCTTGCAAACTTGTATATTAGGAAATCAGTTCTGGTTTGTGACCTCTTTGGATGCTGTAAACTTTTCTCAAGTGAACCTTGTCCTGAAGCAAGTGCTATGCGAAGTTATCACTGCTCGAGTATCCTAACCCTCAACAAGTGACATTGGCACAGCTCTGTAGTGTGTGTCAGCTTCTTGTCCCTTAAGTACAGTCTGTGAGGGCTTTTTGTTCTCCATCTGTATTTCTCTTTCTCACACTGTGTTCTTTCTTCACATTCTCTGCTCCATTTTCGTCCTGTTTCTCACTGGATTTTCTCTCTGCTCCTTCATGATCCATCATTTGTAGTCTCTCCTAAGCAGAATAACAATCAAGTGACATTCAGTTTTGTACCAGCCATTTCAAAACACAGTGTTCCAGCTGACTTTAAATTAAGGAACTTGAGCGTTATTTGCAAATCCAGACATAGATGTGTTACAGATAGAACAAAATTAAAACACTTGAGGAATTATTTTTAAAATCGCAGCATACTTAAGAATTTAGCCATTTAGCCATGGACCCTGAAAAAACCTACACTTAAATTAAACTTGTGTGGTTGACTAATCCTGCTAGCCAGCCCTGTGGATGCTAGTTATTTTCTAATGTTGCAGATTATGGACCCTATTAAGGTATATAGGTTAAAATTGTTGAGATTGGAGGCCTATCTTGTGTTGTAAAAGTATATATTTGGTCCTGTTTGTCCATGTTTTTGTATGTCTGTAAAATATGTGTACATAAAGTATTAAGTAGATGGCATTTAAATAAGAATTTTGTGTGCTTGTAGAATCCAGTCCTGCTATATCACTGTCTCCAAAATATCCATCCATCCTTCTTCAGCAAATTGCTTAACACATGGGAAAGTCCTTCGGTTCCTTACTTGAAGCTAAACACATGCTTATGTACTCTGATAGAGAGAAAAGTGGGCTTACAAGATGAATTAAGATATATAGGCATGATCATGTACCATTGAAGTCACTGGAAGTTTAATTCCTGACTCTAGAAGTCATATGTGAGTATTAACGGCTAAAAGTGTGGGACCTCATTTATTCCTACAGATTCAGTTAGACTTTACTATTAAAAGTTTTAGATATATAAAGTATTTTCCTACAGTTTTAGAAGATATTCTGAATATGTGGCTGTGTCATAATCATATCCTAAAATTTTATGTAAAGTTAGATACTTCACCTAATGTGTCTAATAGTCCTGAATATACTTACGAATTATAGGTATAATAATTCTGGCCTGTTTCACTCATATAATTCTACATATGTGAATTAAAGTCCTGGGTTCTATGAAGCATGTAACTAGACCAGAGTAAAGAATTGAGAAATGCTTCGTGCGTATTTTTCTTCTCTAGCTGATTTCTCTTGCATTAAAATTACTTACACAGTAATGTCTTCAGAAAAAGTTTTCAAACAACCATTTAGATTACCATATGAAACAACTCATACAATTCTACCTACTGGTACAAGATTCAAATCTCTGTTGAAAGACATGGTTAATTTTTAATGATTTTTCTCCAGAGCCAGCCTAACTTTTTAAAACTAAAGCTGATATTAGCCCATGAATGAATGACATCAATTGAAATGTACTTTTTTTCTTCAAGGTGATTGATGTAATTTTGCATTAAAGTGACCTTTTTTAGAAATGTTTTGACTGTAATGATTTCCTGTCCTTTTTGCTCAGCCATCAGAACAACAGAACTGGAATAAGCCTGTTTCAGCTATAAGATGTTAATGCTTAAAGGGAAGTGAGCTGTACAGTCTGCATGAATGTAGGACGGCCACAGTGCATACAGGTAAGTGCCATTGCCAACGAGCTGTAAAAATTTAGAGTCATATCCTGTGAGGTGCACCTCAGAAAGGGGACCTGAGACTCACAGGACTGAAAATACAGTCAAATTGCTATGTTGGATTTAGTTTGGCTGCATTAAATTTCTCAGCGAGAAGTTTTGATCTTCTCGAGTTGCTCTAGAGATGCGTCTGAGTCAGGGCTGAGTAAGTTACTTATCTTGGTTGGACTGTTTGTTGGGGGAATCTGGTGCTTGGAAAAACTTTATGTTAACAAATTATACTTATATATATATATATATAAACTACCTGCAACTCTATGAAAGTGACTGGTACCTCCTTACACGAAACCATCTCATTATGAGCATCCCTTATAGAAATATTAAGGATGGCAGTGACTCTTTAGCATCTATGAATGAGTATTATATTAAAGACACTTTCATCAAGACAGGAGAAATGCTGGTGAATTTCACTGAGAAGAAATTTATTCTTGAAAACATAGGTCAAACCTTCATGCCATTTAGATAGTACCAGTTACAATCCCTTTTACCTCCCCTCAAAACCAAACTAAAACAAAACCCCTCAACCAAACGAAAGCCCTCTGAGCGGTCCTAAGCCTAAGGTGAGACAGGTGTTTGGATCTGATGCTCTCATATGACCCTTCTAGTTTCAGAATATGTGGGCAATACTTGAGGCTTATTTTCATTTGAACGCTGTTAAATATTGTATTCATACATTGTGCCTCATATTAATTTCAGGAGTGGAGACATGCCCACATGCCCACACACTGAAGTGCTCACAACCATGGTGCAAGGTAGCAGCTGATTGATTTGTCTCTGTCCCATATGATACCACTCAGAGTCCCAGCTCCAGCTGTGACATGAACATGGAAATCTGTTGCAACTTGTAAGGGTATAATTGCAAGGACATCAATGGCTGATTCTCAAAGACTGTATGGATTTGCCTGAAATAATCTGTTTTACGGAAGAGGCAGAACCTACTGCTTTTAGTTTGCCTCTGAGACCACTATATTTGCAGTCATGACAACATCTGGGACAGCTTCAGCATGCATGAACACTTATACCTTGCCCTAGTGTAAATCATGAAACCAAATTTGCTTATATACTTGATTTGGCTGGGTTAAGCTCTGGGCTCTGCGATCAGACCTGCACCCAACTCTGATCTGAGGCAGGCTTGTACCCGACTGAGAAGAATGATTAACCATATGTAAAACGTGGATGCACTTTTCAAGGCTGGCCTTGATGTCTCTGGGCCGCTCTCTCTTCAAAGTCAAGGTAGCTCTCTCTGAGGAGCTCCGTGTGGTTGCCCTCTCCTCTGGCTTCTGCCCTCCCCAATGCCCAGCTTGACGCCTGTGTGATACTGAGGCAATAGCATATTCCTAGCAGTTCAAGCCCAAAGCAGGCAGAACCCAAATGAGATGTGTGTTCTCTTTTCCTTTTGGTTCAAGTGGGTTTTGAGTGTACGTCTCAATCTTGTGAGCAGCCACAGGTGACCTTTTCTCTTGCTGTTTTTCTGCTGGAGGTCAGTGTGGAAGATTCTCAATACTGAGTTGTTCTATAGTGTTTATATGGGCTATCAGACCTGAAGACCTTGCAACAGAGCCTTCATTTTGGAAGGCTCTTTCTTAGGAGCTGTGAAGGTTGGCACGTTTCATTTCAGCTTCACAAAGGCTCCTGGCTCAGAAAGGCCGATCTAATTTTTGCTGTCTCTTCACTGGGATGTCATAGAATATTTTATTTGCAATTACTACCCCTTTGTCTGGAAAAAGTTGTAATTTGTCTGGGGACCAATACTCCACCTCCCAAACTACACCTCCAAGGTCAGCCACTAGCTGACTGCACTGGCAGTCTTTAAGGTAAGTGCTCATCATGGACAAGTTTCTTTCAAGCCTTACAGACTTGAAGTTTGAAAACTCATGGAGTTTTAGCTCTGTAGAGAACAAATAGTTTCCTTTAGGTGCTACAAATTTATTTTTTCCTTTTTAAAATATGTTGTAGCAAGAGCAAACATGCTCTGGGGATTCAGGTGATGTCTCCTGCCTTTTTTGTCTGAAGTCATTAGAATCAAAGAACCATGGAAAGCAGGGCCTGGAGGGACACGGAGAGGTCATCTTTGCCTGAAGCTGGGAGAAGATACTGGGGAAGGATCATTCCCTTTATGCCCTGCTCTAATATCACTCCCTGAACACCAGCTACTGACTGTGGTTAGAGACAGGATACTGAGCAAGACAGGCTGCTATGGCAGTTTTTATTTTCTAGTTTTCTTAGTTTTTATTTTCACTTTAAAGAAAAAAAAATCTTTAATGTGTAAAAGCATGCCTTCTGTCTTCTGTTTGTAGGAAGAGAGGGAGGAAAATCATTTCTGTGATATCCTTTCAACTCTGAAGTGCATTTTTTCATAACTCTGTGATCTTAATATTTTAGTAAATAAATCAGAAATACAGCATCTAACAGAATTATGAGGATCTATTTAAAAATAAGGTTGTAATTCTGGGCTATTCTATTACCAGGATTTATTTCATATAGCATATGACTTCTCTAATTAAGAACACTACTTTTATTTTTCTATCTTTTAATCTTTTAAGCTGAGTATAATACTTTCAGTTCCATTCATGTATTATCAAACTTGTCAAGTATCTTTTGCAACTAAATTTTTTCTCTTGTTCAACCCCCTCTTGTTAAAGGCTGAAATTAAAAAAAGAAACATTTCGCTTTTGAAGTTAAAGCTGGACTTTCTTTTAAAATGCTTCTTTTATTCTAACTCCTAAGTTTGTAATCCAGAAGTTGTGTTTCCCTTTGTTGGAAAGTGCCCCTCAGTCTGACCTTTAGCCTTAATTTATAGTCACTGTCTTCCATTTCTTATGCCTTTAAGATGATGCATCTATTGCATAATTATTGCAATGGTGATCGTTGTCAGGTATCTTGAACACAAATGGAATAACATTAGGAATAGATGCATTTATGACATTAAAGCATAAGATACAGTTTGCTATGTAAAACAGCAACATTCTGTCTTTTGCTATATTGTCTTCATAGTAGGAAAAATCCTAAGAGTTTAAGCAGACTAGCAATCTAGGAATTGCATAGTATGAGAAAATAGAGTAGGGTTTACTCCAGAATTTTAGCCTTCCTTACTTTGCTCAGTATTACTACTAGAAGGCCCTAATCTTGCCAACTGCTAGGCACTACCTCATTAAAATCAGCAGGACTACTTGGCAGCCACATCATCGTTTGGTTTATTGTGTATGTAGGAGCAGGTTGAGGGAAAAAGATTAAAGGAGCCTTTGTGGGCAAGTATGCGCAACTCTGGGGAGGAGGTTCTGGCCCTGACTGCTGGTCTTGCTCAGTCGTGGAGCAGGAAGGGTATACCACCAAGTCAGAGAAAAGCGATGAGCAGAATTAGGTGCACAGGGCTTGAGGAAACATTGTCTCTCCTTGGTGCACAGCGCTATGTTTGCTCCTCTTTGCAGCAGTACACCTCTGTATGCCGTACATGGCCAGCACCCCAGCTGCAGGGCAGGTCCAAAGAGAGACATAGCTATCGATGCAGTCCTGAAACAAAAAGGCCTCAGAACAGCTCAGTTTGAACGGCTGGAGCGTGAGTCGTGACATGTATTTCTTGAAGCTGATTCTATGACATCCTGGGCAGCTGTCATTGCCCATGTAATCTTTGGACTGTTTTGCCAATTACAGTTGCAAATTGTTGGTATCTCAGTAAAATGAGCTTAGCTGCTACACCAAACTTCAACCGGCCCTTCCTCTTCCCCTTTTCCTTGTTAGTATGTAAGTAATGGGTTTTTCAACTAACACATACATACTTTGTCTGCCTCCAGCCTGCCATCCTTCCACTAGGTAGCTCGTAGTGCACAAGTCATCTCACTGTTGTCAATAGGATTACTCATGTAAGTACCACTTTATACAGGAAAGGTGACAGAATAGATGTCTAATTTGTCCACAACACTGTTATGACATTGAAGTTTATCGTTGTGGATTTACTGGCAACTGTATTGTTCCAAATTGTGGCTTAACTCAGGTTCAACAGAAAGATTAAAAAAAAAGAAAGTTTGCTCATGAAGCTCATGTTGGAATTAAAACATCTTTCCAGTTCTTAAAAATAATAAATAAATAAATAAATAATTCCTAAATAAAAAACAGTGGTGAGGTCATAGAATTTTCTGTCCCTTAACTAGCTACAATCGTCAATATTTTTCTCTATCATGTGGGACTTTCTGCAAAACACACAGAGCCATAGTGCTCCTTTATTTATGAATTCATAACAATGTTAGTTATTCTTGGAATCAAAGGTTTGGTTTTTTTTGAACTTCTACACATTGGCTTATCAATAAATCATTCAAATTATCTTAGTCATGTACTGCAAAGTGGAGAAGCTATTCTTTGCCTTCACTGACAAATCTGCTTCTAAGGTTATCTGTTCAGAGACAACGAATATTTATACAGATAACATTTTCAAGGCTTCTCTGACCCTAGATTCTTAATGGAGAACAACATGGTAATTTAAGTTAAAATTGTTTTCTTTTAATTTAGTGTGAAGCATTACCACTGTTTATAACTTGATGCTTCTATTTAAAGGTAAAATGGAGGATGCTCATTTCAGCTGAGGATGTCAAGAACTGTTGATCCATCTGTATGCCTATTGATGTAAGCATTCATAAGCCAAGATGCAAAAATTGTAAGCAAACTATAAAAGAAATGGTGGACTCTAGAAACAGATTTAACAAGGTGCCCTCAGCTGCTAATTACCTTCTAGAATAGAAATCTGAAGATTCATACAGTAGGTCTTTAAGAAAAATCACATAAGATAGACATTTTGTGACTAGGTTCTTTAATGATATCAGTGAAGAGGGAGGAGGTATTGAGCCAAATACTTTACAACGCTGGCGCTGCAGAGGCCTACAACTGAAGACCCTGCCCCGTTACTTTATTGTAGCTAGAGCAAGACATCATGCGTTTTGCATTCAAGTCCTGCATTTGACTAAATTCCCTCTGTATCATCTCAGATTCTCGCTGGGAAAAGGGCTGTAACAAACACCGCACTGAGATTTGTTGAAATGAGGCATTCTTGACCAATTATCTGTAAAACGCATGGAGGCCCACCGATGAACGGCCTTTAGGAAGTACAGCATAGTTAGGAGTAAGTGATTTTTCAAAAGGCATCTCTAGCCAGGTGCTCCTGGTGTGTTATCCGCTCTCTGCAGAATCTGAAAACGCCGCGCTCGGGGTCGCCCTCAAAAGCTGAAATTTGTGAGTAAGCGTGGAGCAGGTTTGCCGAGCTGTTGTCCACAAAGTACTTAACAGTCTACGCTGTAAAAGGTGATGAGGAAAAAAACAGATGGTTATAGCTTGAACATTTATTAAATTCCAGCTATCAATTTGTTTAAAAGGGGGATTATGTCGTTTAAGCAAAGTAACATAATTAATCTGAGACTCAGGAACTGTCCGACCTGATCATACTGGAATACTGCGGAGAATATCTTACGATTCTATATATACGTGTGTGTGTATACAAATAGATGTGTATACGTATTAGCAGAACACCTGCAAATGCTACAGCGGCTGCAGCGGGTGGCACGCTAGCGTCACAGGGCCCTGCTGCGTGAGCTCCCTGGAAAGGGGCCTTCGTTTCCATAGGCAACAGCGCTGCTGTGGCGCTACGCATCGCACGCGCCCGGATTTACTTTTATGCCTCTGAGGTAAACAGTCGCCTGCTGCACTACATAAATCCTGAAAGAAAACCCCTCTTGGTGCAAGACCTGACCAGCATGGCCCGAGGGTAACTGCTCAGAGCAGCCCACCTCGGGCAGCGGCCTGGCGGAGGCTCCCTAGGAGAGCGCCGCGTGCACTGCCGCTTCGTGCCTTTTCCGTCGTCTAGTGCCGTAACTTTTTTTGTTGTGTACTTTACAGCTTTTATAGCAGCTTAAAAACCGATTAAAAAACCTTTAATGCGAGCATTTCTTCCCTCCCCCCACCTCCAGGGAGAAAACGCTTTGGTTGTCTTGTCATAGCGAGGCTGGGAGAAAGAATTATCAGATGTCTCCGCTTTTAACTACTTCAGTTGCAGAGTGAACTGTAGCCTCTAATTTCAGCAGTCCCAAGCTGCAGTGGACACAGCTAAATGGAGAGTTTTAGAGGAAAAAGTGTAAATATTGCTTCTCTTTTCAAAACATACCCTTCCAGTTTAACCAGAGCGAAGCAAATTCAAACAACATATTATAAATGAAGGCACATGAATAATTACCTTTAAAGAAAAAAAAATTTGCTGTTGCACAAGAAATATGAACCATGAAGATCACAGAGAAGTACTAGCTACTGACAAGTTATGTTTGAATTTGCTGAACTTGCTTATTCATCTGATTAAAAATACATCATTCTATGCAATCTGTGTTTATTGTTTTTCTGCATTTCCTATTTATCTTGCTAATATATCTTACCACGTTCTCTTTAAGCTAAATTTTCAGAGATGCAAGTCATGGAGGCACTGCTTTCTCCAGTGATTCAGTCCAAGCAGTCTAATCTTGAATGAAGTATACAGAATTCCACACAAGTTGCTGTAAGAATTTCATTGATTTATTGACTGATTTTTAATGGCATCCACTGTCACAGCACTGGAACCACTTTTAACCCCCTGAAAACAATTAAACCCTTCAGGTTTCTCTCTGTATTACTAAAGAGACTTATATAAATATTATATACCCTGCTGCTAAAAATGCTCTGGTCCTCACTTAGCTTAATGAAAAGTGAGAGCCTGACCTGTAGCCAGGAGCTTCTGAAAGAGAAAGTCAGACATAAGACGTTTCAGGAGCCTGGGACTTCCAATGGAGAAGTTCTGCTCTCAGAAGACTGTTCCCATCTTACCGGTGCTAGTTTCTCAAATGACCAACTCCCACACCACATAGTGGCATCAGAGCAGCCTGGCCACTCATGATGGGACCCTCATCTGGTCCTATCATGATCATTTCACTGAGCCTCCTTTTACTGTCTGTTTCTGCTAGACTAACTTCTCTTCAAAAATGGGTGCTGGAAGGTACAAGGTGCCATTCTGTCTTTGCCTTTCTCCATCATAAAAGGTCAGGTGCTGAGATATTTTTATCTTGGCTGTTCTTGTCATAGATGGACTCCTGGAATTCATATAAATGTTCTGTTTATTTGTTCTGATTAAGGCTATTAATAAATGAGAACAAAACAGAAATGTTATTGTAAGGTAGAAACACATGATTATTATAGCAGAGTGAGGAATTCATTTCAGGATGGCAATGCATTTTTGAGTTCTGTATCCTAGATCTATTCCGCCTTTTCTGGTTAACATGAAAGCTTTTCAAGGTCAGCAGTGCCAAACGGGTAATGATGAGCCTGAGGTAGGCTTATGTTAAGTGTGTCCTCAGTGGTCAGGTTAATCTTTTCATTTGTGATTTTTTTTCCGTAAATAAATATATGGAAAGTCATTGCCTGTGTTACAGAAGTAATCTTTGCATCTTTAAAAAAATCGCAGTAGTCTATTTTTCTAAGAGGAGACTGACCCATGCGTTAATCTTCCTTCATGTGCTCTATTTAGCAAAATATAAACTCTGGCTATGCTTCTTCCAGGTTGCTTAGATGTAAAAAGTGTGGAGGGATAAATAAAAATGGGGCAGTTTATCTGCACTTTTACGTTTAATTCAAAATTAAACATTATTCTATCTGACCTAAATAGCTGGACAAAAAAGTTAATGAATCACATTACCAGTGTCTTGAAAATGGAGATCACTTTAGATACTGCTGGGCTGAGCACTGTAGTCCTTATCTGATCTTGTGAGCTCAGCCCTCTACCTTCACTTCCCATTTATATTAGTAAGAATTTGATTTTCATTAGCATGAATACTATTAGGTGTTATTTTGTAAAGGTTTGCAAGGCTTGGAATACTATTGCTAAAACTGAATTTCTGCTGCTATGAAATCTGGTATTGTTATTCTTTCCTCTGAAATTCTTTAGTCTTAGAGAGCAATCTGACTTGTTCCTTAGGACTTCCTTATTATATACGTGTGTGAAACGTATATACATATTATATACGTTTCCTTATTATATATCCCCCTATCCAAGGGTCACACGTTTTCCTGTGCTTGAAACTGAACATAAAAAGATAAAAGATTATTTTGAAAGTAGGTTTTAGCCTATTTTTTTAAATAGAAAGAATATTTATGTATTTGTTCAGTCTGTGTGTGTGTCTGCCTAAATGTCTCATCGAATAACTTCTGAACTCGCTAGCCGATGTCAACCAAATTTGACAGAAGGGCAGAAGTATCAAAGATAATTGAGTTCTCAGTAGTATTGTAAAAATAAAACCCCATAAGCACTTTGACTGAGGGAAAGACAGCAGACTGAGCTCATGTTTTGTGAGACACCTTATAAATTCCCATACCAGAAGAAAAGCTCAAATCGGAGCTTAAATCATGAGACACAAATCCGTTGGAAACCAAGCTGCATTTATTTCAGGGTTCATTGTTTCACTTTTGTTTCTAACAACATCTTACGGGATTTAGAGATCAAAAAATTATTAATCTTGTGTATTTGTCATTATTCGCACTGTTTATTTAGCTTTCACTCTCCAAACTCATGGATAGGAGTTTTTTTTTTTCCTTTCACTTTTTGTCAACTTCTCATCAACCACCAGTTAATGGGGAGGAAAAGTGTTTATATTTGCTTTTTAATTACTTATTTCAACTCTGTTGTAGCATACTCTGAAAATCTCCTTCCTCCTCCTTTTTTTCCATTGTAAAGACTAATATTAGTCTTTCTTTGAAAATTCATTGGAAAAATATGCAATCAGTGGGCTGTGGAAGGTAACACCCTCGTTGCCTCTAAGACTTTGCACTGGGGCTGACGCTGAAGAAATCACTCTGAACCTTCATTTTAATATGATATAAATCTTACTCTAAATGTAAGAAGGGATTTTAGATCAATGCTGTTTAAAAACAATGTCAATCGAAAGAAATTCCCAGACTTGAGGAAGTATTTGAACATGCCAAATGTGGAGTTTTTTTGTTTTGTTCTTGAGTTTTTTTGTTTAAGTTAAATCATTCCCCTACCAAAGGCCCTCTTCGTGCCCTCTTCCCTGCACTAGAGGGGCCTTCCTATTCTGCAACATATTCCCTATGGTAGAAAGGACAAGACTTCTGTGAGAGGATGAGAGGCCCTGTGCTAAATTATATTCTCAATGACTGCTGACCATGGTGGAAAATAGCCTGTCTATATTTTTTTTCTGAAATCTCCTTCACATGTTAGATTCTACTGACGATCTCAGTCGATGGATGAACAATTTAAATTTCCTTCGTGTTTGCACAGTTTATGCTAAAAGAATAAGGAGAAAACTATTGGCAGGGGGAGGAATAGACTCCCAGTTGTTGGGGGCTTTTTGCTACCCGTTAATTCTAGTTCAGTAAACATCCATTTTGCATCTCTCTGGTACAATATTCCACCCTTTGTCTGTTGGAAAGAAGGTATCGCATATTGGAGGTATTCACACACAAGGCATTTTATAAAAGTAAATCAGGGATCTGACAGATTAGCTCTAGCAGATTTAGATGCAGTGCTAACCCTTTCCTTCCTCAGCTGCAAGTAACGACCTGAATAGCAGAGGCAACTGTATGGATGCATTGTGTAGCTCATAGCCCAGTGTTGTACCTTACACTGCAGGTGTACGTAGATCTCCAAGCTGTGAGCATGCAATCCATTTTACGGTACTGATGCCAGACTCCTCAGTCACTAGACCTGAAGACGCTTGTGCATGCAAGCCTGTTCGCTGAGTTGCTTTACTGGATTTGATTGTTGAGAGAGTAAGACATGCAAAATACACCAGCGGGCGAGCGTTTGGTAGAGGTTCACACTCCTTGGGCTAATAAAAGTCAGGGCAACAAAATGGTGCAGGTCACAAACTGCAAGTTAAATTTTGCAATTTGTTTACTGGAGAAAAATTCCTTACAAGTATGTCCTGAGCCTCTTCCAGTTCTCTTGCAAGGTAAGTTTGCTTGCTAGTTACACCTTTAGACAGACACACATGCTGCTTCCAACTTGCCATAATGGAATTAAGAGTGTCTTCAAGCCCTTACAGACTTCAATTCTTCCTTCTTCTTAGTGTTTCTTGTCTGAGAGAGCCCTCTGAGAGATTTGTCTTTCCAGTCTTTGCTCCCCTGAATGTGGCTGTCTTTGCAGTAGCAATTTGTAACTCCCAGCATTCCCTTTCTACTGCAAATATGAATGCAAGACCCTACATTATTTATTCTTTCTAAAGTGGCAAGGGAGAGTTGTAAATGGCTGAATTACAACCTGCAGTTGCCAAGAGGCAGGTACAAGTTAAAGCAATTTAATTGTAGATGTTTTCCTCCTTTCTCCTTTAACTCTTTCCTCAGGGATAGATAAACAGAAGACAGGCAAATGAACTGTAAAGGAGCAGTCCTGGAGACAGGAACAAGCAGAGACAGAGAAGGTCAGAAGGAGCTTTACAGCTAGGAGGAGAAAAGAGGCAGCTGTAGTGTAAGACGGTCTTTACCAAAGCAGCCATTTTCAATTAGGATATTGAGTTACTCTGTGCAAGCTTGCTAATGTGACAGGATCTACCCTTAAAAACATAAATTTCATTATCAACTGGTAATTTTAGCCTAAGGATTGAATTAGCATTGAGGAAGAGTTAAAACTGTGCATCCTTGTTAGCGCCGGAGTAGAAGCAGCAGACTCCAGCTGCGCCATGCACTAGGCCGGCCAGCTCAAACCAGCTAGTTTTATGAAGGGAAACTGAGTTAGAGTAAAGGAAAGACCAGGCGAAGAGAGCAAATCTTTATAGGGACATTGTCTATTCAAAGGGTATGGTCTCATGTTTGTTACGAGCCGGCCAGCCTGTGATGCTACGGTTATACTCTTACTAGTAAGTGTTCATGTTTCCTTCAGAAGGTCATAAACAACCAATGCGTTTCTGTATTATGGGGTACAGATGTGGAGACTGGTACTTGGACTTGCTTCAAGCATATTAATGAAATTACCAGCGCGTTTAAATTGAGTGAAAGGCTTAAACATCTTGCTGAATTGGTATAAAAAACTCCCATACGCTATTCTATCCATTGCATGGTTCACTTACAGCCAAGCAACTCCTTGTAGGAGATGGTGTCCCTCACCACTTTTTCCTCAGCGGTATGGATGTAACTTGCTTCATAACAGTGCCTCTCTACAAGATGTTGCCTCTAACAACTGCATCTAGAGGGCTGTAGGTATGTTATATCCACAGCTAATAACCGCCCTGTAATCCTGAACTATATATGCTGTAACTGATAGTGCCTGACAGCAGTGTGAGCCAGCGTTTTCTGTTGACAGAAAATGTTCTGCTTGACATTTAGAATAAGGAATGGAGTGGCTGAAAGGGACTTAGAGAAGCACTTTTTTTACCGTTTTCCTTAAGCTTTATGTTAAAAGCAATACAAGACTCTAACCTCTTTGCCTGGGTACCCACAACTAAAGAGGGACATCCCTTGAAGCCAAGAGCTTTCAGAAAAAGGCATGGATAATGTTAATGCTATTAGCATGGTTGAAAGAGAAGTGGGCATATTCTTCTGTTAGCTCTTGTGAGAATGCTTTATTTTCTATTATAGGTAGGAGCAATATGTTTCGTAAGTTAAGAATGACCCTTTTTTTGTATATGCATTACATGCCATATCTCTGAAGTTCACAGGCATTTTTGCATGACACTGCATGCTGTCGTTCTGCAATTCCTGAATGCAGCTGAGCGGAAGGCGTTTACAAAAAGGATGTAGCTTAGGTACTTCAGGTTTTCTGCCTGAAGTGGAACTTTTGCGAATCTGACAGCACATCAATATACCATATACAACGTGTCTGCCAGTTTTTTTATAATCTGATTCTCTCTCTGACCATCAGAATCTATTAATAAAAATCAGAATGTGTGCAAAAAATAATTTTAAAACTATCTTGCTTTCCATTCTTCTCTTTTTCCGTTTGCCTCACTTAATTGGTTTTCTCATGAATCAATTCTGTGAAATGAAGAAGGCTAGAAGACAGAGGAAAAAGCTGGATTTTTTTTGTTTTTAAAATCCCTCTCATTCTGATGACAAGTCAAATATGAGGTCATTTGTTTAGTCTGAAATACAAGACACTGTTAGCCTTGAGCTTGCTACCTCTAGAGAAGAGCGACTATGTTATAGCCAAAAATGGTGTTAGTCTGAACAAATAAATAAACCTATATCATTCCTTGAAGGTAGGTGGGGTTAAATATACAAGAATGGCAGAAGATTAGGGAGACTTTTCTCTAAGTGGCTGATATATATTTATGGAGCTGCATGTAGACATACTGCTGGGTTCTCTTTTCCTGCTCCAGAAAATCCTCCATAATACTGAAAGTTTACAACTTTGACTTCAGTTTGACCTAGAGCTGGGATGGTGAATAAGCACTTACATAACCGACTCTGTAGTCCTTCTGGCCCTTGCAAGTTGAGCAAACTCACTGAGGAGACCTTAGCTCCCTGAGTCTGATGTGATTTTTCTCTACCCTTATCCTACCTTTACGTGGCCTTTCTTTTTTTCTACTGTCATGTTGTTCCACTTGCTCTTGCCCCAGTGTGCCTAACATAAAAACTTCTGGGGAAGTTACAGACAGACTGTACTTTACTATCACAAGGCAAAATGAAAATTGGGAAGGAAAAACATGGTCATTAACCAATTTAACGATAAACTCCTACTGCGTTCCACTGCAGTTAACTGAAGACGTACATGAGAAATTTTGTACTTTCCAATTCTTTCACTACGTAAATGTGTCACATTGTTTTAACAAACTGCTGAAGAAGAAGAAATATTTTTGTTCTGAACCCACTTCTCCATTCTCTAGTAACCTCAACCAGAAAAGTTACTTTAGTTTTATTGTACTGTCATGACTTTTTTTAAATTTTGTTTGCTCTGCCTGGACTATTCTGTTTTTGCATGCCGGGTTCTCATCCCTTCTGACAGTATACTTCTTGAGATGTAAACAGGGTAGGGAATTAATAAAAAAGTGCATTATGTATGTAAGTCCTTTCCTGTGGGTTTTTCTGTATCTTTTAGGTTGTCCCCCTGCAAATAAGTTCAGGTGAAAAGTATTTTCGCAGAGCTTGGTGCCCGGTGTGGGTATGTCGTTGCTTACACAATCCAGATTGTAGCTGGGACATGCTTCAGCAGCAAGTATGTTGCTGGTGCTAAATAAATTACCTCCCAAACCCCCATTTTGAGTCTCTACAAATTCTGTCTTTACTTTATTTGACGTTATTGATTGAGCGGAGTGGTTTATTTAAGGACAAGCTGTATTTTAAAGGAGGCACAATCATAATCCTTAACAATAGCAAATATAGATTCTCTTCATAATAGAAATGCATCAAATATTTCTGTTCCTTGCTGTGCATGCATAGCTTTCATATTGGGATATAAATAAATGTACTATGAAGGAAAAGCTCTTTTCTATTGATGGCCAAGAGTATATGCCATTGCTTGGGAAAGAATATTATTGCCTTAATTTTTTTTCCCTAAATGATATTACACTTCACCTCCCTTCCCCCTGTACTTGCTTTATTTATCTTCAACAGAAATTCTCCCTATCCTGAGGGATTATGGTAGCCTAACTTGACTCTCCTTTCATTTCTTTTAATGTCAGTGTCTCATCTCTATATAAGGGGAAATAAAGCTCCCAAAGTCTTTGGATAGATTTGGATAGCATTTTAAATACTCAAGATAACTTTTTAAAACAAGTCACTTTTTTATTTAAAAAATTTGAAACAAAAATGGAAACTTTCTTCCATTTTCATTTGCCAAAAACCAAGTCATTAAGAAAATGAATCTTCAGTAGAGCCAGTATGACATTTCATGCATAGAATGTCACTGTTAGCTTCCAGTAAGGTTACGAAAAGGGGTCTTGGAGGCAAGATGAGCATCCGATTCAGATAGACATTGGAATACAAGACACAGAACTATTGGACATGGTATTGTAGCACTGGAATAGCTCCTGAGCTTGAGAAAAAATATACCTAATCCACAGTAAATAATTCCTAAAAGCAGAAATTTTGGCTTACTTATTGCTTGTTTTCAGAGATGCTAGTTTTATACTGACCAGCAAATTTATGTTAATGAAGGACACAAGACTAGTTCCCTAATCTATTGTTCATGATTTAAAGATACTAGACTGCTAAATTTTTAGATAAAAACTTCACAAATATTTTAAATATTTTATCCTTTATAGCTGCTGGCTATTCTTGGTGTGCATATTAAGGGTAGGGGTCTATACACATACTATCCCCCTTATAATGCTACAAATAACTGATCTGTTGCATTTTGCCAAAAGTATTCTGTTGCATTAGCTTTAACAAGCTGCCCATTAGAACAGTTGTCTTGCCATAGAACTGTTAGAATAATTGTTCAAACCTAGTACACATGTAACGTCCCAATAAGATAGAGGGGTATTACTATTACTTCTGTTTTGCAAATGGGGACACGGAGGCACAGAGGATGTTGGGAATGTCAGTTCTTAGAGCTGCTGACCAATTGTAAGTCCAGCTGAAGACTATCAGAAACGCAGTGTTTGCTGCCTGTAGGGGTGGGAGGGGAGCCTAAATGTCTCACTCATACAGGAATTTGTAACGGGCTGGATTTAAAATGTATTCACTGAGACTTAGTCTTTCCTGTCTCCAACTCAATCCCTGGATATAGTTATTAGTAGTAAGTATTATGGAAGGAGTGAGAGGAGGGCTGGATCTGTTGTGATTGCACAATCTTTTGGGGACAAAGTTTCCTATCATTTACTTGCATTTAAGTTTTTCCCAAAAGCTACATTTAAGAAAGAAATTGCTTTCAGGAGGTGAGCTGCTTTGTCATAACATACCTTTTTATGAAACAATTCACAAAGAAGTGCGCATATGTAAACTGAAATTATCTCCACATAGGCCTCCTTTTTCATTCACAGTGTGAAAGAAGCAGCCTAGAATCCTTCTGGAAAAATATTGTCGCTATATGTAGGAAAGTGGTATTTATCTATAATGCGTACACTTGGTTTGCATCAGGGTTGTGTGGGATGATGAGAAAGAAAGCAAGAAGAGCCAAAGCTGGCTTTCACATTCTGATGGATATTTTGGGGCTGAAAAGGGTTAAAATTCTACTCCTAGGCATTTCTATGGATTTCCATTGAAATCAGTGGGGTTAGATGGATACTAATAAATTTGTAAGTCTGAGTTCAGCTGTAACTAATGTGATATGAACGTTTCTAATTGATAATGAACATTGACCGTGACATGTTTTACAATCGTTTTTTTTTTAATTTGGCTACTGTCAGGCCCGTAAAACTTACTTAACTTTAAAATTCTTAAGTAAATGCAAACTTCTCTGATCATTTATTAGTCTTTCAATTTTTGGATAATATTCTGTTCCACAGCCTTTCATTTTGCTTGGACACACCTGTCAGATACATGCAATGATTTTGTAACATATATAATACAAAATTTAAGAAGAGAAGAACTTGAGAAGAAAAATCTCTCCTCTGACTTGGCCCATAAAAAGAAAAGGGGATTAGAATTAATTGCTAATAAGCAGTCTTTTCATAAGCATCCTCTGTGCCATGCAAAAATAGGAAAAATAAGAGATGACCCTGTTTGGGGACCAATCTAGAAGTGCTTTGAAGCTAAAATTCTGATTAAGTTCATCACAATAATTTAAATAGAGGGCTTTTGAGTAAGGGCTGCATAAGTCCGTCTTAAACCTGTGAGGGACTAAACATATGGAGCTAGTCACATACAAGACACTTGAAGATAGGTATGTTCGTAAGTATGAAGGACATGGAACCCTAAAGTACATTTAGAACCTCTCTTTTGATTTACTTCTTACAGCAACCAGAATCTGAACTTAAAATGAAGAAATATGGCAGGAAATAATTCTCCTCTCCTAACTTCTGTTTTCCTTGGTAAAACATTGTTATTTGTGGTGTTTATATAATTATATTCCAATGTAATTCAAGTATGTAATGACATTTCTCCAATGAAAGCATTTAAATAACTCAGGAAATTGCTTTACTGTTCTGTTTCCTGACTTAAAACCCATTTTGTCATGTTCATTTTATTGTTCAATCTGTCTGAGCTCATCTAGATGTCATCTACCCTATACAGAGCAGAATAAAATATTTACTAGTTGATCACCTCATATATGTATATATACAAATATATATGTTATATTAAAGCTATTCTTATATGTATAAAATATTTATTATTTTCATCCTTTACTCAGTTTTATTTGGTATTAAAACCAGAAGGCTAACTCAGATAACACCAGAGTGTGTTTAGAAAATGAAATAAAGGAATCTCATTAAAAAAGGAATATGGAATAATAAATCCATAGGTTATAGGATAATAGTTAAACAAAAAGGAAAGCATTTACCTTTTTGTTTTAGCATCAATGAAACAAAATAGATGTAGTGATTTCCTTTCATTTGAGTATGTATTAAAGTTAGCTTTTTGCATAAACATCTGAAAAGGATTATTTCAAGGGCTATTCTGTTAAATGAAATAGAGTATTTTCTAGTGAAGAAGAAAATTTACCAGATTTTTCAATAGGAATGGATCTTCTTTTACCACAAAGACACTTCTGTGAGACAAGCGATAGGTTAATCTGTCTCATTTTTATGCAGACCTTTTTTAATTTAGTGGACAAGATTAATGTGCAAACTGAATACCATAGGTGTAGCTTAGATTTTTAATCTGCTTGACTCAAGTTATTCTCGTTAGTGAATGGGGCTACTAATAATATAGTTCTGGAAATAAAATAAGAAGTGTTAAGTACTGCAATACTTCTATTCAGCTTTGAATAAATCAGTGGAGCATAAAATATACTGAAACAAATTAAACTTTGGTTCCTGCAGGAACCAAAGTTTAAGGAGTAATAGTAGTGATGGAGGGAAGTTGCACAGAGAAGCTCAGAGGCCGGCAGGACACGCGCTCCCAGCCAGGCTGCTACCAGGCAGGCCCCTGCCGCGTTTGGCCTGAATAAACAGCTTAGCGGCAGCTGCGCTTCTGGTTTTCATGCGAAAATACGGGCCAGGGAGATTGGGGTGCTTATTTCCATGTTAAGCTGCACCGGAAAACATGTCTTCACGCTCAAGGGCAAAAATTAAAGGAGAAAAAGAAGTTAAATACCCTGTAATAATCGTGAGTATTTAAGAGGTCTCTAATTGACACTAGGGTATAAATTCATAAATATCTTTTCTTTTTTCATGAACCACTTTCGGTGTTTTATGTTCCAAGCCAAATTCTTCAGCTGAGTAGAACTCCTGCTGCTCGCACTGAGAGGCCTGCTCAGTTAAGGAGCACAAAAGCTTGGGCCTGTGTTACGCTTAACTAATAGCGTTGCTATTTCCGTAATTTCTCAGGTTTTCTGCGAGTGAAGAGTTGCAAGCGCTGCCTGCCTCCCCGAGCTTTTGGGGTAGCGCCTGAAAAGATCACGGTCAGGGCCGTGTGCGCAGAGCCGGCGCGTGCCGAGGGGTGCGGGCCAGCGCCCCCGCGCCTGACTTGCCGGCATCAGCCCCTCGGGGCGCCGTGCCGGGGCCTGAAGTGCTCCTGCCCCGAGGAAGGCCGAAAAGCTGCCTGGGGGCATGCACTGCAGCAGGCGATGCAGAGCAGCAGCGGGCACGGGGTGAGTTGCTTGAAGCAGGACTCCCCGTTTTGGAAAAGCCTCTCCTTCCTGGAAAGGAAAGCTGCAGCGTTTAGTTCCTGGGCTTGGCCTGGGATGTAGGGGGGCTGCTGCGCACGGGCTGGAGGGGCTGGCAGCGTTGCCCAGGGCTGGCGGGCAGGGGGGCGATCCGTGCGCCGCGCCGGCACCGCGCTGGAAGGGCGCTGCGCGAGCCCTGGCTGCAGGGGTGTTACCAGGTAACTGCTGCCTGCCCTAAAAGCGACGTTTACCCTGAGGCACTACTTAGGTGAGCGTTTGCATCTTTTTCCTGGATCTTAAAGTTTAGAAAGAAACGCGAACTTACCCATCTTTATTAGGAAATCCGTTTTCCTTAATATGAATAAACGTTGTGTATCTTGACTGTTTGCTCTGAATTTGGGCAAATAAACCCAATGGCTGTGAATCTATCTACTCTTAGGATGCTAGTTCAACTTTGTGTTGTTTAATAGCACTATCCTAGTTAGAGTAGATTCAATAACTTCAATTTTTAAGATCAAAGTAGTCGATATATGTTTGCATATTTTAGACAATAGTAATTCATACATATATAAATATAATCTCTTCTGTCAGTCTTCAAGTTCAGAAAATAATTTCTACTTTTACTATTAACTGCCTCAATAACTGAAGATATAGCCCGTTGTAGTGTTGCTGGGTTAAGATACTAATAGAGACTTGAGCACTTGTCTAATTTATTGAGTGTGGAAGTTTATCTAAGAAGATGCTACCTTTTCCCGTAAATATTTGAACACCAACCAACATAAAATGCATGTTTAAATAAAAATATATGGTTGGGTGTCTCATGGGAGTCCTGTTTTCACTGGGTACCACTCTTGTAGCAAACAGTATTAACTTACAATTAAAAAGGTATCACTTATTGCCCTGTGGTTGAACCATTGTTTATTTGATGTTTGGATAATAATATTCATTAAATAAACAAAATAAAGCATGCTGGTGCTCTGCTTAGCAGTGCAAGATATGAAATAGTTTTTAATTTTCCATATCTTAGCGCTATTTTTCATATTTAAGAAATGCAGATTCTACCAGTACCTGGCATATACTTGGCATGTGTTTATTATGACAGTCTTCAGAAGCAATTTCCATGTAGATGTGCTCTCACAGACTGCATTATTTAAACAAAAAAAAAAAGTTAGAGTGAAGATTAGATCTTTTACAGATGAAACTGTAAAAAAACCCCGCATGCAGTAATGTTACCTATTCAAGGTTAAACCCCTGCTCTTTAACTGGTTCAGAAGATGCCTGTAGATGTTGATTTTTCTGTGATCTCTGTTCCTGTGAGGACTATGAGCTTAAGAAATGTGAGATGTTATCTTGCAAGTAAGCTCAGTTTATGTGAGGTGTAAAGGCTGGGAGACTTCAGAAGTGCATATATCTCATGCTTGCCTAATTGTACGCAAAATGACTGGAGGATGCTGAAAGTCTTGCAATTTGTATTTCAGAAAATATATATCTATTTAAGAAAGATCATGTAAGATGGCCTTTAATCCTCCTCCCAGTCCCAGTAGTTAGGGCCAAAATAGGCTTAGCTGGTTCTCCTGTGCCATCAGGTTTGATGTATTACGTTTGGGTTAATCTGTCTGTAACTTACATTCTTGTATTCAGTGTGGATGCTGGGTTTCTCCTTCCTCCCTTCCTCTCACCAGCCCCCCTCAGATTTTTCCCAGCAGAAGATAAACCACGTCGTTTTTGTTTTTGAAGTGGCAAATGCACAGTCAAAAAAGGCCTGTGAAATATCTGCAGCAGAATTAACTCCTCCTGACTTCCTTCAATTCTGGATTATAAACTGGCTCACTTGTCATTAAAAGTGCCTCATTGAAATAAAGATCTCTTTCAACTGCTGAAAAAAATGTAGAAATCCTACTTAAGTATCTCGGTAAGTCCTTCTCAGAGACTAAAGTATATTCAAGAAACCATAGATCCTACTGGAATTACTCAAGCCTGAAAAATAGCAGCCTGATTGTGATAAACACCTGAGGGCAGAAATAGCGACTCTGTCTCTCTGCCTAGCACCTGCGGGGAAGGTACAGAATATCTCAGTCTGTCTCCTCATTAAGGAGTAAAATGTAGAGGGGTCTACTATCCACTGTTAGTGAGGAAGCTGATGAGTTAGCCTCATCCTATCACGCTAACTGTTCTCAGTTACTAATCTATACAGAGTGGACAGACAGGTAATCCCCACGTCCCTGACAGCGGTGCACGTGATGCAAGTTGGAGTGCGCAGGAGGAAGCTGTGTTAAAATCTCTTTTGTGTCACTTGCTGTTAAAGCAGAGCTTACAAGAACTTGGGTTTCTTGCACAGGGACCCTTAAAGAGAAAGTTGTGATGGAGGAGGCGGAAGCATGTAAAAGATGCATGTGAGAACAAATGTTTTCAGTTGTCCATTTCAAGGATGTTCACAGATCTTTAGTAAATGCAATCCATATGTCATCTGCAGAAGCCACTGAGTGAGACAAACAGGTAAAGCATGCACTGTCAATGAGTTATGGTAATACTGCTGTGACAATGGCAAGTCCCACCCACCTGCAGTTCCTTAACTACCTTACAAAGCTTACTCAACCTACCTGTGAACTCACCCAGCTGTGCAGGAGTTGTAATTACATGCTAGAAAGCTGTATTTTACTTTAAAAGCTCATCAGTGTTTTAGAGGATGACCATGCCAAATAAGCTATCCCTACAAAAGTAATTGTTCTTCTGACTGCAGGGGCTTATGGCCAGCTAGATAATAACTACTACCTGCAATCGATTTTTACTTTTGCTATAGATAACTTGAACATAAAATATAAAATGAAGTTAATGCAGTAAGCAGTTCCTAAGTGAGACTAAGTGCAACAGCTGGAGCTGAATTTGAGGTGGATAGTCAGCCTAAACTTGATTCAGCTGAATCTAAATTCTCTTCTCTCTTCCATCCCCCCCTGCTACCAATTTCCTCTTTCTTCCTTTGTGGATTTAGTATTCTACTAGAGTGTCTAGGGTTTTTCCCCTCTCTATAGGGGTTAATTAGGCCAATATATGGCAAGCATATGCTAATATCTCTGGAAAAGCTCAAAATTTTTTTTAATGTTGGATGTGTACTTTGGCCATAGAATTATTAACCTTCAAGAAGATGTGGTAAGTCTTCTCACTCCTGATTCCTCTGGGTCTGTCTCAAACTAAATCTAGCGTGTATTCTGGGATTGTCTCTAGTGAGGTGAAAAATACTGGCTGTATTTATTTTCCCAGTTTTTGTATCCTGTCCATGTTGTACTGCAGGATTAAAGTGCCTTATTCAGATCCGTGTTAGATAGAAGCCTACAACAAGAGATACCGTGAATGAATCATGAGTTTTTTGCTGGTGCTCTGTAAGATATTAGAGAAGGTATCTTGTAGGCTGTATGTCCGCATCAGCAACTCTCTTGTAAAAGATGGTCCTGGTTACCTTGGATAACTAGCCATCTGCACGCATGGGCAAGTTCAATTTATCAGTGAGTTTTGTAGGATGGCTAAACGTTGAGATAACTTTCTTTCCCCAGGGCCATGAGCAAATAAAAGTGTAACCCTAGTCCTCCAATGCACGAGGCTCGGTCACTAGGCTCCCTCTGCTGAATTCCTTGATTCAGTTATTTATTGTACTATTCAAAGCAAACAAAATTCCCTTAACATTGTTCTTTCCTGTAGCTCTTGCCTAGAAATGAAATTTATTAGCCTAGCAAGTTTGGCAATGCCTGTACTAACATAATTTCTAATGTAGGTGCCCCAAATGACTTTGCTACAGTGCATATATAAAGTAGGAATTCTCAGTTCTCACAGAAAATATGTATTGTGGAGGTACTATTTTGATTTTTAAGATGATTTGCACAGTAGTCCTCTGCCTGGTGTTTAATTCAAAGAAATAATGTTTACTGAAGAGATGACTCTTTATTGAAAAAGATACTATTTATATATAGACCTAACAATACTGAATTGGAGAAAGGACGTTCTTCTAGAAGTTCCTTTTTATAAATGCTTTCAAAGCTATTCTGTTGACTGTAATGATTGTAAAATATTTAGAATTTTAAGGTAGGAGACCAAATAGAATAATGTATGGGAAAAAAAAAAAAGTAAGTAGACAAATAGATAGTGGAACTCCTACATAAAGATCATTTGATTATTTCTGAAAAAACTAAAATGTTTCTTCAAGTTAATCTGTGGCATTGGCTTGGCTTGCAGTAGCAATCTGTCAGTGGTGGCGCAAATACTGAGTGTCTTCTGAAGCAAAGAATAGCTGTGTCCTACTGTCCTAGGGGAGGTAATGAACACATCTGTAGAGGTAACGTAACTGGAGGCACAGAAAAATTAAAAGTTTCCTTGCTGAATGGGAAGGCTGTTAGAGACAGCCAGGATGATCAAGGTAGCACCATCGTTAGTTCATTGTCTTAAATCTCATTTCACGTGTATGTTTTGAAAGCTACAGTCACTTCTCATAGTGAAACTCCTTGTCCCTTTTGGCCTTGTGATCTAGTGTCGTCAACTTGTTCACTGATGTTATAAGGCTGCAACAGCTCTGACATCAGAACTTAATTTGGTACATAGCTTTTCAGAAGACTCCGGTGATCCCTGGTATAATAGTATCAACATAAACATACTCATACATACATACACGCACATATATTTGTGATATACCTATATATTTGTATGTATATATACAAACATATGCCTGTGTGTGTGTGTACATATGGACCTTGAACTCATGAAGTTTGTGTAATAAGAAAACATAGCTGTTGGATAAACCTTTACAGCTAATGTTTCCCACAGGATAAATCACTGATGTTTTCTTTGAAAGGTGCTGGAAGGGTGAAGCAGAACTCTGTGCGCTACAACAATGCCTTTGCATCTAGGTGTGTTGTTAACAATTAGGAGATGCTAAGCAGTAGTTCTAGGTAATGAAGTTGTACCTAAGTGAGTTAAAACGCTCTTCTTTCTGGAGTGGGAATGGTGCAGAACCAGTATCTGGGATATTTTGATTCTTTAGCTACCTCCATTACACATGCCTGCCCAGTTTCCTTGCTGTTATCAGACTGTTTTGATGTGTGGACAGTTAACAGTTAATTTATCAAAACTGTAATCACTGCCATTTTCTAGAAGAACAAGATTATTTCCTTTCAATTTACTTGCTCCCATTTTATGGGATTTTCACTATTGTATTCTGAGCAGCTGACTCCCATTTTCTGAATAATGATTGTCTTGCAAGAGAATCTAATATAAGAGAGCAACATCAAACTGACAGGAAGATTGAATGGGTAATATATGGCCTCTTTTCTTTAATGTGTGTATCTTTATGATACCATGGCCTGTGGTTGGCATCTTTGACCCACGTCTTCCTTTTTAGCTAACCTCCATCAGCTATTTAATATAGCTTCACATGTTTGTCATATGAATTAGTAATTAATGTCATCCTATTCCTCATGTTAATATGTTCATTGAAAATGACATAGAAGGAAGGGCACTTAGATCTACAGAGAATTAATTAGCATGTAATTTTCAGTATATCATCTAGTGTTAATTAGCAGTTAAACCATCTTCTGGTGCATGACCTGCTGATTTAAATACAGTATTCTGTTACAGTGGCCCTGGGGGGAAATATCTTGAAAGGGTTTTCTCTTGAAAATGGATCTCTGTATATTTGGCTATTTCTGTTTCAACACCTTAATATAAAATCTTTCCCAGCCCTTTCCACAACATAAAGCCCTTTCCTTTGTACATTAAAGTGAAGCAAACAGCAATGTGGATATTAATCAGAAAGATAATAGTAGAATTAAGAATGCCAAAGCGATGTGCTGCCTGGCTTAGGTGGGGCAATTCTGTTGCAGGAGGAGGGTTAGGTCCTCCCTGATGGATGTCTGTAGCAGCTGTGACTTCAGTGAAGTTTCACTACCTCTTTTAACCACATAAAATTCGACATAAAAGAACTGTAGTATTGGCTGGCTGGGCTATTCAGGAAGTCATCTTCTGGAGTCTTTTCTTTCTCTGGGAAGCTGCAGTGTATATGCTTATATTTCTTATGAAAATAACTTAAACCAGTAGCTTATTCATTATATTTTAACTACCTGGCTTAATAGTGCTGCTTAAGTTTTGCTATTCCTCCTTTTTAAAGTTGTGTGATCCTTTAAATTTTTTTAATTCATCAGTATAAAAAATATCTAAAGCTCTGTTTTATTGAGCACTTCCATCATCTTGAATACCTTTATTATGCTGCTTTTGAGAGCTTATTTTTCTATGCAATTCAATTCCCTTGACCGCAGAAGAGTATTCATTGCTGGTATCCTCTGCTTTATATTACATAGGCTTTACCCTGGTGTGTCATCAAAATTGTTGCTGTGAAGTGGTGAGTTTTACTACTATGAAATTAAACTCCTCCATAGTGATAGAAAACAACTGACCCTGGTTCTTCAACTAGCAGGTGATTGATTGGGAGACAAAAAAACAAGCAAGTTTCTTGTGCTGTTGGCTTTTTTTTTAATATAATAATTCTAAAGTAAAGCAATACGAAAAGAGATGCTATTAGACTGAAAATAGTTTCTTGAATAGAAGAGATGACTTATCCAGAAAATATCCAAATTAGGAAGTTTCTGAAATGAGAACTCTCTTAATAAACAAAGAGTAATTCCTTCAATTGTCACCAAAACTGTGCAGATTCTTCTATTAGAAGATGTTGGATGTGCAGTGTATGATAGACACATAGTATATGTGTTTTAGGAGACTTTCTCAGAGGCTTGCAATGAAATTTTTACTTAAAGGAGGGTAGACTGTATCCATTTATTGCCATCATGAAGTGTTTTTGCAGACTAATTAGAAATGATAGAACTTAGTTCATCTTACGTGCCATGACTAACACACAACCCTTAATCTATGGCTAACAGGTGCTCCAGTTTCCAAACCTCATGCTAATCTGAATTTGAAGGATTCTTTGGAAAGCTAGCATTTCAGGAGAATGAAAGATCAAATAATCAATGAATACAAGATGAACTCATAGGGAAAACTATCTTGGCTTTGATTAAAAATTTCTTAGATCTTGATTTTAAGACAAGTTTTAGAGTCTTTATCTGGAAGTCTTTATCTCTGACTGATGAAGAATTTAGTGCTGAGTGCTACACAATACCTGTATTTGTTCCCCATAGAGAGTTCTGGAGCCACATTTGTTAGACCTAGTTTGTGATATCCAACCCAAACCCCTACTTCTGTATTATAAAATCATTGTCTAAGCAAACATAGCAGTCTGAGCTATTTGCAATAGGCTTAAGTACTGATGTTTACCTAAATTGTAACATATTCAAACCTCTTTTTTAATTTATTTTTCTGGTCATCTTAGATTGTGTTCAAAGTAGAACTGGCCTTTGAAATTAAATTCAGAATAGGTAAACTCCATGCAAAACCTGGTGGGTTTGGGCCTGAAACTGATTTACAGCTATGCTCCTGGAACGGCTGTGGGTGAAATCCACTTAACTGATATTGGTCAGTACATGAAATTCTGAGGACAGAGGAGTGGCAACAAAACATGGTTACCTATGGTTTATCTCACCATGCTGCTGCAAGAGCTGCCAATACCTTAGCTATTTAAAGTGAAACAGTGGGACAGCGTTTTTCCTTCTCTGGCACAATTCAGGTTTTTGGTGTTTTCAGACATGCAAAATGAACTTAGTAGCTTCACTTTCATTGCAATCATCTCAAAAGTCCAAGTCTTGATAATTTTGATATCTTTGTTCTTAATCCTTTTGGGTGGCTGCAGAGTAAAGCCTCCGTTTTACCTATTTAAAGAAAGTTTAAAAGTATTTAATTTTTTTCATATTTAGACTTGCATAGCTTGAGGATAAAGGGGAACATAAAATATTTGAAATATCAGTTGCTGTTATGTTGTGTCTCAGAATTCTAAGAGTCCAGTTCACCTTGATCTTGAATCTCGCTTTAGGTGTCTGACTCTGCTACCTTACAGCTAGTGAAAAGACATAAGCAGACTGAGACAGACCGTTCTAATGTTGACAAATCTCTTTTAAAGCTAAAAGCAGGGAGTCTGTTTTTGCATATCAGTATGTGTAAATAACAGGTAATATTGAGTCCAGATATATGTTATATACAGTGAAGAAACACTATCATGCAGAGAATGCCAAAGTATGCTCAAATATCCTGTGCTTGTTCTTTGTTAGCATGGAACAAGCTCTCATTGCCAGGTCCTAGTGGATTTGCTGAAATATTTTCTGACTATAAAAACTATCTGAAAAGCTTTGGCCCAAAGCTTACCACAATGGTTCTTCCATTGTGTTTCAAACTTTTTTTTTCCTCTGCAAAAATTTCTCTTAACTGCTTCTATCCAACAAAATAAACAGTCGCCCCTTTGCTTGGTGCTCAGAACCTATCACAAGCCCTCTGCTTGCGGAATCTTGGGTTCCCACTGTCAGTGACTGTTTCAATTCCCAGTTTCTAGGTCACATTAAAATACTATGATAGTAGCTTCTATTCATCTTTCCCTCTTTAACTGTCTCATTTTACGGGTTCCTGGCACTGGCATTCACACTGAAAACTATAACTGCTTGTATGAGTAAGTGGCACAAATACAGACCTTGCAGAAGCCTGGAAGCATGTAAGCTGTAATTTGCTGAATGATGAAAAGGGAACATAGAGTAAGGCTGGTCCCATATGCTCTGTTTGTCACCAAAGGGTGAAGTGTTGAGAGGGGAAAAAAGAGGAAGGCTGCAAAGAAATCTTCTTTGATGACTGCCTAATGATCCAGAAATGTACTGCTTGCTAAAGTTGAAGATACTGCTTTATAGCCTCTTTGTGTTCACTGTGTCAACAGGGGGCATGATGAATTCTCTTGGTCTAAATAGGAACGCATTAAGTTATTTGAGCAGATTTCACTGCAATAATTCCACTTATTGTGAAGTGTTTCTGCTTAGTTTCTAACTAGATGCCTATAATCAAACCATAGCTTTCAGAAGCAATTGGAATTTGTGTATTGCATACAGATGTACAAAGAACCAGAAATTTGCAGCAAATTGTCATGGAATACTCTTGTTAAGATACAGCTGGAAAGTCTGTACCCATCTCCTTGCCAACAATAATCCTGAAATGTGATTAATTGCTCAGTGGATATGACTTCTATCTTTATTTATGGTGCTATAAAAGTAATTTATGGTACTATACGAAGATAAGTCATGTGCTAGTGAACATATACAGATAAAATATATTGTTTGTTGTTTTAAAATAAAAGCTTTTGTTATCATCCTAAACTGGATTTTAAAGTCTAGGCTTTTTGCAAACATATGTTGTGGCTTCAGACATCAATACTAAAGAACCATTGAAATACCAGTGCTTTCCTCCTAGTAGATGATATCAAACCTATAGCTTGCTTGTAGCCCCCTGAAGATGGGGAATAAATTACTATTTTACCTGTGCAGATGTTGATTTTTTTTTTTTATTTGGTTTCTTTTTCTTCCCCCCTAACCCTGAACAGTTTATGGGTAGCAATGTGGTGACCAGTGAAACCTTGAGGTTTTTTTTTTTTTGTTGGTCCTGTATGCCAACCATTTTTTGTCTTGTGTTTGTTTCTTTTCCCTTTTATGCAAAAAGGACATATGAAAGTATGCAGAGTGATTGGAAGTGAAGAGAGAAGGGAGAACATGTGCACTCTTGATAAAGATCCCAGATTTGCTCTGATATTTAGGGTCAATATAATACTGCAAACAAGACTGGGGTAGGAACATGTGTTTAACAAGACTTTTCACCTATTCTTCACATACTGGAATTCCAGTAATAACAAAGCTTTTCAGCTATCACATGCTGTTAGTCTCCTTTCTAACCTTAGCACAGTAAAGCAGATGTCTTATGTGCACATTTTTTTTAACCTGAGGCACCTGCTGAATCTGAGAACATGCTCATTGTATCGTGTAGCTTGATAGCTATGAAAACTGTAGAAATAATCCAGTCTTGGTTTATGTATTTAGAACTTTTTAACTGTTTCGAGATTTGCATAGAAAGATTTCCATGTGGGGGATGTCTCTTAGCAGCCAAACTCTGCTTTCCAAAGCTAGGCAAGCTCTGCTATAATGAGCTTGTTTCCAAAGCCAGGTCTGTTACTGTTGTTTGGGAGTACGTGTTTGAATGAAGTCTCTTCCTGAAAATGCTAACAGATGTTTCCTTTCTCTTCTGTAATGGAGCACATTACACTTGTCAATCAGATGCTGAGTTGAACTTACTAATCTTGACTTGGAGTCTGCACCTCTTAGATTTGTTTGTGATATTTCTGGTTTAAATTAGGATTGGTGTGAGAAACTGCATCTACAATGAAGAAACAACTTCTGCTTCTAGTCTATTTCTCGAAGTCAGCCAAAAAGACTTCAGCTCTGATGAAAACGGGTCACATTTCATCCCAAAGCAATTGAGACGCCGGAGTTACAAACTCCCTAAAAAGTTTATAACAGCTCTGCCAACAGTTACTCAAATAAGGATTACTAGAGCCCAGTGTTAGAGTATTTATCACAAGTATGGGGAAATTCATTATATTCCCCACTTGTGCAAACTTTGCTTAGGTGCAAGTTCTACCGAACTTCCTTAGTGATGCTAGCAAATAATTTAAACAACAAATAGTACAAGTGCAATCCAGACTAAGATATTCAAATAAGAAGGAGGGAAAGTAATAGCTCTCTTTGACTGCTATCAAATTCTCACCTGCTCTCCCACCAGTAATATTTTCTGGGAGTGTCATATACTCAAATAGAAGGTCCAGTCCTGACTTATGCAAACTTGAAGTGTCCTCTGGTATCTGGGACTCTGGGTAGTGGGCTTGGAAAAGAGAATTTTGGGTGCATTGATGGCCCACATTGTGGGCCACGTTGGTATTAAGGTGAGAAGGAGGTCACTGTATTTCATCCTCCCTGGTAAATTCACGTTTGAGAACAGAACAACTGACTTGCTTACTAGGCCCACCAAAGACTGCATACACTTGCTTGCAGATAGTCTGATACAATCTGATCATAGTACAGAGGGGTTTTGGGTTGAATGGCTTTATTGAGGAGCGATGTGCTTAGCCGTTGAAGGCACAGCAGGAACAGTGGCTGAGATTTAGCTTATTGAGAAGAAAATTATCAGCTAGTACTTCTATTTCTGTTCTCTGTAAAATGAGGATTGCCTTGGATTCTTAATCACCTTATGTTTGGACAAATATAGTGTGCATGTAAGTATATTTAACACCTATTGTTAATCTACTGTTTTTCTTATAGTAGCAAAACTATATCATTAACTCCAATTTGGTACATATAAACTTGAAGTTAACTCCTGTTAAAGGCTCCTGAAACTACACCTAAGTTTGTAGACGCAATACTAGGCGTTCATAGTCAAAATGGTAATACAACTGAGGGCAAATGTAGTAAAATGGAAGAAAGCTCATTTTCCAGAAAACCTTGAGAGTAGGTTAGTAACACTTAAATGATATCGTGGTGAAAGCTCATTCTTTGATGGTAAGTCCTAGTCTCTTAGAAAACTAGCAATTTGACAGTATTAATCCCTGAATATCTAAAATGAGATGGGCCAGCTGCGGTTCATAGAAAACTGATGGTCCACGGTGGTCCCTCTGCTATAAAGGGGATTAGGGAAGAATCCATTAATCTTCAGGCAACTGTGCTTTGCTACTTGTTTCAGAGACTTGCAGAACCTCCAGAAACAATTATTTTTCATATTGCTGGTTAAGATATGGAGCACTTGGCTGTCCTGCACTATAATATCTTCCTTTTCTGGTACCTTTTTGCAAGTAACTCAACTTTTATTTTTTTGAAGTGGGAAGAGGAGGTGAGAGACTACAGAGAAAGGCCATATTTGCATTTCAACATGATCTGGAAAGTCTGAGGTACCTTCTAAGGAGATATGGGACTCATAAATGAAGATTCATGTAGTCAGGGAAAAATAAATATTACAATTTCATAGACGTGACCAAGTGCAGAAGAATTCATTACTACTTTTCTCTGTAGAACTGATCTGCTTTGATGTATAACACAGTAGTAAGGTCACCTGAGGGAATGTGCTAAGTTGTGGCTGAGAGTTTGAGTGAAGTGGTAGCCATGAAAGCACTAAGAAGCTGCTGTAAGAAGTGGTCCAAATATGAAGAAGTCTAAGATGTTTTAAGCACTGTAATCTCCTTGTGACGTGAACATGTAGTCTTCTGTTTAAGTGGCTTCTTTGCTCATCACAATCATAGCAATTACCAGTGCTGCTATTTAAGAGTGTAATCTGAGCAGAAGAGATGTCGATTGTTTCTCTTTACTAAAGGCTGGAATTCAAGTACAGAATTTTGCTCTCAACTTAGCTGGTTGGGACTTAGATATTCCTCCAATGATTTTAATAATGCTTTTTACAAACATGAGTCTTTATTAAAAGAATAGTATTTCATACAGATGTTTTTCTACACTCTTGCAGTTATGATAAAGTGGTATTGCAAAAATCTGTATTAAAAATTTAATGGCAGAAAAGAAAAATGGGGCAAGGAGCAGTGGAAAAAAAAAAAGTAGGCAACAGCAAAAGAAAGTATGGAGAAAATATTCTATAAGCTCCTTGCGGCAGGGAATGACAGTTGATATGTATTTGTGAAGAACTTAGTGCACCAGCATGCTTAATTAATGCCTGTATTTGTCTCTTAATACTAAAGACTTGTGCCAAAACTGATGGTAAGAAGCAAAGGAGACAAAGAGAGGAAGAATGTAATTATGGAAGGGAGGTGCAGAAAACACAACACATCTTTTTAGAGACAGTTTAAACCCCAGTTAGGACCATGTGAAATTCCAGGAAGTGGAGACTGCAGATGAGAGTTATGGCTGCATGATGACAGTAGTTATAAATTGGGGTACAACAGTGCTGTGGTGAGGAAGGGTAGAATATCTTTACATTTTCATGTAGAATTTATCCCGTGTTAGTCCAGTTATGGATTTATAGCCTGCTCTAAGCTGTGAGAGCTGTTAGTAGGCCTCAAGAGAATGTGCTAATGTCTGGATTTCACTGAAGAAAAGTGGACTCTGTTTTCTCTGATTATATGAAGGTCCAGGACTGAAATAGAATAGGAAGTACCTAAAATGGAGCAGCTACTCATTGGCCAAATAAGCATATTTTAATGCAAAACTATCCAATTTAAGGGAAAGATTATTTTAGGAGTCTCACATTTTTTTGGAATTATAAGATTATTCAGATTTTAATTGCAATCGATAATATGACAAATTATTTTACAGGCACTGTATGAATATGTGAGAATTCTTTGTTTTATGCTGTATGTTTGGAGATTGAGGTGGTAATACACCAGTTAGCAGTTTTACATAATCTCATTGACTTCAGTGGCTTTATTCTTTTCTTGCGCTGTAAGTGAAAAAGAATCAGTCCATTAACATTTAAATTGGAGATACAGATTCCTGATGTAAACTATTTGCAATAACATTAATAGTGGGCACAGCCCATTAGTGTGAGCTCATATTAGCAACATCTTAATAATCATGACAGAGCTTTCTTAAAGTTATGGGAATTTCACTGTAGCATATAATTAAATGTGTATGGAATTTTTATTGGTTATAATTAAGATGCATGATCTTTGTTTATTATAGCATTAGAAAGTACTATAATCGCTCTGAAAAACACTGCTTGTCATGTGGTATTGCTTAATTATGGAAAAATACTATAAGACTTCAGGTTGGGCTGATTAAAGCAATTAGCACAAAATTATAATCAGACGCTATTAAAGTATATAAAAATATTTACAAGCCTTTCCATGACTATGGGAATTAGGCTTTAAACGTTGCTGGTTTTAAGGGGATTATGCAATTTATATTTTTCACTGTTACTATACAGGAAAAGAAAACATGAATCTACTCACCACTTGTTAGGTGACATTAACAAGGAGCTTACTTACATGTATGTACTCAAGAATATTGTCACATGTTTTAGAATCTTAAATGATATGTCTTGGTCTTGATTCTCCTCTTATCCACAAGAGCTTTCCTATTTATATCTCTCTTGGTTCCAACTGATAATATGAAATGTAAAAGTGGATTCCTTTTATTCTTATCCCATCTAGAGTTTCTGCTATAATACCTAGAGTATGATAAGATTCTTCTCTCCTGCCCCTTTCCCTCTCCTTGGGAAATACTGTCTCTGAGATTCAGTCACTGGGACAATGGTTATGCCGTTGTTAATATTTCCCCCCGTTATTATATGGGCAAATATCTGATGTCTGTTCATTCCTTTTTGTTATGATGTTTTGGATTCTGTATGGATCTTGGAGAAAATCATCAGCTGGGATAGCTGGAACCAGCAACATTACCAACTAAAATGCAGAAATCAAATGGGTGGAGAAAACCCCATTTCTGATTACAACTGTTCTGTCGTCTTCTGGGTTTTGAATGTTTAAAGTGCACTTAAGTAATACTTTTCTCCCCAGTCATATGGGATAAGAACTTAAGTATTTTAAAATTATAAATGCAATGAAAGAATGTGCCTCAAAAGTGAGGCTGAGATATGATTGCTGCTTGCCTATGAACACTGGCAATATTGGGACTGACACTTCTCTTTGAGCTGACTGTAGTATCTTGTAACAGGCTTCTCGCTGTTTGCAGCGTATTCTCCTCAGTTCCTTCTTGAATCTCCTGCCCTGGGTAAGTAGGGAGACCTGATGATATGACTAGAGCTCTATAAGTAGCAAATACTGAGCAGAGAGACATCGTTAGCTGAACTGATGCCTTGCATTGCTGCTTCTCTTTTTTTCTCAATGTGTAGGTGGAACAGAAGCCTATTCTTTGTGTGATGTCAAGGGAATGTTGTATTCTAGAAATAGATTAACTTGGAGGTCTAGAGAGTACTAGATAAGAATTCTAGTACTGGAATGAAAAAATAAAATGGTATTTTTAGTCCCTGTACTCTCCTTGCTACTGCATGCTATGCATTTAAATCTTTCAGCTTATTGTTATAATTTCTTCCCAAAGTAAACTCTGAGAAATTCTTGCCTTGTATCTGCCTCAGTAATAAAAAGGGGCCTATGTTGTTTCAGCTGGGATTTTTCTCATTTGTTGTGGTGAAGTAAGATGAACTAAGTTTGTCATCGTTTTTCTCTTCTGTCTCTCACCAACCTCGGCTATTTATGTGAGAGATGACAACCCTACGGCAACTTCTGAGATGCACTATTTCCGTCAGCAGGCTAGGTGTTGCCTGAAACTGTATTAAGCTGTGCTGTGCCTTTCTTCTAATGCTACATGTTTGCTTACTACTAAAACCATAATTTTCTCTACTTTTTTTCTGTTCTGCTTTCTCCAAAGCTGTGTCGTCTGAGTTTCCATGATAAACAGATGCCAACCATTTCTGTATGCTACACAAATAATTTCATCTCTCTGCAGTTCAACTCTTCTCATGAGTTTCTGCAGACAAAAAAAAAAATCAAAGACAGGAGATCCTAAGTTTGCAAATAGCATGGGAACTTGCAGGGTATGTAGACACCATCAGCTGAAGTATCTGGTGCAAATAAGTAACATGTTGGTCCCAATTATAACACTTCTGTTTGTTCATTTAGGATGTTGGCAAGTAAGATTATTTCATTCTCCTGCTAAACGCCTGAATTTTTTTATATTAATTCAAATGAGATACTGTACTATCTGTGCATCTTTTATATTAGATTTTCCTTAGCCAGACTGTACTGTGTTGACTCTCAGCTGTGGACAATAGTTCCTTAAAGACTATATCACTATTCATTTGAAGCTATACCTATCTCTTAAAGAAATAACCATGATGAAGAGCTTCACTTCTTGCATTTGTCTTAATATGCAGGAGGATAAACTTGGCTAATGCATGATGCTGAGCCAAGGATAGTGGGAGAATGGAAGCTAGAAGACCATGTGACTAGGTATCTGCTGGCAAATAATACACTTAAGCAGCAAGTTCTACAAGCTCCACTAGCATGACAAAACTTGAGATGGCTAGAAAGGCAGATGGGTGGTTTTTTTTTTTTTTTTTTGTGAAGGCACAACCTCAGTCATATCCTTCTTAGTGTCAGTTGTCTTATCTGTTGACAGTAGCTCAGTGGAACCATCATGCTGGAATAGCCTTCTGGCTGGTCCACCAGCTTCCATCCCACTCAGTGACAACTCATCCAAAATCCTGCAGCTTTATTTCATCTTTTGGATGACATGCTTCTCCAAAGTGATATCTTTCAGCAGTTTCCTGTTTCAGGGACTTGGCATGCTTACCCTGGCACCTGAGGCCTTTCACAAAATAATGATGTCCTACTGTACACTTCCAATTCTGCTTATACATCAACATAGACCTTGTGTTGAGTCTTTTGTTTTAGATTTAGAATTTATATTTTCATCACTTAATGGCTCTGAAAATCACTCTCTATTGCTCTTTTTTTGTAGTGCAGTTCATAGTGCAGACCATTTGGATAAACAGGGTTTGAGGAAATGACTTAGACTCCCATTCTCCTTTGGTCATTGCTGTCTCATGCTCGAGTTCCCAAATTATATTTGTTTTTATTAAAGCATCTCTGATGTATGGAAGAATGAGACTAGAATATGAGGGCAGATCTACACTGTAAAATCAAACTTTGATGCTAGCATCAATCTAGCTAATGTGGGTAAAAACAGTAGTAAAGATGAGCAGCAGCAAGGACTTTAGTCAGAAACTACAGTGTGCATCAATATCTGTGCTTTGGTATAGAAATTTTCACTTTGCTCCAGAAATTGAGTCTAAATTGTTGATTTGGACAGAAGTCTGGTCAAATGCCTGTTTGTTTGTTTGTTTTATTTTTAACAGCTATTGTTACAGGTGCTAATGAAATTGAGTTTCTTCACATGCCAAGCGCTTGCTATAATCAAATTTTGCTTGGTAGCTGCAACAGTAATAATTCAGGGACTGTGCTCTAATTACTACTTACTTTCCTCCCTTACCTATAGGCAGGTTGTTGAAATTAATGTACAATAAGAGCTTATCTGATTTTTAGGATGAAGTACAGAACAGCTGAGGCCAATAATGTTCAGCTAGCTAATTGCGTAGATTAACTTTTTGATTCTTATATTCAGTAGCAAATCTACAGTCACCAACAATGCAAAAACAGCCCCTTCTGCCTGTCTCTGCTGAGGTTTTGGTCATAAGCATAATAACTAACAATATCACAATGAGAACAGAATTCAGTGACCTCTGTTATTCCATGGTTTCAGCAGCTCTCTCTCACTGGGAAGTGCATGTTTTCAGTCAACTTAGCAACATACACTTTGATACATTCTTCATTATTAAGCTAATAGGGAGGCACATGGAGGACTTTAAAATGGATTGAAGTGTGAAACCAGTAAGTAATATACATAAGGAGGCCATTGCTGCAGCTGTGCTGCTTGGTAGAGTTAAAACACAAAGGAGCTTGAAACTGGTTGGAGTTGAACTGGCTTGAGATAGTCCTGCACCTGTGAACAGCAGAGAGGTTGGAAGATTCATGCAAAGAGTCTGGTATTTTTTTTAATCGACTGCAATTGTAAATTTATAAGTGACCTTTTTAACGGTGATTTTTGTGGTGGTGGAGTAGTTTTTTTTTTTTTTTTTTAAAAGTATAACAGCAAAAAAACCCTCTACACGTATTTTCCCCTCTGTTTCTTCTCCTAGGTTCTGACATCAGCACTCTCCCAGCTCCTTACGAGTATGTGGATTTTAGGTCTCTTTCTATATCTGTCTTAACACAAGGCTTCTTTTTTGTAATGCAATATAATGCTATGATATGGATCTATCTAGAAGTACTAACAGGTCTCACTTTGCAAAAACCCTGTGTGTTTTGAGATCGTGCTGGTGTTGTCAAGCACTTGCTGATATAACAAGGCTATTCAAAATTAATTTTTCAACTTCTCCAAGTCTGTCCATGCATCTAAAATTAGAAAATCATAAGAGGATGCCCAGCCTTGTTACCTTGGAAAGATGAACATTCTTGTGGCTAAGACTAGTTGGGGAGAACAGAAGGTGAGAAAAAAGACTTAGTTCTGATCTTTGTCAAATACTTTTCACGCCTTATAGCATGTCACTTAGTCTCTATGTATCTCTATAGGAAACTTGTACCTCTTTGTACCTGTAAGAATAATAGCACTTCTTTTCTTCTCCTATCCATCCCATTGTTTTTGTTTGTGAACTTTTACTGTAAAGTCTGTTTCTTGAGGGTGTGTATGTAATGAGATGATATCTATATTGGTTCTGTCAAGCTGTGCCGTAAATATTCTTGGGAATCATCTGTCAAAACGTCTCCCCAATGAAAAATGCGCATTTCTAGGAAAACAAAGTATTTTGCCTGTTCCCATACTTTCATTTTTTTTTTTCCTTCTAGTCCACAAAGTCAGCTCAGCCCACGTTTCCTGAGAAGTACTGTGGTTTTCTTTTTGCTGCACAAATTGCTGCAGTGCATTTTGGAGTCTTTTGATCATATCATATCGTGAGAGTGATACAGCCTGGAAGTATACAAGACCTGATGAATATGAATCCCAAGAGTAAGAGCAGCAATTCGGTGACTGTATGTCAACCCTATTCCCAGCAGGAATCCAACGTTTTAAATCCTGAAATGTTGAAATATTTTGTTTTCAGAGAAGTTGAGATTATTATAAATCTACAGGTACTTTTAAATCTGTGAGACTGGAAAACAGAGTTACTGAATTTATATTTGCAATTTAAGCAAACGGTGGTGTAGAAATTTCCAGAGGAACAAAAATTCTGATTCTGAGGTGGGGGGTTCTGGGAGGAGTTGAGGTTTTTTGTTTTGTTTTTCCATTCAGTGCATTTAACACAGCAGGCACGGATAGTCTTATCTTTAAAGACTTGTGATACACATGCAAATAACAGCCAAGAGTCTGTGCTTGGGGAAATGCAAGCTATCATGCACTTGTGAAAATGAGAATCATTTTGAATTTACTTCTGGTGACTCAGAGGTAATCTAGGAGAACCAGTAAAATACAGAGTGATTTGAGAGGCCTGGGACTGGTAGGACACTGCTGCCTGAGCTCAACATGCAAAGCATTTTAGTGATTGCATGTTTGTGCATAATGAAAGCTCGTCTCTCGGGGACCTGAAAGAAACATGGCCTTCAAAAAAAGAGGGGAAAACATTTCAAGCAATAGCAAGATTGAAGATGTAGAGGAAATGGAATGGTGACACTCAAAACACTTAAAATAGCTTTTGGGGTTTTGGGCATCAGAGTGAAATAAAAAGTGAAGCCTTAAGACTCTAGTGACTCTAATCAAGCTTTCCTTGAACCAGTAAGGTTTTTGGTTTATGTTTGTAAAGCAGGCAAAAAAACTCAGCCAAACAGAAAAAAACAAAAAAAACCAAACCTTGTTGCTGATAGAACTAGATACATTTGGGAAATACTAATTCTGGAAAAAAAAAAATAGCTGCTGGCTAAATATAGAAAAGAATATATCCTTGAAGTGCAGAGATTATTTTATTTCTTCTAAGACTGTTTGGAGAAATCTAAAAAGGAAGACTACTATCATATAGCACCCATTTCCAGAATTGGTGAGAAACGTACAGTTTTCTTTTTCTTTGGTTTGTTTTTTAATAGTCTGAAATGCTCAATTAAGCTGCTTCCATTTAAAGGGCAGGAGCAGATCCCAGCATTTCAGCCTAGAAGAGCAAAGTTACGATATCAAAAAAAGTCTGTTCCTGCTGTGAGAGCCTGGGCAGGCAGGGTAATTTGAATAAAATTGCAAATTCTTTGAGGTTCATCCAAATTGAAAGCAAACTTTGAACTTTTAGAGGTCGTTAGCTTCTTCAAGGTGGAACAGTTTCTGAGGCAAGTCCAGGAAAAACAATTGCCCTTTGGTGCTCCCAGGGCTTGCTCAGCTGCTTGGGGAGGCTTCTCGCATGCCCAAGGCTGATGCAAGAGGCAGGCGAGCGCTTGGCTGAGCCCTTCCGCGCCTGTGCTGGGCGCAGCCACCACGGCAGGCGTGGGAACGTGCCCTTCTCTCGGGGCAACGGCCCGCAGAGCTGCTGCGAGCAGGACCCGGCCCACCTTACGTGGTGCTCTGCTCATCGGTTTCTCTGAATATGTTAAGTCATTGCGTTTATGGGTCGTGTTCACACTGGTATAAATTGATGCAACTGATTTAAAGTCAGCAGTGTTTGAACTACTTAAAAGTGTGCAGGAAGTCGTCTACTGCGCTAGCGAGAAGAATGAGAGTGGACCAAATGTCCTGAGAATTTAAAGTGCTTCATGGTTTGAGCTGATTTCTAACTTTTTCCACTCTTTATTGTCAGGGAAGAGGGAAGCAGGGCAGGCAGCTGATTTTCTAGGCTTTTGGCTTATTTACTCTGTTTGATGTGTATTTCTTTTATTTGGGCCCAAGTCTTACAAGACTGTCTTTGACCCCCAGTTAATTTAGGGTCACACTTCCTAGTCCTCACGCTGCCCCAGGACCATGAGCTGTCCTCACTTGGGGAGGCAGCGGGCCTGACCTTTGCGATATTCCTGCAGTTACCGAGAAGGAGCAGCGCCACGTAGCTGTAACTCATCCTCCTGCTCCTGGTTTTGCATTGTAAACGATTAAGTGTGGAAGAAAGAAAAGAGAGAGTAGTTCTTTATCCTCTCCTTTTTCCTCTTTTTCCCTTTTTTTTTTTTTTTTAACTTCCTCAAAAGACTGGAATAAAAAGCAAGGAGCTGAGCTGCTTGTTTACATTTGCTTAATAGGGCAGTTATTCCTGCGTATGCATAAACCCAGAGCTAACCTGACGAACTTGGGTCTTTGTTCAATTAAAATAAGTGCATCTCCAAATGCACTAGAAAGTAAAAAGTGAATTTTTCCCCCACATTTCACTGATATTATTACTGCTGTTTTGGTCAGTTTGGCTTCAGATTCTCTATCAGGTAATAGGCTTGTTTTTTTGTTCTGGGTCCAGGCACTATGTAGTTACTCCTGAGATAGTAAAGTATCGTTCAGAAGGAAAACTGAGGAAATAACCTTTAATGATTCTTTGCAAGATGTTATTTCTATCTCTGCAATGGCTGATTTAAGCCACCGTGGCAGACAACAGACAGGAAAAGAGCAAGCTAATACTTCATAATAGAGAATGTGAATCTTCCTTATAACATTAAAATAAAGAGTATTGGGTAATTTCCTTCACAGGCCGTTAAGACTAGATTCTGTCAGGCAGTGCCATTTTCTATATGGTCCTTCACTAGGGGTTATGGTGACCTGATAGAATATGCTTGCTATCTAATTGAGATTACTTGAGCAAGTCCTCACTATGATCTTTTTTAAAACTCTTACGAGACGGCTCTTCTCTGCTCTGCCAGCTGTTGGAGTAACAGCAGTGATAGGCCTTTACGTGAGGCATACAGCCAGCTTGTCCATCATGGAGAGAGACTCCTTGTGTGTGAGCTCTAAGCACAGTCTTCTAGTCCCATCAGAGCCAGATCCAAAGCGCTTCCAGGATGAATGTAGCATGTGATCCTGCTGATGGGTCATCTTGGCTGTGGGCCAGATAGCTGATACTTAACTTTTTCTGCTAAAATGCGATTGAAATGAAATGCATAGATACCAAGCATACTCTATCAGGTCACCATAATCCCTAGTGAAGGATCATATAGGAAAATGCATGTTGTTTTCCTGTAATATAATGTACAGGTCACTTTAAAATGAAAATCTGAAGCCTATGGTCTTGTCAATAAAAATCCCTTAGGCCTCTTACTGTGTCCCTACTGTGGAGGAACTGGATTTTTTTTAAGCTTTGAGTCAAGGGAGTATTCCTGCTTCTGAGAGGCCAGTGCTATGCTACTGTATTAGACAGACCTCGTACCTGCTGCATGTACCAGGCCTAGGCTGTGGATTTTTCTGAGCCAAGTACCATACTTTAGGTTCCTCCTTTTACCTGAGCCTCATGACTATTTTTGATTTCAGGATCTGGGCTTCTAACAAAACACAGCAGATTGCTGAAGAATTGCCCGTAATGTAAATAGACAGTATAAACATTTTCATTGCATTCCTATTTTGTGTGTATATATATATACACTACCACATTTTGACTAAAAAAAACACGTGCTTCACATGCTGGTCCTGCGTTAAGTGCAAGCAGGAATTTCATAAAATGCTTTTCACGTTATCTTTTTATAAGTGTTCTGGCGAAGCTGGCTTTTTCAGTAATGAAGCTGGCCATATTAACAGCAGAATATTTGAAGATTGTATATTTTCATTTTGTCGATACATATGTGAAGAGCTACTAAAGCTGATCTGTCAAGTATTTTACACATGCTTTTTTCACGAGAACTTGCTCATGTCTGACAGAGGTTGCAGTTCTAACACTTACCAAATGAATTCCATGTGACACTTTTGCCCAGGGCAAATTAACAAATTTTGAGCAAATTTATCCCAGTGAGAATCTAATGCTATTTTCAAATGAAACGTCCCTATTTTCAATGTGAATCATACTACTTTTTATTATTTTGCAAAATAGCACTACTTAATCATTCCAAAGTATCTTACTTTTGTAAGAAAATTAGCGAGAGTAAAAAAGTAGGGTTTTTTAGTGAAAGTTTTATGTTATTTCTGAGCAATATGATTTTTTCTTCTGTCTGCTAGTTCTAGCTTATTGAGGATTGCCAATAATTTTAATGTTAAGTGATGAGACAAGAAGTTTTGATAGGAAGCTTGTCCTATCAGGAGTTGAATATAGGTCCTGAGCCAGGTCATGATATGAGATCAGAACTGCAAACAGTGTAGAATGGAGTCAATTCATTCAACTAAATTGCATCTGTCAGGGATTTGGCCCAATTATTATTGCCTACCAACAATTAAAAAATGTTGGTTCTGAACTGACCAAACATGAAATACTTTGCTTTTATTTCAGTGACAGTTCACAGTCCCGTCTTTTTTTATAGTACCAAGCTTAAACAGAAAAAATAGTTTTCTTGAATCATATTGTCCTGCACTAATATAATGAGATGTCTACTAATTTTCTCTGGAGCACCTTATTTGAAGATAAATAACCTTTGTACAGGAAACGCAAATCAAAATGATTTAACTGTATGCTGACACGCTAAAAGCAGTATTGTAGATAAATGGCATTATGATCAGTTTTGCTAGGAGGCCCGCAATGAATATTATTAACAGAGACTTTGAACTGAAAGATGTGTTCCCCATGAATAATGTAAAGAAGCAGAATAAGATTGTGCATCCTAACAAAACAAACATATATTTTAGTCTTGAATTCCATTTGTGAGTGGTGTATATCTATCACTTCCATCCAAGCAACAAGAATCCTTGAAGACTATCATCTGCCCCAATTTTTTTTCTGGCTTCTGTTTATGATTCCTGGTATTTCTAGCTCCTTTTGCGATCTTCTTGAATGTCTTCTCATCTTTATAGTGCATTTGCCTCCCACTTCTTCCCTGCAAGGTGTTAATCTTTTCCTGTGCTTCTATTTCACATGAGACATTTACATACTAATTTTAATTTTCCTTATTTTCTTCAAGTCTACCATATCTTTAGGTAGCAATAGTATTCTGAAATTGTTTACGTACATGTTGTCAAAAACATCTTGTAGGAAACAAAGTGACAATAAAACTCTATTTCCATAACTCTGGCCATAGTTATGGAAATAATGCAAACCCAAACCACTTTTGTATACCGTGCCTGGATGTATATGCAACTGCTGCAGAGCTCTGGCTGCCATGCCAGATGGCCAAATCCTCACCATTTGTAATAAATATATTAATTTTTTTGAAGAAATGATTTAAGGAGTACAGAAAAAAATGGCTGCTATTGAGCAAAAGATTTGAGAGAGAAGATACTAGTCATCTTAATCTGTTTGCATTATACCAGATTCTGATTTCTGCTACATTATGAATTCAGGGTAATGCCTTTGAAACCAAGAGCAGTAATCTGGATTTTTTTTTTTTTATTTTCTGGTGCAACTCATCTGACCCAAAACAATAGTTAGCAATAAACACAGAAAACATCAGCCTTGATTACAGCTGGACTGGCATCAGGTTTCTGTCAAGTGCAGTGACTGTTCTTGTGAACGAATTCTGAAATATATGAGGCTCTGTTTTGCTTTGGACTAGCAATCAAATCTGAAGGTGCCGTTGCTGGGGACACATAAGCATTCATCAGACCCTCAAGCCTCAGGAATCTGAGCACATCGCTTGGACAGCTGGAAGCTGGAATAATTAGAGACTGGAGCAGGCACATGGAGAACAGGGAGAGAAAAGAGAAGGTTGAAGGAGTAGGGATGAGGAATTGAGCCTATTGCTCCAGATCTTCAGAGCGGTTGCTCTCAAACATTTGTACCATGGACTGTTGTCAATTTTTCATATCCTTATGGTTTGTCTATCAAAATTATGTTGCTGCTCTTTGAACTGAGCATGTTGTAAAGGTGATGGTTCAGAATTCTGTGGATAGAGAGGGCAGAGGGAGCTTTTAGTGAGAAGTGAACTGGGAGATGCAAACATTTGGATGGTGAGTTAATGGCAAACCCTGCTTGCCTTTCTTAGAGTTTCTACGCTGACTGGGAAATGACAAACTGTCCTTCCTTGTATAGGAAAGGACTGAAGAAATTGGAAGGAAAGTTCACTCTTCCTGGATATCATGGAACTGAGTTTCTTGGAAAGCCTCTGTACAAAGCAAATTGAGAAGTTTTCTGAAGAGGTGATCAGTTCAGCTCTTGAAAGAGATGGTCTCATCTTGATTAGTCCAGTGCTCACTGCTCCGATTGTTATTTTGTTAGATGGTCCTGTGACTGAACTGATGTTAGGTGCAGCAAACCTGCTCACCCTCTAACTTAATTTTAAACACAATTCAGTTATGTTTAACCAATTTACATAAAGCAATTTTAAAAATGCATAGAAAACTTTCCAGAATAGGCATTTTAAGACAACCTTTGCATGTAACACTGGTATTTTGAAGTGTTACTATTTGCTTTTTGTCAATGTATTAAAAGCTTGTTTTACTTACCTATGTCTCTGGGCATACCGACATGAGGTTTCCACTGTTAGACCTGCATCCTTCTCAAAGGACTATTCGTCCTGTAGTTATGCTGAGCTGTAATCAAATTGGATGAGTTTAGCTCATGATTTTGACCTCTGTTGGTCAGATCACTCACTAATTTTTTCTTGCTGTGTTAGAAATCCTAAAAAGGAGGGGAAGAAGGGCTGACTACCAAGTAACTTTATTGTTTGGTTGTTGAAATACGTACTCTTCAACCAAGTGTTTGATTTAAAGATTTTATTTTTTTCATGTAAGTGGATATATAGACCATAAAGTGTCTATGGAGTGATGACCCAGCATTTCCTTGTGGTTTAATTGTGTAACTCCTTGTTGAACAACTGAATCTGGATTCAGTTTGCCTGTACCATTTCAGTTGTAATAAAACTCCTTCTTGGTTCCCAGCTCCTGCCTTAGGGGTGCAACGGTTTTCTCTCCTCCATGTCTTTAAAAGTCCCGTGTCTGTCTCACATACCTTTTCAGCATCTCGGCTGGTGCTATTTACGCCTATGTGTGAGCAACTGAATCAAGCCTTTGCTTTTAACCAGATGAGTAGATGAGGAACAGGTTTAGTGACAGTCTGAGTTTCAAATGATGACAGTACAAAGAGAATTACTAAGGAGCAGCTCTGATCTCCCGTCCAGGTGCAGGAAATAGCCTCTTTGGAGGCTAGTTTGTGAGGGGTGCTTGTGTGTTTCTCTGTTCTGGAATATGCATAGTTTCCCTCTGAGCTAAAGAGAGGGTGTTGTCCAGGGCGCACTTTTGTCTAAGAAAACAGTATCCAATAACACGTTCTTTGCTTTGGGTGCGTCTCAAAAATAAAGCTGAGTTCTTGCTGAAACTTGCTTTTAGCCTGACCTAGCACTCTTTGCCTCTCTTTGGTAAGCGTTGCCTCTGCAAATAGAAGAGTTAAAGGAGCTGACCGTTTCCTCTCTCCCATGAAAACCTCTGCTGTCATCCTAGCTAACTTTTGTACCATCTGCTGAGCATCAGAAGCCTTCTTGCCCCATCCAGCCATAGAAATATGCTGCTGGATGCTGTGTCTGTTTGACTTTTGTTATTGCATGAGGTATGGGCTAAAAATGTCAAAAGAAGCAGCAAGTCAGAGTGCGTTATGGTTTGTGAAAACGTTGCAGTTTGACTGGTGTTTCTGTAGCGTATTTTTTGATGAGAAGAATTAAAAGACTTATTTCATCTGGAGCTGGGAACTGTGTAGATTGTGTATGCAGAATACACAATCTTCTATATTCTTGTGTATTTTGAACTCTAAGGTTACTGATTCACTGCACTGTTGTAGTACATACTGATATTGTAGTGCAGAAAGCAGTCATTCAGTTATGACCGGTGTGTGAACCTTTCAGATGAAGGGAAGAAAAGTGAAACTGGAGTAAGTTGGTCCTATGGCGGTGAAGGACCTGCTGGACTTTGATTCCTAGAACTGTAATCCTTCTTGTTAAGAGAAGTCTCTGGATTCAAGTATCCAGAATACTCAATACTGGATTCAGTATTCTTATACTGAATCCAAGGTCAGAATGTGATGCTTAACTTTAGTTCACTGAAAACATCTTTTGTGAGCTGTAACAATGTCTCTGGGCAGCAACGCTGAGGTCTGCGGGCAGCGAGGCCTTCTCATGGCAGTCTCTGCTAATATGAGGCTCTTCTGACCTGAGAAGAAACCACAGGCCTGTCCACAGGGCACCTGCCTTGGGTTTGACACCGTACCAACCTCTGGTGAAAATAACACACAATGATTTTTTTTTTTTTTTTTCCTCCTGGTTAATCCTCACAGTGTCCTCGAGAGGACAATGAATAACATATTGCTTCTCGTTCTCGCTGGCACATGCAGGCGTAGTAACTAAGATTATTTGACAAGAGCAAGCCCCTGGCTTGTGGATGAGGCACGGTTTCGGTTATGGCGCCCTGGAGCTGCCAGGTCCGGCGGGTGTCCCGGCTGGCACCCGGAGCATGAGCCTGGCGCACGGGCTCGAAGGTCACCATCCCGCCTTGCAGGTATGTTTATTGTCCGTTTGCACTTTATCTATTTATACATGGGCTGTTTCTGTTTGCGCATGTATTTGTGTTTCTCTACGCACAGCTACCTGCTTTGAAAATGTGAATAGCTGAGACGTAAGGCGTTAGAATGATTTATGTTGTTGTTTACCAAAAGGTGTACTCTGTATTTTTCTAGCACTTTGGCTAAATACATGCATAATTTGTTTTCTATAAAGTTGAATATTTCCCTTAAGGAGTTAACTAATGTCTCTGAAATGTTCCGAGGTTAAGATTGAGAAGTCTCCAATATACGTCCCTGATTTTTCTGACTCTATTGCTTATTTGTTTAGCCTGATGGGAATAGGCTTTGTCTACTGTGCTTGAAGAAGAAAAGAAGATTTTGTACTCCCGGGAGGCCAAGCAGTTTTCATTGGCATTTTAGTGAAATATTAAAGGCAGAGCAGATTTGGAGGGACATACTGTAAAGGCTGTCACAGTGATCAGAGGAGCACTGGAGTGAGGAAAGGGACAGCTGAATGTGTGGATGGAGAGCCGGCCCATTTGTGCATAGGTATGAGTAACTCGGGTTATGAATTGGTTGCAGATGGAAGCTGGCAAGCAAGAAAAGTGGAACGAAATTATATTGACATCCCTGTGTTGTCTAAAGACCACTACAAGACCATTAGTATTGCTGCGTAGCCAGCAGGGAGGCCCTGTCAGGGTGAGATTTTACTTAGGCAACTGGTATTGATTTTTGGTTTGCTGCCAGGATGTAGGAGGGAAAAGGTGTGTGTGGGTGTTTTTTTTTTTGTTTTTTTTTTCCTTCCCTGTGCCTGTATTCATGGCCACAAAGTGGTGTGCTTGAAGCTGGAATGTAGATTTGAGAGTGGCTGTGTGGTGTCGCAGCTCTAATTTTATCTGAGGAACAAAAAAATTTCCTTTCAATCACCCTTCGCGCTTGTGTTTTCCTCCATCATCTCCATTCTCAGTTCTGCTGTTGGGCCATTCTAAAACATATATTGTAGTATTCAGCACATTATACTCATTCACCTTGGTGATGGCTTGAAGTGTCCTATTTGGTGCACTTTTTTCTTTTTCTCATCTCTCAGAATTAACTTTGAGCAACTTGCTAGTGTTCCTGGCTGTTGTAGACAGATGCCGCCACATGTGACTGCCCCTGTCACCCCATGCGGCCACAGCGGCACTGCAGCCTTCCCCGCGCCACTGCCCCGCGTGGAGCCACCGCTGGGAGTCGGCAAGACTGAGGGACTTGGGCTTCCTTCAGTTTCTGGCCAAACTTTGGTCCTGCTGCTGCCAAGTAATGCTGTGAGTTGTGCCTTTGTGATGTGGCTACTTGCCTAGCAAAAACGGATTATGAGCTACAAACAGGCTGTGAGGCAGCCACTGTGCTAGGGAGCAACTTTTCTCCTCCAGCCAGTTTTGAACCAGCAGCCTAAAAAGATGGCACTGACTGGCGTGGCACTGACTGAGAGCGGATCCTCTTCCTCCTGCAATGGGCTTGCAAGGTGCACCAGTACTAGCTTTGTATATGTCTTTATGATTGCCCAATTTAGTACTTTCATAATAGGTTTATTTCCCTGCCTCCTCTGAGGGAGCTTGGCAAAGAGAAATTTCTGGTAAGAGGAAAACTTGTGTGAAAAATAGTGATGTACAGTCTGCTTATAATAGATGTACAGAGACTAAACCTGGCCTTAAATCACCGAGAATCCTTCCTTTGGACTTACGCTAGTTTCTGGTATGTTGTTATTAATATACTCCTTTACTAGAGAGAATAAATCTGATAGAAATATGTATTTCTTCATGCCATTGCATGTATAATAGAAACTTAGCTAAGGGTGCCTTTTCTTTGAAGTACAAACACCCGTGCACAGAAAACTGAAAGTACTGAATTCTTAGAGAAGCATATGATAAATAAAACAATGATGAATAAGTGTAATAGATCTGTGAAATATCCCATGCTATTTCATCCCTGTTCATCTATGTCCTTAGCTTTTTTTCATGCTGTGAAGCCTGCTTAAATGTCATTCTGCTATTCATTTGATAGGAGATTATTACTATGGAGGATAGATCTCAACACTGCTTGTTTCCAAGGGAATAAAATTAAGACGTTTGGTTAAAGTCAAGTCAGAGGGAACTGGAGCAGGTTCTGAAGGGAGAAGGAATTAAGGAATTTAGCCTTTTAAAAACATATTGGTTTTCACCACTGAAACAGTAGATTAAATCTCAACCTCAGTTCTAGTCAGTTCAGTTAACACTCCAAATTTTGTGTCATCCTGCAATGCAGGCGGTTTATTTGTGTCCTGAAAGATTGTTTGTTGCCTCATTATACTCTTTCTTACTTTGTTTTTGGCCATATGTGTGCTTGGGAAAGCGATTATAATACAAGAAAACAAAACTCTAATCCAGGATGACATAACTTCTTAAATTATAATTTTTTTCATTTCAGGTTATTAATAGTAATTAATTATACAGAATTTGTTAATAAGTGACTTTTTACTCTTAAATCACCGCTTTACTCTTAAGTATACTTAACACTTTTTACTCTTAAATATACGGAGTTTCTGTGTCAAGTTCTAAGTGCTTCCTTACTGATACTGAAGCATGACAGAAGTAAAGCTCATCCCTTACCCTATTTCCTTGGTTCTCCCTCCAGAACTTGCTCTGATTCCCTCTAACTTGACTTTAACCCTGAAATAGAAAATTATCTGGTATTTTGTTGGGCTGAGTCCTTCCTTGTTCTAACAAACAAGGAAGGATTGATTGGAGATGTGTAAGGTTGGGCACAGCCTTGGGTGCGGTGACCATGAGATGATGGAGTTCAGGATCCTGCGAGGAGGAAGCAGGGCAATAAGTAATATTGCAACCCTGGACTTCAGGAGAGCTAACTTTCGCCTCCTCAGGTACCGTCTTGGAAGAATCCCATGGGATTGGGCCCCCTAGGAGGAAGAGGGGTCCAAGAGAGCTGGTTAATATTCAAGGACCACTTCTTCCAAGCTCAAAACCAGTGCATCCCTATGAGGAAGAAGTCAAGCAAGGAGGAGCAGGAGCTCTGCATTGATGAACAAGGAGCTCCTGGCAAAACACAAACATAAGCAGGAAGTGTACAAAAGGTGAAAGCAAGGACAGGCCACTTGGGAGGAATATAGGAATGCTGTCAAAATATGCAGGGATATGCAAGGAAGGCCAAGGCCCATTTGGAGTTTAATCTGGCAAGGGATGTCAAGGACAACAAGAAGGGATTCCTCATACGCATCAGTAACAAAAGGAAGACTAGGGAAAACGTGGACCCACTACTGAACGGGGCAGTGGCTCTGGTGAAGAAGGATACAGAGAAGGCAGAGATACTGAATGCCTTCTTTGTTTCAGTCTTTACTGCTGAGGCCAGCCCTCAGGAATCCCAGACCCTGGAGACCAGGGAGAAAGTCTAGAGAAAGGAAGACTTTCCCTTGGTCGAGGAGGAATGGGTTAGAGATCATTTAGGCAAACCTGACACCCACAAGTCCGTGGGCCCTGACGGGATGCACCCATGAGTGCTGAGGGAGCTCGCGGATGTCATTGCTAGGCCATTAGGCAGAGTGTTGCCAGCAGGTGGAGGGAAGTGATCCTGGCCCTCTGCTCAGCCCTGGTGAGGCCTCACCTGGAGTACTGTGTCCACTTCTGGGCTCCCCAGTACAAGAGAGACATGGCAGTACTGGAGAGAGTCCAGCAGAGGGCTACAAAGATGATGAGGGGATTGGAGCATCTCTCCTATGAGGAAAGGCTGCGGGAGCTGGGCCTGTTCAACCTGGAGAAGAGAAGACTGCAGGGGGATCTGATCTATGTGTATAAGTATCTGAAAGGAGAGTGTCAAGAAGATGGGGCAAGACTCTTCTCAGTGGTGCCTAGCATTAGGGCAAGAGGCACAAACTGAACCTGAGGAAAATCTTCTTTATTGTGAGGGTAACAGAGTACTGGAACAGGTTGACCAGAGAGGTTGTGGAGCCTCTATCCTTGGAGGTATTCAAAAGCTGTTTGGACACAGTCCTGGGTGATGTGCTCTAGGTGACCCTGCTTGAGCTTGGGGGCTGAACTAGATTATCTCCAGAGGTCCCATTCCAACCTTGGTGATTCTGTGAGTCACCAAGAAATATTGTTGCTTGTCTGCAGAGGGCATTAGCCCCTTAGAGCAGGATGACATGAGCAATTTCAAATTACAGTGTATTTACTCAGGTCTGGGGAGATCTGGAATATACAATATTGCATTTAACTTTACTGTTCGAGGCTTTGTGATTTTTTTCCATGATAACCCAACCTTTATCTGTCTAGTTAGGGCACAAAGTAATCAGAAAAAGGCCACTGGTTTTTATTCACCGTAGACAACCTGATGCAATATAAATGATAGTTTTGTAACAGTCTGTGTGCAATAATAGTGTTATAAGATCTAAGCATATAGTCTATTTTCTTAAGAAATTAAGGTGCTTAATAAAAAACTATTTGCAGTAAAATGCTGGTAAAGGCTTGGGTGACATTTAAACTATGTGTTATTTATGATCAATGCTGTTTTACTATATTTTTGAAAAACACCTAGTACAATGGGACCATTTATTCATTCTCTTAGTAACATTTTCATATGAATAAATAACTTGTAAATACTTCATGGGTATAGAATTCATTCTTAAGTTTGATTAAAAATGTTTGATTTTGCACACCCAATATCTTTCCTTCCGTCCTGAACACACAAATGCATGTAGTTTAGTTGCCTTTCTAAAACCTTCCATTTGGATTTCAGGCTGAAGACTATAAATTCCTTAAAATAAAACCAAGAGCACAGTCTCTTGCTATTAAGCAGACACATTTGTTAAAGTTAGAAATGTGTGCAATAGTTCTAGGGAATGCTATGTAGAATTCCTGCTTTACAACATCAGTTGACAGGTAAGTACCTGTTTGCAAGCCAGTAAGATGGGTGATGTTTTCCTCTCTGCTGGCTGATAGTAAATGATGAAAGATAAGCTGTAGGATATCTGTTTGTTTCATGAGGACTTTTCTGTCTTGCAGCTGAAGGAAATGTTACCAACACCAGAAAGCTGTGTATGTATGGCAATCAATTTTAATTCTTCCTCTTTGCTGATAATGGAAGCTTCTGTTTCGCCCCCAGTCTGGCTTATTCAAGCTGCCTTTTCAACACTTTATGAGCTTGACATAGCTGTATAAGTCATTTTGTGATAACAGAAGATATTGTTAGGCTGGTGAATAGAAAGGAATAAATACAGAAGTGTCAAGCTGCCTCTGGTTGTATCTATTTATTATCAGATACGAATGCATACAATGTTTCAGAAAACTTGACTAAGATTTTTATCGTTATGTGTGTTGAGAAGGGGAGAAGCTGCCTATGGACCATGTTAACTAAACCTCACAAGCAGAGTGGAGAATACATGATGACCATCACTCTAAAAGTGCGGTCATTTGTCACATGAGGCAGGAGAATCTTTTGTTAGAAAGATTCATAGGACTCCGCATGCCAGCTAATACAGGGTGGCATAAGCACGGGCAAGTGCTTCCACTAGAGGGTATTGGCACGCTGTATATGCTAGTGCATTATATATAATAAGTCTCATTTATTATGCCTTTACATGAAACCTTTAAAAGTCCTCTATGATCTAAAGCCCATACTCCCCGACACCGCTTCCATTTTCTGGTAGCAAATGCTTTCCTAATACCAGCTCAATTGCCATTAGGAAAACAAATGAGCGGTAAGTCACTCACCACCAAATTATCACGTGGCTCATGTGACTGAAGTACTGTTGTAGTCAGAACACGTATAGGGAAACGGAGCGTCAGCCATGTAGTACAAGAACCAGCATCCCCTTGCTCAAGGGTTCCAGGGGTGGGGAAAGAAGGCTACAGCTCCACCATCAGAATGAGCCTTCCAGGAAGCCTCTGTTCTGGAGATGAGAAGGAAGCAAAACAAAAAAGCACCTCTCTTTGCATAATATCCAGTCACCCCATTGTTAATAAGACTTACAAATCAAGCCTAGATTGGTTTTATACCATACCTTTTAATGTATGGTATGCAAATAGTTTGAGAGGAATTAGCACTTGATGCTCTGGCTAGAGGTAGAAGTGAAAGCAGTTATTCTTTTCAATCACTGTGGGTGAAAAGTAGAGCAAAAGCCTTGTTTGTTACAGTTTCTCAGCTGAAGTTCTTCTCTAGGCATTAGAAAGAACTAAGAAGCCCTACAGCCTATGAAGAAACAACAAGCAGGTTAATTTCTTCCTCTCTTTTTTACTGCTTTGGTAATCTATGTGTTTAAGGGAAAAGTTTGCAGACACAGGTATTCCAATATAGTTGTATCAGGTACTGACTGTGGATGGTGGGGGTCAAAAAAATCAGCAGTTTGGAAACTGCATGGCAGACCGTGGACAAAATATCTGGAATTTAGTTACTGAGAAGCACATGGCTTTATGCTTTGTGCTGAGCCCTCCAAGAGTGGCAGGTGCGGTGTCCCAATTCCAGCTGACTCTTACCTCTGGCACCAGCAGACTGATACCACTCAGAAAGGGAATTATTCTTGAAAATCAAGACTGGAGACTTATCCTACCTGTGACAGAATTAATTGTGGACCTGAATGAGGTTCACCAGAACACGCAGATGCCAAAAGCAGTGCTGTTTTTTCCGGGTGGTGTAAATGGATAAAATGAGCCATCAAAGTGAAAACAACGAAAAGTTTTACCATGTTCACGTTACAGAATCTTTCTCATGATTCAAAATCTTCTCAGTCTCAGCTGACTCATGGAGAGGATGATATTGTATATGAGCACATTGATAAGAATTTAATGAAAAAGCCCTTTTTGTAGTATCTACTTTTATATGAATGAGACATTGAGGGACCAGGTAACAGGGTGAGACTTTTAAGGATTGATTTGCAAGAAATCATTTTGTTGTTGCAGTTGTTAATGAAAATGTAGCCCTCTAAATATTCAAATGTCTGTAACAGTATTAAAAATCAATTAATGTATATACTGCATACCAGTACTTGCTAATGTTTCGTAGAAGATGAATTCAAAAAATTGATTATGTAAGGGAAGTAATTGTTTAGTTTTTTCTTATGCTATTTATATTATACTTTGAGTAATTTCTCTAAAATTTAGTGAAGGACAAAGACTTACTAGGTTTTCTGATTCTTCTCCCACAATAGGGTTTTACAGTACCGTATGGATTCTAGTGCTTTGCCTAATCTACTTTAAAATTATCCAAGTTAGGAATTCCTAACAATTTTTGGAAAGACTATTCAGTAGATTAGTCTTTAGATCTATCTTTAGTAGATAAGTCTAGCTAACGGCTTGTCTTTCCTAGTGTTTAATCCATTTTTTCCTATAGAAATAATGGAAGAAAAATCTTTAAGTATGCAAGTAATTCCTCTCTTTTTGGTAGTCATGACACTTGGAGATGTGAAGACTATTATACTTCAATACAATTAAAAAAAAACACATACTATTTCCTATAGACCTCTGTTAGTGCCATATTTCACTGTGAATTTGTCTAATTTTTCTATTCATTATTGCTTCTAAACATCCTTCAGTAAGATTGCCTATGTAATTTCCTTTGCATTGCATATCTGGCTTTCCATTACATGCTTTAACTCGCATTTCTCATTGAATATAATTTCCTAACGTCTGTCAGTATTTCTGATTTGTTATATTTTTAATTATTTTTGTCATCTTGGTGAAACCAACGCTTATAATATAGAAGTGATTGCAAATATAATTAACAAATCTGTTACTGCTGCTCCAAGGGCGTTAGGTTAGAACAAGGTCAATAGCCTTCAGGTTCATTACATTTATTATACAATCCGTTTAGCGTGTAGTTAGCGCATCTAAGCTAGATCGATGAGATGATGATATCTTTTAGTATTTTGTGGGGGGCACTTTTTGGCTCTGAATATATATTTATGTCTATTTCCTAACTCTCAGAATATCATTATGGAATCAACTATGCCCCTTTAAGTTCTCACGAGACTTTAAACTTTACTGTTTCATGCTGAGAAAAATCTTGACTTTTTTGCTCCCAAAGATGCAGCAAGTTCACCGATGAATTAACTCTCATTCTCACTGTAAAGTGGGATGAATAATCAATAGAAACAAAGCTATATCTTCCAGGAACTCTCCTGAGAGAGCAGGGTCCTTGCATTTCTTTATCCAGAGCTTGGTGATATCAGCAATTCAGCATTTCCATTCTGCATTACAGTATCCTACCTTTGAAAAACTCTCTGAATTTTACATTAATGGATTGAGAAAGACTGTTGTAGATCATAAAGCATTTTTTGGCTAAATTTAACATGACCAGTTTGGCATGATTTTAATTCATTTTCTGCTTTATGACTCTATTTCCACTGCATTAGTGGTATGTCTAAACAAGCAAAAATGTGCAAGTGAAAGAAGGGATTTTGCAATGAACTTCAATGGGACCATCATTAGTCATATAATACATAAAGCTATGCAAAGATACTATATATTTAATTCCAGGAAATCACACATATAGAAACAGTATGAATTGCTGTTATCTTGACAGTTCTCTGCCACTGATACCCAGATGCAGCCTATCTCTCTCTGGCCATGGTTTAGGTTCACAAAAAAAGAGCAATATACAAAAGCATCCAGTGTTAGAAATTAATAGCTCTTCAGTAATTGTTTCCAATATTGGCATTAGTGAAACAACTGAAAGAGCCCTGGAAGTTGAGAAATCCTCATATTTTCACGTGAATAATATGAGAGAGATCGATTTACTCTGGAGAGTAAATCTGCTGTGTTTCTGTCAAACTGAAGATGCAAAGTAGAGCTGGGCTGGTTGTGCTTTTTTCTTTAAGCATGTATTTCTGTGGGTTTGCCTCGCTATATAGATATGAAAATAATATCTTCCAGGAACATGGATGGTATGAATGCAGAGAGTAGTATTGGTGATTCTTTGAGATACTAGCATGCTCTGAAGGGGTTAAAGCATCATTTTTAGTCTGTGTTGTGTAATCCAAGTTTCCAGTTATAAAAAATTATATATAGTTTTAGCATATAACCTGCTATGGCATTTATTAAGTTCCTCTTCAGTTTCAGATGGCCTTCTTCCTTCATTTTCCTTTAATATTATTTGGTCGTGGTACTATCTTCTTCTATGCAGTTCTTCTTCCTCATCTGCTCAATAATGAAAAATATTTTGCATGTAATTCTTAAAAGATCTTGGGGTGGATACTGTTGTATAAATGAAATGTAAAACTACATTGTTAAAATTTGACAGATAAGTAAGGAATTTATTTCTCCACCTCTAACAGAGCCTTTTACGAAGAATGTGAAACACTGCAGCTCAATTCAAGTTGTACAAGCTGTACTTACATATAGAATTAAAAAAAAAAAGTTTCCTCAAATGAAGCTATGGTATTTCTGACATAGGTATAAACATATAAAGCTCATGTTTTATTTTAGCCTATAACTGAAAAATAAATATACTCAACATATTGGTGATATCTCCTTTTTAAAAAACTTCCAAAATCTTGTCAGTTGAAAAATATGTTGTTTTAATTTGTTCTCTATTTTTAGAGATGCTTAAGTGGGTTTTTTTTCTACCAACTCATATTCCAGTGCCCCTTATTTTTGTGTAGTCGAGGTTGCTTTTTTATGAAAGTGCTTTTTTGGCATATGGCCCCATGAAGCTTCTTTAAAAGGTCAAAGCAGAAAACTTTTTGCTTGTGTTTAAAGAAGCTACTCAAGTATGTGTTTAAGTCAAAGCAAGGCAGATGTTGGTGAATGCATATTTTAGATGTTCTTTTTTGAGACATTGTGCAGCAAGAGCACCTGTCCTGTCAAATGAAAAGATCACATAGGAATGAAGTGGCACTTGTGCTGGTTCAACTGTTCTAAAACACAGGTACTCAAGTATCACTTAGCAAAGCAACATCTGTAGCACAGAAGTTTGAGATCGTGCAGCGCAGTGGGCTTACTTGATCTTATTCGTGTCAGCTATTCCAGCTTGTCCTCCTGGTGCCATGTAAAAACTTTTTGGTGACTTTGGGAAATGAGATGTAAACTACAGTTTTGTTTATAGAACTAATCCTCGCTGAGTGCAAACTGAGACATCCAACACAGCTGCTTCTTGAGGCAAAGGATATAGGAACATAGCAGCAAAATTTTTTGTGTTTTATTTACAAAGGCTAGGAAATGTTTGTGTTTCTCTCTCTGTACAATGGACTTGTAATTCCTATGAATTCTTCCAGTAGCTCTACCATAATGCATTTTCTCATCTGTAGGAATGGAAAATGAGCATTGCAAGGTTACAGAATTATATTTAATTAATAGGGAAATTAAGTTACATAGGGCACAGGAGTCTTCCAAGTGTTGTGAACTGTTGCACAGCAAGCTAACGCTTCCTATTGAGAACAATAATGTGCACAATCAATATTTTTACAATCTGTGAGTGTCTTTAAACAGGCTATGCAGTAGATAAAACAACTATGCTCCTTGGGTCTTGATACCACTTTTATCATTCTGATACTGTGTAGTTTCAATAAATCATTTCTGTCCTCTGTGTCTCAGAGTCACTACTGATAATAGGTTAAAATATGTCTGCCTTTTATATGGTGTCTGTACAGGTATAAATATAGTGATTTTTTTTTTAAAGTGACTTTTATGTGAGCACAGATTTAGAGAAAAAATCTTAAAGCTATTGCAGGGCATTGCTAAGTGCATGCTAGTTCATTCATAAGCCTTTCCTTTAATGTTTATCCATTTCCTTTCCTTTTTTTCTTTCTGTAGATGACAGTCATTACAAGAGGAAAAAGTGTCCCTTAAGTCACAGTTGCTTTCTGACTTTCATTAAAGAAATGATTGTTGTAACACAAATGTTATATTTGAAGTCAGAGGCTTGTCTTTGAACTAGGTAACTTGGGGTTAACTATATTTTGCTAATAAAAGTAATTGTTAAAAAGAAACAAATGTTAGTAAAGTAGTAGTAGATATCCAGTTATCCATCCATATTTCAAATTTGTTTTCAGTACTCAAAATGTAGGCAGTTACAACTGCAGGCAGTGGCATGCAACAGTGGGCAAGTGCATATAATAGAGAAATATGCGTGCCAATTAGTTGTGCAAAGTATCATTTCAGTTGGATATTAAATGTGCTCTATCATGCTCAACTATATATTTAAAGGTTTGAAGAAGCCTGAAAAAGATTTTTATGCTTTGAAGCAAGTTTACTCTAAATTTATCCTAGCCCACGTGTGCTTTTCTCCTGAACACATTGGGAGAAGCTGGCAAACTGAAGTATAGTCTTTATGAGGAAAGTAGTTTAAGATCCCATCTTTCTGCAAGGTCCTGTTATATTGGATTGTGTCCCAAAATATACATTGGACTAGTAACAGTGCAATTATTTCTTTACATTAATCAATGTGATAAAATTTAGGAGTGTTACAGTGAAATCCAACATGGTATAAATAACGTGCTCTGCTTCACCTCAGGATCAAAGCAGAAACTCATCAATCCAGACCCTTTTGATCATTCCAGGTATTTTATTTATTTTTACATTTGAATTGCTAGGAAAGCTCTCTTTCGTTTCTTGAGCAGATGACAAGCAGCTCACGCTCTCATAGCTCTCATAGTGTTTCAGTGATCTCGGGCTGCTGCACAAGTTCTTCTTTCTGAGCATGAAGTCATTCAGTTGCAGTGCTCCTTGTGTCTGCAGGAAATTTCCAGCTCTTTTGTTTTCCAAATAAAACATGAGGAGAGGGCAAACCTCTCCCTGTATATCCCTCAACTAGAAAACGGTAAAAATGAAGGACAGGCAATGGCGTAGGAACAAAAGACAAGGAAAAAACATGGAAACCTTTTCACCTTGTGACAAAGACTTCATTTATATTCCTTGCTCCCTCTGGGCAGGGTAGGACTCCTATGCATGGTCACTGGAACTCTGGTGACCTTTAAACAGTGACCTGAAAGGAGTTTCCCTGATCCAGTGGGTTAAATTAGACATCACAGTCTCTATGAATCTCTGTCCTCCTTTGCCTGAAGTGCATGAGCAAAAGTAGGCGTCCCATAACATTATATTTCCCGCTCATCTAACAAATAGTTTGATATATACAATGTATTTCCCTGAAGGATATCAGCCCAACTGAAATCAACGGTTTTATTTGCTGCATGGTGTATGACTCAAACCTTTAATTAAAAATCAATTTCTGATTGTATTTTTGTTCTGGTGAGCTGTAAGTTGGGTGGTTCTTTTTCCTTCTTTATGAAAGTATTAATATTACAAATACTAAGTGTAAATGATCTGAATTGTAAGTGACCAATACACATATTGTTTTGTTTCTTTGTTTTTAAACTGGATTATTTTCAAAATGAGAGTGTTTTAGGCTCGTTTGCTTTTTTTCAAAGTATTGTTGCTATCTGGCTGACCTCTAGACCATCCTTTACTTTTTGAGTTATTTCTGTGGCTAATATATAGCTAAAAGTGTGGATTTCCCCCCCTCCCCGAATATGAAGTTCTTGGCTCTAAAGTACCTAGGTAAGGACCAAAAGTGTTGAGATATACTTTGCTGTGGAGTCAGAGGAAAGCTTAAGTTAATTTCTTCAGCAGAAGCACAAGCTGGCTTTTGTTATATTCTGATACCATAAATACAGGTGAATCTTAAATGTATTTCTGAATCACAGAATCACAGAATGGTTGAGGTTGGAAGGGACCTCTGGAGATCATCTAGTCCAACCTCCCTGTTCAAGCAGGGTCACCTAGAGCATATTGCCCAGGATCACATCCAGACGGGTTTTGAATATCTCCAGCGAAGGAGACTCCACTACCTCTCTGGGCAACCTGTTCCCCAGCTTTGCAGTGTTTGAAACACTGAGCTTTGCAGTAAAGGACTGATATGGAAGTCTGTGTTTGGCTAAAAGCTGGAACCTTTCAGGAAGTGACAAGTGTTATTTCTATGAGAAACTGGTCTTGAAAATATGGAATCCCACAGTTTTTATGACTTGTAATGGGAGAAAGGTGGCTCTGGGCCAAATCTGCATGTTAAGAAAAAGCTTTTGAAAGACCGGATGCAACGTCAGAATAGCTGAAAGGCTCAAAATGCCAATAGGACTCTTAGTATTGCAGTGCTAAGGTATCGGTCTTGTAATTCTGTTATGCCTTGCAAATGAGTAAGTGGGCCTGAATTTCATACAGATTAGGAATACCTAATATTTAAAGAGGTGTTAAAAACATCATTTTGCGTTACACTGAATGGAGTGGCATACCAGCAAAAACAGTCATATGGAAATGTGTGTCCAAAAAATAGCAAAAAGTCTAATCCACGGCCCTTGAAAGTAGTAGACATCTGAGTCGGAGAGGATCTGATCTTTGCTGGCTACTGTTTGGTATTGCACTACGAAGGCATTAAAAACTGGAGGAAAAACTGGCTGCTGCCTCAGCCAGTGCACATAATAGTTAGGGTGTCACAGTGATGTTTAGTAGTTAAAAGGTTTCCTGCCATGGTGAAAGTACTGGTGAAACAGTGCCCTCTGCACAATACCCCCTGCTGCATGGCGTAGAAGTAGAAAGCAGCATTTTGAAAACTCTTGGAGGACGTTCTGTGTCTGCCTCTTCCTCAAGTGTAGTGCAGCCGTTTAATACTTAAGTATCTCTTAAACCCTTCCTTCTCTCTCTCTCCTTCCCCTTCACAAAACCCTCCTCCAATTAAAAGTTAAGTCTTTTTTTTTCTTTTTTTTTTTTTTTGCTATCACTTCGTTTGCATCCTATGCCATCTTCCTTCTTTGGTATATTGTGCTATTTCTTGAACAGAGGCTGATTGCAGCCTCTTCAGAAATCTAGTAACTCGACTGTCATTGCAGGTTGTCACCTGACTTTATTTCTCTGCAACCTTGACAGCTTTGGTCAAAGCCTGTGGTTCTAATGCTTTGCTGGCACTTAGATGAAGTCAAGTTGAATTACTATATAACTTACTAAAAAAACCTAAACTTTACAAAATTCATAAAGGATATTTTTGTCTGCTCCCTTCAGCAAAGGGGCAATGCTGAGGCACTATTCTCGATGCCGCTGCTGTTGCCCCATTCCCCTCCTGTACGTCCCCTGGCAGCGGGATGCCTGGGGCAGCTGAGCCAGCCGTCGGGTTTTGCCCATCTCTCCTTGTGTGCTCTGGCACAAGGATACAGTGCATGAGTGGCACTTGCTGCTCTTTAACTCCTGCTAGCTGACATGTGGTTTGTGGGAGTCGTGGCTACCAAATTAGAGCATGCCGGTACTGTGATAGTATCATTTTATGGCAATGAGCTGCATTAGGAAGTTTGGATGGACTTCTCTTGGGCTGCTTAGCGTATCTGCATAAGAGGGGAAGGGGTATGTAGCCCTGTAGACTGGTAAATACAGTATTGCTATTGCTAGCAAGGGGCCACAGGCTTTGTGCTGAGGCTTGCCACACTTGCTTTGAATGAACTTGTCCTGACCTGCCTGGAGCCTTTTTTATACTTTCATTTGCTGTAGCAGCAATTTTTCTAATGACCTAATTTGTTTTACTTTTGCTAATCTCCTATTGTACAATAGTTTTTTTTTTAATAAAGATAGTAGTAACAAGTAGTTATTCTGTGTAGAGTGAGGTGTTTATGACTCTGATGTAATGATGTAGTGTAGAGAAATACAGGCCTGGTGTGGCAGCAGAAGCCTTGAAAGGAGAAACACAGGATGCAGTGTGGAGAAGGAACGGATTTGGGATGATGAGAGGTGGGACACAGGCCGGCATGAAGAACAGGTACCTAGCATGTAAAATGCACCGTATAGTGTAAATGTGGACCAAACAAGAAAGAGCAGGGTTTAAAAGCATGTTAGAAAATGCCTAAAAATGACTCTAAGTGTACCCTGGCATGAAGATCACCATCATGCTCCTCCTAGCATGATGGCTAGGACTCGGGATGCTGATGCTGCTGGCTGTACGCCCCCTCGCTGGATGGGCACCAGCAACATTGGCCCCTGGGGTGGTGAGAGGATGAGCGTAACACCAAAGGGGGAGTTGCCAGGAAGTGTGCTGTGACAATTTTAACTGTATAATATAAATATATATTCCTAAATAATATATTTCTTTCTCTCTCTTCTTTTTCTATAATAAATAAATCTATACTAATAACAATTCTTTGATTAGCCTGTTAAAATTTCAGTTATACTAATACTAAATTCTTGGCCTTATATCTGAGGTGTGCTTCCCCTTTTCCCCTAAAGATTTTGAGCATGTTGGGTATTCTTGGCTGTGTAGGGTTAATATCCAGGTAAAGCTGCTGGGGCTCCCCTGGTCTTGCAAACTCCTGATGTGGGAATTGGGCAACTAGGGCAGCACAGCAAGTAGCCAGCTTGAGGCTGGAGGAGGAGAGGGACGTTTCCCGTGTGGCCAGGTAACAGGACCAGGGCGGCCCCTCTTTGTCCTGTCTAGGGTGCGAGCTGCAGTTCTCTGTTGGAAGCAAGCGTGGCAAGAGACAGGTGAAAAGTGATGTCCCAACCTTTTCCCTGTAGAAACAACTTTGATTTAAAAACTGCACACAGTTTAGTGTGAACGCTCGCAGCTCTTGATCACGTTTTCTTAATGCAATCTCCCCACTGACTGGCTCCGCTGTAGGACTCTGGGGAGCCCTGTTTACATTAGTCGACAACCTGGAAGAAACATCCTTTTGTCGTATGTCTCAGAGCTTTCACAAATGAAAATCTCTGATGCTTAATACGTCCTTTAAAAGAGGTGTAAAACACGCAGCCCCTTTTGTGCAGTACAAGTACCGTTTCACTATGTGATCACTGGAACTATGCTGTATTTACAGTTATCCATCAAGTGGAAATAGCGTAACTTAATCCTGTGGTAACAGCACAAAACTTCATTCCAAAAGGGACAAAGGCATCTGTTAGACACTTAAGTATCTAAATTTAAAACTGGATTTCTTCTGTCTCAGCTCAGCTTATGCCCAGGCTAGGCTCCTCCTCAGTTTCCAACACTAATGTTCTTTGAAGTCTACATTTCTGCTGTCATAGCATTCTGCTGTTTTTCAGTGCTGGTAGGACCAAGGCATCTGACAGCTAACTGACTAAGCATGGTCCTTCTCCTGCCCCTTTCCTGTGGGACTGAATCCTACATAAAGCATAAAAAGAGTAAGGTGAACCTCTTCATGGACATCTTTCTGTAGATAGTTCAGTGATTGCAACATTCACTCAGGAGATTAGAGACTGTCATTGAGTTTTTTGAAAACACCCTTGTCTGATGATTATTTAAGGTGTAAAAATACCAGGCAGCACAATGAAAGGAGAAAGATGCTAGCTGAGATCAAATTAAACATAGGAGAGACTTGAACTAAGGTTTCTTTCAGTGTCAGTATTCCAGCTATTTTATTGGGACACAAACTATTTCTATCCATTTTTGACCTCCTCCTTTTTTTTTTTTTTCCTTCTCTTCTCAAGGCTTATCTTAAGATTCATGGCCCTTGAGGTATCTTTTAAAGTTAAACCCACCAGCTGAAGACTAAGTCCTAGAGAAGAACAGAATTGCAAATATCTCTATCTTTCTGGTTTTGCTAATGGTTTTTTCCATGCATTTTGAATGAAAATGTTGATCACTTCATTGAGTCAGTCAAATATGTTAATTTGAATGTGTTATTTCTACCAGGAGTCTACTTGCTGGTGAGAAAAATAAGACTCTTGTAAGCGGTTTTGCAATTATAATTACATACGCTAGTCAGGTAGGCAATTTTAATTGGTATGTATATTCACTATACTTAGGTTCATGTAAAAGAAATAATGCAAATAATTAAATTAGCAGGAAACCAGAGGAGTCCTAAAAGGGATTCTGAACAAAAAGATTCTATCCCTTGCTTGTGAAAATGATCATCTCCATCTTCTTTTAAATTTTTTGGTCTATGAGGGGGGAGGGATGAAGAGGAGACTAGATCTAGGAAAAAAGTAGAGACCTGTAATTTAAATCCAAACTTATGTGTTGTTTGTTCTTAAGATTTCACTTCTCCAGTATTCTGGTTTGAGGTTGATCAATGTGTAACTTTGCAGATTTTATCTAAGCAGCAGGAGAAAAACATGTATTAAAAGAAAATTTTTGCTGGTGATTCTGCAGTCCTCAATTAATTACAGCAAATGTTTACTCATTTAGATTTCTGTTTGGAATACCTATATTTAAATTTCAGCCAGTACTTTTCTGCATAAAGAAGATGATGTTGTTTAATTATTAAGATACCTTGCAATGTGACATGTTTAATAATATAGCATTATCTCCTTTAGACTTTCTCTACCAGTATTCATGTGCATAGATCTATATGAAGTTTTTGCTTCAAAACCTGTAACTGTGTAAAACTCAGCAAGTATGCTGCATTATTGCAACCATGATGTTGCCTCTTGTTTTTTTCAGTATATGCAAGAAATCTCACAAATCTTCTGGAGAAATTCAGACAAGCTTCCTTACACCCTTCATTGTGTCATCTAGTTCTGATAGAGAGAAAGGAAAGTTAAACTGTTTTACTTTGAAAATTGGTTTTATTTTAACCCTGAACTCAAATCAAAACCTGATGTAAAAACATGTACTTATATGTTAAAAGAAATTTTCTTATGAATTCCCCAAGTGAAAAACGTTAATGACCGTTAAAGGATATGGAAACTCTCATATATATGTATTTTTTTTTTGTCTTGAGCTGTATCATTAAATAATACCTCACTTCTGCTATGCGCTACTGTGCTTCAATGCAGGTACACTTTTTGCTTGAGCCTATGTCATTGTAGCCTTGTCACTGTGTTATGAAAAGGGGTTAGGCCTACTATTAACTTTTTATTATTATTTTTAGTGTTTACTTATATTTGTTTTCCTGGGGATTGACGTCAAAGACCAATATGGGTGCACAGAATATAGAACAACTTTAAAGAAATCAAGATCAAGCTTTTTTGATTGTCTTCTGAAATGATGATACATCTCAAAACAAATCCTAGTTTTTCTCCTACTCTGTGCATGCATATGTCTTTTCCACAATAACTGACATTCAGAGGAGTATCTCCAAAAGAAGAAAAAAGGAATGCACTAATAGCGTCCAAGAACAACAATCTCATTTGATAGAAAGAGGTAGAAATACGAGGACTTTAATAGATGGAAACCCTTCAGCAAAAGCAAGTGTTTCACTTTCTTGTCTTCTCCATTATCTTCTAGAGGTCCTTTTACATCAGTGTTTTCCAGTCGTGGCCCGCAGTGAAACGTGTTTTGTCATTTATGTGATAGTATTGTGAAATGTTGCAGTTAGCAAACAGTTTCATCATTCAGTAAAACGAGATGCTCCAGACAATATGTGATTTGTTCCCAGGCATTTTGGGGGCAATCTGAAACCTTTCAGACACAAGCAAGCATCCGATCTTTGGCTAATGAATCTTGCAGCTGGAAAAGCAACACTGGCCACTGAGCTTTTCATCTTATGGTTAAGTTGCAAGTGCAGTATTTTGCTATTAAGTAGGAAGAGGTGCTTTTTCTTTTCTGTGGTTTTTTTTTTTTTAATGGTTGTTTGGCATTACATGTACTGGAATAAGCCTTTTGAAGTGTGAGACATCTTATGTTGACACACTGATAGACCCTGAGAGTTGCAGTTTGAAAATACACGTCCTGCAGCAAGTTACTTTGTTCGGGAAAGTTGGAGCGTGCTGCCATTCTTGAATTTGTTGTGTTGTTCATGTGGCTTTTGTGCAGAGACAGTCTTCTCTGTCGTAGCACGAGCAGATCTGATGGGGAGTAGATGTCTGCGGTCACGAGCTATCTGCTCCTCACCACGCCTTCCCTGCAAAGGTTATCATCTACCCAGCACATAAAAGAGGGGCTATTCCTTAGTCAGGTGCTCCCCCCGAACATTTGAAACAAGAGTAAAATCTGGGTGAGGTATTTAAGCGTTTTGTGAGGCAGCACATATCCTGATTTCTATTGGTTTGTCTAGTTTATCTGTTTGAGAATTTTTTCACAAAAAGGTGTCTAGAAGCACGGCACGTCTTAAGAGAAAGACAGAAAAATGTGGTCCTATGGCCGAACTAGCACACCCTCATCATCTGCTCTGTCATTAGGCATGCTCTTGTTTGCAGAAATTGACTTTGTAATAGAGAACATGAGGTTACCAGATAATATGGAGGTGGTAGTTCTTGTAAAATTTTTGTTCTGGTGCTATGTCACTTGCTTCTGGAAATAAATGTTTAAGGACAATTTGGAAAGTTCACTCAAATGTAAAATAGTTAAATCTAGTACTCAATACTGTACCTGGGTAGAAATTGTTTATACTGTACGTTGGTATAAATTGGCTGAAAAAATTCTTTGAAGGTTAAATATGTTTTCAGGTTAATCTTCCTTCCCATCTTCATGCAGTAACTTTCATAAATGAATAAAAAGCTGTATAAAGACAGAAACTTGTGATTAATAAAGTGAGCTCCAGTGTATCATAATAAGGAGAACCTGAAGTGGGAAAAGTTTTAAGGATTCAATATGTAGCACCTCTTTGTCTTCTTGAGGCTGCAGAATGGAAGCAATGGCTATCGCTTCACTAGAGTTTGTAAACTTGAGATAAGCCAAATTTTGAAATTATGTTCCTCTATGTCTGAAGTACAGGAGGTAGTATTAATAAAATACTTATTGAGATGCAGAAAAAATAGTATTAAATGTTAAGCAATGAACTATACCACAACTGCAGTTTTATCGAGGATCAAGCATATTTTTTAACTATATGTTTCCATTACGTAGTAGTGTTTGTTTACAGTCAACTAGCATGTCATCCTCTTTGACTTCTGTTTAATTTCTCCAGATAAAAAGCTGAAATCATAAGAACAGGTATTGGTATGTCATCTCATTGAAGACAGGTGATGATGTCTCAAAGAAAATTTTATTAAACACTTGAAATCACATATGCAGGCATTTCCGTTAGAGTTGAACTTACCTATTTTGCAATGACCTAATTCGAAGAATGAGATACTGAGCCAGCAATCTTAAGTCCAGCCCTGTAATCCCTTACCTTCTGTTTAAGCTAGTTGCACAGAACAAGCCTTTGTTTCAGCAATAAGGGCAGTAGGTAAGTAACACGTGAGGAGTGTGTGTATGTTTTAAATATCGCTCTGAGGGGAGTAAAGCCCTGTGACATGAAGAGAATTGTTTAGCAGGTAGTGCACTCCAGCGAGGGCCTCCTGGGAGCAGCAGTCAGGAGTGCACAGCTGGGCACCTCATGCATGCTTGGTTGGGCTTAAGGCAGCATGGGAAAGATTGCTGAGAAGTCAGCTATGTTTGCAACCCTAGATTACTCTTTTCTGTAGCATATAACCACTTGTAACTATTGAATCATTTACAGTCTAATTCTGTGTTAATGAACAAAGACTGGCTTACTGGTGTTGCACTGCAGTTTTATCTTCAAAGTCAATACAAGGGAAATAGCTAGAGATTTTCAATTAAAGTAATGATATTTTATGAATTGATTATTGATTAAGTTGACATGATAGGGGGCTGGTTATGGCCTTGTGATAAATGTCTACAATTATGGGTGCCTTTGTTAAAGGCATGATCTGAAATTTAATAATAGAGTTCTAGTAGTTTTACATAAACTTGCAACTTGATTTAAATTATCAGGCTGATCACAAACAGGTCCATAACACATCAGTTCCTAGACTAATGAACCATATATCCTTGTCGACTTTAGTAATGTTTTGACAGTTTTTGCCTCAGTGCCTTTGAATTACAAGTGTGTAGAGATGTATTGCTTACTGCTACAATAGGTCTCTCCCTTAGGATATGGTAGGTCACGTTTACTGAATCTGAATTGGTTAAATAAACAATGACAACTTCTATAATGCTTTAAAAGAAGGCTACAGTTAGTTGTAATTGCAATTTTGTCACAAGTAGAAAGTTATTAAAAATACAAATTTTCAATATCATACGTGATTTTACTTTTCTAAAATCACACTTTCATAGTTCTTAAAATATAAAGGATTTACTTAGCAGGATGATTAATGCTAAGACGGTAGAAAACCGATGTTGATCCTCCCCTCACAAATAGAAATGCAAAATGATTCAGGTTTTAAAAACAGGCTGTCTTCTCACTAATGAATGTATTATGTGAATAAAACGCTTGCAGAAACTGCCTTATATCATTTACTTGTCTGAGTGTGTCCTATCAGGTAACCTTGTTTAGTATGGGTATTTTTCATATATAAGAAATTTTTCTCTGCTATGATTTTCTTGTGGCTGGAAAAAAAACACATTCCTGTATATTTGATTGCTTATGAATTTCCTATTATTTTCCTGAATTCATAGGAAGCAAACCAGACAAATAAACCAAAACATTTTCAATAAAGGATAGATGATATTAACATGAAATATCTAGATTTTTCTAATACTTTCCTGTTTTTGAATGAAATAGAGGGGGTTTTAAATTAATCTTGAAAATTAAACATTGAGGTCAGTTCTCCAATGAAGATGGAGTAATATTTCATGCTTTTGAAATGTTGTGTTGCTTTATTATTATATTACAGAAGAAAAGGCAAAGGCTGGCTTTAGTAAGCATTGTGACCTCCTGAAACAGCAACTCTACAAGTTTACCTGTGGTGTTTCCAGGTATAGAAATCCTGGGGAACATGGCTCTTGTGGAAACTTGGAAATCTTGTGATTCTCAAGAAGTTTTCTCAAAGTAGGAGCGTATTTAATTGAGGCATGTTGCATGATGTGTCATCAGGTAATACTCGTGTGAAGGTTTGGGGCTAATGATCTCTGTGGTGCTGCTTCTTTTGTTCATATCTGCCCACATTCATAACCTCTCAAAGGGCCATTGTGGATGCTGGAACGAAGAGGGATGTTGTGAGGGTGGCAGTTTTGTCACTGAATAGCATTCACTGTGCTGTCTTATTTTCTTATGGAAGCAGAAGGTAGCATGGGACCTGTTTTATCCTCTGTTATTTCTATGATTAAAAAAAAACAAAACCTCTGCTATATAAATTTCCACATTGACATAATAGACCATAATCCCCATTACTGCCTATTATGAATGTGTAATTATCTGCTCAATAGTCCATTATTGCATCCTTGGATTCATTGTCATATAATACATTAAGGCCTTAAAGTTTTAGTTCACGGATCATTGCCCTTCAAAGCTCTTTGACAATCTATTAAGTAAATGCAGATAATTCTGGCTTTAAAAATTCTCCTCTTTTTTTTTAAATAACATTGCAATGTTCTAGACTGAGCATCTCTTATACCTCTTCAACACTGCTGGAGTCAGAAAAGATCTATATACAGGTAAAACAAGCCCTATGATATCATGTGAACAGTAATGAATTTTCAAAACTTAGAGCAAGTCTGTGCAATGGAGGATGATGTAGCAGAGTACTTTCTCTTCTACAGTTTGTATGTTTTGCCTAAAATTATGTTGTTGTACCTACAGTTATGTCAGTATCTGTCTTGCTTTTATAGCACTAGAGCTTTTTCTGTGTTTCTCCATTGCTCTATGTGCCTGATACAGGTTGGTGTCTGAATGGTACAAAAGAAACATAAATAACAGTTCTCCACCTCTCTTACATGCTTCTCCCATTCATCTTTTCTGCTTTTTATCTTATGGTGCAGAGGACTTGCAAAATGCATTACAAGAAAAACCCTACTGGGTTGAAGTCTTGTTCATTATATCTCAGCCAACAAAAATTTCTTGCTCTAAGGGCAGTCTAACCCACTTTGCAGACAGATTTAAGACCCCTTACCAAGGAATGACAAACTACGTGGGCTAACTGATTGCAGAGATGATGCAATATTGGTTTTGTTCTCTGTGAAAAGGGATTTCTGGAGTAGCTTAGTCCTTAAGAGATTCAGAATCAAAAGTGAGATATTGTTCAGTTTTTGTACCTTGTTGACAAGGTATTAAACTGAAGAGAGAGTGCAGGTGAATTCTAATGCAGGTGAATGCACAGTGCATGGGTCAATGCGGTTTGAAAACCAGTGCAGGGTTTAAGATTTGATTTTCAGGTTCCTAAAAAGCTTCCTTGCCAGGCTTAGAATCTGTATGCCTATGACTGAATGAGGATGAAGGAGCCTAAATCTAGGGCTTAGTTCTTCTGACAGCACCTGAATTCTGCTTCTGCTCAGTGGAGAAAGGGAAAGCATTTGTGGTCTTTTCACAACCTTCAGACAACTTTCTATTATGCCACTGACAAAAGATACAGGCTTTCACTTTCAGAAGTGGCTTTCTACTATGTAGGCTGTAGCTTGTCTCTCTCTGCTGTCCCTTTGACTTTACTTTTATGAAAAAGAAAGGTAAAAGTAGACAGCAGAGCTAGTTTTACAGAGGTGTGAAGCTCTTCATCACAAACAGTAAATCTCACACTGCTTTACAGACATTTTGTGCTGTAGGAAGCATAGGTTAAGCACCATCATTATAGTTCTGTAGCTTGGGAAATCTGGTTTTCGTAGCTGAAAACAGGTATTAATTCTAATACAACTTTGTCTGCAGTGGCATTGCATTATGCTACTAACCATATATATTTGCTTGACAGCTAGCTGTAGTGACTGAGACCTCCACCTGGCCATACTTTTCGTCTGCGCCAGGTGAGCATCTCCCATTGCTAAGCTCACACTGCGAACTCTTGTCGGTGCTGCAGCTGCCCTTGTGCAGCCAGGTCCCTCCCTGCTTTCTATTACACTACTGAGTTGTGGGAGAGCATATTGCTCTCAGAAGAAATTACAGAAAAGCTATTAAAAAAATCAGCACTCATATGACCTTGCCTGTGTCCTCACTGGAATATGGGCAGCATCCACAGAGGGCTGAAGTAAAGACCCAGCTTTGTGTGCGGATGTACTAAAACACACAGAGATGCTGAACTAAGGCCCTGGTGTGGACACCCCCTGTGTTTTTAGAGCACAGATTCACGTTTCGGGCATTTCTTTATATTTGGCACCTTTTCACCATCATGCTGATATTGTGATACTTAACTAAAAAGAACTATTTTATATATTAAAGCAGGAAAAGAGAATTCAAAAACCTCGGACGAAAAAATAGTTTTGATGTTGCAGTTTTCCTCTTTTCAAGAGACAATGACCAAGTCTTAATTCAACGTGAGCCTTCAGATTTTTTACTGTGATTTTGTTTTTTTCTAACCTACTATTCTTACACTGCAGGTTATTTTAAGCTTATTGCTTTTGAATTGCAGAGCATATAAGACATTGCAGGTATGTAGAATTTGGCTGGACAGTATTGAAGGTCATACTGCAGACAGCTAACCTATAATGACAGCTGGATAGTCTGGATGATAGTCTTTTTATCTAGCTGAAGTATCTCATTCTGATCTTATTAACCACTGTTTATTTCTTCCTACGCTGGCAATTACATTCAAATATTTCAGCACTGATATCTGAAACTTGTATTTTGATTGCTTCTTGCTGTAAAATCTTTTTATTTGAGGAAGCTTCAGATTTGTTTGGTTGCTCTCATCTCAGTCGAGTCTGTATGTGTTTCACTCACCATAAATCTTCCTTGAAATTAAGCTTTCTTGTTGTTTGTTTTGTAACAGTGTAATAATCGTGGACATGGTGATAGATGAACAAAAACATTGAAGGCATAGTCTTAATTTATTACATGGAATTTGGGAGAAGATGGATCTGGACAAGGAGATGCAACTCATTCTAGAGAATGCCATTCTTCCATTTAACAATAACATTAAAAACTCATGTTATTGTAGTAGCAGCTTAAAACAAATTTTGCCTTACTGGGGAGGAGAGTGCATCCTGACAAGGGCTTCCTTTGGGTTGCCTTTTTTCCTGGTAAGAATCAATGGTGTCATGCTGGTCTGAAAAAGGCAGATCTCATACTGCTAGGTGTAAATGGAAATATAGATAAGAAACATGAAAGCAATTCTTCTTCTCCGCTCTTCACTGGGTAGAGCCTCAGCTACTGTTCTGTGTCCGCCTCTGAATGGTAACCAGAACCTTGGCTTCAAGCATACACACTTTTATGTTTGGGAAAGGACTTGTATTATTTTCCATTCCAAAATTCTTGGAGCATTTTTTTAAATCTGTTAATTGTTATTAATAATTTATAAGCTGTTTTAAAATTCTAATACAGATCAAAATTTTGCAATCAGATGAATGTCTTGAAATAATATATGTGATTATTTAAGAATTATTGGAAAACCAAGGCTCCTGAAAACAATTGCACTATGAAGGCTGAAATCTAAATTCACGGAGAAGAGCTGGAAAAAACCTGCAGATAGCCTCCCTGCTACTTCTGTTATGAAAAATCTAAAACAAAACAGAAAATGACAGTACATAATTATAGTGAAATAGATCCATTTGTTAACAGTTCTACAGTGAAATTTTGTTACTGGCAGTAATAACAATATAAACGTTTGCATTCAGCTGAGGGCATGGAGTGTTATCTGCAGTGGGGCCAAAATTTTCCCTGTGGAGTTCTCAGTGAAAGGCGCGTTGCTTTAAAAAACTGTCAGGCTATTGAAGATTTTTATCTTGCCGTTGTATGATTTATTTAAATTTTTTTGTTAAAGCCTACTGCTGTCCATTTCTAAAATGTTTTCCAGTATCAAATACTTTTCCAGAACTTAAAATTATCTTCCAAATATGTTTCCTAATCTGTGCATTTTTAACTGTATCTTAATAGGTGCATAAATAATGTACATGCTACAAATTATTTATTGACTGTTCTTGAAACTGTGAATGGTGTATGTATCTATTTTTGATGAAGTGGAATAGCATAAATTTGCTAAGGTGTTTGCATAATAGTTTTTAATGGCTATCTGGGTGCTAATGAATCCCAGGAAAAACAGACAGATATGAAATAAGGGATTAATATGAAAAAGGAGGTTTTAGCAGCATCGGTGCAATTGTGTAGCTTGCAAAACCAAGTTTGAAATATGAAAAAGGCGGAAGAAAGGCTAGAATTGCCCTGTGCCTTTTGTGTCGGTGCAGCTCCTGACAAGCGCAGCTGAAGCTGAGGCCCGAGAGTCCAAGTAAAACACTGAGGCTGTGTGCGAGCCAGGGTTTTTACCATAGCAGCTGCATCGTCCAGCCCTTAAGAGAAAGAGTGTAAATAAAGCCAGAGGCTAGAAGCTGAGTTGGTCTGAAGAGTTGGAAGATGTGACGTCCCAACTTAGAAGATGCATGAGTATAACAAATCTACACCCATCACACTGCAAAGTATTGATAACCGCATATGCGTTTATTTTGTATATAAAGTGTTAGATTGCTTCTACTGGAGATCTAATAACACGAAAAATATTACACAAGCTTCGTGGTAGAAACTGACACATGTCCAAAGTTTAGTTAAAAGCTTTTTTGATGACTGTATGCCCAAGCACCACGGAGATGATATAACCAGCACATTACTACAGCTGCCTCAAGTGGTGATTTTGTAACCAGCTGAAACATAAAAACAATACTGATTTCTCATTGCATATATTTAACTTTGCATTTAACTGCATTCAACTTTGCATTTCAGTACCCTGTAATTATCTTTTCAGTCTATAGCTCATGTGACATTTTCCAAAGTTGTTCGTGTCTGAAAATTATGTAAAGTTTTGACATACTTGGAATAGCATTCATTTAGTGATCTACATTTTTTTAGAACTGGTAAATATTCACAATGATAAAAACTTTATCTATGCAGTGTTCATTCATCACGAGTTGTCCAAAACATCATGATGAAAAAGAAAAAGGGGGAGGGGGAATTATATGTTAGGCCTAACGATACAAGTCAATGGCTCTGAATTTTTCTCTTTGCTTTAATGATGAAACTTACAGGATAGCCCTTCTCGGTATGGGGGCTTCACTGATGATTGTCATACCCATTACAGAAATGAAAAAGTGAAATTAGGTTCTAGGACAGTTATTCTTAATTATCTTCTAAGACAGGAAAACGGTAACATTTTTTGTCATAAAAGTATTTGTTCACATGAGGTTAAAGGAGACTGAATGAAGAGGGACCTAGCAGAATAAAAAGTAATAGGAATCAGAGTAGCAGTTAAAATGTAATGAGTATTGTGAAGGGAACAAAGAAAACTTTAGTGGAGCCTGAAAGGATTTTAAAATCTGTAAAAACAAATAAGCAAAAAGAAATGGTACATTATTATTAAAGAGTCTGCTCAGTCACCAGCTTCAGTCAAAAAGGGATCTAAAATATTTTGATATATTTGCATTACATATGTAAATTGATGGTTTGCTTTCAGCTGAAGTCCTTTGTTCAGTACAGAGCGCACTATATTTCTAAAAAGAAAAGCTGAAGTAGAAGAAGGAAACTGAAATAAGTCCCCAAAAGGCATGAAAATTATTTCATACCAAAAAAGGCCTGAGAAACTGAAGGGAGATTGATCAACAGAGGTTTTTAAAGTTGCAAAAGAGAAACCAGGATACATATGTAGCAGGAAAAGGTGAACGCTTTCTTCTATAAACTTTTCTAAAAGGAGAAAGAAAAAGGATTGTAAATCACAAAGGGAAAGAATTTATTTTTCATGATGCATAATTAAAGTTTCAGGCTCATTGCTAACAGCTGAGTAGAGTCCCAAAAGCGTTAGCAGCTGCTTTGGCTCACGGGGTACTTTGGGATGTTTCCTTGGTCCTTGAGTAGTGGCCTGTGTCTGTTCCATGCCTTTCCCCTACTGTGAATTGCATTATTGGCCAATGACTTCTCAATATCCAGCTGTAGATGAGTCAGTGCTATGTTTCTCTTAAGGATTTTGTGGCTGGTTATGCTTGACGCTGGCTGTGGAGCATGTGCGGTGACGGGTACATCTGCTCCGCTGTCATCGTGATCGGTTGGGGCTGGGGGCCCTTTGCCCCATAAACTGCCTGCTGGGGAGAGTCCATTTATAAATATTTGATAAAGGATTATCAGTGATCAACAGGTATGCAGGTTTTCAGACATAGAGGAGTACTATGTTTGGTGGATAGTGCTCATCAGTACCAGTAGAAGGCGTTAACAATGGTTAGACAACGTGTCTGTAAGCAACTTGTCAAACAATCTGTTGATTCACTTTTTAGTAAACCAGCTATTAATAAACTATTAATCTTTTGTTAATTGCTTGTCGCATCAATGTAAAACGCGTCTGAGTCTCCTGATGCTGGTGTTAAATAAGAGTTATGGTAGTTTTTCAGGAATTCCTTCCCTCCCCATCAGTGTTGAAGACTGGATACTTCAAACAGAGAGAAGAGAAAGTTGTAAGCTATTAAAATTATTGCAATTTTATTTCTTTTTGTGATCCTTATTATATGTGGATTTAATACTCAGTATGTATCAGCCAATTATTTTACTATATTACTAAGAAAAAAATGTTTGTTGTTTGGGGAAAACACAAGCAAAGCGAGAAGACATATCAGTTTGCCATTATGTAAGTTGAAAGCCGCTAACTGCCAAGGCTGTAAGCCAGGGCCAGGGCTGTAAGCTGACCAGAAATGGAGACTGTAGTGCTAAAAGAGCATTCACCTTGTCAGGTATTTCTCTTAGGAATTGGATAAAAACATTTCCCAAATCTAGACGTTTGCCATACGTGCCTCTGGTTTACATTTTCACAATATACTTTGTTGCAAATCAAATCAAAGTTAAAAGAATAACCTGCCTTAGCCTAACCATACCTCTTTTGAGATGTATGCATGTAAATACTCATTTTCCTTTTAAAAATGCTGTTTTCGACTGTGTTGAATCTCAGGTTGTTTTTTATTTGTTTGTTTGTTTTTGTTACCTCAGCTTCTGTTGCCTCCCTTGTAATGGTGTGTCATTAAGAAAGTATCAAGCCTGGGGAAGTGTGGTTGCTAGGAACCCGAGCATCCTGCGAGGAGTGGTACGGTCTTGCGGTGAAATGGGGCTGGGTGCGTGCGTGAAAGCTGTTGCTGGAAATGGTGGCGACTTCTGAAGGGGCTTAACAAAAGGCCCTCTGCTGGAAATGTTTTGTTTCCAAGCTATACAAACCATGCAAGTGGGGCCCAGGGCTATTTGCAAAGTTCACTTCAATAGAAAATGACCAAACTCATAAGGGAATCCAAGCTGTAGAAAAGCTCAAATATCTGCTGAACTGCTGGTCTTTGTGTCTGCTTTTACTATTGATTGACCAGTGGAGAAGTCTAGTATAGAGAAATATGACAGAGAGATGACATGAGATGAAATATTTTTCCAGTTAGAAATGACCTTTAAATCATGAATGGCAGTATGAAGTAGAGCTATGAATGAATTATGCGGGGACATCCTAACAAGTAGGGTTGTTTTTCACCAGGTTCTATCCACAGCAAAATTTCTAAGATTAGAAGAAATGTATTGTAGTTCACTGTACAAGAACAAAAATAGAGTAACCATGTGTAGGTGGAGGTACAGGCTGCTTTACTGTTATTTGAAGAAAGTAATCTGTAAGGCAATAATGATGTTTGGCACAGTGGATCAAATACCACCATGGCACTCAAATTATCAGGTGATGCTCATGAGCATTCACACTTTGTCCTTGCTGTAACTTTAGACAATTAACTGCTCTAAAACATAAATTCTTTTCTTGAGGGCAAGATCTGGTTTTTAATACAAGCATATTTAATGCTTTTGATATTTTTCAATTGCATTTCCATAGGCCTGATGAAGCCAATAGAAGTCATAGTTGAATCTTTGTTAAGAAATGTGGTAAGATCTGTAGTTAAACAATTGCATAGTCAGGGTTTAGCTTCTGAAAAAGTTCTTTAAAGACTTTTTGTCTATGCACAAGCCAGATGACTAGCGGATATAAAATATATATATATAAAAAAAAAAGATTAGCAAGTGCAAACTTCTTTCGGATGATCTGCAGTGTTTTATCTCCTGGGGAGAGCTCTGCAGAGAAGAGAAAACAGTACTTTTTCTGTTGTATCTGTCAGACAGATCTCTGCAACATGGTTCTTATACCAAGCTGGATGTAAGTACCTTGAAACTGCTTATGTAAAAGAAGTCATTTCATAAAATCCAACCTTTATTACTGTTCTTTTCCTCATGGGTGACATAAGGAGATCTTTTCCTGTGACTTTTATTAACACTCATACAATTAATCAGTTTGAACGATGTTCAAAATTTCTTCTTCATAAGGCCACCAAAATGCAAAGGCTAAGTATGAATTTGTCATTTTCTACCAGGAATTCTTCCACTGTGGAAAGAAAGAGTAGGGTACGCAAAACCTACCTTTTAATTAAGGCTTTTATTAGACTCTGACATGACTACTTCCACAAGCCTCTCTGTTGATTGGAAGTAGTACTTCAGTATTTTCACTGCAGCATTTTATTTCTTCCAGGCGTGTACCCAGTGAAGCACTGAAAAGGAAAACTGTTATGTAAATACAGCTTTTCTTCATAATAAAGACAATGAAAAACCCTTGGAATTTACTGCAGAAATATGTAATGTTTTATGTGAAATTGTTTGCTCTCTAGGATAACCTCATGGGATGCAAGCTTCTTTCATGAGAGCCTCAGGGGAGGAAGTCAGATAAGCATCAGCAGTATTTCTTAAGAGATCAAAAACATTCCCAAAACTGACAAGGCTTATGCCATGGATGGCTGGAGAAAATGGGAAAAGAATGGCAAAGACCGTATAGCTCTTTAAACTGTCATCTTTTTTTTTCAGGTTATGGGGAAAAGAAAAGTGGATAAAAGGATCAATACTGGGCCATAAACACAAACGTAATTGTTCTTCTGATGACTATCCTACACCTCTGGTGGTTCTTCTGAAAAGTGTGCTATATATTCAGGAGATGTAAGTATGGATTCTGTTCCCTAAATCTGGGTTCTTCCAGCATGGAAAAATGTCTGGTAGCTTTTCTGGCTGATTAGGTTTTGATGTTGTGTGCTGCTTTTCATGATTGCGTTAGCCAAAGGGACTCTAAATCAGTGTGTTCAGCCAGGTTATTTATATTTGACAGTTAAAGCGTATATTCCTAGGTTAGTGAAAGGTTGTAGACACTTCAGCAGCATGTGAGAATCGGGGTCTTTTGCACTCAGATTTGGTAATTTAAAACAAGTTAAGAGGTGGTGATCTGAATGAAGTCATGCAGAGAAATTCACAGGGTAATACGAAACAGAGAAGTAATTCTACCTTTACTAGTGTTTGCAAGCAAAGTTAACGTTGTAAATAATACCAGTGAGTGAGAAGGGGTCTGAATATACATTTTGATCTTTTGCAAGCCCATTTTCTGTTTATTCAAAACATGTTTTCCTACCTGTTAAGAAGCCTAACTAGGCAAGTAAGGACTGGGGATATAGGGACACAGCTGCTGGCTTGCCCTCACTCCTCCCAGGGCTCCTTTGCTGCCAGAAGTACTGCTTTGCAGCTGTGTCAGTCCCTGTCATTGGCCAGGGCGAGGGCAGAAAGCAGAATCTCCGAGTGAGAAGATGTCTTGTGATCTACCACTAGATACCATGTTAATGTGTTTGATTTACGCTATTGAATTGATGGGGTATAACTTTTTTAACCACTACCTGTGTGACCCTGATTGTCACACAGGGAATGTGCCTTAGACCGTCTTTTCATGACCCTGAATGATACTATTTTTTACTGCCCAAAGCTGATAACTATAGTGCACTGACATTTATATGTCATATTCAGTCCAAATAAATACTGAGGGAGAGATACACCAACAGTTGTGTAGAGAGATGTGTCTCGAATTTGAGGCATACATTTGCATTCTCCAAAGGTGAAGATTACCTCACCATAATTATGTAGTTCATCAGCTGGCCACCGCTTGTGGGGCTTGCTTTGCATGTTGCTGAATGTGGAGATCTGTACATTCATTTTAGCTCTGATGACAATTGGCTGTAATGTTCCCTGTTGTCGCTGCAGCCATGGAGGTCAGGCCTAATGATATGCCAAGAACTCTTTGACAGTTTGCATACAGACGCAGTTTACTCAGGTCTCTGCGCTGCCATTCTCAGAAGATGAGGAGGTATTGAACTGTCAAGCTGAGACTGAACAGGTGACAGCTGATGCATTTTAGATCAGCTGCCTTCATGACTGATTTAGTAAACCTAACTGAGAGCAAGAAGACTTTTCTCCTTCAATATTATATTCCTCTTTAACCCCCCCACCCAAAACCCAAAGCTGTGAAAATATGTATGTTTATTTTTAAACAATACCCTTTAAACTTTCTTTTCACTTTGAAACCTTTAAATATAAAAATGATAACAGGATATAAGATCTGAGAGGATTTTTCCCCATGGAATGAATCGAGGTAGAGAAATATTTTTATCCTTTCAACAGCTATGTGACAATTTAACATCTGACTTTCAGTCAATCACTCTACCTGCTGTCTTCTGTATATTATACAACCACTTTATACGGATAATGCTCAAAATAAAACAGATAGCAACTACAGAGGAACATTGCAAAAAAAAAAAAAAAAAAGCAATAACTGTTTCCTTCTCTTCCCTGAGTTATAATTTCTTAATGATGATAACACTGATTAAAAGTTATGATCTAAGTTATTCTATGGCTTCAAACCATTTAATAAAACATCAAATTCCAGCAGAAAATGAATAAAATTATGTGGAGGAATAAGTGTTGTTGTTGTTGCAGAGTGGTGGTTGTAGACCTGGTTGCTGTACCATGGAAGAATTAAATTGTCTGATGTTTCTGCTCTTTTCTGATTTGTAACATTAACATTTGAAAGGCTTAATGGGTTAAGCAGCATGTCCTTTCTCTTCTGTCACTGGTTCACAGGGTCTTCTTTTGGGAGAGCAATTGCATAGTCATGGGAAAGGAAGAGAAATTTTGTAGATGTCATTATGGTGATGGTATCCAGTTGCTCAGAGCTATTCTGTCTCTTGGGCCACTGGTATGCAAAAGAACAGAAGGTGGGAAGAGATGTCCTCCCTGCGTTTCTCCTCTGCTCCCTATTTGGCTGAAACGTTGCCCTCAGAAAAGCTCTGCCGTTGCCCTGGGTGGTCATGGGAAGGTTCCTTTCTCTGGTTTCTTCTAGTTGGCTGCTAAGGAATGTAATGGATAATATATACTTTGGATTCAGTAATATATACTATGGATAATATATACTTTGGAGAAAAAGGACTTTTATGTTCAATAAAAAAAGGAAGAAAATTTCTTGACATTTAACAACCTAAAGATGAGATGCTAACAGGCAGGGAAGCTTGTATTTTTGAAGTATGTTTTTCTAAGTGTTTCGATAATCACATTGAATGTATTTATCCCCTATATGTTGTCTTGTTTTTGAAAAGTAAAGGTTTTGTTTTTCAGTCTCTTTACTACTGGAAAATTGGGTCACTGGAGCAGTAACTAAACTCAGTGAATACAGTGGTCAGAGCTGCCCTTGCCTTTCTGCACTTTTTATTCCCCCTAGAAAATAGGAAGAATAAAATAAAAGTATTTATGCAGAAGTCACATAAATGATATTCTTCCTTCATTGTCAGTGCAGCTGGGACTCCAATACTTCTAGTGATGACTGACGTTTTCTTTCACCTCTTTGTCCTCTCCTCATGAAAATGCTTAGCTGCTCCTGAGGAGCACAACTGTCGGACAAAGCGCAGTCCAAGGGTTTGCCTTTGGGAGGTCTGAGGGAGGGAAGTGGCTGGTCCTGGGACGAGCAGAGCTGTGACAGATCAGAGATGCCAATCAGAAGAAGAGAGGTGATGACCCAGGGAGTTGACAGTGCCAGAACACTGCTTAGCTCAATCTATACAGCACAATTCTTTAGTAGCCGTTATTGTTTTCTTGGTATGTTAAAAGGGAAGGGGGAGGTTGCAAAATGCTTTAGAAAGCAGGTTTGTTTATAGAATTAGCGTTACAACTATAGCCTGAAAACAGTGGTAAAAACCAAAACATTTCCCCTATTCCAGGTAAATGCGTGTGTGTGTTTGTGGCGGGGGGGGGGGGGGGGGGGGTCTGTTTTAAATCTTCACGTTAGAGAAATGCTTTACAGTTTTGGATGCAGGCTGACTTTCCCATGTGCTGAAAACCCACTTCAATATTTATTACAATTTAAGGTTGTGTTATTGAATGTAGTGACGCAAAACATCATTGCAGGAGAAAGTTTTCTCCACAGACAGGGCTGCTAGTCTGCATCATCAAAAAACAAATGTAATTTCGATTATACTGGACAATAATATTATCAGAGGAATATCAGTAAATTGCTTTCCATAAACTTCTGTAATATTTATTTCAAATATATATGTCATTTGTGGATACTGATTCTTCATAGGCTTTTTTTCTTTGAATTCAACATTCTAGTTTCTACTGGTAGGAAAAGTTTCCATTTCCATCTTTACTGTGTTTATTAGAGTCCATAGCTGACACTAAAATCCCTACAGCTGCGCACAGTTCCCAGAATGTTACCTGACTATTGGTAACATTTATGTCTAAAATATGGAGCCAGGTGCTGGAATCCTGCTATATAAATGAATGCAAGGGCCTGGGTTTGGACTTGTAGCGCTGAGGCTCGTCGTAATTCAACATCACTGCTATTAGAGGAAGGAAATAGAAACAGCAGAAATACAGGCAGAGAGTGCCTGAAGTTGTTAATGAGAGGAAAGAAGCTTTTGCTTCTACCAGAGCAATAGTTTCCTAAGAATTCTGCCCCCCACCCCCTATATATGGTCTAATACAAACGCCCTCCTCCCCTGGCTTGTCATCTGGAGCTAGATGATGCACGCCTGAGCTGTAAGTATTTTGTTTTCCAGAACAGAAAGTCACAGGGATTTTGTGGCAGTGGGCAGGTGACTGAGGCAACCTGCACAGCTTTTGGAGAGAATGGTCTGCTGTGATGCTGCTCCTGACATCAAAAGAGGTCATCCTGAATCAGAAAATGCAGTGCATTTCAAATTTTCTGATGTTATTTCTGCTTCTGGACAAGAATTGCAGGAGAGAGCAAAGACGAAGGAATCTTGATAGATTTTTGTAACGTCATCTGGACAAGGATCCCACTCCATATGATTAGAGGTACTGGTTTCATAGGTTGTCTATATATGAGTTGAAGTCATTTCTTTGCTGTAGTATAGCTGTATGTGTAGCTCAAAGGGGAAACATGAGAGAGAAGCTCATTGCATTTGTGGCTAGAAGAATAATATTCAGATCTGGGTCTGAATTTATCAAGATTGAACATTCTTGTGTTTTGCTCTGTGGAACTGTAATTTTCAACCTTTTTTGATCTGCAAACCTCTAAACGTTTTCCACTGAAGATACAGACCTCTGAATAGTGAGTAAAAGCCCCACTGACAATTGACTTGAATTTTTAATGTTTTCTTTTCAAGTTAGCCTTACACATACCTGCACACCCTGAGTGCTTTGTGGACTTGAAATGGCTTGAAACCCATTGCTCTGAGATACGTCAGGTTGAGTTGAGACTAAAGCTGCTTTTGGTTGGGAAAAACATTCTGTAGTGGAAAGAAAGATAGCAGTTTTGAAGCAGAACGTTAATACTTTTAATTTTGTAAATGTTTAATTTTTTTTCTTAACAAATTTAAAGCAAGCTGAGCTATGGACTCTGAGGTCCAAGTACCCAGCAGCACTGAGGGAGGCTAGAGCAGAGGCAGAGGTAGCTGTGCAAGAGATGAGTGAGTGAGGTTTGGCTCTACAGTGTAGGAGCAGTTTGTAGACCCTGGGAACCTGGGTGTTTTACTATATGAGCTTTTGGGAAACCAAGCAAATTTCCAACAGCAATTAAGAGGTGTTTTTAAAAGAAATACTTTTCAGGAATTGTGTTTGATTAGTGTTTCCTGATGAAAACTCATTTCGTTAGAGAACTGCTCACTTGTAGCTGAGATTCAAGCCCAGACTTCCCCAGTGCTTCAGTCTTGTGCCTGAACTTACTGGCTGAAAGTCATCTGGGGAAGTAATAAAGGAGGGTCAAATGCCAAAGGGAAATGAATCCCTGGTTGTGATGGGGATGAGGAAATGTTTCTTGTTATGCAATGAACTGAACGTGGGAATTACTTTAGAATACTAACAGAAATTAGGGGCTAAGAAAGCCATCACAGAAATCAGTCAGTTAAGTGGACATCAATTTCCACTGTGGTTTTCTTTAGCGGGGAGAGGGGGCAGGGGACGTGTTATTGTGTTTTTAAGCCCTGGTTCCTAGGGGAAATTGTCAATGAACAGAGTAATCATTTCTTTTTGTCCAGTCAAAGAATAATTTTTTTGTTTGTGCTTATCTCTGGATCTCAGTGATGTCCATTAACCATCCTTTAATTGTACAGCTGGATATGCAAAGTGGAATTATGTATTGCCAACATACGTGTTTGCTCTAAGATGCTAAACAGATACTTAATAGAAAGCCTGATGTCTTAGTTGTGTTAGGTCTCAATATGAATCTACCTTCTATTTCTTTGATTCCTGGCTGTGTGTGATGACTTCTGTAATAAGGAGGAATGGCTAAAAATCAATGAATAGCTACTTTAAAACTTGCATATGTGAATTGGTATGTGTGCTTGGCATAGATTTCTCAAATGCAGTCAAAGGAAATGGCAAGAGAAGGACTCTGGCAAGGAGGACATACCTCAGAGAGGTTTGGATTAGGTGTTGATAGGTGAAACCTTCTGAAACAGCATAACAGGTGAGTGGTGTTTTTTTTATTTTTGTTTTAAAGGAATCTGTTTTCTGTGCATGCTTTAAAAATCCTGGAAAACCAAAGTGGTTCCAAGCATGCTTAAGCTTTTGGGATTTTGAGGATTAAGCTGGCAGCCAACCATAAGCATTTTATCAGCCAGCTTGTTCCCAAACTCTTGGGTCTATGCGGGAAAGCAGATTTGCTTTTTAGATTCTCATGGACAAAGATGGATAGCATCCTTTACACAGCCAAAGGGAAAAAAGGCATTCTGTATAAGGGAGTAACTTATTTATTTTACTTTGACTGGAGCATTGCTTTTAAGAGTAGGAGGAAGCTATGCTAGCTGAAACGGGCTTCCTAGAAAAACATTGTTACTTCCAATGATCTGGAGCCTGCCAGGTTGTAGAGAGAGGGATCAGAGTGAGATATGCAGTGCCTTATTTCTGTTTCCACGCCTGGGCAACTTTAAAAGATAAAATATCAAAATGGCTAGTGAGTACTATTAGACAATAGACCCTGGAGGTCCATATGCTGTAAAAACCTCTGTTTTAGTAACATCAGAGATGAAGTTCCTTTTGCTTCAGAGGTGCTATTAACATAAGTAAAGCTCCCAATGTGCATAAAAGTTTGCAAAATTAAACTCTAAGAGCATCATCTCCTTTTTCAGGCTTTTAGGATTGGGGTGTTATCTCAGTGCAAGCAACTTCACTGAAATCAGTGGAAAAATGAACAGAAGAAACCTCTAGCTCTTTTCATGTTCCCTTCTGTAAGGTATCTATTTTGTGTCATACCTGAAGAGAATTTTGCATTTAGTTTAGGTGGAGAAATAGCACTTATCCGTTAACTCATTTGGTTAATCACATTCACTGAGAATTATTTTAGTTCTACGTTCACCACCGTAGTAAGCAGTCTTCAGTTCATAGAAACATTATTCTGTTTAAAAATATTCTCAAGGTTTTTCACTTTGCTTTGGTAAATATGTAGTGTACATTTCTTATAAATGCCTGTGCTTCTTAAAAACAGTAGTACTCCTTTCTCTTCCCTTACCACATTGCTGCTTGAGTTCCTCATGTTTTTTAATATCTTTCATGATCTAATATATTTTCCTCAGATTTCTTTCAGTTTGTGAAATGGACCCCTGACAGTGCGGGGCAAAAACAGTTTGGCAAATTAGCCCTTTTTGAGTGGTCTGTACATGCTCATATGCATGCACATAGAAAGTGAAGTTTTAGTTCAGGTGAATATTTGTAGAAACAATATTTCAAACGAATAGCCGAGACTTATTAAAGGACAGGAATGCAACATCTTGGAATTTCATCTGTGGGTTTGATGAAGAAGGATAAATTTTAGCCACAAACAATGTGAAAGGGACACCGGTGAGAAAAAGAAGAGAAAATGTGAAAGAAATGAGAGTGGAGCGGGAGAAGCAGCAGGTAAATAGCACCACTTTTCACTTGGCAAAAAGAGTTTAGACCTCTGATTGTTGTGAAACGCCAATAAACATGTTAAGGTCGTCTTGTAAATATTGCGTGGAGGAAGGCATTTTGGCACGTATCAAGAAATTTTCCAAACTAGAATAATATCGGTATGGCACTTCTATGGCTTTTTTCTACAGAAGTGAAATGGCTATTAGTTCGCACAGCAACTTGCTGTGCTTCTGCAGATTCAATGGATGGAAACTAATTAGTTAACTAGCTAATTAATGTATAATTTTATATTTGCTAAAATTATTCAAAACAGCTTAAGAATGCAAATATCTTTTACAGAGTAGAAAAAAAGTATTTAAATGTAGACATCTAGACTCATTTTTGCAAGCTTATTTAATGCATGTGACGTTTTTCTCAAAACATGGAGATTTAAGCTGTAGAAAAACGTTTCAAAAGAGGAAGCATCGTCCATGCTTGATATTTTTATTGTGGGCCTTATGTCAAGTTGTGGACAGACTGTGCAATCTTGCCTTTCAAGGAAGTGGTAATGCCACAGAAGTTGAAAGGGAATTCCGTTCTACAGCTCCTCTCTTTCATCTACCAGAAGTTGGAGGAGGGCAGTTTGGTCGCTGCGATCCTAAGGTCCCACAGTGCGTGTGTACTCGTCCGGGTTCCCAGACAAAGCCTAGCTGACAGACAGCCCAGCTCAGCATGTGAAGAATGACAGGATTATTTGACAGGATGGCCAATACTTACTCAGCCACTGCAGAACATCTTGATAGCCTGTGAAGTAGTATTAGCTTCCTCTCCATACACGCAAATGGGCATGCCACACTGGCAGTATTACATAAAACTGGTCTGTGACAGGTAGCTTTTCCCAGTTACAATATGCAAAGTAGGCTAATGTAGCAGAGCACGTCATTATGAACTGGCAGGAGTAGTAGGCTGGAATGATAAATGAAGCAGATTTGGCCAGGTGTTTCATTTGCCTCACTGTGTGAATGAACTTGTAAACGTACTACGTGGGTTGTTGGCTAGTTTCCTGTCCCTCATCGCTGCTACTTATTCCTCATGGCAAGCACCGGCTTCAAAACGCAGTTACAAGCAAGACAAACTAGAACTGATGCAATGGGCAAGCAGACTTGTGACATGAAACAAAAGGCTCTTTACTTTGAGGATCTTTTCCACCGGTGCATGCCAGCTATGTGCACAAAGGTTCTGATAATTTACCGTGTTTTGGGAAAAGGCATTGGATGGAGGAGCAGTATTTTCAACTTGCAGTCTTAGTACTTTATTTTTAAGCTCTAATATGAGCTTTTCCCCAAATACCTAGTTACATAGTTCAAAGAAACAAAATTACTAGATTATTTTCTCTTTCCTGTCAAGAAGCCTGTAAAACTCCTTCTAGTGCCTGGGTACAATGACTATTAAACAGAATGATTTTGTGGCATAGTTTGCAGCATGCGTACAGTTTATGTGAATGTGATTAGTGAAAACTAAATTTAAGATAGAAGGTCTTGCCATTGGTAGAAAAATATCTTAAGTTGTAGGGGACGCTTTATTCAATTAGGTTTCCTAAAGAAAAATATTTTCACATCTTTTCATCCTAACAATATAACCGTTCTTAATTTTACAAATAACCTGTAGTCAGCTATGAAGCGAGCCATTCTATTCTCCTTTTTATCATAGTTTCTTATGTGATCAAAGAACAGAAACAATACAAATATTCATGCATTAGGGTCATTTCAGTCATTGATCAACACTCCTTTGAACTAGGCACTGTAAAATCATAGAGCAAAAAGATAGTCCAATCCTGAAACACTTATAATCTCTCAGCTGGTTTAACAAATACATCAACAAGTAATGCACATAATTTATAAGGAATCCATGGTTTCAGTTTGTTTTGCTTTAAGCATTAGTCAAAGACTTTGAAAAACCAAATGTATTTCTACAGTTTGTCTACAAATGAATGGAATGTGGCAGATAAAATTTGCAATGAATAGCGTATCCATATCTAATCCATGTGGTTCTTTGTATCTAATGAGTTTTATATTTGTCTAGCTAAATGCAGTAGTCGTCAACTGGACAAAGTCCCTTATAAATTTGTAGCATTCTACATAAGAGAAGACTGGATACCAATAACATGCAAAGATAAGACTTATATAATGTTTTATTTCAAGAATCCATTGAAACCATTAATATTGTTACCAGCATCAACTAATCATGAGCTTTGAGGGAGGCTTGCAGGGAGATTCTGAGGCTAGTACTAAATCAGTCATATTGGCAAAAATGCTTCTAGCTACACAGGTTATTAAAGGAAAATTATTAAATCCAGAGCCATATAACAGAAGCTGTTCAGAGCTTTGATAAACCGCGTTAAAAACAAGTTCCTAGCTTTACTAGGCTTCCAAACTTGCAGTGAGTTTAATTAAAGATGATGATAGGTTGTGAAGGAAATCAGAAAATGCAGGAGTAATAAAATAGTTGTGCTTATTTTATTCACTCATTTGCTGCACAATTTCTTTTCAATCTCTTCTCCCCCCTAAGTAGCCTTACATGAAGCATTTAGTAGATAGTATTTCCTCTGGGTAAACCGTTAGGAGATCAGAGTCTGCATTAGCTCCAGAAAAACTGTAGTGTTACTATTATTGCTGAAAAGTGACCCAAAGAAATGTGAAATGTTACATTTTTCCTCATGAAGACTTGTCGTCCATGACAACGTATAAAGAAAATGAGAACAATTTTGCACGTATTAAAAAAAAAAAAAATCTCTCTTTGAGAACATAGAGAAAAGATTGGCTACGTCCCTAGACTTTAAATGGAAAGTATGTGTGTGGGGTTTTTTTTAAGGCTTTGTCTTTGAACAACATGTTTGGTTTTCAGTTAAAGAACTATAAAATAAAAGTCCAAGCACTTTCAATAATTTCAACACAATTTAAAAATTCTAACTAATCTCATTTTATACTGGATGCCAACGTTTGATTTTCTTTGGAGTTTTTTAAGGAAAAAGAGTATAGAGAAGAATAATTTTTGTGACGTAAGAAAACACAGCTGCCCCACTGCATAGCTTCATCCACTTTTATGTGCCAGAATAACCCTGTAGAAGAGAAAACTACTTTAGAAGAAAAGCATTTTATAGACCATTGTACTTTGCCCAGGTTTTTCATGGAGGCCGGTATTCGTCTTCAGTATAATGTTCATAAAATGTTGTTTTGGGTAACCAAAACGTATGCTTATCAGATAAAATATTATGATTTTGGAATAATGCCACTTATTTCATTTGATTTGTGTAACAATGTTTGGTCAAAATTCGACTAGGCTTTTATAGATGCATGTTTGGGACTTTTCAGATGGTGTAAACTGACTGTATTTACTGAATATGTGCATGTAACATTTTCAATCCTGTTAGAATATATTTGGTACTTTAGTAATACTTGGAAAACAACCCCCTTCTCTGTTGTAAAGGCAAGCATTAAAGCTTGGAAAGTTCAACAGCAGCCATAGAAAGATCCATCTGCTAGTAAGAGTGCCATTGACAGCCCGGAAAATGAGAACAGTGTGAGGAAAAGTGGTAACATTGGACTTTGCAGCTTTGAGATCTTCACTGATAGCCAATGACCTTTCAGTGTAGGACAATTTTTTTTCCATCAGTAATGAGGCAGGTGGACTACACATACAGGTTGTCTTGGTCAAAGTGATGCCAAATACAGTTTTGTCTATACATTTTTTTTTCCTATTGCTTTATAGAAGCATTGATAAAAATACAACTCGTGAGTATGGATGCAATTAAACCAGTCTAAGAATGCCTGTAGCAGTATATTTTGCTTCCTGAGTGAACACAACTCTCCCCTTTAGCCACATTTTACGTAGTTTATCTGCTTCCAGATTAAGTAGTGTCATATGCCTTTAACAAGTCCTTGGAAATAGCATGAACTCCAGTTAGCTTCTCTTGTGGTTGCCTACATTAGTGGTTTTGTGGGTTTTCCTGTTCCACTCAGGATTTTCTCTCCATCTTATGTCAAGAAGTCAGTGAGCTCTATGTAGTTTGGGGTTAGAGTGAGCGAGAGAAGAAGAATAGGGGAAAAAACAGGAGAATGGTAACATGACCACTAGCATTTCCTTTTTAAGAGCGTTCCTCCATGTCCATGAGGAATGGCAGAACACTTTCAGCTTTGTTCTTGACATATGCGTCAAGCATCGCTGCTGATCCACTTTAATCTTTTTCAGGCGTTCCTTTGACCCTAAACTTGAGGACCTGCTTAAACACAAGCTGTCTGTAGGTAAATACGCCGCTATTGGCTTCAGGGTTAGCTTTTCCACTTACTTTTTGCATACCTGAATGGGAGGATGCTGGTGGGTAAGAACAAGCAGAAGCATTGCCTGCATTCACAAAAGGACGATTTATGCATGTCTGGCTTGGTAGTGGGTGTGATCCAGGACTGTTATTAAATGGGCCCTCTTGGAGAGACAGGCAAAGAAGTGCTGAAATAGCTGATCCCAACAAGGACTAGGTAATGAGAAGTGCTTGGAGAACTTGAAAGTCGAAACAACTTGCCTATATGTTTAAGTATCTTTAGGTTCAGGCATGAAATAAATGAGGATTTTCAGAATGACATTTTAGGATGGAAATGCATAATTAACATTTCTACTTTGTGCACACTCCTTTAAATCTGACATAATGGGAAATGGGAAAGAGTAGCTTCTTCCTCCTAGTGCCTTAAAAATCCAGCACTGGGAGAAGAAACAACAGATGGAAATGGGCAGGTGAGGTAGTAAAAGGAAAGCAAGGAGCATTTTCATTGAAATTGGGCATTCCCATTTTCAAGGAAGTTTCTAGCTGTTGTCTGGTTTTCTTTTCAAAGGCATCAGAACAAAAATGAGTGGGAGGGTAAAGATTTGTAGGTAGACCTTTGGGTAGGTTTGCTGATGTTTATGGGATTCTCTTCCCAAACTGATCCTTTACTTTTTTCATTCTTAAAAATTCTTCATTAACTGTGGTATTTGGATTTTGGTTGAGTATGTTTACATTGAATTGGAAGCACTGAATAACACTTGTCTGGCTTGTAAAATGAACAATATTTTATCATGATAACTGGCAGATGCGGGTAGGTGTGGTTCATGCTTTGTGTTGCAGGCTGCCAAACACGTTGCAGATTTCTGGGGTAGTGTAGCTCGCTGAGTTAAGTGAAAGAGGTGTTAAATCACAAGAAGGCAGAGTGCTCCCCAGTGATTATGCACCAAGGTGCTTCTGTGCATTTATGCTAGCAAGTATGGGGGGAAAAAATCCCTTGTGTTTGTGAATCTAGCACTTGTTTTTAACAGCTCTGAAATCTTTCACTTTTGGGGAATCTATTCCCGTTTTCCAATATAATTGAACAAATACTTGTTAAACGTGTAGATACCTGGTTATTCTTTAGAATTCCAGCTGCATTTTATTTTATTTTTTTGAGCTGTATTGGGCTGTAGCCATAACAATGCATCCCTGAGGTCAGTTTGAACACTGGAAAGCATGGATTTTATTACATAGTTTGTGTTGGGATAGTACATGCAAGATGAAAGCTCTCGTGTAGCATGCTCTCGACAACCCTCAGAGCAACATCAACCCCCACAAACATCAGAAGGAGAAAGCAGAGTTTGAAAGGAAAAATGTGAAGCTTTGTATCTTAGGCTAATAGTTTGCATGTTACCTAGTAAAATATTGTGCATTGCTTCAACAAAGCTGATAGGGAGCAATCACCTGCAAACAGCAAATACGTGTCGACCTGTCTTTGCATATAGATATGTTAGGTCCTGCCCAACCTCAGATGCAAATCATATGGAACTATTTTCTTATTAAATAGCATCTCATATATGTTTAGCTTCTTCCTTGGCTCAGTATCCAATGGTGCTGTTGGAAAGCACCTGTAGCCTGTGGAATTACACCTAGGATAGGGCATTTTTTTGCTCAGTATTTTCGTTTTGCTTTGTTTTAAATGAACTTCATAGTTTCATGTTCTCTTTTCAGGAAAGTGTAATCCTTAATGCAATATTTACAGATTCTGTCCTGTTTATTTCCAGTGTTTTCTTTCTCCACAAAGGTTAAAATGGAAAGCTCTGCTATATCCACTTTGAAATCCTGCCACTGTTTCCTCAGTCCTACTTTCCTTTCTACATCTTAATAGTAGCATCAACATATATCACTGAATGTTACTTACATAGTAATTGATCTTTACACCTCTGAGATCCTTTCTGCTAGCGACCATATTTAGGGCCATTGTGAAACCTTTGTGACCTGATTATGTGATTTCAATCAGTTGAGCACTGAGTTGCCCAGAGTGCCGACTGAGAGAGAAGTAGCGATTGAGAGCTCGTTGCTCGTCATTGACAGTAGCTTTGCACAGGGAGGCAGAGGTGTGTTTGGCCGTTTGTGATGAATCTGGGTTATTTCTTTTCTTTCTTTCTTTCCTTTTTTTCCTTCCCACTTCCTGAGACAGTACATGTTTCTGAATGCTTTTTATATTCAGGCCAAGTTCTTGATGCGATCATCTCATTCTGAATGAGACTTCAGTAGCAGCAATAGTTTTTTATACTGTAAATGTGAATTTCAGCCTTGGTTAAGTGGGAAATTAATTCTGACCTGCCTTCTGTACCAAACCTGCCAAATGAATGAGAATCAGCTCTAGACTACTAAACCCAAAATGCTTCTTCAACTTATGGGACTTCCTTTACAAAAAGGAGTGAAAATCAAATCAGAAGTTGCAGGCACTTTTTTTTTTTTTTTATTTAATCCATTGTTAGTTGTGGGCAGTTCTCCCTAGAGGCTTTTGTTTAACACCAGTAAAGTTTTGTTTTCGGGATTTTTTTTTCTATGTCAGTGTCGCTTTCTGGAATAATTCCTCTTGTTTATTTTATGCTTTGTCATGTTAGTTATAGGTATATTTGGAAAAGCAAATCATCCCTTTTCCAAAGACAAATAAATAAGTAACTATTGCATAGACCCAAATTCTGTAAGTGGAAGCTCTTGCCTCCTGAGCTCCATATCTCCCTTTGCCTTCTGGACTTTTTTTTTCTGTTCTCGTTCTCCACTGGGCTACGATAGCCAAATAACTAATGCTAGGCAATTGTTGTTAACCTGTGGTCTGTCCTTCGGGTTCTTTCTTTCTGGCCATTTGTCTGTTGTTTCTTCGATCTTGAAAGAATTGATATAGTAATCTTTCAATGTAACTAGGAATAACATTTTTTGCAGGACAGCAAAACCTAGAAATAAGGTAGATTCATCCTCTACAGACAAGCTAAAATAACAGTGATAACAGATAACAACATAATTGACGGAAGCAATAAATAATAGACACAAATGAGTAGAAAAAATAATTGACATATATACTTCAAATATTTTCAGGCATTTAAGACTAAGATTACTCAGCAAATTTTTTTTTTTTAGCAAAACCAAATAATCTAGTGCTATATAGTGCTTTCTATATATTAAATATGTAGTTATGCCTACCTAACACTTGTATGTTGCAAAACCTTCTATATACAAGGTGAAATGGGCCCACTGATTGAAGGCCGGATGAGTGACTGAGCTGTAGCATTTGGAGGGCTTCAAGAAAGGTTTTTACTCAACGCTCTTTCCCCCAGGAGTTCACATTTGCTGTTTTATCTCTGGGAGTGAGCTTAGTGACAGATGCACACTGAAAGTCGGTGAGAAATGCCATGGGAGCTGCTTAACAGCATTCAGATGCAGAGATGGCATTTGATTCCCAGGCATCTTTGCTGCATCCGCTTTATAAGAAATCTAAATCAGGAAACCCTGCAGGGTATCAGGAAAACAGACCTCTGATCTGCACGGTCTTGCATTTAAAAACTGAGTCCTGCTTCTGAAACAATAAACAAATTTAAAGGTTATTGAATAGCTTTCATTTCCATGAAATCCATGAAGTGGCAAAATAGCAGGTGCCTGGATGTACAACTGTGTACATTAGGACTGCAAGAGTTCCTCTGACAATGTGTTAACAGGTTGCCTGACACACTCAGTGTAGCTGTTTGCATTTAATGTAGAAACTGTGTTAAGTCTAATTCCTACATGTTGTTCAATCAAGACGCCCTGGCCTTTTTTTTGTAAGCTGAATACCATCATTTTGAAACAATTCCCAGTACCTGTGCTATAGATATTAAGCACACTGTAGGGAAAAGCCAAGCTTGAGGGTTTCTTTTGCATTTTATTTTTTTCTAAATTCATATTAATTTATATTTATAAATATCTGTAGGTGGCTAACTGCAGCTCTGCCATAATCCTTTTTCCTTTTAGATTTACAGAGTTTGAAAAATCTAAAATACCTTAGAAGCAGACAACCTAATATTATGTAGATACTGTGCCTTTCATTAAATGGAAAGGTAATTTTTTGCAATTCATTTAGTGCTGTGAAATTAAGAAAGTCACCAGAAATGAATGTAAAAATCAAATGACTAGATGGGAAAAGTGATAAAAATGTAATCACTGCAGCTGTAAGATAAGGTACTGTATGATGTCAGAGCTTTGAATTGTTGATGAATTTTGAAGTAATTCCATTTTGCATGATATTTTTAAATTCTCATATAAAACAATTGATTTAAGCATGGAACATCTGAAATACAAAGAATTAACCTCACCCTCCAGACAAGATGCTTAAGGTTAAAAATAATAGAAACATAAATCTTGTGTAAGTCTTATTAAAAAAGAAATATCTGCACTATCTGAGTTAGATTTCTTTCAGCCAAAAACTCCTATTCTGAAATGCTACCATTCTGACAGCGTGACGAATTGCTGGAACAAATGCTAAATAGTTAAATGGACAAGTGATGGATGGCCTCATAAGCCTTGCAGGGCAGCCTGTGTAAGATACTAATTGGTTCTGTGGAACTGGTTTTAGTCAATAAATTCACTTGAGAGATTCTTTTTTTCTGTATGTATGTTAGATATCTTTAAAGAATGCAGTGCTCTAGGTGACAAACCACTTGCAACATATTAGGCCACCAACAACTTTATTTTGCCCGCTATACCTTCTACCTTTTCCAAGGATATAACCTACTAAAAATCTATTATTGATGCATTGCTGTCTCTCAAATGCTTCTGAATTATGAGTTTATTCAGAAGCCTCCAAAATTTTCTGATGCTAAAAAATGCCCAAGTTACGTTTTTTATAGCGTTTGCCATTGCACTTTTTTCTGGAATAGATTCTGCTTCCATTGCTCACTTTGAGCAATACCTGCCGCTGCAGATAGTCTAAATATAGTGAACTCCCCTCATGAAAAGTATTCTCAAGATGAGCAAAGGTGATTAGAGTCTGGCTTCTGGGACCAGTGTCGGGAAAGATCTGAGAAGCCTGTTGTGGCACTGGATTTGAAGACGAGGGACTAATCAAACTGGGATTTCCAGGACTCTTGTTTGAATTTAGGCCCCAGTTACTCCCTAGTTTTGAGATACTCGAGTTTCATGAAGCTCCTCCAGTTGAGCTGTGGCGTTCTCAGGCACATCCAGTCGTGCATCTGTGCACGCCCCAAAGCGTCGCATCTGAGGCAGATGTAGCAGTCAGAGATACAGGGGTCAAATGCAGGTCAAATACCGGGGTCTATGCACCCTACAGCTAGTCAGGGTCAAAGGCGCAGGAAACTTCTCTCCACACCATGTTTGTGGACCCCCAGATTAAAGAGGGTCATGCTACAGCGAGCCTCCCTGAAGAGAGGCAGAGCTGCCCCAGGGTGCATGGTGAGCGGCTCCAGCCGTAGGGCACTGCGGGGCACTCTCTGGGATATGAAGGGGAAAGCCAGATCCTTGCAGGGAAGGGAGAGAGATGGAGCTAGGGCTTCGTGGGCACTAGTCTAACTGTCGCGTGACCTGGTGAGTGTGGGAAGAGAAGCTTGTTGCGATCTTTGGTGTGGCCCTGGGCAAACCATCTGACTGGTGAAAGTGCTTGTCCCAAAGTGCCTCCCAAAGCCTAGCGGTGGGTTTTTGGCAACTTCTTGCTCAGTGGCCTGGCTGCTCTGAACCCCCGTGAGGCACCCAACTCCCTACTGCACTGCACGGACTGCATGGTGCCTAACAAAGCGCACTACGTTCACATCACGGTCAGATGCTGAAAAGAAAAGCCCTGAAGCGCCTACCTTTTAAGTACTTAAACCCTTTGTAGAAACTGGTGCACAGTGATTTCAGTGGAACTGAGATGTTGTACTTTTTTTTTAATATTTCTTTCATCGACACTGAGGAGAAATTGTTTTCATCGGTGCTAAAAATCTCAGTATGTGAGTCAGGGAAGGAGAGAAAGGTGAGACAGTTTCATAGGTTTTCCAGATAGCAATTTCCTGTTTAGTAAAAGAGGGTTGATTAATTCTGAAAACATCAGGATTTAGAAGGCTAGTCTTTAAATGATAAAGGAAAAGTCTGAAATTAATTTAGAATCTAAATAGAACCAAGCTTAAGGAATAATTCAGCTCCGGTTCTCAACTTCATCTTTCTGATACAACTTTATTGCAAGCTAAAGCATAATTTTTGGGAAGGGCCTGGAAGTCACTGAGTTATTTCTGTTTGGTTGCCTTGTATTCTCTCCTGGACTTGCACGTACGAGATGTTTCCTGACGAAAGACTTCATACTTCAACTGTTGTGTGTTCAAGCCAGATTTGACTGGTAACATATAGTGGTTGCCTTAATGGCAGTGTTGAAATTCAAGAAAACAAGGGCCAAATTGTAGAAGTTAAGAGCTGTGCTGTGAGGGGGAACTCACTGGATTTGTAGCCCTCTGAGAATCAAAGGATAAATACAATGTACTTCCTTCTCACATTTAATCAGACTCTGCGGCTCCACAGCAAAGGCCCATGGGTCCCTGAGGAGCAAATTTATAATAAATATTTCAGTTTATTAATATAAAGGATTGTGGCTATATGCAAAACAGAGCAAACAAATGTTATGTGATTTCCAATACACTGATTTGTATTTATGCTTGCGTAAAAAGCCATGGTAGACTCGTTTAGGGTATTGAACCGTAAAATTTAACTACAGACTCGACCAAAGCTGACAGATTAAAAATTTTCTATGCAACTAAGATAATTTTTATAAAAGCATTTTGCCTTTTGTGTTTAAATTTGATTTTGAGCCTAAGATTATTTTCTGTATTTTATGTATATGTAGAATATAGCACATTTTAGTAGACGTCAAATGTAATGAAGGTTTACGTTAACTTGGAATTTCCACAATATGGTCCTTAAAATGCTGCTATAGGTAGAACTGATAATCTTCAAGCAATGCTATTCTAGGTGAAAAGACCTTGCGGTATAGACCTCTTCCATGAGTGTTCACCAGACTCTGAATAAATGTAATTCTTGTGAAGGAGATTTTCAGTTTTCAGTGCCTATCTTTCTGCCTGGAAGTAATCGGAAAGCCTCATGTCCATCTGGAAATCTCTCCTTTGAGTTTCATGTTGCCAGTCATGCATCGTTTTGTGTAAAGAGCTGGTACATACTATGTATGTTTAAAAATCATGATGCAAGCCCTGAAAGGCTTTGATGGGTTTCTGTAGAAACCACTAGTCACCTCGCAAAGGAACAGTAAACTGTATCTTGGGTACAGTTGATTAGGAAGCTGTTCTCAATTTGCAAAGCTAGTGTAACTTCAAAGGTTTTTAAATCAAGAGATTATTTTCAAATAACTTAGGAAATATATCGGTGAAGAGCTGATATGTTTGTCACACTAGTATATTTTGAAGCCATGTGTTTATAAGGTGTTGTATCACCTCTGTGGGAGAGACTGCAGTTGCTTCTAACTTTGCCTATGAGAAATCTACTGACCTGCCAGATTCACAGTTTAGAGCAATTGTTTAACCTTTTTAAAAGATTTTTTGAAGAGTTTGTAAATGCATCTCTTTACACAAAACCTGATAGTGAGCAATATTAGAAAAGGAAATGAAGAGATCAAAAGAATAAAACTACCAAATGTCCAACTCACAAGGACCTATTGAAATTAAGGACAAACTCCAAATTCAGGTAAATTCTTAAGTTACCATCTGTTCCGTTCACAAGTATCTTTTATATACTATAAATATGTCATACAGTAACAGGTTCCCAGCTGTTGAAGAACCCGTTTTCTTGACTGTTCTTTTAATCCCTCAATAAAAGTTTGTTTTTGAGTTTGGCCGTCTGCCTGAATGGCACTGTGATAGGCAATAATAAAATCTAGTATTAGGAATAAAAACACTGGCTAAAATTAGTAAAAGTTGCATTCTGTGTAACGGGGAATACAATAGTGCAGAGAAACTGAATATTCTGATTTGGTAATCATAATTTTCAGATATGGCGATATTAAAGGAGACACCTGACACTTGGTCTAGCAAAGACCAAGTTTGTGCGCAGCTGTAAGCAGTGTACGTAGCCCCCTTCTTGGATTACTTGGACATAAGCCTAACTGTATGGACAGTAATTGAAAGGAGCAGGCATTCAGAAGCTAGTTTTCACATTCTGGTACAGCTGTATAGTTACAAAGATCAGTTTTGCAGTTTGGTATATCCATTAGTGGGTTCAGTTTCTTGCGAAGCTAAGGGGACTGTAATTCCCTTTTTGTTACCTCCCTGCTCTGTGTGTACTCTGTGCTAACGACTTCCAATAGTAACCATTCAGGCTCCCAAGGGTAGATCTCATCTCTCTTTGAATTTGTCTGACAGAGAAGCAAAACAGCAACTCTTTCTCAGGATTTTCCCATGAAGCATTTTTGAAGTGCATATGTGCATCTTTTGCCTGTGTACTCGGTCAGCTGGACTGGAGCTAATTCTGAGCCAAAAAGATGTACAGGGATGTTAGCATGCTCCCATACCCCGCTGAGCTTTTTTGTAGAGGCTGAGAATTCATAAACACAGTTACACCAGCAGTGCAGCCAGAGGTGCATGCAAGCAAAGGGAGTTTCTGCCTGCTTTGAATTTAGGCGATGTAGAATATACTCATCCCTCATTGCCTCTCCAGCAACTGGAGCCTGGCTTAGTCTAAGCAGGAAGGGAGTTACAGAGATGATGGAGCCAAATTAATCTTAGTAATGTTAGATGGCAACACAAGGGATGACAGGCACAAGGTGCAAGTTGGGAGGTTCAGATGGGACATTAGGAGAAGCTTCTTCACAAGGTGGGTAGTACAGCCCTTGAAGAGGTTTTTCAGTGTGGTTGTGGCATCTTTTATCATCCCTGGAAGTTTTCAGGGCTTAGCATAAAGCTATGGCTGACCTAATCAGGTGTTGGTAGTCATCCTTCAAGTGAGATGTTAGACTAAGGGCCTTTGGAGGCACTTTCTAACCAAACATCACTATGTCTCTGTGCTTGCTCAGATCAAACCTCCATCTCTCCAACAGAGATCATAAGCAGGCACTTAGGAAAAACTATAGGAAAAAAGACGTGTATTTGCCCTAAATATCCTCCTGTGATCTGGTAATAAGGGGTCAGGCATTTCCTGAATGAAAGATACTGTCATTGTATTTATTTAATAAAGCATGAAAAAGTTTGGTTGAGATATGTAATATTTTTTTTAACTAATTATTTTTTTTAGCTGTGAGATACATTGAAACTGACCTTGTTGTGGAAAGAGTCATGTTTCTGATATTTAATGAAGGGATATTTTTGAGAGAAAATGTCAGTAACTTAATCAGCTTTTCTTGGTGCACTGTGTTATGTACTGTCAGCTCTGCCTTACTGTTACTTTGTGGGTAGGCAGGAAAAGATGTTTGTGTTCAAATTCCTGTTTATTAGTCAATCACCTGAATTCTTCTGCACTGACCCTTGAACGTTTTTGCCTCATCTCTTACGTATCCTGACTTGGGAAAAATGTTCTTTCAGTTTCTTGGTAAGTCACATAGGCCAGCCCTCAGTAACTGAAGCAAGACTAGGTCTTTATTATCTAATTCCTAGCATTAAAAATGAGCAGATCTGATTCATTCTTTTCTGAGACTGAGCTGAGTTTTTAGGAGCTTGCAGCATTTCCTCCAATTGCTGAATACTTCATCATCTGCACATAGTCTCTCATATTTCACGTATTTTTTTTAAGCTGGGCATTAGTACTGGCTTTGTTTCTAGCATGCCTCAACACCTGAATCTGTTTCATTATATTATTTTAAAAATCTGCTGCGATTACTGCTTAATCCCTTTGTGCACATGGCCTTCTGGAAACAGGGATTAACCTTCTGTGGCATTTTTGATCTAGCTAGCCATGGAATATGAGTCATTTCTACTGCTGGCAAAAGGCTTTGCTGAACTGTGTGAAGTCTGCCTTCAGAGATGCAAAGCACGATGATAGATTTCCTTTCTCGCTCCTGTTCTATGGAGCCATCTGTGTTGTACTCTAGAAGACATGCGTGCCTCCGTGTAATTGTCGCTAGCACTGATTTTCTTGGGCAGAGCGTTCTGCGTGGTACAGGAGGCTTTATAACGCCCACTGCAAACATTCGGATGTGCTCAGCAGTGGCTTATGGTAACATTTGCTAATGGTGTCTGACCAGGCTGCATGTCCACCCTCTGCCCAGGAGAGCCGACGGGACGGCAGAATATTTCGTGTAGGAATCTTCAGTTGTCTGTACTCAGTTTTGAGTTCTTTCCTTACAAAGACTTACCGGGACTTGGTGGATTCTGCATACTCTCACAATTGGAAGTATACCTTAGGAAGTATCAATTATAGGTATATACTGAAATGTATATAATATATATGTATATTTTAAATGCTCAGTTTATAGCAACCTGCTTATTTATTTGGTATAATGAGGATGAAAGGTTTGTAGAGAAGTCCTGGTGAAGGCCAGGGAAAGAGGGAGATAAAGGGAAAAAAAGCAAACGTTGCCACAACAGAAATCATCTGTTTGCATATCTTGAAGTCATGAATAAATATAGAAGATCCCTCTGAGAATCATTTATTTTGTATGGAATTAGATTTTCTATTTTTTTCTGTTATGGATCATTTTTAAAGTTATTTTCTATGGGAAAAAAATCTTTTACTTTAGATAGTATAACTTTTACTATCAATGTATAGTGTACTGAGTGCCACTGCACTAGTTAAGGGTCTGTGAGGAGTATTTCTGTTATAAAACTGTGAGATTATATCTCAGCCTTTTCATATTGCATCATCCTGAAACTTGACAAGTTGTCAGTGCAGAGGCAATTATTTCTACCAAAACATTAAGAGCATAACTTACATTTTTAAGGTATGGGGTGGCAGGAGTGTACATGGATTAAGCAGAAAATTTGTATGTATGTAGGTGTGTTTTTTTTTTTTTTTTTTTTTTGCTTTATTTTGCCCAAACTGTAAAACTTGCCTGTTGATATTATAAAAATGAAATTTCGCTTGCAGATATTTGAAATGAGGTTTAATTATGTTCATAATTTTCAGGGATGAGGAAGAGGGAATGACACAGTAGAAACAGCAATAAAACTGGAAAAAAGTAACCAGTGGGACTGGGCAGAAAATACTCTTACATCTTATGGAAGAGAGCTTCTCTTATTTGCAGTGTGCAGATTCTTGTTGATTTGAAGAGCAGTCTGTATTATAGGAAGAGTATATGTTTCTGAGCAATGACTCATTGGATCTCATGAGCCACAGGGAGACAGCGTGCGAGGAGAGCCAGAAGTGGTTGTTAAGAGCTGGGCAGGCAAACTATTAGCAGACTGTAGCTTGTTATTTTTACTTTGCAAATTCCCAAGAAGAGTGAGACAGATATTGGGGAAGCCCAGGGGAGCTGCGAGTGCCTTTGGAGGGGCAAAAGGAGTGGAGGGAAGAGTGAAGCAATCTTTCATGTCATTTGATCAAGCATCAGCTTAAAGAATCCTTTTGAATCATCAGTGAAATGCCTTGAAGTAATAGGAACTGTTTAAGCAACTGACAGGAAATGAACTACAGATAAAAGCTTAAAATTACCTCTTATTTCAAGACAGTAGCTTATGTTAAGAAAGGTAGCGGCCTTAGCGCATCTGCTAATTTTTAGTTCTTTGTTGCAGGTTAGCTTTATGAATGCTGATTAGTGTAAATGGTTGATAACATTTTTCTTGTCTTATTTAAAATCTTCAGTGCATCAAAATGCTTCCTTTTTCATCTTAGTGTGAAATTGAATTTGAATCATTATTTCCTTCCCTTCCTCCATTCCTCCCCACCCACCCCCTCCAGAAAAAAGGAGAGAATGAATCTGGATTATTTCCCAACACTGCGCTTATTGGAAAAGATGTGGGAGTTCAAGATTCATATTCCTGTAGTGGAGGTGTCTCATTCGTTGTCCTGGAATTACTATGCTTTCTTTTCAGTAAGTGTCAGATTTAAGCTAAGTGACTAAAGCTTTTTCTTAGGGCATGAATGAGACAAGTTCAATTCTCTAACATTCTTCTCTATCCTAGATGGGCTTTATATATCTTGCTTTTAGTTGAGGCTCTGCCTCAATTATCCTGTTATAAAAGTTCCGCTTGATATTGGTCAATGAAATAGAAATTTAGATAGAGTTTTGGAGAAATAGATCTTTCATATCTTATGTGAATACAGAGGGCAAAAGGGCTATTGGTGAATATATAAATTTCTTGTGTATTTTGGGAAATACTCTGTTGTAATCAGAAATCTGCACTGTGCTTTCACTGTAAATATTTTTGTTGAGATTTTGATATTTTTCAGAATATCAAAATCTCAACAAAAAATTGAAATTTGGGTTCCAAATAGCTCTACTAGTAAGTCTTTTTATTCGATGCCTAAGCAGAAGTGGCAACTACTAACACAGAACTCCTTAGAGAGTTTTTAAAGGACTTACTAAAATTTGCCTTCTCTCTTAGATGAAAAGAAACATGGAACAATACAATTTTATTTTTTCTTGAAATATTTTGGATAAAAATCTTGATTTCTTAATCAGATGTGACTGCTACCATTTACATCTCTATATTGCTGAAGTGTATGATGCACTGAAGGTAGACTGACATCACGCAATCTATGCTTACTGAACATGGAGCAGAAACAGTTTGGGGGAGAAAGGCTGCAGTGCCTAGACAACATAGTCAGGGTTATCACTGATGCATCTGGTACTGCGTCTGTATGCATGTCTTGAAGTCATGAAACTATTTTTTACAGTTCCTGTGCCTAGTTCATAACTATTATTTCCCTGGAGAAGAATGGTCAACTCTTTAAAAGAATGAGAAGTAGTAGTCTGAAAACAGTCTCAGACAATCCACTGAAATCTATGAATGCCTAGGGAAGTGTGTTAATATGCTTAGTCAAAGACATGCAGATGAATACAGGTTTTGACAAGCAGGACAGATACTAGTTGTTTATTAAACAGCTGGGATCTTTCTTGCTTGCCAGCTTTGTCACCAATGTGGAAGTGTTTCATACATGTGTCATGTGGTATGAACACCAGATTGTCTCCCTGCCTGTCAAATTTTCAGGACATGGGTGCCTGTGAGGTTCCTCTGAGAGTGCTGAGCAGTCATGACTGCATTTGCTATATTAGCGTTTTTGCAGAGGTCATGAACATGTTGAAACAGCCATAGTACATGAAGACAGTTTACAATCTTGGACTGAGATTACTACCGTTAGCGTCATCTCATATACTGCAGATAGTAAAACAGATCTGAATAAGACCTAAAAGAGAGCATATCGTAATTAATAAGGATGTCGGCCCTCTCCTAGAGGGATGGCTGATATACCCATGAGATGACAGGTGCTGAAAGGAAAGTAAGAAAAACAATTGCTGACCCATGACTTTGTGGATATTCAGAACTTCTGTGAATCTCCCAGTCAGGCTGCTCAGACCATGGATTTGGTCCATGCTTCACACTGTCCTGGGGTTCCCAGACTAGCGGCGTACTGCCACATAGAGCTCTTCTGACAAGCAAACCACTTATTTCATGCTTTGCATTTTGTCTTGCTTAGTTCTTTTACCTCAGTGGTCTTTCAGGGTTGCCTCTCACCATTCTTTTTTAGTTCCTGAAAGACTAGCCTTTGCGCATCTTTTTTGTCATTTTCTCAAATGAGAGCATTTCTCAGTAGCTCCAACTTCTGTAAAGAGTAGTAGGTGTTGCATACAATTGTAACTGTGCGTAGGACTCCCTTCCCTTTCATTTCAGTATTGCTTTATACTCTCAGCTTACCCAGGATGCTAATGAAAGAAATTTAGAGTCAAGAATTCTTCCACAAATTCTCAATGCATTGTTATTTTGTTTTTCATAAAATGCCTCTCAATAATAAAGTGGACTCCACATAGTAATCTGTGAATTTAGAATAAATTTGGTCATTGGTAATCCAAACAGATATTTTCTTAATATTAACATTATTGTTGGAAAACATAGATGGCCATGATGTAGATAAGTGCTTTGATTAGGAACAGTGTGGTGTGATCACATGCTAAATTTTTCATCCTTTGTCTCCCTGCAGTTGAAATATGAAGGTGAGAAAAAAGGAAGTGGGAAAACAGAAACTCTGCAGCTGTAGAAACTCAGGATGCACAGCAGAAGTTCACACTTCTTCTACCTTTGTGTGCTAACACATCTGATTTAAACTGTTAATTGCTCTCATGCCTTTAACTCTTTGGCAACCATTGTTCTGAGGTGTCTATTACACTGGGAAAACCCACTGCTAATTATAAAAGGGGTGAGGGAAATACCACATTGTCTTCTATTGCTGTTCTCTTTTATACCCAAAAGATGGAGGTTACCCTACTCTAAACCTCTCTCATGCTGAATTTCGGTGTAGTTGAACAGCAGTCACTTCTAAAAAGTAACTGAGTCCATAAGATGCCTTCCTCCTCCACAAGACTCCTTCAGTATATGCAGTGTGAGAGACTGACCTGGGGGTGAGGCAGGTGAGAAGGGAAAGTTTTGATTTCTGTTATCCTTACAAAGACAGGAAAAAAAAAAAAAGAGAGAACATTAGCTAGATTTTCTCTACCTCATACAGCACAATCAAAATTGTTAAATAAAAATTAAGTAGTGCTCTGATTTACGTCCAGTGAATCCATACAAACTTATCCTGAGATGCATAAAGTTTCTCCTCAGGTTTTTGCTTCAGGAATCTGAATGCGTTTTGAGGCCAAACTTAGCCTAAAGGTTTTACATTGGGACGGTGATGATGAAGGCCGATAGGATCCCAGGTGACTATCAGATCTGAGGTTGAATTTACAGAGATAAAGGAAAATATAAAAGTAATGACAAGAATCCTTATTTTTACACTGGTAAACTGAACAAATAAGAAAAAATAGTTATTTGACCTGTTTTCTATTGTCTTTTTCTGGGATTTTATTTGTAACTTGTAAATAAATTTTGCAACAACAATAAATTTAACTTGCAATTAAATTACAAGTTATTTAATTATAACTTGTAATTTGTAAATAGGCATTGCTGACTGCCACGAAAAGGTGAGTGTTGTGTAGGATAGACTTGCAATCAAAATGCGAGTACTCAGTCGTGCTATTGATGACAATTTTCCGTAGGGAACATTTAGTAAATGTGAATATTTTATGCCAAAGACTGTGCGTGTGAATGATTTGTAGGAGAAATCCAAGTTTAGTCTTTAGCTGAACTTAGATCTTAGTAAACTATTTACAGTTTGTGAATTGACTTTCAAGCTTAGTGTGTGGAGACAGGCAGCAGCCTATGGAGCCCAATGGGAATTTAACTCCTTTGAGGAACCTCTGACATTCTGGCTCTTGCAGTGCCGCACTGACAAGACTGTGAAGAAGACACATGACCAACATTTGCTTATTATTCCAGGTTATTACACACCTGAGGCTTCAAGAGGGCGTAGTTTGCATCAGTCCTAAGAGATAAAAATTTCCTGAGGATAGGAAGACCTAACTGGCTCTTTTGTTGTTCCGTATTTTCTGTCTGTGATGCTTATTTGGCTCGGCTGAGGAATGGACAAATAGCAGTGAAATCCAATACTGTAGATCTGGTTTATCATCTCAAACTCTCCACAAAAAACAATTTGGAAGCAAAGATAGATGTTTATGTATTTTTTTGCGATTCACAAATAGCTTTCTCCTCAGTTATGTTCTGCAGAGCTGAAAGCACAAATAACAAAATTGGTATATTTCCCCTTTTTAACATTGTTGCTGGTCCTAATTAAGCATAACAATTCTAGAGCCATCGCTTCTTTTGCAATGCTTAGAAAAGCCTAAGTGATCTGAAGATTCTAAATTCCTGAAATATCCATTTTTCTCAACTTTTTTTCTTTCACAGTGTTATAGGTAGTCTTTGATCTTATGGGACAGAAGAAACTATGCAGTGCAGTCCAAAGTTTTCTTAAGAGATGTCAAATCTGGGCTTTGTGAAAGATCTTTTTTTTTTGGTGTGTGGTTGGGAAAGTTGTACCTGTGGGGTGGATTTCAAAGCTGTGTATGCCCGTTTTTGTACTCTTTTAACCAATCAAAGGTTGCTACTGACTTGGGAAGTCAAAGTCAACTAGCGTACTGGTTTTGCAACATATAAGGTGTAGATCCTTGGGCTTACAAAGGTTGCTGCTAAGCAGAACGTGCGAGGTGACTTACTACTAAGCAGAATGTACAGGGTGTCTAAGAAAAGCAAGCCTGTTATCGGTTGACATAAGTCCATATAACGGTTCATATTTTCAGTGGAAATTTTTCACAGGTCTATAAACTCCCTGGACTAGTCTGTTGCCTGGGAAACTGTACTCTGTAAATTAAGGTAAGAGGAAAACCTGATTATTACTATTTTTAAAATAATTATTACTGTAATTTTCACAATAAACATCCAAGTCAACACTTGGCCATGGACTTGCCAAGCCTTTGTACAGAACAGAGAGTAAGGTTGGGGCATATTATTGCAAGTGATACACAGTTGCATAAGAGGTTAAGCATTAAGCAAAACATAGTTCCTTGCCAAGTGTATGAGAGCATGTTGTAGATATAAATTCTGTTCCTCTCAGTATTAATGACTTTCTGTGTCTGCCTTACGTGCAGAGTGGACTGCTGGAGGAATAGTTGAATCCCTTGTTCCCAAACCTGCCATAACTGAAAAAGCCAAGAGAGATTAAGAATTGCCTGAATTCTTACAGCTGTTATCATTTTTATCCTGTAGGTGCCCCCCTCCTTTTTTTTTTTTAAGGGCTTATACTTTTCAAGCTCAAATGCTTAAATTTTTATGAGAGATGCATAGTAGACAGATTTACTTAATATGTGTTAAAGGACCTGGCACCGACTTTTGAAATTGTTAAAATAGAATACTTAGTCATATTGGTCAATCTGCTAAGAGCTGTGATCTAAAAGAATCATTTCAAACTTCTAGAAAAAGAAGAAAACAACATGGTATTAAAATACTAAACAGTAACTGCTACTTTGGCTGAACAACAAAATGAAAGCTAATTGTTTTTGCAGATTCCAGTTCTTTGGGAGAAATTGAGTACAACGTTGTTTGCTTTGAGGAGGATGGAGAAAATGTAGGCAAGCATACATAATAGTAGAAACTATGCACTTGTATGGAAATCGTGAAAGCTCCAGTGAAAATGAGTTTCAGGGAACTTTTTCCCTGTGTAAGTGAAGGAGGCAAGGCTCTTCTTCCAAAACGTAGCCTTCTGGATGATTTTTACAACTAACTCCATCCTGTTGTCTGGAAAGGCAGCAGCTGAATCCAGCTGCTGAGCACGTACTCCCAACCTAGTCACTGTTTCTAGTTCTGGTTCTCCAAGATGCGTGATGCATGAACTGACGAGCCTTTTTTTATGTCTACCGTCCTTCTGGGGATTTTACACGTGGCTGCAGATGCTCTAGAGCCAGCGCTTTAGCTTTCTTGATTTCCTTTGCTGCTGAGATCACTCCCTCAGAGACCACCTACTCTTTTGGTTGTGATGTCCCATGTCCTGACTTTACTGTTTATACTCTCAGAAAAAGCTGCATATTCCTCAGAGTAGGATCCTGGGTTTGGTTCTCTCCACATTTCCCCCTGCCATGCTTTTGTTTTTAGCAAGGAACTGCCTTCTTTGCCTCAAAGGGAGCCTTTAAAACAGATTCTGCAGTGTTGATTTTGGACTGGCAATAGGAGAAATTGCAGTTTTCACACTTATGCATGTATAGCAGGAGTTGCAGTCCCTTAGATTTCTCATGCAAGTCTCTATGAAGAAACTAGCCAAAAAGCTAACGGCTTTTCTGGTAGTAATTCCATTTTTTTACTGGGGTTAAGCCATTCAGTAATTGGGGCTACTCATCTCTCTGTCAGAGCTTTCCAGACATAGTCTCTGCCAGAGTGTCAAACTACTGCTAAAGAATGAATGCTTAAATCCATACTGAAGATTATTTTCAAAATAGAATGGAATTACGGAATTTATAAGTTGACGTAGGCATAGTCTCCAAACTGTCACACCTGCGTATAAGAAGTAATAACATAGGACACACTGCAGTTTTCTGGACTGGCAGAGTTTATTTTTATCTCTGTAATTGGGATAAGTTAGGGAAATTTGATATTCATTGCCACTCAGCTTCCTCTTCAGCTCCCTGGTGGTCAAGATTTACTTCACTTGGCTGTTATCATACTATATTTACTTACACTCTCTGTCTATCCCTTTTTTTGTGTGTTTTTAGGGGCTTTTTTTCTTGCAATCAGAAAAAATATATTTTAAAAATCCTGAAGTTGTGTTTTATTAGATAAGCAGTATACCTGGACTATTATATCTAATTCTTCTAACAGTGGCCAAGAGTGTTCCCCAGTGGCCCAAGAGTGTTCCACTTAGCACTGTGACTAATCTGTTACTTACAGTTTGTTCTCTCTCTCATGTTCTCTCGCTCATGTTCTCCTTGATGAGAAATTTGTATAAACATTGCAATGCTTTCTTTTGGTAAGATACTGTTATTTGGTTTATGCTTGTAAATGTATATGTTATTTATGGATGTGTTAGAGAAGGTGGCTTTAAGAAAGAACAAGCTTGTGTCTTGTGGATCTCAGTTGTTCTGAGAATTCAATCTGAGGGTACTGTTGTTATACTCTAAGGAATCTCATTTGCTGCCAAAATCATCTTTATCATAGAAAATTCCATTGTTCCTGAAAAGCAGAATTACTGAACACAATTGTCCGTGCTTTCAAAGATTGTTTTTTAGTGTATTTTAAGACTCAGGCCCAACAGGTGCTTTGAAGATAAGATCTGATGACTTCATTGAAGTTTGGTGTTTCCACTGATCTTTTTTGGAACGTTGCACAAAATTACCTTTGAACAATAACAGGTGGCAAGACAAAGACTCATCTTGACTCACAATACAATTATCTGAAGGTAGCCAAAAACCCCAGTCAAATTAAGTTATCTAGTAAAAGCGACTTCAGCAAATTCGGTATATCTTGATGTAATCCTTTGAATACTTCAAAATAATCAGTGAGAAGTTACCCATCAAATATGATTCCAGATGCAGTGGTTATTTTGTAAGTCTTCACTCTAGCTTTTGAGATGCTTATATTATATACTTCCTCCATCATTGGTGGTAACATATAAAGCAAAAAAATTGCTTTTGCTGTCAGAAAGAAGGATGCTTTAGAGGTAAATATATCTGAATAGATTAATGATTTAATGGAACAGAACTTGTGCACAGGTTGTACAGCTTTCTCGTTCACAGTATTGCTCCATTTAAACACAATTTCAACTAATGGAGAGTTTCAGAACTGCCTTGAAGCATTTTGTAGTGCTATGATGCTTTCTCTTGAGAATTTGTTACTTTTACATCTTGGGGCACATATGGACAGGTTTTACTCTGGCTTTCTTTAACTCTTTACATTTAATTACTAATGGTTCTAGGACATTTTTTTTTCTCTGAAAAACAGAATATATTGTTCTTTTAAAAATAAGAAAGTTGGGGAAAAAAACCCTCATAAACGATTACTCCTACTTGGAGTATACACAAAGCATCCCATAGTTCAGTGAATCAGCCACGCTGACTATGGCAAAAGAAGAATGTAACATGAAATGAAGTATTGTGCTGTAGAAGAATATAGGGATATCTTATGTCTCTTGACTTCTGAATGAAAAGAATAAACACCTGATTAAAACAACAGTTTATCTCTCAGCTTACTGAATTGCTTTCTGGAAAGGCTTATATTAATTCTGTACTAAGTAAGCAGCAGTTGTTAACATTTACTATCAGTACTACCTGAGAGATGGATTCTTGGGCAGGCCTGTACCAATAAAATTCTGCTTCAGCTACGTTTCATGTTCTGCTTAAACATGTCCCATTTGCTTGCAACTTCTCATCTCTTGTTCCTAAAATTCTTTTCATATTACCCTATATTTCACCTCTCTCACTCTAGAATATCATATTTCATTCCTTGAAGAAGTAAGGGTTGAATCTGCTTGATTCTTAATCAAGGTCAAATACTAGCATCTACTTAACTGAAAGCTCATTTCGTATCTTGATTTAATTGTAGAAATAGAACAATGGAATAATCCAATCTATTTGCTATTCTAAATAATTCAAGTTACTTTATTCAGATTCCTAAGAAGTCACTGTCAGCAGTTCAGGATTTGAAATAGCAAGTATTGCTTTGTGCTTAACAAAACACTGATAACTGACAGCCCCTTCAAATAGGGAATGGTTCATTTTGTGATGCAAAACAGATAGCTTGGTTGGGAATAGTATTGTGCATCTATATGCAGGATTAAATCCCAGACAAAAAGCAAAGGCAGATGAAAAGATTGTATTGCTAGTCTCTTTCTTCCTGCAGTAAAACAGCCCTCAAAGAGGGTAAGGGAAGTGACTGGTTAATGCACTGGCTGTGTTTGACATACCTTATAACTCTTTTTGAACTTTCAGCTGCCTTTTTTTAAACACTAGCAGTTCCTTGTTGTGACTGAACAGCTTTCCATAGTAAGTCTTGTGACAAAAGAGATTTACATGTTAGAGAACACTATTGTGTAATTTTCAACATAGGTAAGCACTATTCCTGCCCAATCAAAGTGCCCAAGAGTTAAGCAATCTTCTTCAGCAAAGATCTGCTTCATCTTATTAGTTACTTGAAGGAAAGGTTTGGTTTCAGTAGCTTTATATGTTTTTTTTAAATTTAAAATAGTTTGACACGCACATTTTGAGAAGTTGAGATTTGCCTTCTTAGAGCTCGTGATCCATGGAGATGACTCTGATAGCTAAAGTAATCAGATGGTGATTGGGAGCCTATTAGTCCAGCTCTTTGCTGTCACACTGTATCAGAATGGTGCGTTCTTCAGTATCTATCATTTGTAAACCTGCCAGCATCTTAGTGCATGAAACGTCAGTAAAATATTTCTGGGGATGCTGCCAAAGGGAACTGCTTCATGCGTTTGGCCCTTTTCCTGCTCCCTGGCTGGTGCTTTCTGAGATCACTGCTGGAGATCTGCCCAGCTGATCCATACGCCTCTGTGCCTAATGTGGTTTGGAGGCACATGTGTGGGACAGTTTTACTTGTCCAAATAATTTCCAGATGGGTGGGTAGCAGCATCTTGTATGTCATCCTTCTGGGCTGATATACCCATTAGCTAACTGATCTAACAGTAACCACTTAATATGTGAAACCTCTCTAAAATGAACTGTTGAACTTGTGGGTCAAGTGAACTCCCAGTGACATTAGACATAAAATGCTATGGGAAACATTCAGAGCTTTCAGTGAGTTAAAAAACAATCATTGCGTTTTCAAAACTGCAGGGAAGGGAAATATCACATTTTTGCATTGTGTTTTCTTGTGGTGAAAAATTATATTTAAGAGGTGTTTAAACTTGAAACCACATGCAGGAGAACAGGCGACAGACTTTTAAGAGGAGCTCTGGGTGCCTCAGCAAAATTCCTGTTGGTGCAAACCATTTTGTCCTGCTGCAGGCAGGTGAAGTGCAGTTTTGGCCTTGAGCCAGCCTGTCTCTTGAGAGGTGCTCCAAGTTCAGTGTGGCTGATAACATGCAGAGTTACTCTGTCTAGAATATAATCTTCTAAAGCTACAGACAAGTATGAATGCTTGAGTCAATTGCTTTATTACATTATAACATCCAAAGTTCATAGAATCACAGAATAATTTAGTGTGGAAGGATCTTTGGAGGTCATCTGATTTATTCCTCACCTCAAAGCAGGTTCAACATAGATTAAGTTGCTTAGGGCTGTGTCCAGACAAATTCTGAATATCTCTGGGGATGGAGATTTCACAGCCCCTCTGGGCTTTTTCACTGTGGAGAAAAGAATGAAAATTTTCATTGCGAAAAGTTTAATTAAACCACAGTTGCATTACCCCAGAAGTGAAGCATTCCCATCACTCTGCCTGTATACCTATGCTCATCTGTCCATTCCAGTGCCCTTTCTTGGTCACCCGAGAAGTTAAGCAAAACTGACAGAGAGCAAAGGGGTTCTGCAATGGGACTGTAACCTGGGCTTAGCAGGATATTATAAATAGATCATATACACTGTATCTTTCCCATTTCAATATGAGACATTTCTTATTTCGTAAGTTATTTCATAACCCTATGGTAGCTGTTTGTATTTTCTTATCTAAGCTACTGTAAATGAACTTCTCATAGCTTCATCAGGATTCAGGATAAATTGGCCATAAATATCAATTCTGCATTAAAAAAAGTCATTTTTAAGAAGGCCAAATAACTTGATTTTGAAAAATGATCGGTTTCTAGATATCTTAATATACATCAGGCTTTTTTACTTATATACACACACACATATTTTTATATGTGTATGTGTGTATATATATATAAATCTATAAAAAAATCTATTAAAAATATATTGAAAGCCAAATTTTTAGTGGTCAGAATCTGGCCAGCACATTGAAAATGAAGAACTGATGCGTGTATGCATGCAGTAGTATTTGCGTAGCATTCTGTTGGAATGATACAATATCAACAGCTGAATTTACATACAGTGACCTGGATGACTCCAACCATATTTATTTGCTAATGAACTGGAATGTCCTTGTCAAAAAGCACAGAACGATTTCAGAACAAGCAGTACTGCATGGAGAATATTTGAGATCATAACGGGAAATATGATCAGGCCTTAAATGATTTATATGGTTTTAGCTTGTCTTTTTTTTTCTTTCTTCGTCTATTTAACTCAACTTGAGGTTAATTAAAAACATCTTTTTTCCTAGTAAGATGGCTGATATACTCACATGACAATTATATGAAGCTACAGATAAGCGCTGAACACTTTCTGCAGTGGTTAACGAAAATAATAATAAAATATTTGTTCAAATTAACTACAGGAAAAAACTATATCTACTTTGTTTGAAGCTTAATTACGCCAAATGTAACTGCTGTATGTTAGCCAATTCAAGATTTCCATTTTTCCTGTTGAGGAGTCAAAAATGAAGTATTTTAAGTCTACAATAGGCACTTAGGGGGGAAAAAACCAAACTCAATTCTAGCTGCAATGGTGTGATTTGTCTCATTAGAAAATATGACACCTTTGAATTTGTTACAGAAAGACTAAAAGGCCCTGATATCTGACTTTATATTGCAAAGCAAACAATAAATCGATCTTTTCCAGATTTTTTCATTTCTCATCAGAAATACGGGCTTGTTGATGACAATTGTTTCTCTCTTGAAGAGTGTGTAATAATTCTCAAACCGGTTACATGAGCCTGGTAATCATATCAATCAACATACTTGAAAAGGAAGCCACCCACATTTACTGAAGTGTGTGATGAGATATGGAGGTTACGAATGAGTCTGAAGTCCCGTCTGGAAAACAAGAGGCTTGGCTTTTTAAGCTACCCAGACTCTGGAGAAGTGAATGCAAACATCTAACTTGCATGCCCGCAATTGCCGTTTGTATGACTTTCAAAGGCTTTTTGGCAAACTGAAATTGAATGCACCTTGGATTTACAAAGTTTTCTGGATCAGTACACAGCAGGGATCAAACTAACAGAGTTAACTCATGCAGCAGACGCACTGGAGTTCCTTTGCATGTAGGCTTCCCATTTGCTGAACTAAATGGATGATCTGCAGTGACTTACAGAGATTTTGATGATTTTTCTGAAAGGCTGGAAGAACATTAAGGGCTTGTGGACAGAACCCAATCAAGTGAGGCAGGCAGCTGTCCAAGGTGATAGATTGCTTCTCTTGCCTGCAGTAAAGGAAATAGGAACTAGCTGATTTAACAACAGAAGCAAGGCCCACCTCCGTTGTTTCTGCTACTACGAAAAGAGTTCATCACGTGGGACAGTACCTGTTGTTAACAGGATGTACCATTCCCCACTTCATTCTCTGATGATCTCCTCTGGCTTTGATGCAGCCTTGCTACTGTTCCCTCCTGGTCCCATCTTTTTATGTCCTTGCACTAAACTCCAGCCCTGGCTTTGGTCTTCACTCCTTCTCTATCACCTTCCCCTGCACACTGAATTTGGGCCACATTGCGCAATACTGGGGGTATGGCAGTAGGAAAGAAACGTTACTCAGAAAAAAAAAAGACAGGTCTGCACGTTGACAACAGGCACTCATAGATTGCTCAGAACTGAGACTGAATTGCACTCTTCTGCATTTTTAAAATTGCTAACTTTTTTCCTGTTTAAATTTTTTTTTGAACTATCATCTTTGTTAAAACATCTTCCTTTTCTAGTTACTCCAAGTCTTTTCAGAGGGAGTTGTTTCTGTTAGTAAGAGAAGACATACCAAATCATTAATCTCTCTTAGATGAGGGTACGTTTTTATCTGTTTTAGTTGGTGGTCTTATATGTCTTTCTTGCCTTTTTTCAATGTGGTTTCTGAGGAAACTTCATGGTAACCACAGTCGTGAGCACTACTACTTACTGTCTACTTACTATCCAGAATGTGAAATCTTCATGAAAACATAGAGTAAAATCTTCTGCATAACCGCTGTATACAAAGCATGCCTTTGTGAAACGCATTTGTGTGAAGATAAAAATAAGGGGAAGCTGGGATGCATTTTCTGTGTTAGTAGTGGAATAAGCCCTTCTCTTGTCTCATGTTAGTATTCAGCCCTGTCCTCTCCTCGGTGACTACGCTAGCTCTTTTTTTATGTTCAAGGATTCTTTCTCCCTCTACCTTTCCATATTTTCTGGTCTCCCCCTCCTGTCTCTGCCTGCATGCCCTGCTCCTTGGACAGCAGCAGGGAGAAGTCCCAGATCTTGTAGGTGTGCCATTGACTAACTGGCACACCATGTGCGAATGTCAACGTTTATGAGCTGCAAGGAAGTCTGACCTTACATATCTGATTTTTAACATGTTCCTCAGCTGATTGTTCATGTTATCTGAAGGAAATGGGAGGAGTCTGGAGTAGTACTGCAGCAGGTACTGGAGATGCCTACTGAGTCGCTGAGCTACCTTGGCAGACCCAACAGGAGCCTGACTTGGTGAGTGTAGCTGGAGACTGTTCACCATTTACCGTGTGGCAGCTGAGTCACATCTGTGTCTGAGGGGCAGGAATGGACTGGTGAAAACTAATCTGTTTGGAAGGACCTGTCACAATGGGGTTTGGAAGGGCTACAGTTTGTAGTATTTAAAACTCTATCACTAAATAAAATTCCCAGTGAACAATCTGTTTTTGGAATATCGAAATAAGTGTATTTTGCTTATATAATCAATCCTAGGACAGTATGTACTTCATTATCCATTACAACTAATTTATTTCAGTAATTAGCATGGAGTACAAGTTGTGTGGTCCATATAATAAACAGGTCACGCTGTTAGGTGCAGCTGTGCATGATTTTTCTTTTATATTAAAAAGTATGCTTAAGTTTTCCGTTCTTCTTTTTTTCAAAGAAAACTCTTCAACCTCAGTTTGGTTGCTAATTAGAAAGTATGTTGTTTAGTCTAACCTGGAGTTGCATAAATCAATAATGCTATATAAAAAGAGAGAACAAATTGTACCTCTCATTTGCATAATGGACAAGATCTAAAATGAGTTCCACAGGTTAATGAGGGTCCTCAGGGTTGTTTGTCAGGATATATAGCCTCCTGTGACACCAGTATGTTAGTGATCGAAAAGCACTGCTCAGAGCAAAAAAGAGACGAAAAAATCAGGAGCAAGGTGATTGGGGGGGAGTCAGTATACTGAAGCTTTTAGCTTTAGTGCATTGATTTTTTTGCTGTCTGCACTGAGCTTCAGTATAAGCTAAGGATACAGATTCAGATTTACCCTTGCTTAGAGGTTCAAACTCAGTTCTAATCTCAGCTGGGGATTTGGCTAAGACGGAGCTGAGTTCCCAAGTTTCTGTCACACTGACATTAGGTTATCTTTTTCTTCTTAGAAAGAGGACAGTGCTCCCTAGAGGAAAGGAGACACATACACCCTGAAATTTACTGGAGATTAAGTTCTGTTAATGTAGAAGAGGTCTAAATTTGGGAAAGACAAGTGTGGGGCCAAAAAGGCTGGAAAGAGGCAATTGGAACAACAATAAAATGTCTCATATTCTCTATTTTGTTTCTGCTCCATTACCTTTATTCCCTTATTCCAGTCAGTGTGCTTTCTCTTTCTCTTATTATCTTGCTGTGAATCAGTAATGTGGCTGGGGGACTGACCAGCTCTGAAGACCGCAGGTCCCTGCCGCCACAGGTGCCCCTGCAGCAGGGAGGAGTAAGTACAGAGGAGGCCGTGCCCGGCTGCTGGAGCTGCAGCTCTTGCAAAGTGAGCCTTGCTTTTGCAGGAGTGCAGAGTTGCAGTGATTCTGTGCAAACAGGATTGTTTTTTGAAGCTTGTAATGTGACTGTAGTTGGATGCATTTTTACGCGGATGGCAAGAGGAGTATTCTAGGCAGAAGGAAAGGCCTTTTACTGCCTCATCCAGTGTCAAATTTCCTATTCAAAGATCAATTGAGGAGGGACAAAACGAATGATTCTTCCTCAGCCATGTTCTTGATAATGAATTAAATTATCTGAAGTTTTCTTGAACTATTCAACATGAAAAGTCATAAACTACTGAAGAAGGGTTTCTAATGGAAAATTTAAACAATTTCTTTGCCACATTTCAGATAATATATGGCAAAAGTTAAAGTATGGATCAAATAGGCACTATGAATCCTGATTTTCTTTCCTGCTTAAAATATATCTTGAACGTTATAACAGAAAAGATGCTCTAATTCAGAGTGAAGTTTGGAAAAAGGGGAAGTCCAGTGATCAAGTGGAGTAGGAGTTTTCTGATTTACAGTCCAACCACTGGACTGTGGAGACTGGTCTCATTCTTGTTTCCTCATGCCCCAAGGCTCTACTTTTAAAGGCATCTACTTATAGGAAGATTGATGCAAACTGTGAAGTTCCAATTCCTGAATGTTCTGGTGTCATCTAGCTTGTCAGAATAGCAGTTTCTGGGAGTTCTGGAGCAGACTGGCTTTTTCATCAGCTGAAACATAAATTACGTTACGTCCAACAAGGCTTTGGCATACCAACCCATCCACGTTTATGTGTATGAATACTGGAAAGTTACATGGGACAAATACTGCTGATCTGATTTATGAACAAAATTGAAGTCTGGCTCTGTCCCTGTATATGCTGGATGACCTTCAGCACAGAGGTGTACTCTGACAGACAGGCCCTCAGGAGGTGGCTCAAGATAGCTCTGCATTCCCTGTGTTTGACAAAGTGGATTTAAACATGCCCTCCCGTACATTAATGCATATGGCAGGGGGCCGAACTGGAGCACTGGGAAGCTGCTGGGGAGCACTGACTGCACAGGTTTGCCAGCCAGCCCTGAGTAGTATGAGGAGATGCCTCTTGTCATGGCTCATGCACTGATGTCTCAAGGGGTGTTTCTGTTCTTCCAGGCTTCCATTGGGAAGCCCAGCTCTTGTTACTTATTACTCAGCATTTAGTTTTGACTTTAATGATTAAGGAGCACTTTACAAAATGAATGTGGTCTTTAGTAAATCTCTATTGCAGCTTAGAGCACAGAGAAGGCTGCACAGGAAACTACCTAATGAAATGATATGTTAAAGTGCGTGGTACATGAAAGGCAAATGTTTTGGTCGGCTCTGCTGAAAGATACAAGCTGGTGGAGCCAAGTAAAACCTAAATGATCACAATATATGCTAGTCTTTGGATCTGTGAGTCTGCGGTGCCTATCTACATGGAAAATATGCTGTGCTTTCTCTAGGGATGTATTGCTTTTCATACTATGGATCCCAAAGCAGCAATGGCAAGTGAGATGCCATTCCAGAATAATATATTTTGTATTTACAGATATTTTAACTTTTTTTTGAAGACGGTAACCGACTTTTCCTTACAAGTGAGTAACTTCAGATCTTTTTTTTTCTTAGCAGGTGTAGATTAAATGTGAAACCTACTTTTCAAAACAATAATTGGTTTTAATGAATTTTGATGAAGTTGTGTAAATAGTGAGTATAATTTCACATCATGTCTTGGTGTAGTGTTCCATCATGGAGGAAGCGGAAAAATCATACTCTCATTTGGAGTTTGCAATTATTCCCTGCCCTTTCTATTCTGCCAACATAATGTTTTAAGACAGTCTCCCTGTTGTCATTTCTTATTGTCACAGAACATGAAAAGTATTGTTATGCTAATGGTCCTTTCAACTTAATTTCTCTGAAGATTACAGTTGCAAATGGTGTCCTCCTGTTACCTACTTCTGTGAATGAATTACACCGTTAAAACAAGTGCCACTTTCCGTCTCTGGCCAGCTAACTCACCCCTGGATATTTCTAAAGTATGGTAGTTACTCACTTATTATCATAAACATCTGACTTGTAATAAGAAACAGTAGTACTACCTTTTCTTTAAATGGCAAGAATTCTCACAGGATGCCTTGCAAATGAAATTGTACATAAAAACATGTCAGAAAAATGACATTCGTGTCAAAAATCAGCTGTGAGTGAATAGGAGTGATGAGACAAGGAAACGATACGTGCAATGAACCTGGCATCACAGGGGATGTCTACATAGCGCAGATAACTTGGGCTGTCAACCTGGTCTTAGTCTTAACCCCCAGAACAGTTTGTGGCTTGAGTTTGAGATGCTTTAAACCCAGAATGACTTACAATGCAGATTTTGCTTTTACAAGGTCTGATATCCATCCTGTTTCTGGGCGCACTGTGGCCTAAAACCCTCGTGTGCTAATCATCTACTGGAGGGTTTCCAGTGACGTGCCTTGGAGGGCAGCTGGGCTCGGTAGTGCCCAGCTGGGGAAGAACTAGGAGGTGTCTTGGCAGGAGGAGCCAGGAGAGGTGCCTCTTCACTGTCAAGTACAGAAACAGTAAAGATAAAATACCTGAGGGAGGGATTTCAGTAAAGACTTGTACTGGGACAAAGCTAATGTGGGTGTTTGAGCCCAAACGTTAATATCTCAGCTATACCCTACCCTGTGAAAGACTAACTGGTTGTTGGCTTTCTGCATTATTCAGTCCATTTCAGCACCAAATGTAGCTGAAAGGCTAACAACCATCTTACAGGTTTTGGTCAAATATATAGACACAATGAAATTCTGAAAACACATTCAAGGAAGATATATTTGCTCTGAGTGGAAATTTCTACTGATGCTTCTAGTTATTGAGCTGATTATCTATGTCCAATAAAGTCTTTAAACACGTTGAGGGACAACTGACCTGAGAAAGGGGAGCTGAATAAGATATTCCCTCTGTTTGGATGCTACAAATTTTTTAACAAAACAGTTAAACCGAATTTCTTCTCACTGGACCATTGTCCACCATGAATCTATTAGTTTCCTATCCTGATGGCACTATTTCTACCTATTTAAAGTAGTCTTGTCTACCACTGTTATTTAGAGTGAGTCATTTAGGACCAATTTCTAGACCATATTCAGAAAGTAGAACATGCTGATGTGAAGTGAACCAGGGAGCACTGATTAGTACACGGCAGTTGTAATTCCTACCTTGCAGGGAAATAGAACTGGCTACATGACGAGCCAATATTGTACTTGATTAAGAGGTGTAGTTTGCTGTAGCTTTTTCTCATACATATAGAATATATCTATTATATGCACATGTGTTTGTGTATCTGTTTTTTGTCTAATGTATCGGTTTTATATATGGACTTTTTTACTGTGTACCAGCCTTCACAGAATCACAGAATGGTTGAGGTTGGAAGGGACCTCTGGAGATCATCTAGTCCAAACTCCCTGCTCAAGCAGGGTCCTCTAGAGCACATTGCACAGGATCGCATCCAGACAGGTTTTGAATATCTCCGGGGAAGGAGACTCCACTACCTCTCTGGGCAACCTGTTCCAATGCTCAGTCACCCTCACAGGAAAGAAGTTTGTCCTCATGTTCAGGTGGAACTGCTTGTGTTTGTTTCAGTTTCTGCCCATTGCCTCTTGTCCTGTCACTGGGCACCATGAAGAAGAGTCTGGCCCCATCCTCTTGACACCCTCCCTTTAGATATTTGTATACGTTGATGAGATCCCCTCTCAGTCTTCTCTTCTCCAGGCTGAACGGTCAGTCCCAGCTCTCTCAGCCTTTCTTCATAGGAGAGATGCTGCAGTCCCCTAATCATCTTTGTAGCCCTTTGCTGGACTCTCTCCAGTAGTGCTTCTTTAAACTGTCTATTACTTCCTGCCTATGATCCATAAGGATAAGAATTATGGAACAATTCCCAAGGATTTGCAGACCTCTGAAAACTTCATCCTGCTGTAGAAGCTGTAGAAGCTTAGTGAATTACATTGCCCTGCTGTCTGTGGTTTTGAGAGTTTATAAGCCTTCATTTTATGCAGGAAAATATGACACGTTAAAGAGAAATTCTGCAAACTGATGCCAACAGAGATTCTGCTGTGCTTTACCTATCATTTTTCAAAAGATGTTTGATCCTTAGATAACACATTTGTTAACACTTTAAAGATTTCAACTTAAGATCTTTAAAGGTTTTCTCTAAGGTAGAAATCTAATGATATGTGATAATTTTACTTAAGTATTAAATTGCTTTCAATATCTGGAACTAACTATTCACATGAGGCATTCAGGAACAGCATTGTAATGCAGAGGGATCAGAAATCAGGCAGTAAGAGGAGGGAAAAAAAGGGTGGGGGAAATGAGTTGGAGGCTTAAGCGTCATTTTAGAGTTTGGATTTAACTCTAAGGTCCCTAACTCTTCTGGCAACAAGAAAAAGATAATCTTTTTTATGTCATTGATAGGCAACTTGTGGGGAATGCTGAATGCAGGGCACAGAAACTAATTAGAAAAAGAATTAAAAGAGAAAAATCTCCTTTCAAATACAGAGTCCTGTGATTGGATAAGCTAAGTTTCTGAGAGTCTTATTCTCTTTTTTTATCAGGTTGCAGGAAATGGAGTAAAGCAGAGCAAACAAAGAGTGGCAGGGTGTTAATTGAGACCTGATAATTAAAGTGAAGCGTAGTCAAGGAACAGACATCCTTCTGGCTTTTAGTGTTAAAATCATGATGAGTACCACCTGTGGGCTCTCTCCGTGCTGTTGTGGTAACTCTGGGAAGCAGTCAGCCAGAGCCTTTCTGACATGTAAGTCAGCGCCTGAGAACAAACATTAGCAGGTGGGGAGTTTCATAAAACTGTTTTGTTTTTTTTTTAAATTGATCTTTGTCTCTTTTCTTTTTTTGTCCTGATGTCTGTGTTGTTGATGGGTATGAAATGGAAAGGATAAAAAGTGGTGGGTGAGCAAGTGGCAGTTGCAGGGTAATGGCAACAGTGCCCTGTGCTGGTCTCAGCTGAGTGCTGAGAGATTAGATAGATTAAATGAAAATAGATGCAAGCTAATTGAGTTCGGAGATATGGGAGATGAGAGAAGAACAGTATAAAATTAGGCCCAAAATAGGGATTGTCATTTCAGTTTTTAACAGCTCTCTCCGTGGATTGCCAGAATAAGGACCTTGTTCAGTCAATTAGAAAAAAAAAAAAAAAAGCAAGCAAAGGACATACCCTGCAAGGCAAAGAGCCACCTCTCCTTATGTTACAAGACAGCTTTGCAAAAGATTTGCAATATTTTAGAAAATTAAGACTGTAACGCAGAACCATCTTAGACTGAAGTTGTTTGGATTTTGTTTCTCTTTTAAGTAGGATCACTTGGATTTTGGGTGTGTAAGTGGCTGTTATCCTGATTTATGGTAAAATTCCCTTTTATAAAGTTAAAACATTCAGAAGTGAAGTGAAATCTATAAGACAATGTAATTGTGACTCGTTCTCTGTATTTTTTTGTAGGCTCAAAGAGAGATGGTGGTTTAACACTTTCTCCAACACACATGCACACGCACATATGTACGTGCACTCCCCCCTTCCCCCCCCCCCCCCCCCCCTTCAAATAAGTGCATTTTACGGAAGGAGTTAAAGTTAGGGACAGAGGAATTCTTCTATCCAGGCAGCAAGGGAGATTACTAAACTTCAGGGAGAGCATAGAAAACAAAACAGATGTGAATGCGAGCACAAAGAACATAATGAGGAGAAGGGAGGTTTTAAAATGAGCAGAGAAATTTGAGAGCAAAGCTGTTGGTGTGTGTTGTGTCTTTTCTGGGCCTTGAATTTAAGAGAAGAACCTTGAACTTGAAGTAGAGGATGAAGGGTTTGATGATTTGAATATGAATGTCTGAGCAGCATGAAAGGGATAATTTTAGCAGCAGCTTTTTGAATAGACTGGTTGGGTACAAGCTGAGATATAAGTAGGCTAGACAGGCTATAGCTAAGATTAAGGATGAGGGGAAAAACTCATGAAAGGGAGAAATTCACCTACGTGCGGGAAAGGCTAGCAGAAACATGTACAGCTTTCAGTAATATCAGTATCCTATTTTGGAAATTTAATTGGTATATAGATTTTTTTATGGTGGCAAGGGAGAATTTCACTCAGTCAGGAAATTTTTAAGGGTATGTATTTATATGCATGGTACACTGTGGGTTTTGATGAAGATCTGGAATATGGGGAAGGTTATCAAATTATGGATCTGGCTGAGAAATGTGATGAGGATGGTAACTAGTACTAAAGCTGAACTTAAGCAATCAGTATGTAGAGTTGAAGGTAATGACAGGCTATCCAGGAAGAGACCAAAGGGTATCCAAGACTGGATATAGATAATTATAGACTTACAGCAGAGATGATCAGAGTTCACTGGAAACAGGAATGAACCTTAAGTCACTAGTTTCAACTTCAGTTGGACTATTTGCATCTTTATTAGTTTATATAACTATTTGCAAGATTTAAGGCCTTACTTTGCATGCAACTCTATAAAATCCCACCAAAATCTTTTGTTTTCATGTCATAGGAGGCTGTCGTAGAATGGGTCTCATTAACCAAGTAAAGAAAGGAAATGGGCTTTTTGACTGAAGCGACTTGGGTATTAAATTGTCTAAAAATAAAAGAGGCTAAGCTCATTTGTAGTGCAGTGCAATGAAATTAACGTTATTACTTTAGGGATACTTTAAATATCACTCACTGTAATTGGATGTTTTTCCCAAGTCTTCAGTGTTTCAGCCAATGTGTGTTGATCAATTTTTTTAAGAAGAACTGTGAAGCTGAAAATATCAACGATTCTGTACCTTATAATGCTAGTTTATTTACTATTATATGTGCTCATCACATATTTACGACCTGATCTATTGCCCGCTAATGTGAAATGAAGAGTAGCTGCGTAATTCATTCTAAAAATAAAAACAAGCTTTTAGTATAAAGTAAAACAAATGAGACCAAAGTTTTGAGTCAGCCGTCCTGTTAGAACTTGTCTCCAAGAAATACACTTGAAACGAAAGAGAATAGTGTTGTGCCTTTCACCAGTAAGAATAATGAGAAGAACTAGTCTGAAGTTTTCAGCTAAAATTAACTTTCATTAAAAAAACAGGGAACAGAAACAGTTCTGTTATCTGGCAGTTTTCTTCCCCCACTGTTTTTCAAATAACACAAATAATTAAATTTTTCATTCAGAATTGTGATGCTTGTTGGGGTCAGGATTTTGAACAGCTTTTATTGATGGTCAAAAATAAGTTAGTTATTTTGCAGTCTGAAAATCTGTTTGTAAGTGCCATAAATAGCAACAATTGAATGCTGAGCAGTAATGAAAATCTGGCCAGGATTTTATGTGCCTAGCACTTATGAATCTGCCCCTGGAAGTATAAAGGTATAAAATATTCAAAAAGTATAGAAAGCTTTTTTTGTGTGTGTGTGTACTCTTTCAAGTTCTCATCATTTTTAAGTATAACCCTTCCAAAAACGCGAGCAAGCCCCACAACTATTTCTTGAAATACATGTTTGTGTGGTATACTATGATGGGGTACTGTGCTGTCCCGTAATCAACTAGTAATGAATCTTTCCAAAAATGTCACCTCATCTCAAATGACTATATAAGTCTATAGAAAATGTAAATTTCATCATCACAGCCATGGAGAAGTGAAGATATGAAATACATGTACACAGTAGACATTTCTTTAGGGCTGTGATCTCTACTTCTTCCCTGGTTTGCAGCAAGAAGTAATTAATTTCTCGTGCTCTATCTATTTTTCTCATTAGAAAGCATTTAGCTGGACGAAGTATATGTTCTCATTCTTTTTTGTAGTTCTTAACATATAAGAGACTGATTATTATTTAGGATTTTTAACTATTTTTGGCCTTTCTTTGAGACACCTGTGGTACCATTAATGATATTTGTATTCTGGACACAATGAAACCTTTGATGTTTTTGCTCTCTATGCTTTACATACCATAATTTGTGATATTTCTATTAAGAAGCATATTCTATCTTAAATATTAAATATAGCTTATTTCTTTCCTGTGGAAACAGATGGTTCCTTTAATTTATTTCCTTCAATATACAGTATTTCCATTTTCTGATTCATCTGTGTGATTTCAAAAAATGAAGATTTTTTTGGGACTTCCTCTTATTTATATTTTAAACTTGAAATGACACCAGTGGAAGGTGGAAGGATATTATTCTTTTTTGCTAAGAAGATTATCCATCATTACTTCTGAGATCTGTCAGTCCTCTAGTGATGAAGGAAATTTATGTGTACTAGGGACTGGTAAATTTGTGTCTGTGTGTCACTATCTTCTGTGGTCTTAGTGAGAGACAAAAGTTTTGCTGAGGAGGCTCATCCTTCTGATCACAGTAGAGACTAATTAGATAGCTAGGGCTGACTTGCAGTAAAACCCTTTAAAAACAAACAGCAGCCTCTGGGAGTTGGAACAGGAAAGAGGAAATAGGGGAAGTTTTCTGAGTTTTGAAAGGGAATTTTGGTGTAATTTGTTCTTTGCAAGAATACGGAAGTTGACAACTGTGAGAATAAGGGGGAAAACCCAGAGAATGACAGAGATAATGAAGGTAACTAGGTGAGGAGCTGGGCAGGAGCATGATTATTTTAGGGTAGAACCCTAATCAAAGATATGTAGGCGTGCAGGGTTGCCTGAGAGAAACAGGAAGGGAAAGATCCACGGACTGGACACAGATGAAGATAGTTCTGAAACCAAAGCAAGATATAATGCATGTAATAGCACTGAACTAGTAAAATGATTAAGAATTTGTATATGCTGCTGAGTGAGAGGAGCCAGGGCAATACAGGCACTCTGTACAGCAGGAGCCACCTAAGAGGAGGATTTGGGTTAGCGGCAGAGAGGTGGAGCTGAGAAACTGGTTGCTGTATGGTAATTGAAATTTTGATTTCAGAAGAGTACCCACACTTTGATAAAGTAACTGTAGAGTCTGCTTAAACGGACTTAGCGACATAAATGTAGAGATGGCCTATCGGGTTGCTTTAGATCAAACGCACTGGACCTATCAGGAATCTGAATCTCAAAGAAGAAAATGAAAAACCTTAGGGACTTGGTAGTCTACAGCTGAAACATTGTCGAGATTTTTCTCTAAACTGGTTTGAGAGTCTAGACAGCAACCACTTGCTGTATAGCTATAAACACATAGCTATTGCACACACGGGGAGTTAGTTGGTATGGAAGCTTTCATGACTTTTTCTGTGGAATAGAATTGGCTGAAGATGAGATTTTTCAAATAGATCTTTGAAGTGATGAAAGTGAATCTGAACACGATGAAAGCAAATCTCATTTCTTAAAGTTTTGCTAATTGAAAACTGTTAGTGATACCTGGATGAAACTGAAGATGTTCTTAAATTTGGGTTTTGTTTTGATTTACATCACCACAGGCAGAGAACAAACTGAGTCCATCGTCCAGCTTGTCCGTGCATTATTGAGCTTCAGTGTTTCAACAAAGAGCTTTTGTTGACTTGTTGACTCTTGAAGAAAATGCATAAGGTCATAAACTTGACATTTTTTTTGGAAGATAGTATAGTTTCTGATTCTGATAGAGTCAGGCTCCTCATATCTCTGAGCTGAATTAAGGTTATGTGGAATATCTGCAAGGACATTAGATGTCCTTTGAGACTCTACAGGGCAAAAAGAGACTTTGTATGTTGAAAAATGGGAAGTCTTTGTTATATTAAAGAAGGGAGTGTAATCCAAAGTGTTTCAGGAGTTGAACATACATTAACTGATGGTATTACTTTATGTTATTTTTTTAAAGCTTATTCAGTGGTCTTTTGGATGTTTTGTATCCAGCAAGCGTCTTCACTTACAGAGCTTTTGCTGCAATAGTGAGAAAGAGGTGAAAAGAGAGGGAGCAAGTAGTTTTCCTAGGCAGAATAAAGAGGAGGAATTAGAGCCGCTTTTGTTAGGAGAGTGCATTTGTCACCACCTCTCTTTGTTTCAGAAAGCATTCATATTCCTTCCTATGTCCCTCAGACTTCTTGCTCATGGTTTGGAAATCTCTAACTAGCTGACTTCCATTGGGGATATGGCAAAATGAAAAAGAAAAAAAAGAAAAAAGACAAGTAAACTTAGCTTTAGTGTCTTTGGTCAGCACTGACAAAAATCAGGTTTGCTTTGAAACCTACAAGAGCTGCAATGTAACGTTTTCTGGGCTGACTGAATTGAAAGAGATGAAATGCTTCTAAAAACATAACCTTAGGAATGCTTTAGAATGGAATTAATAGTCCTAGTCCACAGAAGACTGAAGTACTAATAGAAACAGTTGTTTAGGTGAACAGCATCTAAAAACACTGTGCAGGCTAACTTCGTGAAACTGCTGAGACCTCCAGGTGGAGCCTAGTGGGAGCACTATGTTCCCAGGATTTGATTGCAAACCTGGTGACCAGTAAATCCAAGCCTCTTATGTTCAAGCTTCCTTCTGGCTTAATGGTTGAACCTCAAAGGTAGACAGCACCTGATAAATCCTGCATCCTGAGATCCTTTTTGTCATCTTTCGGTGGACATGAAAGATCCCAAAAATGGAACAGAAAAAGGTTTTCTTCTCTGACAATAAGCAATAAACAGGAAAGCATAATAATTACAGTCCTATGTGCTATGCAAATCACTGAAGAAGAGGTATTTCAAATTCACAACAATGCTGTTTTGTTTTTGTGGTGAATTTTCAGTCTTTTTTAAGATGAAGAAGAAATGATAGGCCAAATCATAATACATGCTCATCTTGAAATCCTTGTGGAGATATGGCTTCTACTTGTACAGAATCTCTTGTCCTGCACGGTTTGCATTAAAGTTATGAGATTTTTGCAATGATGCACCTCACTGTACAATTTTCATTCCGTGGGTGTAAAGATGATACCCTTGGAAGATGTGCAAGCAGCTGTTTCCAGCTGGGAATATTTCTCTTTACGTGATAACCTCTAGAGTACTTGTGTGTACTAAGAAAACTTTTAACGTTTTCAAAGCTGTAAGCTAGAACATCTGCCTTGTAAAAGGAGTGGAAATAGGAAAAGGTCCACTTTATGACCTACTTTATAGGTATCTTCTGAGCCATATATTTGTTTTTGATCCTAAATACAAGATGTGTATATTCTCCTATGTTTGGAACTGTCCTTAAGACAAAAACATTAACAAGGTTACTTTGTTTGATATAAGCATATTAGACAAGCATATATCTTAGAGGTTTTACCCTTTTAACAGCTTATTACTGATCTGACAAATTCCCATGTGTGCTATGTTTACAGCATGGGACTGAAGATACCTGTTAAATATATTCTACAAAGTACATACTCCAGCAATCAATGCTTATCTGTATTTTTCAAAATATAACTTGAAAGATGCTGTAAAACTGAGTTAAAGCAAGATGGAGTGATTAACTCTATGCTGTCTCTTAACATTCTGAATAAATATGTTTGTTGTCTGAATAAACACTGTTTTTTGACATTAAGACTGGGGACATTCCTATGTATAACAGGGAAGTAAGTTCATCAATATATTCAATTCATTTGCGCATCCCAATTAATAAAATAAGCTGCTAAAATATAAGCATATATTCTTATATTTTACAGTTATATCTGAAAATATCAAATAACCCAATCAAGGCAGAGGAAAACTTCTAATTAACATAATAAGAATAATTATTTTAATATATATCTTTATAATGAAAAATGTAATTTCCTTGCCTCTGCTTAGGAGGGAAGTGCTGAAAGTGGAGCATATTAGAAAAGAGGAAAACAGCAGAGGTCAGGGCAGTAAGTCTAATATTAGCCAGATCTGATAATGACTCCCCATACTTGATTTTGGAGTCTGTGAAGTGTCCTTGACAGCTTTTAGAAACTTTAAATAATTCTAAAGGAGGAATCTAGCTACTACTGATCAGCATGAAATAAGGATGCTTCACTTTTGATGCATATTAGCCTGTGGGTTTTGGAGCCATATACGAGGTGGGGGGGAAGGACCGAAGATATTCACCTGACCCTACGAAAAATCCAAGCTACAGTATGGCAAAGAGACTTTTTCATAGCGTTATGTAGGGGGGAGCTCATTCATGCAACTCAGTTAAGGTCACATAGTTGTCAGTTGTAGATGGAAAGTGTTAAGATACTACAGCAGTGGGCAGTAGCACGAAATCTGCTGGCAGTGAGATAGTCCTGTGTACTGTTAGAGTATGTATACAATTACATCATAATTCTTCCTTAATTAATATTTGTGGAAATGAAAATTAGACCAGCACAATACCTGTTTAAAAAGAGTACAATCAATTCCTTCAAGAGTCTTTCATCACTGTTTTAATAGCTTGAGATTCTATGTAAAATGGCCCACTTTTATACTGTAAGACGTTGATAGTTACGCGTGGGGAAACTATTTCATCGCTTATTTAAATCTGCTAGGTTTTTGTAACTTTGCAAAACTGAGCGAGATCTTTGCAACTGTATTGTTTGGTGTTATTGCCATAAAGTTAATACTTTCCAACTTTGCTGTGGAGTGAAAGTCAGAAAATCTAACTGGATACATTGTTCCCCATCAAGTGCCTATATTTTAATTCTGTAAAAGTCCACTGTCTTTTGGCATCTTTGTCATTAAACTGTGGTAGTAAGAGGAGGAACAGGAAAAGAACACAAAGGACAACTATGATCTGAAGATTTCCCTGGAGAAGGTGAGTGAGATACTGTCTGGCCTGCCAGAAGGTGAAATCGGAAGAATGTCTTTGTTTTAAGCATGTTGGGTATGATTTAATTCTGTCATCATCAGCCAGATGGAAAACATGCTGACAAACTTTAAACTACTACTGGCAGGACCAAAAGGCATTGCAGTCACAATGTGATTAGTTGGCACAACGAGGGCACCCTTGATAACTAGCCATGTTACTAGTTTCGTGCATTAATGTGTTTGAAGTATTAACATTGGTTTTATTTATGATATTTTTAAATCTCTCTTTTTTTTTTTTCTTTAGTCTGACTTTCTGCTAGGGTGCTGGTTTTATTATTCTATGTTAGGGTTGCTCCTTTTTAGTACTGTATTTTAGGGTCATGTTATTTTGTGCAGCCATCCAGATGGGTGGAACTACAGGCAGAATTATTTGGCTTTTAGTGCATAAAGGAAAGCATATCAGAAAAATTACCGAATCTGTGGTGTGTTTCTTGGTGATTCAATGCTGAAGTAAAAAGGAAATAATATGTTAATAACCAGTGTATTTTTTGTTCTTTTACTTTTTTTTAGAAGGAGATTGTTTTTCTAATGATATTTCAAATGTTCTTACGATTATTTTCTGGGCTTTTTTTTCCCACCTGCCCTAATACCAAGCTCCCTTAGCTTTTCTTCTGTTTATAGAAGCTCCAGGGACTACTCAGTTTCCCAACAATGCATATGTGTCCCTGGTTTTGCTGAGGAAGAAACCGTCTATTATGATCTCTTTTCAAAGGTTCATGTGTTTGATCATGTAATGAGGTCGACTAGTTCTTCATAGATACTTCTATGTTTTTGTGTTCATGACCTGATGCGCCCCAAAGAAGAGAAGCAGATGATTAACCATTTATTGACTCTCTATATGCATGCAGGAAGAGATTACAGTCAGTCACCACAATATTAAAACAATCTCAAATGGTCGTTCAGGCATTTAATTTGTGCAAACAAGACTGGGACATTTGTTACTCTCCTTTCCTGGACATCCTAACCAGGTCTGCCTTCTCCAGAGCTGACAGATAGCAGTGTTCTGTGTTTCAGCCCTTGTCATTAAGGCTGTAATATTTCTAGCCAATTTGTCCCATCTTTCCTTAGGGAGTTGCTTAAAAGCTGGTTCAACCATTTTGTCACCATTGCTAGTTTGCTTAACTAATCCTTTAATCCTATTCATAGCTTATGTTAGAAGCTGAGGTCCTCATAATCCCTTTGGGCAAATTTGTTTTCCTTTTCTTCTCTCAGCTGGTGTTCAATTCTTCTTGAGTGGTTACTAGCCTTAAAAATATGGTTAATTTTTAGCTAACTACAGAGGCAGCAATTAAAGGAATTTCACTTCAAATTTTACTTTTTCTGTAGACTAATGATCAATATAAACTCAACATTTTAAAGCCGTTCTGTATGGCTTCCTCGTGATTGCTCCCATAAGCCACATGTTTACATTTCCAGTTACAGGAAGTCTATACTTTAAAGGAGGACTTGGAAACCTTTTCGCAGAGAGAAAGCAAAGCAAAATATCAGAACTAGAGGATTTTAGAAGAGGCCATGTTTACATATGACTTCTTTGGTGACAGTAGATCCAAGTAAAGGCTCCCAGCTTCTTAGTGAAGCTAATGTCCTCTGCACTGCTCTGTAATCTAAATTTTGAAATTATCTGGCTTTAAAAGTAGCTTAATAGAAACGAAGTTGTCTTTGGTTATTTTTAACTGTATCAGTTAATATCTTTGAAATGCTGTCACACACATAGTGCAGTCAGTACTGCGGGGTGGGGAGGACAGGAATAAATGGTTGAGTGTTGTGACCTCTTAGTCCAGATCTGTTACAGACAGAATAACTGCAGCTTAGGAACTGTGAAATTCTTTATAACTATCATCTGCGAGGGGCAAATTTGGGGAAGCAAAGATATTCCAAAATCTCCGGCTCTTGGTTAAAAATACTTTCATTCAATAAGGCATAATCTCCTTTTGAGACAGCCACAGTCTGAACGGGTTCCGGAGGAGGTATTAAGTGTTGCAAGTAATAGTTTAAGTAATGAGCAATTCTGCTGAATAACATGCTGACTGCAAATATCCTACCAAAGAATAGAAATTTCATACAAGAAAAAATGAAACATTTTGCATGGCAAACTGACTTTACATTAGGAAAGCAGAACCGATGCCTGTCTGCCAGCTGAGCTAGGAAGCCGTTGTCAGTGGCGTTTCTGCCTGGAGGAAGGAAGTGAAGCTGACAGGAGCTCTCCAGGCAGGCAGCTGCCGGCCGCCACAACCTGTGCTGTGGGTCTTTCTAAATGGAGTATTTTTTCCAAGAAATCCGTTATAAAATTTCAAGCTTTGCTCTTTTCCCCTTTTCTAGCATGCAGGCTGTTGGTAGTGTTATATTTATTGCAATTTTGCTGTCTTGGCAAAGAATTCAAAAGTGTTTGCATGCCTCAGTGGACCAGTGATAGATTAATGATATGCAGCAATAGTAAGTGTTTTTTATGTGCTTCAGTCATGTTTCATAGGTCTCATCTTGGAAAATGAGATCAATGTTTGAATCCGCCCTGGTAGTTGAGTGCTCATATGCTGTTCTCGAGGCAGGTGGCACGTCCATGCAGTGGAAGGAGCCGGGGAGGGCCTGGCAGGCTTTGCATGACCGTTCTCTCCGAGGAGTTTTCTATTTCCTAGAAAAATATCTTGAGCTATAACTGTGGTTGTGGAGGATTTCATGAATAGGGGCTACTCTGGGACGTGCTAGGAGTGCCCTGTGTGCTCCCCACTCCTCTAGCTCCAAGCTGTTGACACAGGTGGTTTATAAAATGAGGTTGCAATTGGGTTGCAGAAGTTTTCTGCTCTTGAAGATCCAAAGGTGTCATGTTCAGCACAGAACCCTGAAATCCATACACCTGAATGCACTCTGAAATAAGTTTGAGTTTTCTAGGATATGATTATAGGAAGTAAAGCACAAGATAAAAAAATTAGATAATATACTTTGGCAAAAGCTGAAATGAATATCTGCTGAAATGTTTTCTGCATGTCTGCTGAAATGTTTTCTGCATATGCCTGGCATAGTGCATTCCCCTTCTATAAAGCTTATTGGAACATACAGCTGGTTAATGGAAGCAAAAACATATTTTCCCAAGTGAGTGTTAACATCAAGGAAAAAAGCATTGGTTTTATTAAGAACAAAACTGCCCGTTTTTCTAGACACTTGTATAAAGCTGTGGATTCAAAAGGAATGAAGAAGGAACATGGTAAATACGTAATGTTAGCAAATTATGAAAAGTATATGATGAAACACATTTTTTTCTCAAAGCTATGAGGAATTATGGTCTCAAAGCTGTGTAAAATGTCTGATTTTTCACCTGCTTTTTTCTAATAACCCTTTTTCTTAATTTTGTTAGAGCTAATTTCCTTTTTAGAGAGATCTGAAAATCTAGTAGCTGTTACTACAGCTACATAAAAAAAACCTAGGTGCTTTCCAAAGTTCTTACTTGAACAAGAAAATTTGGCTTGAGTTATACATTGCATTCAGTTTTTTTTTTTTCTGATTTCATTTTATGATTTAAAAACTTAAGGTAATTTGACAACAAAAATTATATGGACAATGAAAATATGGAACCATCTAGGTGCATGTCTTCTGGCACAGAAGACACCATAAATTACTGATACATTACAACTGGTTTCAAAGGAAAGTCTGTATTGACAGTCCAAAATCAGTGATTATTTTGATAACCAGCTCATTTGGGGGTGAACTACTGGGCACCAAATAAGCAGTCTCTCAAAGGGACTGAGGCTGAACTTCCCACACCTGGATAATGGCGGCTTCTTTTCTGTTCCTGTCCCAGAGACCTATGGGGCCAGCTGAGCCCACCTCAACTCAATGACTTTGCATGGATGACTGCACTGTTGTAAAACTATCCCAAGAATGTAACACAATGTGATCTCCACTGTTAGGATTTTTTGATGGGAAGTCCTGTAGTTAAAAAATATACATATATTCTATAGCACCGTCAGCTATAGTATCAAGTTGCTATAATTTCATCCCTTAAAATACTCATCTGTTGTATGGCACATAGAAGAAAAAAATTGTGTCCTCTTACAAGTTCATTTAGGCTGGATGTTTTCTGAGAAAGCATGCATTTACAACATAAGATAAAGGCCTTCTGACAGTTTGAGGATTTTAAGATTGGACGTTATCTGGTAATACTGGGGGGAGGTCAGATACAGTGACATGAATTTCATTGTTAGTCATCTAACCTTTTCATCTGACTATCAGCAGTCAAAAACATATCATTTTCCAGGCTAGTCCTGCTTATAACTGCTGCAAATCTGTCACTGAAGGTAGTGCGTGGAATAGGGATCAAAATGCAGTCCCCTCCTATTGGGCATAATCTACAATCATAAAAATATAAAGCACGATAATATTGCATGTTAGATGTGTGATAACTCCCCTGGAATCCTGGTAATGGCATGGGACTGGGAGGTAATGGTGTTACCTGCTGATAACCCTGTGCAGTGGGGTCCGTCTGGGTTTTATTCTTCTGTGCTTAGGTTGCGAGTAACGGAGAGAAATGGAAAACTGCAGCTGTGGAGTATGGAACATCCTCTCTAAGGAGGAAAGCATACAGGTCTAAAGCCTGTAGACAGTCACCTAGATGCCTCAGGAAAAAAAAAATAGAATAACTGCTTAATTATAGACACAATAACAAACACATCTGCAGGGGAACACAGAATTAGTTCACTTCAGAGAAGTGTCGCTAAGATGTAATCTACGTACGTTAAATGCTATGTAGAATCTTTACATTATGTAAATAAACTAAGAACAAATGCACTGTAGCCTTTTGGTGAGGAATTAAAGACCTATGTCACCTCACAGAAAACTCTGAAAAACACTATTTAGAGGTAACTTTGCCCCATGCTACAATTTTTTGAATCCTTTTTATGATTAAGAATATTTCAAAGAAACTGCAGTCTTTGTTCTTTGATGTCCAGTTTTCAGAAGTATGCATACAAATTTCTGCATGGAGAATCCAAAACGCATGTGAGAGCTGTGATTCTTCAGGTAAGCTATTTTATATGTTGATTTTTCAGAACTTTCACTGAAGAGCTAAGCTTTTGATTTTCTATGCTTTATTTTCTTTTCATGTTTCCCCTCTTATACTCTAGACTTCTTGGCTATTTTGATGCTACATTCCAGCCACAGATGTTACGTGTCCTAATAGACATAAAACCACTGAGAGCAGGCAAGATTTCCATCATGTGAAGCTTCTCTATGTGTCTCAAATCTCATTTGAGCAACATATAGAATCATCCTGCAGCTAGCTGTATTTTATTGGATATGTATTTTGAGCTTTTTTTTTTAAATATTTTCTAAAGTGTTCTTTTTGAAACTTGAGGGGAGAGGAGATTAAGTAGAAATAGAACATAACAAAACATAGGGAAAGATATGTACCAAAAAAACTTGTGATCTGGCTTTTTTGCTCCCCTGTTCTAATTCAGCAGCTATTGTTCTACTTGAGGCAAATCTTTTAATTGGATAGTTCTTGTTCTTTTAGTGACTTCTCAACGGGGCTGTGTGGGTTGATATAGCGGTGCCTTCTCCAAAGTTCATTGACGTTATTCTTGAATGAATTCCATCCAGGCATGCTGATCGCTATTATTCTTGAAATTTTTCAAACTACTTCAGTTTTCTGTATGTGAATTTCATGTCTGAGGATGGATATGTTTCCTTTTTAATACATAGGATCTGGTACCTTTGTGGAAATTGTAGTACATCTTTAGCTTAAGATGTGCTACAAAAAATTCGGTAAAAAAAAAAAACAATTCCTTAACGCTGGCAAAGACTCTCCCAGGACTTGTTTATAAACTAAAATTAAAATTATAGTATCATCTGCTTAGCATATTGGACCTTTCTTCCTATCTAGATAATAGTATATTTCAAAGAAACATCCACATCTTGCCATGGTATATCTCTTCTTCTTTAACTCTAACACATGCATATTAAAGAGAAACTTCACGCTTTTTTGATGTGATTGCATCAGAAGAAAAGATACAGCATGATTGATGCTAGTGGGGTCTGACAAATAGCAACTCTGCAGAAATTATACAAAAATTTCCTTCCATATTTCCTCTCAACTGTTCTGCCACTTTGATGAAATGGTAATCTCTCTAATCCATTTCTCCAGCCAGAAAAGTGTTTCAGAAACATACTCTTCCCTGGAATTATTACCATGATGAAACATTTATTATCCAGCAAATGAGGCATCAAGTCTTCTGATAATTCTCCTAAAAAATCTTAGCAGTAACTGCCCTTTATTATGCATATCAATGATCATTTAAAATATCAAAAAAGTATATTGTATATTCTATATGAGACAGAATGCAAACTGTAGAAATATGAAACATAGAAATATGTTAAATCTTGTGTGGATGATGTTCTGCCTTGTGCTGAGGGGCAGCGTGGCATGCCGCTTAAGCCTTAAACTATTGAGACAGTGAATTGTGAAGTCTTGAATTGTTGTTTTCATATACATGAGCCCTGGTCAATTTTACCTTGAAAAGTAAGTCTGTAACGCAGCAAGCGATTGTGGCTTCTGGGCCCGTGAGTTCTTGGGCCGCATAACCTTCGTGGAAAAGCAAGAAATGCAGCTGGAAACGTGTGCTGCAAAAATCACACGTAGGCTTTCTACAAGATCAGCCCCTGTTTAACTGTTTGCTTCATTTTTAAAAAGACAGACTACAAGGAGTAAGAACTATTGAAAGAACACCTGAACGTTTTCTGAAACCACTGGGGATAATGGAGGCTGACTAAACAAAAGTTATCCTGTGTAGAAAAGTATCCTGTTTCATACAGAGAAAAAAGCATTCAGCGTTTTATGGTCAAGTGAAAGAGCACGAAATGAGATTCAGTACGCTAATTTGGGAGAAAATGTGCCAACCTTTCTGGTCTGGAATGCTGAAAAGTTGTAGATTTGTTAAAGCTTTTACTGCCGGATAGTTCCGTGACACCCATCAATTAAAATGTTCTACTCGTTAATGGAATCAAAATATATCTTTCAGCATTTCTAAGGGAGAATGTACATCTAAACCTACCAGACTATTTCAAAAATCTTTGCCACATTTTTCCTCTTTATAAGCTAGTTTGTGCTTGGTCAGCCTGAAAGATAGGTGTGAAACTCAAAGTATTCATCAGAGAACAGTGAGAGAAGTTAATTTTAATGTTGTTTTTCCTGTTTGAACACAGTGCATTTTAACGAATTAACTAACAGTAAGAGAAAAAGTTTGCTGAATGGCGTGGGTAGTTTGTCTGTCTTTCATCTCTTTTTTTATTTTGATGTGTCTGTATCTGCGAGTGTGTACGTGCTATATGCAGAGGCACTCAAGAGTCGATAATAGTTTGTTGACTTTGACCAATTTCTTTATTGGTTTCCTCTATAATAGTATTTCCTCATAAACACGTTATGTCTGCTTTCTGCAAGTAGGTTCAGAAACGTCTAGTGTTTGTGGCACTATGTAACTAAAGCAACCTTACTGAATTAGTGTTGTTTCAAAGAGAACTTCTCAAATACAGTTGACTGTTACCTCGAAAATATAGTTTTTGAATAGTAATACTTTTTAAAAGTCATTTTTGTGGATTATCTTCTTTCATAGGCCTGGTATTTAAAAATAAATTTCAATTATATGGACCAATACAAAAACCTAACTTTTTTCCCATTATACAATTATTTATTTATGTTAACATTTTGTTGCCTCCTTTTCTCTTCTTAAGTTCAAAACAAATCAGCAATTTCTCTGCTCTCTTCTTTAGCTAAGGCAATAATCTACATATTTTTATTTATATTTTGCATGCTTGTCAAGAGATGAATGTTGGAACACTGTAGCTATCGCCTCTTCCACCAGTACTTTAGGAACCATCTTGCCTTTGACACTAGCAAATGTTTAATGCAAAATCATTCTGAATATATTGTGGATTGAAGCAGGACCTGTTCCTTCAGAAATGTTAGTGTCATTTATGCATGATTTGTTTGTTTTATTCAGCAAAACAAGCCCATCCTGAGCTTGTTCCAAGTAGAGGATCTGCTTCAGTGGTTCCTAAATTCAGCTTTTTGTGCTAAATTATACCTGTTTGTTTATACATTATGGAGTAAGTGACTTAAGAAAAGCATGCTGAGTCAAAAGGAAGTGCTTCATCCAAATATGTCATATGGGAGAAGGGAACAAAATCTTAAAAAAAAAGAAAAAAACAGGTTTTCATCAGTCTTAGCTGATAAAGTTAAAAATGTATATTTTACGTAAATATTTATTTTGTAATTTAGTGGAAGAAAATCTCAGTGATCTCAAACCCAAATAGTTACCATAATATCTCATGTTGTGGTATATTGTTTATGGACATATTGCAACATACAGAATATTCATAATGGCCTACTTTTTTCAGGAATGTATGTTTTTGGTTATTCACGTAACGTTTCCATGGCTGAGTGAAAATGCTAGATCTTTTCAATTGCAACAAGCTAATATTTTTCTCTACTCTCAGAAAGTGCTGAATGATGTATTTTTGGGATCACTGGAAAAAAACATAATTTTTTTAAATTATATTTGGATGATCAGTGTAAAGCTAGAAAATAGTGCTACTAATTTCTTTTTTTATTGCTCTGCCATCTTTGGATGGGGGGAAAAAGTGGCATTGCATCCACAAGTTGTGTATTCCAGATCTGCTGATGGAAGGAAACTGGTCTTCATAAAAGCATTTGGAACCACTAAAAAGAAAGCAAATAGAATATCAGATGACTGGTTCTACCATAATTTCTCATGCAGAAATTATCACAGCTTAGTATTTAAATGTATGCTTTTTTAATAGTGTGACTTATTCAGCGAGCATTGTGAAAAGGCAGACTAATTTCTGTTAGCCTGTGATTATGATTTTACAAGTTCATTTTAGTCTTCAAGGATATCTTTAGTATATATTTGCTAAAATAAATATTTATACTCTTAGTAAAAGTAACTTTATATTCACATTTTGAGGCACAAAGAGCAGCTGGATATCCAACTGCTAAAGAATGTTAATAAAATTGGGTACCTGGCTCTGAAAATCACAGCCAGGGGCCACACCAAGTTCTCTGCCTCTCTTTGTTCTCTTCCCTTTAATACAAAGGTTGTCTTAAAAAAAATATTAAGATTAATGTTAAAATTATATGCAAAAGAATGTGGTTGCATGGAAAGAAACAATGAGAGAAATGGCAAATCTGGCTGATTCTGAAATGCTTTTTCTTTGAAGCTGATCGTGTGTGTACACTATATGGAATATTTGGATATAAATATTTAATCATGTTAGTGATTAAGTGTATTTAACAGTAAGCATTTTTTCACATTGTCTATTATATAGGGCATATTTTCTCAAGTGAGGTGTTGCTGTCAGAAAGTTTCACTTGTTCACAAACACAAGCTTAACTTCTATCAGATACTCCCTTTTGTGCTTGTAATTTTTGTCTCTTTGTATCTCTGACTATTTCTAGATGCAATATAGGTCATTTCCACGTATGGTATACGATACCTAAATGCCATAAATCATATATATGCATCTTTCCTGATGCTAACTTACATCTGCAATTCTCTGTACTTGCGAACTATCATTATATTGAGACCCTGTTAGCGATGAGCTGAAGAACATGACTCGAGTGTCATGTATGTTCTAATTATTCTCCCATAAATTGATTGAAACATTTTACCCATTTTCTACGTGCAAACTATGTTATGTCCCTTAATTTTTCTATTTGAAAGGTTATTAAAATGTTTTAAAAGAAAAATTAGGTAAAAAGCTACACTGAGGGAGGAGAAATATTGCATAGGTAAAAAGCATTTGTCAGCTCTGTGCTGCATTTTATTTTAGCTGTGAATGGACTTTTATGAAAGTGTATTAATATTTTATTGAAAACAGCCCTGTATAATTTACTACCTTGACCGTGCAATTAGCCCACTAATGCACAAAAATGGATGTTTTCCCATATATATTTGATTTCCTCTGGCATATACCTGGATCCTGATGCAGTTTATTGATACATATACTCTTGTAATTCTTCGGTTTTGCTTTGGAAAAGAAATCTGCAGTAAACACTAGCCTGTACATTAAGGAAATGTAGAAAAACTCTGGACAAAAACCCTGCACATGCAATGGTTTAGGATGTATACATCTGAGTTTTTTCCACTGTGCATATTTTTGTAGGGAGCCAGGAAGCTGAGTTAGGAGTAAGGATGTGTTTTGGCCCACCTACTGTCTGATTATTGATTCAGTTTCTCTGCCAAAAAGCCTTTTGTAATCAAAAGAGTGCTTTTTTTTTTTTTTTTTTTTTTAAAACTCTGAGATGGGGGAGTGAACATCTCCATGTGTGATCTAGGATTCTTTTGTTAAATTTTCACTATGTAATAATACAGTAGTTAACAGTTACACTGGGGATAATCATCTCATAATGGCCAATGAAAAATGCAGATGCTTAAATAAATAAGGTTCAGGTGCTGTGGATGCATTTGGAACATGTGTGATTTGTGATATCATGCATATGTCATAGATTTTTAAGTTATAATATTTTGAAACATACTCTAGTGGGATCCTTGAAGTGAAAATTTTGCATTGCCTTGCTGCTGTTTGTACCATTACTTTCTCTTAACGTTTGCTCCTTTTGCCTCTCTCCTCCATCCTCCGCGTGCCCAGCTGCAGTCTTTGAAGTAAAGTGTCTCTGTAGCCAGCTGATATTGTTCACGGTGATTTTGAAGCTGGGAATACCTGCATTTATTTGGAATCTGTAGCTGGCAATCAAAACTCTCGAGTCTTAAGAGCCATCCTAGAGCATGGCTGTTGCTCAGCTAGTGTCTGGTTTTCTTATGCACTGATGGGCATTACTTATTTTAACACAGCTGTTTCCTAAATGACCAGAGCAAAAAGAAGCAATTGGCAAGGACAGCGTCATTGATTTCTTTGAAATTTCTTCTTAATAGCATATTAAAGGGTGAGGAAAGAAAGGTGAAGGGAAAGATTAAAAGGGAAAAAAGGGCAAGGAAAATAATTGATTAAGTTGAAAGGAAATCCATCTCCTCTCCTCCTTATAATATCAGTGCTTAACACACTCCAAAACATAAACAGAAAATTAAATGCTGGGTCGACAGTTCAGCAAGTGGAAAAAAAGGGTATCAGAGAGTGAAAAATGGAAATAATATTTTGGTCGTATAGGTATATCAATTTGCAGATGTTTTCTAACACCTGACATATTTGCTTCTTTATTAGAGAATAATCCATCTATCAAGAACTTTCTTTTTAAAAAACAGTTAACTTGTATGGTACTTGAAGCTTTTAAGCCATTCTTAGGGGCACAGGTTTTGGTGTAATAATTCTGCGTCTTGTAGTGACCGATGTCCTAGTCTTCAAACAGAATTGCTAAGCTTCCCTAACACAAGCTTTTCTGAAGTATCCCATGAAGCGTATTGTCCTTCTCACCATAAGTAATAAATGAGGAATGTTAGTTCTCATTTCAATATAGCCAATAAGGCTTAAGGGGAAAGTTACAGAACAAAGCAAAATAGTATGTATTTAATTTACTCAGACTCTAATACCTCAGTATTAGTGCACTTCAATATACAATTGGAGAATTACGCTTGTCAGTGTTTGTCCAAATCTTCCTGTTGACTCTTTGGAACTGGAGTTTGGTTATGTTTAAAGGACAGTTATGCAAAAGAAGCCCCAGAGATGTTCCAGAAAGTGTTTTCGTTCTCAAATGAAAATTGATTTTCAAGTTTCAAATTTGATCTGCTAGCTGAAATTAATTAGCTGCATGTTTATCTATGGAATTTTCATATGTTCTGGGGGATAAAAGCAAGCAAACAAACCAAACCACCAAACCTTGAAGACGCAAGGTTCAAATTTCGTTGTAATTGCTTGTAGAATTATGCCCTTGTGGTTATCTTGACTTATAGGCAGCTGTTTAACTGGTATAAGGCAGCATAGCTTCACTGACCTCAACCTTGCCACCTATGAATCTGATGTCAAATATAAAGTCTACAGTTACAAAAGGAAAGTGTATCAGAAAAATTTGTCTTTTAAATGCTAAAGAAGCAGATATAAATTTAATTTCATTTTTCTCATTTCTTCTTATATCTTCCCAGTTTCCTTTATTCACCATATGATAGATGAAGGTCAAAGTGTAGGTCTTTACGTTAGTTAAATTTATTACATGATCCTAATAAATTACCCATACCGAACTGATTTTTGCGTTGTATCTCTGTTCCACACCATTGTAAAGTCATAGTGCTCATTTATAGAGAGGTGCTTCCCATGACACACGGGACAGCTCATTTTATGATCGTGAGGAACCTGCGATATATATGAAACCATGTGTATTCCACACAGAGTCATTTTGCACCGAGTTAATCAACCTCATTACCCTTGTCACAGATTTTTCTTATGTCAGTTGAACCATCACTAACTACCACAAACAACATTAAGATTAGTGTCAGTGTCAGTATTCTTAGGGCTAAATTATATTCACATAGTAAACTCCTTTATTCTCCGACACATCAGGGCATCTGACTTTTCAGCACTGGGAGCTGAATTCCCCGTGCAAGCGGCACTGGCAGGACCCCAAAAGGGGTGAGGGTGAGGACGGAGCCATGAGCCTGCCACGCGGTATTCCAGGAGGGCTGTTGTCAGGAGCGGATAGAAAGGATGGCAAAAAGCATCCTTTCTTCGGGGACATTTAGGCTTTCTGTGCACCCTAATCAGGTAGGATTACTTGTACTCCTTCCCAGTGTTACGCTGTCTTAGGACCCATAATTATACCCTTAAGGTTCAATTTTATCTGCATGTGATGCCTAGACGAGTTATGCGGAATGTTACCACTGTCTTAATTGCACAGCGTCTTAGGTCCTTACAGGTTTCTTTAGTTGCAGTTATCTTCCACTCTGTTGCCAGTTATTCTGGAGTTAGATTTGGACCCAAGCAGTTCAAATACAGTTGTCTTCACTTAGTCACTTATATCCAATTTAGCAATTTAAGTAAGTGACATTAATATTAATCACTTAACTGGTCAGCAGCTTTTGAGGGTGTCTAAATGTGGATTATAGGTAGAATATTCCTTCCTGAAGGCAGATGAATTAGAGTATTTTGGCCAAGCATACAAAATACATTAGCTACCAATATTTGCCTACAAAATGACTGCACATTAATTTATCTTCTCTGGCTCTAAGGTGTTGTGTAAGTCACATTGTCTTCATTGATACAATGAGGCTAAGTCAGAGAGACAGAGATGAAATTCTGTGACCCTATAAAAACAGACAATTGCTGGAAAATTAGTATACATGATTTTTTTTTCAGAATTTCATAGCTAAAGATGTTTGAATGGATTAACATTAATATTACCATTCTCCTGCATGTACATTTACCACAGATTAAACTTGTATTACAGATCTTCTAAAACGTTTTGGTAAATCTGAGTGTTAATCTGGATATTTTTCGTATTCTGCTTTTGGTAGATAACATGAAGAGTCAAGTCAAATGAAATTATAAAATATTTATTCTAAGCTGTTGGTGTCAGCATCAACAGTGTGTTAGGAACCGTGCCCAGGAAGGACCTGAATGCTGTGTCATCTACTGTACTGAGAATCTGAAATAAGCCATTTAAAGGTAAAGGGGAAATTAATAGAGTTAAGCCAGTGTAAAATTGGCATGAAGGGATGACGATGTAATACTGAGTCACTGGTACAGAGCAAAATATAAACTCCATTAAATGCCAGAATTCTCAGGGCTGCTGCGTGGCACCTGTTTCCAGATGCAAGGTGCTCCTTGGTTCTGTTCAGCCTTCCATTGGGACACCCTTGTGTTTTGTGTATGTTGAATATTCATGCTGAGGGACTGAAAATATCTGAGCGCTAGAAATTCGAAAGGGTTAGCAGCTCTTGGGAGTTGTCTTAGGAGTTCTAAAAGTCGATCTGGACTTATCACGATATTCCCAATATGCGTAAGTATATTTGGTTAGCTGATTATACATAGCGTTTTAATATGCTTATGCTATATAGTCCTCTCCACAATGCCGTGTGGGAAAGTGTTAAATATTTTGTTTTTTAGAGGATGAATATATGAAGTCACAAAGCTGTCAAATACATCACAATATATTAAAATATAAATTAACAGATTTTAAGGTAAGAAAGGACAAGCACCTGCGTGTCAGATTGCATGACTGGTACTTTTTTACACTGGTTAACATGACTTTACACATATGTATAACTAACTAGTCAACTAGCAGAGGCAAACCTCTGTTGCAAGACACTGTGACTTCTCACGGGTTCCTTGCACTGGAGAGGACTCCTGCGCCTTCTCTACAGGTTTGGCTGCTATCTACTGTTTGAGTTTGCTGCTCCTGGCACAGGGCGCTGTGGGATGTGAGAGAGGCCGTGGCCATGTCCGTGCCTCCTGCCTTCGCCCTGGCAGCAAGGACGCAGCAGGTCTGTCTGTGTCATCTGCTTTGTTCCAGTTGGTGTCAAAACAGCTGGGGTAGCTCCTCCCCAAAACTGCAGCCCAATTGGAGACCTTAATATAGCATCCACATATAGGCTGTCAGGCAAGTGTTATGTATCGACGCTGCTGTGTGACACTTCCGTAACCCGATGCAGAGCGTACAAGTGCCTATAATTGGCAAACAGGTGAAGAAGCCTGGGCTTGATCCTGCTTGATTGTTTAAAAAAAAAAATGCTTCATGATTATGTTACATAACTTGCATCTTTGTTTTCTGTTTCAGTGCATGATGATTACGATTCTAATTAGTTTATTTTAATCACAGTCAATACACCAAGGAGAAGCACCAGACAGCTAATATGATTTATTACATATTCCAAGAGCATTTGTCTTAGATTTGGCATTCCTGCTATCTGTCTCCAGAATGCCCCTGCGTATTTGACAGCAGCCTGTCAGTGCTGTTATGATTGCTGTATGCAGTGACTTTAACTGCCAGCTTTTCCTGCAGGCTTGGAGGAAGATCGGTCTGCACTATGATTACAGCAACATAGAATAACTTAACACTTGCCTATGGCCCTGTCAATTATGACAGGATGTAGTATCAATACATATTGCAATCTGGTGCTGTATCATTTGGTATCAATACAGAGGGCAAAAACGTAAACAGTGGTGACCAGGTTTACATGTATGTTACTCTCTTTTGAAGCTTGTCTCTTATAGCTGATGTTTTACAAATAGCTCGGCAGGGAGATCAAGAGCTGTCTTTGTAACATTAAGTATTCTTGAAGGTACCTTAAGGGCCGAAGCAGTGGTAAAGAGCTCCAGTAGCACTAAGGGTTTTCATAAACTCTCTTTCAAATCTGTGAAGGCAAAGGTCAGGTGAGGTTGTGGTTTATTATTATTAATGAACATAGGAACATGAGAAGATATTACAGTTTCATTCAAAACACACAACATTCTAGCGTTGAGTTTCAAGGCATCTTCTTTTTCTGAGCCTCTAGTATGGGTGACGTGACCCTGGTTTTATTGATTGAACTTTTATTCTTCCCCAATGAATAATTTAAGTTAGGAGCAGTAGTCTGGCATGATTAGCAAGAGCCTATGGGAGGTTTTAAAGTAATGCACTGTATGCTCCTCCTTCTATACTGGATTCTTTTTGCATCGTGCCAGTGTAGTCTGATGAGGTTGAAAACTTTAGATGCAACTCAGTAGCTTGCTTAGCAATTCTCTTTCTTGAGATTCCCAATAAAATACCAAACTCTTTATTCTCCACTGATGCCGGAGGAGAGTTGTTATGGGGCTTGTTTTGGTTCCCTAATTCTCAAGTCAGTCTCCAGCCTTGCTGCAGTTTCCTGTTTGTGCCCATACTTTAACTGGGTATACCAGTTGTGCTACAACACTATGTCCTTTGTGTTCCCCTGAATGCGGTGAGTGACTATCTTGTTGGGAGCGGAGAAGGCCAAGACTCCTAGCTCACCCAAAACGCTACTGCAGTATGTAGTTTTATTTTATCACAGGCAATTCTTGTACAGGTGACTTAGGCAAACTCTTACTGTAATCTGCATAGTGCAAAAGGCCAATATTTTGACTTAAAATCTGCCTCTAAAAGTAATTCTTGGATTCTGTGCTTATGAAGAGTTAATTTTGCGTTGTGCGTAATGGTCAATATATTGTCACTCAGATGCTCTCTGTTAGGTCACACTGATGTACCATGGCATAAGTCTGTGAGATCTGGATACAGCCCTCAGCTCACTAATGACTGCTTGACCCCAGTCAAGGGTACATGGAAGAGACAGAAACATAGGTACAGGTGACGAGGACTGAAAAATGATCACAAATTGTAGATGATACGTAGTGATGTGACTGGAAATATGTTTAAAAAAAAACAAACCAAAACAAACAAACTGTACCAAATTTAAGGGAAAAAGACCAAAAATAATTATACTAGCTTCCCCAGGAAGCAGGTATTTTTAACAGCACACTTGTGTTAGCCAGCCTGAAAGTAATAATTGCTATGCTGACGTTGTACAAAGGAAATCGCCTACTGATGGCTGCAGCTGTTGAGTCTGTTGTGAGCCACTATGAAAAGTTCTCACAGTCTCAATCTAAATGCTGTATTCAAAACACTCCTGTGGTCCTGCTGAGAGTGTATCCACAGCGTGATTCATTCTCCCCTTTTTTCAATCTGCCCTCGACTTCCCCCTCTTAACGTGGCAGGCAGGATCCTCTGACTTCTGCAGGAGGGGGAGATGTGTGCACACATGGACCCAATCCATGTGTTGGTGTGGAGTGGAAAACGTTAGTGCCAGGGATATATCAGACTGGAGCATGTTTCTGGTGTTGATATCACCTGTGCCTAGTACTCATGTTACAGAGCAAGGAGAGAAAAGAGCATGGCCTCCCTCTGCCTCAGGCGTTCCCAGTCTCCCAGCCACGATGAGGATGAAGAAGAGGAGGAAGGAGAAGTGATTCCTTGGGAGCTAAGTGCTGTTAGTAGAGGGGAGGGCACTCCCATATCTTTTTCCTTGTCCTTATTTCAGCCTATGATTACATTTGGGTTGAATGTTCGTGTGTATCACAGACTGTGGTCTGTTACAAACTCTGTATTTCTTAAATGTTTTGTATAATACTTCATTTAGAAAAACTTTAGAAATCTTTTTATTAGGCTTTCTTTCTGAGGGAGACAGAAATGCATATTTAATAAAAGTATGTTTTTAATGAAAATATAGTACTCTTTCTGTGAGCTGTTTAATGTACTGGCTTATTTCAAGCGTTAAATCTTCGCAGTTTCCAGAAGGGTTCAGTTTGAATTCAAACTTAAGCAGCATCTTGTTAAATATTTTTAGATGTATTTATATCTTGTAGCTATTCTGTGGTAAAATTTGCCATAGCAGAAACTCATTTCAAAAGAAAGTAATTAGGGTAATTCCAATCATAAAATTTCAAAATTGGTCTGACCATGTGGTCAGAAAGCATGCTTTGATGTGAATCTTTCCAGGGAAGATGAAATGCTATTAATAAACAGAAATTGTATCAGGTGGAATTTAAGGTAGGATATTGCTATTACTAGATGTAGAAGTCTAGAAAATGTAGAAGTCTAGAATAAGAAAGGGAAAGGCACGTCCATTTCTTCTAACCTGATATCACCTATCGCATCATCAGTCTCCCATTTACAAGATTATCAGTTTAGAACAGATTTCAGAGACCACCTGCATCCATTTTTCATCAAATTTTCAGTTTAATAAGAAAATTTAACTGTGGTCTCAGATGCTTTTATACTAATTCATCAGAGGATTAGACGCCCATGTGAGGTACACTCGTCTGTGTGTGGAGGAAAGAGGATTATGCCTTGAGTGGGTCATATTCACAGCTAACACTAGGCATTAAAACTGCAGGATTGATGAAGCCCAAAGTTGCAGCTTTCTGGAAGCAGTCTTCTGGCCATGTTATTGCTTGCTTCATAAAATGCTTAGCAGTGTCTATCAGCTCAGTCTTTCTAGAAGTTACTGTTTGCAGTCCAAGCCCTTGTCTCAAATAATTTTTGATGGCCGAGGTTTGATGCTCTAAAACTTTCTGACATCTATTATGCTTTACCAATTTTTATAGAGGAAGAATGTCACTTTCCTAAACTCCAGTGCAGGCCAATTCCACAGCTCAGCTTTGATGAATCAGCTTTGCATGTCTTTGAACTTGTAAGAATACGCATTTAACATTTCTTCCTAAACCTTGGCAGACATATAGGGCAATTTATTAATCATTTAGGAAAATAGCAGGAGCACTTCTTTCAGTTGGTGCTTGGTGACTGTGAATTGATGTTCATTTTTTCCAGTGATCTGCAGTCACTGTGAAAACACTTAAAGAACAGAGAATAAAATACTATGCAAAGATAAAAATGTGTTTTATGGATTGAATTTGTGCTTGTGATATTGGTTGTTATGAATATATAGGGGTTTTTTTATCTTTAACACTGTAATGGGCTATAAGTGCATTTGTACATTGAGGCTATAAAAATAAATTGATCTCTTTTCACAAAGATTTGGTAGTATTTTATTACATCTACATCTATTCAGGCTATAGAAAAGACAAAGGAACAAATTCATGTTACTCTTAGTTAATGCAGTTATAGAAGAACGTGAGGCTGAGGAGCCAAAAGCAGTTCATGGTAAGCCATTGTGAGATTTTTCCTAGGAATCATAGGGAATGAGATGGAATATTTTGACTTCAGCCTTAGTTAACCTTACTTTTGTCCAGATATTTGAGAATTTGGATGCAAACCAAAAGTGCTTGGCTTACAGAAATGTAAGTGGAATGAAGGAAGGCAATTAAACTTCAAGGATGAATGCTAATAACCAAAATGTGTTCATTTTTAAGCAGAAAGTAGGCTCTGGTGCACTGTTGCTAAATATTTATGGTAAAGGCACCACTCTTTAATTAAAATGTTTGAAGTTAAAAATACCAGCAATGCCTGGAGGTTCCCCACTGTGCCTGTGGACTTGTTCCACCTGTGGTGAGCATATGAATTTCTGGCTAGTGTCAGCCAAGATTAATAATCATTCTGTGCTACAGACAATGTTAATTGGCATTAATTGCTCTGCCTTGTTCCTCATTTTGGTCAGATGCTGCAAGGAACAAGTAAAGTATAGTTTAATGGATTTCAGGATAAAATGAGGGTTTACAACATCTTGTGTCTGAAATGTAATGTTGTAGTGGTGCTATGGATTTCATCCAAAGTGTTTTCCTCGTAATAATTCAGTGGATGAAGTGCAAAGTTTGTTTCAGGTGAAAACTGTGATATAATTTTTAATGTTTTCAGTGGTTGTGGCCCTTGATGGATAAAAGAGAGGTCTGGAATTACTTTTTATGTTCTCTCTGGTTTGGTAGCGTGGAATGCAAGTCTATTTTCTTGCTATAGGTTTTTCTTCCTCCTGTAGAACGATTAGAATATTTCCCATATGAACAACTGCTACTTTCATTTGAAGACTGAACAATGGAATGAAATATTATGTTTTGAAAGTAGTTTTTTTTTTTTTTTACTTTTTAAAATATTTCCCTTTTTCTGATAAAACTTGCTACTGAATTTGAGTATTTACTGAATTAGGAGAATAATGTATTCACAGCTATGTTTCTTAGCAAATAAACTATTCATTTGAACATTGACTATAGTGTCAGGCCATTTTGCCAGCAGGCTCTCTCAGGAGGATGTTCTCAACACAGTGACATCACCATATTACTTCTGAATCCATCTTACCACACAGATAATGGTCCTAACAACCTGACGCTCTCCTTGAAAATTCTCCTATAGTCCAAGTATGTTCTTCAGATACATTTAGGAATTTGCATAACCTTTTTGTATACAAAACCAGTTCAGAAAATAAGAATTTTTATAGGGCCTCAGATTTTAGTCTGCTTTGCATGATGTCAGCTTTCTAATATCCTGTGATCTTATGTATGTGTATTGCAAACTATGAATCTGTTAAACCAAAATCTTTTAGTGGCTACCAATGACATTAAAACTGAAGTATTTTTTAAAACTCTGTACATGACTTTTGTTCCTAGCCTCCTTGCATCAAATTGAATAATGTGGTGAAAGTGTTTCCTGTCTGCTACAGCTGGGGGAATGGTTATAGCCTAATCAGGTAGTAAACACATCCATGAGGCATGATTATAACTACATTAACATCATTTTCACAAATACGTTACGTTGCATCCAGGAGGAAAGTAGCGTCACGGAGAAATTCTGGAAGATGGGACTGTTCTGTGCCAGAAGGTGTTGACCTAACTGAATTAAATTAGTTCAAAGGTAAATGAGAATTTTGTCAAAAGCCTGTTACAAGTTAGACTGCATTTCATCAAAATTTTACTTTTCAAAAATTCGGTGTATCGTAACAGTTCTGTACGTTATGTATCAGTGCACCTTGTGATAGCTTAACTCTCTCTCTGTCTCTGTCTCTCTCTCTCTCTCTCGATGATAACAAAACTTAGTTGTTTTCCTGTTTCTTAGGCAAGGCCTTTGGCCATAGTCTGCGACTATCTCTCACACTAAAGCAAACTATTTTCTGTTAGGAAATGATTCCTTTACAATGTGAAAGAAAAGCTGAACTGAAATTCATATTTAAACTGTGAGTGTTTTCATTGAATAAATATTCCAGAAAGAAACTTTATATTTTTCCTTACATCAGAACTATCCTATCCAATCTGAGAGCAGCATTTGCAGTTTCCTGGTCACAAATTTTCTGGAAAGAATGGACTGATAAACATAATTGCTTAAAACTTGTTTGGTATAGGTAATGGATTGTTAATACTGTGTCTCTTGATAGCCCCATCATTAGGTAATACTCACAGCTCTCTCCTGCTGATTAGAAAAATCTTTGTAGGGATGTGCAGCTGTCTGGATATGTGAGTCCAAAATTTCTCTTTGCATTTAGATCTCTCTTCTTTCTTTAATTGGTGATTCTTGTACACTGATTGTTTTAAAAGATGTTGTTTTAAGTTCTCTATATTCTTCCAAATCTCTGAGATTTAACATATTATATTCCTTCTGCTCCTATCCATTAATATTTTACATAATCATCTGATAGAAACCATCTTGCCCAAACTTTGGAGACTGGGCAAAGCATCATCAGAACAGAAAATCATGAACTGCTACAATTAACTCTTCCTGTTACATTCTGCTGTTAGGAGTGGTTACCAATTACATTATCTGCTAACTGTCACAGAGAGGAACAAGTAATACATCACTGTTTGTAGTTCACAGATGTTACTGGCTGATGTGATGGTCTATTCCACATAGCAATACGTTATGAAGAGCTAGAAATGATGAATTCTTCAGAATCCTGGAATTCTAATGTATTCATTTTAAAAATTGAGTTCAGCTTATTCAATAAAAAGTTTTGATTTACTGTGTACATAAATCAAACATTTTCCCTTGTAAATATAATGGATGTGTACATGTTTATATGAAAACTGTACCAGTTTTATTGGGCCATGTGCGTATGAAACTAATTGTATTAGAAGTTAACCTAATGATATAATACTGAATAAAATAGGATCTTGAAAAAGGATTTTGATTTCCAAAAACCTAATCTCCTGGGCTAATCATTGAGGTTTGTACTGTTACAGTATCTATGGTATCTTTGCTCTTCTGGACATGGAATATGTCTTCAGACGTCAATGGGGTGTGTTACTGAATCTCTGCTGCACTTTTCCTGTCTCTTTGCAATGGCACCTCCTGGCCGCTGGAAGGTTGGCATTAATTAGTGCTGTTTCTCGTTGAGCATAAATCCTGTGAGAAAAGACTTTTGGGGACTGTTCTTGTGAGAAATTTTTTGGCTGAATCATTTCAGCAGTCTGCAGACTTTTACAACACTGATAAGGCCCTTTGGGAACAAAGTTTTGGAGTGTAGTTTGTGTCTAGTTTTGTGAAATAAGAAGAACAACGTGAAGAGAAGCAATATCTTTCAGAGCTTTCTTGTGTGGCTGCAAAGCTTTCTGTGGACCCTTTTTAAGGGATTTGTACCCCTATCACTGATTATCAATTTCAGGGGCAATTGTACAAATTTGCTTCTACAAATTTGCTGCTAGAGAGTATTTTTAGAAGAAAGTAATGAATTATAGCATTGCAGAATCGGAGATGAGCATCATCAGAACAGAAAGCTTTGGTAACTTTTGAGGCTAACGCTCCTAGAGTTCATTGTCATAAGATAATTTGGTTAAAAAAAATTTGATCCTCTCTCTTGTTCTGTGTAAATTCTTTCTAAAGGGAGGGACCAATAAACCTCATATTGTTAAGGTGGTAACATAGAAAAATAAGGAGGCTCATGGCAGAGTGGTTTATCTTAATCTATTATGCATAGTGATATTCATAATGTATTCACTAAATCTCAGTAATACAGTTTATTGTTTTCTGCATTGTTTCGATATTAATTGCGCTTTCTAAATGCCAGTATATTTGCTATCGTACAGGGATCGGTGTTATCTGCAAGAGAGGGAGAAGGTATGGTCTTTTCAATAGGAAAACCTGGTTCATGTTTCTCCAAATTCAGGATGTGATTTTTTTTCCCTATAATCAGATGATTAATACTCTCCCTTAATGAACAGTTTTGTTATCTCCAAACACCCACTGGATACTATTCTTTGGATAGTATAAACCATAGTTTATAGTGTAAACCATTTTAATTTGTATCTTAGACTTTTTGAGGAAGCATAAGGGTGTTGTGACTGAGTGGTAACATCTCTAATGTCAGTCTTGGGTAGCAAGGAAGATGGACCCACAAATGTCCTTGAAGCCATCCAGGAATGTGTCCCCATTCTCCTTTGAAATATCTGTGTCTGGCAAGTATTTTTGAGAGCTGGTAGGGTGACAGACCTAAAATCTAACTTAAATGAAATTTTTCCTTTTACAGTTACAAGTTAGAAAGAAATTGAATGTCAAGATCATTAGTAGGTTCAAATGTTTTATTACTGTAAATTGTACTGTCACAATGAACAGAGCTGATTTCATTAATATTTAGAAATCTGTGTAAACTGCATGATGCTATATGAACAAAATGGTTAAGCGAATATTCATTTTATGGTAAGAAAAGGGCAGAGAAATGATTTGTATTCATGTTAACTGAATGATCATTTTCAGAGTTTCCCTTGAAGCAATAGCAGCAAACATGTCCGCTACCTGTTGTGTAAAACTGTAATATGCTTTTTGTATGGTCACTTGTTTTGATTGAAGAGGAATTGCTGGAGCTGAGAAGGCATAACGAATGTTATTACAGAGAGGGTTTTAAGCATATAAAAAAGGATAAAGAAATAAAGTCCTTATGTGTGCCCTTAGTACGTGAGGTCTGCCTGTTACTTCTGCAGCAGCTGAGCGAGCATGCAGGAGAGCCATTTATAACGTGTATTGCTGTGTGTCTGCTCTGATTGTAGACTTTGATCGGTTAATTGAATGGTGTCAAGGAGGGCAGTCATGGTCATGTAAAGCAACTGACAGGAGGATGGTAGCAGTCAGCACTTCATTACTTAGAAACAGAATCAGAAATTCTTCATCTTGGAGCAAATATAGAGCAGTTCAAGAGCAAACAGTTTAATGTGTGACGGTTTATGAGATAAGGAGTTTTTTTATGCTAATAGGGCTTCACTTAACCCTATAGCAAGGTTTTATTCTTGATTCTTTTGTAATCATGTGCATCAGAGCCAAAGGGCCAGTCGCAGGTTTACATATCTAGGGAACTTTATGGCTGATCTTGAACCAAACTTTTTTATTCCTTTGCTATAAATCACTCTTTGCATTTATGACAAGTGTTGGTGAAGGAAAATAGCCATTTATTATAGTTACCTCAGCTAATAGCGGTGCTACTATTGGAAGGCTCATTTTGTCAAATCCTTTACCAAGAACTATGTTGTAAGCACAAGGAGGTTAACAAATAGCACCAGCCCCTGCTTTATTTTGTGAACCTTCTGTCTAGTTAAGGGGTGATCCTATAAAGGGGTTTTGTTTCTTGTGGTGGGTTTGGGCGTAATTTTTCCCACTCTTTCCCCATTCTGTTCCTTACTCTCCCTATCAGATAGGAAAAAGAAAGAAAAAGTGTGGAAAATGCCGCTGCTATATCCCATAGGACAATTTGGGCTTTGTATCGCTGTTCTCACCTATAGATTGAGCTCCTAGCTGAGGAGTATTTCCCATGCTGTGTTTTCCTTCATATAACACAGTTACTCTTTTTCAGAGAGAAGGTTTGTCTAAGGAAAATGTGAAACACACAGACTGCAAGATGCTACAGTAGATTTTTTTTCTGAACTGGAATACTTTGGGTGTAGCTCACTGCTTCCCACTTTACAATGTGATGAAATTTCAATTACAATGAATTTTGATGAAAAATGTCCGGCACCTACATAAAATCCTATGCTTTGTGTAAAATTCCAGATTGCTGAGCATGCTAGGAAATGCTTGGGAAGATCCTGATGCTGTCACACCTAGAACAGACATCAGCAGGGTGATACCTGGATGCTTGACCTGTCTGTCCGAGATGTTCCTGTGCCCACAAGGGAAAACTGCCTCTTCCTGATCCTCCCGACCATAGAAGCGGGTTTGACTCATGAGGAAAGATCAGACCAAGTGGTTTGGTTTATTATCCTGTTCCAGCTGTGGCAACGAAGCGCAGGGCTGCCCTACAAGTACCCATGGACAGCTCTGTTTACATCATTTGCATATCGTATATATCTCTGTTTCTCAGCCCTCCTTATCACCACCCTTGTCCCTCCTTTTCTCCTCCCTGGTTTCTTCCCAGATAAATAACTTGTCACTAATTACTTTTTCCCCATTAGTCCCAGTTTGCTATGTTTGTACCCAAATTTGGTGCCATTACCTAGGTAATTGTGGTCTCATATAGCATTACTGGCAAGGTTATGCAGATGTTGTTAGCCTTACAAGCTTTTACTCTCCAAACGGTCCCCAGTTCTCCCTTTCAGTTATCTGTGAATTTTGGCCATTTCACACACAGCTGCCCCTTAACCATGGGTAAAATGCTACCATCTCCCCCAGCACTATCTGTAACTTCTGTCAGCTTCTCACTATGTTATCTGCCATGTCCAGTGATTTTTCATGCCAAGTCCACTAATTTCGCATGTCTTCTTTGGTCATGTGTGCCACAGACCAGGGCCTGAGCAGTGCCCCATCACCTGCCCACAGCCCTCCTGAGCACCCAGCCAGATGGTAGTTATCGCTGCCTATTAGGTGTTAGGTATTACCATTCTTTATTTCTAACGCGTTAGCCTCTCTGAACTGCCGTCAATTTGCACAGATGTGTGTGCAAGCATAGAAAAAGGGAGACAGATCATCGTATGTTTTTAGTCTTTTTGATAAAGTAAAACATTGGACACAAAGACTGTAGCCATTTTAAAAGATTTTGACATTGATGCCAATGTGAGTAAAATATGAAGAAGGGCAAACAATTCCAAATTCAAAGTTTCAAATGTTCCACACCACGAATAGTAACAAATTTTCAGAAGCAATAACGCCTAATTTCAGTACATAAATGAAAGCTAGAATTGATCCCCAGTCATACTGAACTATTTTGCAAATCTCACTACTTATTTTACTGCTTTCTTAGATGCTGAGCTCTTCTGAAAATATGGTTTAAATGGTCTTTGGAGTAACTTCTATAACCCATAGGCTATGAAACAGAAAACTTTCAGTCTGAAAGTTTGAAAAGGCTGCTTTTGCTGTCCTTTCAGTAGCAGTAAATGTCAGTATTCAGTCTCAGCTTCCTCTAGCTGGCCAATGCCAGTTTAGTTTCTTATCAGCTCTTCTATTTTTATAGCTTATTGGATTTGGATGAGCATTTCAGATTACATGTGAATTTTTCCATTTGCCTTGCATTCAAGAAACCATGCAATTTTTGTTACCTGACTGGTTGTTAGGGATTTTTCATTGAATTGGGCCTTTGGAAACTACAGCTTAAGTAAAGACTAAAAGGTGGCATGAATCGAATAAGAAGCAGCATTAGAGATTGGAAAATTTAGCTCTAACTCCCAAAGGCCTCTCTCTGGTGACTGTTGGTGGGTGATTTTTGCTAACTTGTTTGTTTGTTTAAGATGAGATTTAGTTTTAGATTTGAGACTCAGATCCGAATGATTCCTCCTGTAGCAGCCAAAAACTTTCCATGTGAAGAGGGTGGAAGTACAAAGAGAACAAACTTCTGGTGGTATGTGTTTAGGTTGCTGTTTCTTCATCTGCTGTTTACAAGCTTTTACCAGAAACTATCACTATTTAATTTCATTTAGTGAGTGATTCTCTTTGACACTCAATAATTTGCATGCATTGATGTATTGCCACATCAGCTTGCTGTGCTCTCTATAATAAATCATTTTAATCCCTTAATGTTTGACCAGGTGAACATCTTTCCAAATCTGTGGTTCCTTCAGTTTTGCAATAACCTTTCTTAGATAAAGTGACCAGAAGAATGTTTCAGGTGGTGCCAAGACCACTGATTTTATCAAAAAGTATGCTTAAGTTTCGATATTATATTCTGTCCCATTCTTTGGTCATCCTAAGGTTTCTTTGATTTATGATTTCTTTATGTATTAGAGAGAAATTTTCATTGAACTGTTCACAGAGACACTTATGTCCTTTCCTTGTGTTGATCTTTGTGACCTGAGAATCCTAAAAGGTATACAATGAATTTTAAATTCTCTCTCTCTTAGTTTGTGTTTATGGACTTTGAATTTCACTTCTATCATGTGGTCTTTCCCTGGATTCTATGTAATCAAAACATTTCTCAGGAATACAGATTATATCAAAACATTTGATGGAAACCAGGCCTGGCAGGAAGGCTGGCTAGATTGCATGGTTCCTAGGCAGCCTTTTCAGTGGTGACTGTGCCAGGTGCCACTTCCCAAGCTGTTTTGTTCCTAAGAACTTTTCCTTTGGGATAGCAGGTTGTGAGCCCTCATCTCCCAAGTCCCCTAGCTGCACAAGTGACTCTTTAGCCATTCGGCTGGCCAAGCTGTGAAGCAAGCAGGCAGCAGACTCCCTTATGGACCTGCTTCTTGTGTTGCCTTCCAATGGAGAGCAGAAGTTGGATTGCCCAGCATCTTTCCTGCCTGCCTGGTGGAGGTATCCCAGCTTTCCAGGCATTAGGATACTAGCCAAACTAGAAAACTGGCCAGGTACCTTGAGGCAGGAGCAGGGGGAACGTGACACCCTGAGCATTTTTGCAAGTATTTTGATTTAGCAGAGAATTTGACTTTTCTGAGATTTTGTTCTGATTCAGACCATTTTTGGAACTTGTAAAACGATTTGAAAGGCTGAATTTTTTGTTCCCTTTACAAATAACTTTGGGAAAATTGGGTATATCTCTATTCATGCCTTTATCTAGACCATTAAGAAATCTACAAAATATGATGGAACAATAAACTTAGAATGTCTGTCTGCTTTTACCATGATTAAAAGTCACCAGTAATCCTACTTTTCATATCTTTTCTCTCCATCTGTTTTGATGCACTGACCATGGCTATGAAATCACTGACAAGTGATTCCAGCTTAAGCTTTGGGATCAAGAGCACCAATTACATGACCAAGCATTTCATCTTATAGCCTGCTTGGCAGGCATTATTTTAGCACTGGTAATTTGCTTCTCTTTTCCCTCCACAGTAAGTTGCTGACGGGTTTCCAAGAGAATTTTTAAAGTAAAAGAGGCGAAATATTCCAAAGTTCTAAACAATTAGCCCTTTCAAAAAAGGTAAGCCTTCACCATCACAGCAGTGCACGTATTCAGTTGGTGGGAAGATGTGCTGTTTGGAAGCATTTTCATTGGCTTGTTTTGGGCCTGGAGCAGAAAAACACCTTGCTTGCAAGCAGTTTAAATCACTGCTTGCACTGCTTCCACATACTCTGTAAACAGAACACTTTTTCTTACTTAATGAAAAGTAGCTTTTTGGAAAAACCTTGAGTGTAAACTTTTTGCAGGCTTTCTGGGAGGCTCAGTGTAAAGATCACCTGGTTGTCTTTCATATTGTATTTCATTCTCTGAGAAATCTAAGGTTACAGAAACAATGTCTTTACTGGCTGAACCTTTTGTGATCATGAGAGGCCACATATTTTATTTCACTTCTTATTAGCCATATAATTATTTGCCAGGCTCATAGGTAAAACTCACATATGTCATATTGTCGCGGGTCATCTTATATCGTGTTGAGTGAATTTCAAAGTTACTCTGCCTGTGTTGGAGCGTGGTGAGGGAATATCCTGCAGTAATAGCGATGAAAAAGTGACGTGCGCAAAGAATTTGGAAGGTGAGGGGCTGCTAAGGCTCTTGAGATATAATTCTCAAGATAGGCCTTTGAGGGTGAATGAAAACAGTGAAAAGGTTTGTGTAGAAAAAATGCTATGAATAGCATTTACGAGCCTTATGGGAACAGTGGACTGGACCTGAAAGACATGTGAATGAATGTTCTGAAACAGGCTTATCGCCTGTTTCAAAGGTATTTGTTCTATTTTGTTGATTAAAAGGCTGCGATAATCCTGGAAAACATTTGTTAGAGAAAAGGTAGTAAGTCATCTACCAAAGATATAAGCAATTGGGTCAGCTGCTGATTTTGCTTTCACTAAAGGAGGGGAAGGTGTAGAAGAAGAAAAGCCTTAATCATAGGCCTAGCTGATGTGTGAGAATATCCAAAAGTATTCAGATAATCCCTAGAACCATTTGGTGCTTCTCTCACTTGAACTCTAGATTTGTAGAAGCTACTTGGAATTTGTAGTTTTCAAATGACTAGAATAATGTGCAAATTTATATAATTTTTCAGGCAAAATGCTGAGTTTTTTTATCTCAGAAACGGAAATGTTAATTTTATTTAGGTGAATTATTTTTAACCTTTCTTCTCCCTACTTTGACTTCACGCTATCAGGTTATAAAATTTAGCACGATACATAGTGCTAGCAGCAATGGATAATATAATAAACAAGGTGTCCATTGGCTATAATTAGGGTGCATTTCAAAGAAACTTCATAGAACAACTTCATAACTGGTGTGTTAGCCACTTCTAGACTAGACTTAGCTGAATGTAATTAACATCACTGCTATATTTTTTCATAATTGATTTTCCAGGGCTTAGACCTAAACAAACAAACCAAACCAAACCAAACCAAAAAACCCCCAATACCTTAAAAGAAGGCTGCATGACTAGGTCTTATTATCCTCCAGTCATCATATATTTTAATTGATTTGACTTTTTAGAGATGAACACCTTGGGTTACATATAGCACAAAGCATAATACAATATAGTGCAATTTTGTAAAGGATAATTTGTAATTGCTTATCACACGTGGCTGTGCATGATAGATAGAAACAATATAAGAATAAATGAAAAATATTTAAAACAAACAAAGTTATCGAAATAGTATTTTGGCTGCTTCTGAAATGTTGATTTTTTTTAAAAATATTTTTCTTGCGACATGTCCAGATCTGAACATTCAGAAAGCATCAGTGCACTCATAAATAGCTTACCTTCTACAGATTTAAGATTGATAATGGGAACTTTAGGGAAGACAATTGCTGACTGCTACATAGGGTGTAAGATACGCTTCTGAGTGCCTGGAGCAAGGAGTATTTAAAAAGTGAATTCTTACTTTTTACCGTGTTGGTTTTTACTGAGCCAGCGTAGAATGTTAAAGTTCTACTTTAACAGTTAAAGAATATCTGTTCTACTTAATATAAATACATAATCTATAGATGGTACAGCTTAAGAATCAGGTAAGTCATAAGAAACTAGCCTGAAAAAATATTTACCTGCATATAACCTAAGACTTATGTTTCAGAATTGAATTTCTATGTTGGCTCACTATCTGTATAGCTGTGGCTGCATTTAGTTGGACTGTGAGCCTCCATTCGTGACCACGACCCAAACCACACAGATTAAAGTATAATTCAAACTTTAACACTCGTTATGTTTTGATCCTGTTACGGCCTGGCCTTTCTGGTAGCAGTGGTTCACCAAATATTGTGTTCTGTGTGCCTGAATGACTGGTCCCCCGCTTCCTAGAGCCTACGGGGGAACAGAAACCCTAGAATAAACTGAACTGTTGTTGGAACAGTGAGGCTGTTACACTTTCATCTCATCCTGTCCCAGCTTGTGCTGAGGAATCCTTCCTTGCCCTTTAAAGAGAGCCTGGAAACCAGGAGGTCAAAATAAGCCTCAAAAATTACACAAAAGCAGGGGAGCGCCATACGGAGAGCCCTGTCGCTTAGGTGAATCCCCATGGCAACCGTAGATTGCTATGCACGGATTATTATGTGCAGGAGATGCATCAAGCTAATCTAGTGGAAACCTCGGTGAAAGAAATACCTGCTACCCGGTATTTTCTCCTCCCCTGCACTGAGCTGTCGAAGAATTTCCATTTTCTTTAACAGAGAGTCTAGTCATTTTGATGAGATCAGACTGTTCTGAAAATACCACTTACCATTTCTAGTCTTTAGGTCAGCTCTGCGGTATGCACTGCTGCATACAGGAATGGAAAAGATCTTTTCCGAGAAGCCTGTTCTTGTATCTGGTTGATGTGTTTTATGAGTAGCGCAACGCTCTCTTCAGCGCTCCACAGAGGTAGATTCTAGATGGGACAACTGACTGAGACAACTGCTGGAATGTCACTAGTACTGGCTGCCAGTTATCATTCCTCAAAAGCAGATGCAAGGGTTCAAAATGGATTTTTGTTGGGCAAACACCTGTGATAAAAGCATAAATAGCATACCTAACACTACTTATAGTCTTAGCAAGTTCTGAAGAATGGAGTTTGCTCATCTGAAGGATGTCTCCTCCTTCCCATTCCTTTAGTCCAGCTTTGCTTTTCCAGTAGAAATGGAAGTATTCATTTCATGTTAGACAAGGTCTTACTACCTTACCTTACTACCTCTAGTCTTTGAAATGCGTTCTCTGTATTGACAGATATTTAGGACCATAGGTCAAAATGACAGAACAGTTGTCAATTCTCACTGTAGCATGCAGGACACCTTTAAAAACAATTTCCATGTTTATGAAAAACTCAAGAGAGTATTCCATATGGTAGCCTATTACAGTGATACAGACCCTTGTGAACGTCTGTAGCAGCACATTTGCATAGTTTTTTTTTTCTTTGTTTGTCTCATTTTTCTGGCATGCTTGACATGTCTAGTTTACTATCCCTTTAAGCATCCCTAATGTTATCTACCCATAGGATGTGTTAATTTCTAACTTGAAAATCTATTTCACTATGGCTTACAATTCCTGTGGACATCCTTAGCATTACTTTTAAGGGCACTGTAGGATAAATGACATTCATAAATAGTGAGTGGTGAAACCATGTTCATCTTCTGTCTCGTGGGCCTGATCCTAACCTTTTCTACTGAGGCAGGAGAACTCATATATGCTCTTTGATGCTTGATTTTAATCTTAGTAATAAATACTGGTTGTTGTCTCCTCTAACTTCTCTAAACGTTCTTTAAATAAGTTTGAACGGAGGGGTATTCCAGAATGATTGTCAATTGCTAGGTCTTAACTGAATGATATAGTTTAGACCATAACTAGTGTATATCAGCTAGACCTTAACTCAATTAAGATGAATCCTTGTTCTTGTAGCCAATATTTTGTCTTGAATTACTAAAAGTGCGTGACGGAAAGGGTTTTAATACTGTAACTCTGGCTTTGCCCAGCTGATATATACATTAATGATCAGAGGACCTGACACACCAGTGTATTGCTGTGCTCTCTGGTTGCTTACTTTGGTAACTCATTTATTTCCATTTTAGACAGGATATGGTACTTATCAATCTCCCTTTAACCACAAGACAATTGCTCTCTCCTTTCCTCTGTCCTTTTGGAGACTCTCTTCTTTTTCAAGGCTAGTGACTGCTTTTGATCTCTGCATTCCTTTCACTAAGCATCTGATCTTGAGATACTTAAATGAACTGTTTAGAGCCTTTTCCACTTAGCTTTCCGTTTTGTTTGAATCAGTTTGACTATTTGCATTCTAAGAGCAGATCTGGTATTTTTTTCATTGCTGTTTCCATTGATCTTGTTAATTCTACTGCTTTGGGCCACTTTAAATTCACTTTTGCCAGGAATCGTCTTTGAAATCTCTCGTCATTAACAGAGCATTCATTTTCTCAGTATATCCTCTAGGATATCTCTAAATGGGCAATATTCCATTAGTCTTTTAGCCTGTCACATACACTGTTGTAGTGTCATACAGCTATAATATCATATTGCCTCTTCCTACCATGTAATATTTTACAATGATATTGGTTTTGATAAGTATTAATCTTTTACAATCCTTTGCAGATCTGAAGTTTTATCTCCTGGCTTCTGATACTGCTACAAACTGCTTAAGACAGGGTAAGTTTTACCACTTTAAACATTGAGGAAAATTGATTTATTTGTTCTCTATAATCTTATATGTAAGGAAACATCGTCCCAGAGTTTCAATATATTGCTGCCAATCCTCATTTTCTGCATTGAACTGCTCTTTTTCCCATAAACTGCTGTTCTTCTATTTTTTTTTTAACATTTTTATTAAAGAACCATTTAGTTTAATAAAGCAAACTGTACTTACACCAATGAAAAGAAATTCCTGCTCTATTTCAAAAACAAGAAAAATAGAGTAGGGGAAAACCTCCTGGTAATTAAACAGCAAACAAAGGTGGAATGGAATATTTGCTCCCTTATGTTTTATTCTTGGTTAACTTCCTGATACACTATGCTTTATCTCTGCAGAATATTTTGCCCTGGGTGCCTCAAGGCAGTCAGCCAGTGTGCCTTTGGAGGAGGTGTATTTAAAATAATTTGTGTAATGACCATCCTCCATCATCAACTGCAATTTGAAGAAGTAAGCCCGTAATTAACTTGTTTTCAAAATTATTGTTCTTATAGATGCTTTGGGGTAACAATTAATGTTTTTATAGTTTATATGTATTTTGTATATCGTTATTTGCAGCAAGAACTAGAAACTTACCATATGATGCTAATATATATATTTATTTTCTCTTTTACAAAAGTCCTTGAGATAGATTTCAGCTTTTCTGGATTGCTTTAATGCTTTCTTTCTATTCTGAGTGCAAAACAATAGCTAGCTTGAAGCTATGAATGTCCATAGTTTTATTTTATAGGACAATATCTCTCCACGAGCTGTGCAATGTGCTGCCTTTAGGTCTGCCAACTGGTAGGCTCAAGAGCAGATAAACAATTAACAACGACCCCGGTCTAATGGCTGTATGCAGTCCCGCAAATGACAGCAGCTAGCTCAAATAGGACTTTTATAATCTGTAGACAGCAGCTCTACCAAGAGTTCCAAAAGGAACTTCATGTAATTCAAACAAAATAAGCTACCCCAGATAAGAATCATTCCTTGCATGCAAAGCTTTATATATGATTTCCCTGTTCATCCAAAATTATCACTAAAATTGTTTGCAGCTGGGGCATGGCTTACGAATCTGTCCAAATTAGACTGTCTTCTCTGAATGTGTAATGTGAGACTGAGCTCTGGGCTTTGCCTAGCAAATTTTCTGACCTGTCACCATTCCAACCAAATTAAGGGTTGAGCTAGGGGTACAGGAAGGAGTGGAGTCACCCCTCAGTTTATAGTCACCAGCAAGACCAGCGCCAACTCTACTAGTCTTCTTTCATGCCCTGATCCGGTGTAATCAATTACCTAAAGCTTATGTGATTTAAGGGAATCTCTTTGGCCCCTGTGGAGGTCCTAGTTTTGTGGACAAAGTGGTAACTTAAGCCTCTGGGAGCCTTTCTCTGTTCCACTCCACTGGAGATCTAAGCTAACCTGTTTGGCTCTCCACCAGAGAAGCAAGGCAGAGAAAAATCCTCCTGCAGAGAGGTACTAATCCTAATGGAGAGGTGGTATCTTCTGCTGCCTGCAGCATCTCCTTTTCCTTCTTTGAAAGTGGTTTATATTAACCCCTTTGAAACTCCATCTTCCATTACTAATATTTCCCCTGGCCCCCAGGCTCTCTGCTATTCAAATTTCCATTCTCTCCAGCTTATCTTTTACTTTCAATACAATGTCCTTATGTTAATTTTCAGTATTTCTAGACATGATTAGTTTTGTTTGAAGTAAGGAGGAAAGAGATACCAAACATCATGGAAATTGTGGGCTACCTTCAAATCTGCCCGATACAACCTTTTTGGGACTCCAAATAAGTCCAGTAGAGTCTCTAGCTTTGTTTTAAGCTGGACGAATAACTGAAGAGAAAAGCTATTTTAATACTTGGGTGACAGTTTCCAAAGGGGTCTTAATACAGTTATGCATGAAGCTCTTCTTGTATTTCAAAAGAAATTGCATCCCTCTGTCACTCAGGCTTCTTCTATAGTTCTGGTATCAGTTTTGGTGCATCTTTTTTCTAGTCACAAATAATGTATATTGTCCAATTAAAGTGTGAAACGTTCAGCTCATGTTTATGATTTCTTAGAAGGAAGACTTAACCATTTAAATGATAAAATTAAAGAAGGCCAAAACTAAGACAAGTCATTCTGTGGTTTATGAGCTTGAACGCGGAAATTCTTTTAAAGTTGTTTTCATTTTATATTGCTCCACTCAGCAGTTTTTTAGGGTTAAATGTTTTTTTTTTTGATTTGAGTACAAGAAAACTGGGCTCTTTTCCAAGATCTCTCATAGACTTTTTCATGACCCTGGACAAGTTCATGGCAAATAAAAAATGAGGGTGAACCAAGTTCCCTCTCACAGAGGAAAGCTAAGCAGCTGTATGTGTTAATGTTTATATATTCATTTGAGATACTGCAATAAAAGAGTTCTGTCAACCACAAAACTGCATTGTTTGTTGGAATGGATGAGACTGAACGATGAAGATGATGACACTATCTACTCAATCTGCATACTTGTTAGTGGCGTAAACACAACACTTCCCATCAAATACACTCCTCCTGACATGAATCAAGCTCTTTTATTACAGTGTTCTACACTATTCATCAATCTGCCTCCCTGGCATTGACTGCCAATTACAAAATGCTCACTGATTTTCAGGGATGTCACTTGACAGCAGTCTGCTCTTGGTTTAGAGTAATAGACCATCAGCAAACCGCACACACAAAAATAATTACAAACATTTAGAACTGAATTCTGGACATGTACTTTGTACCAGAAGTATAGTTGTGAGTACATACGTCTGCAATCAGTGAGGTTGCACTAGGTATATAAACAAAGTTTGGACCTTCATTTGTCATTAGAAATTAGCTGAAATATTCATGAAGATTCATTATGTGACATTTGGGTAACTATCAGGTATTTATAACAAGATCTGTTATACATAAGGACTTTTATCAGTGCTTATATACTGTATGATACTTGTCTTTTCTCTTCTTGAAATGTTGCTGTTAGTTAGGGGCCAAAACCAAAACTTGAATACTCTTGGCAGGCAGTCCGTATCAATACAGAAAGTCTTCATTGCTAACAATAAATGGATTAGCGTTTGCTTGGATTCAAAATATTAAATAAACCCTACTGAAGAGAATACTCAATCTAATTTGTAAATGTTTTTGGCACTAGAGATCAAGATACACAATTAGGGTTTTCCAGCAGTGGGACCAACGCTCCTTGACACTCTGGGGAAAAAAAAATTGTTTTTTCTTTAGCAGGATTCTATTAGAGAGTAAAAACTGAAACTCTGGTTAATTGGCTTGGTATAGATCATAAGGTTACTGTCGTTCTAGGATAATTAACCCATGTGTCAATCCCATGATCTGTTAAGGGATTATTTCCAGTGCTATATGCTAAGTGTTGAGCAGTCAGTCACCTTCATGTCATGTGGAAAATCACAAAAAGTGTGTTATGCGTTGGAGGTTCAAAAAGTCAAAGTTTGAAGTATAGAAGTAGCTATAAACATCACACTTTCCTAGGTGTTTCATGATGACAGGAAACCTGGTGTGCTGTAAGATGGCCACAGGAGGCCACAGGAGTACAGTACACTCAAAGGTCTATTTATGTGTGTATGTTTATTGCAGGCAAACTTAATTGGATATACGGAAAAAATTGGAGACAATGAACAAATGTGAGAATTGCTGTGCATTTTGTGCTCAAATTGAAGGAAAAATGTTGTTAGAATAATGATTTCATTATTTTTAAAGGGATTCATTTTCTCTTGAAAGAAATGGCTCCTTTGAAGTCGGAGACGCTAGATTTCTCTCCTTGGAAACTAATACTCGTGTAAAACAAAAAGTATTGTCTTTGGCTGATGGTGCCAAAGCAAGACCTGAAAGATCTATAAATGATTTCAGAAATTTCAAGTGTGGTTGTGGACAAATTGCTTAAACTTTGTGCCTGTTTTACTTGATTAAGTTATCTCTAGTATTGCCAGTTTTAAATGCCATGTTTTCCCCTTTCTTGATTCACCTTCTCCAACTTGAGCCTACACATATAAAATAACTTCTCAATGGTGTACGTTCTTTAGGGCTTCAGGGACCACAGAGACCAAACAGTACAGCCCACTAGCTGTTTGACTCCAAGGTTGATCTGTAACCTTAATAAATGCAACACTGCTGCTACTGAAAGGAAATTCCAAAGAAACTCCATGGCTGAAGGACTTTTGATTACCTTTTCTTGAAATAACTGATTTTGGAAGAAGGACAACAAATGTTACTATTTTAACAGTTTACAGTAATGATCCCTTAACAGTTCTGTCTCACAACTCCATCTGCATCGTTTCACGTTACTGACGGTCAGCTCTAAAGTCTGGGATGTAGCTATCCTCTAACTTGTGTCTGCTGAAGTGTCCTTTACTTTCCACCAAGAACTCAGGATTTATATTTTCATCCAGTTTCCTTTTTTTAAGCAATTTTTATGTGATCCCCCTATATGTGGCTCCAGGATCAATTTTCTCTTGAAAATTTCATTTCCAGATGAACTGGACTTCGTCAGTCTCCCCGCTCATTTGCTGATATAGTTTAAAGGAATGGATCTGGGAAGTGGAATAACTATATTACTATTGCTTCACATGTTGGTATTATGCAAGACAATAGGTCTCTGTACCTCAATTTCCCATCTGCAAAATGGGCATAATATTATATATTTTACAGCAGGTTGTATGGGCTAGCCCATGAACCCTGGAAAATATTGTTTTCTGAATAAAGGTGCTACCTGTAAAAGTACAATTGCAGAAATGTTACAGTCTAACTGCAATCTTACAGCCCAGGCTGTGTGAGAATTAACAAAAAATAAAAGAAAGACCAGCTTAGCATTTCAGACATCTGCTGAAAAGAGAGGTCACCAAATGATCAGGGAGACTCCAGATTTCTAGAAAAAAAGCTGGCAATAAAGGTATACAGCATCAAAGTTGCTCTTAGCATGCATGAAAACTGATGTTCTGATATCAGTTTGGGAAAAGTTGAGATAATTCAGTTCCTATAAAGCATAAATTGGTGCACTGAGGAACGAAATCAAGGGCATCCATATCAGTAATGTAGTTGTTTCTTACACTGATGCAAACAAAAACTGCTAAGCCATTTGCAGTCTGCCCATAGATGTCTTTTCTTGGTGGAATGGACACCTGAAGGGTTTGATTTTAAAACACCGTTTAGATGGGAATTATCGGTTGGTCTAAGGTCATAGTTTTTGTTTTTATTTTTCTCCTTAGGGAAAAAAGTACATAGATTACTGACAAGAACAGATCTGTTGTTCTGTTCAGAGAAGAGCTGCTCAGCCTATCAGCTGTGAGTTCAATAGGTTGACTCTGTGTTTGTTTTATTATATATATTTCTATTTAATCACTGGGATCAGTTTTAATCTCCCATTGGTTCTTTTCCAGAAAGTGCTTTGGAGCTGCTTATTAGCTCTATCCTTGTAATCCTAGATTGTTGCTGTTAAACTGTTAAATGGAAATTTAGCTTTCAGACTTGTGGGAATTCACGCTGGCTATAACTGTGTTATCTGTACAGCTGGCTTTATACTATCCTTGATCCTGGTGGAGAATTGAGAGTTGAGAAAGGTGGATTAGGAGAAATGCTGGACAGTGAGTGTTGTGCGCAGCTGGCAAAGTGAGCATTTTGTTTTAATGCAATTCTAATGGTCGTTGAGTGCCTCTGATGTCAGGAGAGTATGCAAGAGAGACAACACGCAGCAGACACTGTGAAATTATGGCTGGTGGATGGAGCTGGGGTCATTTGGGGAATTATTTAACTTACTGCTAATTTTTCTAGCACTGAATTGAGATCCTGCCATAAAAATTCTTAGTTCAGCTAGAATTTTAGTTCAGATTGTGGGTGAAGATAATCCCATTATTTTTTTTTTTAATTTAATGAGAAATTAACTAAATGTTAGAAATCATAGTGGTATGTTAAATGGATGAATTCCACTGGGAGGAAGGGAAGAACTACCCCAAGAGTCTCCATCACTAGAAGTCATTAAAAAAGAAGAAGAAATAAGCATATCAGATTAAAGTGCATCTGATTGACTTAGAAAGTGACGCTGTCAAATGCTGATGGGAGACTGTGGTAGGAACCTTTTAAAAGGGTGCAGTCTGAAGAAGCAGAACTGGACTTCTTACAATGTTAGTATATATGAAGTGGTACTGCTCAGGTGCGCATAGAAAGGTGATTAAAATAACTAGGAACAGCTCTTACCTTGGAGATCGTGGTGGTCGATCCCCACCAGAACTTTATAACCCTCAGTAAAATCTGAGCCTTATTTCCCTCATGCACTAAAAGTACATGTGCTGGCACCAAACCCAGCACCACAGCACACCAGTGCAGGAAGCATTGCTGCCTGTTGAGATCCCCCTCAGCAAAGAAGCACTAGAGCTATCAACTGAATGTACTTGTTAACAGTACAGGATTTGGAAAGTGGCATCACTATGGGCTGTATTGAAATTTTGAAAGTTATCACTACCCAATCTTTGAAGTATTCGGGCTTTTTAAGTGCTGTGCAATTAGCTGAGGTGGTGCATGGTTTCCTACTGATGCTATTTATTACCTTTCCCAAGCAAAAGGCAACTCCAGACATGCGGACACCTAGGACAGGCTTTTAGAACCAGAGCATCAGTACATGCTAGGCGAGTTTCCTGCACAATGTTAGCTTGTGCTGGAGTGCAGTCATGTATGTAGGCATGGAGACTGCTAAGAAACTTGGACGCTACTTGTATAACATTAGGTTGTAAAGGATAAATTTGTCCTTGCTGACTTCTGTGTTGTCATGGATACACTGCTATTGGTACCTGAGCTTGGTAGTTTAAAGCTAGTTCAGTTAAGCTGGTGTTATTGCACCTTCAGCAAAGTTTTGATCTAGTCTGAAAGTTAATAGAATATCGACCTTGTGTGGTACACAAGTATTGGGTCCAAAGGCAGAAAAAAGTCCTACTTTCCTCCTTGCGAGATCTCTGATATTACTAGTTTAAGACTGAGAAATGCTTGCAAAGTGATTTTATTTTAAGGCACTGTAGGTTACTTGCAGGCTAAGTATCTTGCATGTGGGACATTTATTTGCATTAGATATAGAAGATATTCTTGATGGAAGAGTACTTTTCTGGTATTTTATTCCCCATGACACTCTTATTCCACCAAATCTCAGCTTAAGCGTTCTAGGAGAAATATACTGTAAATGTTTATATTTATTAATGTAAATGGAAATTACACAGCTAAATCCCCATGCACTGCACTAAATATTTACCCTTCTGTGTGAGTGTGTTCAAGAAGAGCACAGTCATTCTCAAGATTCAGAGACAGTAAAAGGTGTGCTTAAAGAGCTGTGGAGATTGCTTTCTTAAAACTGAGTGAGGAATTTGAAACTAATATGAAAACTGATATTACAGTGGGTTATAAAATGTAAACATTTTCTGCCTTACAGGTTATTAGTAATTATGATATAACGCTATCAATTTCCTGGCTATTTATTGATTCAGCAGACTTCTAGGAAGCCCTTATGCATGGTAGCACATGTTAAAAAGCATTGCAGGCAGAACAGACTCTGCTCTCGTGAATCAGCCAGGAAGCAGGGCACCAGGTACCACCTGCGGGCTCACCCAGCTCCTAATCCAAAAGCTCACCTCTGCCTAACCAGTTACATGTTGACCTTATTTCTCTATGGTGGTATTTTGAAGGAAACAATGGTAAAAACATCATCAAACTTTCCCCAAAGTGAATGACTCAGAGTTATAGTCTATGTTGCCTGTTCTTGAGGGGGGGTAAATCAATTTTATGATGTTTAAAGAAAAATGGCATTTCTTTGCATATACCCATGCTAGCAAATGTATCTGCCACAACTTTCATAGAAGCAGTGACAAAATAACAAGTACTGATGAGACTGGAGTAGACTAAATGTGGAATACCTCGCTGAGCCAGAACTCGCTAAAACCAAAAACCTGATTTATTAAGCTGGAAAAAGGATACAGTTTAGTTTTACTTTCCTCTTCTTTTAGGGACCCAAGAAGGCTAATAGTTTTCATAACTGTGTATTGAATGTCTGACTTCATGATGCTGACCTAAGCATTGAACAGGAGACCACTACAGGACATTTATGCCTCAAACCAGCATAGTATCTCAAACTATTATTGAATTCTAGCCCTACAGTGTAGCTCACAGTAAAGCTTGTAACAGCAGTGAGTTCTTTGCAGTTCTTTCTCTTTAAACCCCCTTGAAACAGCTTTGAATCAAGTTCTAAGGGGAAGACCTTTTTCCCAGGGCAGTAAATAGAAATGTTTATGGAAACCAGAATCCTCTCTTGCCCCACTGTGGCTGAGCAATCCTGGGACTGCAATAGATCAGGACTTTGCTTGATCATCCTCTCCCTCAAGGAGGATGGCTTGTGGTAGACCCAAACGGTGGTCCTGTCCATAGCACAAATCCTTCTCCAGGCTAAGTGACCCAGACTGAGAGTCCACACAGGCTTCCATAACTCTCAGGACTGCTCTTAAAATCCATCCTGCCATGTGCAGTGGAGCTGTCTGCTGTACCGTTGGATAGAGTATTTCTCTTGGATACAAATGAAGAGGGAATGTGATATAATTAACAAAGGCTTAATTTTACACTTACGCAATGTGGAGATTTCTTTATATCAAACTAGAAGCTGACTTCAGCCAAAACTGTAATCATAAAACCTGATGATACAAAGAAATTCAGATTAACATTCAATTTTATATTCTGATAATATATTTTAAAGAAGCAACAGCGTAATAGCAACTTCTGCATCTGAAGCCAAACATAACATTAAAAAAAAAAATCAAGTAGCACCTGTACAACTGCAGTAACACTGAGCTAGTTTGTTAATAATGAAAATAGCTTGAAGGGTTTGGGGAGGTAAATTGTGTTGCTAGGTAAGTGAAAAGTGTCAGTGTCTATTTTCATTATCTGGTTTTCTCTGAATGAGGGAAAAAATCTGATCTGTTTTTAACCAGCTCAACTACAAATGTAATCTAAATAAGTTGCATTTCTTATCCATGTAAGGTCCTCTATCTGTAAGAGATTTAAAAGCGTTATTTCTCCTATGTTGTTACGTAGTGGCTGCTTACCAGGATTGTAATTTTGTTTTGTGCTAAACAAAAAGATGAAGTTATAGTTAGGCACGTATATTATAAGAGAGAGGTTGCTCACTACTGATTAAATTTTCAGGGGATTTAGTTGTCCCTTCTAAGAACATGTGCCAATATTAATTTCAGAACCTTACAGTCCAGTCAGGGCTGATGGTTGGTAGAAAGCATCTCCCACCTCCAGGGCACTTTCCTAAAAATGAAGGTGCTACTGAACTTTGCAATGTCCTATGGCAAATCGTGAAGTTGTTAAACCTTCTCAATTGCCTATAAATCTTTTTTTTTTTTTTCACATTTGAAAAATATACCTTTCTCAAAAATTGATGAATTATTTTTCTAAAACTATTTTTAAATGACATTTTGAGGGAGAATTTCTTCTGGAATATTTCAAGTTTAGTATAATGAGAGCAATGGAAAGAAGGTTGTGTTGAAAAATGCTTTGCAATATTAACTATGGATATTGCTGTGAGCTCTGTCTATATTGAAAATGACATAAGTCAAAAAGGTGATTTTTTCTTCTCTCTTTTCTTCCTCTCTTTTTCTCTCTTTCTCTTTCTTTCCCTCATTCTCCCTCCTCTTTCTCCCTCCTCTCTCTCCCTCCTGTCTCCTCTTTCCCTCTCTCTCTTTCCCTCTTTCCTTCTCTTTTCCCCTTTCCCCTTTTTTCATCTTAAAATGCTCCCTGAAATAGGATTTGATTAATTTGTTTCTATAAGAAAACTTTGCTGGGCTATCAGGCTTCTGATTTAATGGACAAAGTTCTGTTTAAAAAGATTAATTTTACCCTGGGATTTGAGTCAAGACTCTGGCTCATTGTGCTCAGCAGTGGTAGTATATTTCGTAGCTACAGGCTTTGATGAAGAGTCTGTCCTCTGCTCCAGAGAATGCCTCTCCGGGGAATGCTAGCCGTAGTACTTGAGATGATAACCACTTCTAGAAAGTGTAATGGATGACAAAGCAAACAGTGAGATAGTTTGACCCATGCCAGTTTGAAGGCTTTAAAATTGCTGACCTTACTATGAACTTACACTTGATTTTTTTACTCCTATGTGTAGAAATTGGAATACAGGTGTGCTGTGATTTTACCAGAAGAGCTTGCAACTAGGTGTCCTCTAGCTTCTGTGATATTTTCACAGTCAGTATTATTTCCTGTATGGTGTGTCTTACTGAAGACAGAAAAATAGATTGCTGTCACTGAGTGGTTGCCATGTGAGAGATCATGCTGTTGAGGAATGGTTCCAGTTTGGGCTCGTTGCAGAGAGTTTGGGCTTCTGTCACTGTCTGGCTACCCAAGAGTGACAGTGAGTCTGAAATGATGCCCTGCATCTCATGTAGATATTTCTAAGCTAGTTTTAAAATTGCTGATATAGAGCAAACTGTTGCCACAGGAGCAGGTAGTGAAGGTCAGGTGGCGACGTAACCATGTTCTGTGCTGCCATGGCTACACTGCTCGTGTCACCTCGACTAGCAGCTCCGATATATCTACATAAGTTATAGGCACAGAGGTGACTGCAGTGTTGATATGTCTTTTGGGTTTTCCTTGGTGTGCAATACATAGAGAGAGAGTTATGCAAGGTTCATACATCTGCTTTGAGATAGTGCTGTGAAATTTTGCTAACCTAGACACAAAAGGTACTTATCTATTCTTTAGTAAGATGCTGCTGTAAGGAAACTAGCATTTCACTCGTGCATAATAGTATTAATAAAGTAAAGAAGTCAGACTCTGCAATGTAGAGATACATCTGCCCATCTAGATTGGTTGTATAAAATGTATTGTGATTTTTGTGACTTCTCAAACATCAGCTTCAAGGGCAAAGGATTATCAAGAAAGTAGTATCAATCAAGTTTATCCAATTCGCCAAAACTTTCCTGTAAGACTTTTTACTGGCATAGTATAGACTTCCGTAGTATAGTAGACGTAACTCATTTTTGGGCTTCATCACTCAAAATTAATGAGGTTGTTCTAAATTTGTGCCAGTAAAGTCTTCATACCACCTCACACTGCAATGCATGCCATATAGGGCATGCAGAGAGAAAGATATACATACACACATTTTCTCAGCTTATTTCTTTATCTTTAGACTTACAAGGCATAAAGCTTAAGATCTGATATCTTCAATACTTCAGTAGTCCTAAAATGTCCATAACTATAAAGGTAAATGGCCTATGAAACAATATGCTTAGCATCTTTAAAGAAATAATGTGTTTAGAGACCCAATGAAATAAGTGTAAATCTGTCAACATAAGACCTACTTCAGAGAATGTGATAATTTCCATGAAGTTATTTCATCTACAGAACATTGGGAAAGCTGTTATTCAGTTAGATGAAGAGCCCATTAGAGAGATTAAAAGAAAAGGAAGAAAGCCCCCCAAATATGCATTTTAATTACTTGAATTAGACAAAGCCAGTGAAAAAAAAGATCCATTTGGCCAAGCTATCCAATATTTGGTGTAATACAAACAAGTAACAAAATTCACATAGCAGTTAAAGTGAGTTAGGATTTCTGAGTGCCTAAATTTGGAAGTTGTGTAAGTGCTCATTGGAAAGGAAAAATCATTCAAAGGGCTTAAAATTTCCACAATTAAGTCATCATTTCATTTTCTTTTGTGTTTGACTTTATTGCTAAGCTCAGATTTGCTTCAGTGCATTTAAAAGCACAGGAGTCAGTGGGGGAGAGTGAAATGTTTATACTTGATCCAGCAGAGTATTTTCTGACTAATTGGAAAAATGGCAGTATTTAAGGCAGGCCACCATACTGTAATAGGGACACAAAGCCGGCTAGTTCTTAAATGCAGAGGTATCACTTCTGCCTGAGGCAGTCTCTAGGATGCAAATTTTGAAACTGGGAGAACACGCTAGGAAAGTAACCTCTAGGTCTTACCTGTTCTTGAAATTTTCCTTTGGCATCATTTTTTGACCACTGCCCAAGACATGGTAGACTATGCCGGCAACAGGCCTAATTCTGAGGATCCATTCTTATGTCAGCTGCTTGCATTGCTGGGAGTAGCATGCTCTCGGTTTTTAGCACAAGCAATAATTTCAGCAAAACAGTTGAGGTAATTCCACTACAGTGAATTATACTGTTCGTATACTTAAAGCTATGTGTAAAGATATGTGCTTAATATCTCTACCAAAGCAAGGTCATAAAGCAAAAGATTATATTACCTGAGTTACGATAGTAAATCTCCTGGCTATGTGTTTTCAGCAGATTTTGGTACTTTTTATAGGTAAGCCACCAAAGGGAGACAAGGGAATCCAGTTGGGGCCAGATGGTGCAAACTTGTTTCTTCTAAGACTACTACTTCAGAAATAAATATTGGATCCAGATCAATAGTTTATTCAATTGCGAATATGAATATACCCTCAGAGAGTGAGAGTAGAGGGAAAGGTCAGATCATCAGCATCGCTAAGAAAAGCTACAGGCTTGAGAAGCAGACCGAAGGAAGGGACGTTATTTGGACAAGAGTCAGAGACCTGTGTTTCAGTGAAATATTGTTGTTCAAATCCGAAGTACACTATTTCCATTTCCATTGGATAAGGATCTGTGAGGAGCGTGCCACCCAGCTTTCAGGGTCATGGAAGCAGCAGTCTCGAGAGTTGTGCTTGCCCAGATTTCCAGTACTTAGAAGTACTGGTGTGGGGCTTTAAAGCCAAGCGACCCATAAAGACATGATCAAACGGTTAATTAAGGTATCTGCTCTCATTCTTCTTTTAGAGTGAAAAAATTCTAGTGGGAACTATCTCTTGAAATTATGTAGCTATTATTATGTTATCTCTAATTATGTAATGAGATTTGATAGTTCAGGTATATTCCAGATACCTTTCAGATTTTCTGATATAAAAGCAGCTTAGTCCATCAATATATCTAATGAAGTGCATTCACTGAGATGATATGTTGAAGATTAAAGAACTAAACCTTGCAATTATTACAGTCATAAAACATGCTCTGCAATATAACTGGGAAGTATTTTAGAGGTTGATTTAGCACCCTCAGTAGTCAGTGGAAAAAAATGAAAGGAACTAGTCCCTTTGGACGGGATTTTCCTTGAAAATCAAGAAAGCCAAAATGCGTTGCGAGTCAGCGTGAACAGAGCACAGTGATGCCTTAAGCCCCTTAATATATGCCCACAATGCAGTGCAGACGCCTGTAAGCACTTCTGAGGGAAAATTGGCAAAGTAAGCTCTCACGCTTGGGAGCAGCCTGTCAACGTATCAGTGCGGCCAAGCTAACTAGCCCACTGAAGGACAGGTCAAGTTAGGTCCCGCGTTTTGGTAGAGAGAAGCTAACTGCAGGGCATCAGCTAGCATCTCTGCAGGAGCCTGTGACTGAGCTCTGTGAACAGACTAGCTTCGAGATCGCTACACCAGCCATCGCTCCAGCCTGCAATTACAGATGTTTTCTTAGCTTCCAGGTCTTATGCAAAATTCAACAGCGTAAAAGTTGATATATTCTCCGCAGCGTTTATTTCATTTCACATAGTGGCTCTGACTACCCTCACTGCCATTCCTCTTGCCAGCTCCTTTTAAAAAGAGTAGCCTACTCAACTACCGTCTTTCATTATAATCCAAAATTTATGAGTCAAAGACAATGACTGCTTAAAAAAAATCAAAATAGTTGGCTGACTATAGGGATGTGCTATTACAAATCTCTTTCTCTGCTGTAAAAGAGCTTGTCTTTTTCCTCCAACTGCAAGTCTGATTTTCATAATAATGATTTTAATTCTCCCTTCCCTTTTTTAGAACATCATTAAATTAAAAAATGAATATGTTCCAGCAGTCAAATCAGTTGGTGGCAAAACATACTTATCCTTAATGGGAGTATAACCTTGTTAAAGGCTGAATGAAAACTAAATGATGTCCTTGCAAAGAGAGGAACAATGCAGTTTGTTTCCAGCATAAATAGGAAAAAAATGTGTGAGCCATAAACAAATCAGTGCAACAGAGGCAAGCTTCATCTAGCAGGATAACTGTGTTGTATAAAGGAATGACTGGCAAGAGCAGCGACTGAAAGAAGGGAATGATTGGCAGAAGAGAGGCTGCTGTGGTGACCCTTGAAAAAGCACAGGGTCTTTTTCCTTACAGTCTATGCTCCTCAGTATCCTTGACTGAGGAAATAAATCACTGCACATTTCCTAAAATGTCTAACAAGTTTTTGGTTTTTTTTTTAAATGGGAACTCAGCTTTTGACTATCCTCTATGTGTGGCAGTTAAAAGTGTTCTCTTGCTAGCGAAGCGCACACAGTTGAAAAGTCTGCAAACCTGATTCTTGGGTGGTGGAGGATGGAATTTCACTGGAAAGATGTTGATTTACGTGAGCTGGCAATCAGTACTTTTAGCTTCTGCTACACTAGAAAATAGTGATAGATGGGTCACAAAATGTTTGGACGTTCCTCTGCATTGCTAAAGAATTGTATTAATTTCAAATTCTCTATTTGAAGTTCAAACAAATACATAACGTAACAGTAAAATAACAATATTTCCGATAGACTTCAAAATGAGCTTAGAGTTGATAAACTTAGTTTATATTTTGGAAGGAAAAGAAAAATAGTGTGAGAGAATTATACAAATGACTGTTTTAAATTGATGTTTCTATCCCTAAAAAAAGGAGGAGGAAGGAATAAGCAATAAATATGAGGCATGTCGGCACCCAGACAAGTAACCTTAACATTTAGATGAGAAGTCAAAGTTGACTGAATTGCAGATGTGTCCTAGCTCTCGGTCTTTTTCTCACAAGTTCATTTTATTCATGGGGGCTTAGATGGCAACTAGTAATAACACTTTTTATTGCATCCCTTTACAAGAATAGCTAGATGACTGCTTTGCGCGCAGGGACAGTAAGGCAAGCTCCAGACCAGGCCATGACTGAGCAGCAAGATGGAATTAAAAGAAATGAAGCATTTTTTTTAAACTATGGTTAAGCATAGTATTTGAAGGGACAGTTATATCAGTATCTAAGGAAGTATTCAGTACAAAAGGATGTAATCATTGCTATGGCAACAATTTTTTTTCCTAGACCAGTGGGTAAAATGCTGGTTTCAAACACGTGCCTATAACTTGTGAGTAGGCTTATTTATCCTCTGTTCTATTTCCTCCTGTATTCTCAGTTACTACAATGCAGCTTATAAAGAGCATGGTACAACAATTGATGAAGCATGGGGATTCAGCAATTCATGTATTGGCACAATGAATTCAATGGAAAACTAATTAATAATAATAATAATAAATAATAACAGTTTGCCCTCTGTGGCTCCTTTCATCAGAGAAGCTCAAAGAGCTTTGCAAATATTAATTAAGCCTCAGAACACTCTGATAAGTATCTCTCTCTTCCTCTCATTTTCTTCCTGTAGCTAATATTAATTTCTGGATTATAGCGAATCAGAGCTACAAATCGAGAGCTGGAAAGGTAAAGAAACATCTCGGTACGGTTCTAGAGACTCCTGTGGAATCCCAGCCCTCGGATTTGTTTGAGGGCTGGTTACACGAATATTGTGTTTGATGCTGTGCAGAGAAATCTGTGCACCTGCTACTGGACCCTTGTTTTCATTAAACATCTCTTAGGTCCACAGTGTGTGCAGTCATCTAATCAGATTCTTTTTTTATCGGCATATAATCTTTTCCTAATCAGTAAGCTGTATCAATTGTTCTGACTGCTACATTTACATTCTAATACATAGACTTAGTCAAAGTAAAGTGATTTTTTGTTATTATTTTAAGAAAATATTCCCCAAAGCATAATAAAGAGTCAATATATTCCAGCAGGCAGCAGGCTAGTCTAGGATCCTGGCTTCTAATCCTATTTGCAAATGGCTTGAATTGTAGCTTCAGAAAAAATATTTTAATCTCATTACTTCAATTTTCTGCTTTGGAGAAGAGAGAAAAAGTATTTCTTTATTTTCAGGGGTCCTAGAAGGACTATTTAATTGTTGTTTTAAAGACGGTGTAGCTGAGGGCTGTATGCACTGTATCAGAGCAGGAATGAGACGTTTATCTAATCTATTGAAGCATTTATTTATTATTCCCTAATGTTATGAACTTGACTAGGCTTATGTGGGGCTTTCTATTGAAGATGAGATTTTGATGAGCCCCGTTTGTACAACCTTGTCAGCAGCTTCAGTTTCCTAGACTCACTTTAATCAGCCCAAAGAATGTAATAATCTCAATTATTTTCCAGTGCAAAGATGAATCTTGTTGGGCTTATAGCAAGTAGACAGTGTCATTTCCCAAGTGCTGTTTTCTCTGGTTCTTGGAATACCAATTCCTATTTCACATTGCTGTTCCCTGTCCCGCTGTGTCCTTGCATGTTTTGGGCCCCATACAGTTCCTCCTATCTGATGTCTTGACTGCTGCCTCTAATCACCTGTGGCAGTTTCTCAAATGCACAGAAGAGCTGGGATGATCTCTGCTGGTCTGACCCAGTGAAAGGGAAAAATGTCTAAATTGCAGTTAGCCATAGAAAGCTGTTTCATCTGGTTTGTACTGTTATTTCAGACAGTCAGAGGATTTCCACAACTTTATGTGCCACTGGACAAGCTGCATGCAAACCAGTTTCCCTGGCGTCAGTCACGCTGGCTCCGAGTCGTACGTGGATTTTCATTCTCAGATTGAACTTGAAGATCTTACACTAAAACTCTCCCAAGCAGGGAAGCAAATGTGAGCAAGAGCCAAGAGAGGTGAGGTGAGTTTCCGTGGCCCTATTTCTCTGACAAATATTTGTCGCTCATCAGAAAGTGCCACGTCATTTAACAGGAGTTTAAAACCGCAGTTTGCTACCCAGGTGCTTCCTGCGAGGTGGCTGTGTGTCGCAGAGCACGCAGTTCTGCGTCGGCACAGGGCACGGTGCTGGGTCGGAGCTCTTGACAAGCAGTTAGGGGTGCAAGCATGTTCCTGTTTTCCTATGGACGATTTTAGAGAAATATGCTATTGCTTAATTGTAATGAATTGTATTCAAATATTTGATTAGTCACTACAAAATCAAATTACAAATGGTCTCTTTTTACCCAGGAAAACATTTGAAGTAACTTTCCTGCCTGTGCCTGAGCCAAGAAAGGAGGTGCTAGCCAGGACAGATGCCCCGTGAGTGCCTGAGCGCGGGCCGTGGGCTTTGAAAATTTCTAGCTGCCATGGGCAGCTCAGAGTCTGACTTTGAGAAATGCAATTTAACAAGACCTGGGCTTGTGAGAGTCCATGTTAATTGGGTGTTTAATACCTGGGGTTATTCTCTGTCCCATTTAAAATATCTGACCGTTGGTGCTCCACTCCCTGTCCTGGAGAAACCTGTCTTTCCAGTACTGTTTGGGGAAATTAGGCTTCTTGATTGTGCTCTGAACTGCGTGTATACCGGCTGTCTAAAGCAGATGGTCTGAATATGACTTGTGTGTCTAATTGTCTGCTTTGTACTAGCAAAGGGGAAATATGGTATAGGGAAAATCGAAATAGCAGTCTAATCCAATTGGCGGAGTTGAAAACTAAAAGCTCTTATTTCAGCACTGAGTCTTGCTCAAGCCCTGACATAATGTTGGGAAAGATTTTGTTGTCCTTGACATTAATTTTAAGATTTAAATAATGACAGGTAAAAGCAGTCAGAATCAATTTTATAAAAGATTAAAATTAATAAATTAGATATATTGGGTTACTTCATGTTCCAAAATTAAGAGTAATTAACTTTTCAGGCAGAAAGTTTAATTTTCTGAGACTACTCATTTGTGCAAAACGAAGGACCTTTGTAAGTCTCTCCAAGCCTGCGGTCCACATCTGCGATATTAGCAATTTTAAGCAGGTGTGCACATGTATTTTAAATTGTATTTCCCAAGTGGTGTATAATTAATAGTCCCAAATAGTTACTCACTACTACATGAATTCAAACCTAAAGTGCAAATTTAGAATTATATTCATTAAGAGCTTCCACATCTCTTTGAAAATTATGAATCAAGAATAGGAGCTTGTATCAGGGCTGTATGATGTTGAAATGGCTCTTGCCATTAAGAGGAGTTTTTAAAAAGAATCCTCTGACTTTCAATGGTAGATTAAAGAAAAATATTCTTTATCAATTTCACTTACCATAAAAAACTTCTTGCTAGACGTTGCAGACTGTTGCATCTTGCACAGATAGCAATATTACATATATCAAAACCCAATGCCAAAAGCTGTACATTCAGCTGCCAAAGTTATGTATACAATATGCAGCTAATGATGTGGTCACTTATCTATTTCTGATGATTTTGTTGAGCCTGTAGAATACAGTAGCACTTTTTTATAGCACATACATAAAATTTAACATTGCGGCTGAAGTGCCTTAGCAGAGTCATCTTTCATCATTTTCATTCCTGTTTCAGGTTTCATCACTTTGCTATTAGGATGGATTAATTAGCCTTTCCCAACAGAATGCTGGTGCTAGAATATGAATTACGTCCTACAGCATTCCCTTTCAAGTGTGGGATCACTGGGTTAATCTCTACATGAAACGGTTTGGTTACTGAATGGAAGAACTGCCATGTGGGCTAGGGCTGGCAAAGTCAATCTATTTTAAGAGATTTAGTAAGACACACTCTTCAAAGTAGCTTCACAAGAACCGTGTGGTCTGCAATAATTTAATAACTCTGAATTACTTTTCTGTCTAATTGGAGTACAGCTTTAATTTCCACCCTTTCCATTTGCTGGTGACAAAGACTTAACGTAACCCAGCGTAATCCTTCTGGGCTGTCGTTGCTGGAAGCTGGCAGAGTGGAGAGAGGTGCTATATCAAGAGTTTTCCGGATTTACACCAGCTACCAGGAAATACAGAAAGAAACAAAGGTGATTAAGCTGTGGCTTTGTTGTTCTTCCTCTGACAACAAGGACCAGCCTGCCCCAGCAGGCAGAAAGCCGTGGTGCTGCACAGGGGCCAAGTTGGGCAGCAGTCTGGCCCAGGCTTGGCTCTGGAGCTAGGGTTAGCCCAAGGAGGAGCCCTCCTTCTCCTGCCTGCCTCGGTTCAGGGGTTAAAGCAAGGCTGCAAGGTGCCACCCCTATCTTCACTATCACTTGCCTCACCTGCTTGGTGACCTGTTAAAATCTGGCATATTCAACAAAATGCTGATAACTGAATTTTTCCACAAACTCCTGGACTGAGAAGAGCCATGAGCCATGTGTCCCAGCTCTGATGGCTAGAGAGTTACCTGTGGGGCTTTGCTGAACATCACGGGCTGGGAAAGGGGTGAGCATCTCTGCTGGGGGCAGCAGCGCCAAGGGGAGAAGTGCAGTGGTTGCACAAATGCGTTACACGAGAGAAGGGCAGGACACGTGGAGCTGGAGCGCCCTCATGCCAGCGGCCAAAGCTGGCTTTACTGAGAACGATGACTAAACGGGGGAATGTGATCCTGGATCCTGGTGTCGGAAAGAGTCTGGCAATTCTCACTGAACGAGTTTGCTCATTAGTGTCTTTGTACGTACAGTCTCTCAGAAATGAACAGAGCATTTATTTTTATGTTTATTTTTCCATTAAACGGTCATTGGCCTATCCAACTATACAAACCTCTTATTAGCAGAAGAAAACTGCAGTGATTACTTGATTTTAAGTAAATATTCTTTGCTCTTTTACTTGCCCACTATGAAATCAAAGTCAAACAAACGACTAAAGTGGGTCAAACTTGTTTTGCCTAGTTTCTGAGTAAATTCAAAAAAGTAGATTCAAACATCTAACACAAATATTTAGTTTACCGTCTATTTAAAAACAGCCACGAAAGAAATGCAGTTAGTGACAAAGGAAAAACCTGTGAAACCATGAAAAAGAAGGGGGCAGGGCATGAAGGGGTGCTCCTTTCCCCACCTGCCTATCCACCACAGGTCAGGAGCTGGCCAAGGGCTGCACGGGTGGCTCCACTTGTCTCTTTACTAGGAATTGCCTCACCTTGATATTTGCTTTCTAAAGTTTAGGACTTCTGGCAACGTGGGGATAACTGAATTTTTCCATCTGTACATGGGCTGAGAACAATCCTTAGCTATCACTTAAGTACTCCAGTAACTAATTGTTAACCAGAGTGGATCTTTCCTCCTGTAGATGATACTTAGCATGCAGATAACAAATGTCATTTTCTGGTCTCAGTACAGAATGGAAATAAACATTATAGGAGAGGGAAAAGTTGCAAATAGGTAATAAATCTTGCTGTATTCCTAACCCCAAATTTTCATGTGCCCCTGCTATGCTTGCTGTCTCATACCTCCTGCCTTTACTCTTGCAGTCATGGGGTGCTTCTGTGAAAGCATCCACTTTCATTTGCTAAAAGAGGATAGATAAGAATTTCTGATGAGGGTCAAGGTGGCACTTCTTTGCTGCATGGACACAAGTCAAGAGGAGGACAAGCCTTCAGCAGCTGCCACAGCAAGAGGCAGGGACCTGTGCTCTCCAGCCTTGCAGGATGCCCTGCTCAAGGGACTCCCTTTCTCCCCTCCCTCCTCCGCTCCATTCACTAGTTGCTCTGATTAAGCAGGTGAAAGAGATGGCAGTTTGCCCTTTGGTGGGTAGTGCTTGTGTGCTGGGGTAGTTGTAGGAGGCTGTGCTGGAGGGTTGACAGCATAAGCATAGCTAAAACAGGTGATTTCTATGTTTTTATGGATTTTTTTTATTTGTTATAGAATAACAAAGATACCAGAAATTTCCTGGGATGTTGTTTGTTGGCTCTTGTTAGAGCTAATTCTGCTACACCTGAAACATTGCAATCACTTTTTTGAATCTCTTTTTTTCACAGAATATTTTCAGTAGAACTATCTGGAATAACTTAATTTTTTCCTGTTAGATTTTTCTCTAACATGGAATGGAAGTGTTTTACTATGTGCAGCAGGTGTACAGGACCAATTAGTCTCCCTATTCAGTATGCAATGTAATTTAATGCCTGAAATCTCATTCTGTAATTGTATACTTGTGTATATATTGAAATATACATTTCTCAGTAGAGAATAACCTCCTATTGATATGATAATGTAAGTTTACAAAGTTTGTGTAGTGTTTCACTGGAATTGGCAAAGTTCAAAAAGTTGGCAATTTGGAAGACTTTATTTTTCAAAATCATGCTAAATGTGCAGAGAAGGGAACTTGAGGTCAGCTGAAGTGCTGTTCACGTTAGCTGCTGTGAATGCTTTGAAGGGCAACTAAGCAGGGCGGATAGCTGCTGCTGTGTAGTACCATTGACGTTGTTATTCCATCATCTATAAACCATTTGTTTTTTGAAAACTGACAGTTCTCTACTAAGCAGTGTTTTAGGCATACTAGATCTTGTAAACTGCTAGCAGCTTTAAATGTTTCTTTTTAGATTTTTGTCTTTTTGTCTTTGTCTTCTATTGTACTAAAAGCTGCTTTTAAATTTGAGCGGGTGGATACAATTTTGTGCAGCTGAAGAGACGCAAGAAGTATGGCAGGCTTGAGGCCTGCAATAGGTCTGTTACGTGCAACTCCCTATACTAAATTACTGAGCGTCAGCCGGTAGTGAAAGGGCATTACAGGTCTAGTGAGCTGGCAAACGGATGCTTCTTTGTGAAACTAAGAGATGGGAATTTTTTGCTGGGAAATATTATTGTAGTATCAATCTGCTGATGTTACTGCAATAGAGCTAGTGTCTGTTCTTTTGGGATTTAAATAGGAGAATTTAATTGTTCCACTTTAATTCATGTCATGCTTCAGCCTAACTTATAGAATTTGAAGAGAATAAGAATGGATGAATCAAGTTTTATTATCCTCTTCTACATTGCCAGGTTTCATGTGATAGAAATTCTTTCCTACTGTCAAGGGCCTCAAAACTAAACTTGGCTTTTTAACATCCTGATTGAATGAAAATGCAATAGATAAGGAAGATACTGCCTGAAGGAAAGCAAAAAAAAAAAAAAAAAAAAAAAGTGGAAAAAATAGTAATGTTATGAGAAGAAGGAAAAAGTAGCAAAACTCTGGTGGGATTACTTGTTAAAGATAGTGATATCACATGTTGAATGAAAACTATTTAAAACATAATATTCAAACAGGTAATTTCCAGGTACTGGCTTTACCTAAGGGCATAAAGGGAGAGGAAAGCTGAAATTTTTACCTGCCTTGGTGAAATAACTTCATCAGATGTTTGGCATTTTTATTGTGTAGAACTATATTTTTAATTTTCTTCTCAAAATACCGTGAGAACCACAAACTGAGCCCTATGTTTTCTAACTTTTCCTATAACTTTGAGCTCAAGTCACCGTTTCAACGGGACTGAGAGAGAGAATGGAAAAGCATCTTCCAGGCATCACACTGTATCCTGTTTGTGGCAAGTGATTAATGAATAATAACGTAGCATGAAATGGAAATGAGTGGTTTCTGGCTGCAAATAGCAGGCATTTGCTGTTTTTCAAAGAAGGAGAGAATGCTTTGAAGGTCCCCAAAAATCTCTTATCCAAAGCTTTGGCAGGCTGATGAGCCAACAAGGATCAAATTCAGGCATTGCAAAGATGGTAAGTATTGCACACAATTCCTTTTGTGATGTGCTGAGAGAATACTGAACATCATTTGACAAATAACTGAAATGTATGGCAGACGAGGTAAGCTGCTTTGACTTCAGTGGGGCTCTGTCAGCCTACAGGAGCAAGGTCTGGTTGTAACTGGTCTTTCCTGATTCTTCAGGAATGCATTTTTTTTTTTTCCAAATTTAGCATCTGTGCTTGGAACCATGTATGTTTTGTGTGTAGAGGAGACCAAAAAGACATGTCGAATATCTTACACTGCTTATGGCCTTATTTTAAGCCTTATGCTTTGCAGAAAGCAATCTCCATTGTCTCCTGAGAGATTCAATTCACTAATGAGTTCCTCTGTCTCACACTGACACTGCAAAATCAGTTGCAAGATGCAGTTGATGAGTTGCATGTACAAGAAGTTATAAAAAAACGGAACAATGCTACCTGGCAGTACATGATAGAAAAAAAGCCTTTGATTGAAATTTTTTTGAAAGTATGTATTTTTTTGGTTAGATACGTGCTCTTTAGATGAACAATCCTGAAAAGACAACAGTAACAAAAATGAAGCCCCTTCTGATTAATTTTTGGAGAGCTTTGTTAAATACAGAAGCATTCCAGAAGAATTTTTCTCTATAATGGGAAGCAGTCACTGTAACCAAGTCTTACCATGTTAAAGGAATAGTAGTATGGATACCGTCCATCAGTCTGGTATACCTGCTTATCATTAAGCCTTGGGTCATCCTCCCAAAGACAACCATGACTTCATAGTTAAGCATGTGTGATACAGACAGGTGCTGAAGTTTCTGTGTGTATTGCTGGAAAAAAAAATAACAGAGGCGTCTTGGTGTGTATATGTGTAACACAGATGATTCCTTGCTTCATGGAATTGAATAGGCTGGATATTTGATAAAAGAAAGAGAAAATTCAATGTGTCAGGAGAGAGATGGCAAAGTAATGGGCAAGTGATTGTATTTGCTGCAGCGTGCGCCATTTATGATGTAATGTAAATATCAAATCATTATTTCAGTTTATTATGTTTCATATAGATGTGCCCTTTGGATTCCTGGCTGAGCAGGCACCTTTCATCTGAGTTTTGGTATATGCTGATCAGTACTTAAATTTTCCAGTTTGTAGTGAGGAAAACTATAGTACAATGACTTTGTAGGGGCTGTAAAATATATTTTTTCTTTCTTTTGAAAGACTGCTCATTATTAAGCTTTTCTTAGAGTTTTACGGTGCAGGGCTCAGGACTTGAAACATGAGGCTTTAAGATGACATTGCTGTGCTGTGGAAAGTCTTTAAAAAAGTGCAGGTGTAAGAAAAGTTTGATCTGTGATTACCCTAACCAGTCACATTTGTCTGCTAGCTTTAAAGATTCTTTTAATCATAGGTCATACAGTCTTTGATGTGCATGGCTACCTTTCATCCCTTTTCCAAAATTCTCTTCTCCACTTTCCTTATGTGCCAAAAACATAATTCTTAGTGCTGCTAAAATCCACACATCAGACATTTGCATTATTTGCATACTGAGAAATAGTTTCGCCATTTTAACTTTAAATTCTTTAATTTGAATTCTGCTCTTATTAGAAGCAGCGACTGAATCCTTGCTTTTAATATTTTCCTTTAAAAACCTTTTTATTTACCCCTGAGGTTTGTTTTTATTGCCCTTTGAGTAATTTTGTTTTATCTGCTCATCATACTTCTAGAAGACCTAATAGCACCTTTTAATGAATTGTTAACTGAGTATTAATACCTTTAAAAATGTTATAAAGGACCAGTATGCAGACTAAATTCTGCCATTAGTAATAGTTGGTCTAACGTACTGTGGTGCTGATTCCTTCTCTTCTCCTTGTCAAGCTTCCGTCTGTCATGGCTGACACTCTTAATCTCATGCATATTGCTCCAGTTTCACTGGGATTACTCTTAGAATAAAATATGGTCCAGCATAAGGAAGGCCAACACGATCCCATCCCTCACCATCTAAGGAGATGCCCAGGCAGGCAATGGAGCACATGTGCAATGAATCCGCATCAAGGGACTCGCAGGCTGTGTCGCGTGCCTGCCAGGGCTTGTGATCAAAGCATCCGCTTTATTTCCTTTTGGAGTGTGGGACATGAAGGCCGACAGGCTGGATAGCCATTATTTCAGAAATGCAACTTCTGAACTTTGTTCAAAGCCTTGTGACTCGCTCCTGCCTTGATTCCTGCTTTGTTCTGATCTTGCTTTCGGGTTTTGCCCTGAATCCTGGTTCCTGCTAATTGTTCCATGAATTTGGCCACAGTAGCCCCGGGTCTTGCCCTCTCTGCGGTAGTAGCAACACCAGGAACACTTTAATACAAACGAGCACCTGGAGGGGCAACCATCCAGAAACCCCTGCTGCTACTGTCACCGCTACTGCGCACAGAAAGCCAGGCTGCTATACCTTTTACATCTATTTTTATCTGCATTTGTCCTTCATTGTAAGACATGGACCTGCTGAGAGCCTATTAGAGCTCTTTAAAAAACGGAGTCCTTAGTCTGCCTGTCCATACCATCTATTTTTTAATCCTTGTGTTGTAATCATCCCTAACAACAGGGGCCTGAGAAAGTAACTGTCCATTAAGGGTTTATTGCAGCAGAGCAGAAGTTATGCATTTCATTGCAGGTATTGAAACCTGGGTCTAAATCTGGAAAATGTTCCTGATCTGTGGATGTCAGATTCATTCAATCAGACCTACTTAATATCAGGGATCAACTGATAGAAATTATGAAAACAATAGGTGGCTCTGAGCGTTTTCATTTCCTTTCTTCTACCTGGTTGGCAGCAAAATCCTACAATAATAGAGTGAGCTACAGTGGCATCTAATGATTTTCTGGGAAGCAGGGAATATGATTCAACGGGAATCCAGAAGCCATGTCATACTGAAGATTAACGTAACGATGCTTAAAACCCAAAACCTCCGCAGCAGGTGACTGAGACATGCTGAAGAAGTAACAGGTAGCCTTGCGCTTACTTACCTGCTCATACTTTTCTGAAAGTTGTAAAATCCTAAATTCAAAACAATGAAAAACCATGCAGAAACGTGGAGAGATTTATCCTAATTTTAATGCAAATGAGGAATACAGCCTAGAGAAAATTATTTTCTGTATGCTGTGTCAAACATATTTGGCTCTTCAATTTAAGCCCATTTCCAAGGATGTTATTTTCAATAATTTCAAAACCAAAAGACTTATCTTGTCTTTTTAAAACAGCTTTACACAAAATATGTTATTTTATGTAACCAATTACAAAACAAGCCAGGAGGACCAAAATGGCAGAACTGGCAGCCTTTCCAGGGAGCGGCACATCCTGGGGTGTCTCAAGACAGGGCCAGCCTGCAGTCTCGGTTGGCAGCCCATCTTCCAGTTAGGCAGGTGATACAAACTGCTGCTCCTGAAGGCAAAAACATGGCTTAGTCCAGTTTCTCCACGTGCCCCTGGCAGAATAGGCTTCAGGTGCTTGAACGTCAGCGCCAGGGTCAGTTCAGGTGCCTTCTCTACCCAAGCCACGCGCGCTGGGCCGCAAATGCGGTACAGAGGACACTGCACCCTTCTGATGCAGGGGCAGGCGGCAAGGTGCTCTCTTCTGCTGCACCCAAAACGTGGCTGGGGCCTGGGTGTGAGAAGCAACCAGGTAACGCCATCAAAGAAAAGAAGAGGTATGCTTTGGACAATGCTACCTAGCTTAGCTCGCCTGTTATAAATCAGGGCTTAATTCTATTACCTTGTCAGAAAGGGGTCATGCTCAAAATATTTAGGAATGATGTCGTGTATTTACTTCTTCCTTACAGGAAAAAGTCTTTCTTATCTAGTTATTTATATGCATTTTGAAAATGTCATATTCCCCCTGTGCCTTCCTTTACTTATTCACACCGAAGTTCTCCGTTTGTATATCAATACCATGACAGGAAGGTTCATTTCTCTGGGCAGAAGGCAGACATCTTTGAGTGCAGAGTATAACTGGCGTGTTTCATTTTACCTTCTTCTTTCTCCCTCCTGGGCTTAAATAAAATATATAGTTATAAAAGAAATATGGCCTCTATGTAGTGCGTGCAAAAAAAGTGTTTGCTGGTTATTGGAGTGGAGTGATATACTGAACAAATAAAACATTTATGCATGTTCTGATACATATAGTTGTAAAAACAACTGCACGTACATGCTTTTGTTTTAATTGCAAAAGTTTATTTTTTTCTGTGGTAGTTTTATTTCTAAGTGTGTTGTAAATGTGTTTTAAAAGACTAGTTTATAGCAAAAGTTTGATATCTTAACACTAATTTTTTTTTAAATCTACTGTTATAAATATTTTTACCCTCTGTATTAATTATCTGATTTATCAAGCTTTGGATGTGGCAATGGCTGTTAGTGTTTCATACTGAAAAAACTGACTTTTTATTTATTTGGCTGCTCCATGAAATGTATCTTTTCTCTTACTTCTGAAGTTCTGAGCTAAAAGATTGGGAGGTCTAAGTGGAACATTAAGTACAGGAGACTGCCACATTGACCGCAATTCTTAATATTTTAATATTCTTATGAGTATTGAATCATTTTGATGTTCAGGAATTTGCATGCGTAACTCCTTATATATGACGACAATAATGTACCCCTAAATTTTTTGTGACAGATGGAGTGCTCAAATTGATCCAATTTGGATGGTGATCTGCTAATTTGAATAAAATAGCAGGTGTACTTCATGCATGATGCAGAAAGGCTATGTTATATTTGATGCTAGAGAGGAAATAGTCGTATGGTATCTCAAATACGTTTCTTACACAAGAGTATAATTTGTGAAGTGCCAATCTGTAGGAATGACAGCATGTCAGCATGAAAGAGATGTGTTAATAGCTTTTCACAGAGCTTATATGTATCTAGGATAGGTAAACCTTCTGCCTCAGTTTCTTTATTTGTGTTTTAAAAAAAAAATAAAAAAATCTAGTTAGACTTAATAACAGAGTGCCAAGAAAGCATGCTTTAAATTCCTTGCAATTAAACAAAATAAAACATTTTAGGGTTTTGATACCAATAAAAATTGAGAAATCATTCAATCAAAAGTTTAGTAAATTTCTAGCTGAATTTATTTCATTTCTGCATAGATTTTAGTGGCTTTTTGTAGTTAGTAGTGCTCATCATTGGCATGAGGAATAACTGCAGCACTTTAACTCTTCATTGTCTAGCCACATAATGAAATCTGCAGAGAGACAAAAAACACAGCTTGCCAATAGTGGGTAGTTAAGATACTCACCTGGAATTGGGAGACCTGTGTTTAGCTGCATCCTAGGTGAAAACCCTCCCCACCAGCCACTCATCATCCTTGGAGCTGGTCCACTGCCAGGAGAAAGCCCAGGCTTTCAGGTGTCTTGCTGCTCTCTTAACTACTGCTGGATTTTATTTCATTCTAAGCAAAAAAAAAAAAAAAAAAAAGTTTTCCACACAAATGGGGAAGACTCTGGATTCTCACAAAAAATTGTCATTTAACTCTGATTAATTGAACAGGTTTAGAATTGGCTTATTTTTTTGCGATTGGTGCTTGTGATCTTGAAATAAAAGCGCTTTTGTATTTAGCCTGTGTTTGATATTTCTGGGGCCACAGTTGTAAACATGTAGCTCAGGGAATAAAACTGATCCTGAAATACTGCGCACCCATCAGAAGCTCCAAGGAAAGCCACCTGGAACATTAATGAAGTGTAAAATTGAGGTGTGTATGTTTGTAAATTGAGAGGTCACTGAACTCTTTGTAGTGACATCTTTTATCCTTCTGTCCTTTTCTCACAGGTAACGAGAGAACAGTAAAAGGCATTTGAGCAATAAGAATGAAGATTACTAAATAATAAATGTGAAGTGGAAATATTATATAAAATATTGAAATAGAAATACAATTAGAAGTTGGGACATGGCTTCCGTAGATTACCTTAAAATGGTGATTTAGGAGAAGCAACCTTTTTGAATCCTGAAGCATTATACATCCTTAGGTTTATCTTTTTTTAATTTTGTAAAAGCTTGTGGGAAAATCCTAATTTTCATGTCAGTTAGTCTGAAAGATCTTAACGCTGTGCTTTAATGTTAGATCAAAGAAATAGTATCATTGCAGATTTAACTACTTTACCTTTTCAAATAGGAGTTATATTTTGTCATTTGATGTTTTCTTTCAGGAAACAATAGATTTCAACTGATGACTGAAGTGTTTTAAAATATTAACTTATATGTTTTAATTCTGTTGAGTTTTTTTTTTTTTTAAGGAGAAAATTCAAGTTATAAAAACAGAGATAGTGGGGAGGAAAAAAACTGAGAAATGTGGATAGTAAAGCTGTCACAGTTTTTATGGTTTTCAGATATTTGTGAATAGTGGCTCAATTTCTTACTGCATTGGTTTCTCGTTTCTATGACATGAATTACAGTCCTGTTTTGTTGACAAGTGGACGTTACCTGATGATATCCGCCTTGTTTTTCTTTGTCCGTCTATGGAAATCAAATTTGTTACACCAGGTGGTCTGGGCAGGTGATTACAGCGCCCTGTAAGCGTGAGGTGACATGTATTGTCTGAGCAGTGTGGAAAATCGTGCCTCTGCCTGCAGCCTGTGGTGGTTGCTACCGTCACTGAAGCACTCGTTCCTGGGACCGAAGTAAAAGCCATGCTTCCCAAGTGAATGAGAAGGGCAAGGCCGGCAGGAGTGGGCCGTGCCCTCACACTGCGGGCTGGGCTTCAGGCTGAGTTTCAAAGAGGGAATGTTCCTGGTTGAAAAAGACAGAAAAAACAGCTTTACAGGTCTGTCCAGCAGTCTGGTTTGATCTCTGTTTGTGTTATGTGCTTGTCTGGTTCCCAGAAGCCATTCTACTCAGAATTAATGATTTTGTTCTAGAATAGAAAGTCTCTTTCTCATACATAGGCTTGATGGGTCCAAAAGGAGGAGAAAGCAGTAACGTTTCCAAACGAAAGAGTTTCTGATCCTACTGGAAGGAATGAGGGCAGACTCAGCGGAGAAGGAGTTATGTTCTCTAGCCCCGGGGGCTGTTCAGGGCACCAGCACGGCCTTTTGCAAGGCAGGAGAGGAGGAACCCCGGGTGTAGCAGGCACTGGTACAGTTCCACTGCTTTAGACCAGAAGGAATAATGGCAAAATCTTTGCAAAGCTTGTTTAAATGCTTTTTGGCCTGGATAACTAATATGATCTGGTCTTGTGCAAGTTCATGATGTAATTATGTGAAGGAGAAGCATCCAGAGGCAGATGCCATCTGTGGTGAAATGACCAACTTCACTAGACTTGGCAGCTCAGCCCTTTAGAACTGGCTGCTTGGGAACAAAATCTTCTACTAAGTATGGAACAGTTTGTATTTTATAGAAAACACATGTTAAGCCTGTTGGTACCAAAGATGTAATTCTAATTGTGATTACTTTGACCATTAAACGGATAATTTCAAGATTAGTAAGATCCTATGATCATTCTTCCAAACTTTGAAAATCTTAGACTAGATAAAGGACACTTGGCATGTTACTGTCTTCTGGATGCCAGTATTGTCATTTACACAGCAAATTGTTTTGGTCAGGATGTGTAATCTATGTAAACAGATGCTAAACTAACACAATAAATACATTATTTTAAAAATGGAGATAATTTTAAGCTAAGTAATTAAAGTTTCAGTTTTTGAGTAACTATAGCGGGAAGTGACAATAAAACTAAACATTTATACATAGACCAGCAAATGTTCATACCAACCACCCCAATTTTCTTAGGATTTATCTTTTATTTCTCTTCTGATTTTTAACTTAGACCTATTGTTTAATATTTTGTATAAGTAAGATAGGAAAATAAATACTCAATTATTCAGGTGAAGTATAAATTTTGGACTAAATGTATTTAATCTGCATAGTCGGGGGAAAGGGACGTTGCCATTTATTTCAGTGAATGTGGAATTAATTTCATATTAGTAATTTGCATGTCACCATTCTCTCAGTGCCCAGTGTGAAACTTCTCCAAATGGCCTGACTTACGAAAAAGCAAGCAACTGTAACTCCAGAAGTAATTGTATATTATTCTCAAATTATCCACAGTCTTATAATCTCTGTTTTATGACTGCTGTGGACAATGACTGCTGTAGCTGTGAAGTCTTTTTTTCTTCCTTCACTGCAATTCTACAATTAAGAAACTAAAATTATATGATTAATCAAGATACATTGGTCAATCTATTTCACTCTTTTTTAAATAGCAACTTAGTGTTTTTAAAAGTTTGTTTAATCTATCCAGTCAGAATCGCTCTGCTGTTATGGTTTCAGCATTAGTACGTCATCAATACCTGGTCAAGCCTTAAGGCTTTGTTTGAAGTAATACTGCAACGGAAATGCATATTCCTTAAAGTGCCAAATGCATGGATAAGGGCTGAAATGATTAACCAAATGGTTTAAGTGGAAGTTAACTCATCTACAAAGTAGTTTGGGTTTTTCTCAAATCTTTTAGATTTGAATACAAACAGTATTTTCTGTTGCACTTGAAAGAAAGGCTGGCTGGTAGACACGGCTTGGGTCAGATGTCTGCCGGAACAGTAGCTACACATCTAGTATTGTGTTGCACAGGCTATTTTCCATCACCACTGCAGAAGAAGAAGTCTACTTTCATTATATTTACATCATTGCAACTAGAAAAGCTTATCTCTCAAGCTTCTCTGTGTAAAACCATCAAGCATTTTGAAATATTAAGAGGTAAAGTGGGTAATTTGACAGACGTTTCTTGCCTCCTTTTGTGGTTTCTTTGAAAATTAGCTGTCTTTGGGTTCCACAGATCACCTTTATCTGTTTGCTTGTATCATTCACTTTGGCAGGTACATCATAACCAGCATAATGCTACAAACACTGCTTTATGTCTTCCTACTGGTACAAGCAGTTTCTCTGATATCCACCTAAATCTGCGTCCTTGCCAGGTGGAGAAAATTAATTTCTGCTCCCTGTACGTTGCCTTCACTAGAGATGTTAATGTTTGAGTTTGATTAAAACATCCACATTGCTCTTTTACTCCCTTGGTATTTGCCAGCTTGTACACCCATCAGATAGAGGAAGAGTGGGCAAATTCTACAACTGTATGTGTTAATGTGCCAGGCAGACCCTTATGTACATCTGATCTCCTATATTTTCCCCACTTGAGCTTGATTCTGAGGTAAGTCTCACAGATTCTCCATCTACACTTTCTTATGCTAAAATAGACTTATGTTTTTTATCAAGGCAATTACTATATATTGGTGCTTTTACATATATGTGTATCAAGCTCTCATCAACTGTTTCTGCTCTTGCAAAACACATTTTTCAAGGAAAATAGAAAAGTTACTCCAAATCATGATAAAGAGGCTTTTTATGTTTTCTACTTTTATGTCTCTGGCAGAGTATCTTTGCTATCTGTACTTTGGATGCATGCTTTTGGGCTCTTACTATCACATGAAGCTTTAAAGTTTGGAAGATTCTTGCAAATTTGATTCACTTTTCATGCGGGATGTGGAAATCAATAGGAAAATATATCTCTGTTCACCTAAAGTGTTTTAACTTCAAATAACAAAGGTCTACTGATATGGCAAATGCAGGACAAATTTAATAAAGAATGCAAAAATGTAGCATAATGATTTGAAAACATTCTTATGTTGCACAATGTAGTGTTAAATCATGTTTCATAATGAGAAAGTAATGCAATGATAACTGTAGATGATGTCCTGGGGATAGATGATTTTGGAACAAGTATTGGCAAGACAGTCTTGTCAATACTCTTTAAAACAAACAAACAAACAAAAATTTTGTCCCACTGCCAGGTTTACAAAGAAAATAAAATCCAAGCCTAAAACGTACTTATGATTATTATTTGATGAAAGTATTTTTTTCTGGAAATCAAAGTAACTCTTGTGCTATTAAATGAAACTAATCTTACAGTTGTTTAGTTTCTGGATTTGATAGAATTTCTATAGAGGATTAAAAAGTGACTGTTACTATATTACAACATTGTGCTTCTTTTTCCCTGTCCATTAGAATGACTCAAGTTGTCATTTATACACATCCTCAGGATCTAGATATGAAAAGTGAAGACAAGCAGTACAACAGGGGCAAATGGGAACTTAACTCCAGTGCATGTTATTTTTCTGATTAGAAAAGCACGAAAAAAAGAATTACAAGCAATATATTTTTAATTACTGTAGTTGTTCTTCCTCTGTAAAATTTCTTTAACCTTTTTCCTTTTTCTGCCAGTTCCATTAATTTATTGAATAGGAAATCTGAACTTTGCTCATGCCTCAAACTTTCTTCCTTCTTCAGTCTTGAAATGTTTTCTTGTGGCTATATATGTGTGTTTAGATACACGCTTAGGCAGAATGGTTCAGACTTCTTTTAATATGACTGAAACGCCTTCAGAATTTGTGAAAATGTTTAGCATGATCATAGCCTATTTATGTCCAAGCCTGGAACCAAAATATTCATTATTGGCAGAGCTCTCTTGCTCTTTCTTATTTTCTTTGTTTGATTTAGTCTTTAGTTCCATTTATTTCATTTTGGTTAAACTGAAATATGCCACTAAAAGAGAAAATGAGTTTCCATATTGAGCAGCTATGTTTCTAACAGTCAGTACTACAACAATAATGAGAATCTCATACATTATGTAATACCTTTGATTTCACATGTTCCCAAAGTGCTTTACTAACTTGAACTTTATATTGAGATTAATTCAGCTGTTCCTGAATAAAGCTTCCACTAGGATCAAATACAGAAAATCCTTGCTTGTTTAAGACAAAAAAGGGAAGCGTATCTCATTCACATGGGAACTTGTAAAGGAATTTGGGGGAAGAAAGAGAATCTAATTTCTCATTTAAAATTCAAGTAGGGCACTGCTCTTACTGCAATTACTCAAAAAGTGCCATAGACAATTTTGAATGATCATGGAAGTGCACAACTTTCATGTGATGTTTTTTCCAACAGAGTTTTTCTTTTGCACGGACACCTGTCCCAGCTATATTGCCCCCTTCTGCTTAGCTCCAGGAGCAGAAAGGACAATGATCTCCTGGCCTCGCTGCAATATTCCATACTTCTATCCAGTCATACAAATTAGAGATATACAAACTCTAGAAAGAGGTTGAGTAGCAACTTTAAAAAAACAGACATGCGAGGAGATCTGGATCAGGCTGAGAGATGTAATAACAGCGAAAAGGTATATGTTACAGAACTTGCTAATGCTGAAGTATGTACAGGAGATGCTAATCTAAAATCGGACTGAATTATAAAAGAATATCAGGCCTTTTCTAAAGTATTAAATAGATTTCTTTCCATTTTCTGACTGTTTCAGAACTGGAGACTCTACAACTGCCAGACCCCCAGCTTGACCTGCTATTATTTCCTTAGGAGCCTTTTCTTTGAACACAGCGTCCTTCAGCCATTCAGCAGAAGATCTTGAACTTTTGCTTCTACTCATAGCAGAGGTTATGCTGAGAATACTTTTAATAACACTTTTTTCCTTCTAGGAACACTTCTAGAATATATATGCTACTAGTTTCCTTGGAGACCAGCATGTAGTCAGCCCAATGGCTCTATAGCACCTATAAATCAAACTTCAAAAGAAGACATTGTCCTTGTTAGTGGAAGTGATATGCATCGTGGTGAACGAAGAGCGTTTTGCTTTCTGTCCATCATACAGAGAATGAGATGGCAGTACCCCCTGCAGAGTGTGGAAGTATAGATCTGTGAGAAGATGGCAGGTGGTAAAGGCTGGGCAGACTATCCATGTAGGAGAGTTCAGACTGAGTGGAGGATTTTATCAAAAAATAGAATGTGGCTGCATGTAACCTGTAGGCAGTAGGACCTTGTTGTGTAAATGGTTTTGTAGCTGCAGTTGTTACTGAGCTGATCTTTTATAAGCATCATTAACTGTTTAGAACTGGAAAGATACTTTAGTAATTCTCATTTTATTTCCCCTGTCAGCACAAAGAGATGGGGCGCATGTACCATGAGGAGATGGGTTTTCATCTGTCTCCTACTAGCTGAATTCTTTTTCTTTCTCATTTACAGTGTGGCCAAGGGGCATGTCCTATTGGTATCCTATTTCTTTTCTGTTATGCTCACGTTTAAAAATATTAGTAGATTTTGGCAGTAGGAAGTTCAGTCAACATTTAGCTTCCCAGACTTGCCCTCACACAGGAGGGGAAAAAAACCAGAAAACCCCACACATTTGATTTTAGGTTAGCTACAGACTCAAAAAGGGCTTAATTAAACAAACAATTGGAGCTGCAACTTGGGAACAAGAGACATATTATAGGTGGGTAAAAAAAGACTTCCCATTAGGACAGGCACATGGGGATTCAGTTTAACAGCATTTGGTCAAATAATAATACAATATTACTAACAGTTCTTATTCCAGCTTTAAGACCAATGCTGTTCTTGCCAATGTCAGTGTCCAGATTTCCTGTGACTTCAGTTGTAGGAGTAAATTCACAGCTTAATATTTGGATCTGTAGATCCAAATAGTTTAACAAACTTACCTTTCTGTCCTTCACTACCTGTGCAAATTCTGAGACTATGCTGTGCCCAAATATTTGGCTACAGAGCATTATGGACTACTTACAGGATACTCATTTCAGTTGTTGGAAAACAACCCAAAGTTGTTTTTGAACTTGGTTTGTAGAGGAAGCAGCAAGGGAACCCCTGCAGTGAGCGTAAATGGTTATTCTGGTTTATCATGGCATTTCCAAGGGAAAACAGACAAGCCATACCACCATCTAATTGTGTGGTTATATTATCAATAGCTACAAAATCCATAACGTTAATATTATAGCAATGAGCAAAGCTACAGTTAAGTGAGATTTGATCAGATCTTGCACATTGCCATAAGGCAGTACTGATTCTTGCAGTTTTTCTCACATCCTTGTGTTGTACCTTGATGTTAATAGGACAGGGCAGTCTTGTCTTCTGTGCTGTCCTACCCCCAACAGCCACTCTGCATAGCTCCTAGAAGCCTATAAGGAATGAATTTCTTTCATCCAGTAAGAGGCTTTATCACATCTGCCATGGACAGTTAATCCTCACTTTGCATTTCCTCCCACACATTGCAGTTTCCAAATTGCCTCAATCTAGTGTGGTGTTATCACTGAGTGAGTGGAAATATCACATTTTTTTTTAGGGGGTCAGCTTGGTCTAAATTCCTAGCTTAGCATCTATCTGGCCAGTTTTTTTGGCCTATAATACTATCCAAATAATAGTGCCTCCTACAAATTATGTGAAGTGCGCTGCAATTTGCAACGTACTGCTGAAGACCATATGGGACTCTCTCTTCCTACATAGAGGACTACACAGTCTATCTACCAAAACATACTCTCTAATGTCTCTTCTAATATGTTTGGGGAGATCTAAATTTAGATCATGTAGCAGATGTACAGCTGATCAGATGTTTGGGAAGAGCCTTTGAGGGCCCTTGGATAGCAAGGAGGAGATCCTAGACTCCAGGAAAATTCAAATGTCTTGCAGCTCCCTTGCAGCCCAAAAATGAGGCAATGGCTGAAGGTGGGATGTAAGTCAGATGAATTGCTTTTGCAGGCTGATTTCAGCTGGTTATCTGTAGCCATTCTAGCTTCACAAAATCAACCCACAAAGCGCAGCTCAGCTCCTACTGAATCACCAAGCTGTCCCTTCTCAATTACCCTCTGGATAACATTCAGTCCTACCTACTTATTTCCACTGTCATTTTATTTTTATCACTGGTTGCTACAACGCTCAGTGCACACACACTGTTGCTAAGAACTCTGGTATGTGACACTTCTCAGGATACGGTATTCTACAGAACAAAATTAAAGGTGCTCGTCAGAAAATATAACGTTCCTAAATCATCAATGTAGGCTGAAAATATAAACCCATAAACACAGCTTATCTGTTAGGCGGAGAGAAGAGAGAACTGATGGTTTAGAGAGCCCCTAATGAGTGCTGTGCTGCTGAAATGCAAGAAGCTCTCTAGAAATTAATTATGATTGCATTGCCCCCTCTGTCCTGATTTTGTAGCTAAATGAATCTGGACTGTTTGTGAACTTACGTGTACACTCTAAGTGTCCTTATAGTCTAGTCAGAATGACAACTTCCGTTATCCCCCTACAAAATTTTAAGTTGTTAGGTATCAAAATAATTAGCACATTATAGCACACATCAAACTCTTTAACAAACTTTAATTAAATGTTCAACATAAAAGGGTTTTGTCTTGCCTTGATGTACAAGCTAAACTCCAATTAGCATTAATAGAACTCACATGCATTCGATGAAAAGAAATTGGGACCACAGCTGAGGAGGTGGGAATTGAAAGAAAAAAGTTCCTTAATTATAAATAAGATTTACATTAATAGATGTTACAGATATTCCATGGACAAAATCAAAATCTGAAACTTGTAATTTGTCTCCTTTGTGTAAACTATTTTAAATGACTGATTTAGATAAGAGTAGCTTGTTTCTAATTTTTTTTTTTATATATTTATATATTTTGTAGTACCCATAGATCTTACCTAGATGGAGTCTTTAGTATTTTTGGTGCGGTATAAATATGTAATGAAATTACTGTCCCAAAGATATTGCAGTCTTAGTGTTATTTGTAGCCCCAGCGATCCCAAAGCTCTCTAGAACATTGAGTTCCTATGTAAGTAAAGTATTTTTTATTGATTCCTTATAAGCTCCAGTGAAACATTAAATAAAATACTTTTCTTTACTGGGACTGATTATAACATTTGCCCCTCTTTATTAATTGCTGTTTCTAACATTGCCTTAGATGATCATAGATAGAGGGAGTAACATCTATCACTTGGCTCAAAGATGTATATTATGCATTAAAAGTTAAATTTAATGCTAATAGCAGAATAAATCAAGTTATTCTAATTGTTAGTTAAATAAGTATATTTATTCTTGCAATATTTCAATTCTATCCTACAAGGAAAAAAAAAATTCTTCTAATTAATGACTAGCTGAGGCTACTTCTCAACTAATTTCAAAACTAGAGAGAATCTGTAATGTGTTTTCCAGGATGTGACAAAGTAAGATTCTGGCCCTGAACAATTCAAAAGCAGGAATTTTGTCATTTGAAAATAAACTTTTCATGACTGGAATCAAAATCATGTAGAAATGGAATATGTCTTAAAAATAAAAATTAATATCTACTAGTTGGTCACTAGAATGACACTTTACTACTATAATAAGGGATACTTTTATTTTTTAATACTGTATAGAACAATCATTCTTTAATTTTTCAAATGCAGATATTGTAATGCTGCTATGGTTAATGTTGCTGTTTAGGTAAATCGGTGCATATACACAATCTATGCAAGGACATCTAACCTGGACCCATAATCTGTATAGGATAACGTATCTGTTAACTTGCAATTTACCACAATGGAAAATGCATAGATGATTCCACTTTGATTCTTGTATAAAAGGGCAATATGGTGGTTTGATCTCTTTGGCATGGCTTGTTAATTACTGTCCAGTGGATGAGAGGCGAATAGGAGTGATTTCTAACTAGGAGCACGGGGAGGGGTGCCAGCTGTGATGGAGGCCGTGCTGGGGCAGCCTGTGCTCTGGGGCCAGCTCCCACCTCCCTGGTGGGAGGCTGCAGAGCTGCCAGCATCTGGTAGCAGGAGCAACAAAGAGGCAATTTAGCAATTCCTATCTACCACGTGAGCACCGGTAATATAGTACACCTTTAAATCCACGTTTCTTTATGGATTTTAGAGCTTTGGGAGATTATAGTTTCAACAACAACAACAAAAAAATGGTTTATTTATTGCCAGCCACCAGATCAGTCAGGGATGGGAGGTGGTTCCACGGGATGTGGGGTCAGAGAAACCAGCAATGACTGAGGTCTGGTTTTGAGCAACTCTGTCCTGTACAAAACCCATTCTTGTTCAGAAGCTTTCAATATTGGACATGGAAAAACTGGTCAGTAAAATCTTTAAAAATGCTTGTTGAACTGTGCTTCTGAAATGTTTGTATTTCATACCTCCCTGCTGCTGGCTGCTAACCAGCATTAAGAGAAGCTAATTTGCCCTGTATTTGTTGGGGATGGAGACTAGTACAGGTAAAATAAGAAGGTTCACACAACATTGCTGATTAACAGCCAGATTTTTTTTTTGCATTTTGCTTGTGTTATTAATTCCTGCAGTCATTAATCAAGCTGCAAAATTCATATCGATGCTGTTGTAACTAATGTTTTCTTCCTAGGATGCATATCTCAGTGCTATGAGGCTTGGCTGTTTCTTGTTTTTGTTGCGTTTCATGGAACGACTGGATGACTTGCGTTTTTATTTAACACCTTTTTGGAAATTTCTCACATTGTGAATGTATATGCATTTAAATGGATATATAGACAGTGAAATGCAAGTTAAATTGGACAATTGGCTAATGAATTTATGCAGGTGTCAGTTTTCAGCATAGCTATTGACATCAAAGCTTGGTAGCTGACCCTGCTTACAGGAACTTCAAGTACTGCTCAGTTTTAAAAATCAAAGCTTCAAAACCTCAATGGGAGGATGAACAAAAAGCATTTCAAAAAAAAATATTTCATTGAATAGGTTCATAACCAGAGGTACTACAGAAACTTTTTACACTTTTACAAAAAGCTATACTTAAATAGCAGTTACCAGGAAAACAAGCTAAAATAAAATAAAAAAAAAAGAAGAAGGAGAAAAAGAGAAAGAAACTGAAAGATAAAGGATTATCTAATCCTTTTGATCTTCTAGGATAGTTCTTGGAACAGCCAGTGCAGATTTTACCCCCTTCTCTAAGCAGCAATTGCAGAGTTAATTAGTCTCCAGTGTTAGCAAGTGGGTGGCATTTACTTTTATAATAATAGGGCTGTCTGTAACATGGAGGCGGCACAGATCATGACTGTGTACCTTACCTTTTGAGGCAGGAACTGTAAAGACTCTGTAAATGCGTTTAAGCAGAAAGTTAACTAAAAACGTTTTGCTGTGTCCCGAGTATGTCGTTTGTTCTAATTATGGAACGGCAAATATCAAGGAGAAGTGATGCTGTGCCGGGGTGGCGGTGGTGACTCAATGTTCACTAGTCACTGTGGAGCAGGCTGTCAGAAAGCATTTCTTTTTAATCATATTTGGGTGCTACTTTTCTGACTCACTTCGTCTTGTAAATGAAGAAAGAAAAATGAGCTATGTTCATAAGTGCCATGTTATTTAATTCCTGCAACATCTGTAGTATTTGCTCAGTTATTGAAGCCCTCTAAAATGTTAGGCCCTTGCTTGGTAATGAAAAACAAAGTCAGTGGTACTGCAGATGTAACAGAGGTAGCAAATGAGACGCTTGAGTAGTAATAATAATAGTAAAGGTAGTAGTTATAGTAACAGAAGTGAAATCTTTTCTACGGCTCCTTTACATAGGTTTCAAACAGAGAAGCACGTGCAGAATCCAAAAAAGCAAGTTTTAAGAGAAGACTTACTTTAAAGATAATTTTTACCTGGTTCCGTTGTGAACACTTGGATAACTGAGCAGGGAAAACAGGGAAAACATAGTTTGGTGCCCAATAAGCAAATATTACATGTTCTTTTTTTTTTTTTTGAGGAATGTCATTTGCTTTTGCACCAGCCTTCGCTGCTTTTGAAAGAAACTTGATTGTTGCCTCATTTCCTTTTTACCTTAGAAAATGACAGTTATAAGTCTGTGATGGTCATTTGCTGTGACGTAACCTATCCAGGTGTAATTTGGGTTGTCTATACGCACAGTTTTACTGGCAGCTATCATCCCGCCGTTGGCCCGGGAAGCTGGGCACGCGCCCCCGCGCGCTGAGCTCCCCACGCTGCCTTCCACGGCCTTCACAGCTGGCTTCCCGACTGCTTTGCGGGGTGCTTCGTGGAGTAACCCGGCACGGTTTTTGTTTACGTGTCAAAAGCCACTCATCGTTGTACCACAGAATAGTCATAGACGATGCATGCATTACGCTTAGCTCCGCTTTGGAAACCCGCCTAGATTTTTACCTTAGTGTTTTAAACAAAACAGCTTAGTTAACTAATTGTACCTATACAGGAAGGACACAGTTGATGTCAGAGTCTTAATTGTTAGAGTTTTCTTTAAAAATTTTCTCTTGTGTACCTTACCAGTTCTTTTTAAGAGCCTATTCCTTTTTTACACAAATTCTTCCCCTCCATTTTACTTGAAAAAACAATTTTTGTCTAAATTTTAAAACCGTGTTTCATAATGGCCAATGTGCTGGAAGACTTCTTTGGAATAAGTATTTAAGCAATTTATTTCGTTTTGCAAATTGAGCATGAAGACAGAAACTGCGGAACAGATGGAAAAGAATTATTACAGGTTTGTAAATAGTGCAAACAAAGACATAGCTAGTTGATGGCTGGCAAGATTTTGGCTATGCTTTTTTGTCACTTAAGAGAGGTCTTGCTAAGGATGAATGAACTGGCTTTAAAAGAGAGCAAAAACCCAGCATAAATAAGATTCTTTTTAATTGTTCATAATGTAGTTTCTTGTTTCGTTGCCTATTACCCATTATCTTCTGTTGCAATCCACTGTAGTGTTTGATAACAGGTGGCAGCATGGCGAAATATAGACGAAGCCAAGGAATGGTGCAATTTAGCAGGGCTCTTTTTCTAGAGCTGAGGATCCAGTTCTGAGGATTTTTGGTCCATTTTCTATTTTCTTTTATTTTTCCCCAGCTCTGAACTGTGCTCCTGATGAACTCTGTGGAGGCTGCTCTTTTGAGACTTCCCTTCTGCACTTTGCGCTGTTGGGTTTTTGGTTTGGTCCAGTAATATAAGGCAAATAAGTTTAGATATGGCTAGTATATGGCTGTATATATGTATATATACATATAGCTATTTATTTAAAAATAAAAATAAAAATTGGGAGCTGCATTTTAGCCTAGGGCCAGAGTAGCACGCTGAGCAGAGCCTGAAAGCAGATATTATAAATTGATCTTAAATTTATGTTAATCTCTTTAAGATTGAATGTACATTTTTAAAAAGTGGAATTGAGCTTTGAAAACTGGTTCTTCCTAATTGTCTGCTGGTAATTTCCATACCCAATGTGTTTAGTTTAAGGGCTATTGTAATTTCTAATGTCCAGCTTTATTAGACTCCTTTTAGGATCAAAAATTCAATCTGTAATATTTTGTTTTTATGAATTTCTTTTTATGAATTACTATCAATAATTATTATTCGCCAGTTTAGCTCTTGAGCTACATTGTCTTTTGGTCTCAGTCACCTCTTATCGGTGTTTTTTCTTTAATGAAAAAGCACGGATGTAATTAACAGGGATTTAAGAAAAATAATTACGCAGCTCACATGCACTCGCGCATGCATGCAGACACTCACATAAGCTAGCTCTCAGCAACATTGGTTCTACAAACCTAAAAGCAATAATATGTAGCGGCCATCTGCTTGCAGACTGAGCAAGCAAATATGACAGAAAAGGGGTTGATCCCAAATCCTAACAAACCCAGGAAAAGACTAACAATGATTGATAGTATTGGATCAGGGCAGAGTGAAAATTCTTTTGTTTGAGCAGGTAACTTTTTGTGTTTCAACTTCCAAACAAAGGCCTGAGTATTAAACACATCCTAATTTAGTGTTTCAGAATAATATAGTGCATGCTACCACCTTAACAAGGATGGCATTTTACAGTACTGTGTAATATGTTGCGTAGGATAAAGTTATGCTGTAATTATCATGTGTATTTTGATGTTTGAATAATGTAGACAGCAGAAAGTTTTTATTGTATAGTAGTATAAATGGGCGTTCTTTGTTTTTTCTAGCAGTACTCCTTGCAGTTCACTGTTTGTCTGCTGTGCTTGTGATTATTCTACTGAAAAGAACAATAAACTGGGCAATAAAGAACAATAAAATACATTTAATGGTGGAACCACAGTATGATGATAGACTAGAGGCTGCTAATATAAGATGCTTGAAGAACGAGGTTGAGCTTTTGTAGCCAAGCAATTTAAGAAATGCACTGCTGGTCAAGTGCATTTGTAGATGTGCAACCTGCCAGCTCTGATTTTTTTCAATATGAATTGTGACTGTCGTATACCTTAACTGAATGTCTGCTTGTGGATGAAAACTGTTGTCCTAGACAACTAGAAAAAAGCTGACATTCACTTCAGAAAATCAGATTATTTTATATAGATTCAAGGTAATAGAACTGTGAAAATAGTACAGTTACTGGAATACAGATACCGTATGTACAGAAGAGATGGAGGGGGTGAGTTTTGACCTCTGTTAAAGGACTCTTGACTATGATCTGGAGCTTTACTGCATAACCTGCAGTCTTTTCCCACTCAAAATGGAATTTTTTCATGGACAAATGAAGAAGGTATGGCAGGCTGAGGTGAAATTCAGATCAGAAGAGGTGGTTGTTCTTTATAGTTTCCTTTATGTGTTATTTTTGTAGTGTAAACAACTATAAGTTGAAAATAGGTTCAAAAATTCTTGCAGATCTTACGCTACTGAAAAAGAGAAGTTTTTGTTTTTGTTTTGGCGCTGTGTTTGGGATAGAGGCCAAAGCAGTAGTGGTGGAGCGTTATTAGCTTTATTTTCCAAGGAAAGAGTTTTCATTCTCCGTTTGCAGCAGAGCATCAGAGGTCAAAGCAAACCATTCTGTGCCTGGACCTCTCTGAGCTGCCTTCCCCTTCTCCCTACACCACCGTCCCCTTCTCCGAGACCTCTGCATCACCGAGCTCCCCCACCTCTGCTCGGGCCGCGGTTTCCCGTTGTTCCCTGGGTGACTGGTGAGGAGGACGGCAAGGGGTTAGGCGCAGAACTCGCCCTGCATCTAGGGAGGTCAGGTTAAGAAGCTTCTACTAGCCTTAGCTAAATGCCCTCATCAATTATTTATAGTTTTTTAAAGGCTGTTCAAATAGAAGGATCTTTTGGAAGAAAGGATTAGAACAGAAAAAATACAGTTTTGATTGCCAGAATCAAGCATTTTGCACTCTTTTCAAGAAAACCATGGTGCTTTCAAAGAAAAAAATAAGTTATCTTGTCTATTAGATTTTTTTTCACAGGGAGAAAATCATCTTCTGCCTAGCTTTACTTGTAGTGCAGACTTGACAATAGCTTTTGGAATATAGCCATCCAAATATATTTCAAAGAATAACAAGTAAAACAAATCATGACTTTTTTAGCAGATTGGCCTTCCTCCATTGTTCAGTTCATTCTGGTACTCTACTGTGTTGTAAATAAAGAGTGTTAGCCTACATATTACGTGAAAGCTGTTCACTTTTACTAATTTTGGTACTTGAATTGCCATCTATGGGATGTAGCAGTTCCTTTGTTCCCTTCCTAGGTGACTGAGGCTTCCTATTATGGAAAACAATGAATACTTAATCCTTATGCTCCTAGACTTCTTAACGTATAATAAAGTGTGTTAACCTTTACATTAGTAATACAAATGCAAATCAATTGTCAAATCCAGGTGAACAATAAATAACAGCAATCTGTAGTGTTATGCATTAAAATATATGCTTTAATATTTGATAGATCATAATCACTAATGTTAAATGGCTAAAATAATTCACTCATATAATTCTTATAAGATTGAGGAAGGTTTATATCTTTACATTGTACAGTCTCAAAGGTCTAAAAAGAAAAAGTAATATTTTCTGATATTCATTAGTACTGAATATCTTGGTTTCACTCAAGTTCCATCTTGAAGATGATTACTTCTTTTTTTCCCCCTATTTCTTTCTATTTCTCACTGCGTTCTGCTTGTCTTTACTTTATCACTTGACTTTTAATATCAGGACTTACCTAGCCTGTGCCTATGGCACTGGAAAGCCTAGTATAGTCAGCAGGCACTGTATTGCTCATAATGACTCAATTACAATTAACAATACGTCTCCTAAGTAGGGTGAAGTTATGGAGAACTTCTTGCTTTTTGAAAGACAACTCTATAGGAGTAGTGGAAATGACTGCCAATGAAATGCTATGTATAGCATACTGAAACAAAAGACGTGGATGTCTAAGTGATGCACCGCTCTATTTTGATCTCTGCTAGTTTTTAAAATATTTTTTAAGAGGCTGAAAGAGTTTATTAATAAATATTGACTTTCTAGGTATGTGTTTCTCCATCAGGTGCTGTAGGATCATTATCCAGAAGTTTTTGATTCACTCTTATGTGGCAGAGAGACAAAAGAGCTGAGATGAGTTGACTGAAATTCAGATTTAGATTACTGTGGATTCTTCTACATTAAAAAATTTGCGGGCTACACAGTTACAGTAACTTTTAGGTTCCTTTGCATTCTCCATGACTAGAAGAGGGAATATATATCCACAGTATCTAAAAACCCATTGACTTAGTTCATCATCTATTTGTTCAGCTGTTCACACTTCAGCTGCAGTTACCCTTACAGACAGCATAATTACAGCAGTAACAATAACAACAAAAACCTTTTTTAAAAAAAAAAAAAAAGGAAAGAAAGTGAAGGAGGCAGTAGAAATACAGGATTTGTTTTCTGCTCTTTAGAAAGGAGAAACAAGAATTTGCAAATATTTATTTGAATTCTGGGTGGCTGCTTGCTCTGATCATATCTTGACATTCATATTGTCAAACAGTCAAGTATCTTCAAGTATTCAAATGTCCATATATGTTGTTGGGGAATGGCAGACCATACGGTCATATTTTCAGGAGTGAGTAGGTTTTTTTTATGTGTATGCATACGAAGCGTGTGTTGTCTTTCTGTGCCATCCATCACGTCATTATCTTATCAGGGAGTAGAAAATATACTACCTGAACAGAGTGTGCATCACATCAGAGATGGTCAATAATAGCCATGACAAGCTTCTGGACAACCTGTAGTTTTAATTTAGGTTACGCGAAATATTTGCCAAATTAGGAAAGATAACTAAGGTTAATAAAATGAATCATTTAGAAATAGTGAAATGATAATGTTTCTATTATGAAAGCTTCTTTTATATTTCTCCGTATATAATTTGTTTGAACTTAAGCATTACATCAGCTTATCTGAGGAATATAAGGATAGACACAAATGGACAAGGACATTCTTGCTTTGAACAGAGGCTTGAGGGACATTGGAGCTGCTGGTCAGGAGCTCAGGCCCCAGGGCTGGGGGACGCCGACAGCGCGATGCCTCCCCCTTCGTGGGGGCCCTGCCTGCAGGACTGCAGCCCACTTACACCTCAGACCTCCAGCTTCAGCTTTTCTTTCCCTAGAAAAGCAGATCACTTATTTTGAGTTGAATAGGAAGTGGCAAAGCAAGCTTAAGGAATCCTGCATAATTTGCTTTTCTTGTTGTCCACTCTGCGTATGAAGTGGTTTTTCTTTCATGTTCGCAGATTTGTATCTCACCGCTTTGTGAGAGAGCAGCAGCTCTGTGTTTGTGTGCAGTTCCAAAACTTCAAGAAAGCAGCATTTTCTGTTGTATGTAATATGTTTATATTTTTCAATTGTACTGCCTGCTATGGGAATGTTCTCTTCTCTTCTTATGCCCATTCCCCTTGTAATTAAGATATGCTACTAAGCCATTTCCCTCAGAAAAGGGGAAAATATCAGCAAGTCTGTGAATCTTGCTGTACATTGTTTTGGGGATTTTTTTGGAAGAGGTTCAGATATTGTTGTGAGCAACAGGATAAAACCCTAAGAGATATAACAGTTGTATCAAATGGGTGTAAGTGTGTCATAGGACATGCAGTTTGCAACATGTCCCTCATATCCTCCTTTCCTTGTACATCCTTCTTTGTAGAAGATACTTTTCCTTCCAGACTTAGGTGTTGATGCATGTTGCTTAGCACACAGCTGTGGCACTTAAACTTGCTTCACGCAGAGCCTGGCCGTGGTGAAGGGGCAAGGATGGAGCCGACTGTCCGGACACGCTTGTAGGTGTTGTGGGTGAAGCCTAGGTGACCAAGACCAAGCTCCCGTGAAAGGGAGATTAGGGCAAGGGGAAAGATGGAAGGGAAATTAAATGGCCGGTCTTTACACAGCAGCGTGCGCAGGAATCCCAGCTTGCCAGCTTTGCCCTGAACGCATCTGACTCAACATGGGATGGCAGCACGATGCTGCGGAGGTAAAACCTTAAAACTGCGATGCTAGATGTGCTGCAGGATGTCTGTCAATACCCTCGCTTACCTCATAAGCAGCTGGGGCCAGAGCTAGGGCTCCTATAACCTCGCTTAACTCTATGAATACAAAGGCGTTGTGCCAGTTTGCACCTGTTAAACATCAGGTTGAAGGGGTGCTTTCTAATTCGCTCAGAAATCATGCATAAATCATCTTCCTAATATATTTAATAAGTATGTTTTTTTCTCACCGAGAGTAAAAGTTTCCATTTCTGTTTAGTACCCAGTGTGATAGTTCTCTCTATCTCTCTCCCCCCTCCCCCCCTTTTTTTTTTTTACAAGCAAGAAAAACATGTAGCTGTAATTTTTGCAAACACTGGTGATGCAAATGTTAGTGGTATAAATTACATGCATATGTTGATTGATTCTGTCACCTAATTTTCAAGACAAACCTCTTAAACAGCATCCCAGAGGATGCATTTCTGCTTTTATCTCCCAGCAATCAAGCAAAAATATGTATTTTGCAAGCTTAGCACACAGACAAATAGTTAGGTTAAACTCTAATTTGCCTGTTAGTACCTAAGTGTGTTGCTCCTGAGTTTAATAACTTAATAGTTTAGTACTGCTATTTCACTGTGTTTGGAGTCTATTATCAAGATGACGTTAACTCTGATGGGACGTTGTCTTGCCAATACTGTCTTCTGGTTCTTTGGCACCAAAGTTTTTCCGTTTATTGTAATAAAGTTGACCTAGGAATATCTGAGAGAAAAAGGAAAAAAATGTAGGCTTACGATACTTTCTTTTACAGTTCTCCAAAGGTTTTTGGTTTGGGTCATCTTCCTGTGTGGTCATTATAGTGCCGCTGATTTCACTTGTGCTGCCCTGACTTGTGCTTCCTATGGAAGTGGTTTGCTTATTACAGATTTTCACCATAATGTACTTTAATCCTTTATGAGGGTAAAGCCTTACTAATCTTGCTTTTGAATCAATATTTATGTTGAATTATGTTGCTCAAATTGTAGAAGATGTAAATATAAATGTATTTCATCTCCTTTGCATTGTATATTCTGTCAAAAAGTCTTATAATTGTATTGCATTTAATGGCCATGATCACACTTGCATTTTTCCTCTTTAAATGTGTGCTTGACAACCTGATTGAATAATGGGGAGATTTAACTGCTGTTTAAATCCCATATTCAGAAATAGGTACAGATTATTTGCCAATCTGTAACACATCAGCTAAAATTTTCGTTTAACTTTGGTTAATTCAAGCATTCAGTTTCAGCTGGAAAAGCAGCTCACAAATTGTATTGTATTATTACTTCAAAAAAGTGGGAGGAAATCTACTACATGTGAAATATAAAGGGAGTCTACTGTATGTGAAATAGTACAGTCAGTCTAATTTTTAAGTTCTTTTTCCATATTGGAATTAAATGTGCACACATATATAGGCATTTTTTCCTGATTAAAACATTCCAGTGATACCTGTGAAGACGTGTGGTGCCTTGAACACGTGGGTTTGGATAACGCTTGCGCCGGCGCCGGCAGCCCGCAGAAGCCTGCCGGCAGGATGGGTGGCTGTTCGGTCTCCGCACCAGCCTCCAGCACCACAGCGTTTTGCGTCTGGTGTGGAGAAACGGGTGAGTTCAGCCAGAGGTAGTGGAGGTCAGGAAGCTAACGGTGCTCTCTGCGCCTCACCACAAGCACGAGGGTGCGTATTACGGTGCTGAGTTCTCCAAATGTTCTCTTGTCCAAGTAAAGCTATCAGGGTTCAGCAGAGCTTGGAGCTTGCTGCTTTTTTTTTGTTTTTTTTTTTTTGCCCTTGGCTATGGAAATTTTGTCCGTCTCTCCTGTCTTTTTAGAAATTTGGGAAGAAAAAGTTTACATTTGCAAGAGAAATGATATAAATTTTAAATAACCGTTAGAGCATTGTTCTCTGTGACTGCAGACTAGAATTTCAATGCTAATATCTTTGAATGTAATGAACTTCTGTCTGTTATTTTGCTTGGAGATTGATGCTTAGTTCCCGGTATCCAGTAGGGCAGAAAAATAACTTATCAGCATTCATTAGATATGTGAAACTCACTGGAATATTTCCTGTTGCCTGTGAAAGTTGCTTTCAAAACTGAGAAAGGATGCATGAAAAGAGAGAAGGCAAAACAGAATTGTAATTGGATAAGGAGCCTTTCGCATAGCGGTTATTAGTTATCAAAAGCTATTCTTACATGATGGCTCACTGGTATTCTTAATCTAATACTGTATGTGGGTGATCTCATCATTTCTGATTTTTTAAAACGGCCACCAGTGCTGGGACCTGGGGGGTTTTGTTTTATTTTGTTTTTTTTGTCATGTATTTCACCCAAGAAAAGAAATATTGTTTTTCAGGACTGCGTATTCAGTTTTAGACCCCTTTTCCTCATAAAGCCTATCAGAAGGATTAGGCAGCCCATGAGGAACAGCCCCAAGAAACAGAAGGCCAAAGACTGTCCCTCTGTGATTTTTATTTTTTTTTACCTCCCGGTAACTAGTCAGAGGGGAAATAAGAACAAGAATCGGTGCATCACTGATTTCTGGTTTGTTCCAGAGATGCTGTGAAACACAGATGAGCTGCCACCCCTTCCTCAGTCTATAATTATGCTTTATTACAATCTGTTTTAAGCAAAGATGATGTTGATTCGGTTGATGTGAGTCAGGATGGATATTTTTCCCCATGCGGCCTCGCTGACAGGAGCCCTGTGTTTTTTTTCCTCATTCACCTCATAGCAGCACTGAGGTAAAATTAGATTAAACAATTGCAGTCATCAAAAATGAATAATCGTAATGGATAGATACGTTGCAAATTGTACCTAGAATCGAGAACAACTGAAAAACTGAAAACCAGATGCCAAAGCTGGATCAGGCTTTGGACTTCATTCTTAGACCTTCGCCCATGATCTACCCTTATAAAGGTCCTAAACTAGCCTTTTTCTGCACAAGGGCTACTTCTAAAGGGCTGGGGGAATATGTTGTTTTGAAGCTGTCACGTTTCCTGTAACTTTTAGACATCCAGAGAGTAGCATCTACATTTTCTATAACCTCTCAGGTATTTTCCTTGACAACTAAACAACTGAAATAAATACCCTGAACCCAAGTACCCTCCACCCCCGTGTGTATCTTTGACGAACGCGAGGCTGACAGGCTTAAAGAAGAAAGCGTGCTAGTATTTTGCAAGATACTACTACAGTACTAGTTAAAAATACTTCCTTGTATTGATCAGGGTGTGAAAACACAGAGATGGCTTTTGTAATTTATTTTGTGAATTATATCTGGAATTATAATTATGACTTCTAAGGAATTTTAGAATTATTTTGACGTCCTGGTTGAAACGATATTGCAGGATTTGATGTGCTGTTTCAGACAATTTTAGGAAGGCACAGGGAGCTCTCTCCTCGTCGTGTTCCTGATATACAAAGGAAAGCATAGTAGGTGAATATTGTGATTATGGGATGGCTTTAGCTTAAAGGAGCCCACTTCTACGGCTGTTATTCAGTCTTTACTGTGGATTAATTCCTCATAATTATTTTTGTGAAATGCACATTTGTACAGACACCTTTGACTTGGACATAGCAAAAATAATTTGTTTTGTCTATATAAGCTTTTTTTAATGTTTTAAAATTTGTTTAGTTTATATAAACATTTAATGCAACTGAACTGAACAAAATGAAGCATCAAAATATTTTTTCTTCAAGGGTAAACAAGATTTATTCCTATATCAATTTTCTGTAAAAGTAAGGAAAATGAATGATCATACAATTTTCATATAAGGAACTGTTTTCTGTCTTCTTTTAGTACGTACGAACCTCTGTAGAGCAAGTTTGTTAGTTTCCGTGGCTTCAGTGTCATGTACTTAAGGGGATTATTTAAAGGAAAAATTCCTGGTTGAAGTGTTTTCTGATGTCAAGGATCATTTTATAGTTAACTTGCTATTGAAGAAAACTTGTAGGATAGCCATGATTTCAGTTCTAAACAAAATAAGACAACTAGGATTATTTTAGTCTAATGATTTGCAATGATTAGCATTATTGTTTTGAATTGAGACATTTGTGGGTGATTTAAGCAGAACAAAATTTGGCCTAATGCAAGAAGTGTAACGAATAAAGTTTCAGATAGTAATAGCAAAAAATTACATTTGTATATATCTAATACATAGAAAATAAAAAGAACTATGAATATGAAAGAAAAAGACAGAAAACATCACAGCTAATAAATCCCTGTCTGGTACAGCATAAAATCTGTTTCAAATCATAGTAACCCTATTTAAGAAACTGTAAAACTCTTGACAAAGATTCATGGCTGATCACCATTTTTCAGTCATGGTAAAGATGTCGCTCCAGTTTACGGCAGCAGCAAACAAGTCTGTGTTTTAGGACATTGAAACATTTGTGTCTGTGTGGGCTATGGAGACGTAATCTATAGAGAACGAAGTGCGGTAGCAGGTTTTTTTTTTTTTTCCTTTCCTTTTTTCTGTTTTCTACCTTCATTGACCCATTCTTAGTTATCTTACTTTACTACATCTTAATTACCATACTTTATTAATCTTTGCTGCATTGTTTGTATTGTAAGTTCACTAATGGTACTAAATAGCTGGTGAAGGAGCATCCCTTCTCTGAGGTGCACAATCAGGATGGTGTCACTCCTGCCACTCTGAGGCAGTCTGCGGAGCGCCACCTGCTTACGGGAGGTGGGTCCTGAGGTATCAAAATCGTACCTGAGGTATTGGCAATGAACCAAAATAAATTAGAGAACAGGCACAAATGCCTTCATCAAACAGAAGGGTTCTTATTCCCACTGTTGATATCTTTTTTATTTTATTGGCTTTACTATTCTTACCTGCATTCATAATACAGTCACAAGCTAGAAAAAAAATGCACATTTTTTGCCTTATCCCCTGCTATTTTTATTTTCATTGCACGTTGAACAGAGGTCTTCAAACTCTGTTGTCTAAATGCTTACAGCTAGTTTGGGAGCAAGCAATGTATAAAAGCAGTTGAAATTATTGCTTCCCAGGGACATTACCTTCCATCTTTAAACTTCAGTCAGCTCAATCCTACTGTTTTTTGACTCTCAACCAGTTATTTATTTCATGACAGAATATTAGCTGTCATCTGAAGTTGAGTCAGAAGAAAATAATTTGCCACTAGTACGTTTTCAACTCTGGAAACTGCATCACAGAATGGAGCTGAGGGAAAAGGGAAACAACACTTTTACCATTTTCATTTGACTGTGTTCTCAGTTACGTAGCTTCTTAATAGCCTCCTGCAAGAAGGAAAAAAAAATTAGAAAAGCTAAAATCTCAGCCAGTACTTAATACTGTTGCTCTTTCCATTTGAGCAGGCTTACCCGACTTTACCATCTGGGGACAGGGCCAGTGTGTCATATCTTATTTTGCCTTATTTCCTTTGCGTGAATTTAGGCAACCTCTGATCACTCTGAAATGTTGACTATGTTTTTCATTGTGTTAAGTTTAATAATGTATTTAAATAAAAAAAGTCTGATTCAAAAAAGCTATAGTCACACCATATTGCTTATATAAGGAAGATGAATCCCATATCACAACACAGAAGAAAGTCATATTAGTTTTGTTGAGCTGTAGTCTGTAGTGATCCACTCTTCCGCATTCAGAATAAGCACTGCAGCAACGAGAATAGTCAGTCATCGCCTCAAAATATGAGGTGGAGTCCATGAATGTCTGGTCTAGCCATTGAATGAAAACATGTGTGAGTGAAGAGTATCTGCTCCAATCTGGGCTCTGCAGTTCTTTCCTGTGGCCACATAGTCACCGTTAGCTCAGGAAGCCACCTAAATCTCCTGCCTGTTGTATTCATGTGATTAAAAAACAATTGTCAATAACAAGTGAACAAATAAGTGGTATGATCAGTAAACACCTTCACTCTAGTTGACTGAGTGGCTATTTGCTGCTAAGTTGACAATTGTTCCTTACAAGTCTAAAGTCAAGTTGATTTCAGGATGCATAGCAAGATGCTTTAGCTATTCTCTCCATCTTTCTCCCTCATATTGTGTGGTGCTTTCTTGTACTTGATGTACTTGAAAAAGTGTTATCTGAGTATTTCATATTACTCAAGTAGTTACTGTAATAAACTCTCATTTCTTGATTAGACATTGTGATTCTTAATTTTCTATACTTGGAAATGATTTTCATAGTGATACCTAAAAGTATTCCCTGACAACATGTTTACTATTTATTGCTTCAGAGGAGTACTTTCTTAGGCCAGGACTTCAAAGTTCAGGTCAGAAATGGAAGCACAGAAATGGTGACCATGATCATAAGCTAGCTTTATCCCTGAGGCCAGACAGCCAGACACAAGGGGAATCTCTAAGCTGCCTCACAGGCTTTCTCTTCTTTTAGTCTGTGCCTGGGTATCTTGCAGTAGTTAATACTTTTCATGTGAAGCAATTTATCTAAGGGATTTCATTACAGCAAATCTTTAGTAGTATCTATGTCGAGACTCCTAGAGTCTCATCTATTTCAGATCCAATTCTTCTATCAAGTGTTGTGATACTTTAAAAGGCTGTTTTATGGAGCTGCTCTGTTGGTTATACTTTTTCAGTCAAATGGTGTTGGGAAGTACTGCTTATAAGGTCAGACCGTTTGTGTCCAGAAGTGGAAACCTTTTTCTTCAAAGTGCTGATATTCCACTATGAGGTTTATCTAGAAAGTTCATAGTCCAACGTGCTTTCATCCAACCGTTTGGACACTCCTGTACATGAGAATCCTGCCCTGCTAATGGCTTTTGGAAAGCGGCAGGCCAGAGCTGTAGAAAGAAGTTGAGGATCCTTTGGTCCTACTAGGAGATTTTTCAAGTCTTCTCCTTCTGAAGATTCATGGTTAATTGAGAGTCTTTGAAACTGAAGTTCTGCAAATTGCAGATTACAAACCTCTGTTAAAATGTGTGAAGTAGAAAACAAAAGCTGAACTCAGTGAGCTACTCTAGCCTACTTTAGCAGATAAAAAAACTAGTGACCGCACTACTAATTTGTCCAGAGATCAGTAAAAGTGTAATGTGTTGGTAAACATGAGTCTGACTTAATCATACATTTAGGATTATTGAAATGAACATCATTTAAGAATCACTGAACTGCAGTGAACTATGGAATATTTGCTATTTTCATATTTTGGCCTGAAATTTTGAATGAGTAATCTGAGAATCTTTGAAAGGTGAGACTTTCCAGAAGCACCAATTTAAGGTATTTAAGTGATTCTGAAAATTGCTGCTTATTTTGGAAAAAGTGCATCGGGGGTATTTCACACTACTTGAGCAGTTGTTATAGTAAGCTAAACACCACTGAGTACAATGTGTAAACACACATGGTACATGTGGTAGACTTATTTTTGTTAGCTATTCCTACTTATCTGCTAGGGCTGTATCTATTTGCAGCTATAAAGCAAGATAAAGCAATAAAGCATAAAGATAAAGCAAGACTTGATCTAAAAACTGCTTATTTAGTTATACCTAATTCCTCTTCTTGCTGTACAGCTGAATAGCCAACTTGTATGCATAACAGAGAGAGAGAGACATATAATATAGGTGCCATCATCTTATGCTGTTAGGCTGGAGGTAGTCCATAAATGCTAAATCCAAATCTGAGGTGGTAGAGTAGATGTAAAAAATCATAGCTCCATGGTCCTTATCCTTGTCCATTTTTCTTTTTGATGTTTTATTTCCTTTGTTAGTAACTGTTCTCACTTGGACATCATTCTTGTACCTCTCCCTAGCCTCCGAGGAAAGGGATTCCTCCTTGGAGCACCTGGCAGAACCTACTGGCACAGCGGTGCCACCCTGCCACCGCTGCAAATAGACAAGGAAATACTAGACTCCTTACAAACAAAAATCATTGTAGAATTAAAACAAAAACAGAGATTAAGGAGGTGTAGTAGAAGGGATGATGTAAACATAAATGGGTTCCAGAAGCTGAGAGAAAAAGCCTGTTTAAAGAAGGTGTTTCCATGGTGTATGAGACTATAGCAACAGTGGGATTATCTGTTATCGTTTTATGTTATTCATAAAACCTTCCAGGTCTCCACAGAAGTTCTGATCTGGTCTTCCCTAGCCTGACGAGTTCAGATAAACAGGAGGGTTAACAACATAGACCGTAGAGGTGCTGGGTGCTGCCCATCTTGCATTGGGTTTGTAATCAGAAAGCCTCACGGGAAATGTGTGAATGTACCACCTCCTTTCTGGGCCTGCTCCAGTCGAATGTAACTTCTGTGAGCTGAGGAGCTGGGGCTCCTGACGTGAACTGTTATTGTGCATGGCCCTGGTCCTCCAGCTGTGATATTCTCTGCATAATTGGCACTCCTGTGGCTATTTAACATTGGGATGGGAGATCAAATCTCGAATTTGGACTGTACCAAAAATGTTCATCTAATTTCTTCTATTTTTTTCTGCCACTAAATAACCCCTTTCTCCAACAAGCCATTGTGTAGAGGTGAAATTTAATATCTGATATGAGATCAAGCTTTGGTAATCTTATGACAGCACAGGAGATTAGGAACAAAGAAGAGATTAATTTGATGAGATTTGCTTATATCTTCTCTCTAAAACCTTTTCTGGGAAATTCTAAAGTTTTTGGTAATCTATGATTAAATTTGAATATATCTCCCACTGGGCTCTTACCTCATATTTTCTGATTACTTAAATAACATGTGTTTTATGTAACAGCTTTATTTCCATTTTTCTTTAATCTAAAATGTTTCTGCTATATTATCTCTGCAGAAGTACAACTTATTTTCTTTCATAACTTTAAGGGTACCTTTGCCTGCTTATGCTGCTTTATAATTTGACTTGCTGATTTATTTAACTTTATTATGAAGAAATTAAGAGGAAAATGCACAAAAGTAATCCTCAAACAAATCCCCAAACATTTTAATTTTGTTCACAGGAAGGGTATGACTATGTTCTTAAGGACAATGCATATTTTTATTATACCTTTCGTCTGTGGGTTGTTCTTTAGTGAGTGCAAAAATGCTTAATGTTAGTTTGGAAACTTTTGAGATTCAGAAAAAAAAAAAAACATTGAAAAATACCATTTGTTTCTTGACGTCCTGCACTTATTTTGTTATGCAGTGTTTATTTGTTTCAAAATTTTGACTTAAACCTTATTTTAACTGTATCGTGCTATTTATTTGGGGAAAAGGCCAGGTGCCCAAGGACGTGCTTTGTGCGCGTTGCGCTGAGCTGCCGGCTGTGTGCTCCGCAGGGAGCAGCTGGCCCGCGCCGTGCCCTGGCACAAGTGACTTTGTGAGACTTCTGCCACAGACACAGCGTTCACGTCCTGGAGTAGGTTACACTGCAGACCGAGCCACATAATATCTCTGGCTTTTTTGCACATTTTTGTCGATCTTCAATTAGGGAGCGCAATACTTATTTCAGGTGTTTTTCCAAGCAGCCTGCTGTGAATGTAGCATACGCTGATCAGATCATGTACTTATGCAGCGTAACTAGCTTTGCTTATTAACTCGCACACCGATGCGTCTCAGGCGGGAAAGTAAGAGAGTACAGTCTGAGGAAAATAAAATTTCTACTTAACTTGTTAAAATATCTTTAATGAAGGAGTAAATATCTTCAGTATATCTCCATGCAGTTTGAGTGGGTAAATTATATTTTCTCCAGCAGTTCCCTGCTGTATTGAGCTGTGTGACGTTGCACCGCTGGCTCCCTCCTACGGCATTGCCGTGTGTGGCACTTGGGATCTCGGCAGCGCCGTGTCGGTCAGCAGCAGGGTCTGCGCTCAAGGGAAGGTGCAGCCAGCACCAAGGCCACCTACGCGCTCCCTCTGCTTCCTCACACCCCAGGAGCCCTGCGTCAGCAGAGGCTCCTCTCCCCGTAGCATCTCCGTAGGGCTGTGTTTTCAAGGGCTTGATGCAGCTCAGGAGCGGCTGAGCAGGCCAGCATGCATGAGCTGCAGGCAATGACTGGGCTTCGGCTACGGAAAAGTCTCTGGGAGAGGTGACTGCTCAGGAGTATGTCCGATCCCAGTTCCCCTTCTGAAATCTTGCTCTTTGATGAACTATATGCAGAGGTCTCTACTTATCCATGCCTTCTAGAAAAGAAAGGGAGGATAAGTTCAGCAAAATGGGCAATGAAATAGAAGAGGAGGAAATAAACTGATGTCTTTTTCTGTTGGGCTGTATCTCAAGAAGATATTCAGGTAATCAATGAAAAAACAGAATTTTGTAAAATTCCATCAATGCGCTTATAGGAGTCCTAATTTACCTAGAAAACTGTTAATGATGAAAGCAGTTGTAGACCATAGGACAACCAATTAGATATCTATTCCCGTAACGTATCTTGAAAAATCATATTCAATAATAATGAAATACTTCTAAAATATACATTCAGTAGTAGGTTAAGTTCCATTTTTGCACTAATTTGTTTGATATAGAATAAGGGAAAACAAATAAACAAGAAACAGTTTGTTTTTGATTACTGCTATCAGTGGGAAAGAGCTATGGTCCATAATACTGAATGAATGTTGCAAGTCCAGTGAAATGGGAGACAGGATGTGACATTAATTAAATCCATGAATTTTAAAAGAATGAGTTGTTTCCAACATCAGTTTGCGGAATGACACAGCAAAGCAGGCAGAAAAGACTTTCCCTGAAGGGATGGATAAACCTTCAGTGGAGACTGCCATTGTGCCTACCAGGGAAAAAGAAAAGCAAGGGGGAGGCTGGGGGTGGAGGGAAGAGAAGTAAGAGTGGTGTAATAGATGTTAAATGAAGTGTGACTTTCATGTGGCTGTGGCCTCTGGTCCTCTACTGTTTGAGTACAATACATTTTTCTAGATGACAAGTGTTAGAAAGTTGTTTATTGCCCAGGGTGCTTTAGGTGCCAAAAGGCTTGCAAATGAAAGAGGGCAATGAAAACATCAGAGTGAATATGAAACTATTAAAGGAACGTCAGTTCATGCAGGCAAATACAGAAGTAAAAACAAAATTATGTTAATACCTTCCTCATTATATTCCATAAAAATAGAACTTACTTATCTGTCCCTTCTTCTATGTATTTTAATTATATACATTTAAATAAATAAAAAACCCTAAACATATGTTATGACTAATGATATTACTGTAATGCCATTTCTTCAATAGCAATCATAACTGAATTGCTTGCACATTTTTCAATGAGGTCATAGTTCTCATTCATCAGTTCTTACGAAAAAAGGGCTACACTGATTTACGATATTGATTAAATGATTACTACTGCGTTTTCTAGGTGATAACAGTTGGGGGGCTGCAAATCACTTTTTTTTTTTTTTTAAAAAAAAAAAGTGGTTTGGAAAGCTCTTAATCTTTTGCATGGCATTTTCTAGTATATTTAATATTCAGAATGAAATGGATACCTAAGTTTTCAGGTACATCGAGCTTAATATTAATATTGATATTTTTAAATAATCTGCTCTAACCTTGCTTTTTATTTCTTTCTCATGACTATGCTATATTAGTACCAAGATGTTACAAGAGTTCTATACACTAATAAAAAGGTGCAAAGTATTGATATATATGAAATAAAATTCTGTGGTTATCTGTATTAAAATTCTTTTTTGATACGTAGGAGCTATCAGACACTGTTGTACGTCTTTAAATCCATAGGGAACTAACCAGGCCTCTCGAATTATAGATATCTCTGTATATAATTTTCATGACAGGTCTTGCGGTGGGCTCGCATGGCAACACACACCGCTTAGCTATATCCTGAGACCCATGACAGTGCCATAGCTATGTGTTAAAGCATGTGAGGGATAAAGCTCCTGATGAATACACTACTCAGCAGCATGTTCCCTGGGGTGCAGAGCAGCCTAATTACCCCTTCGTGCTGCAGGTCTTGATGTGGCACTTCTTACACTGGGGTCTTGAGGGACTGTGGCAGCACCCTGCATTGGTGGCAATGACGTGGGAATGGTGCGGTGAGGGGTCAGAAGGGTGAGTTTTGGGTCTGGTGTGTGAGCCTCAACAGATCTGCTCAGGCTGTTGGTTGAGCGCCCTGTGGACAAACTGTTTCTTAAAATCCTGGAATAAGTTCTTGCCTGTTTTTCAGAAATCTTCTAGAGTCACTGGTGGTAACTGTTGCATGTGTAAGTTTTGCTTAATCCCTGTGGGTAGGTGTATTTAACTGTGACGTCACAGAAGGGTGAGTTACGCTGTTTTCTGACACGCGGACAAGCGCCCGGTGACTTCACTTCCTCTCTCTTGTGCCATCTGGATTTCGGCACTGCACACTCACCGCATGCGCAGCAGCGGCTGGTTTCTCCAAGAGAAATAGTCGTAATAGTTCTCAGGGGCTTCATCTCTCTTCACAGATGATGTTTGGATCCAGTCGCAAGTTACTAGGATGCAGGAATCCCAGGTATAATTCTGTGACGTGTTGTTTAGGAATTTAAATTCTATGATTAAAAGGTGTCATCTTGGGTTTAAGATTCTTTAAAATAATATTATCTAGTTCTAAGAAAAAGCATTTGGTGGAGTAAAGTGGTCTTCCCTTTAGGACGAATTGGACCCAGTTTTATCTTAGTGCACTTAATCTCATAATTCTGAAAATAAAAATTAAAATGTTCTTAATAAGTTTAATATTTAAGAAATAATAGTTATGACAGTTCTGCTAGGTTTTGTAAGATCTCCACTTCCTGCATCCATATTATTCATTATGCTCAATGCTAAAACGTTTGGTAGAAAAGTATAACAAAAAAAATCTTATCCTTGATTTATTAAAAAAAAGAGAGGGAGAGTAAGAACCCATTTGAGCTCCTGGTGAGCTACTTATTGTAAGTCCGACAGCTCTTCTGGCAGTGTATTATGACTTATATTATAGATTTTCATTTACTTTAATACAGAGTCAGAATGCATCTGTTTTACTCTGTATTTAATAGTTGAAATCTCATGGCTCTCACTTATTCTGCCTAAGAGTATAACAGTGAGTACACTCAATAATATGCTAAGAAATCACCATTAGCATGCATTAGGATCATTAGCATAACACAACAAGTTTAACTAATAAAACAGCTAATAAATCTACATGTTTTTATTGTCAATTAAAATCTGCATGCATACTATGACATTCATTAAAAATTAAGCAGATGGATACAATCAGAGATAATCATGCATGCCACTTACTACTGAGAATATGATACATTGTTAATTCATAGGAACTGAAAGCCTAATTACTTCTATCACAGTTATTGATGGGCTTTGTGTGTACTGCTTCATCATAGAAATTAATGGTGAAACAAAATTTCCTCTAATTTATTGGCACTTCTGAAATAAAAGAATACTAGTTAAATATGCAGAAACTCTGCAAATGTATACTATGGGAAATTTCAGTATTAATTTCTATAATCTTTCATAAGCTTGTTTTCCGCATGGGTATTTAAGTGTATGGTAATTAATCTATTACCTAAATAACTACTATGTTATTGGCAGTGCAGTAAAATGAATTTTTCATTGGTAAATATGTTCATTGACCATGAGTGCTATACATGTATATTAATTACTGGTTTAATTTGAGATATGAAGTAGCTCATGGTATTACACCATCCTTTAGTAGCCTGAATACTTTATAAAACGCAGAGCCGAGAATATATTAACTTTTAAATATTAATTGCCCTGCCTCTGTGATGTTATTGTCTAGGAAATTTCTTTCTGTACTGCCTGCCAGGTACACTGAAGATAGGAATAGTACCTCCTGTGCCTACCGTACTCATTTTCTCAGGTTCCTATAAATTCAGTAGCATCATGTAAGTTAATCTGATGCTATCTTAATATACCAAGTAAAATTCTGCTCTCTTGATGCTGTGCATGCGGAATACAATTCCGATTCGCTTGCTAGAATGAGAAGGCTCTAGAATTATTTTTTTTTGCCCTCAGACCAGTGCTGTGGTGTTTTGATACATATTATCTTATACTCCGCTTTAGCCAAATATTCACTCCTTGAGGTTCTATTGCTGGAACAAATGAATACTTTGCTAGAGAGATCGCTGTCTTTCCTGGTGATTGTGTGGTGTAGAAGGTATTGGCACTGCCCTGTATAGTTTGGACTGTGTGGGCTTTTCTATTTCTGTTTTATTTAAAAAAAAAAAAAAAAAAAGCAAAAGGTGTCATTTAAGCTGTCAACCAAGATTCTGAGCGGGCTTCTTGCAGGAATAACTTGGAAAGCGTCTCTCTTGTCCTTACTCCTGTCCTCTCTAGCTTCCCAAGTGATCATTCAGAAAATTAGTATCTCTGTATTCAGGTTTTGGAGTACTCCTAGAGGATTGATGCTCCACAGATATGAAAGCTGATGTTGCAAAATAACATACCTTGCTGAGGTGAAGAACGAATCAAGTTAATTCCGTACACGCAGAGTTGGGGGGCAGCAGTTTCGCCCCTCTCCTTGCCAGCCACGGTGGCCTCCCTCTGCGGTGGCGCCTGTGGACGGTACCTTTGGCTGCCACCAGCCCTCCGGCTTCTGGAGGGCTCCACTAGAGCAGTTATTTTTGAGGGAGGAAAAGCTGAAGTGGAGGGATCGCTATACATTTCATTGCCGCTGGTTTAAAATGTCAGATGGGCCGTGTTTGGACTGATGGCTGAGGGGGAAGTACAGCAAAGAGCAAAATGGATTTTCCTTCTCATGCTGAAAGATGGTGCCTTTTTTCTGTAGCTGACTGATGTGGCTGTCTGTTGCATGCATACTCTGATTTCCTCACTGTGGAAGGAATGCAGGGTGCACTGAATTAAGCCAGGCGGTTTAGCAGTGTCTTTATTGTTTTAATGCATAATTTTAGCCAAATACAGGTGTGCTTTTGATGAGGTGAACTTGCTTCCCTTGTCCTTCTAGTTGCACAATCTAATCTGCTTGCCATCTTTGCTCATTATTCCTACAGTCCAGGAAAGATATAAGCCACGGTCACTTTTAATGTTATATCCGTTCTTCTGAGTGAGAGTGTTTAACTACAATCTATTTAATTACTTACTAACTGCTAAAGGTGGGTCATCTCGTGGTGAACAAATAAAGGATCCCAGTGATCACCGAAGGTTTCTCAAAGGGAAGTCCTGCACATCTGCAGGTAGTGGTTCAGTTAGCGTAGGTGTATATTACAGGACCATGGTGCAGGGTGATGACCGATGTTTAAGGTTATGGAGACACTTTCTTGAGTCATATTAGAGCAATGGCATCAGTTTAGAGCAGCATCTACAGGAAAATGATGGCCTCTTTCTGCATTTTAAGTCCCTTTTCTTCTCCTAGAGGCTATGGATGAGAAAGAGCTGGAGCAGCAGCTGACTCTCAAATGCTGTGAAAGCAAAACTGGTATAAAAGGTGAAAGAAAGCCTATCCATAGACTCTATCTCTTTCTTTTTTTTCTTAGTTTGGCAAGTTTTCCTTAGTTTATAGTACCACAATACTTCACTAAAAAGTAAGGGCAGAAGCTCAATCTCTTTTTTTTATTTATAATGTCAAAATTAATCATGTGTTTGTGCGCCTAGATAAGCCTGGAAACTTGCCTATCTCTAACAATATTTTCTAATTCAGTATGTAGTTTCATAGATAATTGGAAAGAAGACAACAAGGAAGAGAGACATTTTATCTCTTCTTAGCAATATTTTTAAAATGCCTCTGATCTGTGGGGTTCTATTGTATACAGCTAGCTAAAGACACCCTTGGTCTCATTCTTACTCTGTGGTAAGTAGAACTGATTCACATGTAATGGAAGTTACTTAGGTATTTCCTTTTTACTGTCATAGTGCTGTAAGGAGGCATTTAATTCATTTGGATTTAACAAACATTGGTCTTTGTGAAGTGTTATCATCTAGAAAAATCAGCAAAAAAGGCTATAGTAAAAGCCTATAAACACTTAAAATAGAAAAATCTTTAAGAAGCAAACTTGTAATTCTGGTATAGGATAAACATGGGTAATATATCTGTGTGGAGACCTACTGATGACTTGGCTTTCTAAAATGTGGTATTAGGTGAGATTTTGAGCAGAGATGTTAGTCTGTTTTGAGAGGGAAAAAAAGAAGCAAAATAGGCTTTCGTAATAAAAAAGTAGACTAAGAGTATCTAGTAATAAGTACTAAGAGTACTAGTACTAAGAGTACTAGTAACATACTAGTATAGTATATTAATATATTAAGAAAATATTAATATGATGAATATTTTAGCATAGTTTATGATTTCAAGAAGTCATTTGAGGAAAAAGAGGTAGGAAAAAATAACAAAAGACTTTGGAGACTTCGCTCTTAGCCTGTAGTTCAGATCCAAGAGTTACTCTATTTAAAATTAATACCTGTGAAACTTCTTCTAAATTAAGATTTTACTTAAACTAAACATCAGATATTGTATGTCATTAGACAATAGTAACACAGTATAGGAACTTCGAAGGATAGGGGAAAACTTCAGGCTGTGATATTTGGCAATTCCTTTTTGATTTCCATTAAATTTATTTAAAAAAAGTAGATGACATGGCTTTTGACTGGGAAGGGTAGGTGCTTAGCAAGAGAAATGAAGAACTTTGATAAATTTGCTGGATTTGCTATTGACTCCTCCTTTGACCGCGAGCAGATCATTTAATTTTTGTGTCCCAGTTTTGCATTTATGTCCTCATTTCCATACTACAGAAACACAATTATCTTCTCTGCCTCTTCTGCTTTTTGTTTGATTTTCTAGCTTGCAGTTTCCTCAGGAGAGAGGTGATTGCTTACTATATGAATATGCTGTGTTTAATGTTTAACTTTGTTTGGAGTTTCTAGGGGCTATTCTGATAGCAACAAATAATTATATATATAATACATTCACTGAAAGTTAGTGTTTTAAATTTCACTATAAGTAGGATGATTCCAATGTTTCTGTGAAAAGAACAACAGAATAAAGCATAATAAGCTATCAGCTAAGAAATTCAGCTCTCAACTGCTCTTTCATGGCACTTTGCACGCTTTTTCCCTGATGACAGCGTTCTTTGGCTTCTCGTCCCTGACCCATGCTAGATAAACTATACTGATAGTTCTGAGGAGCTTGCAGCAGTCAGTTATCATGAGTCACACAGTTACTAAGCACTGTAATTATACCGGTAATGCTACACACAAGAGCTTATATCTCCTTCCTTTTTGTTCTAGAATGTTTGACAGTGTTTGTTTCCTCCGTCAGTTTTAAATCTATGAATATTTTGGGTAGACTGTACAAAGCCTGTTGAAATTTTTCTGCCACTCCTTCTTCACTGTTCACGCTTCAGTGAATTAGACTCACGCTTCCTAAGTTGGCACTATATTCAGATTGCTTTATCAATGCTGAAAAGGTGACTTACGAATAGAGTTTCTTGGTGAAACTAGACTGAGCACTTTTTACTAAGCCCGTTATCTGACAAAAGAACAATTTGGTTCTGCTGTAGCTCAACCTGATTCAGGACAGTGCAATGCCACAAACAGTTCTGAAATCTCTTCAAATAATTGGTTATTCGATAATGAACAAATCTCTAAAAATACTGTACACTTGTGTGAAAAATCTGCTAAACGGGATTTTCTCATCTTGCAACCTTAACCTGAAATTTAACAGATTGCAATAAAACAACTATTTTAACTACTTTTATAGATGCTAACTTGCTGGTAGATCCTATAGCTATTGATAGATCCTGCAATGGAAACAACAGTATTTAGGTAAATGTGCATTTTAGCATAGAAAGTGAAACACTTTATTGGAGCCAAAACAAAAGGAAACACTTTATGCTACTATAACTGAAAATCTGTAAAAGCAGTTTTTTGGAGAATGTTTTCACAATCTTTGTGTTTCTTAACCTCACTCCAGTGGTCATTATGGTCCTAGAATTTTAATATTCCTTACCCTACATTCCCGCTTAACTGAATGAAATGAATTAAAATCATACCACAAAGACCTACCTTCATTTCTCTTTTTTTAATTGTAATCCTGGAATAATACTCATCTACACAACTAATAATTTTTCCTGATGTTTATCTCTTAAAATATTGTTTAAACTTAATGATAGTTTTTTTCCCCCTCTCTCAATTATCATTGGGAATTACATATCTATGTACCAGGATCAGGTCTAACCATGCTGTACATATCTAAAAGAGGTATAATTTGAAGATAGTCATATGGTATAGGAATAATTTAACTAAGGCTATAACTTCTGAAATATTTATAGGGGTGAGGCTCCTTTATGTGCTGTCATACCATCTTGTGCATCGTTATAACAATCATTCATTTGTAAATATTTTAACACTCTGAAGTTGATCTGAATTGATCATGAAAAAGGGCACAGACCTTTGATCAAAATGAGTCCTAAACAGCAGTGAAAGCACAAAATCACAGATAGACTCCTCACCTTGAAGGAATGATAGAACAAGCTTAAGATTGTATTAAGAAGTAGTATATGCACTTCACTGATTACCAGAAAATGTGTGGCTCTCTCCTATGCAAATTTAGGAGATAAGGCTTGATAAGGGCTTGCCACATGACTTGATTAGAATGCATGAAAACTGTGCAGCAAATCAGAAGTCATCAGCATGAATTTCAGCTGGAATGAAATATCGGTGTAGGATTGGCAAGGGCATAATACAAGGTTGCTTGTCTTTACTATGGCATATCACACACTAGACTGGTCACAGAGCAGTGTAAAATTGTGGTGCATATTACACATAGATCCGGTCATGAAACAAGTTACAGATTTGTGGTAAATTTTGGAGCTTATTACCATTTCAGTTCTCAGTGGCATTGATATTTCCCATCTGTCAGTTGAGGTCTAATGAAAACAGGCTTCAGTATATGGACCAACCATCCAGTAGAGGATGATGAAATTGTAGATTGAGAGTGAAGGGGTTTTGGGGTTATCATGGAAAAAACTCAAGAACAAAGATCTTTTACTGAAATTAACTCCTTATATTGATTTGGAAATTTCAATTTGTCCTAAATTTCACTTCCATACTTTGTAATACCTTAAAAACAGAAAATCTACTCTAAACGTATTGCACCTGGAAAAAGCTATGAGGATGAACACAAACACTGTACCTGTTACCAAGCAGTGCAGCAGAGCAGGAGGGGATCTGTAGGGTCAAATGTTGGTGTTCAAGTCCATGTATTTCATGGGGTTTACTCACTACGCCTCGTATCCCCCCATGGACGTAATTCTTACTTGCAATTGCAATTTCTGAAGTGCACTCCTGGAGTACATCTGGTTTTGTCTAATCAGAGAGAAATCTGATATGCAACCTCTCATGCTGTGACAGCCCTCCATGACAACACCCAAAACACAACTGGAGGAGAAGTAAGATTCACTTCAAAAGCACAGTATTGGTCTAACTTAAAACATCAGTGTTGATGCACATTTTTGTTAAAAGAGAACAAAGAAAGAATTCAGCAAAGGGATTCCGGAAGAAAGATGTTGCAGCAGGAATAGTGATATGTAACTTGCAAATAGGAACCTTGAATAAGGTAAAATATGTTTTTATTTTACAGCTGTGCAATCATATTACATTCAACAGAAAAGCAGAAATGAGAAAAGAATTTGCCCAACTGGTTAATACTTAGAAGGCTGCAGACAAGGTTAGAGAGTTGATCCAAATTAGGCCTTGGAGATAGAATTTATAATAACGTGTGTCATGTATTAAGACTTTTTTCTTAAAGTGTTTTTCCTTCAAAGTCTGTAATGTCTAGTTCCAGGTGCAACCACAGATCATTTAAAAGCAGCAAATCTCTGTCAGTGCCCATACAAAACAGGTAGCTTGTAAGTCCTCATTTTCAGGTGGGCATCTTTGGTTTTTGCAAAGATGTAACCTGTCAATCAAAACCTCCCTCAAAACTGTGCTAACACTGCATCCTCTTCCCCTTGTGTGGGGGTGTCACATGGTCATTGAGGTCCACAGCCTGAGTGCAGATTAAAGAATGACGGTATGAAGATTTCTATTTTTTAGAAAGAAAAAAAAAAATTACAGACAAGGTCCATGATAAAAATAACTCCAGGGAAACAGCACTAATCTGGTCACTGAGAAGTACCAAATTTCTATAAACTGCACTCCTACAGTTCCCAGTTTTCAAAGAAAATACAACACAACTAAAAAATACAACTAAAATACAACTCAATTTTAATAACATGTTGTCTTTTCAATCTGATAGCTCTTCCTTGATTCTACTAAAAAAAAAAAAAAAAGCTCTTTCTGAATCCCAGTGTAAGATTGGACTCATTAGGGTAAAACAGCATTTCAGGAAACGTTGATCTTGTTTTATATCCTTATGAGATTTATCCTAGTTTAAAGTCAGAAGGATCTGTTAATAGCCCCTAATCATCCTGTTATTATTCATCATAAATTAACATAAAGCTTGAATTTAAAGGAAATGTTTCTACAACAAGCCAGCAGGAAGCCACAACAAACCTACCTTCGAGTTGCAGGCTTATAGAGAATAAGGCACAAAGTGTGGATTTTGATCATGTTTAAAATGTATTCTTCTTTGGAAAATAATTGAAAGGTACATTCAATGTCCAATAATGAAAAAAATCTTGCCTTAACAGTTCCCTTTGTATTTTCCTGGCCCCTTGTTCTCTTTCCAAGGCAAAGCATTCTTGTATTTTGCCCTAAAAACATGTACAACAGAGGATTTTTACGATTTTTTTAGAAATTGTAACTAGTACAGATCGCTGCTCTGTGACACTGAATGAATTTTACTGACATTTTTTAAGATACCATGTTACATCAATGAGAAACATAAAGAATTACAGTAGTGTAATTCAGATCCTGAAAGCATATTTGAATAAAGCAAAACAAAAACATGGAATGCACCTACACCTAAAGAAGCCCACAAAGCCTTCTGGTTTTCCTTTTATATGTTTCAGCCTCTTCAGTATTGATGATGAGTATAGAAAACAGGAGAGATTATTTTCTTTGTGCTGCATGATTTTCTCCCTTTAATCTCATGTTAATGTTGATACTTGTAATACTGACCAAACTAGACATAGTACAGGCAATCTGTGTCTTTCTTCAGAAGATTCTGCAATTATAGCCTGTTTTTCAGTGTCAATAAATGAAACATATTATAAAAGTAATACTTTTGCATCTAATGGTGCTTACAATGTAGAAAAATGACTGTTAAAGATGGATACTTCCATTTTGGATCTTAAGTGTATCTAGTAAACTAAATCTATCTAATCTGTTTAGTAATCTAAATAGTCTGGTATTTAAAAACGTCCCTCGCAGAATGCTTGTTAAAAGCAAAAGACATTGTATGTGCTGTGCATGCCTACAGCCTTTGACAACCTGAGGTTAAGGCACAAGGGATCATCTCGTGTCTTGGTCAACCCATACCCTGATACTGAGAAGCTAATGCAGGATCTGCACCCTCGAATGACACCGGCAGGGACATTCTGACAGCAGAACGCACTGGAAATACCTTTCCTGCATACAGTGAGTGGGATGTGGGAAAAGAAGTCTAGTTTTTAACCTTCTTTTAATATATTGCTGAATTTTACAGTGGCAAAAGCATTAGCCTTTTCTTATTTTGAGCAATCAATCTTTCACCTGTGGTCTCCATCCTCTAAATAAAATATATAAGAAGAAAATATTTTAATTCTAGTTTGAACTCAATTTTAAATGTAACTAGTTTTAGTTATTGTTCCCTAACATTTGTAACTACTCAGCCTGGTGATGCCGTAGGAGGAGGAAATAAAACATAAGGTATTTTCTGTTGTTCTGGTTTCTGCCTTACCAAGCAGTTTGCCTTTTGCATGAAAATGTTTACAATTTCCTTAGCAATATTCTTAGGAATGCTCTTTCCCTTAGGAATAGGAGAGCAATTGAATAGATTTTAAGCCAACTCACATTTTGCTGATTTGAAATTTATCCATGATACATGGAGGAAGGGTGAAGAATCAGAGCTTTGGACCAGAAAGAAAAAAAGAGGGGAATGTCTGGCCTCCAGGCAGGGAGGGAAAAGGGACCCTGTAGGCTGAACAACTGTCTTTCATTAGGTTTATTTGAGATTTTTTTCCGAAAATATTTTATTTATCAACTAGCATGCTTCCCTAGGTCTGCTAGTACTCTCGGAAGATATGGATGCTCGCTTCGTTAAGGCAGGAGGAAGAGCGCCCTTCCTCCCACTGGGCAGAAGCGATGGAGAGACTGCGGCTCGGTCCGTGCGGTTCCCGGGCTGTTCAAAGGCAAGAGTGTCAGTGCTGCAGTTTAAAGCAGTTTATAAAGCAACAGTCTGTTTCTAAAGGAATGAGGGGAAAGGACCACGCTGCTGATTTCTCACACTTCCTTCCCATGTGACCTTCAGTGGGCAAAACGCGCTTTAATTTTAGGCACGACGTGTAAGCCCCGTAGCGGATCTGGGCTCTGCGAACGGTTGCTGGCAAGCGCGGCGCGGCATCGGCTTCACACGTCCGCACGCTTTGTTACCCTGCTCGCAAAATAGATACGGATCTGCTGTAGGATCATCTGTCTGCTTAACTCGCTCACTTCATTAGCTATGGCTAATTAAACTATAGGTTGTTGGTGTGTACATTTTAATTGCTTATTGTCTCCTGCTGCTGGGAGGTCGGACACCCACGCACGTGGGGACGTGGTGCCCGCGTGCCCCGGGAGCCTCCGAGGGCTGCTACCGCTGCCAACCGTCCGCTTACCATTCGCGGTCCCTTCGCTTTGAGGCATGGGAAGAATTTAATGTAACATTCATTTTGGGCTCTGGACAAGGAATTAATTTCTAAAATTATGTATTAAACATGAGTCACTGTGCTATTCCTTCTTAAAACCCAAACACATGGTGTCCTCTTTCCTCAGATCTGTGCTAATTGCATGTTAACTGCACCTAGATATTAGCACCAAGGAGCCTGGCACAGAACTAATTCTGCACAATAAAAAAAAAAAAAAGATGAGTATATTTTATATTATCTGTCCTTTATGCAGAAAGTAAAAATTCATTTGGCAGTAAAATAAAATCCTAGAACATATAAATAAACACTTTTAACTGGCCAGTAATTCAGCAGCAGATTACATTGACTTTGGACTGGGCCTGACGATGCATAATGTGACATACTGAAATAGTAGAAATTGTAATTGTTATTATTACCATGAGAGATAGTCATCTATTCAAAGTCTCATAGATAGTGGATCATATCTGAACTTCTTTTTAAACTTTGAATCTAGATAATTGTACCGTTCATATGGTAATATGATTTTTCTCACAGTTTTTTAATACGGTTTTGGTCCATGACAGTTTGTAGAAAAGTTTGAATATTAAAATATTAGCTGTGGAAAAAAACTAGTATAATTTTTAGAGACTCAGAAAAGATAAAATCAAGTTTATTTTGCTTTGGCGATTAGTTTAGTCTGGGCCAATCATATAATTTTGTATTAATTATTTTTATGTCTTTAGGTGGTTAATTATAGGAGATCCATATCTTTTGAATTACAATTACGTGATAAGAATAATCAGAAACAGGTATTTGGCTAGAAACATTTAGAAACAAACAAAACTAGCTTCACAAGATGCAAATGAGAAGACTACTTTAAATTATGTAAATTGGATTTGTTTTCCTTTTCTTGTAACAGGTTAGGAAAAACAAATAAATAGGGTATGACAGAGAACAATTAAAGTGCAGTTATGAATGGGATCATATTTCAGGAAGGGTACAAATGTGTTTCCTAGGTTTTTTTGATCCCATTTTTCTACCACATAAGCCAAAGACTGTTTCCATTTTCTTCAGTTGAAAATAAGAGTAAGCCTAGAATTTCAGGAATACTTAATAATTTTAGACATAAGCATTGAAGATGTGGCATTCAGTACCATCTGCGCTGTTCAACAAAGATAGGTAATATATAAGAAGCCAGGAACCAGAACCATTTTAATCTATGTAGGGAGCATGAACAGTCTCTGAGGCATGGAATAAAGTACTCCAAGTTTGGAAATGCCAAAATAAGAGCTTCAGTCTTTAACTTTCCCCATTTTTCTACCTATTTTGTGTGTCTGTGTTGTGATAGTGCCCCTATTTACATGAGCACTTATGATATCACCCAACAAGACACCTGATGTGTTCAGTGTTTCATTATATGACTAAGATGTAAAAAAAAGGCCATATTTTAGAATCGTAATTGAGAGATCTGAGATTATGCTAGGCAAACTGAAGTCTCAGAGATCCTCATCAACTTTCGTTTTATATGAAAAGGAATTTGTTACTTCGAGTCTTCAAAATCCTAATTCTGAAAACACATCACATATCAATAGCTGCCTTATCAGTAATAGACTGGCCTCAAGTTTAAATATAAGCATGTGCAAAAGTGTTTCGAAGTTCTGAATATGATTGTTTTCAGTGGAGTTAACAAATCTGTAACACGTCAATCTAGTGTTGCAGAACCTTCTTAGAGATTGGATTATTTTAGATAATAATATATATATTTAACATTAGTATATATAAATAGCAGCAGTATTTAAATATTTATAATATATTCACATTATAATAGTAATATTTTTGTTTTTAGTAGGGACAAATAGGCATGTATGGTAGGAAGTGCTGAGTTTTTTTGGTGTCATATATAAAGTTAAAAATTAAGTCCTTGAAGTATGGAAACAAAATCAACTCCCCTCCCTCCCCCCCCAAACCAGCTGCCATTTGCAAATGTACCTTTTTCATTAAAGGAAAAGAAGAAAACTTAACTGTATTTACAACAAATTCTTTCAGTTTCTTATTATTTGTCTCCTATGGAAAAAGGGTTTGATAAAAAATATCCATTAAAAAGATTTTTTTTTGGTGTGACAATATTTCAGTTTTTCAGTCAGCCTCATGAATTGTTTTACTGAAACTAAAACCAGAGTTTAGCACAGTCACTAAGTAAATAACATTTTCCTGTTTGCAAATGTCTGTTGAATTGCAAATGAGGTATGTCCAGCTGCTGCGCTGTGCTGCCTTGGAGCCTGACCTCTGGGACTAGACTGTCATTCCACTTCTTTCCAGGGGAGCAGGTTCCCCCATTTTATTCTTAAAAATCTTTATAAATGGTCTTCTGGAAAAAAATATGCTTATTTGCTTTTCACTATTTGTGATAATTTTTTTTTTCTTTACTTGAAAAAAACATTTAGAGAACTGAGAATTTAGCTGAAAGCAAAAATGTGTTGTGATCTAAGCACATGTTGGTAAGGACCCTCCTTTCATTTTCAAACTTTTCATAGCTTTTGATAGAGATCCCTCAAATAAGTATGAATTTTCATAGTATAATGGTAATAAACCACACTTCATAAAACTCAAGCCATTGACTATGCTAGCTAAAGCAGTAGCGTGTGATTTAAACAGCAGTCGTATGATAGAAACGCTCATCTTGACCAATCATATGTTGCAGGAGAAGGTCTGTTTGTTGGCCAGTGCAAATAACCAGTAACAACAAAAGTTGTTGCTGCTATTTTTAATGACTGTTTTACAATAGTAATGTGGAAATACCCAAACAAGACAGTGAGTCAGCTAAAGATAGGCACAACTTTGCCACAGAATTTTATTATAGTGTAGTTAAGTAGCATAAGGACTTATGCTATTTTGTGACTTGATTTGCTATTCCATTTCTGATCTTATTTAAGATTCTTGATTTTTTTCTTTTTGTAACCCCTTTTCCCTAAGTACAATTCTCAAAGAAATAAAATTGGCCAAACTTCAGATGAAAAGCTGGTTGGATTATTCATATTTGGAATACTGTCTCACAGTAAAAGGTAATTCTTAGAAGTTAACAGATCAATTCTTAAACTTTAGCAAGATAACTTAGAACATTACTTGACCCTAAATCTGTAATAAATTCTTCTTCTTTCCCCTCTCTAAGTTTTTAAAACATTTTATAGTTAAATTGAGCTTATGCCTGGAAGGCCTCCTTGAAAATGCACATCACTGAAACTCTGTCCTAGCAGGTCTGTGGGGAACTATGAGCATGTGAGGAGGCTCGTAGTGAAATTCTGTCTGCCAGTTCTTCTTCGCTGGTTCTACAAAATACAAGCTCTAGACCATTACCTTTAGATAGATTATAAGGGCGCTTTTATGTTAAAATCAGTTTGACATACAGTAATCTTTAATAGCATGGAATTTTTAGAACAAGGGGATAATAAAGGTATAATAATAAACTGGAGACAGGGAAATCACTGAATAATCACAATTGCATTATATGAAAGAAAACTGCCCCATTTTATATAGTTTAGCTGGAACATTAAGAAAGCTAAAGCAACTCTCCAATTCGCTTAGAAACGTAGTTTAAAATTGCGCTTCAAAAAAAAAAAAAAGCCTACTATTGATAAAACAAGATTTTGAAGCTTACTACAGAAACAGAGCCAGTCCGGTTAACTAACAGGAACGCAGTGTCTTTGAATCAGTATAGCAGGGAGCCAGAGCTGGGAGGTCAACTGCAAAAAATTCCTCACAAAGACTACCATGAAGCAAAGATGAAAAATAATTGTCCATTGACCTCTGCTCTGTTCTTCAGAATCAGCCAACAAAATAACTTCCTACCTTTTTTATCAATTGTTAGAATTTAGATGGTAACTAAAATAGCATCTCCGTTCTCTCCCCTTTCTGAGAACACATATTGACAAAAAGATATTCAAATACCTTCCTGGTTCTAGTTCTCCTACATCAGCTAGATGATGGCTGGTACATGTTGTGTTATGCTGAAGATTTCCCCAGTAACCAGGATAACTGCAAGAAATACATTTTTTTGCTGCAGAAGCCGTATCTGAATCCTTGGCAAGATCCAGGCCTAATTTATTCATGGTTCAGGTCCACATCCGGGTCTGCAATCTGAATAGTCTTCTTACAGAACATGCCAGTTTTGTTGACTCAGATGACTCTCCGTGATTACAGGTACGCAGAGATCTCAGATGTGAAGCATGTGCTATGTATAATCTCCCTTTGTGGGTTTGAATACTATAGAGATGGATTTTTTCTTTTTTGGCCTGGTTTCCAAAGTGAACTACTTACTACTCAGCCTACATGATATCTTTGAAATTTTGCAGTATCCTAGTTAGCAGGAAGGCAAGGGCAATTTTGCTGATGGCAAGGATAAAACAAGCTTCCAACAGTACTATCAACACTGTGGGAGTGGTAGTAGAATTTGAAACTTTTGAATAATCGGCACAGAATTGGTAAATAACTATAACCCGGGGAGACTATTATATCATTATTGAAAAAAATATTGTTTAATATCATTTGAGTCAAAAGAGGCTAGGGCTGCTGTCATTTCGAATGTATCTTTATTAACATTTTCTTAATTTTAATATATGCATAGATTCATCTGGCATGCATTTTGGATTAACAAAATAAAAAGATTTAAAACTCCCAAAGAGCTCCTTTTTTATTCAGACTTTTTTCTCTTTCATGCTATTTGCCCAAGTACAAGAATAATAATAGTTTTGTATTCCTTTCCCGAAACTAATAGAGGTCAAAGACGCATCATATTCCTGCCCAGGTCTCAGTGTAACATCTTGGCCACATTTTGTACGCTAACTTTAATGTTAAGGTAACATTTTTGTAAGTTGCATGTTTAATATCTAAACATAATGGTATACAAATAGTATTTTTTCTTTCCATTGTGAAACCATTGTGAAAGCAAATGGAAAATTTTCTAATTTTTTCTTGCAATAAATTACACAGTTTTTATGTTGTTAACGAGATGTCCAGTACTCAGCTCAGAGCATAGTGCTGCAATAATTTAAAACTACATTCTACAGCTTATTCACAGTGGGCTGTTTTGATATGCCATGTTAAGATTTAATTTATGTGCATGGCATATGGGAGTGTATATAGTTGTATAGGCTTGTTTTCCAGAGTTCATGGCTGGAGAAAAAAGATAACAAAAAGATGGTTGGAAGTAGGAAAAAAAAAATATTCACATGTGCTGCATTTGTATTCTTATCTACCTCCACACCCAAATTTCAGTAATATAGCAATATCAACAGACAACCCTACTGAATTGTCTCCTTTCTCTTTTGAATTGTTTATATGTATGTGTTTATGTACACAGGGAAGAGTATAATCACAAAAAACATGAATGAATTTCCAAAACTTTCAGCTTTCTTCTAACAACTCAAGAAAGTATTCATTTATTATAATGCTTGCATTTTCTATTTTTTGTTTAAGTATCTTTTGACACACTTTATTTTTCCCTTTAGTTGCATATTTCAGCCTTCTAAGTTCTATTTCCACAGTCTCTTCATCCAATTAGTAAACATCTTGCCTACTCTCTAAAAGCAGTAATGATAAAAAGAGAAAGGACAAGCTTCTTTCTCTCATAGCTCAGTGGGAATATAACAGTTTTATTCCCATCTATTTTTCACAACTCTGTATGAAGGCCATTTGGCCCTGATTTACTAGAGTGTGTGGGGGTTTATTGCCTATTCAGTGGGAAATTGGAGATTAACTAAAAGTTAGAGGCTGATGTGCTTTGTATCTGGTTGAAGTGTTGGCAGCAAAAAGGTAAACAGTACCTGTTTGTACAGTGCTCCTCATATATGCATAATGGCAATACAAATAATGACACTAACAGTGAAACGTGCTGGTTTGCAAAATAAAATTAAATATTCTAAAAATACAGTATGATAAAACATAACCTACCATCATCGTGATTTTTCAGTCTCACTGCTTATGTCTAAGCATTGCATAGCTGTGTTCTACTAACTTGAGTAGCTTGAAAATAGCTTTATTGTAGATTATGATTTTCAGAACTATGACAATCAATTGGTTTCGTCCCGTTTGATCAACATCATAGTATTGTACTCTGGACTAAATAATTCATGCAAATAGTACCGTCAAAAGGAACTAATTCTGTCTTTTTTTTTTTTTAACTGAGGGAGTAATTTCCTTTGCAAGATGCATAAAAATATGTATTTGTACACAAATGGCAACATGAGAAAATGATAAAATCTTTCTTTATAAAAGACAGCTTCTACCAAAATGAATGAAATTTCATCTTGACACTTCTGACAGTCAGTGCAGGATTCAATTCTTTCATGACGTTTTTATCCCATAATGACCTGCCATCACGGTTCTTCTAAGACTGCTAACAAAAATGATCCCCTTTGAGAAAATGGCTTAAATATGTGAAGTCCCTATTTAGACATCCCCATACGTCTCTGAGGCATTTGAAATGCTTGATTTCTTGTCATAGCCATTTTAAAGGTAACAAACTTTCCACTGCAATATGTTGTCTCTACCAACAGCACCATGGCAAGGAAATATTAAGCCTTTTAAATAATGTTGCAAGCCCTAATTATGTAGTTGGCTAATAGACTCTGTGGAGAAACAGAGAGGCAGATAGATATTAAATATAAGTTTACTGTTGATACTGATGCTATGAAATACTACTACTACAGAATTTCAATTAAACTATTTGCTAATAAACAGGGCTCGTAAATGTCCTAGAATCCAGGTAGCTAAAACTAATATTGCTTCAGGTACTTCCTAGGGTTTGGATTATTCATTACCTTTTAAAAGACAATTGGCAGTTGCAGACATTTCAGAATTGTCTCTGGCTCAAATGCCAGCTCTTTCCAACACAGCAGCATACTTGATTTGAAGCTTTTCTGGAAGCCATTATTTCTCTTGTTTCACAAAAATCTGTGAATGCTTCAATTTGATAAAATTGGTGAGGACCAGTTCACAGTATTAGGAAGCAGTAATCACATATTTTAATTGCTTCTCAGTGGTTCTCCCAAAGTTTCCTTAGTTTTCACCATTTATTGTGACTCTTTTCTTTGATAATTTACACTACATATAAAATTCTACATATGCTTTTCTCATTCCTGCTTCCTTGTCATACTGATGGCCAGCATGATAACATTTCTCTTTCAGCAGTTTCTAAGAGTGCTTTAAGCCTATATAGATATGTCTAGCCCCACCTCCAAATACTTTATATTCTATTTTGTAACTGGACAGTTTGAATAGAGTTTATTGTAAACTGGCAATAGGTTTCATGTTAATGGTGACCCCTTTTAAGGGCGTAAGCAAGAAAGCCAGATCTTTGTACACTGTATTTTTCATGATCAGTGTCTACCTCTGTTGTAGAGGTACTCACATATAACACAAGTAATTTAACCATCTGAAAAGCGTAAGAAGCTCTAGAAATGCAGTCAGTCGTGTCTTATGGCTATTAGCAAATGGAAATTATTTGTCTATTGATCCATGCATCATAGACTTACTACATTACCTGTGTGAAGTGTATTACATCAGCAAGGCTGACAAGAAACCTTTAGTTATATACAGAAGGATAAAGTCATCTCATAACTTAAGCAATTGCACCACTATAGGTTTTTCTAAAACATGTCTTTTAAATGAACATGGCTCGGTATTTCTTCTGCTGTGTTCCCAAGATTTTATACTTCACTGTTCTACTTGAAGAAGTTGAGACTTCAATTGCCGCTTGTCCCTGTTTTGCCCATTTTTAACAATAAGCTACTCCTATTAAAGCCAAAAGAGGAATACATTATCTTTTTTACCTATCATTCAGTGCATTTTAAATGTATTTTGTTGCTAGCTGACTGGTTTAAGTGCAGAAATTTGTAAATAAATGTTTGCCCTTAGTATATTAAACACATAGACAGCAATGTTTGTGATATTTGAGTGTGATTAGCTCTTGAAAAATTCATCAAATGGCCTGAGATCTGCACTGCTTATTTAAAAATTCATAAAAAGTTTTGAAGAGTGAAAATGGTTTGACAAGTAGGCAGGCCACAAAGAAACTGACACATCAAGGGAAGAAGATCAAACGGGAATGTAGCAGGCTTATTCATAGTGTAGGCTGTAGAGCCTGGCTGCACTCCAAGGGGGTTGAAAGAACAAGTAGACATGAAATATAGAGAAAGAATAGAGACAGGAATCTCAAGGTGGAGAAATGAAAGACCATTTGACATTCAAAAATGATTTTTTAAAATATTTTTGACATGCAGTCAATAAATGCACCTGTGCTTTGCTTATTTAACTAGATGCAAAAGTTTTCTTTAAATGGTAGTGTACACTAGGACGTTTTCAGGAAAACATCTCCTAGCTAGGCAGGAACTGCTCATGGGGTGTGATTCTTTTGGAAAGGTTCTCAAAATAATCACCCTAGGCTTGGTGCTGGGTTGTGAGTCAAACAGGCTCTGTGACAAAGCTATGCAAGACACCCAATAGCTGGGATCCGACCTTAAACCTCTAATGATTGAGGGTGCTCTAGAACACTAAACTTTAGCTATGTCATTTAAATCCTGGTTATTAAATTGACCCATTATTTTTATTGTATTTTCCTAAACATGTGCTATCATATCTATGCAGAGTGAATACATTAAATGTACATATATTAGTATTCCTGAATGTGAAATGAATGGCAAATTTGAAAGAAAATTTGTTTTATTATTAACATATAGTTTACTTTCTTTACTTACTTTGTATTAAGCAAGCATTTAGTGACAGGTCATACATGAGACATCTATGTGTGTGATGTCTTTAAAATAAAACATGTTTAATGACGTTTAACAGTGCTGGAGTCAATGGCTACTACCTGCCACGTTACAGGGATAGTCATCCCTTTGTAACACTTACCCATATACGGCATGTGAGTGGGACAGAAAATAAAGTACAGTTCTTTTACCCTTCACTCTTGCCTTCCACATATCTGTTATGCCACTGATGGCATCCATCAAGGAATTTCAAAGGACAATCAGTACAAGAAAACATAAGACATTCATCCTGAGAGGTCTGATTCTGTTTTATTAGATTCTCCCTAGGTTTTCCCAAGCTTTGAAGCAGAGGTAGCAGCAAGGGATCAAGCAGTAAAAGCCTTTACTTCAGTCCCTTCTCCAGCTGGGTTTCAAATCAATTCTTTTTTCACCTGGGCCAGCACTAGTGCTGGGTAAGAAGAGTGTTAGATGCACTGCATTTTTAAAAACTAGCTAAAAATTAGCTTTTCCTTTCTCATTCCTGGGACTCCTGGTTGGGGCAGCATAGCAGACAAAGTGCAGTGAAATGGTAGGTGACAGAATATCCATTTTGTTCTGGTTTCAAGAACTTTGCGGGGGGTTCTTGAAGATTATTCAAAATCTTTAATTCCTGTAGTTGAATCCTCCCTCCCCCCAGTGCTGCTGGAGATCCTCACCCTGTAGTAACAGCACTCCTCAGCGCGGCGCAGTTCGCACTGCACACGCTCGAGGGCAGAAGGGCCGTTTTCTTCAATAGCTCTGAGAATCCTGTTATAAAATGTTTTTGAAGTTCCTTTCTACAGACAGTCTAAATGAGTCAGAAAATTTATAAGACCCACACAGATTTGGAAAGAAGCACGGTAATTTTGTCCTCCTTCCCTTCTGAGCCTCTGTGGCAGCGCTACAGAAAACCTGGCCGGCAAGTCCCAGAAGTTATTTACTGAGGAAACGTACCCTGTGGTTCTGACAAGGAAAAAAAAAACCAATAAGTGTTGAATCTCAGAATATTCCAAGTAATCGGTTTTAGTGCATTGTTTCTGAGTAAAAACCCCTAGGAGACAGAATGCTGCTAACTCTGGTTTACTGAAAGGGCTGAGGGCCTCGAGGGCGCGCCGGCCCGCCGGCGTTGTCCTCGCTCAGCCGCAGCGGACCTCCTGCTTCAGCCGCGTCCCCGAGCGCGCACAGCCCTAAAGCGGACTTCCGCAAACCCATTCACAACGCGACAGGAGAGCGGTGCCTGACGTTTGCAGCCGTTTTTACGCTGCAAATAGCAGGTTAGATGAGCGAGCGGTACTCGCCCAGAGCACCTGAGCCGCTGCCTGCTCTGGCCTGACTCAAACCACCTGTGGGCAATTAACATGCCTCATTAGCACCTGGGCAGGTGCCGGCCCCGCCCTACAAAAGGCCCTGCCAGGACCAGCTTGCTGGCTCCAGGTCTTCTGTGCTTGAGTCCCTGTGGGGCTGCAGCCCTGCCAGGACCAGCTTGCTGGCTCCAGGTCTCCTGTGCTTGAGTCCCTGTGGGGCTGCAGCCCTGCCTGCTGCTGGTGGTGGCTGTGGGAAGGTGAGAGGTGAGGTGAGGCTCCTTGCATTTCTTTCCCTGTGTGCTCTGGCCTTTCTGGACTCCTTTGGCTTTTGCTGAGCTGAAAGCAAGGTGAAAAAAGTTAAAAATGCAGTTCTGAAAGTCTCCTTCCCCCCTGTCCCCCCCCATTTTCTCCCTCTTCCTGAGAGCTGTTGTTCTTGCACCTGTTGTGCTTAGGTGACTCTGCTCTAGTTGCTCTCTCCATCTTCTGCCTCTGTAGCCTGCAGGTCTGGAGCCTTGTGGGGTGTGCTGTGTGCTGCTGTACCTTCCAGTGGGTTTTCTGGTAGCTAGAACTCCTCATTGCTATCACAACCTGTGCTTTAGAGGATTATATCAGACAAACATAGAAAAATATATATATTTTTAAAAATGTGTTTTTCCTATGTGAGGACCTTGGGGGAAGCACCCCCTCCTGCAGCTCCTTGTGTCCCCACTCCTTGTGTCATGTTCTCCCCACTGCTGGGGCTATTGAATGAGGCCACCTGCCTGTACCTGGTGGACCTCCAAATGCCCCTGTATCCCTCTTTTCCTGCCTGACCTATCTCTACAGGGTTTGTATTAATATTGTCTGGTCCATTTAGTACTGCTTTGATATTGAATTTGGTATACTCAGAGGGCTGGGCAGATCCTGGGGTTTAGGCCTGTGCTAGTTCCTGCCAGAAGTGAGGATTTCCTCTGTGGGGAGGGAGGGATATCTTGGAAGTGGGGAGAGGATTTCTCCTTCCCTGCATGCAGCATTTCTTCTCTAGCTTTCAAATAGTGTTGCTGTAAAAAGGGCTGAAGCCTGAGTGACGGCTGGGAAATAGGTGGCCAGAATGGGGCAGGACTGAAGGAGCTGTACTGGTGATGGCAAGTTTTAACTTCTAAAGAGAAAATAGTTTCATCTGGTATTGCTGATGTGTTTTCACAAGTAGGAAACTAGATATTCAGCCCTAATAAAATTCTAGGAATATTTTTAAAGTGTGAAAAGCTCCTGGCTTTGCCATACAAAGAAGAGACTTTAGGAAGGGGGGAAAAAAAAATCAATGTTTGGAGTAAGTGGAAGCTCATACTATTTTGAAAGGGAAAGCAAACAGTCTGAGGAGGGAAAAAAGCAAGCAAGAGGGGGATGAAAAGCTCTCTTAGAGTGTCTGGGACTTGGTGTTCCCTTGAGACTCTCTTTAACATAGTTGTGCTTTTTGGGAGGGAGAAAGATGTGTCTGAACTGAGAATCTCGTATCAGCTGGTATTATCCTGAACTGATGAAGGAGGCAGGTGTTTTTCTTAGTCCTTCTTTACATTTGTTAGCTGATCTGAGGGAATGTCTGAGTTTGATAAAGGTGCTTACTGCTTGCAGCATTTCTATTTTGTTATCAACTACATAAAGCTATACTCTAAAAAAAACTATAAAACTATATTTAGAATGACTTATAGGTATAATGTATATTTCATGTTTGATACAGATCTTTCAGGTACTGTAAACAGGGAATAGGTACTGCTCTGCTAATATGATAGCTTCTTCTTGCTAACAAAATGATTAATCAGCTATTACATTAACTGTTGACCTAGCCATTTTATTATCAGGAGAGAAAATGTAAAGTGTGCACATACCTAATACAGGTGCTTAGTTTTGCAGCAAGAAAAATGCATACAAACTCAGTGTTTGGTATCTAGTCAGAATATGTAGCTCATGTGCCCAGAGACATTCAGGAAAACCTTTCTGTGAGAAGGTGGTTATTTTCACCCTTGCCAGCAGGCAAGACTAGCCTTTCTGTATCCGTGTGTTTCTGCTATGCCACTATTTGCATCTCTGCCTTCCCTTCCACTTATTTTCTTCTTTCTATCTGATCTTTCAAATGACAGTTATTTTATTATGTTTTTTATGTTTCTGTGACCAAAACAGTGTGATTTGTAAGTACTAGTGGCTCCCTTAAGTGAAGATGAAAAAGTCTATACATGTTAGGACAGATTTCTCATGTGCATGTCTGTTGGAGTGCCTGTGGTAGGCCATTGAGACCTGAATTTTTCCTCTTGTTGAATTTGGTAGCATTGTATACATGAGTTTTTGCTAAATCAAATTTGATTCTTCCAGAAATTTTTGTGCAATAATATCTAGAATTTCCACAGTGTGAACCCTCAGGCTCCAATGCTGTTAATCTGGTACATTCTGAGAACAAAAATTTCACAAATATGCAAAGATTTTCTTATGAAGCCATTCATGCTGCCATTAGCAATGGCTTCAATGTGCTTCAGAAAACTTTTGTAATGATAAAGAATGGAAGAACCTATCAATGAAAGAGTGAAATGTGAGCTGTCTGATGTATGACTTTCACATAATGACTTCTCTAGCTAGAATTTATCCTTGGAAGTAGTTAAGAATAAACTTTCTACCCACTTGTATGAGCTTAAACTTTTAGTTCCTTTTCCATTTTAACATGGTTGGAATAAAGGTTTCACAACTGTCAAAACAGTATCTCTGGAGGAGATGCTCCTTTCTTTTTGGACAAATAAATGAGTAAAACCCTTTTTAAGGGATTGCCTAGCATGCATTGATTCAGACTTAGGCCTATGATTTTCCTTTTAACTAGTATAATAGTGACCTTATATTAAAAAAAGAGCTATCATGCTCCTTAGAGTTATTTGCATTTAGGAAATATCTGGACTGATTTGTGAGTACAATCAAAGTGCTATGGAACCCGTAAGCTGTATATTTTTATTTTCCACCCTTGCTGATATATCACATTCTTGATGATGCTTGTGAAACTACTCTGTAAATGAGATACCTTGCAATGGGATTTAGTGGCACAACCTGATTCAGTTTGGACTAATGTAATTCTCAGTATTGGCAAAAGTGACAGTCTTAATGTTAATGACATACATTTAGTAGAACCCTATCTACAAGATAAAATGTGATTGTGCATACATAATGGGTGCATGCACTACCTCTGTATCAATTAAGAGGATAGTTTTTGGAGGATGTATTTAACAGTTCTTTTAGCATCTTATGCAGAGCTGCTTATATGCTTATAATATCAAATAATGAAGTATTGCATTTTTTAAAACTGTATAAAATCCATATGAGATACAAGTACAGAAATATAAGAAAATTGATGCTAGAGGCTTTGAAAGGTAAAGCTGTCTATACAGTATTACAGATTTGAGTGTGTAGAAGTTCTCACATTTATTGCTAGTTGTGGTGGGCTCGCCTGGCTGCGAGGATGCACTGGGGTTTCACACTTCTAGTACTCGCTGTTGTGAATGCCTGCCTTGGTCCTGGCTAGTGTAACCCTGCATCCCAAGTTGCACTGTGTGAGGCGGTTACTGATCAGGGTGCACCATGCTGTTTTGATTTTTTTGTACTGCCCTTACTTTTCTAAGAAAACTAAATTAAAAATTGCTCCAAGACAGAGCAAAGTTGTTACTTCGTGATGGACTGTGTTCAGTCATTCATTACAAAACTAATATGACTCCAACAGATTCAAATTGCTGCTTTCTCCAACTCTGTTTTCTAAAAATTTAAATGATCTCTTAATCAACTTGATATATTGCGGTTTCTTGTCCTTGAGGTGACCTTGTTTTTGCTGCTATCTTTTTTTTCACAAATTAACTTTTTGGCAGGAAGGTGTGAGTTGCTTTTGTGCAAGTTTGTATTTTTAACTCCCTTGGCTTGGCTTTTTCCAAATAAAACCCCTTTCCTGTTTAGCGTGATCTTTTCTGTTTCACTTGGTTTGCTTGCTTTCCAATTTCCACTCTTCTCGTAAACTTTGATTATATTGTCTCTGGTCTCTAGGCCTGTTTCTTTGTTCTGGTGTTGCTGGTGATTACAGAAGTTCTTCCCTCTGATATATACTGTCTGTTATATCCCACTGACTGAGTGCAACTTTGACCTCCCAATTTTTTTCTGCTGTTGATGATTTTGTCCTCATAATGATGGTGCTTGTATTATTGTTAGCTCTTACTCAAACTTCAAACTCTATTTCATATCTGACTTATTTTATTTGAACTCAAAACTAAATGTTTTGGGAGTTTATAGCTTTTAACAGTATAGGCTATGAAAATAAATATGCTTAACCTGCAGTCAATGCAGCAAAGATTTTTCCGATTTAAACCTTGTAGACTTTTCAAAATAGTAATATTAGTTACTGTTACTGCAGCGTGCCAACAACTTACACTAGTAAGAGTCAACTCCAGAAGATTACCCTATGGACCTAATCTCTATGGAATGTATAACTTGGCTCATAGCACTTTACTAGTGTTAGTCTTGCAGCAGACCATCCCTAAATACGGTCATTATCTTCTGATTTTTTGAGGGAATGATCATATTTCAAGAGCTTAAGGTTTGCATTAGATGTACTTTTGTGTGGTGGTATTTTCAAAAGTATCAGCTACTGGTCTATTTGATTTGTTTATAGACTTTAAAATGTCGGGTATAACCAGTGTGCAAGAAATGATGTCTTGGGCCATAAGGAAGGGTGGAAAGGAAGGAAATACTGTTGAGCTGCTAATGTCAGGGTCACTTTCTGTACTGTTTTACAGGTTAAGGATGCTATTAGGAAAAACTGATTATCATAAAATACCCCTGTCAGGAAAAACTAGAATTGCTTAGAGCTTGAAATAGATCTTTATTGATACTTGAGTTGGTGTGTCAAGTATCAATCCTTTGGATAAAATTATGGATCTTCCTATGTAGAAAGGAAGGCCAGATGTTCTTTTCACATCAAAATATGGTAGCTGATACTGCACTAATAAGCAGGTGCCCCTAAGCCAAAGTAGTAACAGGAAAATGACAACAAATAATCAGTTTTTATGTGGAGGAAGTGCTGTAATTTCGTTGTAGTTTGATTTGAGAGTGTCTGTTCTTGCTGGAATACAAGTACTTCCTAGGGATAGCTGGTAATAACTTATTCCAGATGTGGAACTGCTGAGTAATAAGCTTGCCACAATGATATTTCAGTGGAGCAAAAATAAAATTCCTGTAGGTGAAATACTCCTCAGTTTGTCCCACACCTCCATAAAGCATTGTTTATTCTGCATTAAAATTCCTTTACCTTAGCATTGGATGTTGCTCTATTTCCCTAACACTTCTCCTGACATTAAATAGATGCTTTTTCACTCTTTCTATAACTGAGGATTTGGAAGAAATTGCTCATATGTTTAACCAATGCAAAAGCGATGGTGTACTCATGTTTTACTTCCCAAATTGTTTTCTATTTTGCCTCAGTCATATATCTTACCTGCTTGACGTGTTTCAAGTATAGCCTAAGATGTTACTGGCCTAGGCAAGAATAATTAGCATGAATAGAATTTCTTGCTAACAAAATCTGAAACTAAAACTTATTTATGATTTAATTATCCTTATGAAAATAGTAACTTTACAGAAAAGCCTTGTAGTTATTGTGGAATTTAGCCAGAATTTGCTCTCTCTACTTGAGAACTGGTGCCGCCTTTTATGAAAAGTGTGGTTTAAATCATCCATCCAGTGCTTAGAGGATGTTAGCATTCTTGGCCAATAAACTATATGTAATTGCTCTACCTGACAACTGAAGTCCAATTTTTCTTTGGTAGGATGGTAAACTTTCTTCCTGTTTCCAATGGATTACACTGAAGTCTGTATGAAAATGGAGGTTTTTATAAATTCTTTGTGTCACCAGTTAACTTTTTAACTAAGGCTTAATCATTCTTTTTAGGGAACGTGCTATAAATTTGATAGAAACCTATACAGTCAGATAATCAATATTCACGACCCATTTTCTCCAGTAGCAATTACATTCTATTTTTAATACTTTGTGATGGCTTTACTTTGCTTTTTGAAACAATAGCTCATTTTAATAACATAAACCTCAGATTCTGATCTGCTGAACGTGGTTATAGCCTGAAAGTGTGAATTCATTGAGGTGTTAGGAAATAGCACGAAACAGAACTTGCCCTTTAACAATAGAGGGCAATTTTAACAGTTTTCCTTCCAAATGTCTTCCTCTTTTAGACCTCCAGACAGGTTCTTCACAGATGGTCTTAAAACGCATTTTTCCCAAACATTGGGTAGGTGACTTTCCCTGTGAAATCTACCTCCTCTTCACCACAGTTGCAAAATCCTCTCTTTTGTTTAATAAACTTGTCCAAATCCTGCTCTGTGGAAAAATGATCTTGGTAGAAGATGAGAACTTGGTGTTAAGAGATGAGCAAAAGTTTCTTAGGGCCCACTGGCAGTGCCTGGACTTTGGAGGTTGCTTTAGCTCTCACCTTCTGCCTCTGTGCTCCATGAGCAGCATACTAGTTATAAATGGGCAGTATTGCATGCTGGGCAGTCCCAGGATGGCCTTATGGCCAAGAAAAAAGAAAGGAAGAATCTGGCATTGATGCTGTCTGTAACGTTTAATGCCAGAATAAATCTTTGGTTCTGCCACTCTGATGCTTGAGCATGGGCTATCCAGTTTCACCTGATTCACCACTGACTCTGGCATTTGCTATGATAAGGGATAAACTGTGTGTGCCCACACTCTGGGCTTTCTGTTGCTGAAAAAGGTTATAGTAAAATGTCAGAGTGGAGATTTTTACCAGAAGGAAGTACCATTTGCTGCGATGAACTGAAAGGTCACTGCTGAGATGGTGATGACACTGGAAAGGGATGTCATGTTCAAAATGAAACAAAAGCATAATGAATGCAAATAGGCATTTTAGGAAATGAGGAGTGCTAGCTGTTCAGTGGTTGGAAGGCATCTTGAAATGAAATCTCGACCTCTCATGGGTTCAGTGTTGGACAAGTGAATGTTGAAAATTGAGGTATATAAACTGCTTAATAAGTGCTGAAAATATTTGACATGGTTATAAGGAATTGTCCTGAATAAGGAATTAAGAACCATAACTGAGGGGCAAACAAATTCAAAATATGTGAAACAGAGCTAAGAGCAATGTGGGAGGCTTGTGCTAGAAGAGCCAGGGTCCCGCTGGCGCGGAGCAGGCTGCCCCTGAGGCTGCCGACGAGTTCTGCGTCGCCTCGGAGAGCGGTGCAGCTCACCGTGGTGGGCTTGAGGCGCAAGACAAAACAGAACTGGTCACAAACGGGAAGAAGTGTCAGGCAGAATTGTTCAACACAGTAAAAATGTTGTAGTTGGGGAAATGGAACTGTTTTTCTGAATAGTTACTCTTTAGGCCCCGATCAGTATTACCAGTTGTCAGATACTCATTAATCAGGGCTATGTGGATTACTTTACTACTTTTGTCTTCAGAATTAGTTGAGATATCAACAGTAATGAAAATAACCTTTTCATGTGGGAAGCAATAACACTGCTTACTCCTGACCTCTCTTCATCAACACCCCCACACATCATATCGATTTTTGGCCAGATTTTCATAATTTGTTTCAGCAGACAATGAACAACTCAAATTGCTGTCTAGGAGAAAAAGTAACTGAGGCCAGGTAGTAGTTAGGAGTTGTGTATTTACTCAGTACTTGAATTTAAAAGTGTCATTGCTATGAAGAGAGGATGAGTTTTCTAAATGTGCTCAGGTACCAACCAAAGGCAAGATCTGTACTCCTCTACTGGCTGACAATCATATGTTCTACACTGTAAATATGGTGAACAAAAAAGTGATTGGCATAATACACATCTTTTGTGAAATGTATTTATATATGATTTTTAAACTGAGGACTAGTCTGGGAATGGAAGAAATGTTTTTCACTGATTAATTTTTATTTTTTAAATGCACTGCACCTGATTATTCTCTTCTCTGGATATGGGGTGAGAATTGGTAACACAAAGGAAAATGTTTGTATGGAAGTAAACCTTACCAAGCCTGGAAGAGAGCTAGGCCATAAACATCCACATACATTGTACAGTTTTTGTTCTGTGAGGTTAACTGTCTTCTCTGCAGAATAAACCTGTGGCTGCAGGGGTGCCTGTCTGCTCTGGGGAAATTCTAATACGATAGATCTTTCTTTCAGAGAAACCATTGTTTTTCAAATCTCGGGCCACAAAGAGATACTGTGTTTTTCATTGTAAAAGCATATTCTGTTCATAAAGGTACAACGTCATAAATTTAGTTACCTATCTTGGAATTTTCTTTTATTATGTTTTCTCAATCCTTGTTCTTGAGGATGCATGTTGAATTTAGTTTTTGAAGACTACTGTTGAGATAGATGACATTGATATCACTTACGGTTAGCTGATAACTTGCATTCAGTGAACATGTAGGCATTGCTAACCTAATGTCACTAGGTAGAGATAATCCTCGTGGATAGGCTATGTTATCAGAGAAGTAAGGTTTTTAGTGGAGTTCTACAGAGTGTATTGTTTTAGTCATATGCTGTAAAATATTTTCTGTAAATGACATAGCAAGCATGACTAAAGTTTGGATAGCCTAACAGTTGAGATGGTAATAAATAATGAAGGGAAAATCCCTAACAGTGAATTTCTGGGATATTCCATAAAAGTTTATTGCAGTCAGGTGCGCAATGTTGTGTTTGTTAGTTTCCTACACTGTAGCAGTGCCCTCATGGGAGTGTTTAGAGATCAATCTTTGTGCCTAGGATTATAAATATTCTTGCATCATTTTTCTTTGCTCATTATGGTAATTAATTGTGCATTTCTAGCATCTGTCCAAGAAACTAAAGGTGCATTGTGGAACAAAATCAGTGTTTTAACTTTTTTCGTAAATGTGTTGTATTATCATTTTTCACTGGATATTCTTTATTTTCAGTCAAAGATCATGTTTTTCTGTCTCAGTTAATGGTTAGCTAGTCAATAATTTTTGACATCAGAAATGATTAGTCAGACAGGAGGTCAATAGTACAAAAGTATTATAGATCACATTCCCCATCCTAATCAATTAGACAATATTAGACAATTCAAGGTTGTAAAAAATACTGTACCCAAACATGTTTAAGAAGCAAAGAAAGTGGATTTGGGGAAATAAGCCACTTAGCTGACAATGGATGAACCTGCTGGGTTTTCTTTAGGGTCTCAAGAATGTGCAAGTAGGTTGCCACTGTATCAGGCTGTAGATTAATTGCATGAAGATACTGGTCAAAGACAGCCTGATAGGCTGCTGTATTGACAGGACTATCACTGCTGACTACAGTGAAATTCCTACTAATTTGCAGTGCTGTGAACAAAAGGGAATTTGACCCAGATTTTCTGGTTAACTTGTACCAATTTGTAACTTAAATGTGTTTAGCTGCCTTGTCAAATTCATTGATACTGCACTTGCCATTAGAGTTGCTGTTGTGTTGTTGCCTGCGAATTTTCAGTAGTTGGTTGTATAACACCACCCATCAGTAACAACAGAGGGCCCTGGTTAACTTTGCTTCTGCCAAGGTAGAAATGCTGCAAGCAACAAAGTTTGTGGAGGAGCAAACACTCACTTGGTATAAATTGATTTAAATCTGTTAATTTCAGTGGAACTGCACCAGTTCATTTCAGCTGAGGACTTGGCTCATTGTTTTATTTGTGTGAAATTAGTGTATAGTCACAATTGATGCTGCTGTTCCATGTCTGGAGGAGAATGAGCCATCCACTAAATGTACATAAATATAATACTCCTTGAAATATTGTCAGAATATTGATATTTCTTTCCTATTGTTCTATTCTTTGAGACGCATGTTCTAGAGATCTCTAAACTTTCTAATCATTTTCAATGAATAAAATTGCTAGAGTTAGAGTTAAATATGCTGAAGTTAGCTGGCTTGTACATATAAATGTCACTTGAAACATACAGGTGGAGAAGTGGAAAGGATTTTTTTTAAGAACGTGTAACACTTTTAAAGATGCTTTGTTTTACCACTTAATACAATCTTTATAACATTGTTTATCTCTTAGCTCTGACTCTTGTAGCTAGCTTGCAGGCATGTGTAGATTATCTAAGCTTTTCTCTGCTAGTATTTTATTGCTTGCTATATTCATTATAGTCTGACTTGGATTCAAATCTAGTAATTACCAGAGTTGAGAAGGTCATCAGCTAACTATCAGTTTTACATGTTTACTGAAGCTCATGCTCAAAATGAAAAAAAATCTTTCCCAAATTTCCTGCTTGACAGTCATTTGCAGAGAAGCAAAAACTGATACCATGTTTAGAGCTGAAAGAGCTTCAGAGTCAGGGCCTGGGTTTGCAGACCAATGTGCACATGGATGATCAAGCAAACAATAACTTAAGGAAATGTGACTACTTTGGGCAAACACCACAAAATCAAGTGAGTATAACTACAGTATGATTTTTCTGGGTTTTTTTCCTTCTCTTTTTGTTAGAATAGGTTTTATTCATTCATTTAGACAGTGATACTTATTCTGATCTTTTACTAAGTTTGCTGTTGCCCAGGGAACCACTTAATTGTGTTGCTTTGGTGTCAAGTGTTTTCTCCTAGATTGTACTTTAAATCAAACCTATAGTGTGTACCTTTGTCTCAAATGTTCTGTTAGCGATGTCATAATAATGATCTCTACTATCATCTTTCCCTTGAAAAAGAGGAAATTTCTGGAAATCAGACCTGATGTCAGCTAAGGCCTTTGTGGGGTTAGTTAAGTGGTCTGAGGTGCGTCAAGGCAGGTGGTGGCCAGGCTGCCAGCTCCCTGCCCTGGACTGGGGTGGCGTGTCCACAGTTTCTGTCCAGCAGAACCATGAGTCTCTTCCCCCACTGCATCTTTGTGGCAGTAATGGGGAACGGCTGTTGGTATGACATACGTTTCCTTATGAATGCAGTAATATTGGTGGTGTTTCTTGCAACATCACTTTAAATGATATGGGAAATATACTTAAGCACAGTACTTGCTCCTGGAAGTTAGCAGCAGGTCTTAGATTTGCATCCATCAGGATTCAGAGGAGCACAGTTTTCATGGTTTGGGCTTATTTCATTAGGAACTGGAGCTGAGTGCTAAAGGTGAGCTCATGTATATTTGGAAAAAAAAATCACGTTCCCTGTAAACTACATAGCTTTCTTTTATAATTAAAGTTATAAGCAGACATGTCTGCAGTTTTTTCATTCCCCTTCCTCCTATGGATTCAGTCTTGTGAAGACTGAATCTACCTGAAAAATCACAATATAGGTCAGATGTATGCTCCTTGCTGCCTTTTGCATGGATTTCTAGACAGTATTTGGTCATTGTTCAGTTTTTTCTTAAGCGCTCTGGAAGATTTAAACACATCTTTTGGCTGCCAGCAAAACTGGGTAACCTAATTAGCAATGAGTGTTTTCAGTTACTCAGGTTATTCATCTCCTCTTTCCTGTGCAGATCTAAACATAAAAACTTTTGAGCCTAATGTTTCTGTAATAAAATGGTCTTAGTAATATTTTGAAGACAGGGCCTGAACAGTTATAAAGGAACTCAAGTGTAAGAATCACAGATTATTCTTTTCTATTCTAATGGGATCTCTTCTGATTTTTTTTGAAAGGGTGAAGGTGTAATCATACAGGCAAAAGTAGCGTATGCTGGCATGTACATAAGGAACCCATTTACTGAGTCACTGTCATTTTAGCAGCAGGGAACTTCACTCCCTGAGGTGCCTCTAAGCTTTTCAGGCTCACTGAGTCAGGACTAAATAATGCCCAGCTGGGTAGGAACAAATACCTGTCAGGTAATGCAGCTTATAGTTGGTTTGGTTATCAATGAGCTCCTCTACCTACCTCTTCTCCCCCTCCCTTTCTGGGTGCTTGATGTTTGAGGCATTTTCCACAGCATCATGTTTAAAAGCTCCTGCATTGGCAGCTGATGGAGACTTTTTATATGTTGATTTATTTATTTTGCCACAGTTTGGCAAGGGTTTGCCTGATGAAATCCTGATTTGAATGGCTTTTGGTGTTCAGATGTTTCATGTGGGATTTCTAGTGTTTGGAAGAGCAGCCTTCTGACAGTCTGAGTTAGTGGAAGTGCTTCTGCAATAGATGCAAGGTTTTTTCAATGAGAATATAAGTGCAAACTGAATTCTTCCATGAGCTTGTCTATTGCATAAATATGGCTTCTGTATCCCCATTGGCCTTTCATCATACCTTTAAGGTCAGCGATGCAAGTGTTGACAAAAGTGAAAGCTGCAGGGCATGAGTGTGACTATGGCAGACTCATGAGTATTCCTGTAGAGCTTTCTAGTATTTTTTTTTCTTGCTCAGCCAAGAACTTTGCCTGCCTTCTGTTGTTAAAGGCCTGCTTCTATGGGGAAATATTTCCACTTATTTTATAGGAGATGGGCCTAAGTCTCAAGACTGCTGGATAGTTTGTTACTTATCAATGTTGAAATAGTATTTTAAAGTATGCACAGAGCTACATACCTATGAAGATTTATTTTATTGCATGATTATGTTATAAAATCCAAAACAAATTTCCTCTTCCAGAAGGGTAATTGTGTCTAAAAAGATCAAGTTAAGGGCTAGAATACAAGCTTGTAGATTTGACTCCAAAGGCCTACTAGGAACATATTTCTACAAAATAATTCACTTTATTCACAAGAATGCCACACAAATTCAAGTGGGAGGTTATTCCTTCCATTTTTAGTTAGCCCATTCTGTTGCTTGGCTGTCTTGGAAATTTTACATTAATAACATACTGTGCTGCCACAGAAGGTAACACTGATACTAAACTCCCCATACATAACTATTACATAGCTTAGAACAAGATGAATTATCAAATAACAGATGCTGTAAGGTAACTTGGCTTTTTTATTGTTCTAAATGAGGTGATGGAATTCCGTACCTCATGAGCAATGTTAATTCTGAAATCTTAAAGATGGTAGAGAAATAAAAGCCCTTTTTACTAAGTGTCTAGATTTTAATGTGCTGTACTTTACTGAGCAGAGCTCTGTGGTATCAAGGAAATCATGGTACTGGATCTCCTCAGCTGCACCTTGGCACCCAGCCCTTGCCCTGAAGATTTGCCTCCAGGTATGCCTGGGAAAAGTAGCTGGTGGCCAAGAAGGTGTGATGTTGGCCCCTGGGGTGAGTTTTTTCTCATTACCTGAATCAGTGTTTTGAAGCTTGTTACTGGCATTAAGTTAAGAAAAACGTGACTCAAGCCTTGCAGGCTTTCTGCCTTTCCTCCAGCTGCCCTCTTGCCAAGCAGGAGGCTTTGTTCCTTGAGGGAAGACCAGAGTCTGTCTGAACTGGCCGGGGCTGCCTCGCATAGACGGTAGGGTCCTTAGGGTAGCAGCATTTAACCATGAGCTAGTTCTAGATGTAGGTTTAAAGTAATGTTGCCTTCCTTACTGCTTTTTCCTGCAACTTTTCTCTAAAGCTTTGAATACTACTGATGTTGAATTTACTAGTCTTTAGTCTAACATACCAGTTTATTACTGTTTTCCTTCATCCCTAATTATAAGCACTACACTTGCTAATCTCCAGTTATCTAATAGTTGATAGTTACCCGGTCCTGAGTTGAATTAAGACTACCTTGGCTAAATTACCTAATTTTTAATCCTGCCTTTGCAAATGGGGTAAAGTTCTGTCTTTGCCCATATGCAGGAGGCTGGCCAAACCACTTAAGTCATCTGTAAAAAGTTGACTCTTAAGTAAGGTTTTTTGTTTTCTGGGTGTACAGGCAGTCCTAATTCTGGCATTTTCTAAGTTTTGTGAGTTAGACTTTGCAACCATCCTGATGTCCTGGCATAGTTGTGTGATATATATGCATCTTTTCCATACATTTGACATGCTGCTGTATCTGTGTGCAACAGGGTACTGTGTTTGAGTTTGCTTTGTCAATTTGATCTTCAGTGTTGCTGTGAAGCATTTAGTCTTCAGCTAATCTAATTGCTCGGTTGGCTTGAGTATTCTGAACCTGGTAAATTTAAGTGGAGGGTTTGCACTCGCAAACCATCCATTGTAACTGTACTTAGGAAAAATGGCTTAGCTATCTTCAGTCTTTTTCTTAGGAAATTTATAGGCTGGAAATCTGTATGTCAAGTTTCAACTTGAATCAAATCAAAATAGCTGATGTATGGGCCAGGTTTTCTGCTTTATTGTGCTAAAATACTGCATGCAGTTCTTAAATTTGATGTCTGATTTGCAGAGCAGAAAGTGGCTTTGAGCACACTGTAGGCAAATTCACATGGCCTTTGAAGGGGAAGGAGTACCTCACTGTTGTTCTGTAGTGATGCTCTCGGGGAAATGTGAAAGTGGCATTAATGGGTTCCAGGAGACATGATCAAACCATATTGTTCTGTTGGCAGGAAGGAGGTGGCAGGAGGAAGGATCAGACAGTGGGTGTAAGTTGAAAGGTATCACATGACATTTGACAGAGCGGAGGACATATGTTGTCAGCTCATGGAATAAAAGAGAAAAAGCAGTTAGGAATCCATTGTGTATCTATAACATGTTAGCAACCTGTGATGATCTCACTGACATGCCTTACGCACCTTCGGTACCATTTTTCTGTTGTAGCTGTTATTAGCTTCCATCAGAAGTGTGATTTATCCCTCTCTGGCAGCTTTCAGTCTTCCAGTCTGAAAAAGGTTTTTGCTCCCTAGCTGCCTCATAGCCAAGTTCAAGGCTATTCCTCCTCTTGTCTAATACTTATTTATTATACTTCAGATCCTCAGAGGTATTTAGGTGCCTAACCTGAAGCTGAATTCCTTTTCTTCTCCTTCACGTATATGTCAATAAGAGGTTTTGTAGTTATGTTTTTTCTTTATTGAGAACTTTAAGTTTGCAAATCCTCCACAAAGGCTTATTGTGTCATGGTAATAATGCAGGAAAAAAAAAAAAGTGTCTCCATGGCAAACAATTTTGGGCAATCCCCTGGAAAATGGTTTATCAGTGTTTTTGTAATAACATGTTGCCTTTACTGTGACAACGCTGTAAACTTAGAATTGTAAACTGAAGCCTGTAAACTGAGTTGATAGGACCTGGGAATTTTATTTCTTAACTTGCAGTGACAAAGGAAGCAGAACTGGGTTTTCTGGGAGCCAATGTGTTATAACGGCTGCATGCTCTTCTTAAAGTGGCCTAAAAAAGGCAGCTTGCAGGAAATAAGGCTAACAGGGCAACTGACTTCATTCTCAGGATCATACAGGATGTATATATATATGCACCCACAGATGCATAAAGTGCTGTGTCTAGGATATTGAACGCCTGTACCTAGCCCTGGCTCTGCTCCAAATCACATTATAATGGTGTTAGTACGCTAGGAACCGTGAGCTTTCGTGTCATTGACTTTGAGAAGTGTCTCTGAAAAATCCCCCAGCAAATAAACAATTAACTGAACACAAATTCCCTGGCATTTGTGGGGGACTACTAAGTATGCACGTGAATGTTCGCCATTCTGGCTTGTGTATAGCTTCTTACTCGTGTACACATACTTGTATGACAGCTGTTATGCCAAGAAAAGTGGTCACGCTGAAGAGATCAGTTGCTGCTGAGCCTGCGTGTACCTTGAACTCTCCTGAGTGGTGCAAACTCGAGATCTTTCCACATTTGGAAAACTATTGGTAAGTTAAGGGTATTATGCAAAAAATGGAGCCTTGAGACATGAAATTATTCCAGATCAAGGCTCTGGGCTCATATTCACCACACTGACACGTTTTCTCTTTTTTAATACATCCTGAATGACACATTTTGATGTGATTTTTTTTGTCATCTGCTGGCTTCAATAGTTAAATAGTTTTCTCAAGTTACTGGAAAAGAGCTGGAGGATGCTGCTTCTCTCATACTTGGTATTTGAGTGGTTAGTAATGCTCTATGTGACTTTCAAATAAGAGATTTGTGTGTGGGTTATGGCCACAGCTTGTTCTGGGTTGTGATTCTGCTTTTGCAACAGTTGTTACAGGTGTGACACTCGGCTGTGCTACTGCAGGAACAGGCTGAGACACCAGTGTAGAGGAGCTGGGCTCTTGCCTACCTGCTATGCCTGCAGAAAACCAGAAGGAGACTCAGATGTGCATTAGGGCAGCATATACTCCCCGAATACTGTGCCAAAAAGGTGTTGCTCTGAGCTATAAGGAGGTGCTGTATCACAATCACCTCTTTGGTTTTGCTCTGTGGTTGCATTGTTTCTTTTTCTTGATCTTCTAGACAAGTTGGATTTTCTTGTTTTGTGTCAAATTTTCTGCTTCGTAATTAGCAGAAAATTAAGCAGAGCTTAAATTTGGGGACCTTTATCGTTGTAAACCTGCCTTTTCAAGGAGGTAACAAATCGCCGGTGGCTGTTCTCTGGTGGGGTAGAAACCCATGCAAATGGTTTGCATTTCACCCTCCATTACTGCTAACTGCAGGGTAACTTTGAAAGCTTCAACCTCTCTTTGCACTTTCTGTAATCTTACATCAGTCTGTTTCTAGCTGTGCTAAGTAATACTTTGTTTTATCCAGATATGAATCAGACTTATTCACTGCCCTTACTCTATTCTTTCCTGACCTGTTTCAATTTTAGTCAGCAGCAGAATTATTGCCTACATGCTGATAGCTCTGTTGTGATTTTTGCCAGTGACTTTCTATTAATTTTACTAAAAAGACCCACATCTTTTGTACTCAATTTCATATTGAAGGCTCAGAGCATTTCCACTGGTTCTTTGAAGATCTCCTGTAAAGTATTTATTTCACAGACCGAATTATTACAGAACCAAGACTGTAGGCTGGGTTTTGGGGTTTACTTCTGCACAAATATGCAAGCCAATCTGCACAAATTCTCCAAAGCAGCGTTGCTGTCACAGAGACTAGAATTTATTTTTTATACTAAAAAGGATCTTTCAGGTTCATGAAAGATAAAGTGAACGGATACCCCTGGTGATATGAACCTGGCCAATGTGCCTTTGAAAAAGCTAGATAAATTTTTGGCACCTGTTTTATATTTAAAGCTGTTTATGTGCAATATTCTTTGTGTTGGACAGCTCTCCACACTTTTGATCTATTCTGATTTCCTGACTCCTAGCTTGCTGCTGGCCTCAAGTATGAGGTAAATCTGTGGGTGAAGAGGTCGGCCCAATGTGGAGATTTAGTGAAGTGCCGCTAGTGTGCGGGCATGTGGTGCTGGACTCCAAAAGCTTTGGCTGAAAACCAGGCAATACTCCTCAACTTTCCCTGATCTTCCTTTTCAAAAGCAAAGAGGTAATATCACCAAATTGCTATGCAGGCTGCACAGGTAGACACTAGGGAAACAATTCTGTAAGTTGTTTCACTGTTATAGCACATAGGCTGCTGCACGTTAGACTCCTTTCACCTTGCAATGTCCATCCAGAACCTCAGTGTTAATCAGCTCTAATTTCAGATTTTAAGTCTTTCCTTTACTAATACTTAACAGAGCTGTTTTTGTGTTAGTGCCAGGCTGCTCACAATGTCAAGTCTTTGCGCATATCCAGTTTCTTAGCACCACAACCAGTAGTTTAACTGCTTTATTAGATTAGAAAGCAGTGTAAGAGGTGTGTTTCTTTTTTGAGAAACAAACTTGATATGTTTTAATGAATTTAAAATATGTTTGAAAGAAAAAAGTTATCAGTGGTATAGCAACTCTACCCTGTCTCTTCAGGCTTTCTTCTGGAATATATTTGCACAATGCTATTCATTCAAATTCAGATTGTTTCTATAATCATATGCATGTATTTAAAAATTCTTTCATGTCTAATCATGAAAGCATAGGTTTGAGGGAGAAATGTTAGCATTTTTGTTGAGCTAAATCATTCTTAACCCCAAACCCCCAAATGAGTTCTTGAAGGATTTAAAGATTTGGATTATCAGAATACAAAAGGATGAAAGACAGGATGACAATTCCTAAGGATAATAACAAAGAACTGCCATTTTAGCTTTTTAATCCAAATCTGTTTAAGTATTTCCTGCTGTGAAACAGATACAGCCTAGTATACAGTAATGGAGGTACTGTAAAGACCCACAAGCTATTCTTCTGCTACCTATTGAAATGTTTAATGGTATACTGATTTTTCCAAGTACTGTTAAAAGAATTTTCAGTGAGCTGTTAGAGCAGGAAATTATGAATAAGCAGCACTCCTGAAACATACAGGTGACTGGATGGATCTTTTCAACCAGTGTCTGATTCCTTTGCAGAACAGAAGCATCAGATTCTGTGGACTTAATTTTCTAATTGTAATCCATGCTTTTTTTAAGGATTAACTTCTGTATGTTAGATTCAAAGAGCAGGATATAAGGCCATAAGTGAAATGCTCTTCATGTATGCCAAAATCTTTTGTTTTAGTTTTAGACAACTGTTGATAAGGTAATAGTGAGCTTTATTGAGAGATGTTTTAAAGTTGGGAAATATTTAGTAAATTTTCAGAATGTGTCTGTGTTCCTCTAGCAAAATTGTGAAATGTGGTTTTGTTTCATAACTATATTTGAACAGTAGTTGAGCATAAATACAAAATAATGTTTCCAGTTGGCATGCTTTATTTACTTTGAGTTAATATTTCGAGATACCCAGTCATGCCTAATTCCTTTTGTGTGAATATAACCATACACAGATTTTTACAAGATGCTCTAATTGTTATGGAAATATTGTTTCCCTGCAAACCATTGGTCATGTTATAAATAGCATCTGAAAGGCTGCTTGCATCTGAGTGGGTGAGGCAGATGTCAGTAAGGGTAGGTATTTCTAACAAAGCTTTAACATGTGAGAAACTGGCATGAACAAGCACTCCTCTTTAATGTGTACACCAGCAAAGTCAGAAAAAACAACTCTTCCATGCAGAGAAAATTAGTAGCGACCTTTACTGATCTTAAAATATTCCTGTCCCAAACCCAAGAAACCAGAAAGTAAGTAGCAACATCATGAAATGGCTTGTATTGTTCTTAAACCAAAGAGTGATTATAAGTAATACTTCATTTCTAAAAGCTGTTGCCCTCACTGACTTATGAGGTTCAGGGCTGGCTACTGTTGGTGTTTTCCCTGGAGAGATAGTGAGAGGGCTTTGTAATCTTCCAGAATTTCAGATTTTTAGCTCTAGTTTGGAACAAGAGGTCCAGGTGGGCTGTGGGGCATCCTGGCATCCTCACTGTGTCCTTTCACATGTGTGTGCGTGTGCAGATCATTTCTGCAGAGTACACAGCAGGTGTGTGAAAACCAGTGCTTTTGGGAAGCAAGAATTAGCATATGGCTGGTGTGATGATCTGCTCGTGTGCAGGATTTGTATCCTGCATGTTCAAGAGGAGTTGGTCTGCCACTTCTGTGCGAAGACCATGGGATACCTGGGGAATCCCATGTTCCCAGGAGGTATCAAATGTCAAAATAACTGTGAAACTTGATTTATCAGTGCATGCGCAAAAAGTCTGACAAATACTAGATACTCATTCTGTGTTCACAGATAATCTGCGCAGCCAGTGTATGCATACCTCTGTCCACAATGTTATACATAGAAAAAAGAGGTGTATTGGCTCTATTCTGGTAATGCTCAGTTCCATTTATTCCTTGTTCATGTTCAACACTAATTCAGGAATAAAACTGTCAGATGGAGTGAACTGTTCTTGCAGGTACTGTTTACTGTCCAAATGCAGCAAAACAGAGTCATGACTGTTCAGTCCAAAGACAGCTAATAATCTGCTTTGGTAGCCCATGCTTACCGTCTTCCAAGGAGATTGGTGAGTGGAATTTGTTAGCAAGAGTATCTATGGACTGAAAAAATATTCAAAATGCCTTTCTGTGAGTAGTCATTGTGTAACAACCCTTTTGGTTTGCTGCTTTAGTTCTGGCCTCAATTCATAACCACCGTGCATAGTGAAGGTCCTGGCTGTTGCTGAATATTATTGGTCTTTCTGTATGTCTTCCTGTGAATATAAATATTTGGGGAATCTGGTGCCATGCACAGACATGCAGCAAAATTGCCAAGTGCCAAAAGTCACTTTTCTTTCTCCCTGCTTGGAATTCACTGCTCCAGAGGTGAAATACAGCTTGATGTGTAAATAATCGTGGCATTTTTGTTTGTTTCAAAGGCTGAAACAGCTAACAAGGAACCTGGCTTTCTCCTACCTCTGTGCTTTTTTGGAGGAATCCTCAGAATTAGGAAATGAATATGAACTAGGTATCCAAGTGTTTGATTATGAATTTCTTAATTGCACTTTAGTGGATAACAGCAGGACAATTGTTGTATACTTCTACTCTCTATGTTATCTTGGTATATGTAGATCCCCATAAAAATGCTGTAGGAGAGCTAAGACTTACCACTGTGAGGGTTTTTTGCAGGAACTTTATAATGTTCTAGGAAGTCCTCTGAGGTCTGCAAATGAGGGCATCTCCTCATTCGTGTTGTGGCCAAATCTGGATAACTGAAGTCCAAATTCGGTCCAAAGCAAAGGGGCTTTCTGCAGTGGAAAACTCCTGTTGGCTTCATGCTTGAATAAATTATACAAATCGGTTTGTGAAGCCAAGTATTTTTGCACTGGGTTCGTTACCTGAAACAAATGAGCAGAGAACAAATGTTTTGATTATGTGCACCTCAGTTATGCCCTATATGCCTGTGATTATAACAACTTTGGGGAAACTGTTCCTATTCCCAAGTGAATGATAGATCTCCTAGTTTAAGTTACATTATACTTAATATTTTATTTTGAGTTTGAATGAAGCATGTCAGACCTCCTTCAGCTTTTTAAGTCCAGCTTTCTCTAATGATGAGACTTAAAAACCATGCTATCACCATCTCAGGAAATGTAAATGAGGTTTAGTATGTCTTATGTGTGCATTAAGGCTATGTAACAGCATATGATAGAGGTTTCCACTCTTGATTAACTTTTGGAAATAAGTAACTTTTTTGCTAAATGTTCTAATCAAATGTTACTTGACATTAAAATTGAATGTTGGTAGTATGTTCCTGTAAGGATTGTTAATCCTCACATGGGTTTTTTGTTCAGTTCCTAGCTATGTATAATATATTTAGTTTCCAGGTAAATGCTACCTGTGCTGCACCATGCAAATATGACTTTTTAGTGGATCATTGCTACCCTCTGGAGATTCAGACACTAGCAAACATATCAAACCCCTCCAGTGATAGTTAGGAAATTTTTATTTATTATTGCTCGCAACTAATACTCCTAACACCTTTGACTTGGCTAGAAAAGCCAAAAAAAAAAAAGCAGGATATTTGTCTTCCACTGAAAGAAGTGATTGCTGCTCTTTTAGATATACATAAGCCAGACTCAATTTAAATAAAGAACTAGTATTCCCTAGCTATAGTGCCAGGGGCTCTCTGCAGAGTATGAGAATCTGATAAAGTGTTTGGACACAGTCTGTGGTCCAAGCTGCTATGACTGAACTGCTGTCAGAAGTTTGACTGGCAGGGCTAGCCTGGACTAGCTCTAATCAGGCTATATGTGCTCCAGCAAGACCTTCTTTCAGTGCATGGCAGGCATTGCAAGTCATCTTTGCGGTTCCTGTGTTATTCCCTGCTTACAGTCTAGGGTGGGCTGTCTGACAGTTGAACTTGCAGCAGCTCATAATAATCTAGGGGAACATAGTACAGTAAACGAGGTGGAAGAGTATAGGATGCTCTAAAATGAGCTGGAGTTCACAAGGAAGTATCCCTTTGTTACTACTCAACCCAGTTACTACCTCTTTGCAGGGAGGAAATATGGTCAAGCCTCTCCTTATTTAGATATATTAGGTTAAAAAGGCCTGGAAGGGAAAACCTGATAATAGAGTTAAGGTTGATCAGCTTTCCAGCCAGTTTGAACGGTCCTAATGGTTTGCTAGAATGTCATGTATGGTGCATAGCATCTCAGTTTCAGGAGGTTTCAGGTTAGCGGCAGATATTTTTCTGATTCCACTAAGACTGCAGTGCAAGCCTGGATGCTCCCATTTGCTATCTTTGGTTCAGTTTCATCTCCCTGGGGATGCATTCATTCAAGGGGAGATTTTATGACCCTGAGCAAAATTATATGGCTTGGATATTTATTTTCATTGAAGCTTTTTTGTTTTCTTGGCTTTAATTTGAATATTTTGGAGGGGAAGCAGTGCTTTATTAGAGCTTCACATTGCAGCTGATTTTTGTGGTGTTGTAGAGGTTGCATAAAAAGAGCAAATGTAAAACTGCTTTCCTCTGGTTTGGTCATTGTTGAATGCTTAACTGTAAAAAGAGTGTCCATAGGGAAAAAGGTAATTTGCATTGTCACATACTAACCAGGGCTTTTGCTGTGATCATAGGCCAGTGTTGTCCCAGCAGCGGGGGCCCCAGCTGGCTGGGGCTGGCATTGGTCAGGGCTGGTCAGCGCTTGTTTCCCAGCACTGCCCTGGCCTTGTCCCATGGCCTCCCTGGTTGCTGCTGGGGTGGGAAGGGGCTGGCAGCCCAGGGCGCAGGGTGTCCTGCGGTCGAGGGCTCATGACCACCCTCTGCAGTGTGTCCCAAAGCCTGTGCAATAGCTAGTCCTGACTAAAGGGTCACTTTGCTTTGTTGTCACCTGTGTTTTTAGACTAAAATAACTTTGTAGTTCCTTTCCATTTAGATGGGGGGGGGAGCTGATATTCCATTTGCTTTTCTTTATTGAGATAAATACTATGGGCAATATTTTTCTTTAATTAGAAGTAGGGTATTTTATAGCAGTTGATTTGTTTCATGTCGATGAATATTTTTATTGTTATTAGAAATTCCTAGTTATGAACTTGTGACAGGTTACAGCTTTATTTCTTGTTTGTATGTAACAAATGTTGTTTAGCCACATTTCAAGCTTTTTACGTTTCAAGCCATATTTTAAGCTTTCAGTGGGAACCCTCTCTTCCTGCCAATATGAACAAAGAAAAGTTAAGAGTGTTTAATTAAGAAATAGAGATGTTTGTCTTGATTCCGCATGACATCCAAATACATGCTTGTTTATAAGACCTTGTAGAAAACAATTTCATATGATACTGTATATGTTAATATGAAATTAAACTTTTATGTATAATTAAACAGCTGTGCCTGTATTGCTATTGGAAAAGGCTTAAAAACAAAGCATTCAAGCGCTGCATTAACATTGACTGGACGACTCATAAGCTATCATATGCTTTTAATAGATTGCTGAGAACAGGTTTATATTAACATTTATAAACCTCGTTATTATGAAAATGAATTGAAAGTTCTGCCACACTCTGTTTTCATTAGTCTTTCTCATCTGAGTAGCACCTTACAGTCGTGACTTCCAGTTTTGCTTGCAAATGACAAAAACCAGCAGCAATCTCTTATACTACTTTAACCTTTACAGTCTATTTGTTTGGAATAGGCAACCATCCCATTCTTCTGTTGCTCACAGAATATTAAGGTTATGGACAGAGGAAATAAAAGGAGCAGCCAACAACTAAAACTTGAAAATTTTGAAAAGGTCATAGTAGTGTGGTGTAGGACTGTCTATTTGTCTTCATTCCAGCAGATGACAACTGACCAAATACTAATAAACTACAAGCTATATATATTTTTTCTTAAATATCAATAGCAAGTGTTTCAACAATCAGTTAAACCTAACAGAAAGAGTGTCATTTTCCATTTGTTGATACCCAGAAGTTATTAAATCTAATAAAGGCATTTGGTTTTCTTTAATACTGCTGTAGGGTTTAATGCTACTTTGTGTTCTCAGACATGCATGTTTTTATATGGCAGGTATGATATGTAGCAAAGACCTTTTGGGACTTGCTCTTAACATTTATGGAGTTTCATTTAAGAGAAACCAGTGTAGAATTTGGCCTTTCGTTTACACAGCTTTGTTTCTTGGAATGGCAAATCATCAGCAAGTCATTTGTGTGTTCAAATACTGCACTTGCATTAGGCATGTGGCCCCATATAAAATAAGTACTTGATGTATACGTTCAAATGAACAGTGTTTTCAGGGAAAACATGAAGAGAATGTCATAGAATCAGAGAAAGAAAGAAGAAATCTCATTGAAGATGCTTCTGCAGCAGGGTGGGGTCAATGATATCTAACAGATGCTTGTCTAACACACCTAAAAGCCTCAAAGGCTGGGGATACTGTAATTTCACTAGACAATCTATTTGATTACTTACCTATCATTAAGATCAGAATATTTTTGCTTTAATATCTAATCTAAGTCTCTTCTGCTATTTTGAAGTATTATTTCTTGTTCTGTGTGCAGTGGTCTTGCAGAACAATCTGTTCACTTCATCTTGCAGTTACCTTTTATATATTTGAGGATTGTTATCTTGTTTGCCCATCATCTCTCCTCTGCGTTTAACAATCCAGTTTCTCCAGTCTTACCTTGTTTCATGTTTCACAGACTTCTCTCTTTTCTGAACTTTCCTAATTTTTCCCCATATCTTGATATGTGGTGCCTAAAACTCTCTAGAAATTCAGCTAAGTTCTCTTAAATCACCATAAATATATAACAAATTTGGAAAGTTGAATTTGATTTAGGTAGTTTTAAATGAGGTCAGGATAGTTTCCTATAGATTTAAGGTCAGTTCCTCACTCTTTCTGTGCTGAAAGAAAAGTTATATTTGTCATCTGAATGATGAGTCTGGCCTGAATTTGTATTTTCTTTCATCATATTGCAAGCCAGGAAGCTGGTACTTGCTAGTAGCAGCTCAGATAACTAAATCAGTGTTCTGATTTTGTGACCCTAACAAAGTGGTTGGCTACAATGTACTTTAGCTACTATATAGAAATGTACTTATACCCTGAAGTCTGAGAGAAATGGTAGGTAAATATAACTTGCCTATTAGAATATCAATAGACATGATCAAACAAGATATAACTGAAGCTCTTTGAAGAATACTGTCATGAGTGGTCTAATACAATAATTGTCATCACTAGTGGTCAATATTGTGACTTATATCTGTGATCATAGATCATATATGAACCTGATTGCCTTCTGAGATAAAATGGCTAGATTTGTGGATGGAGTTTACCTAGACTTTAGCAAGGCTTTTGGGACAGTTTCCCACAACATCCCTGTACCAGGATTGGATGTTACTGGTTGGCTAGACAGGTAATGAATAAAATCTGGTTGCATGGCTGGACTTCGGGCATTGTGGTTAATGGGCCAAACTGTCTGGAGGCCAGTAGCAAATGGAGAGCTGCAGGATCTGTCTTGTCTAACATCTGTATCAAGGAGGTGATGGAGTGCTTCCTCAAACTGGAGGGGCTAGGAAATACATTTGAGGGCAGGATGCCATCCAGAGGGACCTGAACATGCTGGAGGCATGAGCTGACAGGGAACTTGTGAAATTCAGCAGGAGAAATGCAAAGTGTTGCACGTGGGAAGGAATAACCCCTTGTGATGATGCAGGTTGGGGATGAGCCCTACTGCCTTTGCGTGGGCTGTATAAACAGGAGCATAGCCAGTAGATGGAGGGATGTGATTATTTGCCTCCAGTCACTGAAAGTTAGATCACATGGTCTGACCTCACAACTGGCCCTGTTTTTGCAGGAGCTTGTACTAGATATCTCCTGAGGTGCCTTCCAATCTAATTACCTTATGAATGTGTAATATATACAGTTGCATGTTCCTATGTCTGCTGTACTAATGCAGCTTTGCTTTCAATATACCTGTGCCAATGAAAAGAGATCTATATCACAAACTTAAATGGTAAATAAAGGTGATGGAGATCTGAAGCTCTGTATTTGAAGCCCAACACTTGTTTCTCAATTGTTCTGTTAGACTTGGTAGGCTGACATGTGATGTGTAACTTGGTGATATGGACACCTATAACCTGGGCCAAATCTGTTTCCTTATCAAACTAACAAAAAAACATGTCTTCTAACTAGATTCAGACTTCATCTTTTGTGCACCTAGATAGTTTTGAGTTTTGTTACAAAGATAACTCAGTGGTAATAAAAACAAGCTTCTGGTTAATATAGCTGCTTCTCTAAATCGCTTGGCCTCTGTTAGTAATGCCTGTAATTCCCTAAATGTAATGCGTTCAACACTTTAAAACTTCTTTAATGTGAAAACAAAATTTCTGTTCCGTGCTCCTTCTCTTTTATCAGACTTCTTAATTGCTATTATTACTCTTGACTCACATAACTAAGGTCAAAGCTATAGTTAATTTTCTTCTCTCCAAGTAGCTCTTTTGCTCAAAATAAAATGTAGCTTTACAAATGAAATATCTTCAGTATTTACTGACTTTACTTTTCTCTGGCTAAAGATCTCCTAATCCCCTCAGGGAAGATTTAGGTTGGAGTAGCTGCAAGGAAAGAATCATCACTCTAACATAGAACTTAAATTTTATTTATGAAGCGGGAGGAGTGTAGTGGATGAGTAGTGATTTTTGTTCCAGGGTTGTTCTGTGATGCAGCTGCCAGTTCTGTACAGAGCACACACTTGCATCAGCTTAGCCCTGACCTTCTGGTCCAGGTGTGACCAGCACCAGAGACCTGAGAGAGCTGGATGCTTGCTTCCCCAGGCTGATCACTTCTGACAGGATGAAAACCCTTAAAAATAAAAAGCACATACTAAAAGTGTAAAAACTCCAGGTAAAATCTGTCATGAAGTTGAATGCATTTATTTCTTAATGAAAGTGTGACCTGTCTAAGTTTAGCATCTAAAACTTCAAAGTCTAGTCTAAATCTGTCTTCCAGGCTTCTTCTCTTCTTAATAGAAAGATATAGGTGCTTTCAGAAGGCAATTTATTGCATCTCTCTGGAGTTATCTGTCTCTCTTCATTGGTTACAGGGCAGGCTATAAAACAGGAGCTAACTTAGATGAGTTGAATTCCTAGCACATAGCTGGATATACGGAGGTGGCATAGTAGAAAAGAAGTAAAGATGCTGTTGTGGAAGACTTAAGCTAATGAGTATAAAATACATCTGTAGGCCCTTATTTTCTATTTCTCCGGATATTTTTTTTGAATTTGGTAGCCTGAAACAATATTTAGAGAATACTAATTCAGAGTAGTTTCTGGGAACTCTTTCACTTCAACTAACCCTGTCATTAGTTCTATGCAGCTTTAATCAGTTTATAGTACAGCATATCTAGGGAAAGATTTTATTGCTGTCATATACCAGAGCAGCCCTTTAATAATGTGAATGTCTTTGCATGAAGAGTTTATGCCCTTCCCAATGAAGGGTCTCCAGCTCTCCTAAACTGCTGACTTTATTTTGGATGTGTGACCTTTTACCTTCTCTGGTCTCTGCTCACTCCTGTGCTGAGCTGAAAGGAGAACAAAGCCCTCATAAGAGAAGGTCATTTAATGCACATGATCTTCTATTTTAATACAAATGTCTGAGATAACCCAGCTCTTACTGAGGAAAATCATCTTGTCAGGGAAGAGGTTACCTTGGCAACGATGTCACCTGGCAGGGGTCTGTGATGCCAGTGCGGAGACAATGATCAGGTGCCTGTGACCAGAGGCCTCGAAGACTGCGAAGGAGCAGGAAGTGAATTGCTTGTCCTCTTCAGCAATTTCCATTGGCTCAAGGTGAGCCATGCCAGGAGTGCTGCAAGCCAGCTTCCTAAATACAGATGGTCCCTGGGAACCGCCAAAGGTGTGGAGGACCAGAAAGAAAGGACATTGTGTTCGGGAATTCATTTTTATCAAAGGTTCTACTTTTTTGCATGTGCTATCTTTCAGATAGGGGTGAGTTCAGAAGTCCTCTGTGAAGCTTTTTTGTGGCTTCTTGCTCGTATCCCTCATGGATCCTGAAGAGCTGAGAATTGTATGATCATGGAGAAAAGTCATACTTTCCCTATAGAGAAGGGTGAGATGAGATTCAGCCCAGGATGCTGAAAAGAGGTAGGCTGGCAGTTGTCTAGGTCTGAGGTGTCAAGCTGGGCGGGTGCTCTGAGGAGTGTGTCCAACAGCAGCAAGGGGAGCTAGAGCAGGTGCTTGCTGGTGACCTTGGGCAGGAGCTTTTGATGCTTGAGGAAGTTGGTGCCAAGTCTGCTGGATGGGCCACAGTGGCAAAGATGTACAAATGCTTTGGGGAAGTCCCTACGCACCCCTGTACACCAGGTGATTCTGGGTCCTTACAAGTTGGACAAGACATAATGGATATAGAAAAGATACCATAGAGTGAAAAGTGCTTAGAGGTAGGATGGAAAGTGAAAACGGTGAAATCCATTTAAGGAACAAAGGATAAAAGCAAGAAAGCAAAAGGTGTGGAAGATGAAACACAGTTCAGAAACTGCAGTTTGCCTTTTCCTATATTGCAGGAAAAGTTAAATATAGAAATTAAAAGGCCACTTATTTAAAGCAGATAAAGTAAATACAGTACAGTAATTAGCAGGTGGATCTTAATCATGCCTAATGTTTCTTTTGTCTGTTTTCCTTCACTGAGGTATTAGGCTTGTCCATTGCTATTTGATTGCTGGGGCCGATAGGAAATGCACTGCACTCAGCCATCCTTAAGGTGCTCTTTTGATTCAGGATTGTCTGCAAGTTAGAGATGTTGCCTTCCATCTCCTTGTAATTAGTATGCCTGCTAGCCAAGGCTGCAGTCTCAACTAAATTGCTCAGTTGGAAGCAAATGAGACAAGGTAGTGATGTTATTCTGTATTCAGTGCTCAAGCCTGGTTCTGCTTTTCACAGAATTTCCAGCTTTTTCCAAAGCAACATTCTGCAAATGTGTAAATGACACCACCTCCTCTTGCACATTGTGCAAGACTGGAACGAAGAGAAAATTGAACCTGTGACTTTGTTAGTGAGGAAATGATGTTCTTGATACTTTTCTCAGTCTTCCTTACCCCTCACCTCAGGCAAAACTAACCTCCTCAACAATCCTGTTAAATGGAGATACAGCAGAAAGACAAAGTCAGGGCTGATAACGAGAAAAGCAAACACCGCTTAGGAACTGCTAAATTATTCTAGACTGCTCTTAGGTTTTAAGGTCTGTTTCCCTTTTATGTTGGAATTAGTGATGTAGTTGAATTATCTCCTAATACCTGATCACTTTTAACCAGTGCCAGGAGTGTTTTTTCTCAGAAGTTTAGGAAAGTAATGGTCATATCTGCAGAGTGACCTCAGAAATATGTTTGAAACTGGCTATTTTCACTCACCTATCTATATTTTTGCTTCATTTAAAGGGAGTATTGTCAAAAGAAATTGCTAGATCGCCAGACTGACATTTGTTGATGTTATTCACTGTGGATGATTTTACCTTTTCAGGTCTAGAGATGCATATATTTTCTTATGTTTCCTCCAGGTTTGTTTCCTCTGAAAAACGTAGCTGAAGTATCAGCTGAGTTTGCTGTATGTGCAAATCAGGTAGGCATTCCAGTTACTATACATGAACCAAACGGGTTCATTGATAAACTACAGCTTACTGAAGAGTCCTGTGAAATTCACAAAGAAAACTGAATAAGGGGAGCTCCAGAAAGGAAATCCTTACTTAGCAGGATTAGTGTGCAGCAGCAAGTTATGCTCATGTACTCAGTTTCCACGTTGGGCTTTTACCGCACCTTTCCTTTTTGTACATTTGTACATGCTAGTCTGATAAGAGCCCAGGTTTGCTCAGGTAGTTCAGGTTATAAGCATGTTTAATAGAATGATGATAAGGATATGCTCAAGTCTTTGCCATTCAGTTTAACAGCAGTCAGTTAATTGAGTGCTCTAGTAAAAAGACTCTGAGAAAATGATAGGCAGAGGGCATAGTCCTAGCTCTCAGACATGCCTTATGTTTTGTAAAGGACGGCCTTTTTCTGCCCTGAGAATTCAAGGAACATTAGCAATCAAAGAAGCACAAATACTATTTTAGCACCTGTAACTTGATTTCATGTAAGGAGTCTCCTGTACCTCTATGGGAAGAGGAAAGGTTAATGAATCAAAGAATTCGGTGCCTGAAAAAATAAGTTGTGATTGCAGTCGCAGCAGATGAACTACAGTTAAAGAAATAACCAGCTAATCTTAATGTGGGTGTAAAAGTAGGCTGCTGTTTCTCCAAATGAACTGCCACTGTTGTCCAGGCTGTAAAGATGGCAATCTTTCAAATGGCATTTAACAAAAGTGCTATGCCAAGATAATAGGATAACAATTTATTGCTTAAAAATACTAATGGATATTTTGAAAAGCTATAACTTTCTTGCTAAAGCTCTCTTGTCAAATGCTAATTAAATACTTAGACGTTCCCTGGCAAATGTAATAAGTTACAACGTTTATTGCTTCTTCAGTTTTCAGTTAATTGCATGACTGTTTTCACCCAGAGTATGTACCTTTCTGATAATCAATTGCTGTGCTCCTGCGCAGTCAGATTAAACAGTGTTGTATCCAGAGGTATTGTATATACCCAAAACATTTTACTCACAGTAAGACTGGGCAAATCTGACTCAGATAGTGGTGTTCCCACGCTAATCACATTACTCAATAGCATGCTTAGGTACCATCCACTACAGGCTACCTGGCAAATGAATACATCTAACATTGCAATAAGAAGTTTCTCATTTGGACAAAAAGGAGTTAATATTTCAAATTAAAAGCATTTAAAAGGCCATTCCCCTTTCACAAGTAGCTTGGCAATTCTTTATAGCTGCTTCTGTGGACCTGGACTAGGCCTGCCCAGGAGAACGATGAGTGATCTTCCTGTCTATGTTAATGACCTTAACTTGGTCACCAACATTTAACAGATTGAGCATGTCTTGCAGACAGCTAGCTCATAGCTCATGCCTTGTCTGTCCTGACTGTGAGCTGGTGAGTGTGGGTCTGTGCTGATGTGGCATGTGCTGGAGCCAGTCATGTCTTGGTGACTTTGGCGCAGGGGCTTCCTGACACTTGCTCTGGGGCTTAAACTGTGACAGTGGGTGGCACGTTGGGGACTAGGCATAGATGTCCCGTTGCCTGGTGGCATGGCAGCCCTGTGCTTTAGGGATTGTCTTAACAGAGACCTTTGTTGTGGGGGTGCACGTCTGCCAGTGCGTATAGCAAAGGAGGTTGGAGACAAGGCTATCATACAGACAAGAGCGGGATGGGTTATTTATTATCAAGAATATACTAACGAGATGAGCATATTTGTAATGTTTTCAAAAAAAGGTCATGACTGTGTAAAGGACCTTTGTAATATTTTTCTCCGTATTCCTTGGCATGCTCAGCCTGAGTTGTTACATGCCTCTGAGGTTGAGGATAACTAGTGAAATTGCTATAATGGCTAGAATTTCCTACGACAGGAAAGCATGAAAACTGGATCACAAGCGTAAGCATTAATTTAAAAAAAGTTATAACAAGTTATTAAATGTAATTTATTACATGTTGGGGCTTTCTGGTTATAGTCTTCGATATGTGAGTTAAAATTTAAAAACTTTGTTGTTGTTTCATTAAAATAAGAATCTTTTTGAAGATGTTGATTGAAAACTTGTGTTAATAATGAGAGAATAGAGGCTGAGGAAGAATCTTAGTTTAGCCCTTTTGAATGCTGTCAGCCTGTGTTTTAAGTCAGTGGCTGTTTTTCTTGCTATTTATATTTGAAGAATATATGGAAAAATACTCCAGAATGTCATGCTTCTCACCTTAGTATTTAAGTGCCCCTTTTTATCCTATGAAGGAGCTTAATTGATGTGTTTGATTGCAGTAAAACAATTGTAACTGTAAAATAGTAGCTATCTACAGATATATATCCTCACAACACTGTTAGACGCTCATCTTTAGTCATGGCAACTTTTGAATACAAGTTATGCAAGACTCACTAATTTAGCTGATTTTGGTAGATAAGTATTACATATAACTGTACAACTTTATGAAAAAGTATTTGCAAGTACAAGTAACTTAGGTTGTTTTAAGTAGTTATGCAACAAGTATAATTTGAAGCTTCAGATGTGCCCTCAGCACCTTCAGAGGGATTAGATAGGGAAAGGCTAGAAAGATGTGGCCCTTTGAAGAAAAAACATTGCTTGCAAGCAACTTTTTAATATTTCTCTCAACTGCCTTTAGCTTTGTTTTCACTCTTATCTTGCAAACATTCCCCATTTTCCTAACTGCAGCTGTGACTGACTGCTGCTTCAGGAGCAGGAAGACTTGCTTCCTGGCTTTGGTGCAATATCTTGCCTATTTACAGTGAATTACTGTCCTGTCATTTGTGAGTGCTCTTTTCCCTGTTGCGAGGTAGTGCGGTGTCTTCATTCCTCATACATGCCATTAATCTTTGCCTGTGGAGAAGCAGGTCAGTGGATGTCTGCAGTCTCTTGTCTCGCTAGTTTTTTTGGGACTTTGAGAGGCTCTAAGACTGCCAGGGCAAGGCTGCAGCGATCCTGCGAGAGTGAGCTGTTTGGCTGCAGGTTATCTGCTTAGGCTCTGAGGACAGGCTTTCTGAAAGAAACTCCAAGGTTACATTTTTATTCCTCCTTTCCACCCCCCTCCCCCCAAATATAAGACTTGGTCTAATTCTGTTTCAGTGTCTTCTGGAGCCATGTTTGTCTGACCGAAATCTCCTGTTTTTGTTCTGTCAGATATGATTCTTACCTCACCAGAATTAGCAGTTGGTAGAGATTTGGCCTTCAGCTGATTAAAAACACTTAAATGCAGAGTTATTCCCAACTACCCTACCATATCAGACTTTCTAGATAATGAATGGAAGTGGAAACAATTGCAAACACTTACTTTAATCAGAAGCAATTTTTCTGCCTTTCCCTATTTTCATCCCAAGAAGTTGCTGATCCCAATGTAGTTGCGTTGAATAGAGCAATGTTTTTCTCTATGAATGAACTGATCAAGAGATTTAAGTGCTTGCATATGCTTTTTAGAATATATTTAAGTTTTGGGAGGAGAAAATAAGATACTAATACTGAAAACTGTCTATGTAGACTTATGCAGAAAGCCTGACTGACAAAATATTAGCATTATCTGTTACATATCAAGCTTTTTTGCTAGTTTACTGTTGCTGGGGAAAATCTTGAAATTAACAAATCTAGGCCCATAAATTTATTCTAGAGCACTGTAAATTCCAGGCCTGCATTTTAAGTGAATGCTCTAGTAAGCATCTGCAGATTTCAAGTTATAATTTGAAGAAAGAAGACTAAATGATCAATTATGTGTACAGAGCGTAGGATTTCTGTTCATTATGAATCTACAGCTTGATCCACTTTTTTAGTGCCACCAGAAATAACACTCTGCATATCTGAGTTAAAACTTAAAAATTTAAATCAAATCAACAATGCCTAAATCTAGAGGTGCTTAAAATTCTATGCAAATTAAAATTAATCTCTAGCTCCAGTTATGAGGTGGGAGGGAAATATTATTCAGTATTACTACCTAAAATCCCCAGTTAGGGGAAGTGTAGTGCAACTCATTTTCAACAGAGGGGCACAGTCCAATTTAATTTGTAAAACTTTATTCCATCTGTGTGGGTAGTACAGAAGCATTTGCAGGACTGGCCTCTTAAAATTTCTCTGAGGACAACAGATAAAATTTAACTCTTCCCTTTGATCTATTTTATAAGTATAAAGGTCAGTATTTTCAAAATAAAATCATAGTTGTGCTATCTGAGGCTACACTGATCTCTTTTGAAAAGCATCCAGATTTTCAAAGGGATTCAGCTCTTGAGAACCTAGAGACCAGAATTAAAAAAAAAACAACTTAACAAAAGCATGTCAACATTTACAGCATTTTTTGATAGCAAGTGATGGGGCAGTGCTGTTGGAAAAGCATGGCAAGGTGTGTTTTGTATATATTTCACTTCCTACTTGCCTATTATGTCTTGCAGAAAATTATCTACCTATTAAGCAGTTGTGTGGTAGACTCTGCAAACCCTTGCAAGGAGGATTTTGTGTTACAGCTGCAGAGCCTCTGCTTTGCTTTTGTTGCTTTTGAATCCTTTTTCTGAAAGCAGCCCAAAGTTCTTTTTGGCTGACCAAGCTGTTTGAGCTCCAGTTACCCTGCCTCTCTGAGGGAAGCATAGGTGTTGAGCAGTGTGCTGGAGTGGTGTCTGGAGGAGGTATGCTCCCAGTGGCAGGCGAAAATGCAGGGAAAAATGTTCAGGTTGCTCATAGTGCTGTGTGGTAGATGCAAATAGCACTGGCATAAGTGAGGAGAAAGATAGCATGTGGAGTGAGGGACAGGATGTTTTGCATGTATTTGCAGGTTGAGCCACAAAAGCTATGCTGAGCTGGTAGTGTGTAGTGTGCTCCAGCTTCTGCTAGCTGTGGTGGTTCAGGAAAACCAGCATTGCAGCCAAAAAGCATGCGTGGTCAATCTGTTCATAAAGGTTGTCTCTGATCACAGGACTGTGGGCCCTGCACTTTTCTGTTTGACTTCAGGAAATCCTTCTGCAAAATGGGTTGCTTTAGAGCATGTCAAACATTTTTGCTAGTATTAAATCATGCTTGTGCTTTCCCTTTTACCTTCTGTTCTAACTCAGCTCTCGGTGCTTCCATCTTTGGACTCCTAAATGCTATGCTGATTCTTCATGAAAGCTGCAGCTAGAAGCCAGGTTTTGGGAAGTCCCTTACTGTCCTGGCTTACATGTCACACAGCAATGGGTACTTACACTGGACTAGGCAAAATGAAAAATGTTTATTTTTTTAAAGTAGTGGCATAGATTAGAATGAATTGCTGTATTTTCAGTGTTTTGGCATGGAAGCATGCTTGCAAGGAGCCAGCCAATCCCTCCTCATTCTGGGTGACTGCCTAGGGCATTGAGTTGACAATGGTAAATGAAGTGAAACAGCAGCTCCAGGAAGCAGTTCTACTTGCCCTGAGGTCTTGCTCATCTTTCTCCATTGGTTATTAGGCAGTCAGTTACCTATAGTTAAGTGAGATTAATTTAGGGTAAAGATGCCAAAAGCAGTATCTGATAGGAGTCTTCTAGTTTTGTGAAAGTATCAGTCACTTACCTGTAATAGGACATATTTGCCATTTGTGATTAAATAAAATCTATTTGTTGTTGATATGTCATTTTAGATGAACTAATTTTGTTATACCACCTCTGAAGCATCTGGCTTTGCAGTCTAGTCTAACCATAAAAATAGAATAACTCGGGGGAGGGGTTGATTGAAATAATTATTTTGGGAGATTTGAAACAAAATTGATCTCAATATCTATCTACAATCTATGAAAGGCTGTGCTTATTTTGTTTGACTCAGCTAATTACACTTCCAGCTAGGATAACTACAGATCACCACATCAGATTTTCTGATTTAACGTTAACAGCCATATGAAATTTTAGCTTTTATGATACTACTTTGATTGCATCTTCATCCACACTAATTTTTAGTGATAGGGAAATTCAAACTAAGTGTTCCTCAGGCCAGGTATTAGAATAGATCTCAGTACTATTTTTGCAAAATTAGTATTTCAAAAACAATAAGTAATTGTCAACATTTAGACAGCTTATTGCTCAAAGACTTTTCAGAGGGTCAACCTGCACTTCTAAAAAGTAAGGTCTTTTGAAAGCCTTTGCAAGTGTTGAAGTAGCCCACTTGATTTCAGCAGTCAGAAGCTAGCTTAAAAAATAAAACAAAGCCATATGGTCTCCCCCACTGGAATGCAACAGTTCAGGAACAATAGAAAATTCATCACCTTCTAATAATGAATCTAATCAGAAATTAGCTTTCTTTTAATTGCTCCTTTTTTAATATGATATCTTAGTCCTAGAAACCTTAAGAACTAGCACAGCTGAAATGCCCTGACTGTTCAAGTAAATCAGTCACAAGATTTGAGAGTCATAAATGTAAGCTGTTTGTTCAAGGTGTTAAGTGAAATGTGCTAAGTGTTTAAAAAAGAAAAAAGCCCAAGGCTCTACACTTTCTTGACTTTGAGATGTGGACTCTGTTTTTGTTGACTTAGAAGCTGATGCTTTTGGAAGTAGTATGTACTTCTACATCTAGATATATTTATATAAAGAAGCAGAAAGACAGTGTGTGTGTATGTGTGTATATATATATATTTGTCATGTTGCCGCAAAATTTGTTTTGGGTCTGAGTTTGAAATCCCAATGGCTGAACAGTTGTCTGTTGTAGAAAGGACCTATTTCAGTGTAGTTTCTGGAAAGCAAGTATACAAAATGACTTGCACAGCTGCCACTCTTGTTATTGGTATAAAGCTGGAAGACCAGGTCTTGGGGCTTAAGTTGGTATGGGCAATGAGTTTAAAGTTCACTGAAGTAAGTACTTGCATAATTCTGCCTTTAATCCAGTTAGGAGATTACTTATGGGGTGGCCCCTCTTTAGTTTTGTCGTGTTTGTAGAGTGCTCTAATAAAGCTCTTAGTTAATGTCAGTTCTGTATGTATTTTGTGGAAAAATTCCTGCTATGTTCACAAGCTGGTCTTCTACAGTTCAGATGTAGTACTGAAGAAAAGAAAGTTGATGGCTTTTTAGGCTAAATTAAGGCCTGAAATTGAAATATATCTCTTTCAGGCCTTAAAGTGTGTGGCTGCAAGACAAACAGATTATGTCCCATGTCAGTTGAGCAATAATTCATGCTTTATTTATGAGAAAATGCAAATAGGCTAACTAGAATTTTATTCAGCTTGGAATGAATATTTGATCTCTAGTTTGCGTGAAGACTGGCAAAAATTTTCTACTAAAAGAATTTCAGCAAAATGATGGCCAGAATTTCAAAAATTTGATTATATTTGATTTGTAGTACTAATGAAACATTTGCAAAATCTCTTAATTTAGCAGGAATTATTTTTGCCATGGTTATGTTATAGAACTCATTTGAATGACAGCGGAAAGCAGTGGTGCTTGTTGCTTTTTAAACATATCTGCCCTTCCAAATACAACTCATAAGGAACTCAAAGGTCAATTGTAAAGACGAGGGTAGTAGTTTCCATTGTAAGGCTTATTTCTTCCTGTATACCTGTTGTGTACACCACCTTCATACACAGAGCAAGTGGCTTTACTAGCCTAAAACTACTCTTTTCCAAAATTAAAACAAGAAAAAAATAAAGCTTCCACTAGATGAGTATGAAATATGTGAAATGCTATTTTACCACAAATGTTCCTTTCCAAGAACTGCCCTACTGCTAATATCAACTTCCTGATCAAAGTATAATTTGTATGACTCCTATGATTATTGATACCCCTGTGGTCAGAAAGAGGTGGGTTTTGGCTCTGAGCATGTTCTCACTGCTGGACATCCAGCTGCCTGCATGCTATTCTTGATGTTTGCCAATGCTGGAAATAATTAAACCAAGTTTGTTCAAGGGTTGCTTTTAGTAGTGCTTATTGAAATAATAGGCTCTTTCTTAAAACATGCCATCGGACTTCTCTCCATGATGCTGTGTTTTATAATAATGGCGGTGCTGTGGGCTGGAGGTATTGTGCAGTGGGGTTAGTTGTTTTGCAAAGCAATGAAAAGGATGCTGCACCTGCTTTGGGAGGTTGGTCTTTCACAGAGGTGGTTCTTAGGACATCAAATCTCTTCATCTGGTTTGAAGAGAGAGATTATATATATATCTTTAATAGGCTCTAGAAGAGAAAACTTTAAGAGGAGTGGGATTAAATTTCTGTCTATGAACTGCTGTTCAAAGGATCTAGATTTCATCTCTCCTTGCTCTTCTGTATCCGCCTAGGTAGGCATCAAACACTTCGTCTTCATTTAGGTCGTGTGGATTTTGCTTACTGTGTATGTACTGCAGTGCTCTCATACCTTTTCATTATCTGAGAGTATCACTGTCATCTTAGGAAGGGTGAAAAGCCACTGGTTCGCATATCTTAAGGAAGTAAAAGGTGACACATTCAAGATGCATTAACGTGTTTTTATGTGCATTAATATACTATAACTGTCTGAGCTTTGAATCTCAGCTAAGGTGTTTGTAAGAAGTTACACCATCGAGTTTTATTAAGCAAATTTATAGCAGACAATCTATATGATGAATTTCTTTTCCCCATTAACAAATCTTCTATGAAAGCATGATATATTTTATGTACTTATTGTTTTAATTGATCTTTTGCATTAATTCTGATTGTAGCTTTTGATCCATGAATTGCTTGCAGATATTTAGTGCTTAAACTGTGCTGATCGATCCTGATGCTTGTTACATGGAACGTAATGTTTTGATGTCTAAGTGCAGATGAAACTAGCTTCTGGTGCAACCCTGCAACATGAGAATTCAATTTTAAGGTGTGTTGTGCTATCTTTTAAGAATAGGAGAATTCTCGTAGGAATGTGTGGAATGCTTGGAACTACTGTTAGTGTAAACAACAAATAGGTAGCAGTGTTCTGCTTCACCTACTTGTAGTCAATGGTTTCCTACCCTTCCCTTAAACTAGATGTTTAGGATCACCAGAGATAACTGTACCTTTCTGAACCGTTTTCTATCAGTGGGGATTCCCTCTGGCAAAAAGCATTCTTTTCGCATCCCTCAGACACTGGATTAATCCTTGGGAAGAAAAAGCAGAACAAGTCTGCTGTTCCACTAATTTTATAAAGTGGTTCCTGAGAGTTTACTTTTGTCATCACTAATGCTTTATGTGGTCTGTTATTAGGGAACAAACTCTTGTACTTCTTCTTGATCCCTTTTTCCATATGAGTTCTAAGTTCAGTCAATTCTCCTGTTATCAGGTTCCAATTACATCTAGGAAAATCAGTGCAAAAAAATAAGGTGAGAAAAGTAAGAGTTGATTTAAAAAAAAAAAAAGACATGGCAAAAGAAGATAAGAGGAGAACTTTTGATAAGAAGGGTGTATTGAATAAAGGATCAGCCCTTTCTTTTATATTGCTCCTGGAGTGCGCAGGTAGATGAGGGAATGTGTAGTGCCTGTGAGAAAGGCTGCAGGCAGTGTGTGAAGTCAGTTTTACTGGCCCCTGCAGTTGCTAGCACGTCCTCCCCTCCCCATGCTTGCACATGAAGGTGCAAGGTCTGCAAAACTTTCGAGCCTATGAAGTTCATTTCTCACTTATGTGGAAAATGCTGACCAAAAATCAAAGGGGAGTATAGAGTTCAGGCAGGGGAGCTCCATCTGACTTGCTGTTTCCTAGTGTATATGGCAGGAAATACTGTCCCCAATTTGAAGCCTGTATCTGTACTGAGCAATAACAGATGCAGTGTGCGGAGACCTGCATCCAAATATCTGAATTTCTTTGCTGTTAGATATTTTAGTTTGTTTAAAGAGTATTTTGGTGATGAAATTGCTCAGTTTTTAGAAAAATGTAAATGAATGCTATTGACACAAAATAGTGCTTCTGGCAGGCTTAACAACTTAAGATAATGGAATGTTTTCTTCTGGTGCTATTTCTTGTGTGCAGTCTCAGCATATCCTAGCATAAAATCCCATGGAGCCATTATAGTGTATGCTGCAAATGTTTATTACCAATATGATAAATCATTTAACAAAGCTCAGACAATCAAAACAGATTTACTAAACAAGTTTAAATCTTATTTTAAAAAGAGCCCCCTGGAGCCCTGAGAGAAAGTAAACAGCCTTCTAGCCCTTCCATATACATACTTTGTGCAGTTAGTGTGATTGATATGGATTTTTTTCCTGCTATAAAACTTGGAAATTACGTAAGTGACCTACTAAGACTTTTTTAGGGTTTTTCTAGGGTTTGCATAATGCAAAGTGATGTGCTGACTATTTACTAACAAGGCATGATAAAGCAAGACTAATCAAGTAGGGGGAATTTAAAGGAAATACTAGTTTGCAAACAGGATTGCAACTTAAGTAAATCAGGCCTGTTTACATTATGTTATTTGTTTATCATGATTACTTTGGCACGTTTGTGCCAGCAGAGGTATTGTACTACTTCCTCTGCTGGGACTTGTACCTAATCAGAAAATTCTCTAACTTCAGAATGAAATAGTAAGCCTCTCTTTTTGTGTATTTATCACAAATGTGTTTTAGAAAAAAGACTCCTCTGAGGAAATGTCACATGAAGTTGATTGCCTGTATGCATTCTTGGTGTCTTGGAGTAGAAGCTTGCTCTTGTTTTGTTCCAAAGCCTGTTAAAATGAGGCAGGTATGCTTGTGGAGGTAATGAGCCTTCCTGCTTGCTTGTGTGCAAGCCCAGGGTGGGATGGCATTCCCTTGGTGCTACTAAAAGATTGCCTGTATGATTGCAAGGCTGCTGGCATTTGATGACAAAATCATGGTGGGTAAAGCAGGTTTCTGACAACTCGAGGAAAGTGAATGTTATGCCCACCTTGATAAATAAACACAAGGAGGAGGACCTGGGGAGCCATAGTTTGGTTGACCTCATCTCAGTCCCTGGGAAATTCATGGTAAACTTCTTTTGGGCTCCCATTGGCAAGCATGTGAAGGACAAGTACTCTATTAGAAGGAGCCGGCATGGATTTACCAAAGGAAAGTTGTGTTTGACCAACCTAACTGCCTTTTATTTCAAAGTGCCTGGCAGTGTGGGTGAGGTGAGGCAGGACTCCCTGGCCTCTGGGGGTCCCTTCCAAGAAACATCCTGATGCTTCTGTGATTCATTCACTGTGTATTTTTCATCTTTGGATGTTTTCTTAACTTTTATCTTGTGCTGTATTGCTGAATAACACCTGAAAGAACAGAATGATAGGACTAAAGGATGTGTTTCAACATGTGTTTGCCCCAGTGATACTGTCCTGTTGCATATTTCTGATATAATTATAGCTTGTAATTATGAAGGTTTTGTATCTTTTAAAAAATAAACCATTATAAGCTTGTACATTTAATCATATGAAAGGGAAAATTGCTCTGATATTAAAAGGTATGCGTCTTGAGTGTTTTCTCAGCATTGATGCTATTAACATAATTTGGGTTTTTTGTGTCCCCTATTTATTTACCACAGTAGCTTGAATGTAGTTTTGAAGAGGGGATGCCAGTTCATACTGTGCATATATGCATTGCTTTGGCACACAGGTGCTGGGCTGAAACTTTTTATAGTTCAGTTTCTTTTCATAATCCTAGTCAAAGTATGAGAATTATTTAAAGGGGAAAGTGTTGTTCTGTTATTGGTGTTACAGTTACAGAAAGGAAATTGAACACTGAGAACACCAGGGTTGCAGGAAATGGAATGAAGGAAGAATTTGGCCTGGAGTATGCTTGTGTACTCCCAAAGCTTATGATTTCACTTAAAAAAAAAAAAAAAAAAAAAGGGAAAAACTGTCCTCAAGAGCTGCCTTGGAGCAGTCCCTGGGCAGTGGGCAGCTGTGGGATGGCCTGGTCACCAGGGCCCTGCTCTGAGCAGGGGGCGCTAGGTGACCTGCTGAGGCCTTTGCCAGCCCAAATTGCTTTGTGATGCCATGAAAGAAGCCTGAGAATTGGGGTATCTGTGCTTGTTGCTTCCATCTCTTCCTTCTTGGGAGGTAACTTTCTGTTTACTTTGGCAAGCTGTTCCCCAAGCTTCCCATGGTGAATATGAAAGTGGGTGCTTGAGTTAATGGTCAAATAAAACAATGTTTGCTGTGTACTTTGATAGCATATGCAGTGTGCTTATTACCTGTGTCATGTAAAGGAATGCTTGACCCTTTGTGTAGCACAGGGAAGCAGCAGCTGTCGCTTGAGTTTGCTGTCTGGGACATGAAATGAAATACTGAGCAGGTAGGTGCAAAGCAGAGTGAGAATAAAGCAGGACTGTAGATAAGATCCCAGAACAACTTAGATCAGATATGTCTGTATCAGATGGCCTTTTAAAAAAATGCTTCAGTACACTTATCTTAAAATAAATCCCTAATGTTGCTTGTGTGTGAAGTGCTAAGAGCAAAATTTTAGCATAGTTTTGGAAGATAATTGAGGAGAATTGAACAGAGATGATAATTCAGACTTAATTTCTGAAAAGCTGGTTTTTGTGGGGACGCTTACCAGGAGGTAACAACTAGTTTCAAAAACTACTGGACAGAAAGAAGTTTCAGTAAGGGTGCAGTTGTGAACAAGTGATTTGATATGGGGTAGAGGCGAAAGGGGTGAATTTTGTGGCTCTTGGGAAGGAAATAGCACTAGGATGGTATTTGGAGGAGGAGGGAGGGAGGCTGTGGGCATGACCTGCGCCTGCCAGCTGGGGAGTGGTGGACAATGTTGGAGCGAAGCTCTCAAAGCAGTGCTGTGAGCTCCCTGTTAGCCAGGGAAAGTCACAGTGGGCTGCATGCTGTTTAGAGGGAAGGAACAGGGTTCTCAGTACCTCACAAAAAAAAAACAAAACAGTTAATTCAGCTGAGTTTCCCATGGACTGAAGTTACCAGCGTGGCAGCTGGAGCTTTTTCTCCTATTGTTAGTGCAGTGGTGAGGGGAGCAGGTAGTAGGTAGTAAGGGCTCAGAGATGTAAGGGTACCAGGGCATTAGGTTTTGGTGGAGGGGGAATTAAGGATCACTGGCTCTGAGCCTCCTCCACCTGCCTGTGCTGGCAGTGAGCAGTGGGAAAGCTATGCCTTTGGGAAGGCTGTAAAGGAGGGCCAGGACCACCTTTATCTTATACCTTCTTGCTTTCCATAGTTGTTTCATGAGTACTCTGACATATCATTCCTGGGTATAGCATATGAGTTCTTACCCAATAGTACGGAAGTCCTGCTTGTAACAGTTTGCTGACTAATTTATACCCACCTATAACTTCTGCTAGCACAAAAAACCCAGCCTGCTTTGGGGCCTATCTCTCTAGGAAGAAAGCCGTGGTCTGATTTTTCTACATAATAGTTGCAAAGCACAAGTGAAAAGGGAGTAATTTGTTTTTCCTCTGCAAACAAAAGATTTGTTAAAGAACCTTTTATTTAAAAAAAAAAAAACACACACATGCCAGGGAATATGGAGCAGTAAGATAACACATGCCTCAAGGAACTCTGAGGCACATGCTTTGAAAATATTTTATTCCATGTTTCTTTTTGAAAGGTGTCAAAAACAAAAAGCCAATGTGTGGGAACAGTCACTAATGCACCAAACGGATTTTATTTACATTGTGTTTGCACATAGTGCCTTCCAGTCAAAAAAGATGTAATTAATGCCCTGAAATACTATTGCATAAATCTTGACAGTGTTGAAGAAGGTGAAAACACTGGGGAGAAGCATAAAATTGGAAAATAAGGATTCTGACTTGCAGACACTTGTACACAAAATATGTTCCCATGCATACTGCATTGAACTGGGACACAGGTATGTCTTGGTATTTATTGTACCAAGGTATATGTCCACACAATTAGGGACAAATGCTTTCAAAATTTCAGAAAAGTTCTGCTATTCCTTATCTTTTAAATAATAGGAAAACTAGCTGTTTGCTTGAAATGTACCATATCTCCAGTCAACTTTCAGCTATTTTGGAGTGGCTGTGCCTCATCCTTTAATAAACATGGGCAGTAAGTCCTGTCCTATTTGATCACATTAAATTTGCATTCAGAGCTGCTGCTTTGAGTAATTCTGAAATAATATTTTTAGATGAACCTTCTTCCCCCCCACTCCCTGATCTCCAACATATTTTTAGCATAAGCTAAAATCTATCATTTGCTAAGAAACCCTCTGGAAGTTATTTGCTCTGAAACACTGACTACAAATCATTTGTATGTATAGTATTTCTCAGTTGCCTTTAAAATAAGTAGTCCATATACAGAGTTATCTGCCATTGGAGTATTGTTCTTTGCTATAAATGAAATACTTGGTATGTGACCCTCTTCCATGGTTTATTGTGGGCAGCTCCTGCCAAACTTCCCCTTGCCCTGCTGGCAGCAGGGTGTCTGTGCAGCCCTGAGCTACCAGTGATGGTACTGGGCTGTCCTCGGTCGTGATGCCTTAAAATGCTCTTGGGTGGCTGTTGGTGACAAGAGGCAGAAAGTGTTGAACCTCTACAACTTAAAAGGGAACTCTCAGGAGTATGCAAATAGGAATCCATTGTGTGCAGATGACTGGAGTTTTCTTCCCTTCTTCAGGTCTTGGCCATGACTTACAACTGGGACTATACCTTCCTAAGTATTTCACACTGCCTAACGCATCTAGGCCTCCACTGGAACATCTAAATCGTTTTTAATACAAGTGTTATACAGTCACATGTCAATTTTTTAGGAGTATTAATAAGAAACTGTTCTGGTTATGCTGATTGCAGATATAAGATAAATAATATTCTAAATTGTTAATTGTCATTGTTAATAGAACAAGCCAATGTTTTCTGACAAATTTATCTGGGAGAAGGAGTTTTGCTCTTGAAAGACAATTTAAGTGTTTCACAAAGTTCAATAGCTTTTATAAAATCTTTCAGAATAGTTTAAGCAACTTGAAAAACACTAGCTACTACATTATATTTTAGTTTTTTTAAGTTTGGTTCAGTTTTTCTATTTTATTTCTATTGGATATGTAAAAGTTCCAGTTTTGTGTGGTCATTCTGTAGATGAGTGAATCTCTTTTGACTGGTCAGTATAGTTCTTGAATTCATATTTCAAGATAACTTTTCCTTATGAGTTGAGGGCCTGGTTTGGACAACATTCATCACCACGACTTTGTGGCAGTGAAAGCTGTATTTTTAAGGAAAAGAATAATAATATTGGAAGCAATGGCTTTTTAGAGATCTCTTCCAATACAGCACAGAGAAAAATATTTGTTTTCCACCACTCCCAGCTCTTCTGATAGGCTGTGCTGTAAGGCAGAAATTGTTTATTGATCCTATTGCACCCCCATAAACCACCATTTGGCAAGATAAAATAAGGACTGATAAGCAGTGGTTTTCTGCAGAAAAGAAGTCTGGTATCGCCAGCTGGAGCAGGACAAGAGCAGTCTTTTCCCCAGGATGTTCTGCAAGAGCTGCCTGAGATGGCAACATGAGGCTGCTCACAGAACAGCCTGTTTCTGTGAACTGTTTTAAAGTAAAGAAAAGGCAAAATTTTGCAGTATCCAGGTGCTGCTGTGCGAGGCTGTGTCCTGGTGGTGTCAAGGGATGTTCGGCAGCTCCTTGTGAGAAGTGTAGTGTCTAGCCAGAGGTAGCTGGTAAACTGCCTTTTCTCCAAATTATTATCATAGATATATATGCATGTGTGATATATGTAAATAAAAAGAAATTCTTAAATTGGACCATTGTTGCAATGAAACCTGTGAAACCACAAAATCAAAAGGTATTTTGAGGCTGCAGACAGTTTTCCTACAAGTTTGAGCTCTGTTACTGTGCTGAATGATCCATCTGGGTATGGAAACCTTTTTCACGATGTCTAGAAGGTTACAGTTAAGATGTAACCTTTGCTTTACTGCCAAGAGTCTTGAGCACTTAGGTGAGTAATTGCTTTTACTTTAATAATCTGTTCACAAGTTTAAATGTGTTCAAGTACAATAATACTTTCTTGACTACTTGCAACTAGTAACTACAGTGTTCACACTCCTAGTGTAGTTGTGTTATGCAGTATGGAACAATCTTGCTCTTAATTTAGCCTCTTTGTTTAAAACTCTTGCCTTTGTTTCCTTAAGCACTTTATATCTTGATTAAACAATAGTAAAAGTTTTAGAAGAACAGGGACATCAGGGAAAAGAGGTAAGCATAGTCTCTTGAATTTTTATCATCTTTTTTCCTTCTGTCATCTGCATTTCCTTATTTTCAGATTCCAAACTAGCTGGACCTGGTTCAAATGCTCATGCTATTTTGACGATATTTATGGATCAAAAGAATGATTTCCATAGCAACTGCTCCAGGTTTTGAGCAAATATTATCTTTGAAGGTACTTTTTCTTTTTGGGTTTGTATTTTGTAGTTATTTGATTAACCCCAGGAGACATTTAGATCTTGTTTATAAATAGAGGACTTAATTTGAAGAAGAAAAGCAAAGTTCAAAATAGTTTGGAGTATTTGGGATATTAGATCCAGCTGTGGAGTGCTATTGGATTTGTGCTATGCCCTTGAGTACTGGAGCTGGTACAGCTTTTAAAACCAGTCTGTAGCAGAAGCAATACTACATTGCATGTATGTTATTGCATAGTTTCCAAATAAGTGTTCTGATGGAGTTATTCTTAGTTTTAGTTTTGTGGGCCACTGGCTGTCTGTTTGATGCGTATGATGTGGGTAGATCACATGGTGAAAATATAGCTGCTAAGTTTCAAATGTGTTTTTCTAATGTTACTTTTCCAAGTAAGGAATTGTTATAGTTGCTACAGAGATTTTTTGTGTGTGTGAATGTAGTTGAGATGGTGCCAAAACTACAGATGGGTTCAAATGCAGTCCCTGTTCAGAGATGCACTTTATATTATGCTAAAGTTCTAGGAGTCCAATTTAAGCAAAAGTATGAAAATATTGTAGTGACTGCTTTTGCACAGGGCCAGTTTGCAATGTCAGTAGTACGGTTTGAAGGTGACTACATGTAAACACTGTAAATACAGATGCCTTTTGTATTAGGTCATGTTGGGGGAGTGGAAGGGGCATGTCATTCTCCTGTTGCAAGCAGCGAAGTTGTTCATTGTGGCTAATAAGCAAAGGCTTGGTGGCAGCTCGTCTTTGCCATTCACATTTCCATTGGGAACAAGAAGAGGCTCTTCCCATCTCCACCAGAAGCTTGCTCTTTAAGCACTGATGATGACAACAGAACACGATTGCTGAGGTTCAAGTCAAAAAACAAAACCCTAATACAGGATTTGGAACTTGCATAAGCCTTAAAGATCACTTTGACCAATGTGGATAAAGAAAGGAGAAAATATGTATGAAAAATGGTGTTAATTACATCACTTAATTCACTTTAAGGAAATACTTCATTCCTCAGAGGATGAAGTAGGTGTGAACTTAAGAGAACAGTAAATGCATCTTCACACAATTTTAATATCCAGACGATGTCGTCTCAGTCTAAGGGACATAAGGACAGAAAGCCACCTTTGTGGTAATGCTATTACTTTTTTTTCTGGCTTGAGGTCAGTTGTGTTAAGGTATGAGTAGTCCCATAGTTGTTTGCACAGGAGTATGGACCTAAGCTTGGTTAGTACTTCATGTAGTTTTGAGCTTTGGCTGTCCAGCCACTTCAGTTGTGAACTAATTATGAGTTTGCCTCAGCTCAGCTCTGGAGCATTTATCTTGAGAAATAATTAAGTCTTTCTCTTCAAGCCCAAATCATCCCTTTAGCTTAGGAGACTCATTCCTATTGCAAGTAAATACAACACCTTTTTTAGTACTAAAAATGCAGCAAAAAGATCTAGGATAAAGGCTTCCCATTATGAATGCCTCCATTGCCTGTGTTTTTAGCTCCTTCCACTTGTAGGCCTCAGTCCTGAAATAGCTGTAACATTCTTGTATTCCAGGTATGCTGCAACAGATTTTTCGAAAGAAGTCTGTATGTATTGCCTACCATTACAAAAAAGTGTTAAATTCAGAGATTCATGAAGTGCATATCAAATTTTGATAAGTGTTTCATGAATTGTTCAAAAGTCAGCTAGATTAAAAAATAATGAATTCATTACTTCAAACACGGAATCATTCTTGCCAAGTCTCAACTTGTCTGATGACAGTTTAGAAAACTGCAGGCTGCAGAGACGTGCAGCTTCCAAAGCCACTGTTATGTGTGTGTGCACATATATATGCATCTGCATACCCAAATAGCTATGGGAATACCTACAACTGGCAACGCAAAATTTATTCCGCCCCTTAGCGCAGGTATCTCAAGGAAGGAGGTAGCAGACTTGCAGAGCACAACAGAATGTGATTGAGTAAACTTTAACTGTCATGATGCATATTTCTGAGAGGGCAGAACTGAGGCTGCACAAGCATTTCCTAGTTTGTGTCTGTACATGAAATGTCTTTAAGGGGGGAAAAATGAAGATGTTGCTTATGAGCAGCAACATCTCGCCATATATTATTGGTAAGGCCAGAAATCTTCATCTCTGGTATTGCTAACAGTTGCTAACTGCTGTGGAAGTAGCTACAGTGGAGCCCAGACCCAAAGATCCCAGTGATGGAATAAATAGCTGAAATCTGAGTAAATAGAAGTGGGGAGGGGGATTCCTGCCAACTAGTTTAGTGCCAGCACTGAAGACTTTGCAGGTGTCTTGAGCACAGATGAAAGCATGATTCTCCTTTCTTATTCCTCCTACAAATCTGGGAAGCAGGACCCTTTACTCTAACATGGAGAAACAAGCAGGAGTATTTTTGGTCAGGGTAGTGTTACAGGATCAGTACTGCAGTGGGGATGGGATCAGAGTATGTGCCCTGTTGTAATACTGGGTGGTGCGCTATTACCCAGTTGTTAGTGTTATGCAGTACACTGCAGCAATCAGTAAGTTCACAGGGGGTATCAGTGACAGCCTACAGAATGACATTACTTACCTCATTTCACTGTTTTCCTTGTACTACATCTTTATTCATTTTCCATTACATTTTGGTAATGTGTCAACCAAGGCTCTTTGCAGTAAATTTATCCTAATTGTTTTTGATGAAACACTGCTCAGAACTTCTGCAGCCTAGCAATAAAGCAAAGACACAAGGACAGGGTTTTGATGTAGGCAGGGAACAACTCATAAATATCCTGGCTGGGTTGTAGAGGGGGGACCCAGTGTTGGTAACTTTGGTCTCTTACCTTTAAATAAAAGTGTATGGATGCATTTTGTGGGATGTTCAAAAAGGAGAGAGGAAAAAAGAAGACAAGACTTAAGAGTACTTCATATTTTTCTATATCACCACCCACATTGTCAGCTGCCATCTTGTTTTTTTTTCTGGCTATGGTACTGTTATTCATTAAAGAAAAATAGTAAAGGTAGTTTTGGCTATTCAGCTCTTCTATGGTCTTAAGTTTGTGTTAGCTTGTGGTATCATGTGACTGAAAGTGTCCTGGACGAGTAACACTAATTTTCCTTAAAAAGGTAGTAATAGGCCTTTCCAATTTTTTAATTATTCATTATTTTGCTCCTTGGGGAGCTAGGACACAATTCTATCTACAATGTATTCATTTTCTCAGACCTATGCTACATACAGGAATGGAGGTGCTTTACAAAATGCTAAACTTTTACATACTCTTTTCTTTTCTCCTTAATGTAATTCTGTGTGAAGAAACAAGACTGAGGTCCACTGCCTGTGATGGGCCTCCTGTACTTATACAGAGCATCCTGCTAGTGCCTGGATGCAGCTAAGGCTTTTGTTGTAGGCAGGTTACAGATGCTATATCCATCAACTGATGGGAATGAATGTAGATTCTAGCTAAGAGCTTGAAAAACAGACTAAAGTATTTTGGTTGGACTTGTTCCACTAAAGATGTGCAATGACTGGAATGAAAGGGAATCAAGGAGCTTTTTGAGATTTTAACTGAATTGTGAAACGAAGACGATCAAACTCCAAGAGTTTGTGCAAACAAGCACATGTTGCACTGAATATCTTGTGAATTTGGTTCATACCTGCAAGTACATCCCAGTTTGTATTCTGTTTGAACCTATTCAAGAGTTACAAATTTATACTGAAATGAAAAATCAGAAGACTACTTTTCTGCAAATGTTAGTGATAGGCATGCTGTTAGACCCTGAAGAGGATAGAAAGTTTACTATCACCTCCAGTTTCCATGTGAAAGCTTCTTACAGTCCTACCTGTGCAGTGTTTTTGGACTATTTGAAAAGTTCACTGTTCTTACACTCTTAAACCAAGAATAAGTTTTAAAAGGTTTTGTTGGGGAGGCTCCTTTGGCGATATCTTTTTAATATTTGAGAATTAGAAGTCAAATTATACACAAATATACTTGACTGATTCAGTCTGTGCTTTGTATACTAATTTTAACCTTGGTACAGCTGCATTTAATAAGTTATCTTTGATTTATATAGAAGTAAGTTAAATAACTGTTATTTTAACTCTGGAGTTGAATAATTGGTAAAGGGGGTCTTGGGCTGATTCTGTGATGTGCTGTGCAAGCCTCAACTCCTTGTAAAGTCAGAGCAAACCACAGATGTGTAGTGCTTCTGCCAGATTAGCATCACCCTGGCACTCTGTTTTTTTCAGAGTAAATCTAACTTATTTATTTCCTTGCCAAAGGGTAATATTTTTTGAGCCTTGGCTAGAGTATCCTGATGTTTGTATTTCAAGCATATGTGAGTGTCCTCTTTTCAGAAACAGATAAACTAGCGAACTGTTTTACAAATTCCACTTTAGTGTTGAACTGTTGTGCTGAATAGAAAATCCCATGTCTCTGTATGACCAAGTTAGCTCATGACAAGTGAGATGATTTGGCTTTCAGGAGTGGTAATAGGATACGGAGACTTTAACCTCTAGGTCATTTGACTGAATGCTGCCCAATTTGCCATATATCAAAACTCATTTGTATGAGATGGCTTCACTGGCTTGTGTGAAATGAGTTAATGTCTTTGACTTGTGTGTAGAGAAGAATTGTCCAAATTGCAAGTGGCAAAAGCTGTTGATGGCTCTTTCAATGGAGATGCCAAGGTTTGAATGCCAAAGGATGCAGATCCCTCCTCTCTAGAGGAACAACACAGATGAGGAAGGGTAGGGACACCTAAGCTGCTGCTGAATCTTGTGAACATGCAGAAGGTGCCAGTGCTGCCATGCTGTTGAGACAATGTCTTTTATTTAAATTTGAGAGAGAGAAAAATAGAAATGATGACTGAAAAGGGCTAAGTTCTAATGTGTGATAAACCTGTGTTTGTGCTGCTGAGGTGGTTGCTGGAACTATGAAACCAAATAAGGTAAAGCAACACAGATTCCTTCAGCTTGGATAAGTGAACCCTCCCCGGCATCCCCACTCTGATTCTGCCCATTTCTAACCAGTTTTGCTCTGTTTCCCACTCCACTCTTGAGCAGTATTTGGCTTTGAGGAATAGTCCCAGGACTGATTTCACTTCTTGTGCTGATGTGATGTAATGCTACTGACTGCAGTTCATTTGCTGCCATTTTTCACAGCTGCTAGATCACAAATAGTTCCTTTATCTTTTTTAAAAACAAAACCCTACTTTTTCTTGAGAAGCTACCATTTGCACATGCAGAATCACAGTGAAAAATGTCAAGTCACTTTAAATTTGCCAGGATTTGGGGAGGAAGAGAAAGCAGTGCAGCCCCATAACAGAAATAACTTTTATGAGGGTGAGCCAAGTCAGGCATTCAACTCCTCTTCATCATATGTTTTTATTATGTAATGCTTTAAATACAGAAGAGAAAGGCAGGTGGCAGTCAAAGAGCAGGAGAGGACACCAGCCACCAGTGAAAGCAATGACGTGTGGTCTGTAGGCAGTGGAGATGAAAGTATTGCAGCTTCAGGTGTAGTAACATTGGGAAGTGTACAGGGCTGACCTGAATACATGGCTGTTGGGAGCAGAAAGAGGGTTAATCCCACTTGATATTTTCTTTCTCTCTCATTTTTCCTGTGTGGCTCCAGGGCTCCTGTGGTTTGTTTCTGCTGTGATTGGCTTTCTATTACCTTTGGCTACCACCCTTCTTTCAATTCTATTTTTAGGTTAAATGGAGTCTAGGCAGTGATGCAAAGTAGTTTGCATTTGAGTTTGAGATGACTGTTTTTGCACAAAGTGGTAAATGTTATAGGGCCTGTTTATGCCAGTAATGTTGGTGTGAGACTAGGGTATTTTAAATAATCTGAGAACTATTTGGACTCCTGTTATTTCTGTAAATCTATAGAGATGGACTGTGATTGTACAACACCTCAGAAATAAAGTTCTGCTATTGAAACAATTATAGTTTTTTTTAAATTTAACTTCTCTAGGTATATAGCTAAAGAATCTGACCATGGAGACACCGCTTTCCACTGAGAAAAAGTTTCCATTTTTAGCCCTATGGGTCTCAGATGTAGGACTTTTAAAAACTTTCTGAGGAAATGTTTTAACTGGCTTTAGACATTTCTTTGAATTAGACCAGATGAGCTTCAGTGGAGGGTCCCAAATAGTCAATTGCTTGTTCTTGAAGAATTCAGGTCAATGTATTTTAGTGAAGAAAAACATGTTCATATAAGTCAATGTCAGATCTATGCAATTTTAACACATCCCCTTGAATTTCTTACTGACTACCTGTGTGTTTATACTGTGTTCTTCCTATTAAAAAAATCTGTTTGCTTCATATTATCTACCTTTTGTAGGGTTGTAATAAGGCTTAAGGACTTGATTCTCCAAGTTGCTAAGTACTTGTGCTGTGCGCTCTCAATTTCTATTGCTTGAAATGCTAAACACCTTGCAAGATCCTGCCATTCTGGGAAGTGAGATGTGCTCAGACTGGTTTGTGATTCTCTGAAAGCCACTATAGTCTATAGAAGTACCAGATATTATTATTCAGGCTTGCATACCAGCAGCATCTGTTCCTGTGTTTCACTTCTAAAATGTGAAGAAATGGTTCTCCCTCACCAGAGGTGAGAAGGCTTTTGGTATCTCTATTATCCCGTAGTCTTGACCTGCTGCTATTTCCTTGTCTCTGTCAGAAAACGATTCCCCCAACTTTCTTCTCTGAGACCCCAGAAGCTGGCAGTTTTTCATGTAAGAATTGGATAGAAAGCCCTACAACTTTTGCAAAGATCACAGAACACTACTTTTTACTTCTCCTCTGAGCCATCTACATGAATAACTTTCCTAGTAGTGATTTGTTCAGTCTTGCCATAGCTGAAGTTAAGCTTATTTCAACTTTTTCCGATAAGTAACTATGTTTGAATAATTGAAATTAACTTTTTCAAAATGATCTAAAAAGGGAAATTCTTTTGATGCTGTCATTTGTAACATTTGAAGAAACTGGTCACTGTGGACAGGTCTGTCTGAAGTCACCTTCTTAACAAACTTGGCACTGATGCAGGGGAGTTTGGCTCAACTGCCTTGGATGTTTGAAAGCTGAGCCTCTTACCTGGGCTGCCTTTCTGGTCAGCAGAGAGCACAAATGACTCCAGTGGGCAGTTTAGCCCTGCAATGTGTCTCGTTTTAGATGGAGCAAGTTTCCCTCTGGAGAGACTTATCTTGACTATGGAGGTCAAGGGATAGGCCTAGACTAGACACCTATGTTTCAGTGTTTATAAAATCTGAACCGAGTTGTGTTTAAAATCATGTATTATCACAGCTAAATAATATATTTTTTGCATCTGAATTGAAGAGATTTAAATTTTTGCTCAAGTAAAGATTCCAAGAAAATGAGCACAATTAAAGGGAATTGTTCCTGATTGATTGCAGGATCAGATTCTTAATCGCTGCAGAAGAGACTACATGGTCTCTGCTGCCTTAGTGTGTGATAGTTGAGATTCCTATTACCTGAGCTGGCCTTGCGAGTGGCCTTGGAAAATCATTTCTCTCTAAAGTATGTGGCAAGTGTTGAGCTGGCTGAGTATTTGCAACGGGCTCTTGCAGACAGCCTAATTTCCCTCTTCTGAAGCGGAGCTCTCTTGTTTCTCTCAAAATAAGGCATTGTTTTGCTTTTGTAGAATTTATGTGAGAGAGAGTACTGTAAAATACCATAGTTCTACTCTCAGCTGATGTAAATCAAAATTGCTTTGTTGGCTCAAAACTGCCCTGCTGTTTCATTAAAAGATGAAAGCGTTTTTTCCTTTACAGTTTCAATATACAGTGTTCCTGCCCAGGAGACCAGTTCTTGTAGCCTAATACTGAAAATAGGGAATGCTGTGTGTGCCTTATTTCTGCTGTTGGTGCAGCTGAAGTAGGTATGCCAAGGGGATACATGAATAATAATTGCATAGAAATATTAGATGTTTGAATTAGAGGCAACTGAGAATTTAATGTAAACTTAACACGTATCTGTATTGTGACCGTAGCCAATCTAATAAAGCTGTACATAGAGGGTGGAGAATAGATTAAGACAATTTTCTTGGAGAATAGTGACAAGTTTTATTATTTAAGGTGTTGACTTTTGACAAAGAAAGAACAAACCTTAACTTCAAACTCTCATATCCTCAGAGGCTTTATTCACTTCAGATTTTAGCAATAAGATTTGAGTGTTAGTTTTCATTTCAGCAAAGAACCAGTTACCATCACTGATCTGGAATTGGGTGAGATCACTCTAATATACATATGTAAGTGCTGAATTGTTTCCCTCTTTCTGTAGGATATGCCATCCTGACTTGCCTGGTTAGATCTCTGATTCAAGCTGTAAGGCTCTGAAGTGTGGTTTTTACCTGTAAGTTTCCTTTGGTTGCTGAAACCCGGCAAATATATGTGTGCACCTTTTCTAAATCAGTGTGATTTAACACACTGTTAGTGGTACAGTCATGAGACTGTTAAGTAATTGTATAGGAAATAATACAATGAAAGAAGACACTGTTAGCTGTTGATTAAACAGTTCTTTCTCTTCAATACTGGTTCACAGAACAAGTGCTTCTATTCACTAAAAAAAGGATCAAGATATTGGGAAGATACTGTCTGTACTTCGATAATCAAAAATAAAGAAAACCAATTCTGAAACTGAATCCCATCACCTCATAATTTAGTGGGGTGGTGGTAAATGGCTGGCTTAGTCCAAGTTCATTGCATTATTTACAGTTTGTATTTTAGTGTTTGAGAATGCCTATTCAAGTTAATTCTGATGGTAGCATAAATGTTTGAGCACATTGGTGACTGGCACCTTCTAGTAGTGTGGTCAGGTTTGCCTGTGTTGTAGACACTAAGCTAATACCAAGTTGCATCCCCATGGGAATAGGTGCAGTGCCTAAAGGCATTTATTTCAAAAAAACTCAAAAGCATGGAATATAGTTAATGCAAATATCAAATTCACAGGAAAGGAATCAGATTTATGAAAATCAATGAAACTTATAGCAAAGGAGATCTTTTTAGTGAATGATTTTAGTGCAGCTTCTTTCAGATAAGATGAAAAGTCGATCCGTTTCTCATTTTTTCTAATAGCAGTAACATGAGGTCTTGAGTAACTGAGGCTACCTTACTTGGATTTACAGAAGGCCTTAATAAATATTTCTGTAACACTGCTCCTTTTTCTGCCTAAAAGGAGCTGTATAATTCAAATTTACTGAATAGCTGTTTCAGTTATCCTCTAGATAGTCTTCTGATGGTTTTCAATATGTGGTCAAGTATCTATTGCATTACTTGCCAAGAATCCACAATAAAAAAAAATGTTGAGAACACTAAGTTTTGGATCAGTAGAGCTAAACTGGCCATATATATGGTTCTGTTCCTTCCTTGGAAAATGGGAGGGTCTGCAAGTTATAGGCTTAGCTGTCCACAAAATATATTTCTTATAGTTCTGGAGATGTTTTCATGAACTGTTATGTTCTAATAACTCCTCTTCTCCAGCTCTGCACAAAATCACACATACGCAAACTGTCAAGAGTGAGCTGTCACTATGTTAATGTTTAGGAAAGAATATATATTTAGTGTGGTCTTGTGCAGTGTGTTACCTTCAATGTTTCAAAAAAGTTTAAAGTTAACAATTTTAGGAATGTCTCTTCAGTCAGAGTCAACTTGTTGCTTGACTGTCTTCAAGTACTTGTAAATCAAGATGATGATCAGAAGACAGCTGAAGTTTCCCTACTGTTTGTATCACAGATGTGCACATGAAGAGCAGGAAGATGGAAAATCATTAGACAGCAATCCCTTGTGTCCTTGCAAAGGGATGCTTTGTTTAAAAAAAAAACAAAAAACACTGTGATGATAGTAGATTGGTTGCCAGATCATGCATACAGCAAATGCCTAAAATGCATGCTAAATTCCTGCCATAATAAATTCTGTAATCTCTGAAGCTGTGGCTATTGAAAGGGAGTTGTCACTTGGCATGACCTCAGTCACGTGCTCTTAAGAAGTTGAAGGTTGATCTGTAAATAAATGCTCCCATCCTGCTAAACTGTTTCTTCCTCTCATTTCCAAAATAAAAGAATTCCTTTGGTTCGTCATGAGAGGTGGTTGCCACTTAGCTTAGCATCTTGCTTTCTGCAATTGCTTCAAGTGCACAACCTCATCTCCCTTTAAACCTTTCCTACCTCTTGAACAAGTGCATGTCATATTTCTCTAGATTCTGTCATTTGCTTTGTGCTTACTAATGACACTGGCAAGTATTTAAATTTATTGTGTCATGTCCTTTCCTTAGTGGAAGGAGAGTTGTTGGCCTATTTAAGAGGGGACTATCTGAACAGAAGGGAGTTTGCATCCTTCAGTGTGAAGATGGGTCACTCTTTGCACTGCTTGTATATAGTAGCGCAGCTTCTCCTCTGCCAATAGCATATCTGGTGACAATTCAGATGCTGGTGTGTTTGCTAGGTTGTTTTCAGAATTCCAGAAGATAGCTTTTAATGACTGAAGTTACAACATCAAAAATAACATAGATGCTTTAAAACTCATCTGTCAAGATGGGAAGCTCTGCATTTCTGCTTCAGGTGAACCCACATGTGCGCAAGTCTAGAACTTCAGGTTCCCCGCAATGTTATGCGCTCTACATTCTAAAAAGATGCGAGTCAGTTGTAGGAATTTCTGTTAAAGAACACTTAAGCTTTGGCTATATTTAAAATGCTGCTATATGTGTATTTCATCACTCTCTATTCTTTGACTGTATTTTCAAGGGATGAATCCAAAGATTCTTTCAGGATCTTGTCATTTCTGCAAGTGTCACACCTTAGGAGGTAATTTTTGGAGAAAACTGGGAGGTCAATATCTTTTCATAGAAATAACGCAATGCTTTTGTGTGGTTAAATACGTCTGCATTTATTTTTGTACATTTTTTGATTTAAATAAGAGACATTTGTGCAACTGAAATCTGATAGCCATTAAAAATATAGTCCATAAAAATTAAAAACTAGAAAATCTCTTGTCACATAAATCAGCAGTCAGCAAAAAAATGGAGTAAAGCATAATCTCTCTCATGTGTGGATCTTAAATGCCACTTGTACCCCAGCTTTTTTAGGGCCTGCAAATGCATTTTGGTGTCCTCAATGTTCATTGCAAATCAACCAAGATCGTGAACATCTAATAAAAGCTGAGGAAGCTGTGGTTTGAGTGCCTGCTGGCTGTAACTGCTGTGATGTGTGAAGTATCTGAATATGTTGCCCCCATACCAAAGCTGTGACTTAAAAAATCCCACCTGAAAGCAACAGTCTGCTGTCCTCTCCTAAATGACATATACGGATGAAGACCTGGAAGTATCATATTGTGATATCTAATTCTGAGTAGAGGCACAAAACCCTGAAGCTAGGGGAAAAAGCACTTCCTAATGATACTTAAGTGTTTCATAATTACAGAAATAGCTCTAATCTTAACAGCCTCTGAGATGTTCGGTTTGGCAGTAAGTGACCATATGTTCCCTTGCCTTGGAATCCACTTCAGTCATACTGTCTAGCTGTTTCCTGGCCCACCCTGAAAATGATGATTTCATTTATATTTGGTCTCAACTAGCTAATTCATATGTATGTTTTCTTCCTGCACAGAAACTGAGCTAAAACTTAAAACATGTTCTTGAGGTAAAACAACATGGTGGTATAAAGCTGGATGTTATCAGCTTGCTAAAAGTTGCTATTGCAGTATTACCTCACTACTCCTATAAAACTGTTGTGATTTCTGAATAACAGGGATTAGAGACTAAAATTGTTCATCCTCCAGAAGAGAAGTACCTCAGGGCACTAGCAGTGTCAGAAAAAGAAGGGGAGACTTTTGATGTTATCTTGCCTTGAATTTTAGGCTATGAGCTATAGAAGGAAGAGGTTCAACCTAAGTTTTTCAAATGCCATTGTTATAAAGCCAGTCTGATTGAGATTCATTTATATTAATGACTAGTATGATGATAATATATTTTACCTGGTATAAGACCAGCTGGTTCAAGTGAATCAACTGAATTCCTCTGCTGTTCCTACAATCTAACAGATTTATGTATGTTATCTTTTGAATGGCAGTGGCATATAGCAAGAGTTATGGAATTAAGCAGAAATTTAAAAGAAATCTTGTATATCTTGAAATAAGGAACATGTTTCTCCATTGATTTAGCAAGAAAACTGTCCTTTAAGTTGGTAGGACAGTCTATGAATCAATAACAGAGGCAGGAATTCAGCTATGTGCAAAAATGATTCAAAAATGCTTTGTTACAGAGTGATTGTATTTTTAGTATTAACCCCACTCCTCAGTATTCCAAAGCATAATTGGGTTGAACTGCAGTTATGTAACATAGTGTTGCTCTGAATCTGGTTCCCAGAATACAAAAATGCTCCCTGTTTATTAGCAAACTTGCTGAAGAGACAATACGTCAGCAAGAAAAAGTTGTGGTAAATTCTCTCTCATGTTAATACAAACTACCCTCATAGGTTTTAATGTTTTAGGGGAAGGGAGAAATACAGTAAATTTACACTTAAATCTTATGAGTGGCATAGGATTTTTGGTATCTTGGATGATTTTGAATAAAGTTGTAAATGTCTGCCCAAGGTTATGCTTCCTTTGGTCTGACATCATATAGCAATCTTTTCCTTTTGGTATAGTAGTGCCAGCACAAATTGACCCTTTAAAAAAGGCAAAAACTTGAAAGAAAATGCAAAACTCTTAAGAGACATTTGCACACTTTAGATTATAATCCCAATACATTCTCAAAGGACTAGGATTCTTCCCCTTATCTTTTGATGGGAATTTGAATTGGACTTTTAAAATCAGCTTTTCTATTTGAATGTCCTGCTGTGGAAAAAAATGATCCATTTAGTGAAAAAGGTATGCTTTTTCTGCTTGCTCAGTGTCCCTTAACACTGGTGCAATACTACCATTTATAATGGGATTTGTACTCTTATATCAGATGGCAACCTCTTTCTGCCTTAGTGAAAGACTGCTGAGACTTGAAATTTGGGTCCGGAGTCAAATGAGAATGCTAGCTGCCTATGGCTAGGAGAGGTTTAGGTTCTCATGGATTCTGGGCTGACCTTTGTAGAGATATTTACTCCAATAATTGCATCAATACGCTATTTTAAATGGAAATAAATCCCAACTGAGAGATTTTTAGTGTGTTCAGTTGCAAAAAAAACTTCCTACCCTACAAAACTATTGGAATACCACAATAAAAGCATTTAAAGGTATTAACTTTGAGAAAGCTGGAAGTTGTAGGTAGATCTAGTGCTTAAAGGATTCTTTCAATACTGAGAACTGCTGGCACTGACTCCCTGGGACCTCAGTGTCAGCAATGGGTCCCTCTGTAGATGTCCCAGTTAGTTCTTCCTGTCATTGTTTCCGGTTTGCTAATAAGATGAGGAAAATTTACTTCATTTGGACAGTGATTCCTTCTCCCATTTTCTTGTTTTTCAGCTGTTTTATTTCCAGTAAGGCTGTCTGGCCAAACCTGTTTTGAAAAGCAGTAGACTTTAATGTCCCTTTATAAAAAACACATGGGAAAGATGAACAAACACATTTTTCCCTAATAGCTGCCTGTAGCAGTGCCTTTTCTGAACTTCCATTTCTTTGTCTTGCAGAAAAAAGCAAAGACTCAAGCTTCCTCATACATCTTAATTATAAGATGTAGGGAGTGGTAACTTTCTGAATACAATCTTCAGCTATGTCCAGGCCTGTTTACTGCAGTGGTTTCATGCTGTTCTAAGACAGAAGAACAAAACCCCCACCTATTTGAGGTGAGAGAAAGAGAGGCATTGCTAGGAAGCAGTTTCACATGTTAAACTAGAACTTCTAGTCTGTTTAGACTTGCTGTCCAAGAAACTTTGTAGTATCTTCATTTGTGTATGCCTATGTGTGTGTATATATATATAAGTATGTACATAGTCTTTCTCTTTTAGAATGTTACTTCTCAAACTTAGATTCTTTTCTTTCTCCTCTCCTTCTAACTATGTTAGAATTGCCTGTCTTTAAATGATTGCTAAATATCCTAAGAGTGTCATTTTGTAAACTAAATGGAGAATGCAGAAAGGAAAATTATTGAAACAGTGATGGTCTGACTGGTCAAACCTCTGCTTCTCTAAGCAGAAAACTTAATCCTCCTGGGCAGGCAATTAAATGCTGCTTCACCTCCACATGAAGTTAAATAGCTAATATAGTCACAGAAAGGAAGGAATATGGGGCTAGCTAGTTAATAGGTGCTGGAAAGAAGGAATTTTTCTGAGGAATGCTTCACACAAAACCAGTGACACTGCCTACAAATTCCAGATAGCATGTAGACAGGAATTACTTGACTCTCTTTGGTCCTGTACTGAATGGTTTAATTGAACCCTCTGAGCTCAAGTTTGGGTAGACCCATTGTCAGTGTTATTGTTTGGCTGAAGTGCTAATCTTGGTTACACTGCTGGAAATGGGAAAGAACTTCCCTGGAGTTGGTATTAAATAAGACCGAACCTTAAACTGTTAATTGTGATCAGGAGTAGTCAGCATGGATTCACCAAGGGGAAACCATGCTTGACCAATCTGATAGCCTTCTCTGATGGAATGACTGGCTGGGTAGATGAGGGCAGAGCAGTAGATGGATGTTGTCTACTTGGACTTCAGCAAGGCTTTTGACACTGTCTCCCATCACGTTCTCATAGGTAAGCTCAGGAAGTGTGGGTTAAATGAGTGGACAGTGAGGTGGATTGAGAACTGGCTGGAAGGCCGAGCTCAGAGGGTTGTGGTCAGTGGTGCAGAGTCTAGTTGGTGGCCTGTAGCTAGCGGTGTCCTGGGTCCAGTCTTGTTCAATATATTCATCAATGATCTGGAGAAAGGGTCAGAGTGCACCCTCAGCAAGTTTGCTGATGATACTAAACTGGGAGGAGTGGCTGACACACCAGAAGACTGTGCTGCCATTCAGGGGGACCTGGACAGGCTGGAGAGGTGGGCAGAGAAGAACCTCATGAAGTTCAACCAAGGCAAGTGCAGGGTCCTGCACCTAGGCAGGAATAATCCCATGCAGCAGTACAGGCTGGGGGTTGACCTGCTGGAAAGTAGCTCTGCCGAGAAGGACCTGGGAGTGCTGGTGGACAAGTTGACCATGAGGCAGCAGTGTGCCCTTGTGGCCAGGAAGGCCAGAGGTATCCTGGGGTGCATTAGGCAGAGTGTTGCCAGCAGGTGGAGGGAGGTGATCCTGCCCCTCTATTCAGCCCTGGTGAGGCCTCACCTGGAGTACTGGGTCCAGTTCTGGGCTCCCCAGTACAAGAGAGACATGGCGCTACTGGAGAGAGTCCAGCAGAGGGCTACAAAGATGATGAGGGGACTGGAGCACCTCTCCTCTGAAGAAAGACTGCGAGAGCTGGGCCTGTTCAGCCTGGAGAAGAGAAGATTGAGAGGCGATCTGATCAATGTGTGTAAGTATCTGGGGGGGGGGGGGGGGAGTGTCAAGAGGATGAGGCCAGCCTCTTCTCCGTGGTGCCCAGTGACAGGACAAGAGGCAATGGGCAGAAACCGAACCACAGCAAGTTCCACCGAAACCTGAGAAAAAACTTCTTCACTGGGAGGGTGACAGAGCACTGGAACAGGTTGCCCAGAGAGGTAGTGGAGTCTCCTTCCCTGGAGATATTCAAAACCCGTCTGGATGTGATCCTGGGCAATCTGCTCTAGAGGACCCTGCTTGAGCAGGGAGGTTGGACTAGATGATCTCCAGAGGTCCCTTCCAACCTCAACCATTCTGTGGTTCTGTATTAGTTTTCTACTGTTGAAATGCAAGACAGTCATAAAAGTACTTAAAATAACTTATTCCTCTCCTCATATCTCACCTCCAGTAATAGGGTATAACTTGGTGATAGTGTGGGGAAACCTTGACATTGTCTGATCTTTTCCAGAGGGCAAGTAGTCTTCATTTGACAAAAGTCAGATTCCTATGTATTGCCTTGAGGCATCTTTGAAAAATCTTAATCCCTAATTAGTGTAGGAAGCAATTTGCAGTACTCATGAGGTTGTAGCAAAAAATCTTGTAGAACAGGTGTGGTTCACAAGATGTAAAGCATAAAAATGAATGGTATGATATGAAAGAATAAAAATTCATGTATTTTGCAGTTCAGCTGTCTTCTAATGAGCAATTCAATTAAGTCTGGCCTTGTTAAGTAGGTGCTTGAAAAATAAGTCAAGTGATGCAGTAATTATGAACACAGAAAAATGAATCCCTCCCATTTTTTTAAATAGCAATCAAAATATTTGTGTGGAGAAGTTGTTATTGTGGAGCTTTTTTATACATATTAGGCAGCTAAGTCCACAAGAATTCAATGTACAAAACCATAGGGCTGGGAGCTTTGAGGAGTTGCCCAGTGCAAATCTATCAGCGCTTTAGTTTCAAGACTCCATAGGGAAATGATTTAAGGAGTGTGCAAGTTTATAATAGGAACAAATTATATTTGTTTCCAAATTGTAAGCAAATCGAGCATAAAGTGAATAATGATGTTTCACACTAGGTATTTGTTTCCAATTAATATGGAAGACTTACTCAGCTCTAAAGTAATGAATGATATTTAAGATGGACATTAATAACAACTGATTTCTGGACAGTATTATGCATCCTATCTAGTGAACACTAGCTGTAGCCAGCTGGTAACTTTTTACTGTGTTTTTCCACTTTTTTTGTTTTGCAGCTGGTCAAAAAAATTTTGCTTAGGACAGCAACATTAAGTTAAAGATCAACAGTAAAATATAAGAGACATTCTACAGCGTTCTGGGGAATGGCATTTGGTTTAACCTTAGCAATGTCACAGAAGTTGATAGCTCATTTACCCATTGCCATTTAGCATTTGTAAAGCAATCTGTAAACAACAGCTCCTGTCCATGTAGTTTGTTTGCTTTGTAAAATTCCCCTTTCAGGATATTTCAGTGACATAAGTGTTGGTCTTTTGGTTTTGTTTTCTTCTTTGACTTTCTCACTGTCACGAGCACTCACTGCTACTTTCATCCCACCTCTGGAAATTATGTAATTGGTATGAAGGAAGCTACTCTTGTTGACCACTCTAAGGCACCTGACTTGGGGGCAATTCAAAGGATTGAGCGCTCTGTGGAATGAGAGGTTTCCCACAGGTGTGATTCAGAGCACCTAAGCTAATGCCTAGAGCAGATACTGTCATTTGACTCATGGTAATTACGAAGTAAATGTGAGTAAGCAGGAGCTCAGGAATCCCCCTGGGAGTGATACAACCAGCTCAGAGCTGTGCTGCAGAACGAAGCCTTGTCATGAGAAGGATCCCAGTGACTGGATTGTGTGGAGAGTCTCAGCCAGGACTTCCTGAAGTACTTAGTGTAGTCCTATTTAGTGTGAAATATTTGGTGAAGCCATGTTATATGAGGACTGTAACACTCGGACACATAACATGAGTTATGTAAAATAGACATAGTTAATAGTTGATCCCTACTTTGAAAAACATTGACTACATGTAGGCATTCTTACACTGGGCTGTATCATACTCCCTGTCTAGCTCCACTAAATTTGATTAAATGACCTAGCCTCCCAATAAACAGAGGGGAAATGATGTTTTGTTGGGTTTTTTTGCCTTTTTTTTTTCTTCCTCTTCCCATAGGGGAGAGCTAGAGGACAGAAATCTAAACAAGACATGCCTTCTCAGATATAGGTTGTTTTCAGTACTTATTTTTGAATATGTGCTTAGCTGTTTTCCTGAGTAGGGTCTAGCAAAGTGAGAAACTTGCTCCGGAAATAGGTGTGTTGCAAAGCTGCAAATCAATTCTTACCGTTTTTTATCTAGGCTCTTTCAGAGCAAAGCCGTTTGTTCTCAGGCGTTTTAATGTATTACTTCAAAATTGCCAAGGGGATGAATATTCATGTTAATAGCTCTTAGATAAGTATTATGCAACAATGACAGATGTGCATAGTGTCAGTCCCTCTTCAGTGAACAAGATGTTAATTAACTGCAACAGTCATGGGTGTATCAGGTGCATATTCTTTGTCCATCATGTTCCCAATACTGTGGTCACTGCAAAACAGCGCATCAGTGTTTGTTACCATGCAATATTTTAAACTGTCCTCTCTGAGAGGACCTTGGTAGGTTCCTATGGAAAAAAGTTTTGTTCAAATTTTTCAACACTTCTCAATGAAGTTGCTAGCGGAAAGAAATGTGATTCCTCATGAGGAGGTTGCATCTTTCTTAAAATTACTAAAAAGGAAAGGTAGAATAAAAAATGAATTGGGTATGAATTAAATCAGCTAGCAGCACTATTGAACCAAAAATAAAAAAAATCATAGGATTAGACACATAGCTAAAACTTGTAACCTGAAAGGGAATTAACCTAAATCATTTCATGTTAGTGGGTCCTTCATGACTTTCACATGTGCTCTTATATTAATCTCACTACTGAAGATTTTTATGGTAGCGTATTAATTGACTAACACAGCTTACATACTGTTTGCTTCTTGTTGCCTACCCAGGGGAGGGACCATGTGCAGTAGAGTTCCCAGTTTTGATTTTTTTTAATGTGTTGTCCTGTGAGACAGTTATTTGAAATGTCTTGCATACTGAGGAGAGGATGGGAAGGGAGTTCATGTCCTTAAGAGGCATTAATCTGTTCGGCTTTGCACAAGTTAAGAGAAATTTCGGCCTCTCATCGGAGGCAAGTTTTGCCACTTTTGTATCTTGCCAGAGGTGTGTAAGCTCTGTCTCCAGCCTGGAGTTTTAGGCAATCCTGCGGCTCTTGCCATCACAGGTAAAGGGAAACACTGAAGGGCAACAGAATTCGTGTTGCGGGAGGGGTGGCGAAGCCAACCACAGAGCATCCTGGCGCATCCTCTGGTCCCTGCAACACTCCATGCTGCAGGACAGGTTCGGGTGGCGGTATAGGTGTCCCTGTCGCTCACAGGTTCACGGTTAACAGGCAGAAACAAATAAAGTTTAATATGTATCACCAGTAGTAACCATATGCCATTAATCAGTAACTATACATTCAACTCCCCATACAACATTGGACAGGAATAATTACAGTATTTGCAAGTACATGTATACATGAGTTCGGACTGGTAAGGGGAAAGGTTCCTTGTGGTTATGGCGGAAGGTTGGGGGGAGGAGAGGGAAGGGACAAGCAGGCCATGCCGGGGGGAAGGGGAGGGTGCTGCTTCAAGCCTGACGGCTCCTCAGGAGGCCACACTGGGTGCAGTGTGCGGCGGTGGCTGCCTGCAGCCTTCTGGGGAGGAGATCTTTGCTCAGGGTGGGGTGGGAGGGAGCCTTGAGAAAGGCTGCTGAGGCGGCTGCTTCCCTGAGGTCAGCCCTCTGGTCGCCTCTGCTGCTGGGTTCGCGTGTGCCCCTTTGTCCCTATCCTGCTTTGGGACTGCAGGCGAGTGATTGGTTGAATTCGTCTAGAGCCCTGCTCTTATTGGTCCGTTTTTGATTCCCGATTGTGCTGCGGCCCTGTTTGCCCAGGGCTGTGCAGTCCTGCCCTCCTTCCGGAAGGTTCCGCCTGACTGACATGGCGGCTCTAGGGCGCGCGTTAGCCCTCTGCTGTGGCAGCGGGAGATTTCTGCAGGCTAACTGCGGTTGCAAAAGGGCAGGGTGATTGACACCTTATACCAATTGTTTAGTAAAACCCATTTTTCTAACTTTTCCCCTAGACTAAGCCTTCCATGACAATTTGGATTTTAATTTAGGTGGCAAAAGGGATCACTATACAGGGAACAAGGCTGATGTACCCAAATACCGATGTTTGTCTTAAGTTATTTTACCATTGCTCATCTGTTCTTGACTATTTTTGCGGTCAGAAAGTTTTTCCTTTGTTTCTAACTGGACTCCACACTGAATTATAAGTGCTCCGCTTCTTATGTTATCCTCCACGGAGTAAGAACAAATTATTCACTTCCTTCATGCTGCAGTTTTCACATGTTTCAAGTCTGTCCTCAGTTCTGTCCCATTGTCTTCTGTTCTTGAGAGTGTCTCCAATTCATTCGACCTTTTTCATTTTGTAACTGGACTTTGCTCTTTCCACCTGCCTTCTCCTTGGGGCAGACCTATTGTTTAATTTTACAAAAGCATGCTTAAATAAGATGAGGTTAGAATTTAAAAGTAATAGCAGTAATTAATAAACTCCCAAACAGCACAACTGCTCAAGACATAGTGAGAAAGGTGTCCCGTTGTCACTGAGTCCCTTCTGGGAACGACTGAGACTAAGTAATCATGGGAGCAGGAAGCAGAGCGAGGTTGTTTCATAGATAAGAGAAAAAGCTAAAATACCTTGCCTTGGTGTAATCCCTGTGGCGCGTGCTCTAGGGACCCAACTTTCTAACTGAGTTTTAGTGACTCTATCTTTTTGGCTGACCTGTTTTTTTCTCATCACTCTTTTTATTATTTTTCTATGTGAAATGTTTCAAATTACTTAGTTTTAAAGTAGGTCTCGTTTCCAAACTTACTTTGCGTTACCACTGTGACTTTTGATATCTGATCATTTGGGAAAGTAAATTACTTAGAGCCTCCCTTACCAACATTTAATTGATATTATGTTCTTGCCATTTATTTCAATTGCAGGAGTAGAATGTCATTTAAGTGGCAATTATTTCCCCAATACTATATAATGTTAAGCATGCAGGCAATACATTTTGCATTACGATGAGTTCATTTAAAAGATGATGATGCTGATCAGGGGAAGAACATTTGCAGAATAATGTGGAGGAGCAGGGCTACCAAATGGATTGGGAGGTCGTTTGAGGTTTTTGATCATTTGAAGTCAGTATAATCCTGTTAAAATACTTAAGATAGTCTAAACTAAAGACTTATTTCAGAAATCAAGTATGGTGTGGGACTTCCAAGATAACTGAGTCCTGACTGCTGTGCCAGTGTTTTGACACTGCACTGAAACATCAAATCCATTTGATTCTGTGCTTTCTTTTGAAATTATTACAAAATACTAGTAGTGATTATTCTACTGAGTACTTTGTTGCTAGGCACTGGCTTGAGCCTGATGATATATTCCACGTATGTCATCAGATAGTTGAGATTTCTTAAAAATAAATATTATTGAATTTATAAAGCCAGTTTATTCTGTAGATGATCAGGAATTGCAAGTCTCGCTGTTACTAATTAGGCTTTGCTCTGTCCACAGGTTTGCCCGGGTTCCCCTTTCCCTGGGGAAGCAGAAAACTGGTTTATGGAGATGAATCTGATTGTAAACCTCATTGTAAGGATACTTAAAACATTTTCATAGTGACCTATTGATTAACGGCAATGGCAGCAATGCCAGCAGCAATGTTAGAGCAGAGAAAAAATAATGGATGATTACTTCTCTTCTGTTAACTTGTGGGATGGTGTAAGTGATGAGAAGAAATTCTTCTTCTTGGGAAGAAATATGGAGATAATCTGGTCTTGCTGGGATACTTTGGTCTAGGTGGTAGTTAATCACCCCCAAAAAAGTGGAGTATTCTGGAGTTTCTGGGAGCAGTTCAACCTGTATGGACCTTACGGACTGGCCTCTGCCTGTGAAGAGCATCTGGACAGCTGTGGAAAGAGATAAATTGTATTCTGATGTCCTCACGGACCATGTTTGTCCACAGGCAAGTCATTTGTGTGTGCAGAGTGAATAACTGTGCAGTTATATAGGGGCTATCCGTGGGCACAGCACTTATCCCTGGGCCCTGCACTGGTGACACAGTTGTCACCCCTCTCTCAAAGGGGATTGGGCTGTAATGACGCTTTGTCTTTAGATATTAACACGTGATTAATGTGCATCATATCTGAGGTTAATTTTCTCTCTGGCATTTGGTGAGGTATCCGACCAGGCCACCTTTTTCTGTCAGTTCATTCTTTTTTTTTTTGACTTTGAGTGAAATATGCTAAACTTTCTCAAATGATCAATTTTTCTCATGAGTAGTTTTTGGAAGAAGGTGATAATGGTTTTATCAATATGAGACAGTCAGTTGCATTTCAGATACCTCTAAAGCTAGTTATTTGATCACACTCGCAGGCAGCTTTGGTTATTGTTTGTGTACTGAAAAACTCCTACTGCTCATTAATGACCAGTTTCCACATCCAGATCCCAGTGTGAGCGGGGCTGTGTTTTGAAGATATGTATTAGGGTTGAAGGGAAGGAGGAGGATGTTCCTGCTTGTCATACCTGGCCATGCAGTGGGCTGTCTCAGTGGCTGCCATCGGAGGGGAGAAAGCAAACGAAATTATCACGGGGCTGATCTTACCTTGCCTTGCTGACCTGCTTGCGTTGCAGGAGATGGTGTGCCTTGCAGAACCAAGCCTGCTTCCCTGCATAAGCCAAGATTCCCAGTGCTGCTCTTAGCCTGCTCCTAAAGACTTGTCGCCATGGGACTTGGAGGAACATAGGGCTGCTGAAAAGTTCCTCTGAAGTCAGTCCTCGTTTGCTATAGCAGCAAGCATATTAGTCAATGAAAGCAAAGGCTTCCATCCTTTGACTCAAAATCATGGTTTTAGAGGGTGTTTCCATTTGGGAAGCTTCAAAACATTAGACTATGATCTGTCCTTATGCAAATAGCAAAATCTCCTGTAAACTCTAAGAGTATGTATTGCATGTAGCAGAATAGCAATATATGTGCTCTTTTCTTACAGATATACCTCTGTGATGATTCAAAGAGCTATAATAAACACTAAACCTATCTGAAGTCTATCTGAAAGTTCTAGAGCCGTTTAGGAAGCTGAAGGCACAATTTTTTTAATAGAATTAAGTACCAAAGTTTACTTGAAAAGCCCAGCCTGTGGCTACAGCACAAAATAATTTGAGTGTAAAAAAGATAAAGTACTAGGAGGTGGTGCCCAAAATAATGCCTATCTTAGAAAAAGTTACATTATTGCTTAATTTGCTTTGGGGTTGTCTCATTGATGTTGGTGGAGTAGAGACCTGCTTAACACGGGGAGAATCACAGAATCCAGCATTTTTAAAATGTCACAAAATAGTGATGGTTCTGCAGTGATGGGACTGTGTGCTGTAAGCATGGTTCACTGATTCTCCACCAGGCCCTACTGCAGTGAAGTTATTTGCTTGGGATAGTCAAGATACAGCTGTTAAAGCCAAGCAAAAATTGTTTTGTTTATTTTTAAATACAATGCATATTAACTTGCCAAAGTTAAGATGTATGAATTATAATGCTTACTGATTTATCTTCAGTGATGTGTTTCAGCTTCTGAGTAGTAACTAATATATATGAGGAACCATAAATCAGATGTCATGTGCTTGTCTCTGGGCAAGCGTATAACTCTGAGATACCCTTCCCTGATTCTTTCTGCACTGTTGTGGGACATTTATTTTCTTCTAGAAGTTTTTTTTAAACCTAATTAAATGCTTGTAGATTGTAATTATGAAAACTTCAGCCAGAAAGTTTACAGTAAACACCCTTACAGAATTTAATCTTTTTGGACATTGCAAATTTGATGTGAAATTTTTTCTACCCTCTCTGTTTCCAGCACTTAAAAGTTCAGCAGTGTTTCTGGAAAAGGAATAATTTAAAGCACAATCTGATAAAATGCTGGTTATCTGAAACTAGAGAATAGACCTGGGCAAAAACATTTGTGTGCGTGGTCACTCCAAGCTCAGCTAAAATCTGAAACTAACTTGCGTGAGGAGGTGTTGCATTTTCAATTGATATCCTTAAACTTTTCTTTACTGTTCATGAACCAAAAAAGAAAATAGAAAGCAAACAACCACCTGAAATAAAAGCATGGAACAGATGAGGAAAGTTTGACCTGATTAGATTGTACTGTGTTGTGCGGGCTCAAGAATATCAGCAGTGATCAGTCTCGCTCTTTCCATTTAAAAAATTGAGCCATCTAGAAAAACGTCAGTTCATTTTAGTAGCTGTCGGAGCTCGTAGTAAACCACTTGTGATGCAAGGTCACTTCCAAACAAGTTACCCTGTGAATGGTGGGTTGTTGGTGCTGTACTTTTTTTTTAAAGTCTGAAAGAAAGCAAGCCATTATGAGGCTTGGTTCATCTGGTGATTTTTTTTTCATAATCATATTTCTTTTAGCAAATGAATAGATACCTCTATTTAAAGTTTGTTTACAGAGGGATGTTTGGAGTTTTCCCAGAGGAAATATTGCAGTAGTTTCATATCCTAAATAATATCAACTTCTAATGTGTTTCTCTGTTTTCAGTTTATAGTCTCCTAATTACTTTGAGGAATGTATACACAAATACAACCTTTTCACTATTTAAAGCAGAGCTATAGATTATATTTCTGCTTTTTCCACTGGAATAACTCTTAAAACATTGAGTAACATTTTTTTGTTTTACAATGCCCACACTGTTTCAATAAAAAGCTGTGGTCATTTGACTGCAATCTGTATACATGGACTAAATGAACCATAAGGTGCATTTTCCTTGCATTAAGGACTGGACCTTTAGCTATGGATTACATAAATTTAACAAAAAGTACAGAAAATGGATACCACTGCACCTGTCATCCTGTTCACCTAGCCTGTGTCCTAGGAAATAATTTCTTTGTAATCCTATTTTTTTTAACAACATAGGAAACCTATTTGTGGAGCAGAGCAATGGACCCATGTGGCCCTGTGTCCTGTCTGCAGTTAGTGGCATCAGGAGATGTTTATTGTCTGATCCTGACCGCTTTCCTCGCAATCCCTGAGCATCCAGTAACCCCTTAATAAGACGACTGAAAATCTGAATGTGTTCAGCATTCTAGCACAAAAATCATTTAAATGATTGAAATTTTTGAATTTCCATGGTCCTTAGCTGTTGTGTGTATGCTCCCTATTTTTGGGCAGAGCGAAGACGATAGTGTTGGGGCTATTTACACTGGCTAAGAATTACCCAGTGTCAAGTTACCAGTTCTTGTATCTTACTAAATCATTTTCAGCCTCCTAGTGCTAGTGGAGGCTAGCTTCACTACTAAAATAGTTAAACATTAGTTAGACTTTAAAACTCTGTAACCAGCAGCCAAAGAAATACATATATATTTTTAGTAGTTCAAGTAAATGGATGGACCAGTGTTTCAAAGATGCAAAAACTTTAGCCTTTATTGTATTGAAGTGTAGCCAAACCTTCTGTGCTGCAAACAGCTTTTAATAGGTTTGGGCATATACAGTTATAAACATACAGCTGTAGCAGAGAAATATGCAATACTATGAGGTAGAAATGGAAAGAATGATAACTGAAAATGCAAAGAATAGTAAATGTATGTATTTGCTAGGAGCTGCTGCTGCTTAATTAGATGAGAGGAAATTAGAAAAATGACTTAGTTGCTTCAAAAGTAACAGCTCATACCCTCCTTTCCTTCTTGAATAAGGAATATCTTACTCAGTTTCCTAGTAAAGATTTCTGTTGATATACAAAGTATAGGCTTCTAATATATGGTTAAGAAGCACCAAGTTATACCAAAACTTTTATTGCCTGAAAACTGCTTAATAGTAATGACTCGATGCAGTGCTGATGGGGGTGGGGGGAAGTGCAGGCTGGTGGTGTTTGTGTAGTTTGAAGGCCTGAAAATGGTCTTGTTTTTGTAGTTTTGGGGAAGGAGGATGGGGAGTTTGAGAAACATAAGTAGGAGCCTAGTGAGCAGAATGCTGAAGTCCATCAAAAAGACGGGAAAGGTTTACATTAGGCACATATGGTCTCAAATGAGAAGCAGAGCAGAAAACATCAAAACAAGACATGTGAATATAGCCTGAATCAATCACATTGTACTTTTAATGACTGGGGTTCATGTGCATGCTCGGCTTATAAGCGGAGTTAACTAGTCTGAAGGTATGCATATAATATGCTATGGAAAATATAATGGGAGAAAATTTTTTGTTTACAGAACTGATAACAAATATATAAAGGTAAGTTGCAGCCTGGGTTCTTCAGAATTGCTTACTGGGTAGTTCATTGCCACGGTGAGCTAGTGAATCACTTGCACAAAGTATACGTTCTGCTTTCTGCCAATGCGAGCATTTGGTTTATGCATGAAACTGCCTTGATGTGAATTCATATCTGGCTTTCAAACCTTAAAGATGGGTATAAATTATCATAATATTTTGATTTCTAAATCATATACATACATATATATGCGCTTAACTTTTCTGTTGTTTTTCTGTCACTCTACTTACCTTGGGGACTGCTGCTTCTGTGTGTTGGTGTTGGGGAAGGTTGCTCAGGGACCCTTAAGTTTGCACACCTCCGGGGTGGAGGTGGTGCCAGCCCCTGGGTAGCCTGCTCTGGTGCTGGTTATGGGTGCAGTGGTAGTTAGTGTTGCGTGTTGCGGCACGTAACTGTTAGAGCAGGTGAGACCAAGCCATGGGTAGAGCTTGTGAGGAAAGGGCAGGGCTGCACTGTGCTCTGAGTTGGTCAGCAGCCTGGGAACTACCTTACAGTAGTATGGATACAATTTTTTAAAATTATTTCCCTGTTACACTAAATGTATTCCTCAAACAGGTGTATCCATATTGTGGTGGTGTTGTAAGTCAATGAATATCAGCTTATGTCTATCTTTTCTTCTTTGTTGGCCCCCTTGGCTGGAGGGTGTGTTGGAACAAACAAATCTCCATTAAGTAGGGATTTCCTGACTATTGAAAAAACTTTGTGATTATGCAAGCTAATAGAAGGATAATCAAATTTCATACTTCACGTAATAAGCCGATCACTGCAGGAGTTCAGAAGACATTTTTCTACAGATTTAAGCACTAAAGAACTTACTGCTCTTTGGCTTCCCCATAGACCACACATGTTAATTTGCTATTAGGTGAAAGATGCTGGAATTGAAGTGTGTAGTTAAACAAATCTCATACTTCTTCCCTGTGTCCCTAGCCTGTGCTGAGTAATAGGATGGAATTTTAAAACCTTGTTCAGTTGACTTTTGACTTTCCTTTTTGTCAAGGAAGGTAAAGTTTATGGCCTTTAATTAGTAATGCCAAGAATTTGTAACAAGAATGAGGTAGAAACTGCATAGGGTAAGTACTTGTTTTGCGCTCAAATTTAAGATTCCTTTAGGTGGCTGTTGCGGTTTTCTTACTGTATTTTACGGTAAACCTGTGTGAAGTTGCATGGATAAACTCTGCAGTAAACAACCTTGAAAACTGAATTACTGTTGAGCTGAGTTTGAGTACCATCATAGTTGTGTGTCAGCACAGGAAGCAGTCCCAACCTTCCGGATTCCTGTAGAAAGGCACCTTTTTGTGACCAGGCAGGTGAGGCAAGAGCACAAGTGCCTGTTGCATGAGGTGCTGGGGAGGCTCCTCCGTGGCCTTCCCCTGTGATGCCATCCATTGCTGCATCCTGTGATAGGAGAGGGCTGCAGCTTTGGTGGCCTGCGGAGGAATGTGAAGGTGCTGCTGTGTCCCCTGAACACGCATCATGGGGAGGGAAAGGAAGGAGTTGAGGGCTCCTCCGTCGCTGCAGTGGGCAACAGACCTTTCCTCTGAGTGCAGCAGATAGGTCACGGGCTGGTATCACCTGTGGAGCTGCCTTTCCAAAAAGGGTTGTTCTGAAAGCTTGTGTCAGTGTATGTCATGAACTAGTTGTTTGCCTTCGGATCAAAATCTTGCAACCTGATACCTTTCCCAAAACTGGAAATGGCAATCAATATTAATCAGGAGTGGAAAATTCCCTCATGGAGGGTGATGTCATCTCACTAGATGGTGCTACAGAATCACTTTGGCTAGAGGGAGTGGAAACATGCTTTGTATGATGATTAATGGCCAAAATACTTGTGAGGAACAGCTGGATTAGACAGTGGAATTCAGGTCTGAGGGAGTTTTAGGTTTTCTGCTAACTTTTTAATGAATAATTGAATCTGGGAGTGGCATCTAATAAATAGTTTGGGTAGAAGAAGACTGGAAATAAGAACTAAGTTAACTGAGTATCATTGTTATGTGTGTAAGGTACAAAGAATACACGGTTTTAAAGCTGAGATTAAAGAATTGCATAAAGCAACACAGAAAGGGAGAACCAAGAAAAGTAAAAAGAGGAGAAACCACACTTCCTTTGAGCCAATCCTTTTCCAAGATTTTTATGCAAATCCCTGATCCTGTGCTTGGTATCACCATGAAGCTTGACTTTCTTTAAAATATTTTGTCCTGGAATGCTCCACGTTTAAATTATATCTTGCTGTGTTACTTTTTGCTAAATATTGTTTAAAGGATATTTTTCTTTATAGATATTTAATTAACAAAGGATTTATACACTTTGCTATAAAGTCCTGCATGTAGGAGAGTTAGCTTACAAGTTGGTGGCAGTAGATTAAAACATGAAGATTCATTGTCCAAACCTAAAGTAGTGTCAACACATGTTAACCATAAAAGTAGTATTTCAAATTCATTCCTAGCCTTATTGTTCTCCAAGGTGCAGCTAATCAGTCAGTATCCTACAATGAAAAGGAAGAAAGTTAATGTTTCCTGCTGGAAACATGCAAGATGAAATGGGAGGTCTTTGGTTTAAACCAGATGTTTTTCAAAGACAGGTGATGTGGTACAGCAAATAACCTAAAAAGGTAAAACAGGTATGGAGAGGGGGAAATGTGATTAGTATTGTTGTTGCAATCATTTAGTGTGCCCATCAGCATTATCAGCTGGGCATGACAGGTGGATCAAATCACAAGTCAAAATACTTCAAGCATATATGGCATATGTATTCATCACTTTCTGCAGAATTTCAATGTCTGTGGACATTGGCAAAACTTGCCAAACAGATTAAATAGCAGGAATAATACAGCCAACTTCAATGGAGAGTCTTTGATTTGGTGTGTATTACACTACCTTTTGACTCTAATTGTGTTCACAATTGGACATTGTTTATGCCTTTGAGAAGGATTGCTACTGAGGCTGCCTAGCACACAGCACAGTTACCACTGTTAGGGCACTGGCCTCCCCAGTCCAGTAGTGATCCGGGGAACAATCTGAGGTCTGCTAACTTAACAAACAGTAGTAAACTCTTCAGTGTACTGCAAACAGCAATCAGTGTTTTGTTCTGTATTCGGTTCCTGAGGAATACTATAAAAACAGTAAGTAGAATATAACTGGGAAAACAATGGATTCTTTTCTAGAAAAAAAAGAAAATGAGAAGTAATTAGAGGGAAAAGGCTCAATCTGAAACAGTTTTTTAGAGGCAGTTTTAAAATGAGTAATATCACTTGAGGAAAAATTTTAGATATACCTGATTGAAAAGAATTCTTTTTAACCCCTTAAAATTTTTAAAAGTTAAATTTGACATTAAAAAGGTGATTTGAAAGTGAGAGGTTATGAAGTTCTATCTTGCAAGTGTATAAAATGACTGGCATTTTTGCAACGGATTTTTTCATCTGAAAAACAATGGCATGCTTCATGTAAACAAGCTATGTTTTTGGGCAATTCTTGCTCTTGCAAGAAGTTGCAGCTCCATTTTTTTTAGTGAGCATGCTAGTCATTAATGGAAATGTAGGGGAAAGTGAGAATGTGAAATGGGTCATTTGAGATAAATGTGTGATTACTGATAGATAGCTAACAAGTTGGTTTTATCTTGTGGTACCAGGACTATAATTCCTTATCCAACTTATATGGTTATGCACACTGATGCATGACATTGACAGAAGCGTAGAAGCCATTTGTGTAGATGGAGTAATCTTATAGTTTTGTATGTAGCTTTCCTCTCAAATACAGCTCTCTAAAACCAGCATAATTATTATTGAGTAGTTTAAAGCTGCACCTAATGTTATTGGTGTTTTCAGAGTTCATGACTATTTTGAGTTAAATGTGAGGTTTCTGTTTGATTCAATTAATGTGATGTTCTCTTTTAAACATCCTTTAACAAATAATCTTTCTGTTTTTTTGGATGAATGAAGAATAGCTGTTTTTAATCTATATAAGATGCTTGGCACATTATGCTTAAAATATTTGTGGACAACATTTATTGAAAACACTGGAATTTAGCTATAAGTTAAGACTAAGCTGCCCTCACTTTCAGTTCCTAACCAGGGCAGAAAAGAGTAGAATTGGATTGCAGCCTATATGTAGTTTAATTACCAGGTTTAAATTGTAGGTGGCACTGAGCATTGCAGGTGGTATGCTCTGCTGTGCCCTGAAAGCCTTTGGCTGGTACGGTTGCTGTGACAAAATACAGCCTTTGCCAGAGGGAAAAGGGGTCCTAAACACAGGATAACCTTCTTCTGCCCTCATCATGTGGCAAGTGTGTGTCCTATCTGCCCGGTCCCTAAAATTTCTCCCCTTGAAGACCCCACCAGGAATAGGGTTTGTTTCTGCCTGTGTTGGGTGCGTTTGCCTTGATGGAAGGATGAGCGTAATCCTCTAGCCCATGTCTAGGTAGGCTAATTGTAGAAATGCACCCAATGCTCCAGGGCACTGGAACGTAGGCAATTTGGATGTCAGCCCAGCCCAGAGGTGGTTGTAATAGGACTTTCATTGCAGATTCCAATTTTAGGATGAATCAGAGGCCGCCTTCCTCTTCCCCCTGCAAGTAAATAAATCCCAAAACACAACTTCTTTTTCTCTACAGCCAAATCCTCAAGCTAATGATGCCGAATGAGGAAAATTTAGCATAGTTGCTATGGCAAAACTAGAGAGAAAGATACAAAGCTGATATAAAAAATTACCATCTTTGGCATCTACTCCAGCTTTCTTTTTTAATCCCTACCCAGGAAGGATTTGAGAGAGAAAAAGGAAGGAAGGAGGAGTTTTATGTATTCATTCTTTGCATTATATGTGTTTTCATACTATGATACGCTATATTCACACTGGCGTTTAATACAAATTAATATACTTCCAGAGAATTAATTTCCATTATGAGATTTACTCATCTTGATTGCCAATTTGGCAGCCTCCTGCAGTGCTTAATATTACATCTGCTTAACAGGCCAGATAATATTGCAAATGATACCCAGATCATTTGCTGAACTATGGAGCAAGTGACTATGAAAATAAATATATTATCAAGAAGGATTATTATACTGTAACATTATTATTACAGTACCACCAGGTATTATGGATATAAAATTCCATAATGTCTTCCAGTTTATCAATGTGCACAGTATGTTGCATTCCCTAAGTAATATCTAAAAAATAATTCTTTTTATGAAGAAGAATATCTTCTTGGGGAAATAGATTTTGGGCTAGGGTAGAGTAATCTTGGGTGTGAATATGAGTTGGTAATTATTCCACAACATGTATCTTTCTGAAATGATGAAAAAGAAAGCAAAAAACAGGCAGTTCTATGGATGAAACATAACTCTAATAGAGCAGAACTGACTGTAAAACTTACTTGCAATTCCCTTATAGCACATTAAGATTGGAAGACCAGTTGTTCTGACATGTGTCCTTCATGTTCAGTACAAGATGCCTGAAGGAGAACGTTTAAACTCTAAATTCTATCCAAACCCTCTTTGTTAGCCCCTTTCTAGAACATTATGGGACATAGTCGCTATATTTTTCACTCAAGTTTGTATCCTAGATGCTGTGTTCAGCTCAAATTTCTCATTTGAGTTTTGAGTTGCATACAATGCTTGCAATTCTGTTTGTATAGTCCTATGTGTTAGGTCATTAATTTACTTTTTTCCTCCTTCTGTTCTCTAGTAGAATAAACCTTTTCCTTGTATTCTTTGCAGAAATAACAGTAGCACATACTTAATTTTTTTCTGTAGTGCATTAGTTTGTTGGTAATGTAAAGCACTTCTTGAAATGTTGTAAGAATTTTTCCCAGGTGCAGCTACATCTTGGCATCATGGACTTTCTTCCAATGATTAAGCTATAAGTGAAAAAATCTCAGAAGGTTAACATGGCTAAAAATTAGGAGTGGTTTATAAGCTGGAAAGCGTTGGGGTAGCTGAAATTTCTTGATGAGGTAGTTGAAACTGTTATCACCTAACCAAGAGGGAATGATTCCACTTGCTTTAATTCTCCCTGGCTTTGAGCTGCAGACTGCATCAGTCAAGGAAGCTGATTGACTTGTCATATGAATAGGTCTTTTGATGAGCTAGTAAAAATGAGAAGCTTCTAGCAATTAAGTTTTATACCACAGTTTGAAGAAATATTTGTTCTTAAGATAGGTAAAATACTAAAGTTGAACTTGTTTCTGTGAATCTTTAGAGCTCTGCCCCATTTTATAACTATATTTTTTTCCTGATTCTAGATCGTCCTTATGTTAGATGTGATTCAAAATGCAAGGCATGAGTTATCTTTCTCTCGGCTGCGTCTTGCCTGTTTTGGTCCACATGAAAACTGCAAGTTTTGAAGACTAGAACTGGAAGGATTTTCTGTCTTTAAGACCTGCTTGTGAGCCTTCTGAAGATGGTAAGTTTGTTTTGTTTGGTAAAGGAAAAACATATGTATGCTGTTTTTGTGTGTGGGGAGCAAGTTCTTGCCAATCTTTCATTAACTGTTCGCATTGCTTTGCATCTCTGTACTATAAATGGGGCTGTGGCATCATTGCTGGTAGATGCTGTGTTAAACCAATCTGAAATGTAAGCATATTTTAAAACCTTTCTACTCTCAGAAGAGAACAAATATATTTGATTATTTCCATGTTTTTATTAGTCAGTTGCTAATACTTGTGTTCCCCCAATGTTTTCCTTCTCCTAAAGCTCTTTGAGGCCCTCCTTCTGAGATGGTGGTTTTTTTTCCTTGATTGGGTCTGAAGGGCTGACAGACTCATGCTGCAGTCTGCACGGGCACAAAATGTTTCTAAGCCTCAGCGCTGCCAGTGGCTGAGTGGTGCACCACTGAGCAGTGGTGGGTGCTGGGGTAGGAGGCAGATGTTAGCGCTGCCCTGCAGCTGCCAGGGTTGGGGACATGCTGGCAGGGAGCCCTTGGGAGGTGGCTGGTGGGAGCCCTTTTTCATAGCAGCTTACTGCCTTTCCCAGCTGGTTTCAACTGCGCCCTTTGCAGCTGCAGATGTCGTATGTTTATAAAGTCAGCTTTGGTTTTTGAGTAGAAAAAGAGTTTGGTAGCTTCCAGGGTTGTTGGGTTTTTTGTCAGCTTTATACCAATATGGTGCATCTTGCACTTTAAGAATTGTGAGCAAACTGGCTACTCTTATCTTGAAATCATGATCTAGCAATGGGAGGGGAAAATAATTTTTTTATATGAAAGCATTGTCATATAAAATTTGTCCCAGTTTATTCTGCAAATGATCTGGATATAGTAACATAAGCCAATTAATAATTCTCCTATATGGTGGAAGGAGGGACTTGTTTCTCATTTCTGTAATATAAAACCAACTGGGGAAAAATTTATGTACTTTGATTGCTTTCCATTTTTGTTTATAGGACTAATGATTTTTGATTACGCCTGCTGGTGTTCCTGGAACAAACATGCTTATTGTCTTTTCTGTTTTCCACCTTTTCTCTGGATTAAAGCCAGTTTTATGGGCCTTTTTTTCTTCCTGAATTAAAGGACTACCCCGAATTTGGCTTATAATAGAAACCTCGTTTCTATTATCCCTTAGTTTACCAAGTTGCTTCCAGATAGATTCCTGGCTCTATGTTCTCTCTACCTGATTTTTTTCGTATGCAATTTGTTTTTCCATATCTCACCAGGTTGTGTTGTGTATAATAGTTCTGTACAGAAATAATTACCTTCTATTTAATTCTTATATTTTCAACTGAAGTCATATGCACTCAAGTTTCATATAGATTTAATGTGGTCTCTATTACAAAACCTGATAGCTACAATTCAAGATTATGAGCCCATTCTTTCCTACAAGGTATTACATCAAATCACTTTATAAATTGCCATCTATGATGCTTATTGATTTTTTTTTTCTCTCCCCTAAAATAAATGAACCATGAGCAATTCTGAGAAAGAACACAGTGAATATTTTATTTCAGTTTGGATATCTTAGAAACAAGGTTCCATAGTTTGAAACAATCAACAATAATAGATGCATACATTCATATCTGTTTCATTTAGATTCCTGGTAAAATCTAGACTTTTGGGTCTATTTTAATTTTTTTAATTTAAGACATTCATAGAAAAAAACTGGTGTATGTTCTGATTCTTCCCTTATCTTGAAGACTACTTTTATGAACAGGAGTGATACAAATTGTTTTCCAAATAAAATGTTTAGCTCAAAATAAACTTATAGCAAACATGTTCTGTTAAAGGATGCTGTCTAGAGAACTTCAGCTTTTTTTAGTGCTAGGAGGTTTTCTAAAAAATAGCTGCTGAGTCACAGACTAAGAAAAGTCCTTATGAGCTAAAAGCTGTGTAAGATAGAACAGATATGCAAAAAAACAGACCAAGAAAGCTGATGATTGCTGCCGAAAACCTTAGCCGTAGTTCCCAAAACTTGTGTTGGGAGCAAATGTTGCAGCGGGCGTGTTTGGCAAGAGGAACTGTTACTAACTAATGGCAGAGGGACATGTGAGAACTGCTGTGGCATCACTGCATGTCCACTGTGGCATGAGTCAGGGAGCCGAGGCAGTGTCAGACCTGGAAACGGAAAGCTTCCTCCTGAACAGCAGTGAACTAAGCATGCATACAGCTGGTAGCAGTAGCCTTTTTCCCTTGCTGTAGTCACAAGTGATGCTGGGTAGGTGTTTCACTCTGCTCTGGGTAATGGGTTTTACACTAATTTCCAGTGTTTGCCAGCCCATTTAATCTTCAGCAAAAAACCTGGGAGGTCACGGGGGTAAGCACCTAAAGAACTAGCTTCCTCCATATGTGCTGGTCATGGTCAGTAGGTCATTGTGGGTCATGTGAATTAAGTGGCTCATGGGTGGGCCTTGCCACTATTCCACTTCCTCTAGTCCTTCAGATTGCCAGGGCTTTAAAGGTGCTTAACTGCTCTCTCTGCCCACATCTCTCTTTTCTCAAGAAAATATCTTTGCTGCTAATTCACGTGCGGAGTATTTAGGTCTTCCTCAGTGTTATCTTTCCATCCTCCTGTTGGCTAGCTCACCACCTTATATTGCAAAACTTAAGGCAAAAGCCAGGTTAAAGCTCCAGTAGCTGTTGAGTAAACTAAAAGATAGTGTCCGACAGGAGGGTTACTATACATATTTGTTTTGAAATATTTCCTTTTCCTTCCATCTCTGGTATATATCAGTATAAATTTATATAACTGTTGAATTTATTTGATCTTGTGTGCCATCATTTATATGTAAATTCAGACTGTCCATATGAAGGTCATATTTTTAAATTTGTTGCTGGTCAGATGGGAACCACTTGTTTCTGGATGGTCAGAGTATTTTACTTACAAATATTAATTGTATAGGCTTGCTACCTTATGAATGCATAGAATTTTATCTATAACTTTCACAGTGCATCAACTTAATCAAACTCAGTTTCTCAGAGTGAAACTCATGGATCGGTCTAGTGGTCACCAGTATAGGACGGGTAGCATGTACTGCCCAGCCAAACGTGAGTGAAACACTGTGCAGAACTATGCCACTGGAATAGCAGACTGAGGCATGACTGCATAATACTTATGTATTTCATCAAGTTTTTCTGGTTTCTCTAAAATGAGAGAAATGTCAATAGAACAAAAAATTATTGATGATGATCAGCAGCTATATGGACAAAGGTTATTGGGACAAGTAAATCCACATTAGAAGTGGTGTAACTGAAGAAGAAAATTTAAATAATTTATTATTTAATTAAAATAATTAAAATTTTTAAAAAATAACCTGACAAGTAATTTGTAGATTTAGTAGAGAAAGCAGTCCAGCATAAACTCCTCTCTCTCCTGTGCAGAATGAAATGCTTATTTTGACAATTGACAGCCTCTGAGTTCCTATTGCTTGAGTTTTTTTCATTTTGTTTTTTTTCCCCCCCAGTACTCTGGACTTTTATACTCCCTTGGTAACTTATCAGGAAAGCAGTGTTTTTTCGACATGGCAATTAATATTTTTATATATTTTTGCTGAAAAAAAGACAAATAATTATCCCACTTCATTAATATGTAGAAATAACTTTCTTAATGTTATTGCAATACTTTCAGTGTAGAGAATGTATATGCGTAAGAGGAGGGTTTTTTCCAAAGTGAATGGCTTTAGACATGTTCGGGAATATTCTAGGGATCTTTGAAGAAGGTAAGAAAAAAAATAGATCAAGTAAAAACAAATAATCTTCAGGCTAGTGTTAGTATTTCCTCCTTACATGCATCACTAGCCCATCTGTGGGAGGTTGGAAGGGCCTTTCCTGTGCCCTGTGGTGGTTATATTGTAGCAGTGCTCTTCTGGCCCTTCTGTTGGTCTGTGAAGGCAGGATGGCAGCCACCCTGCCTGCTTTAGGGAACAGGGTTAGTCACTTGAGTTGTTTACAAATCTGCACAGGTAGTGCTCGCCATAGAGCATCTCCAGAGAGCTCAGAGCCTGCCTGCTGCAGGGGGGATACCCGCGTGGGTACGGTAGCTGCTGTGGGCTGGTTATGACGGTTTCACCCCACAAAGTAGTACCTACGATGTTCCAGGCAAGGAGTGTTTGAATTAACATGTTAACATATATGTGCAGAATAACAAAGAGGAGAGTCCTTTATAGATGGTACTTGTATGTAGGCCATGTTATTAAAGTTGTTTCAATACATAGGCAAAGTGCCTAAAACAGAGTGGGAGCTGTCCATCCCCATGGCTTTTTGTGCCAGGCTGTGTTTTCTCTTAGCAGTTCCCCAGGGCTACTAAAGCAATAGCACAGTGGAAGAACACTTCAAAGGCGCTGCTCGCTCCTTAACCCAAGTTATGTGCAATAGTAAATATGATTAAATGGCTGCTCCTGCAGCTGTTCATTTGACAGCTCAGACTCTTTTTTAAAGACAAGTAAAAGATTGTCTAGAGTGCATAACAACAAGTTTCTAGAGCTGCCTTTTATGTCTTTCTCATGGCTGTTGAAGATGTGAATATAGTGATGGGGAATTACTGCAAGTGGTTTCATTAGTTGCTCACTGGAGGCCTCTCATCTTGTAGTTGAGTTCCGTTTACAAGAGATGTTGGTCTTCACATTTACAACCCTGCTTTAGGCCTTGTCAAGAGCATCATCGCTTAGTCATTTGAGGAAAGGAATAAAAAATTTAACTAGCCGATTGTTTGCTATGAAAATGGCAAACCTTGTTCCTAGAAAGCGTGGCTGCATCACACATGGGAAACAGTTTGTATAAGGGGAAAAACCTGCATTTTATTGACACAGTGAAGAATTTCATGTTATTAACCCCTTGGCAGTATGATGTCTATAGCTGATGTCACTGGATTGTGGAGATTGTGAGTGAAAATTAAAACAGAGCTGATGGGGGGGGAAAAAAAGTTGCTTGCATTTAACTGACAAGAGAAGTGAATGGAGGGAGGACACCCACAGGAGGCACTGGAATCACATTGCTGAGTGTTGGTTCTGCAGGTGTAACAGTCCAGCTTGGGGGCCATTCCTCACTCAAAGAAATTCTTTCCATAACTTGGCCAGTCCCATTTTGTGTTGTGGCAGGCATGTTGACTTCCGTTTCTTTTTGGTGTTCTCAAAGCTTAAAAAAAGAGGGAGGGTGCATTTCTCTCTTCATAGGAAATTGTTTAATACTATTAATATTCAGGAATGTCTTTTTAGTGTTCTCGGCACCTCTTCAATTTGCATTACAGCAACATGGAGTGATAAGTGCTCTGAGCATCTTTCAGGATTTGGACTTAGTCTCTGTTCCCTTAAGCTTTTTGGGTTCTTAGTGTGGTCCACTGTTTCTGAATGAGAGAAATCATGTGCCAAACAGCATGCACTAATCTTGCTGTTGGGTGTAGTTTTTCCATTGTAGCCTTGTTTTATTCAGGCAGTAAATAATGTCTAGGTATAAATATTTCTTTTGAGTACATATGAATTATGAGGTAAGACTGCAAACTGTAAGAGATCTGATTATGGTGCCAAGTTTATTACAAGCCTAACATCCTTCTAAAACGAAACCCTACATGTTGTATGATATACTCCCCTTCAGAAAAAGGCGGGGAGGGCTGCTTCATGCAATAGTGTATGAAGAGTTAAGTGTAGAAAAGTATTTTTTTGATGTGAGTATAAACAGGGAAGAGTACGGATGGATTTAGATCCTTAAACACTACCAATAGCTCGTAGACAGTGCCTTTTCAGTCTAAAGCTGTTAATCATCTTCCTAGCTATAACATTTCTTACTCTACTTTTTGTGACAGCTTAGAGTCAATAGCTGAGACTTATTTCACTTGATTTTCTATAATGAAGTTCATTATTTCTAAAGGAGAAATTGTAAAATAATTATAAAAAAGAAAAATTTGGCCTTTAGGAGAGAGAAATTCTAAATATCTGTGATAACTTTACAAATACTCATGTTCACAGGTATAATTCAATTAATATTTTCTACTCAGCCACAAGGAACCTGATCCTGCAATTTCACAGATCCATTCTTGTGAACCTTCTTGTGAGTGACCTTTATCTACCACATTCGCATGAGCAGGATCAGTGAAAAGGGTGCTTGTAAAAAGACTGCCTACTTGTTTATTTGATCAACTGAACAAAGTCAGCAAAAGTTTGATTTGAAGCATCCTAAAATATTTTTCAGAATGTCATTGCTGTTGCTGTACAATATCTACTGTAGAAGCAACATCAGAAGATAAATTGATCTTGGAAGGAAACAGTAATATCTATATTGATATGAAAACTGGTGATCTTTATTGGAAAAAATATGCAATTCTTTATTTTGCAATAAAACATTTCAATATTTTCTTCCCTGCATTTAGCAAACAGCAGATTGATATTTTCAAATAGCTCTTTTTGAACAGTTTTCAGTATAACTTGAAGGCATACTCAGATTTTTCCCTAGTTTTAAAGAATGACAGCAAAAGCACCTTTATCTGACATTTAGGATGATTAAATTTTGAAAAATCGCTTGGCATATTCAGCATGACTCCACAGGGTACTCTTGCTTTATAAGGCAATGGATCATGTTAGCTTAACTTATACTTAAGATTTGCTGGCCTGATATTATTGTGTTAGGCAGTATTGCTGAAATAGAAACATAAAATTTTGCTGCCAGGAGATCAAGTCTGTGCCTGCCCTACACTATAAATTAGTTCTATAAAGTTTTAAAATGCAATATTTGCTCTAGCTCAACTAGAATTGTGAGCTAGCAAATTGTGCCTAAATATATAAAATTAAACTTCAGGTCAAAAATGTGTGCGTTTCTTTTCTGCCATCTTATAGGGTAGGTAGAGAAATTGCTATTCTAAAGAAAAAATTCATCTCTTGAATATGTTTACAAGCATTAGTAACTTTTTTTTTTAATCCATGACAATGATGTAGCAATGCATTTGGGATTATCGTGACTTTTTCCTCTGGATTCCTAGAGAGTAATGTGTTATCTTTGAAGGGGCCTGGGTCCAAAGCTACACATGGGCAAGAAAAGCATTTTCTGTTCTTTAAAAAACATGGATCTGAATTTTCTGTCAAGAAATCATGATCGTATTCAGCAGTTGGAAAAAATTGCATTCATATTTCTACTTTTCTCGTCTTAAACCTTGGAAGAGCTGCCCAAAGCGGCACCACGGGGACTGTTTGGGTTGGGCTGAGTCCCTGGAAAGGGGGTCAGTGCTGTCCCTGGCACAGCCTGCTCTCTGGCCTCCCCCTCTGCCAGCTGGGAAAGCAGGATGGCAGAGCTGAGGCTCCTGTGGTTCCCCTTGGCTGCCTGCTTGAGGCTGTGTAAGTGCCATTTGAACTTCCCTGGTTTTCTCTGCAGTGGGAACCCATTGTGCTACCTGATAGAGCGAAAATAGCTTCTGTTGGTTTTGTAACCTCTGAGGGGCATGGAAAAGACTTTTTTCATCAAAGGAGAGAAACAAGTTGTTCCTCAAGCTGTGCAGCAGGCACTCTGTCCTGAGAAGCAGGCTTGCTGGGTTTGCAGCTTTTCTAATCACAGAAGTGTATACTTTACAATAGATTTGTGGAGGAGAGAACCTAGCATGTCATTTGATTCCACCAGCGTAGCAGAAAGCACAAGCAAAAGTGAGAGTGAAGCAAGCAATCCTGGCATCTTCAGTCCAGGAAAATTCTTTCAGCAACCTTTTTGTCATCTTTTCCCCCATGCCTGTATAGTTCACTTAGTATTTTTGACACAACTGACTGTTCCTATATAGTCTTTAAGCTGTATTAATACTATCATATTAAGGACTGATTTTTCTAAGTAAAATGCTAATCAAGAGAACAGCTCCTAGCTTGATACTGTTCTGTGCAAGATTTCTAGTCCAATCAGCAGTGTAGGTCTGTATTTCGATGCTGTGCGTGGATAGCAGCTGACTATTCAGAGCCTGCACGAGAGAAGTGGGTTAATGCAGAGGTAAAGCAGCAGCTATCCATCTAGGTGAATTGCTGTTGTCTCTGTCCCTGTAACTAAGCATTGCACGTAGAGAGTAAATTGAGCCCAAGGAGAAACATGGAAATTTTATAAATCTTGTTTCATGTAAAGCAGCCTGCCCTGATTGAGGCCGGTGATGAGTTACAGCTTGAAAATCACTGGGTCTCGTAAGACCCAGGAAGGAGCATTGTTGAGTACAGGGTTCTTGCTGTAGATGTTGGAATTGCAGTGTTGACCCAGCTAATGCACCATGTTGGGATAGGCAGGCTGCAGAACAGGGACTTGCAGAATAGAGACTGGGAAAGAGCAGGAACCAACTGTCTCTTATTGTTCTGGGAATCACATAATGAAGACAAAAATTAAACCAAATAAATTTAGTTGAAGTACAGAAGGATATAAGACCCTTTGCATATCTCTAGATTCATAAAAGCCAAATTTGTGGAAGATGCTTCCTTTCTTTCCTTTCAAGGGAGATTTTGAGGACATGACTCCTGCCTAATTTTTTCTACAGTTGATGCATTCAGCAAATGTTCTCAAAAGAATACAGCATATACTTATATACTGAATTCCTGCCTTAAGAGACAGTATTTCTGTTGGACTGTTCTCGTTAGGTTAAAGTTGCACCCGAGATACTTTAGTGGAGACTAGAACAAATTCTGACAGTCCCCTGTAGTATAACCGATATTTTCATTTTAGTGGGAAAACAAGCCCACATGACATTTAGGGGGGCCATAACCTTGTGATATAGTTGCAAAGCTGTTCTAGTCACTGAGGGCCTAATGAGATTAAATTATGCTACTAGCAATAGCTAGAGAAAAAGGAATACTATGAGTCAAAAGGCTTTGAAGTGAAGGCTGATTGAGGAGCAGGGGAGGAATGTTAGAGTGCACTGCGGGCAGAGTATTTGTATTGCCAGTGTAATGCTATTTTGGTGGTGGAGTTGGATGGTGAAGGCTGCAACCAAAGTGTTGGGGAGGAGATGATGCCTAAAGTTTCAGTTCCCTCCACCACCCTGTATGTCTGACTGGAAACGGCAAAGATGTTCAGTGTCCTTGAGCATGCTCTGATAATGATCTTCAGAAACTGAAGGACTGAATTAAAGAGGAACTATGTCTGCAAAACTGACAAAATGCCAGTGAGTTGCCTGTGAGTGTTCCCAGCAAAGATGCTGCTGGTCCAAGCGAGGGTTTCCTCCTGCCTGGTGACAGTTAACAGTGATGCTTCAGGTCTACAGAAGCAGCAATAAGTAATTGATGGTGTAGTCAATTAGTTGAACTAATAGCTTAGTTATAAGGCTTTCAAATCCATGTTAATGTCTGTTTATCATGTTTGGCTGAGGGGGAAAGCTGTTGGGAATGCAGGCACTGACTGGAAGTTGCAATTGTGCAGAGCCTCTGACTGTGCAACATGGCCAAGTTAGTGCTTGCAGGGACCTTGCTCTTGCCCTCTCCTTCCATGTGCTTTTTCAACAGCCCGGTGCCTGGGCTGATAAATCAGCCAGCAGTTTACACTGCACCACCAAATTAGTGTCTACTTTGCCTTATTGTTATGTTAACAAACAAATCTGGGAATTGGAGCTTGTCAGGGGGCCAAGTTGCTGGCATTTTCACCACTGATCTCTCTACTGTTTTGCTCTCTTTATGGGTATATTCTGGGAAAGATAGAAACCTGGAAGCTGCAGCTAGAAGATCAGGCTTCAGAAAGGATGCAGCTCCATGCAGGCTTCAGCAGAAGTTGAAGCAGGGAGAATCACAGAAAGATTTGAAAGAAGCTGAGCATTAATCCAAGTGATAAATTGTTGAAGAAATATTTTTATCTGTTTGATTGCTTGTAACATCCCGTATTATTAGTGTTAATTAAAAATCCTAAAGGATCAACACACTTCATGAAAGTGTGTTCACTGAAATAATTCAAAGCAAATTAATTTCACAAATGGACTGGAATTAAGATAGGTACTAACCAAAAATTAAATGCTTTTTGCCCAGCCCTCTAATAGGACCCATACAAACTGATGCACGCAAATGCCTTTAGTAGTGCCAGTTTTGAGAGCATTGGAAGGGGTACAGATTTCTAGTTTGTAGTTTCTTTTTTCTTTTAGTTTCAAAGTCTAAATAGAAATTGGATTATATTTTAAAGCTTATTTCATTTATGAAAGATATCTGATGTAATTGCCTGCCTCTGGAGGCCATGGATCTAAGATGAATATTGAGTACTATGAAGTTTGTGATAAAATCAAGAAAGATGGCAACAAAACTTTTAACCTCTCTTGTACGTTGCAGCCATCTAACTGTACCATTTAGCTGCTCTGAGTTAGGCTGGTACCTGCTCAGGCTGGATGTCCTGGCATTGTCTGGGGTGAGAATGTGTTCTGGCATTGTCTCAGCAGCAGTTACGATAGCTGCTCCACGCTGCAGATTTAATATGGTATGAGCCAAGGATTCATCTGGTGTAGAGCAGGCTTTTCTATCTCAATCTACAAAGCAGCTGCTTTGGGCCAGCAGTGCACGCAGGCCGCTCTGTGTGACAGCAGTCTTGGACAGGTGATTTTTGCCAAGATTTGTGCCTGTTTTCAGTCAATGCTCTGAAGCAGGTTGACATTAGTGGCCACTTTGTAATCAGCAGGCATTATCATGTTGGACTAGCATTCCTGGAGGTGGTCGACTAACCTGGGTCATATACTACTGATAAAGGGACTGTGCGTGAATTAAGATACCGTTCAGTCTGAATAAGATTATCAGCAATCTAGCTCTAAATGTTTTGTGTTAGGATTGTTTATCTTTTTTTTACCTGATTGTGTTTTAATTTCATAAGCCCATTTAGCAAATATTGATCTATTTTTGCTGTTGAGCCTGATACAGGGGAAAGGTTGAGATGACTGAGTTGAATAGCTAGCTACAATTTTCATTTATAACTGTATTTCCTACCCAGGGTAAAGCATATTCTTGTTCCTTGCTTTATCCAGGATAAAGCATATACCTTATTGTATAAAGTACCAAAACCCTGATGTTTTTTCCATCTTTCCCAAAGCTATTGTAGCTCATGCAAATTTGAGATCCATCTGCTGGCAGTTTCTGCCTACTTGATCCTGAACTGTACTTGATTAAGGGTATGTAAATTAAGCCTTCTTGGAAGGGGCAATAGCACTGGAGCAAGAGGAACAAGTGGCTGATCCTGTAACCTAGTCAATCCATGCTAAGGGCTGGCATTCAAAAGTACACTTAACGATTAAAGTATGCAATAAAATATTAGGGGATGGAGCACTGTACAAGTCTGTAAAACCTGGTACTTTCCCAATTGTATTTTCTTTTGTCCTCTGTATTCAACTTGTCAACTTTTTCACTAGCACTGTGAATATGAAGCACAGGCAGAAACCTTGTCAGCTATGTGTATTCCTTTGATGAAAAGCTTTTGATAGCATGTTTTAAATTCTTTTAGATTTGGGATGCCAGAATCCAGTACAAGTTTGAGAGAAATCCTTTAGTTTATACCATGTTTCTGAAGTGGTTAAAATTGTACAGTTTAGGACTTCTACTTAAAATGCTGATGACCTGAGAAATCAGTAACTCCTTGTATTTTCTTTTCAAGTCATATATTTTTGCTGAGTATATGATCAACTACAGTCTGCTTTGCAGTATATTCAGTATTTTGTACTAGGGCACCAGAAATGATAGTACAGTTGTTTGCCACATGAATTTAAATTCCAAGGAAACAATCTTGCAGTGTGAACAATAAATGACAGACATTTTTTACTTTACTTTTTTCGATTTGAGTGTTATTTTAGGTTCCATTTTATATTTTTAAAAGCTTCTATTTTGTTTAAAAATGGATATAAAATAGGGATCAAGTTGATATAAACTGGGGAGAGAAGGTTCAGTGTTGTCTGTATTGTGTCTATCACATTAGCAAATTAACGGAAGTATTCAACTTCCTTAATGGAAAGAAAGTTCTGACTTTCCTGACAAATTTAAGTAGCTCAAAAGTCTATACTGCAGTAGTACTCTTTGCAGAAAGCATGACCAAATTGCATCTTTTGTTTTGTGTGGAGGCTGTTTTGACTGCTCTGGAATACCTAACTGCTACTGCCTTAGCACTATATTTCTGAACATAATATGTTGTTACTGAGATGGAAGCAGTGAGATTACATAATCTTTAGATTCCACAGGAATAAAATGCTCACTAAGGTGTTTTGCAAAACACATTTTTTCATTTTTCTTCTAGATGAGGTTAATTTTTGGAGAATTTCTTGTAAATACGAGAGGGAACACTGGAGCATAGCATAGGACTTTTAAGGGTTGGGGTGAATATGAACACTAGCTAATATTCTAACTTTTCTTAAATGCTTACAGTTCTTGCATTTATCAGGAAAGACAGTTTTACATTTTCAGGGCTATTTTCTCTGGAAAATTAATAGAAATAAGTTCAAAGCAAAGTTAAACAGACACAAAACAGCTTTGTTATTTTTAGCGTCTGATTTCAGAAGCTTCGTACTGTGATACATTTGTTCTTTCAGTCTTGATTTTTTACTAAGAGTGTATATGTAAGAAATTGTAATGCTAATAATCAGTGTATAACAGAATGATTATTGCAGATACATAATTTGTAAGCAATAATCCATAGTGTGCTTTCTATGAATGCGCTTCTGCCTTCGGTATCCTCCAGGAATGGCTGTTACCTTCCACTGCTTTATGATCCCCTGTAAAATATTCTAAGTGTAATTTTCATGTGTGGATTTTCACATGTGCCAGTGCTGAAACATGCTGACGCAGGGAGTACGCTGCACCTGCATGGTAGTCCTCCATCAAGGTGTCCCTGGCTGTCCCTGGGCTTGCAGAGACGTGACCATGCACCAGTTCAGGCTGAGCACAGAAAAAAGCCCATAAGGAAAATAATAGATGATCTGTACTGTTCTGGTTTTGCACCACATTGTCCTCATCTAGGATATAACTTAAATTTCTCTTTATTACAGTAAGACAGGACCAACAATCAATTGTATTAGAGATTCCTACTGAGAACTAGGAGTTGATTAATAGGAAACAAAATATGACTGATAATGCATATTGGCAAGGAGTTTCAAGGGAACTATCCAAATGATTTGAATGATGTACCTAGTATTTAAATTTCATTATGAGAATAAAGTATAACAGCCATTTCTAAAGGTCTGAGTGACAGTGAAACTGAGATGCAAGGCAAAACAAAATGTCAGGTTCTACTTGCAAAGTAACAAGGAGGAGCTATGGTATCCTTGAGAAGGAGGTGACTCGGTGCCAAATGAATGGTAACGCCTCTAATGAACAACAAACTGGGAGAAAACTGGTAAGTAACAGATTTGATTGTGTTGGCAGATTTTTCTATGTACTGCTGTCTTGCTAAATGCCTATTAGCCTATTCTAGTCTTCACGAGATTCCCCAACGTGTTGGCTGTGAGCAAGTCATGGGCTACAGGCATTTTTCTGAAGGCTATGTAGATCTACCCCTATGGAGTGGCTGGGTGTAGATCTGTCATGTGAACAAAATGCTTGGCTTCAGTACATAGTAGTTGTGTCATCCTGATCAAATGGAGCAATTGGTGTGAGCTGCATGTTTCATTAGGGCAGGGCAGATAGCTGAGAGGTGGTTGTGTGACAAACACTTGTGGGCGTTGGTTGGAAATATCAACAAATGTGGGACCTGCGCATCTCCCCAAGCAGCAATGGGGCTTTCCTGGGACCTCTGCTAAATTCCCAAATGTGATATGGTTGAAAACTGCAGATAAAATTTTCCATAGGACTTTCCCTGAGCAAGGGTGCACTTCTAGCTTTTCTTTGATTATAAAATACTAATATTTATTAAAATGACGATAGAATTGAGGGGAAAATAAGTTTTATATTAAAAAAAATCAGATGTCTGGGAGTCATCATCCATGTTCTGAATATTTGTCATTAAAAACCTTCAAGATGAAATATAGAAAAGGAAGGAAACTGTTCAGTCCAGGAAGGTAATAGTATTAACCTCATGGAAACTGGCATGTAGGTTGAATTTTTTTAAACAACTTAGCAGTAAGAACAAACCCAGAAATCAAAATACATTTCAAAACATTGATGACAAGAGTGATGATAACATTACTATCCTCTCTTATCCCAGGGAGGTCATAGTAAGTTGTTCTTTTGCTTTTAAGAAGTTCTGTTTGTCTTTAGCCTCAAGCTATTGTCTGTATTGAGTGCTCCTTCCCACCAAGTGCTCCAGCCCACTTCTGTGGGACTTGGTGATGGTCTGTGCCCCTAAACTTAGGGAAGTGCACAGTGTTCCACAAGCTTTGGATAATGAAATTACATCATGTCTCTGAAAACAATCAAGAATCAAGCTCACTTTCTCCCTTTTAGAGCAAGCTCATCAGGGGAAGAATCACTATTTTAGAAATGAAGTACACTTAAATCAAATATCAGGTAAAAATTGTATGCTTCTCTTTGGAGGTAGCTTCCATTTTAAAGAAATATTCAATTTTCTTCCTCTCCTAATGCAGTTATTTTCTGTTTATCTACCAAGTGAAAATACAATGGAGTAGCTTCTTGTGACTGCTCTTTTGTTCCAACACAAAGAAATGCTGTCTCCACATGTTACCTTTATAGCCATATTCTCATACCTGAGGTGCCTAAACCTCTTTTGTCTCACTAGCAGAACAAGCTTGTAGGAACTATTGCCTTCAGTGAAACCCCAATGTAATCAACTGCTTTTAAGGTGAAAAGAAAACCACAAAAAACTTTTAAGAGAATAGAATATGAAGTCTTCAAAAAAACAATGAAAGCTGGTCATAATCACTTTTTTGCTGTAGGATTATGTTTTGAAATGGAATAAAACTATCCAGAGATGCAGAAAGTTGGAAAAATAATTGAAAAATTTTTGTTTTTTGGTGTTGACTCTTGTTAAAAATATTTATAGGAAAAGACTGCTTTTGAAGATGGAATTTAAGAAAATGGTAAAAACTTGATTATGAATTCTAAAACGTGAGGGATTTTGGTAGAATAATGTCATTTTATAGGGTTATATAATTTAGAGGGATGCTTTTTTCCTTATGCAATACTTGTTGTATTGATGGCCTCTAGAAAATGTAGCTCTTACTCTTTTTACCATGAAAGTTGACTGGAAAATTCCAGTTTTTCCCCCTTGTCCATTTATTGTAGAAAATTAATTTTCCTTTTACTGACCCATCAATAGAGGGGGAAAAAGAAATCTTGTGATTCATAGCCTTGATGATTACTGGTCCAAGTTAGCTATCTGACAATCTGAATGACTATCTGGTTGTTGCTTTCCAATGCAATGCAGAGAGCAGTGCATAACACAAAATAGAAGTTGGAATTAAAAGTGGTGGGTGTCATGTGATATATCATAATCAAATGCTAAATGAATGTGATTTCATTGAAGAATAAAATAATCAGTTGAGTATCTTTTAAGTAAAATATTTTTCTCTTGTAGCAATGTTCATTTTTAATCAAAATATTTGAAAGTGAGATTTTTCGTGTTAAATTACTTATGGGGAAAAATAAGTTTTCTGACCTGCTCAAAAAATAAATATTTACTAAAGATCTCATTCTAAAACCTAAAGAATGAATTTCATCGTACTTCCATACAGTGCCTGCTAGTTTAACCTTTGCTGGAATGTACTAAATGTCTTGAGTCTTATTTGAAACTTAAACATTAGTGTCAGTGTGGTGCCTGAAAGCTCAGTAATTCATACTTCATCTTGCTTTCTCAGCCAAACAGATGCAAAATATCAAGATGTCAGTTTAATCAGCAATAATTAGATATGGTAATGTACATTCAAGACTCTTAATTAAAAAATTCTTTGCCATCAGCTGTCAGTTAAAACATAATCAAAAATCTCTTTAAAAAAGCACTGCCTGTGTGATTAAATTATAAACTTTCTCCAGTCAACATAAAAGCCACACGAATTACAGTCTAAATTTAAGGGTCAAAAACTATGATGTCTCAGGAATATGGGAAAGAAGTAATGTTTTAAAGAATGTATAGCAAGGGTATCCTTGGGCATGTAGTATTAGTAGCTGGGGTGTGTTATTGCACCACTCTCACTTTACTCTTTTGAGACATGGCTACAGGGTTGCAGCATTGTGTCAAGAGTTTCCCTGGATGCCTCATTGCTAAGGGAATTTTGAAATGAGACTACTCTCACATTTTTTAAGTGCTGCTTCAGTAAGAACACTTTATGTTCCTGGGGCTTTTGTAGCAAGGCTTCCTTGGTGGCGAGCTGATGCCTCTCAGACAGACAGCATGCGAAGTGTGTTGTGCGACTCTGGAGGCTGCAGGCTAGTTCTTCTAATCTCCTGAACAGGTGTGTGTTGCACTGGAGCCAAAGCTTACATGTGGCAAGAGCTATGGAATTTGAGGTAAGAGCTAGTATCAAGCTAGTGTTATAATTGTGGTGTAGCTGTTTTGTCAGGTATGCAAACACTGTATGCAAACAGTGTCCTTGGGTTGTCAGTTCCCTGGGCAGTCCAGGAACTCTCTTGCTGTGCATAGCTGGTATGAATTTGAACCAATGCACTGACTTTTGAGACAGGTGATTGGTGGTATCTAGACCAGTATGTATGCTTCAAATATTGATAAGTGGAGAATCTTTCCCTTTCAGAGGCTACTCTGGATGGTTCCTGCTGCAAAATAGATCAAACTGTACATAGATAAGATACTTGGAAATACTTGGTAGAAACTGTTATTCTAGATGCAGAAATGGTTGCTTACAGCAGTATTTTGTACATATCTAAGACACATGTTTCATACATAATTTAAGATAATGGATTGTGTGTGTACTGGAGTGGTTGCATAGGATGTGGGCCAGCTGCAAAGCCGTGCAGAACAGCAGCGTAGCATGCTTCATCTAATCTAGCTGAAAATCATGGCAAGGACCCTTGCAATGGAGACTCCCATCACTCTCTGGGCAGTGACTCATTGTCTTGTTCAAGTGATTTGGTTCCTTGTGTGATCTTTACCCTATGACAAGGGTGCGTTTTATCAATACTATCCTTGAGTTGCCTGTGCAGCAAACACTGCATCCTCTGTGGGCTGGATTAGAAAATTCTTTTGACGCTCACCCCTGACACACTTCGAAAGGATGGAAGGAAAGAGATCTGACTGTGGAAGCGGGTAGGATAGGACAGCAGCAGAGGTTGTAGCAGAGTGGGGCTTCGCAGTGCCCTGTTCCTCTCTGCAGGTGTTTCCAAGGAGTCTAGCATCGGTTTCCTTCATGAGGACTTCACTGATACCAGACAAATCAATGATGAGATGGTGTCCTTAGATCCAGGTACTGTAACTGACTTAATGCTACAGCTCTCCCTGTTGCTCGACAGGAACATGCAGGGTATAGAATTCAGTGTAATGGTTAAGCAGTGCTGATTCACACATTTTTTCAAAATACAATAGCTATTTTGATAAGGCTGTATAATTTTTAATAAGCGTATATTGTCAAAGCACTGTTCTGAAGGTTGCACTAGTTTGCTGTTGCTTCTCAGGAATTACCTTTTCATAGGTATGAGAAAACTATCTTCTATTTTAAATATTATTTCTTTCTGTGCTATGAAAGTACACATATGACTTGCTAAATTCAAGCATGTTTCAACACTGATTAAGTAGAAACCCCTTTGTTTACCAGGAATATTCAACTGAATATGAGCAAGTTCAGTTCAGTGACTCAAAGAAAATATCCAGATTTCACATTTGGTGTGGAAGCTCAGGCACTTCAGGATATACTTCCCTGACTACTGTTCTTTGTAGTGATACACACATAAAACAATGACTCAACTACTTATTTCATGTTACTACTGCTGTACCTAGCTCTTCTGGAACTGCGATGTCAGCCCAAGTATGCACGCTATGTGTTGTTATTTCCCTTGTTAGCTCTTCAGCAAAATCTGTGCTTGGTATAGCATTTAATATGCTAACAAAACAAAGTATTTTGAGGTTTTACTAGATATCAAGTTTTAAGTGTGGTGATTATATTCTTCATGGTTTGAGCAACTGTTGCAACTCTGCAGAGCGTCTGAGTGCGCGTGTGAGAGAGCGAGCAGACCTGGAGTCGGTGTCCTCACTTGGCTGAAATGTTCTTTTTAGTGTGGGAATAGTGTCTGAATGAAGCCCTTAGGGGTAGTACCCACCCCAAGTAATCACTGTGGAAACATCACGTTTGAGTCTGGCACGTGGTGTTCAGATACAACATGGTGATAAAACATCTCCTGGCTTCCTACTGGCAAAATGCTACGTGATCTTGCTTTCCCTTGACTCATGTCTGTTCAAGTTGTGTTGCTAGTCAGAATCAATTTGAATGGCCTCTAAGAGGCCAAGTATTGTTTGCAGCCACCAGGCTGTTGTGGAAGTGTTATTTTGTTTGGCTCTGAGCTGTGGGTATTTTCCACTGTTTTCTTTGCATCTAAATGGGGGAGGTTATCCAGCATGGTTTTCTGTACAATGCTCTAGGAGCACATATTTAAGACAGTAATGGTATATTTGTTAGCACTCATTTCTCTTTTGATTTTTCTTTCATGGAAAGCTATCAGTTTTATTTCTCTCCTCCCTCCCATACTAGCATGTTTTTATTATACAAAGCAGGAGCATAAATCCTCTTCTGTATCTGACTGTATGCTGATATTATTTCTGAAAAGTGAGATGAAAGGTGAGTCAGTATGTGATCCTGAAATTAAATTTCTGCTATGGTGTTTTGAGCATAGCCTAAAAGGATGGACATAACTATAGTTTCCGGCATGAGTAAGTCTTACTGGGCCATGTGCACTTTATACACTTTACAGCATCATATAAATTGAGATTAATGAAGCGTATCACTAAGACTAATATTTGTTGCTATTTTCCTTGAGAGCTTTTGAAAAATGACAAACTCCGTGGCCCACAAGTGTGTTCTTACATGAGTATGTGTTGTGCTATAATGCTGAGAGTACAAAAATGGAACCTGTAGATTTAAAAAATAAGGAGCTGGGGGTTTTGGATAGTATTCAGTTACTTGCTTTTCACTAATAATACTGTAGCAACCTTGAGTACTGACTTGAAATGAATAATAATTTTATTCTCTCCTGCATACTAATGTACCTTTCATTTTCAGGCCGGCAGTACATAGGAATAGATTCAACACCATGTCATAAAACTAAATAAAATCTTCTTTGCTTTGTATTCATTTCAAATCTTATTAAAATGGAATTATGTAGTTAAATAGTTATAACATTTAAAAAAAATTATCTGTAAGTGATTAATTTTACTACTAGAGGAGTCTCTTATTCCTAGTAGAGTTCACCTAATCACAGTAGCTTTTGTAATGGATTAGTTGACCAATTGAGTTAATTCTGTGATTTTACATGTTCAGAGTAGCACAAATCAGATTATGAAATGAAAGTATTAAATATTGTATCTGCAAAGCTATTATAAGGCTTAATAAGGTCATAAATAGCAATTCAAAATACATCACAGGTTTAGGAGTTAAGATTTTAATTTTGGCTTAGTCTCTTTGGAAACAATGGCTGCAGAAAAGTTGGGGAGACTTACTGAGCGCTAAGGCTTGCAAAACCTGCTCACGTTTGCACTTGTGCATTATTCTGAATGCTGCTCCAAATATTCCTTAAAATTATGGACTGTTGTAATTCGTTTATGAAGACAACTTATCAGAATTGATTTGTTGGATATTCAGCATCAGAAAACCCTTTGTCATTTTATGTAGACTGCCTAATAATGACTTTTGTTTACCTTCTATGAGCTTTAAAGTAATTATAAAAGGACAAACCTTTATTGGTAATCTATATCTTTCACAGAGTTGTGTTGATTTTAACTGAACAATGACAAAAGGGATATTAGCTGCGCTGAACCAAACACTTGCAATTAAATCAGAGGATTGGGGAAAGGATTAAACTCTAAGGTGAAGTATGGATTTTGCCCAGTTATCTCCACAATCTTTATGTTTGGATAAAGCAATGCTCAGGGTAGATAATGGCTATTAATTGTGAATACTATTATATGAAATATAGTTTTGAAAGAATAAGAAAATGTTCATTCAATTTGTTAAATCAGAATTTCACTATCTGTCCTAGTAGGCACATTACACCCTAGTCCTGTTAACAGTGTGGCTTTTTTTTAATATGGGATCTGGGGAAGTGATTTTTTTCCCCAAGATCTGATGTTAGTTTTAATGACTTAATGTTCCTAAAGCAATTATTTTGCGCAGCGATTGAGCATAAATGTGTATGCAAGAGAAAATTCTTCAATTGCTAAAATTTGTACAGGCAAAATCTGTGGATCAAGCTTCATATATTTTTACCTCTGAATGCCCTGAAGTTTGCTTATTTGCTTTCTCAAAATGTCTGATGACTGCAGTCTTGTAAAAGGCTTAGGGCACCCTTCTAGGGATGGTGGGGGTGGCTGCACAGGCGTTGCTCGTCTGTAGGTGACAACAATCTTCCAGAAAACTTTCCAGAATTCCTGATATTCAGGGTAGACTTGAATAATTTACCAATTTGTGTCCTTGCTTGAGATGTTTTTTAAGCATCTGTCTTAATATTCTTAATTGAATTTGCATATCTACTTATGGCAGAATTATGATATGTGTCTCTTGTTTTCTTGAAAATTCTAATATAGAAGAGTACAAATTTCAATTGCAAAATCAACCTGCAGAAGAATTATTGCTTAAGCTACCTATCCAGAATAAAAAGCAAATAGAAAATTTTTAATTGGTGATTGTGTGCAGGAATATACATCTTGACATACAGTGGATAGTTATTTTCCTCCTATCACTTAATTTGAGGAAAGATTAATTTTGTTTTTAAATAGCATGTTGAATTTAAAAAAAAAAAAAATTTAGTCTGGGCTTGTAGTTTCATGGTGATACGGAGACAGCTTCATTTAGTTCTTTACTTGAAGAATTTGGTCCAGATTGCCCAAGATATAAAATGAAATTTCAGGTATTATACTGTGCAGTAGTAACTCTTAATTATTCCTGTTGTCATTTAAAATGGCTTAACAATTGGCAATGAAACAGACTGAAATTTATGTTACTCTAGGGGTTTGAGTTGTAGATTTTGTTTTTTTATTAAAATTTTATGCAAAAGGTTATGTTTACAGAAATTGACTTTCTTAGATTGCAAATGTTTGCCTGAAGGAAGCTGTATTTGTTTTCAGCTACACACAGACTATAATCATGAAAATATAATGAAGAGTTAATGAATGTGCAACACATTAAATAAATCAAAGAATAGTGTGGTGAAATGAATTTTTCGGATAATGTTTTTTGTTTTCTTGACTGATTACTTGTGAAGGTAGTTAACACAAAGGATGAACCATTGCATAATTAATTTATAGCTGTGATGCTGCATATATCCTAAACAAAACTGTAAAATTAGAATATTAATATATGCACTGGTGATTATGTCAGAGTCTTTTTTGCCCAAACCATGTAATTATTTAATGCAGTATTTAACTGTGACTAATGCTGTGAAAGGAAAATAGAACATCAGTCATTTAAACTGTTTATAAATACATACTTGTGGTTTTTTAAATTGTATTGACTTTGATATGGTTTTAGGAAGCCCACTTAAGTTTTAGTGAATTCCTCATTATGAATTTCACTTCTTTCCTGTGACAGCAAGTCATGGGAGTTTAAAAAAAAATATATAGTTATCTTATACAGTTCAGGCTTCTGTAGTTTGTTTTTGTCACAGTTTACAATTAATGCAATTACAGTTAATTTTCCTGTAAATAATTAATAATTATTTCCAAGAAGATAAAGGAAAAAGAAAACAAAGAAAACTTCTATATTTTCTATTGAATAGAGCTCTGGTTAGGAAGGAAGACAACAGGAGCAGGGAGGTGTATGTGCCACACAGGCTGTGAAAGGGAGCTTTGATTCCTGTAGGTAAAGCAAGCCACACGTAACTGCAAGCAGTTTGACAAAAGCGTTTAGAGTAAATTTTTCAAAGGTGTCTAAATAACTAAGGATCCTCTGTTCCACTTTCAAAGAGAAGTAGACCAATGTCTGGGTTTTTTGCAAGGACAAAGTACTGTTAGCTTGAAAGATTAGGGCAAGAAGGGCCCAAGGTGTTGAAAGAACAATGGATTTAAAAGCAAGCAGAATGAGGCCTGAAAGAAAGGCAGTAAGTTCAGAGGTAAAGGTTTACCTGAGGTCCCTTGGTGAGGGACTGTGAAACCCCACTTCACTGTGGCATTTCCTGTTGGCAGCACTGTTGTGCTGAGCGTGCTTCGCCTGCTGTAGCATTTGATTCTTTTCTTCAGATGTTATTGAGGAGCGAGGCAGGGTTTTAATTACTGGAAAATTTCAAATGTAGATACAAATGCTATTTTTGAGAAACAAGTAGATAGGGGTGGTGCAAATTGTAGTGCTATTGATAATGGCAAAATGCAGTGCAGTGATTTGTGACTTGAGGAGAGCAATGTGTTTGGGATGTGTCCGGATGGATGCTGGTGTCGCAACTTGGATTGCAAACGGACAAATATCTACTGTAGGCTGGCGTCATGTAATAAGCTTACTACTGCGAGGGAGAGTTGGGGAAAATGTTGACAGGCAGATTGATTAAACAGTGGAAGGGTAAGGAACCTTCAGAGTTGGGGATTTATTTCTAAGACTTTAAAGAACCATTTATAAAAGCATCTCTCAGGAACATCATACATATTTTCTTCTTGAACGCAATGGTATGGAAATGGCTTCTCAAGGTCCTTCCTTCCTGCTTTCTGTGACTTTTGTGGCCAGAAGTCACAAAGTGCAGTGTATTGGCCATAGCAGCCACATGCAGTGCAGTCAGTTACAGCCTTTTCTGACATGCTCAGCAAGAAGTGAGTGAGTAATTAGATAGCATTGTTTCTATTCTAACTTCTATTTTCAAATATTTGTAATGTAAATGCTCTAAATTGCTCTCTACACATCACATCATAAATATTCAAATCATCATTTGACATCTATTGCTAATTTATACTCAACAAAATGATTCTAAAGTGTTGAAGTGTTATGCCTATCCCAGTGGAAGACAACAAAAAATAGTACAACCTTTTTTCAAAAAGGTGTGAAAGAAAGGACTCTGAGGAATTTAAAACACAACCTAATTAATTCTACTGGCTGTATGTTGTCAAGTGCACTTTATAAGACTTCCTTTAGCAAATTAGAATTTATTTTTGATGTCTAAATGTGCATACAAATACTCTCTAATAGCAATTAATTAGTCTATGATGTTCTTAAAATTTAAATATTACATTATGAAATGGCTCAGAATAAAGGAGAATTTGCCTTGTTTTTGCCTATAGTTCTAATTTTTGACCTTCATTAAAACTATAGCTCAAGGATTAGAATGGTTGTAAAATATGAGTGCCAGAGCAAAGGATGTGTTTTCATTCTCCAAAGGAGAGATGTTACGGTCAGTGGCTTGAGAGCTGGTGACTCTGTATCTTCCTGTTCATCACAGAAGAATGAAAGAGGTGGCTTCTGCTGAGGCTTAGGATGAGACAGGTTGTTGAAGAAAGTCATTAGGGGACCATCTAAAGATCTGCTTTGCAATGGAGAGTGTGTCCAGCAACGTTTATACTTGGAAACATCCATTCAAATCAGTGAACTGCTTTTTAATCAAAATCAGATCTACTACTGATCTCTCTGGTGTGAGGTGTCTCTCTGGTCTTGGTCTTCACCTGGTTAAGCAGTATGTCCCCTTGTCCAGGCCTCTGAGGAGCACCTTGCTGTTGCTGCAGCTGAGCGTATGTGGTAACTGATAGGCACACATGCATGCACCCACCCACCAGCTGGGAAACTAGAGACTGTTGTGGTGGTAATGTTTTAGCAGACTGACAAATCAGACTAGTCTTAAACTGCAAAATGTAAGTTTATTAGTCATTAATCTTTCTAATAGTCCTTATGTAATGTTAATCATCATCACAATGTATGCAAAACTGTTAGACTTTAACAATCATATACTAAATGAGTTGCAAGTATACAATTCAATGGAGCTGACTGTGTGGAGCTGCCCCATTGTTAGCACTTAATGGCTGTGGTCTTGGGTCTGTAGTTGCTGAGTTCAAGGTGACCAGGCATGAGAGTCCCTTGAGAGAAGGGGCTGTGGGCTTGTCCCTCTTGTTGTTGCTTGTGCCTTCTGATTTTATGCAATTGCCCTCCCCTGTCCCTGCAAAAGAGAGGTCTCCCTTCTCCCTGTCCTGCTGCTCATCTTTCCTTTTTATTCAGGAGGATGGCTGCCTTTTGGCAGGCCCCTGTGCTTTTCTCATCCTTTATCTTGGCAGCTTTTGTTACTTGGGTGCTGCTTACATGCATCTTTGCCCCTTTGGTGACCACATTGTTCACATACTTAGGTAAAATTGTATCTGGATAGTGATTAAAATATTCTATAACATGTCCTTTATCAATTATAAATTAAACAAAATAGCTCAAAAATTGTCTGCACTTCAGGTTGTAGAGCTGTACCAGGTAGTTTGATAAACTCTCCCTGATGCGAACCTGTGATGCTACAGGTGGAGTGTGCCTGAGCTAACTCTCAACTGACTGAAGCTGTGTGGAGGCTGCACAGCAGATTGCAGGATAAATATTCTGTAAATCAGCTCCCCTATGGCTTACTGCAACATCAGGGAGCTTCTGAGCTCATCTGTTTTGGTGGTCTTGTGTTATTTTAAAGGGGGTCTGTTTCTTCTAATATCAATTTTTTTAAAAAGGACAAAAACCTGAAGTTTTTTGTTCCAATAAGCTGTTAAAGAAAAGAAAAACCAAAGTGACTTGATCACTGTAAAGCTGACATAGACAAGGTTTTGTTTTATGGCTGAGGGGGAAGGGTACAATGAAAAATGAAGAGGTGTTGCCTGCTGTGATTTGAGAAGTTCAATATTAAGCTGGCAAGGTGCCTGGTTCTCATTGTTATAAACGCCTGACTGGTTTTGAATGTTTCATTTCACTTAACACAGGAAAATCCAGGATCTTACATAGATGTTGAAAATTGCAATTCCCCAAGTCATTAGAGCTTTTAAAAAAAAAAAAACAAAAAATCAACCTTCAAATGTTTAAGAAAGCTTCACAGGAACATTGAAGTCTGCTGTTCCCTGTGATATTCCTTATGGATTTGTAAAGATGTTAAAATTCAGCTTTTCTCACTAGAATTTGGGAAATGTTGCAAGTAACACTAGTTGGGGGTGGGGGGAAGCAAATGGCTTGTTTCAGCCTGCGTTGCCTCTTGCCACACAGTCTGGCAGTTCAGGAGCTCTTTTCTGCTCTGTGAAGCTTTGGCCAGGGAGAGCCACCTGAACGGCAGAAGCTCATGGGGCACTGCTACTTGAACCTGGTTAGTGTGGAGAGCAGCTGGCTGCAGCTCAGCTAAAATACGGAGTGTGGTGGTTTTTTTTTTTTCCCCCTCTCTCCCCCCCCCCCCCCCCCCTTTAAGCTAAAAGAAGAAATAATTTATGTGAATCGGGGCATGATGGGTTAGTTCACAGGATCCTACCCTGTGCAGGTGTAAGGCAAATCTCAGTATAGCAGGCTTGACTGGGATTCGGAAAAAATTTTCAGTATTGTAATGGTCAGAAATGTGTCTGTGTGTCCCTGTTACCTATTGCAGTGGTAATGATTGGTCTTCAGTTACTGAGTTAGGAAATGTGGAAGGTGATTAACTCTTACTGCTGTCACTCATAATCTCCTGCATGATATATAAATATATTATTTTTTTGGACAAAGTGGTCACTTAATACTTTTGAAAACTTTTTCTGTTTTTCCAAGTAAAGGATTGCATCTCTTTCTAAAGATGTTGCAGAAAAGCATTAGAGGGGCTTCTGGAGAAGTATCCCAGTACACTTGCGCTGTTTGTGTGCTTTTCTTGGATGTTTGTTTACCACTATGGAAGCAAAGCACTAGGTTAAATGGGCCTTTCTTCTGACCTGATGTTGGCTATCTGTGCTCTCCTGTAGGTTATTTTACTCTGATTTTAATACTGCTGTTAGACTCTTAATTTATAAATCAATACATTTCAAAGGACAAGAGAAAAGAAATGCTAAATGAGAGAACAGGGAAAAAGAAAAACAACACGCTTTTCTTGTAATGGGGGTGGATTGCCTGAAAACTGAAAAGATTAATCTTTTCCTTCTGACTTTAAATGCTGATATATACTGCAGGACATAAACCAGAAAGGTTCAGACAATAAAGGACTGATTCCGGGGGGGGGACTGAATGAGGAATGTTGCTCTTGGGGATCATTAAAGGGAATGTTTCATCATGGGACTATATAATTGAGAAGGAAGTGGCATCTTCCCAACATATATGAAATATTTCACTGGGCCTGCTTCCATATTAAAAGAATTCATAGGGATTTTCACATTCATAGAAATTTTCTGAAGATTAAAGTTTATAGGAGCAGGAAGTATCGGGGGGAGAATATCCCATTTGTTTTCCTTTGAAAGGAAAATATCTCCTCAATCCTCAAGCACCTTCAACAACCTGAAGTAAATTCATGGAACACCTTTCAAAGTAAAGAGTGATGTAACAGAAATAATAGTGGGAGTTATAATCAAATTAGCGTCTAACCTATTATCAAAATATTTACATATGCTAGCTATGAAATTTTGCTGTGTATGCAGCCCCACAAAGTTTATTCTTTCATGGAGTTGAGGATAAAGATTTAAATATTCATTAAAAAACCAAAAAACATGTTTAATGATGTTATTTTGCTTGTTTTTATATTCATAACAGTTCCTTTCCTTCCCTGAAAGGGAGAATGACTCCTTAAAACATTAAGCATTCATTGAACATTTCATAGCATAAAATCTGAACAAACGTATGTATTTTTAACTGAACCTATCCTAAATATCTGATTTCTTTAGTAAATTAAACAAAAGAGGTGACTCATTCTGTCTGAGATTTTGCAATGCATATCTGGTCTTTGAGTGCAAGAAAACTTCAGTTTCTGGTTTAACTTTACAAATCTGATTTTGTTCTTATTCATTGTTTATACTTCAGGTTTTTTCTTTGATATTTGAAGTGCTGGTTCATTTTTATTAAAGTCAAGTGGAAATATAACCTGAACTTCAAAAGGACTAAGATAGAACTCTTTAAGGAAAACATTGAGTAAATGTGTATTTAAAATGACATGCCAATTAAAGCTGCTTTCTCTTGCTATTGTGAAGACTTTTCTCCCAGTGGGTAAATATTTAGACCACACGCGCATGCACACACAATATATATATCTACATCACCTTTATTTATGCTGATGAGAATAAAATTTGGGTATTCTATCAGATTTAAAGTAACAGTTTATATTTCCTTATCAAATCTAAATGTAACAATTCGTCTGGACACCCAGGATTTGGTTTTGTCCATCTTCAAACTACAGGTTTATTTAGTCTTTTGTGCATGTGCTTATACATAATAAAGTATGTGTTCTTTCAGGGTTGCTTTTTATTTTTACTATCTCGGCCTATTGGGTGTAAATTGAACATCTTTAAAGCACTGAGAACAGCTCTTCAGAGGTTCACAACCCTTGAAAAATTGTCTTCAATTTTTAACAGATTCTGGAAATGAATTTGAGAGTTTTCTTGCAAGTTATATTTCACAATTATATTATCTCTGTATGTTCCTTCTCTATTGTACATGGCTCTCAGCTAAGCCAGGGATATCTATTTGGCCTGAGATTATGGTGCTGCTATCCATCTCTCTGTTTCCATAGGATTTCAGCAGCGACTTTTGATGGAGTATAAATGCTACTGAATGAGTGATTATCAGGGTTGTAGCTTATTTAGGTTTGGGAGAGAATGTGGTGGAAACCGGCTTTGGGCTCTTCTCTCATAATCGTAACCCTTCTTATTTTTAGGACTGTTTTGACCTGTTTAGACACATTGATGTCAGGTCCCGTGTAACTTACACCTACTGAGGAGGTGAGAAATAAAAAACAGTCTGAGGGGTCTCACACTGTGGTCAAAGACGAGTTTTGCACTTCTAAATACTGTGAGGCAGAATGGTAGGCCTGGAGCGTTGAGAAAGAGTGGATGGATTTGGTCCACAAACAGCGCTGCTCCATGTTTACGCAGCATGGTGTACAATGCAGCCAAGACACTTTGGTATCCCTTCCTAAAAGGGGCATGGTGTGATGCCCCTGAACCCATGCCCTGGGCACAGGGACATCTGAAGGTAGGTGTCTGTGTGCACGTAAGTGCCTGGTGATCTGTCATTGACCTCTGCTTCAGTATTCATGACATCCTTCACCTGTGTGATCAGACCAATATTCTGTATTCAAGTTGTTTTTTGTTATAGACAAAATTGTAAATTCATAACCAGTTATAAGTAGAGCTAGACATTTAACGGCTATAGCTTGATTCTGGATGCTGTTGGCTCTATAATACTTTTTCTAGAGTATGTGAAATATTATGGAAGGCTGTAGAAGTGGGGAGAGCTTCAGTGATCATTTTTCCCTATTCTTGTTGTCAGCTTAGGTGCTTTCTCATGATATTCTTCCCGCCACATTTCTCATTCCTATTGCTCCGTTGATTATGAACTGAGTTGCTGATTGCCGTTTGCTGTTCTTTAGCACAAATTTAGTTATAAGTACATTACAATTTTTTCAAAGTGTCTTTAAAATGATTAAAAACTCTCATGAATCTACAATCATGCCAGCATATAGGTTACTATTGGGAGAAATGACTGTAGCAAGCAATGTTTAACTGATGAGGAAAAGAGTTATCCTTCACTACTTAATGAGTGAACAGCCACACCTCCCAGTTATAATTACAATGTAGAAAATGACCATTTCTAATGACATTGACAGCAAAAGTAGAACAAATACTTTTCTGTTGCTTTAGTTGGCCCCTAATTGTTTGCCCTAGTGAGATATACTCCTTGTGTTTTCTTCTGGCCAATATCTGAAACGGTTTAGACTCTGTAGAAAACTGTGGATTAACTTTCTAAGAATGAGGTATAATCAGATCATTTTGCATTTGGTGGGGGCATCTTCTCTGGGTGCATCTACATTAGCATCTTAGTTCAGATCAGCAGTGCACTTGTGCAGTGAATTTCATGGCCCTTCTGCACTATTTAGATTTGGCTGACATTGCAGGGCAGCCTTGGAGCATGCGAACGGGGTTTCTTTCAGATGATGCTAGCCCAAAGGATCACTGCAGGGATGTGTCATTAGTGGGGGTTCAATGTCACTGCTAGACTGGAGCCAGTCTGAAGTGTGTACTGTGTGGACATGGGTTACTTAACACCGATAATTTCAATCTCCAGATGTGCTGCTATTGCACTGTGCTACTCAGCAATGCAGCTGTAGCTTGTGACAGCTCCACAAAGTGCTCCTACTTTAAACAGTCTGTTGCAATTGGAGACAGAATAAAAGTCAATTCTGTGAACTTCAGTGAGGTTAGCTTCAACAGAAGAGGCTTTTTGGGAAAAGGAAAAGCCCTAATGTTGTCATGATAGACCCACACCTTTTCATTTATGTTAAGTAACTTCTGTTTGCTGTTTACGTAAGAATGTTAAAAGCTGGCGTATCAAGCACTGGGCACGTGCTATAGCTGTATTTCATTTGCGGGCTCTCCTAGATCTCAGAATATGCATGCCATGTGAAGTGGGAAATACTAGTAACTATCGGATATTCTTATAGAATAGCAGAATAAATAGGCGCATAAAACTTCCACAATGGTTACTGCTTCCTTTCAGCTATAGTAACTCACTGGGGTACGCTTTTGAAGAGAAATGTGGGATCGAGAAGTAAACACACAAATCTTCATTTGTTAGTAGTATTTCTGTGGTGTTGTCTTGAATGCTATTTATTTTATTGTGAAAAATCCTTTTCTCTCCCCAGGAAAAAAATTATACTTAATTTGCAAAGTGTCTATTTTTCACCTAATTTCAAGACCTTTGGTTTTCTATGTCCTGTTTTTAAATGTTATATTTGTCTGGTTACCATAGCTATCCAGAAAGAAGCAGACAATATTTGAGTCCAGCGCTGCTGGGTGTTTTTAACTTACCTGGGAGAGAAAGAGGAAGAAGGTGCATTTTATATTTTTTTCAGATAAGATATTGAATCATGATGAGCATTATCTCAATTTGCAAATGAACAGATTTTGCTAAACACATTTTCCTTTGACAGTAGTCAAAGAGTGATAGAGAAGGGCAAGTTATTAGCATTCATATATTACTCAATGGTCAGAAAAATTTGCTTAGGAGATTTGGAATCCTGAAGGGTTGTTCCCGTCTCTAGAAGTGAGCAGGACTTGCGCTAAGAGCTGCTGTTGTGCTCTGGTGTCATGTCTTGCGCTGTGCCCAGAGAAAGACTTGAAGGGAATTAAACAGTGTGATGAAAGAATGGGTTTTGGGGGAAAACGATTATAAAATTCACTGTTGAAAGCTCTCAGAAACTGCTAGCTATTTCTGGATGTACTATTAGAGGCATTTCCCCTTGCCTTTGCTTTAGGTGCATAACAGCAAGAGCATCACTTTAAGGGCGATATCCTTATTGTGGCTAGCATATAAAATTAGTTAAGTGTTTGAGCTTTGAGGGTCTATCTTTGTGCTGTCTCCTTTCATGTATTTATATTGCTTATTTCTTGTTCTGTTTTCCTTGCTATTTCCTTTCTGGGTAATTCTCTGAATGGTCACGTTATTGCTTGTAGCACAAAATTTTCTGCGTTATTTTAAAGAGATTTTGTTTTAGTGGGAGCTGATAAAAGGTACTCACTTGTATTTGAATTCTCCTTTAGTTTTAAGCACTGCTCAAAACGAGGCCATTTCATATTACATCACTTCTGCAGGAAAGAAAAATAGATGCAAACTGGAATTTCCAAAAAAGTGGCACAAATTTAAGGCCATAAAAAACCCCCCAGTGGTCTCTTTTCAACAGTGGTGCCTTAACCAGTTAATGAAGAGATGGCCTATATTAGTACAAGGGTTGCAGGCTAGCTACCTGAAGCTATGCATAGATGTTTGTGATTCTTGCTGAATATTACCCTCACTAGTGCTTTCTTACTCAATTTTAGCATGAGTGAGCCGCTTTTGTGCGAAACTGGATTGGGATTGTCTGTGTGCACAATATATATCTATATGTATTGATACAGCTGATACCACAATTCACAGCCATTTTTATTTGGATTTCCTCTTCTAGGGGCTGAGCTGGGACTTCTAACAGTGCTTAAAATAGCTTGTAATAAACAATGTTTATTTTCCTGTTTGTTTTTGTTAGGATCTGCATATCTTACTCCCTCAATAGCAACTCTTTTCAGTTGAAAGATGGCCTGTTTTAGAACAACGGTCAATTTTTTTCTCAAAAAGGTAAACATTTGAAAGCAGATGTGAAGGACATATTCCATTAAATACTGTTGATTTACAGAAGAAAAGGACGTTCTCTTCTAACAGCAGCAGCGGAATTCAAAAAGATCTGGGGCTGTATAAAAGAATCTCTGGGAATTTCTTCTATATTCAGGCCATATAAGTGTAAGGATAAATAGCACAATGGCTTAAACTGAAAGCTCAGTGTGACAGAAGGTGTACTCTTCGTGGTATACTAGCTGGTGGGTTATGTTACCTTGAAAAAAAAGGGTACAGGCAGATTAAAAGTCTCTTATGTGCATTAGCAAACAATGTATGTTTGGATTTTTCTTGTATTAGAGCGTGCTGGTTTAGTTTAAAGGAGGGAAGAAGTGCAATTTTGGATTTCAATAGGATGTCTACTTATCTAGGCTAATTTTCTTTAGATTAACAGAATATTCATAAAATCTTACTGCAAAAGGTTTCTCTAATAAGGAGAATTTCAGCCTCATTTTCAAGGTTGTAGGTGTTTTGAAATTACCATAGAGACAAGATGCTACAGGTAGCAGCTGCAATTCTTTAAAATAAAAATAATAGAAAAGTCAGATGATGAAATGTATTCAGTTGCTTGTGTAATTGTTGCCATTGAAAGTGGCTTCTTTTTTTTGATGTCTGTTATAATATGACATGAAATTTCATAGATCTGAAAACGGATGAAACTTGTGGCTGTTTTTGTGACTACTCCTCTGTTCATATTTACAGGCCTTTTTCATGAAAATCAAAATGTCTTTAAATAGGCATGTTTTTCTTAACAAGAACGCTTGAAAAAAGGAGTCAAAGTTTTTTTTGTTTGGCCTATGTACTTTTTCTTGGTACAATTTTTCATCATAATAAAGCACTGTAGTTACTATCACATTAAGATGAACTGAGGAAATCATATCTTTCTGGTGGTGCTGTAAGGTCAACTTTATGAAAGTTGTTATTGATGAGTGCTTTTTGTTTATAGACTTTTCCATGAATAAATTGCTTCTATGTATTTGGATATCAGGAATTCTGTTTAACTGAGTTGCTGAGAGGTCGTAGAAAGTTGTGGTGTTTTAGTAAGGTGCTAATTATAAGCACTGGACTTCTCAATGGATAAAGATAAATATCAAGCTCTTTCAGTTTTTCCAGTAATAGTTCAGTTGTCATTTCTCAAAATTGCTTTGAATTCAAACAAAAGTATGATTGAGTATCAAAACTGTTTATGTGAAAGTAATGCTGAGCACTCCGTGGGACCAAACTGCTGCAAAGAGAATATTTGGTGCGTTCCCGAATTGGTCGTGGTTGGACTACATTGGATGTTTTTCATGTTACATGCTTTCAGTCGCAGAGAAATCCGATAGGGAGATACTCATGCCTGGCTGTTTAAGGTGCATTTTACTAATGTGTCTGCACTCCAACACCACCTCTGGTTGTGCTGATCAAGCATCTGTTGCCCAGCCCGGGCTGGGTTCCCAGTTGCTGCCTGGCAGGCCCTAGGGTGCCTCCCTGCCAGCACATGCTGTGCTATGGTTGCCCTCAGCTCCCTGGCTTCCCTCAGGGAGTGGCCCCGAAAAGTCAGGGGTAGCCAGAGGCTCCTTGCAGACAGGGTAGTGGAAGCTAAGCACTGGTGCCTGCCATGGTCCTTGGGAACTCAGGGCTGGTGTCCTGCCTCCCCCAAGGTGTCCATGGCAGTGCAGAGACCCTGTGACCAGGTGCACCTTAGTTCGGGGCTGTGCTGCTGCTGTCTCCCTCTTGATTTTTGTTTTTATAAGATAGCATTTGCACTCCTGGATAATTATAGGACCTGGGTAGCTCCCACCAAAGAGCACAATTCAATTTAAAGAAGAAAATATGTTCGTGCTCCTACATTGCAGATGGCCATGCTGGGCTGCTGAAGGCCTCTGTGGCATTACGTAGGCTATTCTAGCATGGGAGTCAAACATTGTTACTGATTTGAGACTTAAATGATTATTTAAATTTAGACTGAAGAAGGGATTAATTTTTCTTGAAAGCATACAGTCGGAATGAGAGCAGGTTCATTCTTCTCTCTGATGTGCTTTCTTCTTGGAGAAGACCATCTGTTTGTCAAAGGAAGTCACAAAATAATATTTGACATGTGATTTGTACTGAATTCCGGACATCTAGTAACTGCAGTTTTGAAAACAATTATCTACAATGTATCTAATTCATTTCTATTTTAATTCATCAGTGTCGCACAAAATGAGTTATTTTCCTTTTATTCCTGTGTGGCACCTATAATAGCTTAATGTTGAGATAGAACAGCATAAGTCCTGCTGCTAGCCAGGGGGCTTTTTTTGACTAGAGTTGCTCAGATGAAAGCTGTTAGAAATAATTAAACTTTGTATTCCAATAGCTAATTATTTGGTTCCTTTAAAATGATTTGTGTATCACATTTATTGGAAGCCATCTGTGAAGGGAATATAAATTAGGGATAAAACAAAAGCAGGTAAAAATTTCTGCTTGGATGTGAGGACAGCGATGAGACAGTAGAGCGGGAACATCCTGTTGGCTATCAGTGAGATGGTTTCTCTTGTATGTTGTAAAATTAGTAAAATACATGAAAAAATAACAAAGCCAATTGTGTACAGTTCTGTGTTTTCTCATTTGACTCATTGCATTAAAAAACAGTGCAATCATTAATTTAAAGGGATGTATTTAGCCATTTCTTTATTTGCCAAGATTGACCAGCAACCTTCTCAATGCTAGGAGGTACTTTTTCAGCAGAAGCCAAGTTGTTTCCTTTTGGCAAGAGTCAAATATCAAAAAATAAGCCTCCCTTGCATGAACCTAGGAAGGATGATGTAGGCTTGCGTCATGACATCATACTGCTTCCCACACTGTTTTTTGTTAATTTCTTTTAAGGAAATTTCATTTCAGACTAACTTCACTAAACGTCCTGCTTATTTGTAACTCTTCTGTTGTGAGTGTTCCTAACGCCAGCATATGTTCGTCTGACAGCCCTGCCAAACTCTAAGCTCTGCCAAACACCAACGAAGATGTACTAATTCATATTTACCCATAATGAAACTAAGGATACTAAGTCAGGTTTCAGGTTATCTACCTCTTAAGTAGTATGTTCATATCTTGAAGCTAGTTGGACTTTGAAGTACACTAAAAAGTGTGATATGTTTCTTCATAGTCTCCCACTTAAAAAGTGAGGAAAATATATAAAGTTCATGATCCATTTTCTGTTTAAGCCTAACTACTATATTTTTTCTCATACAGCAAAATGAAAATCAACCCTTTTAACAACTCAGGTGGGAGTTAGTTAACTATTTCTGGAACATAACCCTGCTTAAAACTGCCATTTCACCTCCAATTATATTTACAAATCAAGAGCCAAATCCTCAAGAGGGGCTTCCTTTCCATTGACTTCATTAGCAGCCTTGAACACCCTTGAGGATCTGGGCTCAAGTGTTTTCATCATTTGCAAAACTGCTTGAGTATAATTGAAACAAACTGTCCATTTCAGACTAAGCTGAGTATGATTTAGGCCTTCAGCAGTTTGTAAGGAGTCAGGAATAAACAGATATGGAATGATAAACAGGGAAACAGAGGAATTCTTCCTTTTTTCATGTCTGCTTTTGATCTGCCATTGACAGAACAGAAGAATATATTGTAACTATATCCTCTTTTAGATCAAAAATGGAAACATGACAGCTACATCACACAGATTAATTCAAGACCTTTTAATCAGTAAAATATTTTTCTTTCCATTGCCTCGCACAAGTGTCATCTTTATAATGCCAAAAGCTTTATACAATTTTATTTTTATAGAATATTCAATGACAAATCCTTTAATCTGAAAGCTTGATTTATAGAGGACTGTTTGTTCCATTTCATTAATTTGCACTCTTGAAACCCAGAGGTGCTGACTTCTGTTTTACAAGAGGAAAGTGAAGTGTGTTTTATCTGTTGCTGCTCTAAGCTTCTTTTCTTCTTGTCTCTTTACTGAAAGTAAAGCAGCTATTCTTACTATAAAATATTCTTGTATAGGTTCTATTAGGAAGCAAATGTGTTGGCAAATAGCTGTCTTCTGAGGTAGTGGGAATGTGATTTTGATTTTTAGTAACTGGCTAACTGGTTACAATTATAATAAAACTCTCTATATGGATACAGTTAACTTAAAGCATCAGGATTTGAGTTTTGTAGTTTTAACTTTCACGTATGTGAGCAAAGAATGTTTTCGATGCAGCTTGAAGGCAAGTGTGGCCGATGGTGAGACTCACTGGAGGCTGACCAGGTGCTGTGCTGTGCCTTGTGCCCTGGTCTCCTCCCTGTTCTCAGTCCATGTGGCCACCTTTCTTTCCTGTGGAAGAGTGGAAACCGGTGCTCCACCTGAGTGTCCCTTTTGAGATAGATTTGTGACGCTGTCAGGGCATGCGTCTGGCCCTGGGAGCAGAAGGAGGCACTGATTTCCAGTTCTGCTCCACCAACAATAGTAAAAGACCTCTCAAATGCTGTTCTACCCTGTTGTCTTCATGAATGAAAGGAGCTCATTTTAAAATATGTAAGGCAATCATTATTCTCTTCTGGTACTGTCAAGAAATCATGCATGGTACTTTGGGGGAGGGGGAAACTGCAGCAGAAATAGAGCTTAACTGTTGAGAGTGATCACATAGCGTGCTGCTGTTTCTCGTCACACTGGTTAGGACTGGATCTTTCCATCTTACGTTGTGTGGAGCAGAATGAAACGCGCTTCACTCTCTTAATTCTGTTAATATATTCTTTCTAGCACAAAATGGCAAACTTGCAAGAATTGTCCTCTGGAAAAGTATCCCAATTCTATCATCGTGTTGGAGAGTCTGTATGAAGTAGCTGAATCTATAGCTATGATGGACGTTTTGATAGTTTGAAATTGGACGCAGACTGACTGTCCACTGTCAAGAAGGGGCCAAATCAGTATTTTATTAGTTACTTCCCTCCAAATCTGAAGAGTATTTTCAGATTAGTTCAGCTGTCCATTTATAGTGGCCATTTTTGCAGTGAAGAACATGATATCCATGAAAGATTCTTAGTCTGAAACTTCTTTCTGTTCCTTTTGTGTCCTATCTGTTGTTTGATGTGCTTTTTATCTACTATTGGCAGAACAAAGCATGTAAAATAATCAGTTCCTCTGTCAAACATGAAAACATAAGTCTTAACTACGTCATATATTTGAGAGTAGTTAGTTAATAGGTTTGATCTTTGCACTCCTTGAAAATAAATGCTAATTTCCATCCCAATACCTGCTTTTTTGTCTTAAAAGCCACACTTTAGGATCGCTGAGGGTTCAGTTTAGCTAGACCTAGGTATGGGTGTGTGGCTATTTTGTTTTCTCCCATTTTATGTTTCTTCTGTGTATGTTCCATTTTATTATTAATCTATGCTAAGCAATCCAAACTGCAGCAAATGATTCTATTAAAAAAAAAATCAATAACCTAAGTGGCTTTATCTACATCCACTGTAAGCTTCTCTTCTTTGTCTGGTTTTTCAGAGAGAAATACCGACATTGTGACTTGAAGATTTTCAAATACTGTGCTATTCACTGGATACTTAAGGATAGTACATTTAGAGCTGGAGTGGATAATGTGTATACTTTGCTATCTACTTCTGGCACTATCCATTCAACTGTCATGGCAGGGAACAGCTTTAGCAGTGAAAACTTTCTGGGGTTTTGTGAAATAACTTGAGATGAGGGAAGAATTACACTTCCTTTGCCTTTTCAGAGTAAGTTTTTTCTTATGCATAGTGCAAGGAAGTAGTGAGTTATCTTGAAATCCTTTAAAAATGAGGCTGCATGGAAATGTGAGGTGACTGAAGTTTTTGTAGATTGAACTTATGCTATTTACTGTGACCTATTTAGCTGTGGATTTATATTTATGTAATTTTAGCGTCGTGGCTACCAAATAATAAGGTCTATACATAGATAGCTTAAATTCATTTTTTAAATATCTTTTCCACCTTCTTCTCTTTATTGAAAATTGTATAAATTGTGAAAATACTAGAGCACTGTTACTTTCCAAATATTTCTGTATTAGGAGTAGCCATCAAATATCTTAGTCCTCAGATAGCCTCTCCAAATGAAGAGAAATGTTAATTTCTAACTTATTTTACAGATGATGGTCTAGATCTTGAATAACATCATCCCAACAGGTGGCACCGTGAGTACTGCGTAGTGTGGCCTGAGGAAAGTTTTGTTACCTCTTTGTTATGGTCTTCCTCTCCACCATTCCTCTCTTTAGACTGTAATAGCTTCAAGGCAGGACCTTTCCTGGTATGTATGTGTTCGGCTTCTGACATGATGAAACTCCATCTTGGCTGCAGTTTCTAAGCTTGATCATAATCCAAATATTTAAGTCTTTTTCTTCATTTTTAATTAAGTAGTTATTTTATCTCAAGAATTTGGCCTCGTTGTGAATTTTGATGTGGCTACTGTAGATAATTCAAACATTTCCTTCTTAATTTGAAGTATGTGACTAACCTACTAAACCTTTTTGTCATATAGATGTTCTGTTCTCGTGCTTTTAACATGCGTTGAAGGACTTATTTACGTCCTTTCCAAAAAATTAGTTGTAGCTGGTGGTGACCCTTCTAGCTTTTTTTTTTACATGTTCAGTAGCATGGAGGAAAAAAACCAAATACCTGACATGGGTTAAAGACCAACAATGGATTTGGGTGAGCATGTTCATTTTCTTGGGTGCTCTCTTACCACCCTTGTTCCTGTCTTCTCCCTTCCTCCCACGAGTTTGTCTCTTGCAGTTGCTTGGGGTGAATAACAAAGTTCCCAAGCGTCTGGAAGACTTACAGGATCACCTATTAAAAAATTGATCAGAAATATCTCAAGGGAAGGGGTTTCCAGCATATGTGTACCAACAGCTAAATAACAGCTTGTTTGGTTTTGCATCTAACTCCTTAACTTCTTGCAATTAGTTGACTTTTTTATACGAACCTGAATTTTGTGAATTTCGAACAGAATTTTGGTAGCAGACCATCACATTTCATTAATTTTTCTTTCACTAGAAAGTATTAATTGCTCTACTATTCCTCTAATATATTGTAGCTGCTTTACTACCTCTTATCTAAAGAGAACTCTAAATCTGAGGCCTTAGGTCAGGCTGTGAGATTGAGTGCATCATCTCTGTCACAGGATCAGTAAGGGTAGTGCTGTGGCAGGCACTGAATGCTTTAAGAAAAGGTTTCTACAGAAGGCTCTGCTTGCTTAGACAAAAGCTTGGAATAATTAGTTATTGGAAGTACTTTATTTCCTTGAGGATAATCAGCTAAGGTCACAATGAAAAGTTTGGGTAAAATAAGAGGAGTGAAACCATGGTAACACAAGTCAGTCTGTTACTTTGCTTAAGCCTATATGTAACTGAAAATCTGAATTTTGAACTTTTCCCATCTTAAATTTAGTGGAGAGTTTTGCAGTGGAGTGTGTTTTTTGGGATGCGAACTTGGTTATCTATAGGAAAAAAAAAATGCATATGGACTCTTAACTTTGCGAAAAACACCATCACTTATTTCGTCCTCCTTTAATGTGTTGCTAAAGGAAGTTTCGTGTGAGATGCTAAATTTTTGAACTTTAATAATGTCAGATTATTTTCTTCAGTATAAATCAGAGCTGAGCGGTATTCCTTTCTTTGTCCAGTGTTGCTTCGTTATTAAGTAATAATGATAATAGCTGAACTTTTTTTTTTAAACTTGTATCTAAATTAGCCAAGTATTGTCAGGTACACAAGCAGAAGCTGCTGCTAAGCAACAAAGCCCTGCTACCTGGGGAATAATATTATCTTGAACTGAATACTGACAGAATTAGCAAATGGTCTCAGAGGAAGAGGATCAGTCTCCATTCTTTTGCAAACCTATAAATACAGATGGTAACAGGGGATTAACAGTCTAGGGGTTTTCTGGCTTAATAACTTAAAGCCTATGTCCTTTCAAAACATGCATTTCAATTGAAGTCTGACTCATAGCCCTGTAAAGTACTAAGTATTAAGAAATCTACAGACTAGTAATTTGAAGAATACAGGTATAATTTATCAGGCTATGAAAATTTAATTTTTATAGTGTTAAAATTCTGGTAAATGCTGCAGTTGCTCAAAAGCTAAATTTGAAGTACCCAGTGATGTGTAGGTGAAAAACGAAGAGCATTCGCAATAATTAAATTATCAACTTCTGGCTAGTTGGATACTATTCTACAGATAGAATACCACTGAAGAAGAAAACTGAAAATATATTTTTCAGAGATGTATTCAGGAAGCATAGGACTGGTAATAGGCCATTTTATGCATTTCAACTTACAGTACTTTGTAACATCACTGCTATGCATTTTTCTCTTTATATATGTGATCCTTTTATAGGGCTGGATAAACCTTAAATCCATTCCTCTGCTTTGATGAATGCCTGTATCTTTTTAAGACCAGGTTAAAATGACATGGAGATTCCACCTCCCCTTTTTGTAGCCTAGTTTGTTGTCCTGGATAATTATCCATCATGTCTCTCAGACTAATCATAATGTCTAGTTTAAATCTCTTGTTGCAGTCTAATTCTGTTACTTTTTGTCCTTTTCCTCAAGGACAGAGAACAAATTATTTTTTCCTCTTGGCAGCACCCTTTTAACATACTGGCTCAGTTATGAGGTGAAAGGAGGATATGGAAAATGAAGTGGAATTGAATAACAAAATGTAGCTGTATTAAATATTAAATTAATAATTCCAAGTATTTTCCTGTGCTGTTTGATGCAGACAGAGCTCCACCCTATATACACTGAAGAACACCACATTCTGGTTTGGCATCATGTATTTGGTAAGACACAGAGACACCAGTTCTGGGCAGACTTGAGTGTGCTGCGCTCCCTTTGCAGAAAAAGCTGTGTCCTCCTTCACCCAGATGCTCTAAAACGCTAAAGAATCCTGTTTTGTTGTTTTTGGAGATTTTTTTTGTTTTGGGGAGTTTTTGTTTGTTTTGTGTTTTTTGGGTTACTCTTGTTTTTTTGGTGCTGTGTGTTGTGTGTTTTTTTGTGTTAAAGTCAAATCTACCTGAAGTAAAACCTGCTTGCATGGTTGCAAATATTGCAGCCGTTCTAGTTGTATTTACTTGCTGTCTTGATCTTTTTGACTTTAGCTCTGTAATCAGATCCAAATTCTCCTTGTATATGTTCCTGCTCTGTTTTTGAAGTCACTGAGGATGAGTGATAAAAACAGTATAGCCTTGACAGAGGGTTGAAAACTAGATGAAAGAAGACCTGGTTATTTATAAAGAGGAGTGCAGAAAGAAAAAGGGAGGACTAGGGGTCTTTAAGCAGGGATTTAGGTCTCAATGAACTGTGTCTCCTGTTAGCTCTAAAAGTCATTCAGCTGTTTTAAAAAAAAAAAAAAAAAAAAACCACCACCCTGCCCTCTTGCATGTTCTTGGTGTACAACCTGAGGTATTTGAGCTGATTTGTTGTCCTTTAGGTGAGAACTACTTTTTTTTCTTTGCATTTGTACAGTGCCAGGCCCCCTGGGATGCTAGTCTTGGGGGGGCTCGTGGGTATGGCACTGTTGAGATAGTGCTGGAGACAGATGAGCTGTGTACACTTTCTGCTGCATCTGACTTGCAGGTACCTTTTGGCCTGTGTATAGGTGTTGATCTCCCTTGATAAAATACTGTCAAGTAGGAGCAGAACATCTTATTTTCTTGAATTCCTAACACTGATGTGGTATCTCACTGTTGGAAAACTTGTTACTCATTGAAGTCCAAAAGCTGGTGTACTCAGGTGCTTTCTTGGTTTCCAAGGCAGGCTTATTTTGAGAAGTTTCTGCATGTGATCCTTGCTTTGCAAAGCTTGGCATTCATCCTGCACAAGCAGAATGCATTGTGTTGTGAATTTAGGGCAAACAAAGTCCTAGTTTTATCTTTTTATTACAGCTTGTTGAAACATTTTTAAAATGACTTCTCTCTGCCTTCTTCCTAGTAAAGGCTCGCATACCTTTATGCGGTAGTACAACACAAATTTTGGATTCTCAGAGCTCATTCTGTACTCTCTTACAAAGATGCATCTTCTGAGGAGAAGGAATTTTCAGATTGTTGTAGGTGCTCTTGGCTCATACCTCCTCTACATGAATAAATTTCTGTCTCTTTAATTAAGCTGCTTTTAAAGTTTGCTTCTAGCCCTATTATTTCCATTTAGGAATAGCAGTTGTTATGCTAAGCTGGCTGAAGAATGCTCTTCTACTTGTCTGAGCACATGGCAGAAGATAGCATCTTAATTAGATGTAGATACACACAAATTTTATAGGGGGAGCTATTACCTTAGTCAAATAATAAAATTAGTGGTAGATCAAAGCAGGAGCAAGATGCACTAGAGATCTAGCTCCCTGTCTGCTTTTCATTTTCAGGTATTTACAGCTTCGTACAGATAATAGGTTAGGGCATGGGCCAAAAAGGAAATAGGAAGCCTGTGAGTGACTGTATCCAGCTGGCAAAATTTTGCTCTGGTTTGCTATAGTGACAAGCCAACTTGACAGAGCTTTTGGGAGAAATGCCCATAGTTGATACAGAGGGGGAGAAAGCCTGGTGTGTTCCCAAACTGCTGGAGGTAGTCCTCTCCCATGCACAGTCTACAGCTTCATCATCTGGGGTCTGAGTTAGAGACAGCAAGTGGATAATGCATGAGGAGTTTCAGATTTGTCTTTAATGGGAAAGTGATATGCCGAACTATGGTTGCACTAAGCAAGTTTTCCTCTATTATGAATCTATCAGCTGTACTGAATTTGTGGCATAATAACATTACTATAAAATAGAATATTCCCAGCATTTATTATCTTTTGACTAGACCGATGCACATTCAGCAAGTGATATGTGGCTTTTCTACATAAGGAGAAAATTATTATTTTTTGCTCTAGGTGCATGTTCTGATGTGACTTTATATCTGCTCTGGTGCTACTCTAGATGGTATGGTAAATACGGGCATAAACTCCTGCTGCGTTTTCTGAAATGTGAGGAAGCTAAACATTTAAGCAGTGTAGATTCTTTGAAATATGTAGGGAAAATCCTGACTTTATACTAGTTAAGGATTTGGCCTTTCAAACTTTACACTTCAAAGAGGTAGAAAACTTTCGAATAAGCTTCAGTGGCTACTAAGTTTGTGATGATGCTGTTTAGATAAGTTTGTCTAGCCTTTTTCTTTCTTCTCTCCTTTTTTTATTAACTGGACTATGGAAAAAAATTGACATTTTCTGTCCTTTATTCTAGGGCTTCTGTGCTTATGTACAAATTGGGGACACATAAGATGCATGTATTTTTGGAGCTTCTATTGCACATTATGGGGATTTTTTTGTTTTTTTTTTGATTTCTGACCTTTTTCAGAGACACTGGTTTATGTTCTGATTGTGATTCTGATAGATGGTGACATTTCTAAGTTTCCAGGTGGGGTCACTGAAGGGACATCTTTAAGTAAACATTTATTATCAGGACGATTTTTTTTTGCTGTTGGGTCTACAGTACACTCTTCAGGTGGGCGTTACAGCAAGTGGCTTCCCAAGCATGAAAAAACATCCCAAACATCAAAATACATTCTCTTTTCAAACACATTAATGTAATATTTGTCAAGTCTCATGTCTAATGGATGGTCACACGTACAGTACTACATCAAGTAATGTATTCAGTCCACTGTGTGTTGTGAGGCTGTTATCCAGGAAAAAACTGCTCTGTTCTTTTCTGTTTTACAAATTATTCAATATTGTGCTTGGATGGGTCTATGCTCTAGGCTATCATTGGGTTGGAACAGTTTTGACTCAGTTCAAAACTTTCAGTGTTTTTAAATAAACACAAAAACTACCCAGGATTTCTCACTTCTGTGGCCTTAGAAATTACAATACAAATTCATTTTAGAGACTATCAGCAGTTTTGAGAAGAAAACTGTAACAAAGTAAATATAGGCAATTTATTTTCCTTTTTCTTTGAAATCAAAAGTATTAACGTTGCCTAAAATTAATTACACTAATCTAGAGACCATACTTTCAAGCTTATTTAATTATTGATATAAACTTTTAGCAGTTATTTAAAGTGGATATGTGTGAAAAATCCCTGCTCTATTGGAGGAGTGCCCTCCTCTGAGTGTTACTGACAGTTCTGTATATTCAGTGAGGCAGAATTATTCTGTGTGCAGACAAATAATAAAAAGAATCAATTAGCATTGTTTCTCTCTCTGTTTTGAAATAAGAGTAAAATATATTTATAATTTTCCTTCACTGTACTAGTGCATATGAATCGGTGACAGTGCCATCGTGCTGCTCGTTGCTGTGTGTGGAGCCCGGCTGTTCGGGAACTCCCAGTGTTGGCTTTCCTCTGTGCCAGCCTAACCTCCATTTCACAGCTACGAAAGGCTGCTGGTGAGAGGCTGCACTTTGCTGCAAACAGTAGAAGCAGCCATTTGGTAAGACTGGGGTCTTTTAAAATGTTTTGAGAGTTACTTTAAAGAGATTATTTCAAAGCAAATGAGAATTTGATTGGCAGTAGAAGTGTAAAATTGTCATTAGGTGTACAAAGATGTTTTGCTATTTCCTCTCTTAACACCCTGTTTTCCAAAGGGGCACTTGGCCATTGCCTCCAGAGAAAGCAGAAGTGGGAAACGCGTGTGTACAGATGCTACTAATGAACACCACCATGTAATGCCTCTGGAGCTTCTACTGAAAGCATCTCTGGGATGGCCAGCAAACTTCTGATAGCCTTCTGGGGCTGGTCAGGTCCTCTGCACAACAGCTTGGAATTGATGGTTTCTCACTCGACTGAAAATAAGGCATTTTGAATGTAGCCATGCAACAGAGTGGTGTCAAATGCTCTCAGATCAGAAACTTTGATTTTTCTTTTTGTTCAAAAGTTGTAGAAGGTATCTAAAACTTCAGTACTAAAAACATGGTGGGAAAACAAAGTATATCCTTTCTATATTTGGTTTCATAGCAATCTGCTATGACCTTTCTTTGGATTTTCCAAACCTTTTAAAAGCTCTGCTGGGCAAGAGCTCGCTTCTCTGGAAGGTTTTATCCCTATGACAGGGCTAGAACTGTCTTCAGTAAAGATAATGCTAAAATTTGTATGGATAAGGGGAGAATCATTATTTCAAGAAATAAAAAAATGAAAATACCTCTGATGACAAAGTAAGAAAGTAAGTATAATATTAGAATACTGTATTGTTTAAATCAATGTTGTTCAAATTATTGATTAAATTCCAATAAAATACAATTATTACTATCTAGCTGAGCAACTTGTTCCTCTATAATTTCTGGATATTGAAATTGTTTTTAGCGCTGGGAGTAGTATATGACTTGTCGCTAGATCAGGACAGCTACCTTTAGTCAACTGCAGCTATTCTTTTTGGATTAAGATCTTTAAACAATTCTGCCAAGCATTCCTACTATGTCTTATTGTAAATGAATGAATATTGATGAGGTATGTATAAGAAGTCAGAAAAGATACTTGAAGCCCTCCCTCCCTATTTCAGTGTCAAAGACAATCACAGAAACGGTAACACACGTTAATAACTGAAATACTTGTTTCATCGTAAAATTGTAGCTTGATGTTAACATGTCCTGAAACAGCTTTTAATTCTTCATTATAGTTGTAAATATGAAAATATTAGCATACTATTTTTATGTGTAAATATTCATTTCCATATATGAAGGTATTTAAGAAGAAGTCAGATAGTGTACTACAGTGAATCAGAGCTGAGAAAAACAAGAATGTAGTTCAATGTGTTTTTAACTGGAAATGGGCAGTAAGAGCCCCTGTGGACTGAAAGGACAGCTGGCATGACAGCATTTGACATCCTGTGTGTAATTGGCTTTGAATGCTTGACAGATTTTTATAATGGTACAGAGGCACTTAGACCGGCAGGTAACTGTTGGGAATAGAATGAGTGGTGGCGAGCCCATTTTCATATTACTCTTATTTGGGAATCCTTTAGATGCATTTAACATTGAAGAAGGATTCTCTTCTAAGTTCAAACGCTTATCAACTGGTACACGCTTTTTTCACTGAATTGAGGAAAAGCAGAGCAACTTAACACCTCTACGTTATTTAATTGATTGGCTTGAAGGTGAAATTTAAAGAGCAGTTATACATAGTAGGGATAGTAAATAGAGTATTGGCTGGGCAACAAGCCTTCACATTTTATGTTCAAATTATTTTTGTTAGTATGCCCTGAGCAGAGAATCACTGGTGGAATTTGTCAGAATCAGATCAACCAACCCAGCAACTACAAATTGGGGACAAGGCAAGTTGTTTTCATCTGTTGAAACTGGCAGCCTTTTTATTTCTAATATTGGTTCAATGAGCAGATCACTGCTTTCTTTTTGTGTTAGGTGATTTCAAATTGTCAAGTAAAAGAAAACACTCATGTCTCAAAATAGCTTTAACTTTTGAGTTTGCTCTTCTGTTTAGAAGACTAGGGTCTCCAGCCAGGTTTTTTGAAAAAGATTAGTAGAATTGGATACCTTCATTATACCTTCATTTTGGGATTTTGAATTTGACACTTTAAAGGATTTGCCTTGCAAATAGTTGAACATGCTGTCTCTGAAAAATGGGCCACCTTGAATCAAGCATCCAAATATGGAAGATTCAACAATGACCAGTTGCTGTAAAAATTAAGGCTGCACATCTCTAAATCTTTGATTTACTTCAAACAGATTGAAAATAATTCTTAAAGTTGTTTTTTTTTTAATGTGGCTCACTGGCTGCTAGGGGTTTGGTATTTCACATAAAGTCCATTAAGGTTTGAATCTGGTTGGATTTTCAAATTTGGGGCAATAAAATATCACGCTTGATACTGTTTAGATATCCAAAGCAACTGCTATGCTAAACTAATGAGCTATACCAAGCAGCATGCATATAATTTTATTAATGGCTGTCAATTAGATTTGGAAATTGTACAGTGGTTGGACTTGATCATTCATCCAAAAGATACAGGAACTTAATTGTATCTAAGCAGATATCAATTTTGTATGCCATTAAGATGTTCCTTTCTCATTTGCCTGGTTGCATCACTTTCTGAGCCCCTGAAATGTTCAGGCTTGAACTCGAACAGAAAACATTGCTTGTGACAAAACTACGCTAGCTTAACAACCCTTCTTTTGGTGCATGTCTGTATTTCTTTTTCTCTGAAAAAATATTCCAAGTTATAGAAGGGGATAAACATAGTTGTAATAAACTTGTGTAATAATGTAAATATTTTGCAGAATTTTCTGTACTCATGCTATAATTTGTTCAGCAAAAAGATGCTTAGATGGTGAGCCTTTTTGATCGTAGATGGGAATGTCCTTTCACGCTGAAAGAGCCGGTGTGGTCTGTGCTCTTAACTCTTACTTTTGCCATGGATTATGTTCTTGAACACAATAATTAAATCATAACCACAATTGTCACAGGAAGAGAGGTTAGCAGCCTTCGTATCTTAACCCAGTTCCTACTCAGATAATTGCATTGGATCTAGCTACCCAGATCCTTTCAGTTCTACAAACTGTTCTTCATTTCCTGTTATAAGGAGCTATGTAATGTTTATGACAGAGCAAATGTCATAAATTCTTAGAATTTTGCTATTTTTGCTATATCTTAGAGGTATTTGTAATTACTTATGTCAAGGAATATAAGATCAGGAAACAATCTTGCACCAGAGAAACATCTTGATTGATCCTACAAAAAGTTAATTTTGTATGACAAAGCCAAAAAGTGATATTGTTCAGCTAGTAACCCTAATGGCTCTTATTAATTGGGGAACTATGGATTTTTACTTTTTCAAAACTTAATTTAGAGCTCATAAATAGCCACGTAAGCATTGAGGTTAATCTTATGAGCTTTACTGTCGTCATCCTGTAAACATTGTTTGCGTACTAGAGACTTTTCCACCTTCTGGAGGCAGTTATTTCATTGCTGTGAGGTATTTGCTATAAACATAAAGATGATTTAAAATTTCTTCTTTAATGTGCTGTGTTTTTTAAAAAAAAATTGCAGTTATTTAGGAATTTATTTTTCTGTAATTCCTGTTCCCTAGAAAGACCCAACAATTCAAGAAGCGTTAAAGAAAATGTCTGTCTGAGACATCTGCTAATCTCTTCCTTTTGTTTTAGCATTTCCATTGTACACATGAAAGATAGTAGCTGTGCACAGCCTTGACTTTAGATTGCAGAGGTAGTACTCTGGTTATGTTAAAGACAGTCGACAGAACACTAGAACTAGCCTAGGATGTCGTCTTAAGACGACATAGGGTGACAGCCACTAAAAGAGTGTCTAATAAGACTAAGGAATGCATTTTTAAAAAACGTATTTGAGGTAAATACACATAAAATTCAAAATATGTGGACTGGTGCATTCTAAACTGTCTAATGCTGGCCTTGTTCTTAGCAACGTTATGCTTTATTAAAATATACAAGCTTGATAAACAATTTTTCTTCCTTTTTTAAAGCAGAAATATATATTTGTATATCTTCTCTTTTTTTTTTACTGGCTAATTACTTCCCATTTTAGCTTATCTTAAAATAAGGGAAATCCTAATGTTAATACTCGAAACAAAAGTGAAGACTAATTTGTCCTCTGCAATTTAATGGTGGGAGAATCCTATGAACCGAGGCACTGTCCTCTGCGTTAAAATGTGACAGTGGTAATTTAAATTATGAATGAGGGCCAGTTCCCACCAAAGCCTGTCTAAGCAGAATTTAGCATACCTGTCAAAGTCCATTTCATTTTCAGAAGCATTATACATCTGCTGCCTCCCAAAAGATAATCTTGGAAAACCAATTAGTATCAATATTTGACTTTTATTCCAAACTTCCATCCTATGATCACTTAACAAATGGATTTAAATATATTGGGTTCTATCAGTATTGCAGCTGTACGTTTTAGATGCTAAAAGATTGTCTGTGGCTGCAAAATTACTCAGAAGCAAAATGTGATGTCCTTAGATGCTCCCTGAGGTATTTTTCTTTATTATCACAAAAGTGAAATAAATTATTTTGATCTGATTTATTAAAGCAGGCTATATTTTAAATCAGTTTGAATGCCCCAATGTTGATAGAAAATGCTTATATAAAATCTTCTCTCTCTCTAGCTACCTATGATTATATTCTATACAGTTAGAAAGGATATTATTATTTTCAAAGGGAAAATTTTGAGTGCTGGGTCACAGGAAGCACTTCAGACCCCAGATAACTTTTCCTCTGAAGGATGTTATGACCAATTTACACTTACTGTTTTTGATATTCAGTCAAATTTCATATTTTCCCAAAATGATTTACAGCTATCATATTTAATCAAAATTAGGAACTGACTCCATTTACAGCTATTGAGAAGATTTTTACTTAAATCAATTTTAGGAAGAATATCAGAAATAGTTCTTCCCATGTACTTGGAAATCCTGGAGCCTTCGCACTGGTGAAAGTGATTTCTGATGATTGAAGATGAGTTCTCTTGAAAAAGTGTAACCTTCCATCCAACCAGTTTTCAAGCTGAGAGACTATGCATGTTTCTTAGTGCTTTTATTTGAAGATGGTACAGGCTGGGAACAATTCCTGCTTGAGGAATCCTTGCAGTACTTAAAAATACAGTCATCGTCTGCTCCCACTTGTCCCTCATAGTCTTTAGCATCAGAGAAGGAGCAACCTGGTGTTAAACCTCCTACACCGTCCTGTCATCTGTGTCAATCTAAATACACGTATACTATACAAATTGGCAGTATCTATTAATTTTGCTCTATTCTATGTTCTCTCTACTATGCCAACTTTGATTTATATTGATTTTTATATATGTATATACATAAAAACAGGCAGTTCTCACACTGCACAGGTTTAGTTTTTGTGGTTTAGATGTAAACAACATTTATAACTGCATCCATGAAATATGGTTATTTTAAGTTATGTAAGCATTCTGCTGAATCACCCTTGACCTGAGTTTAGAAACCTTTTGAAGTGGTTAAGTAGAATTTATTGCGTTCATATCAGCTGATGTATCAGTGCAATGGTTGCTTTTCATGTAAAAGCTATTAAATTAAATGTTCAGGACCTGAATAACCTTATACTGCTCAGGTTTCAAAATGATTTACTTCACATGATTATAGCCTAGTCGTTACCATCTGAGGAAATATGAATTTCTGCTATGCCAGATGGTAATGGTACTGATGGCTTTTTCAGTGAAAAAGCTAGGAAGCTTTTAAGTTTTTTTTTTTCTTCCAAAAGTTGTCTTTCCACTCAACTTTATTCCCACCTGCCAACATCAAAAGATTTTTTTCCTCCCTCCCTATAAGTTCTTTGCTCCCTATCTTGCACCAAAACAACTGGCCACATTTTAGCAAAAATTTAGTATAATGGAAAGTTCAGTCTTACTGTGCATCTAAACACTTTAAAAAGTGTCTAAACTTTTTTGGGAAAAAGCTATTCCTTTGGATTTTTTATTGTTGCTATCATGGCCTAAGCAATTGGAATCCAGCTGGTCTGATACTTCTGTGTGTGGGCAGCCACCAGAAGCAACTACACCAGTACAAACCTGTGCAGGAACAAGGCAAAGCTGCTGTAAGCTATGACTTGCACAATGTTAACTGCAGTTGGGGAAATCACAGGTTGTGCAAGCTTTCCCAGTGTGCAGTAGGATTTTTCCAGTATCCACCAGTGCTTGCTGCTGTTGGCTGTTATTAGAGCCAATCCTCAATGCTCTAGCTTTGCACATACTAACTCAGCAGCCCAAGATGCACTGTTAAGATCACTTTCCTATTCAATCATTAAATTGTAGTTGTGACAGTGAAATCTCACATTTATCCAAAGTGAATCGGAGAACTTTCAGGATAGTGATGTTGTCAGTGCTGTTTATTAGATTAGGCTAAGGGAAGTCTGACAACCTCATGTCTTGGTATATAAACTAATATAATTTAGTACTGCAAATACATTTCACCTATGTAGTAAGCAAATTGAGCATTTTATATATTATCACAAGTAACTGCTATTTATTATCAACCTCTGTAGGGGCTGATTTACTTTTCAAAAGGCTGATCTGTACTATTGCTATAAATAAACTTCAAGTGTAAAACAGTAACAAAAATTTCTACAATAATTTTTATTCACAGAGAATGAATAGATGGGTTTCTGTTCCCAGAACATACTGGATAGGAAAACGCTGCCTATTCAAGTGATAAATGAAGGTGCTGTGTACTCCAATTGCTCAAAAATCCAAATGTATTTGGAAAAATGGCTGCAGTGATGAACCAGGATTTTTAGGGGCTGACCAGAGTCTTCAAGCCATGTGTTTGGGTTCAGTGATAGGCATCACCTCCTGGATTTTTTTTTTGAGCACAAATGTAGTCATGCTACATCTTAAGGAATGGCCCCAAAGCTCCCCATTAAAGGAGCTTCTATAAAGGGCAGCAGAAAAGAGAGTAAGTATATTGTATTTTACTAGAATAACCTGATGCACAGGTAAGAAAAGAGAGAGGTTGTTTGTTGTTGTTTTTAAAGTTTGATTAGGAAAAAAAAATCACAGAAGACAATTATTGGTCAAGTTTTTAATTATATGGTAAAACCTGTCTCCAGTAATTATGCAAGGAAGGGGAAAAAAAAAAAAAAGTCCCCTTGTGGGAAAAGATCTTGAACTAAAAAAAGTTGATGTTTCTTCCAGCTTAGGCGAATCATCAAAACACAAAATAATGTTTAGAGGTGATCCTTATTGCACAGTTGGTAGTATACCATTATATTCTTTGTTACTATCTTGTTTGCTTTTTCAAATAGCCGTAGACATTGACGACTTCTATATAGCGTTTTCACAACAGTGAAATTCAAATGAGCAGGTTGACTTAACTTCCAGCAGATACTCTTCCCTCTTCTTTATGACCCCGGTAACTCCAGTGAACTCGAAAGGTTTTGTTTCATTTACATCAGTGTAATGCTGCTAAGTTCTGTGGAGAAACACTGATGTTGATGCAAAACTAATTATAATGAAGTGATGAATGAGGTTATGAAACTTAAATCACTGCATTCATCTATTTTAAGCAAGCTTTCCTAGCATGAAGGATACAGCACTGGAAATTTTGAGGTAAAAATAAACCTAAAGCGCTAGCAAATGGGAGGCGGTTAAAAGCTCATGAATCAATGGGCTTAACCCATTCAACTCAGTAATCATATGTGCCTTTTGGTCAACATTTATTGTGCATATCCTCTAGAAATGCAACACAGGTTAAAATATGTGCTGTAACAGTGGCTGTGCAAGTCATGCTGTAGGATAAGGCAGCTGTTGTTAGTAACAACCTTTTTTCAACAATCAATAATAATTGCTCTTTTATGTATATGATTATTTAATTTAGTTTAACTGCACATAAATATTTTATATAAATAGTGTGGTCAGTGAAAAGAAGCTAAAACTTTACTGTGAATACTCTTGTCATTATATTCACAGTTTAGCTTTTATTGCTGTTATGTGGGATAAACATATTAATTTTGCTTCTATACCTGGATGTCACTGCTATAGTAATGTTGATTTAAAATAGATTCTGCCAAGCAGAAGATTTCGGTTCATCTTCTATGCTAGGGGATCCCTGATATTGCTAACCAGATTTATCTTATTTCTTAGAAAGCAGAAGTGAGATCCCTGAGGGGAGCAATGTTTCGGGGACGGACTGTTCCCTGTGCTATGTGCACATGCTCCCAGGCTGGAGCTGGTCGGAAGCGTCAAGCTAAACTAGGAATTTGGGTTTTGCTTGTGGCTCTTCTCTGCAGGCCTCTGTTTGGCAAGTGCTGCTGATGTGGCAATGATGTGCTAAGTGTACAGGCTGTGTGCACCATAATTGTGTATTTTGTGCTGATCTTCCAAGATTTAAGTTGATTACAAGTGCACAGGGACATACAAGCTTGACCTGACCAGAATGTTCCTAATTCATTGGCATAGTCCACCAGTGGGATGCAGATTTCATCCTCTCAATGGGCAGGTGGCTAAGGATGAGTCTGAGCAGTGTGCATCCGAGCTGTGCAAGGGTCTCAGAAGTTTGTTTATGTAGCAAATGTCATTTTTACAGTGAACATCTCTAAACTTTTTGTAATCAGGTGCTTGTGGGAAAGTTATGGTTAGAAGCGGAGATGTCTGCGCTAGGAATCTGCTGCGGTAAGACTTGCCTTTTGCCTTGGTAACTAGTATTGTCTAAGCTCAATTTACTATGAAGTTGAGACTGGGCAACTTTTGTAAAGTGTTGAATGCAAAAAAGAGAAATGCAGCTAGATTTTCAGATTATTTGTTGGTTTTATGTATGCTGATGCTCAGAAGTGAAAATGCTGTATCATCTGTCTAGAGGAGTTAGCATGGCAATTGTCCTAACTTTTCCATATAGAGTGCACCTAAAGAAATATCAAGACCAAAAGTTTCAGTCACATGTTGCAAATTTTCAGGGCCATTTGGAGCTGAATGCAAAAGTCCAGCTGTGGTGGTATCTTCTACAGCAAGAATTATTGCACACTCTCGCACATCCTCTGAACTTTCCCAATTTTTCATGCAAATTGACGGTAGAAATCAGTCCTCCCATAGCAAAGAGCAGGAAAAAAGACTTTGTAACAGCTTCATACCATTGCTTCTTTTGCACTGTTTTCATGGTGAGTAAATGTCGTCTAAAGAGTTATTTATGCGAAGGAAGGAATCTGTGGTGATTTAACTTTCTTCTTGTATTTAATGATTAAAAGTTGTATTTCTAGTAGGAATTGGATTTTAATTGCGGAAAAACGTTCTAAGGAATAAAAAGCATCAGTGGTCTTTGGTCCTTGAACTAGGAAATTATGTAAACCAACAATCTTGCAACTTGAAGGGGTATTTGACCACGTGGGTGGATCTCTGAACTTACAGAGGAGCCTCACTGCAGTCAGGAACAGAATCCAAACAACTTTTTTAATGCAGTGAATCCCACTCTTAAAAGCAGACTCTAAAAATTGTTTTACTAGCCTTCAGTAGTATTTCAAAAATAATGAATTTTCTCTTATTTAAAAAAAAAATGAATCAAAATGTTTGGAATCAATCCTTGTGGAAAGAGGTTTAAGTCAAGGAATTCTGTGCAACTGTAAATTGCACATTAAACCCATCAGAAGTTGCTTCAGTATGTATTCCTTATTCATCACTAACAGATGGCCAGCAATTTAGAATTTCCTTTTAATGAATCCTCAGCCAGATCACCCATACTGATGAATTTGCTATCAAACGTAGCTCCTACTACTTTTAAGCAGTTTCTGAATACCTTAAACTTTTATCTATTTCTGACCCTAAAAACTGAATTAAATGAGCCATTGAATTCAACCAGCTGTTAGCCAGCCTCCTCTGACCCCTAAATGCTGTGAACTTAATTTTTCTCTATTAATTGTTGAAGTTCAAGAACTCACAGATCCCTTAACTGAACATGACTCCCAGTGGCCAATATTTTACAAAGTAACCAGCATGAATACGGGATCTCTTTCTTTTACTGTCATTAGACACTAGTGCTGGTACAGCTGGCATTACGACAGAGCAGCCACAAAATTGCTTAATTCTCCAGGAGCATTTGCAGCTTTAAAATACATAATTAAATTCTTCAGTCTCCTAAAAGAAAAACCCTAATTAACTCATAAATGTGTATATGGGTGGACATCCCGGTAATAATCTAAGGAAATTGCATCCTGAAGTCCATTCAATGTGTGCTTCAGTAAAGGTCTTCACAGGACTTGCAGAAACAGAAGAGAGATATTTGAACCCTATTTAGAATGGATGGAAGATCTTGGTTATTTATGTTTATATATTTTTCCCTCAAACATAAGCAACACTACTGCAATGACCATGTTTGGAATAAGAGACTCGGCAGGATTTGAGGTCTAACCTTTACAACAGTCCTTTTGGGGAGAAAAAAATACCCATTTGCAAGATGTGAGCAAGGATCTCTTCCACTATGCTGCTACTCTCCCTTTAGTCTCCGATGACTATAGGAGGGTAATTTTGCTTCCACTGCCATTTTGACCACATGCTTCTTCCCCCTCTGTAGATTCCTGACGTGTATTATGCTGTGCTGTACCTATTCCTCACTTTCCCTTGTTCTGCCTCTGCATCCTCTTTAGCTTTAGTTTCCCTCTAGTTCTGCTAGATCTAATCTAGTCAAGTTCTTGCTTGTTTTATTTGCCCATTATTCATCCATGTGGTATCTGGCCAACTTAGAGCTTTTCAGCTTCACTATAATAAAAAAAAAAAATTATTTAACCTAAGTTTGTCTTTCTACTTCTATTTTTTGTTCTTTACCTTTTCCATTGTGGTAGGAAAGCTAAGTTTAAAAAAAAAAAAGTCAAGTTTTGTGTTGAGAAATAAAGATTGCTTTGATCTCAGTGATTTGGTTTTAGGGTCTATCCAGTTGTTTCTCTAATCTTGACTTTTGAAGCTTTGGCCAAAGATCACACTGTGTTCATGCAGAACCTGATTTTAAGCGGAGTTCTGCCCTACTTCACTGTGGAGGAATAAGGTCCTAGTCTTCTCTTGGAACAAGATTTGCAGCTATATTAATTCTTGGAATAGCCTTGCATTTCTATATCTCAGTATGTCTTCCATCTTGCTTCAAATTGAGTAAAATTAATTTCTTTCATTCAGATCCTTCATCTTTCTTGTCTTTTAGAATAGCCAGGTCCTCCAGTTATGGCCACTTGATCAAGTCAATGATGAAATTGGTGGAGATATACCATGAGTTGAAAGAAGCTTGTTCCCTTCAGGAGCAGTTATCTGTAGCATGCTGTTCCCACTGAAGGCTATCATAAGAGCACCAGAGGTCCTAGAGCTTTGCTTCTAACCACTAAGCTTTGGGACAAAGCACACTCAGAGCTCCCTGAGCCTCAGAGAGTGCAGAGCTTTGAGGGCCACAAGCACTACAGAAATTGTAGTGTGCGATATTGGTAAGCTGTATTAGCCTCTGCTAATGAAAAGGTAACTATAATCTACATTAAAAACAGTTTCAAAGGAAATTCAGAATAATGGAGCATATATCTTTAAACAAATGAAATTATTTTGTGCTAAGATCTCCCAGTTTCAAACATGTAATAAAATCAAGGTAATGTTGAAATATATGGAGGTTTCTCATGTTTGCATCATGGCATTATTTCATAAGAAATGCTTATAAACCTCCAGAATTAATATCCTATTCAGTGATTAAAGGTAAATCAAATGCAAATGAAATTCCTTAAATGAACAAATAATGCTTACTGTAGTGAGGTTCCAAAATACTTTCTATTTGTGATGCTGAGTAGGAAAAAAATCCAACTTACACTGAATATACTGTGCAAATGCCATCATCCATTTCATCTTCTCATGCTTCCCTGATTCGTGTTGTCTGTTTTTGCAAATATAGTAATTGTAATGCAATCATATTAAAATTGGAAGTCATCAAAATTCACCCAGTAAGCACAATCTTCTCCTTTAGTTACTCAAAAATGTACAATAGATTTGGGATTTAAAGTCTGAATTTAAAGTTTTTTTGTCACTATTTACAATAATTTGTGCCAGGCAGAGGAACTCCCAAGACAACAGCAAGCTATGATGATGCTTCAATTTCTCTCATATGTCACTGCAGTTCAGTTTGGTAAAGTAGGTTAAACACATTGGTAAATAATGCTGGTCTTAGATCTGTCAGGTGGTAGATGAACCAGGATACACCTTTACTTTGCTGCTTTTGCTGCAGAACAGTCATGTCCTAAATCTTCCAGAGCTCATGTGTTAGCAGATGATTTTACACTTTTTGGAAACTAAAGGGAATCTCCGTCCAGGGCAGGTATAACCTAACTGGTTTTGAAAGAGAAATAACATGGTCTTTTCCTGTTCCTCTGAACTTGGCCTCCATTTTTATATGTTGCCTGCTTATTTGAGAATGTTTTCAACTTCTGCCATTTTTTCTGGTTTCATTTGTAGCTAAGATCTTTCTTACAATCTACCTTTCTTCATACCCCTAAGTAGGGCTTTGTTTGTTTGATGGTGACAAGTGTTACCGTCCTCTTTCCAGGCAGGCTATAATGAAGATGAACTAAAGATACAAAAGCAGGAAGTACATCAGGGTGTGAAAATAAATGATAACTGTTGTCTGTGGATTAGTGTTTCCACTGTCACGTTTCTTTAAGGGATTCTACCAATTAAGCATAAAAATTCAAAATCGAGTTCCCTGTTCCCTCCATCAGTGGGAGTCTCAGAAAACACAGATTTCCCTTTGGATCTGCTTCCCACAGTTTAATGCCAGGATTTATAGCAGATCAGTGCAAGGTTTTCCTTTTTTATGAGGCTGAGCATGTGATTTGCACTTTTCCGATAGAACTAGATAGCAGGCTGGAGAGTCAAACTGGATTCTGCCATGAAGCAATGTGTACAGGGGCTAACAGACCAACCCACTTCTGGAGTTCATACTAGTTTTAATATCCAATAGCTCTCCTAGTTTCTTATTGATTGCCTCTGAATAATGAAAATGTCATCCTATTGCTAATGCTATGTGTTAAAAACGTGCTAATCATCAATTAGAGTGGTCTAAGAAGCTGACAAGCTCAAGACAACTGAGATGAATCCACAGTCCAAATACTGGCATCCTATCAATTATGTCTGCACAGAAATTACGCATGTCTAGTGCTAGATTACCAGGTTAAGTCCATTTAGAGAAAGAATGTTGAATTACTCTAAATGACTGATACGGGCTTGCGTCAAAACAGAAGATGTAGGAGCAGAGTAACAGTATGGCGAGTAACATATGGTGTATGGCATATAGTGCTTTGTTAGAGATCCTCAGCTTTGTCAAATGCAAAGATAAAAATTAGTTTGAGAATTATGATAGTTCTGACCAGTCGTGGTTAGTGACTAAGCATGTTGCATACAAAGCTTGGAGAGAAGGCTTAGAGGTAGAAACTGGGGCAGAAAATTGACTAGCAAGAAAGCTAGTGGAAATGCTTAAAGCTCCTGAACAGGTGTCTAAGGAGAGGTATGTGTCAAAATATGCAAGGCTGAAGTAATCAGTAGTTATAAAACTGTGTGCAGCTCCTCTGCTCATAGAATAAGGAGATCCTTCCTTGGATATTCAGGGATGCAAGCATGTGTCATCTACTTTTACTAATAGACTGGCAATTGTTCATGCTTTGATAACTGCTGTGGTACTTTGCTTCCTTCAAGCTCTGGGAAAAAAATCCTTGCTAGGATAATTGCAGGTCAATAGGCTTGGTGGCTTGATTGCTGAAAAAAAGTCCTTTTAGAAAGCTGGGCCCAGCTGAATTTCCATTACTATGATTCCCCTCAGCTCCTGGCCAGAAAAATTCCAGGAATGTGAAAATGGCTCCCATATGGTCTTTTTCAGCTTGAGCAAGCCTTTTTTTTTTTCTCCAGCTTGGAGGGTCTCTCTGACCATCCAGACAGTTTTGTGCATATTAGTCACCCATGTAGTATGAAAAGTCCTTATTGAAGGGGAGCTTTTGCAGGTAAAAGAATTCTCGGTGAACGTGAGTCTTAGCACTGCTATGTGCTTAAAATCTATTTTTTTTGCAACACTTTTGGATTATGTTGAACATAATAATGAAGGAATCTGCACTTATTAATGGAAACTTTCAACCATGTGACACTGCACAACACATCAGAGATCACGGAGCTCCTGGTCTGCAACCTGATCTTTGCTGATGGTTAGTGAATGTGGAATCAATAGACAGATGATGTGCAGCACACTTCTGCTTGTGCTGCCAAATCCCATTCTGATGGAAAGCTCATTGAGCAACACAGGAAGGACAGCACTGATGAGATCTGCACACAAAGTCTAGTACTTTGTCAGCGTGCTGTCTTAGGCCGCCACAAGCAAAGTCACTCACAGGGACGGCAAAAGCCAAAGCATCTTTTGAAAGATTGAAGTTGCATCCCTGGGGTGAGAGGCCTCCAGTCAAACAAAAGTACCTGTGTACTTTCATTTTTTGTATAGCAGCAAGATGTGTTTTGATCTCATTTGTCATGTTAAATGTTTCAAACAATTCTGTGTGTTGTCTCCAAAATATATAAGTTATAGTAAAATTTACACCTATAAAATACAGATTACAATCCTGAACACTGTCAAATTTTAAGATTTAAAGCAATGTTACTGGAGACTTAGCTACCTTAGTTAACTACAGCAGAATTATTGTAAGCGTTGGGGAGAGGCTGATGAAGTATCACAAGGTTATATGCAAGGCCGATCTTTAGTTATGTGGTGTTTGATTAGTGGGGAGCTGCAACCACAGACTTTTTGTGGCGGCAGAGCTTCTGTATTTTACGGCGCCTGTGGGCAAAAGGAGATTGAGTTCTTGCTGTGCACAGATACTGGAGGAAAGGCAGGTTTGTGAACAGTAAAAGCTACATTTGAAAGGCCTGGAATTGGGCTAATTTCTCTGGAAGGAAGCCAACAATCTTGAGTTTATAGAAGTCTCCACCATCATGTACAGGGTTTTGTGGGATTACCAGTATTTGTGGTTGTGGACTGTGGTCTTTAACCACTGAATCCCAGCCACTAAACCTCAGGTCCTCGTAACTTTTTTTCAGAACTGGCTCTGTAACTTGGATGACTTAGGAACATGAGTGCCATTGAACGTCCATGAGATTGCATGATCTCTCAGATGCTGGCGAACGTATATTTTATATAAAGGATCTATCTAATTCAAATTTTGATTGCCATGATTGTTTTAAATTACTTAATTCTATTAGAGCATGAAGTAAAACATTAGCACATCTGATCAGCCTATCACCTGATACAAATTAGGATAATTCTATGAATCAACAGAGCTGTTCTGGCTTCCTCAGGAGGGCTTGGTACAAGATCTGTTAAAGTTGATGTGATTTTTAATCTATATTGTTCAATTTGTTCAAAAAGCTTTTTGCTTTTTTTTTTAGTGGGAGGGAGATGCTTGTTATGTGACGCAGATTTCAGCTAGCACCAAAAAATTTTATAAATGTGATGGCTTCAGGTGTTGCATACACAATGATGTTTAAAGACTCGCAATATGTTTCATGACAAATTCCCTCCTTAAGTGGCCCAGCTGGATCAACATCAGCCAGTGCCAGGCAAAAGCAGGTGCTGGCTACCAACCAGGAGAAAATTTGCTGTGGTGGGTCACGATCTGCCATTGATTCTGGTGTCTTGGGAGACGCTCTCATTCAACTGACATGTAAATATGAGGTGAGTGGAGTGAAAAGTTTCCTAAATATTTTTCTTCCTATCGTTTCATTTTTTAGTTCATGTATGCACTACATGCAGGAGGAGATAACTACTCTTTATTGGCAAATACAGTCTTTCAACAGTGTTTATCAACCACAGTTTGATGGTTTTCAAGAATTTGAGTTAGAATCTTGGATGACTGGTCACTTCCGTTTATCGCTTTGCTCTTTCAGCATTTTACTGTTATGCTTTTTAGAGCTCAATTTAAGTAAGTCTCTTAATGATGCTCTGCGTTTTTGGCCTATGAAAATACTACCTAGTAGTATGAAATTACAGAAACTGAGTAAAGTTAGCCTTTCAATCTCTGTAGTTTGAATCACTGAAATATATAACTTTTGCAGGGAGCAGTTCCTCAGCAGGTGAAGGTTTTTCTCGGAATCACTGTGGGTAAATCAGTTTTTCCAGCATGGTAGGTCACAGTCTCTCAATGATTCTGCTGTCTTTGGAGATGCTCTCACTCCATTGAGATGTAACCATGGAGGGAGTGTAGTGAAAAGTTTCATATTTTTCTTCCTGTCCTTTCCTTTTATAGTACATATATGAATGGACTAGAACTGTTTGAAAATTTATATAAATATAGAAATTCATGATATTATCCTATCCAAAATAAACAAGAAAATTGTTTATTTTTGTCTGTTCTTACTGTAGCTGCTTTGCTGCAAAATTTTAAGGGCTAAAGTATATATGTGATTCATTTCAGCAAAATTCCTTCTCAAGTGTAGCTGAATCCATATCTTTCCTTTGTCTCTGTCAGGCTAATCCATACATTATTCATTTTTACAGCACTAAACTTGAAGTTCAGTGCAATACCAGTTTAGACCCCTAAATGGAAGGGAGGGGGAACTGCATATGGCTTTATTTTGAGATCTCTCAAGTCTTGTTTTTGTGATCTGCTGATGTTCATGAAAACATCAAGCTTTGAGCGTACTGGTTAATCCAATTTAAAGATTTTTAGGATTCCTGTCTAGCCTTCAGCTTGAAATAACCACTGATGATGGTTTTGGAGAGAGAGAGAGCATATTCGGGAGAAATACCGTATGCGAGCATTTGCAGCTATTACCATTTAAATAGCCTGTGTCAACCTAAACAATGCACAAGGGATTGGATGACATTTTTTGTTGGAATTTGATTCCAAGAATCTTTACGGTATGATAAGTACGTGATCCAAACTGACATATTACGGAGATATTTTGGGCTGAGGGCAAACACAACTCTTAAGCAGAGGATGATAGGCAAAACTGCACCCAGCACAGAAGTAGCATGAAATAACCAAGAGATGGAGGAAAGCACTTTAAACTTTGTAGTCCAATATGTACAACACCGTTCTGTGACATTCATCAGTAAAATCTCATCTTCCCCAACCTCTTCCTATTTTCTGTAGCCTATCTGAATAGTTCCACTTCTAATAGGACCAAATCTAATAGGAGAGAGGAGTTTTACTCTCCTGCACCAGCATTAATCTATACAGGTCCTGAACTCTGGATTTCTTGGTCTGTAAATATTGTACATTTGTTTACAGGTACATGCTTGAATAAGTCATTTAGGTTAGTGTTTCAAGTGCTCATAATTAGGAAAGCATTTTCAGGATTGAGAATTAGGGAAAAGTTGTATTTTCTGGCTCTGTTGCTCAAGCAATAAAGCCTCTAGTAAAAAATCTTCAATAGATTTTTATAAGAACCTCCAGAGAAAGATATGTATTATAAATAAACCAAGGCCTGGAAAAAATGAGATTCAGGGAATCTCAGAATGACAAACTTAGGTTTAGTGATAAAGAAAGCTTTCCTGCTCGCATCTGCTGCGTGTAGTTGCAGGATGCTGGCAGCCCAGGGCCAGAGGAGTGTGGATGCTGCCAGAGCTGGCAGGGGCTAGTTGAAAGGGAGAAGGCAACTTATGGTATCCAAATCCACTTTTGAGGTTGATCTTTCAGCACTGAGTTGGTGTTAAATTACAGGTTAGCTCTTAATTGTGCAAATGTGACACTTTCATAATAAACACAGGCTGCCTGGGGTCATCAGAAAATAAGTTTACACATTTGATTCGTTTTATTCATGGGGACATTTTTATGTCATCTGCTGCGTGGGCTTGGGTTTCCCCCAAGCCCCCTATAGATCTAGCTTTGAATGCTTGTGAGGGGAAAAAAAGAAGAGACAGCAAGAGGAACTGAAATTCTTTGTTGGGTGATGTGTGCCCACAAAATTTGATTTAAAACTTTGAATAGTTTATTTTTTAAAAAAACAATGAGAGGAACAGCTTGTTCTGACTGTATTCTCTATCTGCTGAGTTGTTTAGATTCTCTATTACTTCAAAAAATTGTTCTTTTTTAATAAATGGACCAGTATGGATTGATCAATACCAGCATTTAAGGCATAATTTCTGTTTGCAAGCAAGTTTTACTTTGTCTCATACAAAGTGATAAATGGCATAAAGCAGTTTAGACCATCATAATGTTGACCTTGCCTTCAGGATACCATAGTACAAATAATATGAATGATAAAATTAAGTTGTTATTACTAATTTCTTTAGTTATACTCTAATGTGATCTTTGTAAATCTCCCTGTTTTGGGAATACCTTGCCCCTGCTTTGTATAATGGGACTATATACTCTTAATGTACTATGTTATCTCTCTAAATGTTCCTTACATACCTGTTAGTCGGTTATCTATCCATGAAATACTGTTTGAAAAAAGATTCTTTGCTTTCACTACTATTTCCTCGTTTAACGTTAGTCTATAGAGTGCTGATACATAGAGATACGTGTGTGTATATTTATGCACACACACACACACAACATACGCTTGTATATCTATATCTGTGTGGGCCTTGAGAATTGGTGAGATGAATGCTCACATTTCAACTGTTTCCTGTGAACTGGTTACAATTTTTAAAGCTCATTAAAATACAGACCATGCTCACAATGATCTAATTGAAAGCTGGTTTGAAGTATACTGATATCTCACTAATAGATGGTATATGGCACACATTCATACACAAAATGGGCTGTGCAAAAAATGGCAGCCCACATTACTGAAACTATTAAATGATGCAACCTCATCACTTTTGAATCAAGTTAGACTTTATCATCATTTATAATTCATTTGAATTCCTCTTAAATTGTGCTTCAAGCCTCTTCTAGGTGTTTATACTGCAGAAAGATAAAATGCATAGATGTATATTGCTGCCTTTCATGTTTTTTACTTGCAGAGACAGGGTACCCTGACCTTGGAAAAGGTCTATAATCTAGCGTCATTATAGTGATGAGGAAGCAGCTTTGACAAGTAGAAGTTAAACCCTAGATGGTCCAGGCCTATCTAGCCATGGCTTAATCTTCTTAATATGGTAAGACAAATCCTATTCTTCATTTTTATATTAACATATTTCAATTTTATTACAATTTTTAACTCTTAAGCAGAGCTGTAGGAGCTTCAGTAGAAATGGCAGGCAAGCATACGCATTAGTAAAAGAGAAAAGATCCCTTCGGCTCAGCAAGCTCACAAGTTTGAAAAAGCTTTTTTTTAAATGGCTGAGAGTGAGGAAAAATTAGGGCATTGAGAACAAGCCCACAGAACTACTGCAGAGAGAATAATGAGTATAAAATGAGAATTAATTAGCATTAGCGAGGAAGTACATTTTTTCTGAGCAGGACTCTGCCTCTCAAATAGGATTACTAAGTGGGCGTAGGCTTAGAAACATCCACTTGGAATTGTTACCTGCATCATCAGGAAGTTTCATATTTTGGGGAGCAGGATCTAATCATCCCCAGTTGTTCCTGCAAAGGGACATGTAATGGCCAGTTTAATCTGTTGCCTGGTGTTATGGTCAATGTCTGTGCGCAGTAACAGGTGAGAAGGATTTCCCTTTGAAAACTGCTTCTGGAATTGCAGTGCTCTCCTTCCCATCTCCTTTTTATTTCTGTTTATTTTAAATAATATAATAGATATTTTTCTGTATTTGAATAAATTCTCTCTTAGTGAGCTAGTTGCATATTCCAATAAGCCAGTCAAATAGATAACTGAGTCTTGGCTGAAGTTGGTCAGATTACTTCTGGTTTAAATAATATAGCTTTTTGTTTGAAGAACAGTTATATATCTTACGGTTGACTTTAAAATGTTTTAACTTTTGCAAACATAGCAACAGAGAGTCTGTGTTGTCTGCTTAGTTCATATTTTGGATATTTAAAAATTGTCTATATTGGCCTTGTCTGTCACCTTTTGTGGTTGCTATCATTGGATTGTGTGACATTTTCTAGGAAATTCGTCCTCTTCTGAATTTTTTTCTTCAGTAAACACTTCTTGTTTGTTTCTTCTCTCAGGAAAAAAAAAAACTCAGAACTCAATATTTGTAAAGCTTTTGTGCAAAAATTCACACTATGAATAATATGTTAGAGAGTCCAAATTAAACCTGTTTTCTACTCAAGTGATTTGTTTTGAGAAAATTTTTCATATTGTACCAGCTCTAACATTTACAATACCATGTGGAACAATTCTTTTTATAAAGCAAAAGAGATTGTGCAGTCCAAATCAAAATACCCCCCATTAAGCTTTGTATCTTCGCAGTAAGGGTGCCCCACTGATATTTGGGAAGCTGAATTTCAAAGGGAGAGTTTTCCTTCTGACTGCTAGGATAGAGATTCAGCTCAACATGCTCATAAATTATCCGGGCCAGGGGTGATTAGTTACAAGATACAGGCTGTTGATTGATTAAATTTTTTTGAATACTCAAAACTAAAGCTGACTCTGAAGAGGGAAAACAGGATTTTATGAAGCTGAATGATAGATGAAATTCAATCTTTGAAAATGCAAAGGAATGCATATAATTAAATATACATTCTGACTTAGTTGCTATTCAGGAGGGAGCTTTTAGAGTTATTGTGATTAGTTCAATAAAACTGTTGGCTCAATGCTCAACACTAGTTGAAGAGAAAACACAATTTTAGAAAACATCCAGGAAAAAATTAGAAATATTACAGTCCTATTGAAATCTAGGTTGCACAGTTATCTGGAATAGTACAGGCAATTCTGGTAGAAGCTCCAAAAGGAATTGGAAGAGCTACAAAGAACCACAACAGTGACTGAGGGCATGACACAGTTTCTCATTGAGGACAAATTAAATGGATCCATACCTTAACCTTGGGAAAGAGGTGGCTAGGCGTGTGGTGAAGGTCTAATAAATGACAAAGGGTGTAGAAAAAGCAGCGATGCTTTATCGTTGTTGTAACACAAGGGGGTACTAAATGAAATAATCATGCTGCAGGTTAAAACCAACAGAAGGAAGTATTCATTTCATAGATGCATAATTCAGTTGTGGAATTCCTTGTCGGAGGGTATGATGGAGATCTGAAATGTAAACGGGCTCAAAAGGTATTTGATTAGTTCATGTGGTAATAAGTAGGTCTGCTTGTGGCTTTTAAAGTAGATGCAGCGTGCTCCCTGTCTCAAGAGCTCTGTAAAGCTCTGCCTGCAGGAAGGTGGAAGGATTAAACTGTCCTATATTTACCTTGTTTCTTATAGTATTCCCCAACTGTGGACATTTGTTCGCACAAAATATGGCTGTTCCTATGTTCTTTGGATATTTGCAAACAGGATTAATCCTACCACTATAAGGAGTTTCACTATGAAGTGTGATATTAAGCACTTGCATATGTTTACCTTTTGATCTTGTGAAGTGCACCTGCAAGATATCTAGGCTAAAGTATTGTGCTAGAAAAGAACTAATCGATGTGCTTTATCAGTTTGTTCATGCATACAAGCTTTGCTGCACATGGTATTTTTGGCAGACATGAATGACTGCAAGAGCAAAACTGCAGGTGCAAATTTAGAAACTGGTTTTTACTGCTGTTTGTCTGTTTGCTGTTGTTTTTGTTTGGAAAATTTGCCTCTGGTAATATAGTCATATCAGCTGTCATCTTGGAGTTTGGACTACTAATTTTGTTTGCCAAAATTGAAAACAAAAGAATACTAAAACAGAGCTGCTCTTTGGCTCTCTTTGGGGTCTTGTACTCCTCTTATAATACTGTTACCAAGTTGCCCTCCAGTCCTTGATACAGGGCAGACGTTTACCCCCTTACACACGCACATGTTTTTTCTTCTCCTGAAAAGAAACAGTTGAAAAGATTTTGCAATGCATGTAGTGCTGGTGACTTCTGAGGTGGAGTACAGGCTGTGTTTCACTCTGGTTACCTATTAATTTCAGGTCCAATGAATTTAAGCTTCTTATTTATTGTTCTTTGCTTTTATGGTACCTGGTAGACATTCTGTTGCTTTATGTCAAATAATACAAGTTTGTGGGGGTATGTCAGGTTTACAAGGCTTCTTTTCAAAAGGCATCTCAGAGAATGGAGAAAAGTGGGTCAAGAATGAAATAAGGTAACAAAAATGGAAGGAGGAGGAAAAAAGTCAAGGGAATTTTGAAATAACCTGTGCGTGACAATGCAGCATCAGCAAATTCTACCCATTTTGTTTGGTACAGGATGATGAAGAAACATATTTCAGAAATACGTGAAGCACTGGTATTTATGGAATCACTCCCTTTCCTTAAAGCTTCCCCTTTCCATGTTGGCCTAAGCTTCACATGTCTGGCGTGCCTTCTTCATAGTAACAGGCCTGCAAGGCCAAGAATGGCACAGCTGCTCCTGGCTAGCTCAGTGCCAGGGAGAAAGCTTAATTAAAGCCTACTTCATTATGTATTACTGTGCCCTTGGAAGGGGTCAGATGGTGTGTGGACTATTTGGTGTCAGGGAAAGTTTCAGGGAACACTGCACAGGGAAGAGAAGCTCTTTGGAGAATGAGGCATTTTTAAAAAAGATAAGGGTATGCAGAGGTAGCGCTCTGGAAAATTTAGCCTTTACTGTGGATTTGCAATGGTTTGGGCGTTGTGCCTGTAACTGTACGCTCAGGTCCTACAATTTCTGCCACTCAGCTGTCATTCGATGCGATAACACCAGGCATGCTTCTCGCCAGGCCCCCCAGGACTCCTTGTTGCTCTGTGTACCATGATTTAAATCAGATTAAAAAGTGACTATGAGCACTAGAACATGAAGAGAGCCCTTAGATAATTTGGAAACATCCATTGGGCTCTCACAAGTCGCAGCACACTCTGGCATGGCATGGCACAAATGATGGATGGACCCCGGGATATCTGCCCGGAGTGAAAGCAAGGTGGCGATGTGTTGTGCTTAGAGTGACTTCCCTGAAACACTTCGGCTCTGCTGATAGCTTCAGCTAAATGGTGCATTGCCTCAAAAAGAGTATGGCTTAGTTCAGTTCAACCAAATGAAATATTTCAATGTGGGACAAACCTATGTGAAATTAATATATAATTTTATTTTTCCTGATGGGAAGCTGAGGAATGTTGATAAAACCATTCCTTTACATAGAATAGTGAACTTGCACTTTTAAATAGCTGCTTTAATTAAAAAAAAAAAAAAAAAAAAATTCTTTCATGCTCAGCTTAGTATCCCAGAGTTTAATATGCTTGACTGAAAATTGTCTCCTTGTCCAACCAAAAGTTCTTTTTCTCTGCAAATCCCTTGTAAGGTGTTCACAGTGGCTTAGGCTGATGTATGTGGTGACATAAGTGAAGAAACAGTACTCTTTCAGGCTTCTAAATTTTAAAAATACTGCTTTATTTGGGTAACATTATCCTTTCTCATAATCAAATTATGGGAGGGATGAAAGACTTTCAATGTAACATGTCGTATTTGTTAGAGAAACTTTACAAAAATCTTCATTCCTGCATAGACTTGACTTCAGCGATTTGTGTTAAGTACAGGCAAATTTGTATTTTGCCCATCTATTTCCTTCTGTGAGTACCTAGCAATCTCTAGATTGCCCAGTTACTTCTTTTCAAATGTACTTTGTTCTTCCCTTTTCAAGAGGCCTTTTCAGTCTCAGCTGTTTCTTCATTCTTGGGGCTAACCTGTTTGGAAAACTTCTCTTGTTATGATAGAAGACACGGCCAGTTAAGTCATGCAATGCATCTGTCAGGCCAAGCGAGTGAAGAGATGATTTTATTGTATGCATATATTTCTCTAGATACTGTTGCCTTACGCTGAGATACCAAACGAGTCAAGCAAAGTCTATAAACAGATGATGCTATTTTTGTGGTGTTTGTTAATGGTATCTACTGGAGTATTTTGCTGTTATTTAACAAATACCAACCTTGCGTTATTCCTCAAAATATTTCAGTAACGGTTCTATACCTCAATGAAATGAAATATGCGGTGTTTGCCTCTCTCTTTTTAATCTATCAAGGTCTTCACAAAAACCAGTCCCGTACATCTTATTGACACTGTTAACTGTTGTGAGACTATACTACATATCAGCAAACTCAAAGGGAATTGGAGGGAGAAAATGGTTACATTTTTAATTTATTTGGATAATTTTGAAATCTCAAAACTATTTTATCACTTTGGCAGTACGTTAAAATATCTTTCCCCCTTTCTTCTTGAATATGTTTGCAAGTTTCAAAATGTGTCTGCTGAAATATAAGTACACTTTGGTTATGTTTAGCCTATTTTCAGTATTTCCAACGTTAGGCCAAGAACAGCATTCAAGGACTTGAGTCAGATTCTGATTTCAGCGTCAGCAATGTAAACCTGTGCTAGTATATGATATTTCAGATGTGTTACTTTGCGGTATGGAAACAGAATATGACTTTTAATTATTACACCAAGTCCAATTCTGTATGTTAAAAAAGAGGGGAAAAAACCCCACAAGCTCAGTGTAGTTTAGAACTATCTTTAAGGCAAAATTCATAAAAAGGAAAATCCACACAGGAAATCCTATTGGCATTTCAGGCACAAACTGTAACTGTAAAATGCTTTTATATCCAGATTGTTACCAGCAGCTTCCTGTCCAGCAGGTGACTTTCTACATTAAAAGGTTTGTAGAAGTGGAAAGTCTAATAGGATGAACAACCTTGATAAAGCACTTTGATTCGTATCTTTGAAATTTTTTCCCTTTTACATTTGCCTTAGTTGGTGCTGCTGCAGTTAAGGGAATGTCAATGCTCCCATTGTAAACTACTTTCATGGGGTTTTATGGCTTGATGATAGAAAAATAGCTTTTGTCTGAAATATAGCAGAAAAAATTTGAGAATAGTTTTGTTCAGTTAAATAGGGAAGTTAACTTGAAAAAATCATTTATTGTAAATGAAAGAACAATTTTTGGCTAAGTAATATCACCTCAGATTAATAAAAATGACAGTATTTAAAAAATCCAATTTTGTTTTCACAGTTTAGGTTGCTGGTTTGATTACCTTTTTTGTATTGTGCTTTGCTTAGACAGGGAAAATCAATGAAGTTAGTTTCACTGCTCTGGTTATCATTTTCACTTACAGGTCATTAGTACCATGATATTTAAGATGCAATAGCTTCAAGGAAAGTTCGATGAAAAACAGCAGCACGTATTGGCATTTCGTGAGCAGCTGTCATGCCGTATCTGTTGCTTTTTGGTTTTGCTAGGGCGTAGTCGCCCGGCAGCACTGACGGGCTCTGCTCTGCTTCCCATCCCCTTGCTGGTGAGCGCAGCCCCGGAGGCGCTGCTTGGAAGATGCCACCTGCAGCTGTGCTCCCTTTGCTTACCCTAGTTTTAACTCAGGGGCTGGAAGATGGAGGAGGAGGGAATTCATACGGAGGTGGGAGGTGCTTGGTTTGCTGCACCGCCCGTCCTGTTCCCTGTGGGTCTGGCTCTGCCCCTGCCCTGCGGTGGCTTTCCATAACGGTGCCCCTGCCTCGTTCGCTGGGTTCTCTTGACTTTTAAATTTATGTTCAGAGCAGTGACTTGGCTTTAGTGCAGCTTAGGAAAAACATGTTGCAATGGAAATGGTGGTCGCTTTTGTCATAGCAGCTCAGCACTGTCACAACCAGCCTCTGAGGTGGAGGTACGAGTAGCGCTTACTGGTTTTATCTGAGATGGTTATAAGGGAATGGTGATGCTTTGTTTCAGTGCTTGGGGCTTTGAAAGTGCATTTGTCAATGGATGTAGGGCTACCTGAGGCATCGGGTTGAAATAGCAATTTCTTTTTTGTTGCTGTTGTAAAAATTCAGGAATCGGATAGGAAAAGACAGCAAATCAGAGGAGTAGCGGCAGTTTGGAGCTCTTTGGGCAGTTGGATATAGCCCTGTATATCAGCTTAGCGTATGAAGTGATGTCACTCAGATTTTTGTGCAGCTCAGATCTTCAGTTTCTTGGGAACTGATGATTTGTTTTTATGTGCTAGTTTATGCTGTGAAATATAGGAATGAGCAGCTAAATATTTAGTATTTTATTACTCAGTAAGTATCTTATTCTTGTTTGTTAGTTTCTGCTTGTTTAGAAAATGGAATTAACTGCTGTTTCATAATTCAGTAAGGATGGTAATGGTGAAGATACCTAATACCCTTCTCTGTTGAAGAAGGCCCTGTTGAAGGCTAACAGGGAGCTAGTATGAGGAATAGCCCACAAGCACTTGCAAATAAAGGATCTAATATGGCATGAAATTGTGTCACTGCTATTGTTTGCAAACAGGAAACATTAGATTTGACTGAAGTATTTCAAATGCTCACATGTGTTAAGAAGAGATATTCAAAATGCCTATCCTATTTTATTGAAAGCTACCCTCCTTTGAAATTTGTAGACTGAATATATTACTTTTGTAATTCAAAACACCAGGCAAGTTTGCTTTATTTTCTATTAGGAAATATTGCATTAATTTCAGAACCATACAAAACTGATATGAAAGCTTTAACTAGAAAAGGTTTAGATTTGTGATGCAAATGGATGCATGAAAATAATCCACTCACACTAGATGAATAATGGAGCTATGTTATTGGAAAGTAAGGATAATAACAGTGTCTCTGAGATCTCATTGTTGAAGAACTGCCTATAAATACAGAGTGCATTATTGTTCAAACGTTATCAGGTTATCTCCATATTGCTCAAATTTATGTGGAAGACTTTCCAATGTCTATGGAAAAACAGTGTGAGGGGAGCTAGCTGTTTTGCCTTTTGGTTGTTTAGATGTGCTTGCCACAGCCAATGTCTTGAAAAAATGAATGTTGCATTGCTGGAGTCAAGTGACTTGATCATCTGAAACTGGGCTTGCAACTGTATTTCTGTGATCTTTGCAAATGCTGGGCTGTCATTTTCCTCAAATATTTTGCAATTAATCAGCAAATTCAGTTCAGCTGGGAGACTGGGTAAGTGAGAAACCTCCTTTGTGGCTAGCTGCTGCCAGCCCTGGCACCTGCTGACCTCAGGTGAAGGTTGTTCTTTCATCGACAAGCCCTGCTGCTTCCCTCCACCTCCTGCTGGAAGTGCAGATCCAAAGTGGTGGGCCTGGCCCTGCCAGGTACAATCAGCGCGCCACCCCCCCCCCCCCCCCCCCCCAAAAACCAGGACTGTCCCTCTGCCTCCACGTGGGAGAGGAGCAGCTGGGGCACAGGTGACCCTTCCAGGGACTGCCTCATGGAAAACGCAGTACGCTAGAGATGTAAGCCTCCATACATGCAGGTAAATGCCTTGACTAATAGTCTCTTTCTCTTCCTGTCGTCCGTATATTCTGCATTTCTCTCTTGCACAATGATATGATTCTCATGCAATTCCCTCAGACCAGGGACAGCTTGTAGATCAGAGTCGTCTTTCCTGGTAAGAGGTGCAGGAGTAAATCCTCAAGCAGAGAAAGAAAGCACATTTTAATCTCTCATATTCTTGCATCTAATCTAACTATAAAGGTATTGACAAAAAGTATGCTTAGTAAGCCTTCTCCTCCTTGTCTGGCTGTGTTTTTAAAGAAAATGTAATTTTTGCTTAGTTTTTGAGAGAGAGATGACATATGCCTCCTTTCAGGGAGGGACTTCAGACTTTAAGCTGCGCACGAGCTCTCCCGGTGAAGTGCAGACGAGGAGCGGCGTGCCCTCGGCCTTTCCCGCTCGCCAGGTTTCTCATGGCGCCGTTGGGCAGCTCTGGGTGTTGTGCCATACCCGTGCTTTGTGCGTGGCATCGGCTGCTGCTGCGGGTTTGTCCTGCAGTTGATGAAGGGATGTGGTGCTTGACAACAGGTGCAGGATTCGCTGTGATGGCGCTCTGTTGGCTCTCGGTGTAGCCCAAGAGGTGTGGCACGGACAGTGGTTCTTTCCAGATGTGACTAGGTGATTCCTCCATCTTCTGTGAGGCCTGAACTGCAGGTATTTTGGGTTCTACTTGTGCGCCTGTATTTTTTTTAGAGTAACATGTGAAGGGTGTAGTAACATCAGCTGATGAGCAGCAAATTTATCTGGCAAGTTATTGCCGTTTTTTCTTGGTTTCTTCTTAGGCTACAAAGTTTAGTTTAGGAGAAGAGTGCTGAAGAACAGGTTCCCTTGGCTCTCGGGCACCCTCTCCATGCACCTCTGTGGGGACAGGAGGCTTAGGGCTGGATGTGGTTGTCTTTGGTTTCACAGTAAAACATTGGCAAGCCTGTAAGCAGGGAAAACATTGATCGCGTGAGAGCTTCTGATGACGTTTTGCTTTAACATGCGTCTATGTGGGAACAGGGTTTTTAATGTATTTTCCAGCTCCTTAAATCTGACTCATATAAGCCATGAGTAAAGTCATTGTTTACTGCCTTTCTGTTAACGTACTTCCTTTCTCTGCAGCTGGTTTCTCTGCTAGCTGTTCCTTCCGTAAGGTCGCACTGGGTGCCATGGCCCTTCGAGCTGCCAGCCTGTCCGGCTTCACAGCCACTGGCACGCGCCGCGCAGCCATCGGCTTGGCGGGCGTCCGAAACGGGGAGGAGTGGCACTGGGGCTTCAGCGTCACGTGTTCTAGGCGACGAGATTGGGGCTTTCCCTTCAGTTTCTGTGACTTTGCGTTATAACGACAGGAGCGATCTCCTGCGCTTACAAGGTGCCTCTGGGGAGGTGCGTGGGGAGATGGGTGCCGACGTTCGCGTTCGGTCTTGTGGAATCCAGAAAACATCAGGTTTTGATTCTTACGTTTAATTTGCTTGTTTGAAGTATACAGTGGCCCTCTGAGACCCCAGGCGTGTGACTGGCAAAAGATAAGAGCCGAATATAATTGAGCTCTGTGTTTATCGAGGAAGTTGTTTGCGGAGGACGAGAGGCAGTGCTGCTGCCATCTAGTTCCCTGACGAGGAGAGAGAAATGCTAATTTACATATTGCTATGCACATAATTGGAAATTTGGGTATGCAAATTAAATGTGCCACATTCTAGTCTTGTTTCTGGGTTTTCAGTGGCTTAATTGCCCTGAAACAATTTTAAAAGGTTGAAGGGGATGGATGTTTTCTTTTACAACCAGCAAGAAAATAAACAATATAACCAGACTATTAGAGAGCGAGAATGCCTGGGTTCATCAGGTGAAAATATTACAACCATATGGACTAAAGGCAATAGGAAGTGAAAGTAACATTTAGCATCTTCTTACTGCTTCCTAACCTCTGCCTGACCCCCACTAGCTGACTGCATTTTAATTGTTCAGCTCCTCCCCTCTTTGCTCTACCATAAAATCTATTTATCAGTAATTATTTACAAGCATTTCAGTGTTCCTGTAATGTTTCAAATTGGCCCTGCTGGAAAATGAAGTAATGTATTTATCCATGGAAGACGTATAACAAAGGGAGAACAGCAGCTATTGTAGCGTGAAAAAGTGCTAGTTTCTCTGTCCATCCTGGCTTTGGCTTCCCTCTTCAGGCTGTTTACCAGTGTGCGATTGTCGTGGTGTTTGTTAACACGCCTGCAGGTGTGCTGGGCCCTCACGCGGTGTGGGAGAGGCGATGTTTGACTTGTGTCAACGTAAGCATGCTTTCAAGCGGGCATCCCAAAGAACAAATGGCAAGTTCCAAAGCTGATTAATTCCATTTATAACTACTTTTTTTTTTCCTCATGAAAAATCAGTTACATCATGACTTCACGTTGCATCGTTTTTTTTTTTAAGTGTATTTTCACTAGGAGGGAGAAAAGTGCTTTCTTCCAATGGAAATCTCTTTCTGACCATGCTGCTTCAGTCTGCTCTTCTCTCCTTATGCAGAAATAGCATGTTAGCACACTGTGTTTCCCCTTCTCCAAAGTATCGCCACAGGTGACTACCGTTTCGCTAGTAACCTGCTAGAAAACTGTAAAGGTCAATTCAAGAAGAAACCAGAATGTTACTGGCCCAGAAAGAACTGCACAAGCTGAATTGTTTCATTTAATGTTCATCCCTTCCTCTCCTCATCTTAACCTTAACATAAAGTGCTTTCGCATGTAGCTCTGCATTTGCAGAGGACCTAAGGCTACATGTCAAAACTGGAATGCAAAAGGGTCTGTGTATAGCTTATGTGCTCAAAGCTCTTTCTTAACAGTTTTGGATGCTTGACTGAGGTGCTGTATCTTTTTCTTGTTCCTGTGCCTCAGCCTCATTCTTGTGTCTACATTATAGAACATGAAACAGCCAGGAACATCAGGTCAGACTGTGAACCTGATCGTGCACCAAATGCCACAAAATTAAGAGTTTTATATTGTCTCACGTTTTTAATATATAGCCGCAAAAGATTAATTTAGTTCAAATTTAGTTCACTGGAAATATCCATATTCTTAGCTATTGCTAAAAATTTAGTTTAAAAATAAATATATGAAAAAAATCAATGCAGCATTAATGTACCAGTCATTCTCTATTCGGAGTAATTTGTCTCATTTATTTCCATACTCATCCTGTGTTGAGTCTTTTTCTATATCTGATTGAGTTGGAGCCTCTGTATCGCAGTTCAGATTTGTATTTTAGTGATGCTGTTAATATATAGCTCATACCTGTTTGCATCCTAACCCCTATTTCTCTCTGCATGTGCTAAGACAGAAAGACCTGTTGGCTTTGTGTGTGATTATATGTCTGATTAAATACAAATCTGTCTGTCTGTCAGACCTGTTTAAGACTGTAGATTTACTGAAATGTTCAATGCAGAATAAAACATAATCATATAATAAACTACAGTAGCAGTCTCCTTGGAATATTCAGTAAATGCAGATAAATTGCACATTATCTAGGTGCATATGTAGAGGAAGAAATAATTTCAACGATTTTTGTCACCAGTTGTGAAAGGAGAAAAATGCTTTATGGTACTTTAGATAATGCTGTTCTAAAACAGATCTTGCTGCCCCACTTCAAACATAATCCATATAATGGCTATATTGCAGTGAGGATAAGATCATCTTATAAGTACTGTAAAGTGCAATCTGCCATGGTTTCTCAGTTTTTTTCCCCCTCTTTTGCTGTTCCTTTTTTAAATCAGACTTAAACAGACTCCCAACAGTAGTTTCATCTGTGCTGCATCAGAAGATGGATATTTTGGGTTAGTGAGAACAAAAAGCCCTATAGGTAGTAATTGCTGTTCTCTCATGAGCAGTTAGCAAAGAGTATCTCATTCCTCCAAAAACAAGAAAAAAAAAGGGGTTGGTTTCAGGCAGCCTTGCAAACGGGTCATGCAAAACTCTCTTTATTTTAATGGGAAAAAATACGATAATGTATAATTAGAAAGGCATTTACTTCAGTGATGAAAGAGATTGGCTATAATGTTAAAAACTACTAGTATATGACAATGACAGCTTTAGAAAGCCAATAATGTTCCATTTTAATATCAATCGTGAATTTTATTAATATTTTAGAAGCCAGGGAGCGTGGCTGTAAAAACTAAATGCTATAAGAAAGCAGTACTTCAGCAAATGCTTCCTACAATGGATATATTGTCTTGTTATGTATGCTCTGGCTGAGCAATTTATTTGAAACATGTACACAATGTATTTGTTATCAGCATGGCCTGATGCATTAAAAAACAAGTTAATATAGGAAAAATGCTTTTCAAAGCATAAAGCTGAGCATATGAGGGAGAAATCTGAAGCTGTCTTTATTGTATTTACTGCTTACTGGAATGGTTCTGATTAGGGTATCTAGAACTTCCTGTAGCTATATGTAATTTTGGTAAATAAGAGGACTGCTCCAGGCAACATTTTGTAGTTCCCGTCTCACTAACATTTGCAAAAAGTTGTGGGTTGGGGCTGTTATGTTTGTGTTCTGAGGGTCAGCATGCTTTCTCTAGCTCAGACAAACAGGGCAGCCAGTTATGGGAAGTTATTTACCTTCCTGTTACCTTTAACAAGCAATAGTGAGAAGGGAAAAAGGGATATGGAGGCTTTGAAAAGGGCATGGGAATGCGATTTGCTTCTGGCGCTCTCTGCTAACCTGGACAGATGCTGCTGCTGCTACTTGTTCAGAAACCTCATGCCTTTCTCCAACCCTTCATACTTGCACAGAGCAATAGTACTTATTGGAATAGTACTGACTCCACCTGTAAAAAGTTCAGATTTCACAAATTTTTCTTGTTGCACACAGTAAAAATATAACAAAGCACTACTAGACTGCAAGCCCACCCATGTACTGTTGATCTCCACAGCATGTGGTGGTGCACCTCTACATTTCATCCTGTGTGTTACCACAGACCCTTTTCCTGCACTACAAGCCTCTGCAAGGCAAACATCTAATTACTGTATCTTTTTCGCATATAGCATTAACCTCAACCTTGAAACTCTCAAGAAAACCCTTATGCAGACATAAAATCAGAAAATAGCAGGAAGTCTTTTCAGAACAAAAATCTTACAAGCTTTGAAATCAGACTGAAATTCATTTACTTTGTATAAAAGAAGTGCAGTAAACGGTACAGCCCTCCGTTACTGCAAGGCATTGTTGCTGGTATGCTGAGTATCAGACAGCAGAACAAGGCTGGTTGCTGAAGAGCGTGCATTGTACTGGCATGCCAAGGAGGAGTAACAGTTTTCCTCCCATTGTATGTGGTTTTTCTTACATAATTGTCAGCTTGTGACAGGGAAATGTAACTGTGTGTTTCACACTACATGGGCCTGTGCTGGCCTGAAGGCAGTTTTAGAGGCACCTGAGTGCGCATTAGGTTTCTGCACAAAACCCACATGGAGCAAGATAGGTGAGGTGTGTAATTTGCTGTGCAAAGGCCTGAAGGATACTTGTCCCTATCAAGCGTTAGGCAAAAATGCCATCTTTCTATGTCATTTTGAGAAAGTACCTGCTATGGTAAATGAACAAAAAAGTAAGTTATCAACTTTCCTCACCAATTAACAGTGGCAAAGGTGAAATTAAGTTATATTAAGTTTTTTTTCTGTGAGTTTTTACTGAGTTTGAGGTTTGGCACCACTGATATCCGTACCTCAGGTTCATGTTTTGACCAGACTGATGCGAGCTGTATGCTAGTGGGGTGAGGTGCCCATTTGTGTTTCTGGATTTTCTCCAGAACATCTACAAGGTGCAACACTGAGGTGTATGTGAGATCCCAAAGCAAGCACTGAATGAGCGTTGCTTCACTGGGACACAGCATGCCTGGCTGCAGTGATCCTTGCCTGGATCTCGGAGGCAATATAACTGGCTTCAGCCTCCTCCTGTGCCTGACTGCTTAGCTTGCCCCTGGACTAAGGCGTCTCTGTGTAAACTGATCAGGTCCTGGCTGAGTTAAGGACCTTATCGGAGTTGCATGAGAGTTTCTTCAGCTTCATATTGGACATAAAACTCTTCCGGTTAGTTTTTTTCTTCCAGTAGTAGTGGGGTGGGGGGAACAAACCAAAAAGCCTCTTCTATTGGCTAGTGGAAGAGGGAAGAGACTGAAGGATACTGTTTCCCATCTGTAATTCCACTCCAATTTCTTTTTTTTTTCTTTTATTTTAGCTGTAAAAAAAAAAAAAAAAAAGTCTTCTGAGTAAATATGGCTAATAGCTCCTCTATGATTCATTATGGACACTATTGATTGTCTATGCTGTTGAGTACTTAATACTAGATGCATGTGTCACATATTGCTTCCATTTTTTGACAAGTATGAATGTGTATGTCATAAAAAAGGTAAATAAGATGCATAAACAGCATATTGATTATCTTTAAAAGCCCCTGAAATGTTAACTTAAGGCAAAAAAGGCATTCGATCTCGACAGCTTTAGGTAGAGAGAGATTCTTTGGACTGTTAGGTTCACTTTAATCAGTCTATTTTTGACTGTAGCATTAAAGGAGAGTAAGCCAAAGGAGGTTGCTTGTGACTGCTTACCCTGGATACGTGCATTATCACTCCTTCAGGTGATTGGGTAGGACTGAGCTAATGAAGTTCCTTCTGCCCCATTCTCTTTCCTGGTTTGTAGAACCAAGTAAAAGGGCTTTGCATAAGGATTATATCGCATGTTCATACATGCGGTGAAATGCCTTATTCTTTTAACTATTTCAAATTTACAATCTTTCCAGTAAGACCTTCAAAAGAGGGGCTGGGAGCTCTTTGCTGAAATGACAACTGAACCGTGAATGAATATCTGACCCCTTGAAGTCAAAACAGAAGTCCTTTTCTCTTCAGAACTTCACCCATCATGTTCCAGTGCTTCTCAAGCCAAGAGGTAACTTTCAAAAGTCCCTGGTGTTCTGGGTGGCAGATTTCCTGGCTTCTTGTGACCGTCTCCGGTTGGTCTTGAGAAGTCAAGAATCCAACCTAAAAGAAATTTTCCTGCTGTTACTTAATGGGGAAAGAATCCAGGTACTGGACAATATCTTCTAATGTTTCTTGACATTTGGGATGAAAAGGCACAAATGTGATAGAGATAATTGATTAGAATCTGAAGTTCTTACCCTGCTTTCTGTTTAAGAGGAATAGTATTGCTCTTGCCTAGTGACTAATGGCTTAGGTTTCTTATGGTCTTAGGGACATACTTTTACTGACATGAATCGCCGTTTACCCTTTCCAGCAGCTTGCAGTACTCTCTATATTTTGGAATGTTATAAGCAAAATCTCCAGAACTTCTTCATTTGGAAGAATCTTTTACCACGTGTTGTACTGTAACCTCTTGAGTTATGTGGAAAAAAGAGATCTGACAACATTGTGAGCTCTCACTATTAAACTTGCTTTCTCGTATCCAGTTTCCGCATCTGCTGTCTTTATTGATACCGATGAACTGAATTACAATGGAGTCTAGCAAGTTCATCTGAGACTGTCCTAGGAGCTGTACAGGCATGTTTTAGGTAATAGTTGTTGCTTTAAGGAACTTGCAATAAGCAAAACAGATAAACGCAGAGATAATGCTTTTATCTGCTCAAAGTTACTCATCTGTTCAATGAAGAAGCTCTGTAACCCCAGTTTCCAGTCCAGTGTGATATCTCATCATCCTGTCTCATAATTAATTGTTTTGTCCCCTCTCAAAATAGAAGGGAGAAAACCTTCTTTTGGCCTTTTCAGTGACATGTCCCGTTCACTAACAGTCTTGTTTGGTGAGGAAGACATAACTGTTGTGTCCAAACTGAGCCCTCCACTCACCATGCATCTTGTCTTGCCCCTTTTAGCTCATTTTCTCCTCATGATGCACTTACATGCTATGAATTGTGGATAATAGTAAATTTTATGTTTATTTCTTTTTGTTCTTTGAGGTTTTTTTTCCCTCTAACTGTGGCTGAGTGATACTGCTTTCTTCTAATGCAAATAAAATACTTGCGCTCTTGTTTGCGTATTTTTTTTCTTTCTCTCAGTTAATATTTTGTTCCTTGGTGGAGACCTGTACCGCCTAATGTAATTCTGATTGCAAAGGTGAATCAGTCAAACCTGCAGGTGAATACAGGTCAGTGCTCAGCAACCCCTTCCTTGCTAACCTAGCTTTTGGCCCCAGTTAATCACTATTAAAGACGACGACTGCTCCCCCCTCAAACAAATAGGCAGACGTTTTTTGTGCCAAACAGTTTACCCCGCAAAAGCGGGCTGATTTTGTTTCTTGTGGGGCACCATGAGCTTTCCCAAGGCCTTGACAAATACTAGCTTTAATCATAGAAAGGATAAGCCTATCAGTGCCCAAGGCAATACGAGAAAAGAACTTTCCCAAACTCAAATATTTATACTTTTGGGAATACATCCTAACCACTTTAATTTCAGGAGATGTTTCAGTTGCCCTATGGCTTATTTATAAAACATAAAATGCTAAACACAATTAGTGTAAGCATCCTAATCTCTCTAGAGACTCATTGCTCTTAGTATTGCTTGGAGCTTGTGTAAAATACTCTAGCGTGTTTTATCTTTTTGTTTTTGTTTGGTTGTATTTTTTGAGAGTGAATGGGAAAACACATCTCTAAGATACGGTATTTTCATACTTCTCTCAGACTACTACACTCTGCTGGTGAAGCTATGGTAGGCTGGTTTTATCCTGGAGCAACATGATCCAAGCTGGGTATCTGTAGCTTTTGAGGTTTGTGTTGATTTTTGTCACTGTGCGGTGAGAAGGTGCTTGTATGGCCTATTTGAGGCTGTTTCTCATGATCAGCTAGAAAAGGAAATTCTATCAGTTTGCTTCTTTAAGTAGAATGTCATACTGTGAGAATATAAAATTAGTGCTTTGTTGGCTATCATATGTGTGGTCTGTGTCCACCTAGGAGGTGTCAGGCACCATATTTTTAAGGCTTAAATAGTCTGGGACCTGGTCCTGTGAGCTCTCTCTTTCTTATGTGACACTTTCTCCTTTCTAATCTGATAAGGAATGAGTACTACAGCTTTATCCCTGGACGGATAGCACCTGGCCATGAGAATAGCATTTTCTGTGAAGAAAACAATTTGCCCTAAAATTATGGACACATGCAATAGCAACTACAGATATTTGAATCATTTCAGGGCAGGTAGAACAAAGTAATTATGTTCCTGGTTGTTGTTTGTTCATCTGTATAAGCAACAGCAGGTGAATTTTGCTGGTCTAAAGTACAGTATTGTGGTATGTTAACTGAATGTGCTGATAGAGAGATACGTAGAAACAACACCAAGCCAGAACCAGGTTTTCCAAATCTTCAGCATAACGCATTTCTGTTAACAAAGACATGTGGGATTAGTTTGTTTTACCTTCTCTCTTTCTGTGCACCTATTCTTCTCTGACCTAATTGAGAAAGACTGTCAGTTTATGAATTCAGTGTGAGCCAAGTTCATTTGTTTATTTCTATCTAATTTTCATCATCTTAAAATAGTGAGAAAATATGGACAGTGCATTGGAATTTGTTGGTAGAATTCCAAAGGAAAATAATAGGCATTAAGAGTGTTGGAATAAATGAGAAAACTCTGTGAAATCTTAAAAGTGAGAGCCTAAGAATGTCTATCACAAACATAGCAAAGGTCCAATTCACTTTGGACATTGCGTTTGTAGGGCTGGAAGGAGAAAGGCCAAATTAAAGCATGATATGAAAGTGATTGACGCCAGTAGGAGTTTCTCCTAGTTCCCAGTGACTTTTATATTTATCTCTTTCTGAATTTGCTGAATGTTCAATAGCAAAGGCAGTCAAGTCTTGAATTATCTTAACAATTCAAGGAAGTATTGCTCTCTTTTTATCAAAAGTTTCTCTAATATAAAGTGATCTTTTCAAAGTGTGTACTGTTATCCTCAAAAAGTGTTAAAGCTATGCTTGAACAGAAGAGCGTACAAATACAACAAAACCCACAGCCATAGACGTGAAAAAAGGTTTTGTCTTAGAAGTTTTCTCTAATAATTGTGTATGGGTAATGTACATTGTTTGCTGAAAAATATTTCTGTTCATGGGCTTCATGGAGGAAACCTTTGAGTAAGGATTTGTATGAGAAGTAGGAAAAGACACTGATTTGCAATGGACATTTTCAAACCAAAGAGAAAGTAATTAGGAAGTGGGAGCAGGAGAAATGAAATAAAAGCTGAGGCAAGTTTGCTCTTCAGCTTCTGCTTAACATATTTTTGACACTGATCTCAGCCTGTGAACATCTAGCAAAGGGAAGAAGGGAGGCATAAAAATCTCTGCTGACCACATAGATTGGGAAGTGCATTTAAGTTAGGATGCAAGACAGTTGTAACATGTTGCGACACACAACTTGGAGAAGTAGAGGTTGATCTACCTTTGTGTGTTTCCGCAGTCCCAGCAAGTGATGGTTTTATTGCTATTGAAATCAGTGGCAACAGAAGGATTATGCTTTTAATGCATGGCTGATATAACAAGCCAAGCTGATGAGACCTAAAATTTCTTCTCGTTTGGTTTACCTCAGGATTCTGTTACTATGCTTTATCTTCTAGCTTTTATCCTCATACCTGCATGAAAAATGAGTCTCAAACAAAATTTATATTAAATGGCTCCAGCTATGACAATGACCAGAATTGTAGATGAGATGTGACAAGGCAGAGGGTAGATATTCTGGTTTAATAACTTCAATTAATCAATCAGTCAATCACTTTATGTCCCTAAGGAAATTGGTATGTTATATGGATGCAGTTGTCTTATTTACTGATCTGTTGCATTGCCCTTGGGGAAGTTCAGACTCTTCTGAGATGTAATCATCCACTTGGACCTGACAGCAGTGAATTTAAGCCATCGCCTTTACCACTTCCTCAGGTTGGTGGATCACCAAACTGGATCATACAATCATGAGTCAGTGAGGGTGAACTATTCCTCTGTTCCACCCAAGAAGAGTAAGAGAAATATGCTCTCTATGCTGCAGCAGTTTGAGTTTTTCTGAAAACTGTTATAGAGCAAGATGAAAATCAGTCCTTTGTAGATTTCCTTTATGGCTACATACATTTAGGCATATGAACTAATGAATGTAGATAAAGAAATAAACTAGATGAATAATTTAGCATACAATCCATCCAGTTTTATCTTCTGCAGAAATCCTAATTTAGTCTGAATTAAAGATATGATTAAATTCTTTCTTAACGTTAAACATGGCATTCAATCTCATTAATTTGATTTAAAGTCAAGCTTTATGCTTATACGATTTACCGAATCAAGATCTTGAAAAATCGTTTCCTTCCATAAAATATTGAAGCAACCCTGCAGAATAAAGTGGAGGGTAAGAGGATTTTCCTGGTTCTGAATGTTTTGACTCTTGCTGCAGTTGTTCCTAACCCTAAATCCCCAGTAGTTTTAACCCAACACAAATCCACTCTTGTATTTGAAGGAACTTTGTAGAAAACAGTCTGTTCAAACACATCTACTTGTGTGCATCACCTGCAGCCTATTTTCTACTCACTTATTATTTCTACAGTTTTTTCACAAATAACAATCTTTGTTGCTTATTGCAGCTTATCCATTCCTGCAGTTTTTTCTTCACCTGGAGAAATAATCCTCTATTTGCAGCACTGTAAGCATCTCCACAGTAACCAGCTGTGATGTTACAGACAGAGGATTATGATTTCAGATATAAAGAATTTATTTTCATGACCAATGCACATATTAAAAAGAAATGACACTCGTTCATCTAGATTAAAAAAAAAAAATCTAATTGCTTTAAATGTTGTGGTATATAAATAGAATGAGGAATTCTTCCCTTGATGTTAATAATATATTATAGACAAGGTATCCTCAGTTATTCCAGTGAGGAAGACCTGTTCTGTTGTTCTTATTTAGCTCTGATTTTAGTAGACATAAAAGGTAGATAATGAAGATAGTATAAATGATTTCTTTGCTTCCAAAAAACAAATATAATATTTAATATGCAAGGACTAATTCTGAAACCAATTTAGCAGCATTTTGTTTTCAGTAAAGCCGGTAGGTCTCGCCAAGGGAACCTGCAGTTATCTGTCCTTTACAAGTGCAGTTCTAAATTGTGTTAGGAATTTCTTTTCTTGTATCTTTTCATTAGGAGCAGAGTGTAATTTGAAATGCTATCCCATTCTGAATGTGCAAGATAAGAAATCTACACAAGTGAAAATGTCAGAGGGTGGCATCTTATTACGATAAAACACAAGGAAATGTATCTATAAATATTTTTTTTTCCTTCTCCACTCTCCTGGAATTCAAAGTCCAACTGATGTTTGAAACTCTCACGCTAAAGTTAAAACTAAAAAAGCATTATGTCATGTGACAGTTTGTGAGTAGCTCAGAAACCTAAGGCATCATTCCTGTTTTACTAGCCATTAGATACACGGAGGCTGGATTCAGAACTTGCATGTGTGGAGCCCTCCACCTTGGGGCATATGCTGTTGTCCCAGAAATAATTTAAAAAAAAAAAAAAAAAAAGGCAGTGCTTTCTCAGGAACAGCACCCAATTCCTCTGACTTGCACAAAAAAAAAGTCTGTGTTACCATGGCATTTGTAGATATAAACAAAATACCACTAGTTAACAGATAATAGTGAACGGATAATTTGCTGAAAACAAGTTAGTTGACTGTTTTAGTCCTTGCAATATCTAGGACATGTTTTTGGTTTTATTTGCTTTGCAAATCAAAAGAATTACTTTGGTTGTATGAAGTTTTAACCCTGAAATTTTATTCTGAACTATTCAGGGAGTAATTCATGTTTATTTTTCTTGTTATGATGGTTAGGTATAGTTGCTTGGATACTCTGTGGGATCTTGTTTGTGCTCCCTCTTGAGTATGCAAATGCTATAGGCTGAGTAAACATTTTTATGCATGAATATTTGTAAATAGAGCTTGGAAATTCTTCTTGTGTAGACATTCATGCAGAAAAAGAATTGTATGTATTTTCAGAAAGTATCAACAAAATTATTTAAAAGTAATAAGTGAAGAGCAATGGATTTTGCTTTTCTTTTATCTGTAGTGATTCATTATTTTTCATTAGAAGTGTGAACAGCTGACCACATTTTTTTTACTAGAAGGTATTTTAAGGCATAGGATTCCCCTCCTTTTCAAGTAGAGATATTCTGTTCTTTTTGAAATAAAGTGAAATGGATGTGTAATCTCTTCTACTTTGAATGGTTTAAGAAAAAATTCATTAGGTAATCCTTGAGATTTCTTTCCCCTCCTCCAAAAATTGTCTTTCCACAAGAAAAATATGCTCTAGTCCATCAGGAGAATTTTGAAGCTTTCACCTTATAAAGCCTAGTACTAAAATCTACTCTTTTGTGTGAGTAGCAAATGTCTTTTCTGCCCACTTTTTGTTCAGAAGAAGCAAAATATGAAGTAGATTCAGTAAGATATTTGTACATTTAGAAGAAAAGGCCTCAGGATCAGTCAGACTTTTTTGTAGTTTTGAATACATTTCAATGAGCCTGTTAATTTCTCTCTCTTAAGTCTCTTTAATGCTGACTAAATTCTAAAGAGTTGCTTTAATTGTAAAGACGATAAAAGCTTCATGCTCGTGTGATATTTTTTATCGTAGATGAATCACTGCAGTTTCATTATTTTACTTTTATATTCTAAAGTAACATTCTTAGACGTATATATTGAAATTTAAAAAAACATTTCATCAGAATACCTCTGAAAGTAATTCTCATTGCATCAAGTACTTTATCTGTTTTGTGGTATATATCTGTTTTTTAACAGCATTTTTATACCCATCAGCATGTGCACAATGTAGTAATTATAAGCAGTGCACTTCCTTTGATGCAAAACTAACCAATATTTGTGACCAACTAGAATGTACTGTGTATATGAAAAAATGCTAGATGTACTTAATATGAGAATGGATTCATCTATTGGCCGTAACAATTTTTATTAAACTACCTTTCATTTACATTAACTAGAATGTGTATAAGAACTATCCCTTATGACTTTATGTTGTTTCAATTAAGTTGTTCTTAGATCAAATCAAATAATGGTAGGATTTGTTGATCTGCAAAACCACCTTCCCCATATGGGTTGGTATGAGATTATCCCACCAGGGGTTTACTATCTGGGAAATTAAAAAATATATATATCTGAGTGACTAAATGTTTTTCATAAGGAGAAAACATCTATGATAATGAAATACAGCTTATTTTAAAATGCAAGGCATTCTCTTGAAAGCCAGTACTAAGCACACTCAAAGAAAAAATTGTGCACTAAACACTACATTATGATTATGAAACTAGGTCTCGTTTAATCCACCAATGTTTTGGTATGTTTAATATTTAAAAAGACTTTTTAAACCATTACTCAGAAAAGCCTGAGATAAAAATGATTTTAGAAATAACAAAGCTTACAAGAATGGAAGAAATTTGACCTTTTTCACTGTATTGTCATTACCGAAAGAAATCAGACTGTATAGCTGTAGTCTGCATATATATGTAATCTATGTCTTTCAAAACAGGAGAGAACATCAGAGCATTTTCCATAATTTTGAGACTTTTACAAATCAAGCGCATAATAAAATATGAGACCATATAATAAATGCAGCTATGCATCCCAAATACACGGCAAATGTGTTTCATTATTCAGTGCACAGTGATGCAGATGGCTGAAAGAAATTTGTTATTGCTGTAATCAATACAAACAATTTTAAAGAGTACTTACCAAAGCTGAAACAGTGAGTCATCACCTTTGTTTTATCGTAATATAAGAAATATTTCTTTATCAACTTGAGAAACATGAGTGTGTTTCATATTCTGGACTTAGTTTATGAATGCAAAGCTGTTAAAATGTTTAAAAAAGATGATATGGTTGTATTATATGATTTGAAAGTGTGAGTATCAGGATTTACCTGGGACACTAAGTAACCTCCGTGTGTGTGTGTGTGTGTGTGTGTGTGTATTATTGTTACATTGTATATTACACATACTGCAAGGTATTAAGGCACTATTGAGTAGTATAACGAAACACAAACTGAAGTCGCACAAGTGTTTTGCTTGTCTTTGTGGTATGCTATGCATTATTTCAATACTGTATGTTTTGTGGTGCTACAGCTTTCAAATAGCTGTTGTATGCCTATGTAGATGTTAAAGCATAGATGGAGAAGTTATGATTTGCAGGGATCCTAGTAGGAGATTGCCTATTGCTTCCTCTGAAGGTCTTGGCTCTGCGGGTTTATGGCTTTGGTAGCTCTTTTTAGAACAATATATGTTAAATCAGGGGTGTGTGTGTGTGTAGGCACTCGCAGTCCCCACATGTATACCAAATAGCATCACACTCATGAATATGTGGAATGTTAAATATGAAGAGTTTAGAAATCCTTAGTTCATTTTATTTGTGCACCAGTATTATGGCACAGTCTTTAACTTACAGGATCACGTAATTTCCCACTCTTAAAAGGATGTTGCCTTATTTGTGGTGAAGATGTATGGTATAAAGGTATCAGTGATTTATGTTGATGGAGGTCATTAACTGTAAGATGTTGTCGCTATTTGTTGCAGAATGTGTATAGTGAATAAGGCAACTCACTGCAGTCACCTTGGAAAACCTCTGCTCTGTCATATGGAGATACGTGAATAGATTTGACCTACCAATAGAAATCTGCTTAAGACCGTGTGTAGGTGTACATATGTGTGTGTATATATATAAAGAATGAGACAAGTTCCTGTGAAGTAAATGACTTGCTGTTAGCTCATGCTTATCTCTCGGTAACCTGTTTTTATGCCCCTACTCATACAAGAGATGGCTAGGACATCACACTTTTCATTGGATTCAGAGGCCTGTTTTGCCCAAGTGTCATAACTGATAGTTATATGGTACCAGTAGCATTATTCATAGTGCTACAGAATGCTAAATATTCAGAAAAAGTAACGGACTACTTCAAATCTGACTCGCCAGATGAGTTTATATCCTTTACGTTTTAGGGGACAGTAAATTACAGGAACAATTGAAACGTAGTACATAAATAGCTAGCACGGATCTGTAAGGTCTTTCATCACAGTGCCTGTGCACAAGCATAGGAGTCATCAGTTGTGTACTGTGACCTATCAGAAGTGAGAAAAGGTTGGTAGCACTGTCAGAGTTGGGCGAAACAACCTCTGATGTTATGAATATGCGCATGGATTTTCCACCATGATTAAGACCTGAAGGAGAGGAAGACGGTCATTTTTGTCTATCCTTGCTTATTTCTGCCCATGACCCAAAATTATTACAGTAAGTTCAGTTCATACATTTGTAACCATCATGGTGGGAGTCCTACCAGTGAATTGCCCATGCTCTCGCTTGTTTGGAGCAGTTCTACAGCCTAGGGTTTTACAGGTGCTTGTGCACTGGAGGATAGGCGGAGGCAATTACACCAAAGCATAGGTTGTTTATGCAACCAGTCATTTTTAGAGATATTTTCTTTTATTGACACTCAGGCTACCTTGATCCAGCCTCCTCTTCTAACAAGCTCCAGCTCTGTAGCAGTTCTTTATCTTCCGTTTCTTCTCTAGAGTGTGAAAACTATTTTAATCAGTTTGTTAGCTGAAGTGTGACATGTCTCTGTCATCTCTTTGTGTTTGTGGTGCTGCATATTTGCTTTCCCCTCACAACAATATGGGAGGAAACAAGAAAAATGAAGCCATTTTTCCATTTACGCAGAAAGTGCGTAAGTTGTCTAGCATTTGATTTCTCCCTTCCATCCACCCCGTTCCACTCAACGGTCCAACACTGGGCTGCTGGGAGTGAATACACATTTTTCATCACGGTAAGGGGAGGGGAGAAGTTAAATGATTTCACATGTAATCTGAAGCAAGGTTCCTTGTAAAGTCCAAAGAACCCCCCCGCCAAAGGCGAAAGGGTGTTTCCCTGCCATCTGGGGGTCTGTGGGGTTTATTAAGGGAGAAAACATTTCATGGCTCAGGCATTGGGTTTGTCCTTTCCTCATGAGCAGGTTATCGTAAAGAATTGTGCTGGGAGCTTTCATGCAAGCCACAGAGGGACATTTGCTTAAGCACAGAGCACGGAGAGTAGATAAATGTACACAAGTGACCTAACAGTAAGAGAGCTGCAAAAAGCTAAAGAAATGTGGATCTGTAATAGAAACGTAAAAGAAACATAGCCAATGATCTGGCCATTATGTACAAAGAAGAAAACAAATCCTAAATGGATTTAATTGTGGCCTAATTTTAAGTTATCATACATGTATTTATGAATGCTAATGCTACTATTAGGAATTCACACAAGGATCACTTAGTATTTGCTTTGGGAAAAAGAATTGATATCTTGCAAACATTTTTACGTTATGAAAAGCTTTTTCTGCTTGTCTGTTTTCAAGTACTTTTTATGTACCACACTATTTGGAAGTGACTATGCTTGGACTTGAAACCTTGCATTTTAAATCACAATTTACTTTCAATTTTAATAAATAAAATGAGCAGGGACGGAAGGTTTGGTTGCAGAAGGGTTTTGTTTTAAATGTGTTTAAACTGAAAATGAGATAAATATAAAGAATCCTCTTTTTGTTCTTATTTTGGATTATCTGTGCCTGAGGGTATAGATAAGGTAACTCATATAGTAAAGATTTTAATAAAGTGGTCTGGTAAGTAAGACAACTTATGTTTGATATTTGTCTGTGACTGAGTAATCCACCATATTTTGGTAACCACAGTTTTGATGTTGCAAATACTGAAGAGCTTATGTAAGAGATTAAATACTTTTCTCTGACGTTAGAGTTAGGCCCTGTTTGTTTATATAATGCATTTTAAATACTTGAGTTTTTCTGATAAGTGCTGGTTTGATTGCAGCCTCTGTAAGATCTGCAAATTATGAATGATATGTTTATAGCGGTAGCGTGAAGCGACTTGTGTTTTATGGTCACCTTTTAAACCCTGCTTCCATCATTCAGAATGTGATAACTACACGAACTCGAGTAACTCCATAAGCTGAAGTGTGACCACTAACGAGCCTTAATCAATACTTTTCTGTCTGGATGCTAATTGCTGGGATTCTGTTTCCATCAGTATTCATAAGTTAAGCGAGAGATTTTGTGGCAGCTAAAGCAAGTTCAAATTCTTTTAAAATTTCATGGAGAGTCTTCATGAACGATCAAGAAAGAGAAGAAAGCGCCTGTTTATTTTCACAGTAGGCCGTTGGAGATGATGACCGTTTGAATCAGTGCAATGCTGCCAAATGACTGCCAGGGAAGACTATTACATGGACAGCAGGTACTGCAATGTAATACTTGGCACAAATACTATTTAACACCCTCAGGGGATGACAGTGGCATGGGAGTGAGCTGCATTAGGTTACTTGGTGCATTAGGCCTGCACCGAGGCTGACAATGACTAGGTCTGTTGTGTTTATCAACCAATAGCGAAAACATCTATTCACACTTTTGAATCCTGCCACCGCACGTTTTGAGATGGTACTTCACATATTTTTGTCCTTTAATAAAGGAAGATGATTACAGATGCTGGGCTGACTTTCACAGTTCCCCTGGCCCTTGTGCATGGGAACCTGTCTGAGGTCTTGGCAAGGTTTGGGTTTGCTCCCTGCCACAGCTTTAGTTGCTCGGGCTTGCTCCTGGAGGCATGTGGGCGGCTGTCCAGGCACCGAGGTCTCTGCCACAGGGTGAAATCATGGCCCGGAGCATATCTGGCAGTTTATCGATGGGTTTTTCCACCTCGTGCAGAGGGAGGTGGTTGTCTGGAACGTGCAGGGATTTCTCCTTTGGGGGCAACTAGACTGAATGTGACAGCTGCTACCTAACTCTTCCGAAGATGCATGTGTGTGAGGGATTTAGTGGATTTTGGTTGCTGGATGATCCACAGTTCTCTTGGTGCTTGCTAATATGGTGAAATCATGCCTTCTTTTGCCTTGCAAGGTGCTGAAACTGGTCTGACGGTTACTGAATCACTCATGTAAATCAGCTGCTGGCCTTGTTCTTCCACAATATAGATGTCCAGTTTGTATAAATTAGACCATGCCAACCATTGTCAGCTATTATGCGAGCTGACAGTCTTGCAAGAGAGAACAAGGTGAGTCTGAACACGGAAAATGAACTTGGCTTTCATCGTGGCAGGTGGGTTGCCCCGCTAGGTCAGGGCTTAGCTGCTCGGCTGGGCAACAAGAGGTGCCGCTGCTTCTTGGAGCCGACTGTGCTCCACTTGTTCTGGGAACAAAAAGCCTTGGTTTCCAGTGATGTCAATCTGACTCCTTTTCAGAAGCACTAAATTAAATTAATAAAAAAAAAGTCTTGATGGTGTGCTTTACCTTAATCTTTGTCTTTCTGATGGGGCAATCTTTTTCCCTTTTGCCTTTCTAATTTGATTATTCATTTTTTTCCTTTGATTGATTTTGACCTACTCACCTCTTTTGCTCATCAAAAGTGTTTCAGACCTGAGGACAGCTTGACTTCTTCCTCTGAATTTTCAACTCGAGATTTAATGAGCATCCGTCTGATTCTATTCAATCTGCAGCAGATAAAATAATCTGCTGTCGTACTGATTTAATTGTGTGGCTCCATTATTATGCTAAAGTTCCTGAAATCTCTATAACCACCTTGATTTAGTGTATGTTTAAAAATTATATTTTTTTCTTAGAAATAAGGAAAGTGTTTTCCAATTCAAGCTACAATTAGGGAAGGAACGTAGGGATGCTGGGCGCAGTCCTGTGCAATGTGCTCTAGATGACCCTACTTGAGCAGTGGGGTTGGACTTAGATGATCTCCAGAGGTCCCTTCCAACCTTGACCAATTTGTGATTCTGTGTTGTTGCAAATCTCCCTATATGCTGATGCTTTATTAGTTGCTATGCCTATGAACGTGTTCATAAATTCATTTTTTCTAATGTCATTGTTTTGATCACAATGCCTAAATGATTTCATAGAAAAAAAGAAAATTCAACAACAGAATACAAACCACAGAAATGAATTGGGAAAGTAATATAAATGATACTCAAAGTATTCTTGTAAAGAATCAAATGTCAATTCAACAACAGAAACTCTTCCTCCGTATAGCGATGAGCTGCTTTTAGAAACCAAAATTAACTACAGAAATTTGCATCAGAGAGAAAGCAAAGACCCTTAACTGATGATTGCAGAGGTCTTGTCAATAAATAGCCTTCAGAGCAAGTACTTTTTATCAAACGCATCTGATTTATCTCATTTTCAACTATGTTAACCGTTAGACTTTCAGCAGCATAAATGTTACTTTGGGCAGGGGGCAACTTAAACGTGACCCCCCTCCGAATACCACACATTCATGTGATAAATGAGCTGGAAACTCCTCCAAATCACTCGTATGTATGTGTGTGTATATACTTACATATATAGCACCGAGATTAAAGTGAACTGCTCTTTGAATACAGGAAGCTTTCTTATAAGCTATCTGCACAGCAGACAGCAACTAGACTGAATGTGACAGCTGCTACCTAACTCTTCCGAAGATGCATGTGTGTGAGGGATTTAGTGGATTTTGGTTGCTGGATGATCCACAGTTCTCTTGGTGCTTGCTAATATGGTGAAATCATGCCTTCTTTTGCCTTGCAAGGTGCTGAAACTGGTCTGACGGTTACTGAATCACTCATGTAAATAAGGCTGCTGGCCTTATTCTTCTACAGTATAGATGTCCAGCTTCTATAAATTAGACCATGCCAACCATGACTTATTGTACTTCAAAAACAGTGAAGGGAGGATGCTACTTAGTGAAAATTGGAATATCTTTTGATCTAGAAAAATTGTGCCTTTCATTTATGTTTCAGTAAAAGTTTGATATTCTGCCTAAAAATATGGGATCAAAACACATAAATTCAAAATACTCTTTTGAAATGAAAAAATTCCAAATTTATCACAAAAATACTGAAAAATGAGATAACTTGAATTTGAAACAGTTATATTCTTGAGTGGGAGAGAATGATGAAAACGTTGATAACTTTTTTTAAATTGGGAAGTGCTGAGTTTCACTTGTTATTTAATTCCTTTAATAAAATGGTGGAATTTCCTTTTTTGTGAAGTATCTTCCTAACTTTCCAGATAGCCAGCCTGCTGTGTTAACTGTTTTTTAAAGGAGAAGGAAGGAAATAGACTTTTACTCACATACTGTTCACATTTGTCTAAAACATTCTGGTTTTAGTTTTAATTAATTTGCATCTCACAAGAATAATTTTGTTTTATATGGGTGATTTATACCCAGTGCTCTTTCAAAAATATCTAATTCCCTTTGTTTAGTATTCATATCTGACAATCATAATTTGTCTGTTTTTTGTCTTTATGAGGATGATGTACAAATTCACTTGACGTTTCTCTTAAATCAGGGACGCTTCATCTCTGCTTAACTTTGTAATATTTATCCTTCACTGGAAGGGAATTTGCTGTATCTCAGTCTGTAGAAAAGCACCTAATTTGTTGAATTCTAATATAATGCAATTTCAAATTCAAAGATTTTAAGCTTTCTGTACGTGATCCTATGTCACTGATGCTTCTGCCTCAGTTTTTGGATTATACACCACCAATTTATTAGCTGAAATATGCTCAAAAGAGAGTTCTTGTTGTTCACGAACCATCAGTGCAGTATGTTCTCTCCTTTCACTTTTTAACCATCTGAAATTCAAATTATCTATTTCTACTAAGTTTAGGTTTTAGTATATTGAAGTATGCACACATCTGTTAATTAAAAGGAAACATCTACACACACAAGCATCTTCTCTGACTCTGATATTAAATAGTTTAGTAAAATTGTTGGAAGTATATATTTCAGACTTTAATACCATATTGTCTGTAGTCTCACAGAATAAATTTTGTTCAGGTACAATCAATTTCTTTCTAGAAGCCAGTGTTGCCCATTTGTTGTCCTAAATAACACCCTGGTTTGTTAAAATTTGCTGCTGGTTTGTTGTGCCCATGTTATAGTCCGGGCTGTCTGCACAGATGCCCCGGATGTTTCATCTGAATTTTAGCAGCCAGATCTCAAGAAGCAGGGTGTACAAAACCAAACACAATTTATATGGGCTAAAGAAATGCATCTTATATGTGAGGCCAGGAACTTAGTAGGCTAGTTGAACGTTACCTTCTGGGATTGGTGCAGTTTGAGGTACACCAGGTTGGTGTTACTTGCACCTCTCCCCAGTGTCGGCAGCCCTGTGGGTGGTCAGGTGGATGGCTGCTGTCCCAGTGGTGGCCGCAGAGTGGGAAGTGGTGAGCTGCCCAGGTCCTGTGCTGGAAGGACGTGATGTTGATCACTTCTTCCTCATCAAACTTGGGTACACTTGGAGTTATTTTTATGATCACCAGCATAGTTTGCTAACTTGCTCACTCTTCATCAGGTGTCTGCAGTTCCATGTTATAGCTAAGCTTATTATATGTCATCTATTTTACATATGTCAGACACTCGGTCTTGGTTTTTGCTAAAACTGGTTTTGCCTGGGGCTTCATTCTTTGGTGACCACTGGTAAGCTGTTTGCAGCCATAGGACCTCCTGTATTACCCTGTGCCAGTGCTTTCAAGGCCTCTGTTTTCATCCCCTGCCTGTGCTCCTTGCTTTTTATTCCGGGATCGTAGCTAGTTCGTCCCACGCAAGACTAAATACTTGTTATTCTTAACCAGTAGTTTAAAAATGTGCACCACATTAGGTGTTACACCAAACAGCTGTGCCAAGCTAAGAAAATTTAAAATAAGGTGATACTTGTCAGGTGCCAAGGTAATGTGGTCTGAGCTGTGCTGTGTCTGGCTGCCTTGGCCATGCATGCTGGCGCCGTTGGCTCGCTCCGCTTGGCTGGTACCGCCACCTCTGCGGTGGCCGCACGGGGCCGCTGGCCTTGTGCACCCCCATACACCTGGGGCCAAGCGGATCTGCTCTGCATGGGGAGGGGGTTGATTTTCAGAATTTCCTTGTCTGCTATAGTCCCAGGCCTTAAGTGTTTAGGGTGCTTTGGTCACTGTAGGGATGAACTAAGCGTGAAACATTTGGAGATTTTTGACTGTTCTTCCTCTCTTACTTTGGAGGATTTGGTTGGAATTGCACACAGGATTTGTGTGTGTAACACATCTTTTTTAGAGAGTTGGAGAAAAGTCTTGTCTGCACATAATTAAATGTTAAAACTTTAAAATGATGCTGTCATTTTATTTTTTTCCTTAAACTTTTCTTAGGAAAAGAATTTTATTAGGAAATAGAATTTTTGACTATAGTTACCCAAAAAGAAAAGTTGGACCTCAGGCTTTTAAGGAACAAAATTGGGAAAACTGTATTTTTCTTTGTATTTTCTACCAGGAAAAAGATCTACTACTTCTCCCTGTAAAATAAGCCAGTGTATTGGTGCTGGCATAGCGTGGTATGCACATACGTGCAAAGGGAAAAGATGAACTGGGCTACGGGGGAAGTAACAGGATAGTCTGAACTTTCCTTGACAGGAAGGCTGCTATGCGGCCAGGTTACTCAGGCCTCGCAAGAAAAGAAGATGCAAACTGCATCGTTTAGAGTTGTAAGACAACACAGTCGTATCTGATATCAGGCCATAAACTCAGCTCTGGCTTGGCCTCTCTGTGTGTGTCGTGTGCAGAAGGCACAACCGCAAGAGTCATGCGCTTAATCTCCCACATTATGCAGTCCTTAACCAAGAAGTACCTGGTTATATTAAATGCCTGGTTTTGGAAAAGTCAAAGCCAGATATTCTGCATTACCTTTTAAAGGTAGAATATATGTTAGAACTAGATTTTTAAACTTTTCTAATGACTCATCCCATTGTAAATATATATCTGTGCACATTTGGCATCCAAATGCAAAGGTTAAGTACTCTGCCTTTAGCTCCAGATATTTGGTGTCATTGGCTTTCTAGAACTTTTACTTGGATTTCTACTTTAAGGTGCCATTGATTTCATGGTTTCTCCACTTCATTTTGTTTTCACTTTATGCCTTTTGATTCCAGGTTATTTAGACCAGGGGACCTTAAAAGGCTCTGGAACTGTGCTTCTGCCCTATACTTTACACATAGATAAGTATGTTGTATTGCAGACATAATTAGGGTGTTTATTTTAGTCACTTTTAAAAAGATTATCAGAAAATATGGCAACAGTTTGTGATTTTTTTTCCTCCATCGTTTTTCTCATTAATTACTTGGACACTTGCTGAATGATATATCTCTTGTTTATGCTTATAATTCTGAACTGATCTATTTTATTTTCCAAAGTGACTTTGAAATAGATGTTGCTGTAGAATACTGTGATGATGCTCAGTAAACTGATGTTGATATCTCCAAGGAAATTGCATAAGAAAAAAATATAGCATTCTCCATTTGTGTTAAAACATAGAATAAAAAAGAATTTTTGACCTACTTTTACCTAAAGTGGTTGTAGTTATACTTCTGTATGTTGAATCTGCCTAAAATTCTATAGCTTAGCTTTGCCATATAAGTACTTGTGAATTGCTGCTAGCAAGTCTGGGAACAAAGTAAGAATTTACCCAACTCAGTTGTGAAAATCGATTATGTAAAGCGGTGCTAAAGTATTCAACTCCTATTCGTTATGATAGTCTTAAAAATTATTATGGAAAGGGAACACTTAATAAGAACTTGTACACATCCTACATCCAACATTTCTTTCAGATGTTATTTAAAACACAGCGTAAATGTATGTATCTGATATTATAGTTTGAATACTTTTTAACTGTGGGCATTTAAAAAAAAAAAAAAAATTGCAATGCTGCAATACCTATAAGGGTATGGGTTTCTTTCATTTTAAGCACTTACTTCATTTAAAAAAAAGTCTGTTTGTCCCAAGCTGGTGTACTGTACCAATAAAATATGATCTCCATTATAATAACCTACTTTATGAAGATTAAATGGTTTTGCAATTCAAACAAGGTAAAATTGGCTTAAAGCAAAATCAAACACTAGTTTGCTAGTTTAGGATTTGAATAGTGGAATGAGAAATCTTTTTTTATATTGCTATTGTGCACTGGTCAGCTAAGAAGTAATTGCTTTTTATAAGGCAAATTTGCTTTTACTTTTCCAAGGTAATGAAATGAACCTGAAACATTTCCTTTGAAATCAAAGTCACTATCACTCAAATGTCACCAGCAAAATTCCATCATATAGTTTCAGCAAACAATAATGAGAAAGTTGTGCTTGGAAATGATTGACAGAATTCTATTAGAAACCCTTACTACGTGTTCATCCATAATTATTGGTGTTGTACATCAATAGTGATTTGATTTTATTTTTCATGTTTATGGGTTACTAACATGTACAGAGACACATCTGGAAGCTATTTGGAAAGGAAAAACTTGGAGATACAAGTAAGATATAAGTTAGAAAAATTACAAATGCATTTTTGGCAAGATGCTCTGAATTTCATTTTTATTTTTCTAGCATCTGATAAAATTCAGGGTGTAGGGGAATAAAGTACTCCCACTGACGCAAAAAGGTCCTAAAATATAGTATGTAAAATTATTCAGAAAAATATCTCACTGAGTCAGATCTTTACAGTAAATAGATATGTGTAAAGTTCCAACAACGAAATTATTCCTAAGAGTACAGATATTCAGTTGCATAAAATCAAAGCTTATTAAAGGAAAAAATTATGTCAAAGATGGTTTAGATCATCTCCAGCCTAATCGTGTTCAGAAGAGGTGACTTTATCAGTGGTCTGGGGAATTTAGGGGAGGGAGGCAGAAGAAAAAGTAATGTAAATTAAATCTCGGTGGGAGAGTTGCATACTTTTAGCAAAATAGGAAGATGCTGAGAACAATGTTGCAGTGAGCTCCATAAGGTATAGCAAATTTCAAGCCCATCCTAATGATCCCAACGTATTTCTTCTTTAAGTAAGAATAGAGTGAGGGCCGTCGAGTTAAAATGTGGATTAAACAAACGTGGTTTTGTGCTAACGTAATGCTATTATGGCATTGTCATGGGAGAGGCTATTGAGAGGGTATGCTAAAAGTGGAGGAGGAAAACTAACAAATGTGATGCCACAAAGGTAACGCTGAAACCCAGCGCTGTGAACGTCAACGTACTGCAGAAGGCTGAAGTGGCGGGGGAGGAGGGGAATGATGCTTTACGCTAAATATGGTTTTAGCTGTTTGAATTACCGATAGCTCAGGAGGCCTCCAGTGACAATGGGTAAATGTTGCAAGAGCTGAAGCACAAAATGGTAACAGCGGGTGTCTGCTCTGTACCGAATGATCAGACCCGAGAGCAGAGTGACAGCTCTCTAAGGGCTTATTTGTATGGAGCAAAAAAGAGAAATACCTCCCTGTGGACATCTGGGGAATCTTCAAATGAAGTTTCCATGCCAGATGCAGTCAATTATAAAGTAATTTTGAAACTTGTCAGTATTCTAGAAGACAATTCCTGACTCAATTGAGTGCAGAATATTACTAATCAAAAAATGTTAATTTGGACCTCATCCAGATTGAAAGCAGAGACTTAATGACAGCTCAGTAAGAAGTGTTTGACTGGATTCTGATCGCTTGCAAGAAATGTGATCAAATCTGAACTGAAAGAATATTCTTTTAAAAGATTTTACTTGAAGAAAAAAAGAACCCAGCAAGGCTTTCCTGTCCAACATTAAGCCCACTGAATTAGAAGACAAAACTGAATGAAGGAAAATACAGTACAAGTTGGACGTTGTCTAAGATCTTCAGTGAATATAGAAAAATGTAATGCTGCATTTGAGGCAAAAGACCCCCTCTAAGTGATGGTGCTAAGCAGCTTTATTTTAGAGGAAAGCTTGACACAGCTCTACAACATTAGAAAACTAGGTTTAACAAAAGGAAATAGAGAAAGACGCAGAAAAATATAAGTTGAGAATTGCAGAAAATCAAGTGGAAAGAAAAGAACATAAGGCAAAAGCACCTATGTCTGGAAAATGTTAGTTAAATTAATATAGTCAAATGATGACATTCAATAAAATTAATGTGCCTGAAATAGTGAAATTAACGTGTTTTATATTGTATTGAAATGGAATAGATGTGGGCAATTACCAGTATTCAGCTGAGGATGAATTAGGTTAAACATCTCTATTGCACCTGTGATTCTGATGATGAGTTTAACAGGAATACTTGAAGTTTAAATGTGTTTTAAAAAATGCAAAAAAAAATTACGTGGTAAATAACTGAACGAGAGTGTCGAAGAAACTCTCTAAAGCTGGGTGGGTTTTTTTTTCAGAAAAATGAAAAACTTTTCTTCAAGAGAGGAAAAGGAAGTTAACACTTTACTAGTATTTTAGAAAAGCAAGTGTTATGACTCAATTAATTGCAGGGTTTTCATCCTATGTCAGGCCATCCAAATAATGAAATGACTGAGAAGAGGCTTGAATAATAAAGAACTAAGAGAGGGAAGTAAAATTAATGACTCCTGACAAGGCTTGATGTAAGACAGATCCTGTCAAGCTGACTTGATAAAATTTTTAATGTGATTTAGGTTGACTGATGCAAGCAGTGGTGTTTATGCGATACATTCCTGTAAGCATTTGTTAAGATTTTGATTGAGAAAATAGAAGGATGCCAAGTCATATTGTGCAAACTGCATTGTAAGGAAATTCACGTGGAAGTTAGTAGTTTTAACAACACTGGGGCTAGTAGAGGGCTAGTTTTTTAGACTTCTTTGGAAAGTTTTTGTCAGTGACCAGGAGGAAAACATAAAGCCATTACAAATGATGTTTATAAGGACAGAGGTACGTGGAGGGAATGATGGATAATGAATACAAAATTGTGCTGGTGCTGATTCACAGCCAGCTCAACGTAACACTGTCAGGGTGCTGTTGCAGCCCAAGGATAACGCAATTCTAGGTGTCAAAACAGGAAGTATAAATTAGAAAGGTTATTCCCACTGTATTTGTCACTTTTATAATCAAAGGAGAATAGTATGTCCAGTCCTGGAGTCTACAGCACAAAAAAGATGCCAACACGTTTGGATGGGTTCGTAAAGCCGTGACCATGGTGGAAAATGTGCCTCGGAGTGAAAGGTCCGCAGCGCAGCATGGGATGCATCAGTGGAAAGCGCTGAGCGCCAGCTGGAGCAGGACGTGAGCCTTCCCCCGGAACATCCACCACACCCTCGCCGCTGCAGGCACAAAAATATCCAGTGCCTGGGATTTAAAGCTAGAGAAAATTCTTGCTTTACTTGAAGTCAGCATTTTTGACACAAAAAGTATCTCTATCACAGTAAACTGCTGAGCATTGTTGGGTTTTTTCCATCACTGATAATTTTAAAATCAGAATTGGATTTACTTTTTTCCAGAAGATGCTGTAGTTTGAAAGTTAGTTCATGGCTATGCTGGGAGCCTAGTGGAAAAGACTGTGCTAGAGGATCACAGTGTCTTTTGTAGTCCTATTTTGAAGCAAATTTAGTTATTGTGGGGAATCTGCTACTATTAACATTGGGGAACACCTGCAATGTATAATAAGGCTGCAACTGTACAGTTAATGAAGTACAATGCACTTTTGTCTCTCCCTCTGCCCAGCCTGAAGAAAGGCTGGGAAGCAGGAGGGGTAGGAGAGGTGTGGGGCTGCCTTCTCTATATTACCTTTCTATATTACTGTGCTGACCCTTATTTTCCTCCCCGAGTGTAGCCATATCTCTTAGGTAGATCATCTTCCGATGCTTATCTGAGGCCTATGCAAAGTCAAAGGACATTACTGATCCTATAGGAATCAGAGAACCATTTGCTTGGTGGATTATTCCAGTTGGTAATTAGATCTCACTCTTGGTTATCAAGCATATTTCCTTCCCTCTCCCTTATAGTTTTTCTTTGAAAAGAAAGACACAAGTCGAGATCCTCAGAATAAATTTGCATATTTTTTTTTTCTGGTAACTCAATGATATAATGCAGATGTAAACCATCTGTTCACACTGTCTATAAGAATGGAAACTGTCTGAAATTCACCTCTAAGACGGTTTAAAAAGTGTCTTGTGTAACATCAAACCTCTCAGAGTTGTCTGTGGAGTAAGTTTTTCTGCTGGTATGTAGATTTGAGAGGGTTTTTTTGTGTTCTTTCTTACTGGTAGCTGTAGCTAGACTGTTGTTATCTACTATGACAACATTTGGAGTCTTCCAGGAGAGTGGGTTTTTTTTCATGTAAAATTTTTCACTCAGGAAGCATTAACGGTAAGGAAACAAATCTTCTTTGTGCTGTAAGGTGATTTCTTAGGTAGGTGCTCTTATAAGAATATAGCAGTACACCTGGTAAAACTCTCCTCTGTTAGGAAGGTTTTGATTTCCACAATAAAATGGGTATAAGGTATCTTGTATGTTCTCTGCTCTTGATAAAATTGCAGGTGTATTTATGTATCAGGAGCCTGTAGAAGACACATAGGAGGAGTTTGCGGCACTTCTGTCTTCAGCAATTTGTTGAGGGTATTTACATTTTGATACGACTCTTTTGGGAACCAGTGAGGTAATAACGATGTAATATTATAGCACTGGAAGTGCTGAGTCAAATCAGCAGGATTCATGATTTTTTAAAACTATCAATTTTTAGAAACTTGGTATGGCTTAAAAATAGGACTGGAAGTTTTTCATACTCAAACAAAAATTGCATTTACAAAATCATTTTATAAACATGAGAGGAGACATGGGCAAATACAGTATGTTAACATTGCTAACATGAAATAAATTAAATAAAATATCTTCAGAATAGAAGACAGCTACAGCTCTTGTTGTTAGGATATATCACAACTGATTTTTGTAGTTAGAGGGGTACATGACATTGGTGCAAGGTATAAATTGGATTGACTCTTCATAAGTAGCTAATATTTTTAATTGCTTAGTATTAAGGAAACTCTGCTCCTGGAAATAGAAAATTATCAGAACGTACTTGAAATGAAAACAGCAGCCCTGTCACCTAGAACTGTCTGTAATGTGTGATGCTGAAAAGCTCAATTTTTCCTATTCAGATGGTCTCGTTTTACTCTAATGTGATTCCATGATGAAAACTACTAGCTACGTTTGCTAATATGTATGTTTCCCATAAATGCTCTTAGTCTGGCAGGAAATTTCACGCTCTTTAAAGATGAAGAGGTTTTTCTTTTCATTCTTTGAAATCCGTGGACCAGCAGCGTTTTAATAATGAAAAAATTCCAGCCGATCAACCAGCCAAACAAAAAGCCCTTGCTGGGGTTGGGCCTCTTGTAGTCGATGGCCATCAGAGAGATTTGCATGAGTGGTGCAGGGTTCCTACTTAAATTCCTCTTTGCTGCCGAATTGAGCGGCGGAGCAGCAACGCCGCAATGCTCGAACCACCGTGTTGTGGCCCTCGGTAATGGTGCCGTTTGGAGCTGGGTGTAATTCTCCTGGTTTAGGGCTACGCAGCAGCTGCACATTGTGTGTGTGCAAATTTGGGGAAGGGTGTGAGGCTGTGACGGATCGGATCTGTTACCAGGGAGAAAATAGATGTAGAAAAGAAAGCACCTGGCTCACTTTCCAGGTTTATTTTGTAAAACGATTGTTCCTGAAACTGTTCAAAAAAGGCTCCTTTAAGGTAATGTCTGTGGAAGATGTTTCTAAGGTGAGGGGAGCATGTGGGACCAATTCCCAACCTGCCCCACTTCACTGATGGCTCCACATGAGAGTCCCTCGGTCTGGGCTGCCCCAGAGCAGTCCCTGCCACCTTTGGGGTGATGCTCTGTCTCTGTGTAAATGCCCCTGACTTAAATGATGCTCTGTTTTGTTTTCATCTTGTATTGCGTTGCAGGCAATATTGATATAAAAACCTTTAAACGTACAGTGAAGGTGACTGGATCCATCTTATGCCACTAAAGCTGTAGCGTGAACGAATGACAGAATAGCTGCTCCTGATTTGGGTGAGGCGGAACCCTGCCTCGGAGGAGACAGCCGAGTCCGGTTTGCACCTTGGTAGAGCTCTTTGTGCGTAGACGGGAATGTGCGGTGCGGGCTGGTGTAAGCACCTTTCCGATGTATTAAGTAGTTCAGTCTGCGCCCTTTCACTTACAGATGAAGGAAGCCAGAGTCCGAGTAACGTATGACACCTGCACTGGAAAATTTGGACCTACTTCTGTGATGGTTTGCGTACTCCATAACATTGGGTGGGTTGTGCTTGCACACAGGCCTGTTTGTTTTCTTCCTATTATCCATCTCTTGTGATGTTTAGATGGTATTGAAGGAGCGGTATGAACATTATTCGGCAGTTAATTTAACACTGGTATGCCCTTTTTCCTGTTAATGAAAGACATGATTGCCTTTTAAATCAAGTGGCTGCTGTGTATCTCATAGGTGTTCTGATCAAATTCAGTTCTGATATTTATTTTAGGCTGAAGTACTGTATTTTTTGCCCTCTTTGGTAGGAATAGCTAATGACACTTCATATCTATAGGATACTGTGTGTTATTCTTTTCTTGTGTTGGTATAACTATTTATTTGAGAGTATAGTAATAGCATGAGTCTTAGCTTTTTGATCTCTAGTCTCAAAAAGGGCAGAATGAGAAACAGGTGCTTGCTAAATACTGGAAAGAAAGTAAGAACAATTCTAGCTACAATATTATATATTGATTAATCCAATTAAATACTTTCCATACTCTGTATCAACCTGATATTTACTACAGCGTGAAGATGCTATTCATGAGTTTTGTGAGTGAGAACCAGAGAATTAACATCACAGTTTTACCACTAAGTTTTAGGTAGCTTTAGTTTTATTTTTTCTTGCTGTGCTTTATGTATTTATGTATCATACTGTATTCTCCCCTCAACTAGGTGTAGAAGCACTTTTTTTTTTTTTTAAGGGAGAGGAATGGCTGGCAGGAGAAAGTAAGGGCAGTGGAAAAAGCTTCTGTAAATATCCATTTTGATTTCAAATTATTTAGGGAGGTTAGAAGAACATTGAAAAATCAGATACAACTTGCTGAATAGACAGCATGTTACAGTTATATTTGTTAAAATGGTGCTAAGATTTGTCTGTAGCTTTCTATGCTCTTAAAAAAAAAAAGGCATTTCACAGTTACTGCTTGACCTTGCATCTGTGAAAGTCAACCCCCCTGATTAAACCGTAGTTGAGAAATAAGATCGCTCTTTCTAAAGGCTGCTATAAGGTTGCCTATTTCTAGTGTTAAAATTATGTGTATAAACTATACTTTAACAGGATGCATATATATAAGTAGCTCTGTTTTGCCTATAAAGTGCAAGTAGTTTCATGCAGTATTAAATAAACAATGTCGTCTTTCACTACATGTGGCTTCAGTTTATGACTTAACTAATTCTTTTACAGATAGATACATACAAAGGCAGTAACCTGCTGCATGTAGTAAAGCAGTGCAAGATCCTAACAAAAAAGAAAAGGTCTGATTCATTAGCATGTCACCCAAATATATAAATGAATTGAATATCTCCCTTGCTTCCAGTGTCAGAACAGCATAATGCGGGGGTAAGACACTAGTAAGTCAGGACTTGCCCAGCTTCATCTTTCTCACCTTTCTTCCTGCTCAGCTCCTCTAGGTCACCCTGCAGGAACACACTAAACCCTTACTTCATTTTTGAGGGAAGAATGAAAACACCAGTGATACGCTGCCATAAGCGTGCAAGCATCTTCCCCTTTCTGTGCTGCCTACTGCTGAAATCAGAATCCACTCATTTCCTGGCATAATCCATCACGTTGATTTACAAGTGCTGCTACCGTCTGTATTGTGCTAATAGGAAGCTCATTGCATCTGTCCTTGCGCTGAAAGCAAGCCAAGAGCACAAGGCACATGATTACTGGATGATGTACAATCTGTGGGGAAGGGAGGGGAAGGCTAGGCAAGATTCAGGACGATTTCTGGATCTTGTTCAACAAGCTGGAATTGGGAGACCTTTTTTCGTGAAAATGTTTCACATTTCCCCCATGAGACTATGCAATGCCTTTATGTTAAGATTAGGCACTGAGTGTTGCATGTTCGTGACTGCATCACAAACCTAACTGGAAGATTTCAATTTTGTTTGTCCTCCCTCCCAAGCCCCCGCCCCCCCCCCCCCCATATGCCTTTCTGCTATTCACATGGGCCTAGCTAACGCTGCTGTAGTTAGTTCACTGTGAAGATGGATGACATATATTGTGTACACTTCTCCTTTGAATCGTGTTATTCTAAAGAATGAAGAATTTGATTTTTAGAATGGAAAATTTGATTTTACCTTCTCAAAGACAAATCTTTTCCAAATCTCTCTCCTTTTGTTCCCTGTGTGGGAACTTTGTACTCCTGAATTCAAAAATTTAGTATCTTTTATGTGAATGGGAAGCTGTGTTTTACTTCTGTTTCTATGTTGTCATTTTTCCACCTTTTGTAGTTCTCTTCAGAAAAGCCTTTTCCAAAGAACATTGGCCAAAATACAAATAAAAACGTAGTAGAAGACTTTAAGTTTCTTTTAAGGAATTAAAGCTATCATTGAATTTTGGATTCTGAATCATTTCAGCTGTCTTTGGAGTAAGGCGAGCAGAGGCTGTTAAGAACATCAAGCCCCAAAGAGAGAACACTATCGAAGTCCTGTCTGTTCTTCCAAAACTGGTCCTGATGCAGCACATCCTTTAGTAAATAAATTCAAAGACTAAAACGTGCTTGGAACTTCTATGTGAAATCCACATTTACAAAATGAAGATCTTTATAAACCAGAAATGTTTGCTAACTCTTTGAAGAGTGGAAAAGTAAAAGCTTGTTACTTCAACGTAGGCATGGATGATGAGTGCAAGGTCTCTAAGTGCTGTTCAGTGTCCTAATGACCATGTGATCAAGCATGACTCCTTCAGTTTTAAGCATCTCGTGTGTAGACGGGCACATTTTGGAACTGAATTTTTGGATGTTTGCGGATGTTAATGTCTGAATCCTGTTGTGTGAGCTTCTTTTCAGACTGAGTGATGTATTTTGAGTGGTGCTTGAGCCTTTTGGTGCTGCTCACTCATTTTAAACATCCCTTCTCACAGCAGGCTATAAAGGAGGACGGTCCTAAGGAACTCTGATGGGTTAGCAGAATATGTAATCTCTTTCTCTTCGCTGGGGTAGTAGTGGGCCACCGAGGATCTGCTTGGGGATTTTCCCTTGGATTTTCTTTCCTAAGCTGCCTTATTTGGTGATGGTGGGGTTTGTCTGTTTTCCTTTTGATGATCAGCAATGAATGATGCAACAAATGATAACATCTGGCAGTACTAGGAGCAAAAAGCCTGGGATAAATGTGACTGACTGTGACAGAGAGATTGTTTAATAATATATGCCGTGCCTGTGCTGGAGTCTGTAAAAAATTTGAGCAATTTCATGTAGTTGACAGCTTGTTTAATCTAGATTCTCTTTTTCTGGGAATTAATTTGTATACTCCCGTGATGAGGAAATGTCTTGTTTTGCAGGGACTAGTCTGCTCAAAATATAAATGATAATCTGCTACTTCTATAGCAACAGGGTGGAAACTTCAGGAGATGAGTTTTCTTCAATTTCAACTATAAATTGGATTTATTTACTGAAGTTACAGGTATTATATTCTATAATACAACCTGTCCTTTGGATTTCTCTCCAGCAGCCAGAGAGTACTTAATCTTTTACAGTATAAGCTAGTAAATGCTCCTTCTAAAGACAGCAAAATTTTTTGGAAAGCAGTTGTTTGCCTGTCCTGTATTTAGTCATCTATCTGTTAGCTCAATGCTCTTGAGAGTTCTGGGACCAGTTAATTTTATGCTAGGAAACAGTTAAAATATATGTATATTCTTCATGTAGTATTTTTAGAACATGACTAGAAATGGTAAAATTGAAATGAACTCAGCCAGCGGTTTGTTGTATTTTGGATTACTTCTTAGTAAACTTCCAAAGGCCAGGAGGTTTGGGTAACATCACATTGTGGATGCATATCTCACTTTTGCTTTCCCCTTCCTCCCCCCCCCCCCCCTTTTTTTTTTTTTTAAACTAAGTTGAGAAATCTCAGGCTGCAAATAGAAATTAAAACATTGGAACAGTTCGTTTCAGTTCCTATTGAAGTACTTTGGATGTTTTTGAAACAAATCACGTGGATTCTTTTCATTTAAAAAAATAAACATTTTTAGGGTTTCCATGAATGAAATCAAACTTTCTAACCCTCTCTGTGTTTCACCACTCCTTATTTTGGCAGAAACCTTTAGGGATGTGTGAGGGTAATCTGTCAGATGTTGTGTGACATCTGTCAGATGCTGTTTACTAATTTTGGCAGAGCAACATATTGAAGTGATTTAGGTAATGTTAAGATACAGGGAGCGTATGTATGTCCTGGAAGAATAAAGGCAATGGTACATGACTCCTGCTGGAGTAAATGGCATAGCAAAATTAAGCATTTTACCTGGGAACTCCCTCCTCCAACGCTGCACGTGAGAGAGGAAGTTGGAATTGTTTCTGGGTTTTGGAAGGCCTCCCGAAGCACTCACTGTCTGAGAATTATGAAAAGATTGCAGCAAGTAACAGTCTTAAGTAAAAATTTGGTGTTGTAGTAGGGTATCATCAATAGCTGATCAGGTCTGCCACATTAGAATCGTAATTCATTTGTCCTCATTTCATTTGTGAACTAGGAAGAAGCTTGAAAAATAATTTCGGTGTCTCCTGCTGTCATTTAGTTTAATTTCCTAAGAGGAGGGAAAGATGCTTTTGGGATGAAAAACATATGTGCTTATTAGATGGGTGTACTTTAAGAATCCTGAAAGCTAAACATGAATATGACTTGTACTTTACCTCTTCTTAAGAGTAGCTCCTTATCAAAAAAAAAAGAGAAGAAGTTTTATTTCAATGTGCCAGGTAATTGTATATTCATATCATGTTTAAGTAATTGGTGACAAAAGGTATAAAATTTTAAAACCTCATGCAATATTTGTTTGAATCACAATCAATTAACTACTTTCTGCATTCTTTTATTTACTTATACCTTCTTGTTGACAAATTGCACCTTATTAGACAATATCTGGAATCTACAAACCATCAAAAATGTATGAAAAGACTTATGAATAAATCAGCCTGCTTATTTTATCACTTTTTAGATTTTGATTCAAGTAGCTGGAGTTACTGCAATTCTTTTGGGGTCAGAACATTCAAAAAAAACTACAGTGTTCCCTGCAAATCTGTCTTGTCTGAATGCCTGGGTTCTGCTACTTAACACTTCAAACAGCTCTTGCATCTATCTTGAATCGCTTCTACAATCCATGTTCTGCTGCTAAATCACAATTTTAGAAGAGCAGCGTGACTTAACCTAAGAAGGTAACGTGTGGTTGGTGTTTAATGAACTCGAAAACTCTTCTGCCTTTTTGAAACTCTTTAAGTGTATTAGATTTAAATAGAAGACATATTTAGCAAAGAGGATGTTTTGCTATACTTAAGAAAATTGTACCCTAAAACATTTTATGTAGATGTTTTCAAACATGTCTTACAGGTGTTCGGTATTTAAGGCCAGATTTAAGTTGTTTAAGAATAGGCTGATGTATTTCCATAGGCATCTGTGAAAACCCCAAACAAAAATCCAAATTTTTGACTAATGCCATTAGCGTTATGCTAGATATAAGTGCAATTATGTGTGTCATCACTCAGTGCAGAATTTGGGCTTTTGCCAAGAGAGGAGTATTTTTCTGAAGCTGCAAATAATTGTCATAATAGGGAATCTAAGAATAGCTTAAGAATAACAAATTTGTAGTATAACAAATCTTGTTTCTGAAGGAAGTGCTCTTGTTTCAAGAGTGTAAGGTTGAAACTTTTTTTTAAATTCGGTGCACCAAAGGGCATATGAAGACAGGAGAATCCATAAATAATGCTAAGGTCCTAGGCAGCCTGCCATTCTGACAGCATATTTTATAAACAACCATAAATAACACTCGCTGCAGCATATCACAGACAATTATACCATGCCATCAGCACCGTTGTTCTGATTTACAGGGGTCTTTGAAACAAAAGAAATACTTACCTGTCACGCTTAACTGCAAGGCTCTAATACGGCTGATATTTTTTCTCAGGGTTCAGTATGTTTGGCTCTTGTTTTTTGTTATTTGTCTGCTTGTTTTGTGTTTCAAAACAGTCAAGAGTGAGCCTAGATTTTTTTTTTTTTTTTTGGAATCAAAATTCCTGAGTGGCTGGAGTAGAGTATAGGAGAACATCCTATAACACTGCTGAATAAAAACAACGCTCTGTGAGAAAAATCTGACAGTGCCTTTCTCATGACTCTTTTGCAGCAGAATCATTTTGTGTTGGATGAGCTGCAAGAAGCAGCAAAATGACACAGGATGAGGAGGATAGTGGGGGCGTAGCGGGGCCTGAGGACAGATTCCCAAGAAAAGGGATTGTTAGGTGTGCGTTTCCTCAGCGCGCTACAGTGAGACTCGGATGTCTTTCCCCTGAGGACGCAAGTGGTACAGTGTGTAGGGCATTAACCTGACTGGTAGGGTTGCAGCAACCACTGTGCAGTAGCTTTGTTAGGAAAGGAGTGGAGAAGGACAAGTCGTCTTAAAAGGGCTGGATCATTTAGGGCACTAATTCTTATTGAAAATCAGTAGAAATTAAAGCAAATAACTTGAGAACCTTAATGTTTTTCAGCCATAGATAGAAAGATCTACCCTTATTAGTTGTGTATATCTAATGCTAATCTCATTTTTTAGAGAAAAAATGAGGGGAAATTCTGAGATGATTTTCCCAGCTGAAGGTGTCGGGCAGAAATTTAGAAGTTGCTTATAGTATGATGATTCAACAGGTGGCATTCATGCTTTCATTTTTTTATAGTGGTAGAGACATCTGGATGTGACTTTATTAGGGTACGTTTGCTTGGTCACTTACATGCAGCTTACCTCAACTAATTTGCAGGTAGGTAGCATAGGCACTAGTGCAATATATCCACGACAACCTTGGTTTGAACCTGTGACTGCCTACCCAGAGTTTCAGCTGAGCATGTGCTGAAGATCTTTAGTGCATTCAGTCCGTATTTTTATACTTAGATTAAAGTCACCTCCCTTATCTCTAGAGGAACCACAACTACAGCGTAGGCACAGCTTTGGAAATTTATTTCCAAGGTGGGAATAGGTTTGCGTTCTTAACCCACTTATTTATTAAGCAGCCTGCTGACTTATTTATTAAGCAGCCTGCTGCACCTCTTAACAAGAGGAGACTTGACCTGATAGCCTGGCTAGGACTGGAGATAAACACTTGGTTTGGTCTGCTTCCACTTCCATGGACTGATGGAAATTTTGGCCACTACTTTGAAAAGCTCTTTAATGTCATGCTTCGTTTAAAAAAGCTGTATTTCTGAGATGAATTAATTGTGTCCTATAGTTCAGGAAGCTTTTGGAGAAGCATTCTTGAAAAATGAAGAGTGTTATCTAATGGCCCTGGGTTTCAAAGTTGATGCTGTCCTTTTGAAGTAACAAAAGGAACCAGCATTATTTAACTAGCCTGTAACACACACAACACAGCAGAATTTCATGGGTTTTGTGGCCTGTTTGACTATGTTATTTATAGATACTTTTGGAAAAACAGGATGATCTTGTCTTGAGGGAAGTGTGCGTCAGTAAGAAGTATAATTCAACAAATTAATGCAAATAAATTGTTATTAGATGGTAGCCATCTGGAGCAGACAGGGAAGTTTCATAAAATGAATATTGTGTGTAATGTATAGAGTTGCTCTTAACTGCCTGGCTTGTACAAAGTGCCTGTACTTTCAGAGGTTTGAGCATCCTTGTAAATGCCAAATAATTATTTCACTTTATAAATCAATAATCATAAAACATTTCTTTGCAAATATTCAGTTTATTTTATCAGTTGCCAAACATGGTGATTCCTCCTTAATTATTTTGCACACACTGCAAATTTCTCCAGCCTTGGTAAAATATTTTGAGTATAGGCTAATTAGAATAAAGCGCTTACAGAAATATTATTTGAGGAATGATGGTGCTGGAATTTTATTTGAATACAGAAATGGGACAGATTTACATACCTCGATAAAGAGGAATCTTAGATAATTAGTAAAGGGTGCTCTTGGATTCCACTGTGATTGCAAAGCAATTCAATCAATGCTTTTGATAAGTAAAAGGATTGGCTGTTTCTTACCTTCAGAGGCTGTCTGTTTACAAAACAGATATGAACTGCCAATACGCAAGATTTTTTCTGAAAACTGACAGGGTTTGTGATTAAATAGGTTGAGCATTGCCTTTTTTCATTTTGTATGCTGCTGTGTGCACTTGAACATAAGCTTCCAATTGTGCAAGATATTCCCATGGGATTTTTTCATAGCATACTCGGTGTTTAATCTTTTATATCTAAGACTGTGCAGCTGGGTTCTGCATTGTGCATATTCATTGTAATTTCTCTGAACACAAACATTTAATCACTTATCTATGATATGAACCCGTAGTTCCCAACCAGTTTGTATTGAAACTTCTAGTTTAAGGAGGTTTTTGGTAAATTCTTACTTCCCAAATGGTGCTCTGTCTTCTGAAGTCCAGGAGCTGACTTTTAATTGAAACAAAATCCCATCCAGATGCGACTCCAGCTGAAAATCTGGTGTCGGAAATAGCTCACAAGAACAGTGTTGCAGCCCCCCCGGATTCACTGATTCACTAGACTATGTCTGGGTAAGCTAATTCAGATGATAAAGGTACAGATTCACTAGATCACAAAAAAAGGGGGCAAAAAGAAAAGTAATTTAGGCAGACAGATGGAATTCTCCACAGACTCTCAAAATCCACTTCCAAAGCTCGCACTGTTAAAAGTTGTTTAATAGTTATTAAAAATTAATGCTGGGGAAGCTGTGCTTTTGTGTAGGGGCGCTGCGATGGCTGTCGGAAGCTCCGGCCCCTGGGTACCTCCTGCCTGAGGAGGACGCGCTCGGGCCAGGCTGCCTCCGCGCCAGGGGCTGCTGCTTCTTCGCGTGCTGGGCGGGAGGGCTCGACCGTGTAGCTCCCAAGTACGGAGCCGCCCACTATTTGTAGGGCACTGCTCACCTTAGCTTTTGCAAATGTGGAGGTTCACACTTAAACACAGTGCTTACAGCTACTGTATGCAGAAGTTGGGGGCCAAAATCCTAGATTCCAGTTGCAAATCAGTGCCTGTTTACAGGAATGCCTGGAAATTAGTAATTGGCTGTGCTCTCTAATCAGAGAGATAAGGAGTACCTAGATGCAGCTGGTGCAGCATTTGCTATTGCACTCATAGTGCTTATAAAGCCTAGTGAAATGCATCTGCTGGAATATTAAAATGCCTTTTTTCTTTCCTTCCCTGCTTACGGTGCATGATTCAGGGAAAAAGTGATTCTAAAAACAATCATCTTTTTTTGTTATACTGATGTGAATGATGTTCTAGTGAAAATTATGTGTTAAGGTACGGTGTTGCCTAGCAAAGATGTCAGAAGTGCCTGTAGGAAGTGCAAATCATTGAAGAAATTTATTGTAATTTCCTTTGAAGAATGAATTCCAGAGAAAAGAGAGGAAATATTAAAGAGGAAAAAAAGAAAAAGGAGAATAAAGTATCTGTCCTTATATAGCACTATCTGTTCTGGCTCAGGCGTGCTCTCAAATCAGTGTTGTTTGACTGATTTTTACATAGGATTTAAAAAAACAGGCCCGATTCCAAATCGGTACCAGTTTAGAAGAACACCTGGAATTGCCTGCCTTCCAGAACAGGAAATACGCGGAGCACTTTGCAGGTTCATGTGATGCAGGCTTCTGCTACGTGCACACACAACTGCTTGTGGCGAGCACCAAACCTCTGCGCTGGCTGTGAGACTGGATACGAAATACCAAGCAAGCACATGGCACGACATCGCTGCTGTGGTTACGGCATGTGGAGGTAGAAACGTGGGTGCCAAAGCGGCATAACTGCGTTAGGAGGGGCGTTTCGGCGTGTCGAGGAGGCTGTGTTAGTCTGTGGCTGGCAGCAGCTCCAGCGATCCTTTGCTTTCGCCCATCGTGCGGTGTAGGCGGGCATCAGAGTTAGGGTTTGGTTTAAGCTTGCTTTGTACTGATTTGGTCTCGGCTCATTGACCTGGGATCCCAGGAACGCTTGCGCGTCCAGGACAGCCTCGACTCTGGAGCGGGGACCCTGCGCTGCTGCGGAAAGGTACCTTAACGTCCTTCCCTCGGAGGGTCGCTCGCGGGCGCCGTCCTGCGCCGCCCCAGCCTCTGCCGGCCATCTGGCTCCTGTGAACCGCTGCCACGGTCGTTAGCTTCCCAGTTACGGGAGCAAAACCACCGCGCCGGAAGCTGTTCGGGGAAAATTGCTGACCTATGGTCATTATTTATTGACAACAGGGAAGTCCAGTATTGAAAATATTTCAAACTTCAGATAGCTGGTCAATCACCTACTGGTTAAAGGCAGGCAGTACTTACGTAAAGACAATATATAACCTCCCTGGGGAGCAGGGTCATGGAAGTTGCTTTAAATCAGAGACCTGCCAGAGGCCTCTGTAGAGGCTCCGAGGCATCGTATTTTTGTCTGGTGATAACATATGGATGAACGAAAGTTAATATAATTTTTTGCTTGTTTCAGCCATAATGTTTTTAAATTCAGTAGAACTGTGGTTTTGGTATTATACTGATGTCTGAAAAATGCTACAATCTCAAGATGACTTTTGCATGATTTTTAAGTCCAGTTAAATTAAAAAGTTAAGCTACTAGTAAAAAGGGATAAATTAAAACATCTTACAGTTGGAGTTTTAGCACATAAGGAAAACGGGACAATTTAAAGTCTTTTAATATTTTGTTTCTGTTAACATTGCAGAAGTTGAAGAAGTATGAACATCAAGTTATATTCTAATTGCTAACCAAACCTAAATGCATTCACGTTCTCGTAGGCTTGCAAAAACTGTGTTATTAGAAGTTTTTCCCTACTAGTTCTGCTTTTGTAGCTTATAAAGAATCAAGAGGCTTTTCTGGGGCTGGCAAGATGCAACAGGAGAAAACAGAAGAGAATGGCTAAAACATACTTGAATCAGACTAATACCATCCTTTTTTGATTCTCTTCTGTGTGTCTTGGGTAACTGCATTGCACTGCAAGCTTCAGTTTTGTGTTGGTTTTAGTTCCTTCAGAGTCAGGAGACAACTGTAGCATGTTAGTATATGATTTCTCCTCCCCCCACCCCCCACTTCTTTTAAATTTCCTTATTCTGGGATGTGGGATTTGTGGATCATCTGGAACATGAGGATTAGCTGTGATGGTGCAATATGAGATTTTTCCTTTGCTAAATTCCATTCAGTCTTGGCAGAAATGCTCTTGCGGTGGGCAGGTGCTTTCAAGCAGCGCCTTCACGGCTCGGGAGCGGCTGCTGGTGCCTGCCTGTTGTCGCCGTCCCTGCTACACCTCTTCCCTCCAACTTGTCACCAGCTGCAACTTACAGAGGGGCCAGTGAAGCTGGGGGGGTCTAACCCCTCCCCACTGCTCTGTGGAGGAGACAAAAACCCTGCCGGGTTGGCTGTTCTGGCTGAGTTTGCAGAAGCTGCTGGGGCAACTGGTCTCTGCTTCTCTCTAGTGACCTGTTGTGCGTTTTAGGCAGACTTTTCTGTAAAGCGAGCAACGCTCCCCTCTAAGAGGTATGAAGTTACAAGCCCCTGTGATCTTGTTAATGAAGCATTAGAAAATTTTAAAGCAAGTCCAATGACACTCGTTGCTACTCTGGTCACTGTAGAAAGAGAAGGTGGAGGAATGGGAGAAGGGAAAAGATGGTGAAATGTGCAACCAAAGCTGCTGTGACCGCTGAGGGATGATGCCCTCCAGCACGGCCGAGGCTGAACACGTGTAACGTGAGAAATGCCCGCGTCGAGTCGGGGTAAACTACATTAGACTGGGCAGTGGCACCTACCATTCCTCTTTGAGAATGGGTTCAATAAGCAGGGAAAATTTTGAGATGACAAAAGGCTCAAAGGGGCATCAAAGGGAAAAGAAACAAAAAGGAGGGTTTAAGCCAGAGCAGTGGCGCTGCTATCAGAAAGTGAGCAGTTCTGACTGGACTGGGAGAGAGAAACTCTGAAAACCAGAAATTAACTATTCTATGTGTTTTTAATTGACATGTTAGAAAGTGTGTCTTTGAAGTGTAAATAAGAAAAGAGAAGGTAATGGTGAAATCTCTGTACAAGTATCATGACTACTATTAATGCACAAGCACAAAGTTTGTTAGAGAGGTGGAACCAAAGGTTAACAAACAAGAGTAGAAGACTAGTAAGTGGTTATTAGAGCATATTAAGTAAAATACTCTTATTAAGTAACAATAATGTATTTAATAAGAGATAATGCAGAAACAAACATACTAAATAACCTTAATATGACCAGAAACTCCTGTAGAGGGAGAGGGAGTCACAGGGAGCTCCTGTGTTCTGTGTTAGGTGACTAAGATAGGTGCTGATTAAGAAATATTTGCTGTTTTTCTCTTCCTTAGGTAAAATAGAGGAATAAGTACTCCATTTCAACCCTTTGGATATCATTAATCATATATTTCTTAGCTTTACTTAAGCTGTTCTTCAATTTGTTTTATTAGCATATATGAAAAAGGACGCCTCTAATGTTTTTTTTATAGGTCAATTGCCGTGGCTCAAGTTAAAATAAGAAAAAAATATGAGCCTAAATAAATAAGGAAGAGTAGATCCAGTTGCAGCTATTTCCATCTCCAAACAAGAGCAACCTTGTTTCTTGGATGTGGATAGATGTGTACCTCCTTTTATTAATAATGCTCATAATTAGTAGATTATCAACATATGGATGTCTATTTATGTAACATTTCATATATATATGCATATATAAAAATATATAAGTAATATATGTAATATATATGCATATATTTATGCACACATGAATGAAATTTACTGTATTTAGAAAACATAATATTTTGAGACCTCTAAGAAGCAGAGATGAATTGACTAAGTATAAAAAAAAGGTTTACTATTTGAAATTGTATTTTTAAAAAAATCCGTGCTATGAAGTGCAGCTTTATAACACAGGACTAGAAAGACCATACCTTCATTTAGTGCTATACTGGGGGTATTTTAAAGCACGCAGTGATTAACAAATGGTGAAAATCAGGGATTCTCCATTATGGAAATATCAAAACACTACATATGTGTGTGGTATTTAATTATGTGTGAATTTGATAGAAAAAAGTTCTTTTGAATATCAGGGAGCTGATTTGCTAACTTCGGAAATATCTAGGAGCGTTTCTGGGATAGGCGACTATTGGAACGGGCTGCCAACCGAGGGCAACCTGCCCAGCTAGATCTACAGAAAGATTCTGGCAAGTGGCAACTTGTTATATGCAGAATGTATATGATAGTAATAATTTTCAAACTTCAGACAATTTATTAGATCAAAATTTGACCATCTGTGATTATGAAATCGTTCTGTTGATTTTCACATAATTAGTTAAGTGGTATGTGGTTACATTTGTATACCTACTTAGTGCTCAGAGATCATTGTAATCACGTGTATAACCTGCCTGATAGTAGGTGTGTGTGTAACGTAGGCTCTGTTAAGGCTCAATTGCATCGCGCCCTGCCAAGTGATGCTGTGCTTTGCAACAGCAGGAGGAATTTTGACCTTAGCTCTGGAGCCTATGGTAGTACTTTCTATAATAAAAGTGTTTTTCCCAGTTGAAAAAAATTGCTTTAGTTATAAAAAGGTTGTCCTGCAGCCTCGGGGTCAACGGAGGCCGGTGGGCACCTGCTGCACTGTGCCTGGCACCGGGGGTGAGGAAGCAGAGCATCATCAGAAAACGTAAAATAATTAGATAAATAAATCAGCTACAATTCGGTTTAGTTATTTAGACTGCGGAGGAGGGGGCCTTCCTCTCTCCCCCACCCCCCTATACCGTAAGCCTTCATCTTGGTGAAGACCTCAGATGCTGATAATTCCTTGTAACCCCTCCCGCCTTACCCTGTAGTGCCTGGGAAAAAGCCGTGTCTGCCTTAGGGCCTGGGAAAAGGCAATCCTGACCTTCAGAGAAAAGGGGTAGATGCTAGGAATTTTGTATATAACAATTTTAACAGTGTTCTAATGAAGCTTTTCTTTATTAATTTGATAATTTTGGCTGTTAGACTGCTAAAATATTAATTGGACTGACAGTAGATTTTTTGTCTCAACATTTACATGCTGTTACCCCTTTTGCCCGTGTAATATCTTGAATGTAACAGATAATGAAGATTTTTAATTTAAGTCAAACATCTTAAAACATAAACTCACAGAAGTATAAGCAAGGAACTGAAGAAAACTATTTAGAAATTACTCTGGTAAGAAATTTGAAGATGTATATGAGGGCAGTGTGCAGAAGACTGATAAATACCTAGACAGCCCGGCTGCATGGAGCTCGGTGTTATGCTGCTAGCACAGCTTGAAGCAGCTTGATGAGGTGTGGTTTAGGCTGTTCTGCAAAACCTTTAGTTGTACCATTTATTTTACTGTAGGCATGCCTTGATGTAATTCATGCATTTCTTGTTTTTCTCCCATTATTGCCTAAAACTTCTTATTGCCATGTCAGCATGGACTGGCAGGCTGGACAAAAGATACTGCACTGCCTTGGGTGTATGGAAAGAGAAAAGGTCTGTGTATTCCCCATCATTCCTTAGCCTGTACGTACATTGAAAATTTCCCAAACTCTGGAAACTGATTTTTTTGCTGTTCTGGCTTATGGAGGATTAATGTCAAATAACTGTTTGGATATACGGTCCCCCAACGAGTGAAATATGCACATAGGGGATCTTATGGCTTATGCAATGTTCTTAACAGAAGAGGTGTAGTCTTTAATGGCATGCAAGATGCACGCTATACACTTAATTCCTATTCTATTCCACTGTGGACTGACACTGGTATATAGCTTCTTACTGTGGAACATCTATCTTGGTAAGAAACGGCCAGGTTTTTCCCCGGTGTCCTTTATAGGTAGCAGTTCTCTCTTCCCTGAACGTGCGTTCCTCAGAACAAATACCTTGTGTATAATACTAAGTTTTAATGGTTTAAATATGATGGTGACAGTTGAATTGCAAAACATCAACTTCTGCTTTTGGTCTAGCATCAGAATTCAAATTCAAAGGAAAACTTTAAGCACTTCACAAGGTTAATGCAAGAAATGACAGAGTGCACCCTCAGCAAGTTTGCTGATGATACTAAACTGGGGGGAGTGGCTGACAAACCAGAAGACTGTGCTGCTATTCAGAGGGACCTGGACAGGCTGGAGAGGTGGGCGGAGAGGAACCTCAGGAAGTTCAACCAAGGCAAGTGCAGGGTCCTGCACCTAGGCAGGAATAATCCCATGCAGCAGTACAGGCTGGGGGTTGACCTGCTGGAAAGTAGCTCTGCCGAGAAGGACCTGGGAGTGCTGGTGGACAACAAGTTGACCATGAGGCAGCAGTGTGCCCTTGTGGCCAAGAAGGCCAAAGGTATCCTGGGGTGCATTAGGCAGAGTGTTGCCAGCAGGTGGAGGGAGGTGATCCTGCCCCTCTACTGAGCCCTGGTGAGGCCTCACCTGGAGTACTGTGTCCAGTTCTGGGCTCTCCAGTCCAAGAGAGACATGGCACTCCTGGAGAGAGTCCAGCGGAGGGCTACCAAGATGATTAGAGGGCTGGAGCATCTCTCCTATGAAGAAAGATTGCAAGAGCTGGGCCTGTTCAGCCTGGAGAAGAGAAGACTGAGAGGTGATCTGATCAATGTGTGTAAGTATCTGAGGGAGGGGGGGGAGTGTCAAGAGGATGAGGCCAGTCTCTTGTCCGTGGTGCCTAGCAACAGGACAAGAGGCAATGGGCAGAAACTGAAGCACAGGAAGTTCCACCTGAACCTGAGAAAAAACTTCTTCACTGTGAGGGTGACAGAGCATTGGAACAGGTTGCCCAGAGAGGTGGTGGAGTCTCCTTCGCTGGAGATATTCAAAACCTGTCTGGATGTGATCCTGGGCCATATGCTCTAGAGGACCCTGCTTGAGCAGGGAGGTTGGACTAGATGATCTCCAGAGGTCCCTTCCAACCTAAATGATTCTGTGATTCTTGAGTCTGCACTATTAGGAGGATCGCTTCTCATAACTGTTATTTTATTAGATGGATTTGTGTTCAAATATGACAAAGATCTCAAATGCCTTTTCAGGATATTATTTAAACACATGCTTAAAATTAGTCTTTCCCCAAAAGGTATGCTTTTCTAATTTAGTCTGTATTATATTTAATATAGAGGGAAGGAAGCAATACTTTTCGGTATCTTCATGCTTATTTTCTATTTTTAGGGAGTGTTTCTCCATTGGTGGTTTGGATCTGCAAAAAAATGAAGAATGCCATGTTCCTTTGCATTCCGACACCTCAACCTGTATGGGAGTATATATTTATTTTCTAAGAAATCATCTTTTTTGACGTGAGCCCCAATCAGATGTGTTCTTTCCTTTTGAGTTTGACTGACAAGTCTTGTTCTGTTATAGAGCAGAGTTGGAGTGACAACATGAGATTTAGGTTTAGATTTCAGTGTCCCCTCATAAATTACATTGCTATGTGAGTTTTCTCCCAGCTTTTACCTCTTCTCCACATTCTTTGTAAAATGAAAGAAAATGGGTTGTTAGGATGCACAGGTCTTCATGGTCCTGACACATTACCCATCATCTGTTATTCTTTAAATGCACTGGCAAATTGTTAAATGTTATAGTGTATTTATTCAGAACATAGGATAGGCTAGAGTTTGCTTTGTAAAGAGGCTGACTGAGCTGTTCAAATGACCATTAGCGTCCATAGTCTGTCTGCTGGACTCTTGCCCGACCACAGCCTATGAAGTGCTCAAGGGGGAATAGACTTGTGCAGGTCTGCTGCTCAGGCAGGGATTTGAGCGGCTGCTTGCTCTCTTGCAGGCAAATCTCACTGTGCTTTGATTGAGAGCCTTGCTAGAGCAGGGATGGGAAAACAGCTTCCTGACTTGACTTGGAACAAATGCTCTTTGAACATTAGCAACTTTAATAAAGTGAAACAAATGTATTATCAGTTAGCTACAAATTTAGTGAAACTGAAAAATATTTTTATTCCTCGGCTTTTGACTGTAGTATGAACATGCTAACTGAGGCCCTAGCACACAGGAAATGTTTTCTAGAAGGATTAATTAATGTAAAGATAGCATTTTTCCTGGCAGAGGAGAAGGCTAGGCTTCGGGAATTAGTGTCAGCAGAGGAATATATTATCTGTTTGCAGATCAGCAGAGCATATTATTCCACTAGGTCAAGAGTGGCCAACTTCATTTCTTCCTCCTCCACAGTGCTGAACACCTTAATTAGAGGAACCTTCCTGAAATTTTTGGCATCCTGAAATTCGCTGTAGGGCAGTATGATTTTGTAGCATCCTAAATGAAATAAATTCCGAGGTTCTAGTTTTTTGATGAGAAATAAATTTCTCAAAGCAGTGAATCTCAATTAATGAGCAACTATACGACAGTTATTGACAATCCCTCCAGAATATGCTACAGAGCAGTAAGATGCTTTCTTCTTCTAATAAGGCCTAACATTACATAAGATTCTGTCTGAAGGACCTTCTTGCTTTATTAGATCTCATTAGGACCACCTGAATTGCTACATTCCCTGTAATGATTAAAACACTTGCCTCCCAAGTGTGATATTATAATGAGGATGGAGTTCATAGTATAAGGAATTGTATCATTCTGCAAAGGTTGTCAGCAAATGGAAGTATAAATCAAACTCCTCAGTGTCATTTCCATGCTCTTTCCACAGAAGAAGAAAACATTTTATTTACATACATATATATGCAGGTTTCCTGATCTGAATAAGAATGATCTTAAAGAAGATATATTTTGCATACTTAAATCCTAAAAAATATAAATGCCTTGATGCCACCCATCTTAAAAGGAGCATGGTTTACTTAGTTATGTGAATTGAAAAGTTAAAACCAGTCACTTGTAATGCAGCATACCTAATCCTTCCCACCATGCATATATTTTTGGGAATGGTTGACGCGGAGTGTCCTGGCCAAATTTCGGTTTGACAATTTATGTATTTTCTCTTGCTCTCTCCACTTTTCCTGTAGCTGAAAATATATAAGCTATTCTTCATTTTCTTGATTGTACCATTGATTGGTGGGATGATATATTTATATAAACACGTTTTTATAAAAATCTTCTCTCTTATTCAAAAAACCTCAAAGTTCTTGCACAAAATTTGGAATCTATCTTGTTTGTAAAACTCAAAACCAAACTTGAGAAGTCAAGGATAGGAAACAAAATCTAATTATGCCAATTTCCTCTGGAGGAATCTTCAATGAGAAAATCTCTGATATTCTTCTGCACGAGGATCTAGCATAAGAAAGGAATAAAGCATGTTAGTTAAATACTCCTGAGGTATGCAACAAGTTAACTGGAACTGAGAAAAACTATTTTCATTCAAGCCTCCCTAGCTGATTGTTTGGACCAGGTACAAAGGGTTGTGTTATTTCCCAGAGAATTGATTTATCCCGCGTTTGCCTGGTTTAAGGGAAAATTCTGTGGGTGCAATGCTACCTTAGAAGCATTTAGCCTTGGCTGCGCTCAGCAGGATTATCTGCCAACAGTTTGTGTATCCCACCACCAAAAACCTAGTAACATCAATTATCTGTATATTTGATTTCTTTTTTGCAGTCTCCTTTTTGATCTAATTTCCTGTCTAATAGATGCATCCAAATCCCTAAGCAACGTGCTGTCTCCTAATCTTGGCCAGAGCAGGAGGGAACGTCACAGAGTGTGGTGTCATTGTGGAGGGAAGGATGATACTTCAAGGAGTTTTTTGGCAGTGGTGGAGCTTGGATCAGTGTAAGAAGAACATAAAAAGATATGGAGGAAGGCACAAAAATTGTGCACAAAAATCCTGAAAAATTGCTCAGGGAACCATGTAGGGGATATGTCTTTCAGATAAAATTGATCTAAAGGAGACTTTGTCCGGGGAGAGACACCTGCTGTCCTGTCAAATAAAATTCTGTCCAAGTTATCTTGTAACCACTATTTTGGCTTTGAATGAATCAAATCTTACTCTGACTTTTGCCTAGATGTTGCTGTAATTCTGCTATTCACAAATATTGAGGAAGGGCAAAGAAGTATTTTGAAGCCCTGAATAGACAAGTGGAGTCTAAGGGTCGGTGTGGTAGAGACTCAAGTTTAGTTTTGTGAGAGACAGTGTGCAAGAGTGTTAAGAAAACCGGTTAGCACTGGTTCACAGCGCTCCTGAGCACTTCCTGTTATTTATATTGGAAAAGAATGGAAAAAAACCAATTGTTAGTAAGGCCAAAACACAGAACCAAAAGGACAGAATACGATCTACTATTGAGAGAAACAGAGCTTAGCGTATCTCAGCAGCAGCAATATTTTTAATAAGAGATTTTTCTAAGGCTCATTTCTATTATTAATTATTTGTTTTAGAGGCTGACTTTCCTATGATGGCATTGAGAGTTTTTTATGAACTGAGCTAAAAACTACTGCTTTTCTTTTGTTGATTGCATGGAGGGGGCTGTGAGCTTTTGGAAGCTGTCTAGTTCAGTAATTATATCATTGTCATTCAGTTGCCAAACTAATTGAATTTTCCACTTGGACTAAGATTGGGTAGAATCTGTTCTCATTAAAATCTTAATGAAAGACAGCCAACAGTTGTATCAGGAGGAACCGTATCCTTTCTAATGTTTCTTGAAAGCAATACTGCTTCTGGTCATTACAGTACGTATGTGTGATACAGATGTAAATAATTTATCACTGTAAATTTGGCTAAAGCTAGCTATTTTGGATTGGGACATTGAAAATTAAACAGTCAGGTAGGCTTCCATATTTTTGTGTATGTTCTCTTATCCATTTTAATTTTATCCTTACTATCAAAGGAAGTTCTGCTTTATCCTGTGGTGCAGAAACTTTTATGTGATACATAAGACATTCGTAGTTTCATCAAGAAGACGAGAAAGGTGTGCTGCTGTTGTGGAGGAGGGTTTGGGGAGAATTTTTTGGGCTCTAGGGGAAAAGAGTTCAAAAGGAAAATCACGGATGGACGGAGGGGGACTTAAGTTTTGTTTACCTCTTCTGATCTCTTAGTAGGCTGTTCGATCTGGTGTTGCAACTGGGCCAATGCAAAAATTAGGGTGAGAACCTGTCTTACCCCTCGGGGAATTTGAAAACAGGAAGAGCTCTAGCTCAAAATTATTTATTGATACAGTGGATGAAATTTTTCTCCTTAAGAGTTCAAAAGTGGACAACTATTTGAGATATGTCCTAGAAGCTAGTGATATGTCTACTCTGTGACCAAAATCAAATAAAACTGAACAATGCAATCTAGCTGTATAGAAGTGAATGTATATTAAGACTGTATATTAAGTGAATGTATATGTAAGGGTAATATTTCCTTACTTTATCGTGACTTACTATCTTTTATCTTAAATGACTAAATGTTAGATAAAATAGAATTTTAATTTATGATCTCAAGCAAACATCTGGAAAGGATGGGAAAACAAATGATTACATGCATTAGGTATGCATATTGAACTTAGTGCTATCTTTATATTATCCATACAGTAAGATCTCGCTTCAAAAACTTTTTGGGAGTTTCATTGCCTGTAGTTGGTTTTGATCTATGACAATAATTGCTACAGGTTGTGAGGTGCTATAGACCCTTTTCTATGAAATACTATTTTAGTTAGCTGTTTTCTGTCAAATAATCTAGACTGTTTCTGTTCCAGTGCAGATCTTATTTCAGTCTGTAATTGTCTTTACTTTTTTTTTTCCCCCTTTGGGAGAGTATAATTCATGTTTCTCACTGTCATTGTTTCAAAGACAATTTAGGAGTCTGATACGGCAAGAATTAGTAAACTCGATGCTGAGAGAAGTCCCTGTGAAGTCCCTGCGTTTTGTTTGTGTCTGTACAATACTAGTGGTCAGATGGCATATTCGTAAAACTACAATTCATGATACACAAAAAAGAGTATCCTCAATGCACAGGAGACACTTACATTTTATGTTGCGGTAGCTTTATTGGTGGGAAACCAGGTCAATTCCAGGCCCTTCATCGTGCGGGCAAACCAGAACTAGCGTCCCAGGTATATCGTTGCTGGTTTAGCGCGGAGTTTCTGGAAATGCTCTCAGCAGTGGGAGAAGCATGCAGATGGGATGCCTAGTTTTCCATTGCTGGTCTAACACGTTTTAGTTTTCTGTAATACTGTGCTGTTTTATGAGATTAAGGAAACATGCATCATTTTAGCTAGAGTATGATGGTTTGACCTGTTTGAATTGTTCAACTTTGGAGATACGTTTCTGTTAGAGTGTGATAAGCCACATATTGGTGTGTTATACTTTGTAATTAGGAATAAGGCAAAGACCAGCAAGAGAAAATCAATATATTGTCTGGGGGAAAATGAGGGTACTGTTGGTATTTTTACTGCTTTTTGAAATGCCTTTTTGCTAAGATGATTAATAGAGATAGTGTTTCATCTGAGACTCTTTGACAAGACTACGCAGTGTTTTATTCTAAAAGTTTACAGTTGTGTGTATTGAAACATATGGGTCCTTATTGTTTGCAAATGCTTTATTTACCCTTGAGAGGTTTTGCTCCATGCATATTTACATATACAATATTTTGTTATTGTTAAGACAGCAAACGTTCTGCTTAAATGTGCAGTTTGCGTTTTAAAATTGCTTGGGGGAAAATGTGTTTTTTTTTTTTTAATATCCAGCTATATACATCTGTATCTATGTATGCAGGATGACTGTCAACGTGCTAGTTTCTGTTTGCCAAATAATGATGTTTTCCAATTAAAGAGCAGACTTGGGACCTAAATAACATTTTTTTGATAAAGTCAATCCATCAAAAGTTAGCAAACGCCTGAAAAAGGTTACCCTTGCATTCTTGTTTTTTCCTCCTTGTATGTCGGCATTAGGATACAGTCTTGCGTCATAAAATCATAGGACTGGAATAGACTTTGATCTTCTCTAATTTTTCCCTCTGCCCTAAAATGAAATCAACTATACTGGGTATTCCTAACAAATATTTGTCTAGCTTTTCCTTACATGCTTCCAGTTATGGAGAGTCCACAGCCTCACTCGTCAGACTGTGATCTCATACTTTTTTTTTCCTCAGGATCCCTGTTTTATTCACTTCAAGGCGTTGCTTACTTATAACACGATACTGATGAACTTCTGTCTTACTGATCTATATGTATGTCTGAGTTTCTTTACTGCATGCTATCTCAAACTTTGCTGTCAAGACAGAATTATTAATTTCTGGTGTGTTCACCAGTAGGAAGATTAAGTTTTCTTGATGGTTTGGATGCATTTTTCCTGTCCCTCTGTGATTCAAGAAACTGGTGGTACCCATTCCTTGTAAGTTATTAGTGATGAATGGCAGAAATGTCCAGCTGCACTGACTGTGTCCCGCAAACGCAGTAGCTCTGTATCTTCTGCTTCTCTGTTTCTTGTGACTCCTCCTGTGTCCCTCTTCCCTGCAGCTCCTCTCTTCTCCTCTCGGCACTAGCTGCGTTTAGGTGAAGGCGGTGGCTGTGCTGTCCCTGGCGCTGGCTGTAGCCAGCTCCTCCCAGCACAGCTCCTCAGGCTTTTCCTGGCATCCCCTTTGTTGCAAAGCAGCCCATGGCTCTTCCCATCCTTCTAGTGTTGTCCTGAAGCACTTTCGTCTGAGACTTCCCTGGAAGAATTAAATTGCGCTGGCAGGAGGTACGAGCAGTGCGGCGCAAGCTCAGCTCCCGTACCGTAACTGTGCCTCAGCCTCTGCAGGAGGAGCCCTGGCTGGACGGACCTGTTTGCGCTCTAACTCCATGAATCAATATGTCAGGTAGTGCTCGCTTCTGCACCCACGTCCCAGGGGAGTGAGGAGGACAGGATCGAACTCGTAGTGTGATTTGTAGTCCCACTGTGGCAATGCACAAATTCCTGCTAGTTAACTCCACCTGTTTTCACTTCTGTATCCTTGTGCTTCTCCTGAAGGAGAGGAGAGCACAGCGTGCGAGATATAGTGGCTCTGTGGTACAAGCCATCTCAAATTTATTGCTAGATCAGCTTTTTCCGAGTTTTGTTCTCTACTCCTTCTCTTCTCCTGTAAATAGCCACTAAAAGCTCTATTAAAAAGTTCTCTGATCAGGGTTAAAGAACTATCAAAGACTGCAAACTAAAAGTTGAATTGGCAACCAGATGCTTGGAAGAAATGAACAGCATTTGGCTGGGAACTACCTTTAACCAAGATTTAATTACAATATTCATTACTTCAGAGACTAGGAAGATTCAATACGACAATCTTAAGGGACCAATAGTAATAAAATAATAAATGGAAAATTCTTAAAAAAAAAAAAAAAAAAAAAACCAGCCTAGTGAGAGAGTCTATATCAGTAAATCACTATGATAATTAAGAGTCATTTAACTTCAGATATGTGTGATTGCATTGTGTAGCCTTTAGAGAAAAAGGATAAAAAAAAAGAAACGTCTTAAATATTTTTACTTGGTCTCCTGCTGGATGCTGAAGATCATTTTTCTGTTAGTTATGAGTACTTTCTGCTAATTTGGGTCAATCGCACATATATCTTGCTGTAATCACTCTAACCTTTAATTCCTTCTTGGCCCCATGCCAGTGCTGCTGCACATCACCGCGTCCCAGCCCATCTGCCAAGGGATGGAAGAGGCCAAGGGTCAGGGGCTGCTTTTGCAGTATGAACCTGCTGCCTTGCCATAACCCCCTTCCTTGCAAAATTGTAGGTAGCTATTACTTGATTTTGTTTTAAAGCAGGTAGTTTACATGTGAGGCACTTGGATTCTGCAGCAGAGGAATATTTTGAGTTTTAATCCAATTATAGTTTGTGTAGAATTTCGCTTAACCTTTGTTTCGTGATAGCAAATATATTGTAATAAGCTGCACACCAGCTCTGGGCACCTTATATAAATTGTAAAACTGACCCAGGGGTTCAAGTGTCAAGCAGTTCTTTTCCAAATGTCAGCAATTTCTGAAGCTGCGTTTACCCTGGCATTACTATTCTTATTTGCACAAAGCTGTAAGATATTGACATTAATCCTTTACTCCATATTGAGGCCACACCTTTTGCCAGCGTTTTTGTGTTGGGACTGAATGGTTTTAAGTGCCGTTTCCTGTTGTAACGTGCACCAAGCCACATAAGGTGCCTTCTCCTGCAAGCAACAGGCATTTGTGAAGAAGTTGTATTGATTCAGAGAGTTTTAAGGTAGCCAGTGGAGGAAAACAAAGGATACTACTATTGAAAACAAGTATTTCCAGTATCATTTTCATTGCTTACTACCTAATCTACCATTCTGTTATGCAGACAAGTTTTTGTTTTGTAGAACACAGTCACGTATTCATACTTTTTGAAGCCTGAAATATATCTTTAAAAACACATTTCCTTCTAATCTGAAAGTTTTTTTTTTTTTTTGAAAAGACAACCTCTCAGGTAGTATTGTTTTATCAGACAGTTTGGCTGATCTGCTGAGGATTTAACTTACTATTCATATTGCACAAGGCATTTTCTTTTATGTATGATGTGTGTGTGTGTGTGAGTGCGTACGTTAGAATAACATAGGCTCCTGACTTCTCTTATCTCTTTCTTTTCTTGTCAAGTTGTTCATTTACTACTATATGTCCCTAAGGAGCTAGACTACTTAGTTTCATTTGATTGGATTTTAAAATCTAGTTGATGAATTGGGTCCGTTGAGATGCACCTCTGATGCCACATGAATGCTACAGAAAGTGCTGGGGCTGTAAAGAGATGTACCCAGGTAATTCCGTTTTCAAAGTCTGCTCCTGAAAACACACTAGATGTTACCTGAACAAGTGAAGAAATATGTAATGTAATTATTGTTTCTAGGATGTTTTCCCCAATAATGGCATTCAAATATCTTCTTTAAAGTCAAGCCCATATTTATACGCTCCTCTGTTTTAGCCAGAGGAGGAAGGGATGTGGACAGAATATGTAGAGTTGGTAAAACCAAGTCATTTTTAGTGAACAATCATTAGATTAGTTAGTTGTGTTCTGAAGAAAAAGTATGCAGTTAGTATTCCTGAATTCACATGCTTTGTGCTGTACCATGGTCGATACTGCTTGACTTGTGACAAACCATAAACTTTCTCTATTTTCCCATAGCCAAATATCAATCTAGATTATAAATGCCACAAAAGCAAAATTTGCACCCAAGTATGGACTCAGCAATCACTGTGAACAGGAGTTGTCTTTAGAAAGTAGATCTTGGATTAGATTTTGCAGCTTGACTAGGGGTTATTTGCAGGCTTCGATATCTACATAACCTAAATAATATAGAAAAATATTCTAAATATATTGCATTAAAGCCATGCATTAACCTGTATAGCTGACTTAGAATGTAATAGTTGGTTTGCTTTGGTTTCATTATTTGCTTCAATAATTTAAACTGTTGGAAAAAAAAAACAACACTGCTGGAAAATTTACAGGCACAAAAAGTAGCATTTTTGCAAGTAGAGTCCATCAAAATGATTAACAGAAGAAATTAGGGTGCACATAGAAATGAAAGCTAATGTAATATTTTTCAAAAAATAAATAAGAGGTGGGAGAAGGATGGGATACAGGATGACTCCCTGAGACTGAATCCCTATCAGCAGTATTATGATTCCAGCATAATCCATCTGGTTACTTCCATGCCTTCTGTGGGCAAAGCACTGGCAGCTCCCAAGGCAGGGTGGTCCAGTTTCTTGGACCCTGGACACCAGATTACATTAGCAGCTTTTTGTCAAGGTAGAATGGACAAATACATCCTACGGTGTTGTTGGGCCAGAAAGAGTTGTCTCCCTGCTGCTAATTAGGCAGTAGGAGTTTAAGATACCCTTAACCAAAATGCTTCAGAAGGAAGCAATGCAGCTGAGCAAAAAAAGAATGGTGGGCAACTGAGGAAATAAGAAGACAATACAAAGGTAGGAGAATGGAGTATGGGAATGGAGTATGGAAATGGATGACTCAAAGCAGACATCCTATGGAATTGGCTCTGAAGCCTCTTCGAGCAATGTATGATTCTTGGTAAACTGAACCTCCAAAAAGATCCTACAACTCAACCTCCAAAAAGATCCTACGAGTTGTTTGCCTTGTAAGACAAGTCTATTAGATACGTCTAACAATAGATAAGTGTATTAGGGGTTGCAGAAATTTGCACAAAAAATGGTTGTTAAATCCTTTTTGCAGGACTAATGGGAAATTTTGCTCTCTTCTAATGGTGAGATTGTTCTAGTGAAAAGTGATCCTATGAGATACTTTTTTTTTTTTTTGCTTATATTTTTGTCTGGAGATATGACAGTAAATGTTTCTTTCCAATTGTCAAAACTGCTGAGCATAAATATAGAACTAGATTTTTCAGAAACGTTTGTGATACAGAAGAACTGACTGGTTTCGCTTATCCAGAAATTTCCTTTTACATTATTTAAGACTCTTCTCTTGCATATTTTTTTCCTTCATTACGACATTTGTCAGAAAATCTGCTATCATAGTTTAGTAGTGAAGAGACAGAGATGTAGGCACAGAAAGGAAGGTATATGGAAACAAAAAAATCCTGTTTCCTCCCTTGCTTCTGTCTTCCTTTCTTTGTCTTTTCCTTTCGTATCATCCTATTTTTAAACTACCAAATACTGTCTTTACTTGTGATATCATCACTTAATGTAAGTGGTGTAAACAATTCTGGAACAATGCAGAAAAATAATTTCTAAAGGTAGAAGATTGTTCTGGCATGTTTAAAGAGGACTTATATCTTGTCAAGAGAATAGGACACTGAAACTTGAGGATATTCTTCTTGTTCATAAAAGAAAAAAGATGTCAAGGCTTGTTCACAAGTTGATTAACTTGATATTTAATGTATTTCCTTAAAAAAAGGAAATACATTATAAGGAAGAAAACTATGAAAGCAATTGAAATAAATTATGAAGGTAGATATAACCATCTGCAGTGGGATATTGAAAGTAATCCTATGAAAATATTGATTAGATTTTCCAAAGTGGAGAAGTAGATCTCTTTCTGGGAAAAAGAAATGTCTTTTTGTTATAGGTGTAAAAAAAAAAAACAAAAACAAAAAAAACCCTTTTTCTCTTGGAAACTTTTAAGCATGGCAAAAAACCCTTAGGGAGATGGGATAAGAATGGCCAAGGAGAGCTTTTTCTGCCAGTCCGTGTGTTTTCAGAGGCTGAAGAGAGCCCTGCGTCGTGTTATGTCACGCCGCGTACGAGCTCACGGGCCCAGCTTTTGTTTGAGCCCAGCCCGGCCCCTGTATGCAAACGCAGACCCGTGATGTAGTGTTGGTTTCCGTCTGAGAGATCCATACCAGTGCTATCTCCATAACCACATGAGAGACGAACGGTCCAGGTGTTGCCATTTCTGAGTCTGGGACAGGTGGTGTCCAGTGATACTCTCCTGGGCCCCAGCTATCGTCTTTTATGTCCTCTCATTAAAAGCAATAGAACTACTACTATGCCTAAGTGTAGGGTTGTTTAAAATCTGAAGTCCAAAATATAGAAATTACCTAGCTGAAATTACAGCTGTATGATATAGGTGCGATAAAAGTCTTACTGAAGTTTAAGAAGTTGATCTGAAACTTTTCAGAGAAACAGACTTTAGCTTAGAATTCCTACTTGGATCTATTTTTGTCACCCTCCTTGAGCAGCCTTTCTTTGGACAATACAGAACCACCTTCTTATTCCTTTGATAGGAAGAAAGATTCATTTGAAAAAAGAAAAAAATTAAAGTCTTGTTTCATTGCCAAGGACAAGCCACAGTGGGCAAAAAATTCCTTAAGAGCTATTGTATGTCATATCCCTCACTGAAATAATGTTTTGAGCAGAATCTCATAAATCCCTTTATTATCTCTCTATCAACACTAAAAGCAGACACTGTTAAAATCATTCTTTCTATGTTTAGTTTCTATAGCTAGGTAATGTAATTTATAATGTTATGTACAGGGAAATAAGGCATGAAAATACAGATTTTCAAGAAGTTTTGAGGTAGATAAATTTGACCAGATGATGATGGCACGTCTTATTTTCTAAGTTAGCTTCTCCTTTTCTCTCCTCTCTTTTGCTATATTTACATCACATTCCTGAAATGCACTGCTTAATATTTTCTTTTCATTTATTATTGAAGAAAAATAAATGCTCACTAATAGTTTTAGATTCGGGTAAACAAGATCTTACAAACTGCAGGGTTTAAGTTCATTGCTATTAATGTTGTAATCTAGTTGGCTTGAATTGGAAACAAGGATGACTTTTATGATATCTATTGCAAAACTCTTTGATACGGATATATATTGTGGATGCCTATAATCTTTTAAAGCCATGCAGCGAAAGAACTTTTCATAAGCTTAATTTTAAGCCTACAAGAGCCTTAAAGAAGTTAAAATGTTTAACTTAAACATACTCCAGAACACTGAGTGTTCGTGATCCTCCTGTTAGCCTAAAATAATCTTGGTATGTTCAAGTTTTGTTACATACTGGAACTATGCATAAAATTAACTGACTTTGTCTTCTGTGTCTACAGCAGACAAGAACAATTCAGTGTATTTTTGTCAGAAAATGATTCTTGGTTTATGCAGCTTCAAGATTTAAGAAAACTTCTGAAAAATGTTTTTTTTTTTAAATGTTACAACATAATGTATCTTCAATTATATCTTGACAAACCATGTGCATAGACAATGGGCTATAGTAATCTCAGGTAAAAAGCTCTTTATACTTGAAAATGTTCACTAACCGTTCCATCATTCAGTGGAGAGCGTATGCATGTTACACTACATCCTGAGAGGATTTCAATAATCCAAGAAATAACTTCAGCTATTTGGAATGCTGTACTGATATTTTAGTAATAAAACTGCAGTTCTAAACTCATGTGCTTTCACTCATTGCATGTGTTTTCTGACTTGTGAAGAAAGAGAGCCAGTTTCAGGTTTTATATAGCATTACAAACAAGTATGCCAAAGTCTATTAGTTGTCCTCTTTCTTCTCTGACTCTACGGATAGGTTTATGCTGCACTGGGCAGATCTGCGTTAGCTCTAGCGTAGCAGGTGAGAACAAAGAAAATGGTGAAAAATGCAATTGTGTGTGTTTTAGGCAGGGCAAACCACTGTGAGGACGGAGGTGGAGGTCCTGATCCCTGGAGCGGCTGATGCCAGGCTGCGTGTCTCTGCTCATCACTTGACATGCCAGGTAAGAGTAGTCCAGGTGTGCCTAGGCTGCGCTGGGTTTTTTTTTCTCCCCATATAACAATTTTAACTCTATTACTGAGGCCTTTCTGTGTTAAATTGGACTATCAGTGTTAGCATTACTGTAACTGGTCTAACAAGGACTGTTCATTGTGTTTTGAATAGCCTGTTAAAACTTTAGACTAAAAGTTTTTTCTCCATACATGAGTATGTATGCATCTTTATATACAGTCAGCACTTTACATATATAGATGCTGTGCTCTTCTTGTCCATAACTAGATTTTGTGTGTAACAGAATGGGCCTGTGACTTCACCTGCGTTTTTTTGGTATCATCTTGGTTTTTCGGTATCATCTTGTATCATCTGGCAGCTCTCCCTTGGTTCCTGCAAGGAGTCTAATCAGATGTATTTAATCCCCTACCCCTCTCTTTCATATCCCTTTGCAATCCTGTTACAGAGCTATTTTTTTGCCATAATTTTGCCACGGAGTCCATAATATTTCTGTCTGTCCCTGATACAATCAAATATTTGAAAGGATATGCAAGGAGGGTTTTTTGTACCTTCTTGAGAAACAGTGATAGTGAGAGATTTTCAGAGCATGGGAGAAAATAATAGTTCTTTTACGTACTAAAGCGAATGCAAGTGCTAACCGTATTTTTTACCTTTTGGGTATTTAATTATCCAAGCCTTTGATCATTTTCTCATCTTTTTAAATAAGTGTAATGATGCAGATGTTGCTTGTAGATCTTAGATTTCTAGGCTTGGTTTCCTGTGACTATAATTGGCTTGAGTTCATTTTTTTTCCCAAAAGTAAAGTTATTGTAAATAACCCTTTAAAATTTTAAATGCTACATTAAAAGTTATGCAGAAGACATGTTTTCTAAAGGACTTTAATCAGGTTTTTAACACTCAATGTTTAGAAATGAGTCTTACATTAAAAAAAAAGATTATTTGTGATGTTTATATTTGTGTACATGCGTAAATGGGTGTGTTATTACTTAATCAGTTCCCTGCTCTCTCTCTCATCAGCCAGCATTGTAGCTGTTATTCAGCCGGGACCCCTAGCTAGATCACGGGTACTTCAGAGATTTGTCACCGTCATTAATTCATCTACTCATAGGCAATATATGTGAAGAGCAGAAAAGCTGACATTCCTCTGAAATCCAGGTCTGTCTCAGCAACATCCTCTCCTATCCCTTACTGCCTGCTTCTGTCAGCTTTAGTTGGAGATGCAGGTTTCAGTATTTAACTCGACCGCGTGTACTGTCAAACACAAATGATAAAAACGTTGTGAGGGTGCGCTGCTACAAAGGCAGCCCACGTTTTTTAAAAAAGTCTCAGATTTAAATACCTGTAGCAGTAATTTCATGATGTAATAAAGATAAAAATAAATTATCTGATGCGATGTTACAGTATTTGGACTATTTTATTTCTTTGGATGAGGATTCGTCTGGAAAGTCTAGTGCTGTTCTGTTGCATTGTGTGGTGCTCGCCTGGACCCGTCTTCTTCTGGCCTGGCGTGTTTTGGGTGTGCAGTGCGGGGACCCCTGCGTTGTCCTCGCCAGGCGGAGCCACGCGCTGGCTCGGGAGTCCCAGGCTGCCACATCCTCCTTCCCCCCCCCAGTTTGCGTCTTTAAACTCCCCTGACCCAACCAAGGTTGTAATCTGTATGTATTTTTCCCTTGGATATCTGTCAGATACTGTCGTAAATTTTGAAAACCCATTTCAAAGCGGTCACCCAAAGAGAGTAGCAGGCAGAAAGGAGAGAAGACATTTCTTTTGCCTAAACCCTGCCCTGTCTCTGCAGCATCGGCTGTGGTGCCTCCAGCCCGCTGGGGCGGTCTGCCCCGTCCCCGGCTCCGCGTCTGCCTCAGCTGCTGCCCCTCGCTTGGCTCGGCTTCCCCAGCCCCGCGTCTTTCGTAGCTGAGACCGCCCTGAGCCTGGGATCAGGAAAAGAAGCGTTACCTTACTGCGCTCAGGCAGGAGCGCGCTGGGGGATTAGTCGATGTTTTGTTACTTCTTGAAAAACCTTCTCCCAGTTGCGTTCTTTATGTTGTGTGTGTTTGGTTTTTTTTTTAAATTTCTTGCAGCAAAGCAAAAATATTAAACACATTATAAACTCATGTTAACGTAGCAGTGAAACAAAGTACAGCGCACTCCTTTTTGCAGAAGGAATATCTGACCACAGATCGTGACAGACATTAGGGGAAGAGAGCCGGAATCGTTTAGTAAGATGCCTTTAAGTAGGAATGAAGTGCGTTTATCCCAATGAGATTTTTAAGGCATTGATTTGATGCAGCTTACAAGAAGATTCTTAATGAAATATTTAATTTGGGAATTCAAGGAAAAATATTGTTTTTCCTTTAATTCTGAGACGCTCTGAAATGGATTTTTGTGTCCAGAAAGACTAAAGTGAAAATGTGCTATAATGCGTGTACTTTTTCACTTTGCAAATTTGTGCTGTACTAGTGATCAATGAAATGTGCCTGCTTCTTCACTGTGAAGTTAACAGTAATTAAGGTTTGATGGGCAATATATGCTAAGCTGTGTTCCTAAAAATGACATTTTGAAAACTTTTTCCAGGATGAAAGATGGGTCAAATAAAAATTCAATATTAAGCAAGGTAGATTAGTAGGAATGTCTGGAACTCGTACCTAAACTATGTCATTAGTTTACTCAAATGAGCAGTGACAGCTTTAATTTTAAATAGAATTTATTTTCTGGCATTGTTAATATTTAGTGTCATTTATGTAGAATATCTTGAATTTTTGAATTGGCAGTAGCCATTTTTATCTTCAGTTCAAAGCCATGTGGAGATAATGAAAGAGTCAAAGAAACTGAAATATCAGTGACGGTCTAGATAGTTTTCCCAGGTATTTCTATGTAATGCTAACCTGGGGACTTTTTATCTAGGAGGAACATAAAATAATAGTGCTTCTCAACCCTATACCTTCAAAGGTATTAGGGCTTCTTCCACTCTACAGGGCTACAGTATCGTTAGACAAGAGTCAACGCGCTGCTGCGCTATATCCTGTTGTTGCTGTGAAGGCTGGAAAAACCTGACCACTATTGGAGCAGGTAGTAATTGAGAACAGCTGTAACGTACTGAAGTAGACATGGGTTTTTATACAGTGTTTTTTTCAGAATTAGAGTTGCTTCTCTAAGAATAAAATCATGAATTATTAGGCTGAAGATGAGCTATTTTTGCAAATAAGTAGGATTCTTATCTATTTGCTGTGTTTCCACTCCTCTTAGTGAGTAAAAAAAATTAATACATTTCATCTCATTCATTCATTATGTTACTCGACTGTAAATAGCAGTTGCTGTAATAGTTGAGGCAAGTGAAAGGGGCTGTGGTTGTAACTGCTGTTAAGCCTGCAGCATGCTGAGATATGAGCAGGCAGGTCCACCACCGAGTCTCCTCTCTGGAAGTCTGATCCCAAAGCACTTGCTTTCAGGTATGGAAGGGAAAAATAATCCCTGTATTTCTGTCCTCTGCGCAGGACCCCCTGCCCTGGTCCCCCAGCCCCTGCCACAAACACAGTGGCAGGTTTTCCAGAGTGGTCAGGCTCTTGGGGGAAAGCACACACGAGAAAGGTGCTGCAATTTTTGGTCTGAGGGCCTGCTGGAGAGGCTCAACCTCCTGTGAGGGCTGGGTCGAAACCCTTGGTGATCTAAGCTGCCTCTTTGCCTCTTGGAGGCAGGAACGGGCGCTTCTTGGGTGGTGAACGTCCAGGTCTCCTTCACCTTCGTGCACGTGTCTGTAGCTCCTCCCTGCCGCACGCTGCCTGGCTTTTCTGGCACCCAGAGCGGTGGCTGTGGTGGACGGAGTCCTCTTGGACCAGAGAGAGGGAACATGTGCCCTAGGTGCTTGGTTTTCTTATCTGGGCACCTTATCCTGTACCAGTTTTTCAATGCTAGTATAAATGTAAAGAGCAGGAAGGATTTCTTGTTTGCATTGATCTGAATCCTGCTGACCTGATATAGCATGTAATCTGACTGTTTGGTAATTTATTTCTAATCAGTGCAACACTGCAGATCAATAGGCCTGTGGGATGTCAGCACTGGAGCTAACTTAAACACCTTGCTGGAGCTAGAAGGAGCCACCATTTTAATTTCTACCTTAACCAACCATTGTACTTTCCTTCTCCTTAAAGTAAACCTGACTTCTCATGTTGATCTTTTTTTCAGATGAATAACGATTGTGTGAATTAGAACAATGTAGTTATTTTAAGTAATTTCAGGTAGAGAAACATAATACTTCCATAAATAGCTTTTGTAGGATCCCAGCAACAGCAGCTAGGTTAAACAATCTAACAGTCATAGAACAGAAAAATTACATATTCTGTTACAACAACTTCTTCTGAAGTTGCTCTTCTATTTTCACTGCAACATTCATCTTTTTTATTTTCTGTGTGGTGCAGAAGGCAAATAGTTCCCTTCAGCTGAGTAGCTTGTCTTTTGTGTCCTTTAGGACAACGTTCCTCACTAACTGCGTTTGTTTGAATATTGTCCTTGTGATCTGTTACTTGTTGTACCAGATCTCTAAAATGTGTAATTTAAAAAATAAACAACAGACCTAAAGCCATTCTTGTGAAGTAACAGGAGTACTGTATCAGTATCAGTCAGTAACACAGAAGTATAATATTTTAAAATGGAATAAATTATAAACTTTCCAGTATGTTGATCAAATCTTATCAATATGACTGTTCCCAAATAGGTTTCTTTAGTCAGTTCAGTGGTGTTGCTATGGGCAGTCAGTTTATACAGGTGTAGAATGAGCAAAAATTCCCTATTTTGCGCTCTGAATAGGTTCGTTTTAGTATATAAGGTAGAAAGTAATAGATTTAGGAATGCAACGTTTTGCTGCCAAACAATAGCGATCGCAACTTATGCTATTGTTTTGCCTGTCCAGTGGTAGATACAGTACTAAAATTCTCATGAAAAGTTCCACTAAAGATTATGATTCCCACTGTGAAAATCATACAACTTTTGTGGTCCTGCTATTATGAATGCCTAATTCAGGCACGTTTTCAGTGATAAGCATTGTTATTTACGGTCGAGGACTTCTGTTTTTTCCTTCCTGACCTGTGGCTGCTTTGTCTATTTTATGTTGGTTTTTTGTTGCGCGCTGTAGAACGGATAATTGGGTGGAGCCTCAGGAACAGAAGCTGGTACGTGTTTGTGAAGCCTTTTGAGAGTTTCATGAAATGTTTAGAGAATGAAGACTGGAACGAGTTTCGTAATGGCGTGGTCTGTATTTAGAATGAAATGGTAAGCACAGCAAAAAGAATTGTAATGCCCGGGAGAATTATGTTTGTGCACTGCATTACTTGGTTTTTTTATACCCACTGGCAAACTGACTTATACCTGCACATTTTGTTGCAACTGAATATGCGTAAATATCAGTTACAGGTTGCTGTGATGGGGGTGCTTGGAAGACTGAGAAATGAACCACTTTTAAACTTTGATACTTAGCCCGGGAACATGCACTCTGAGTTCTTCCTTATTGTTTTTAGATCAACAGGAGAAAAGATGAAACTTCTCTGTTCCGTTCTCTGCCTTGTTTGTTTGTTCTCGTAACTTGGAATCAAATCAGTGGGCACAAGTATTTGTTTACACTTGACCTGTTTATGTGTGTTCCTCATCAGTACTAAAATTATTTTCCTTATCAAAAGATAATGACTTAGGAAAGAAGTCCAATGCAATGGTAGGAAGGTAGTCTTGGCCCCTGTAGTGTGCAAGAAACAACAGACTAAAGTGGAAGTAAAAAAAAAAACAACCCCCCCCCCAAAAAAAAACGACAAAAAAACCCTTCCCACATCCATGTATTATGCAAATTTTAAAAAATAGTTTGTGTCAGCCCCTGGAGATTATTATAACAGAACTAGAGGACCATATACCTCAGACTGTGAATAACGTGGTGAAACTATTGATGAAGAACAAGGAGAGAGAAGAGTAACAAAATTCTGATGATTGAGGAAAACGCCTGTATATTTAATGCTAGAAAACGGCAACTAAACGTTGGCGCCAGTTTCATAGGTATGCAGTTCAGAATTTGAATTGTAGCTGGGAAGCAAGGATTTTATATGGGATGCAATTACTTCTTTTTAAAAAAAAAAAAAGATACATTTGAAAAACACAAATGTGAGACTGTCCTGCAGAACATGAAGTAAAAGAAATAACAGTTAAGCCCCTTTATTTTCTATATAACTACAAAACAATCTCAAGATAAGAAAACAGGTTTCAGTGAGGTGAAGCACGTGCTTTACTAGGCAGATGGAAATAACCATCCCAAGGAAGATGAAGCAATTTCTCGCTTCCCTTTTACAATGGTTGCGGGGACGAAGCTGCGCTGGGGCGAGGTGGCCGCAGGGCTGCGCGGCGCCCGCGCGCCCTTTCAGCGCTGCGCGAAGGCTGCCGGGCGGGCCGGGCCGGCCAGCTGCCTCCTCTTGGCCCTCTGGCGCCCCATGGATTTTGCCCTCACAGTGATTTCACGCTTCTCGAGGCTGAATCAGTTTGCAGTTAAAAGCAAGCGTTCCCCCTGACTTCCTCAGGGGTTACGTAGGTGTTTGGAGCTTAACTATGGCATTAGCTGTTGAAAAGGTAGTTTATTCCTCATCTTGTCGTTGCTAAGTTTTTCACGTACAGTGCGTTCAGAACTTTGGGTGAAATTTAGTGATTTACCTGGGTCTGAGTAACTGCTGAAAATCCTGAGAATCATTTCTTTCCAGCTAAGGCATAAAAATATACAGAAGTGTACGAGGGTGTGCACACATGTACATTCATCTACTTCTGTGTAATAAATACAGATGTCTGGCATATTGGATGCAATAGTTTTTTCCATTAGAAAATCAATTTCCTCAAAAGCTGAAAGTTGTGCATGAATTTAATGCTTTCAGTTATTTTCATATGGAAAAGAAGTGTTTTCAACTTCTGCATTTGTTTTTAAAAGCTGCCATTTTATTTACTTTTCATTTTGAATTTTATTTTCTGTTAAATGAATTGATAGATATATAATACTGAAAGAAAGTTAAATATTAAAATATATTGCAGTGAATAATGTTTTGACATCAAAAGTAAACAGTGTCGTGAACATTTCACGTAGATATGGTCACGTTATCAAATGGTATTTACCTGCATATTTAACAGTTCTGAATGAAGATAATTTAGAATTATCATGCTGGAAGGCATTTAGGAAGCTAACATTTCTCTTCTGACTTGGCGAAACAATGAAATATTTCAAAACCATGGAAACATACCAGGTACTAAACAGCAGTTTGCATCCTGTGTTTCCGCAGAGCGCTTAGGAGCCTCAGTAACCATCACCGCACTCTTCTGAAATGCCGTAGAAGCACGGAACAGAAAGGCTCTGTGACCTGAAGGGTTTATATCCTAAGAAACATCCTAAAATAGGGTAAATTGTCTTCTGCGCATCCTCAGCGCTTTACCACTAGAAGATAGTATGTGAAATATCACTACTTTAATGTAAAAGTATCATGAAGGGTTGGATAGAAAGCTGAACCTACTCTCTAATTTGTAGAGAAATTGGCAGCGAATTCTCTTCAGTTTCCTCAAACACCTCCAGCTGGAAACCAGGAGCGCTTTTAAAAGACTAGGAGAACGCAGGCTGAAAAGTTGTATCCTGTGGGTTTGCACAAATAAATAAATGGTCTATTTTGGTGCTGTTACTCAGTTTTACAGCACTAGTAATGCTGAGATAACACCAAGTAAAGCCTCGTGGCCCCTTTGTGAAGACAGGGAGCAGACGACATACGTTTTGTGATGTATTTTAAGTTGTTGAATTCAACTGCTCTACTCCTGTGCATATACTTTAAGTATTTCTTTTTGTTTGTTGTGCGCTCTCAGCGCACAGTGCTGCTCACAGATGTCAAGCATCTTTTTATGAAGCACTTTGTCTCTGCCATCACTTTTTTTTTGGTTGGTTTGTTTTTCTTCGATTTAGTCCTGGTCAGTACATTGAAGCAATCATTTCTCATACAGGAAGGATACGAGAGTCTCAGCTCTACTCGTTCAGCATTGCTTCTAGCTAAGCATATCCCAGCTAGTAAAGGTGATATGCCTTCAGATATCAATATGATAGCAGTTGCAAATGTGCCTCAGCTAAATATGTCTTGGCTGCACGTAATAAACACTTAGAGTAAAAACCTCAAGTGCAGAGAATACAAAATATAACAATATAAAGTACTTGCTGATATGAGTATGAGATATCTGTTGTAAAATGGCCCCACATACATGTAAGATGACCACTAGGGGGTTTGTAGACAACAGAGGAGTAAGGTTCTGGCCAAACTTCAAGTTGAAATAGTGGTGAAAAAATATCAGAATTGATAAAGTAGTTTTTGAAAAGTTTATGAAATGGATGGATCTGTCTGATGTGAACAGTCTAGACTTTATGTCCCCGAATATTCCTCTGTGCCTGAGCCAGATGTTACCTACTTATTTCACAGTTTGTATTGCTTGCCAGTGTGGATTTGAAGACTTGCTTCTGTCTGAACATTTCTTATTTCCTGTTTCTTATCTGACTTTTGTTAAAGGCATTTAGGACTTCACCTTACAGCATGCTGAATGGTCCCTACAGACTACTTAGTGCCTAGATCTCACTAGCTTCGGTCACGTTTGTAGATAGTTGCTGGTTGCTCGTGATTTTTCAGTGTTATGTCACTAATTGCTACTATGTTTTTAACTTACAGCTTGCATCTGGCACAATATCTGCGGTGCACTCTTTTTTTTCCATCTGAACATCCAACATTGAAACGTGCCCTGCATGTTCACTGGCTGGGCTGCTGTCCGTGCTCCGGCAGTGCCACGGTCCCCTGGGAATGAAAGGTGGTTGTGATTGACGGCTCAGGAGGAAAAAAGCAAATGCAGTGCCTGTCTTCATTATGTGAGGTATTTTCAATAAAGTGGGAGAAGTATTAATTTCATTGTATGAGGGCTGTAAGACCTTTTCTAGGATATTCTGTACAGCGCTGATTATCTGCGTTCAAGAAGACTCATTCCAACTGGAATAAGTGTGTGTGTGTGTGTGGCGGGGGGGAGTGAGCTGCAAGTGCTTTTGAGGAAATGGAGAGCTGATTTTATGAGAAAAGATGAAAGCCTGGCTTATTTAGGCTAGAAGAGGTGTTTGCATGCTAATATGATTGCTTTCTGTGAATGCACTGATAGTAAGAGCCAGGGGAGGGCTTTTCTGTGTTTAGGTGAAAGTATAGTTTGCAGTCTAAGAGCAAAGTAATTCACTTTCAAACATTCATACCTAAGCTGGCAATTACCAGAAATTTGTATCTACTACCACAGTGATGCTCTGAATGCTCTTCTAAGAAGTGGAAGAATTACCCTACAGCATTGTCTGCGGTAGTAAGTGTTTGTGGTCTCCAACGCAGATTGACGAATTATGAACGGTTTTTTGGGGGCATAGGTTGGATATTTTTTGTTGTTGTTTCTTTTGGCATTTCTGTTCTCTGTCAAAATATGGTTGCTCCTTCCATTTGTTTGTAAGAGGTTTTCAGCTCTGCTGATTAGTGCTAAGGAAAAGTGGGTGGTGTTTTTTTTTTTAGGCTTGACCCATTAAATTGTTTTATTGCATTTTGTTAATGTAAATTATAAATTATTGGCTTGCCCTTGATTTTCTATCCTTCATAAGTCTTTTAAATTTTACTAAATTGAGTAATCTCTTACAGTAAGGAATTCTATAGATTTTTTTAAGTGCATTGTTTTTAAATTTCTATCAATCACTTTCCAAAAGTGTTTTCATTTGTTGTGTTCTGTACCAAGAGTATTTACCTTGAGAATTTTTGTGGAGGTTACATTTCTGAGAGCATTTGAGGAATCTCTTGACTGTTGTGTAAAAGCTGAATATACAGTACTCCTGTGGTATTATGGATTCTTCATCTGACAATGAAGCTGTTTCATAGGGTAAATTATAATGGTTTGAGAATTCTAAAGATTAGCCAAATGCTATTCAGGCTAAGGCTATTGGAGAATATAAATTGCCTCGTTTGAAGTGACTGTTTCCTTTTCTTGCTTTCAGGGTCAATGGGTTTTTTGGGCCCACTTGATACCACTTACTGAAAATCCCTTCTGAGAGTGGTTCACTTGCCATTGAAATAGAAGGACTGAAGAGCTGTGTGAAAGCAAGCACTTTTCAAAGATTCTAGATTAAATTTTGAAAATGGTTTCCTATTAAAGAAAACAGTATATTTAAGCACAAGAGTGAGAATTGGGAGCTTACATCTCTTAATTCGCTTCATATGATACTTGAGAGCACCATTTTATATTGAATTGTGTATGTACGGACCTTGTGCCTTCATAAATCGCCAGAGAAATTGATTGGAAAGTCTCTCATGTTTTCTGAAGATGCGGAAATTAGTCCTCTGATGTGCTGTATAACCTTTAGCATATATAGAGACCAAGCAAAGTACTCATTATGAGAATACTTTTTACCTTTTAATAATCTGATATGCTTATGGGAAATTTTGTGTTAATGTACACGATTACATGTATAGTGACATTCATCATATTTCTCTCTGCTGAGATTGTAAATCACTTTTCTCTTTTGCGGACTCATATAGGTGAGACCGTTCTGGAACAAAGAGAACATGAGGCTAGATTTTTTTTTTTTTGGTTGGTAAGGTTTGGGGTTTGGTGGTTGTTGTGTGTTGGTTTTTTTCCTACCAAGTCTTTCAATGAACCCTGAAGTTTTAAGTTCATTCTTGCAAGCGTCCAGACAAACCAGGTCTCTCATCCTCAAACCAAAGGCTGAGGTGATATAACTTCATAACAGCAGTTACTGGCCTCTTGACGTGATAGTCTGCCAAATCACAGTCCAGTCTCCATGTGGTAGCTGTTGCCTGATCCTTCATGCATACAAAATAAATTTCCTGCTACCTGGATGACTCTGTGTTTCCATAGATGTCAGTGTGATAAAATCTGTGTAATAAAATCTGACTTGATCGGGGAGTGAAGTAGATAGGCCCATCAGCACAGCTGCTTTAAAAAGGGTAAATGGGGAGGTCTTATTTTGAGGGGTCATATGACTTTTGATCAAGGCCTTCTGGGATAGCCATGCTGGGAGCAAATTTGCATTTCCGTGGATATGCAAGGTTTAGATATTGCAGTTCTGCGAGTGTGCACGAGGGCACCACGATCTGTGGGCAAGCCTGAGGAGAGCGGCCCCTCAGCCCAGGGGCATTAACTGTGCTGTGGGCTCACTGCAGAGCGCTCATGGCTCATGTAAATTCTCCCTTTTGTGGCAATAGCTCCGTTCCCTTGAACAGAAATAAGCTGCAACTCTGTAGGAGCCTTTGTTAATGTACAAGTTTGTATTAGCTTTGGTAGGGTGCACACATGACGTTTACTTGTTCTTTACCATTATTCACGATGCTGCATTCTGTTTAGCTGCTTTGAAAGTTGACTATGTTTATTGGTAAAAAGGCACTATTTCCTGAAATAATTTCATGTGTGAATAGTTTGGAATGGCACAGCCATAAGCAAGTATGTATTGTTTATGTTTTGAATCAGACGTACAGGCATTTACCTGATTTTGCTTTCAAGATTATCCTTGAAGCTATCTGGAAGTTTACCAGAAGTCTGCCACTGTGTTACTGTGTTTCTGTGTTTGTTCCTTTATTCTGTTACAATTTATACCAAAAATTGTTTTTGTCTTTTGTCTATGTGAAAAAAATTTTTTGAACTCATACGTTTAAAAAAAAAAAAAAAGGCCCCATTGAACTCCAAGGTGAGGATTAGGGTAACCCAGATAAAAGACCATGTGCAGGGTTGTGCTAACCTGATATATCACAATTCCCCCTCATCCTACTAGAGATCATAAAAAAGCCTGGCAAATAGAGCAACAGAAGGTCGTAGAAGTCGGGACTAATGATGACTTTGTCAATTTTTAATTGAGAACTCATTAAGAATATGAATTTGTCTTATGGCTGCTCCATTACTTGGAGTGGATCATGTCAGCATAATACCAACTTTTCTCTGCTAGCCCCCCAAAAAGACAGTGGTGGAATGAGAGAAAGGAAAGCAGATGACCAGATTCCTGAGTATATCTTAAATTATTTGATGAACTCTCAAAATGTATATGGATCTTTATTTGGAGAATAGCCCAGATTGACGCAGTTATTGTTGAAGAAAAGGAAAAAATCATGGAGCTGCTTAAATGCCTGAAATCTGCCTGCCGGATGAAGGCCATTCAGGCACAATATGGAAATGAGAGGGGGAATTCAGTAAGGGTGTGGATTTATGGCAGTGTGTCACGACCCCCTCGTACCTAACCAGCTGGCTGGTACCGAGTTTCCTGTGGTGGAAGCCCCTGTGCCCCATGGAATAGGTGGTGGTACGCTGCCCCTCTTGCCGGGGGTAGAAAACGTTGCAGGTTGCCCAGAGGCATGGATCGTTCTGTTCCACGTACACCTGGCTACCTTCCCGGGGCAGGGGCTGCGGGTAGTCGTTCTCCTGGGGCAGTGAGATGTGGAAATGTAGGAACCAGTCTGTATGCCAGCTGCATACTGGTAAATATACACCCTTATATGCACAACGGCTATAGGTAAAATTGTAGCCTAGCATTAGTCTTTTGTCAAAAGTCTGTATTGTTTTTTGTCTCCATTTGAGCCGACGAGAAAATTTATTTTTCACTAATTGGATCTCATTTTTGTCAGATTTAGATTTTATGGGTGCAAAGGAGTTTTTGGTCTTTGGGTTGAAAACAGGCTTAAAGGTATTTTTTTTCACCTATTGTAAGAAAGTGGAAACAAGGTATTAAAAGACATTTAGTTACACCTTTGTCACATTTGCTAATAAGCTCTAAAATATTACCTATTTCTGAGGCATATTATGCATCTGTAGAACAAAGTAGTATATTGGTAAATTAAATATCATTGCTATGTTCAAGATTTTAGAATTTCCAGAACAGATCCAGGCTTCTACAGAGACGGACTTTTAAGGTCAAAAAAATGTGAAAAGTGTTGTGCAAAGGATAATTCCTGTCACCATCCCCAATTTCTGTGGAGTATGCTTATTACGGATCAAAATAAATTCCTTGCAGATACATTCCGCTTTAATATGCAGGATTAATACCAGACGGCTCTAAATAACAGTATGAATATTAAGATTTCACACGAGCAAATGTTTCTGTAAGAATGATACCTATGCTTTAAGAACGTGTAGAGTGTTTTCACTTAGCATCGTGGCTGGAGTGCTTTGGTTATAGCTGCAGGTTTTTGAGGAAAGGGTTCTAATAATTTACTAATGACTCCTTTTGTATTCTCAGATCAGCTGAGTAACTGATTTTGAGCCTTCTCCAAGGTGAGTTCTGTGCAAGTTTTAACTGGCATGCATTTTTGATACATTTGGAAATTGAATTTCATTTCCTGCATGCCTAAAATAATTCCATGTCCTGTTAAATTAATGCCATACATCATATTTACCTTCATAAGTTAAGAAAATGTCTTCAGAAATGTCTTCCTCAGAGCTAAAACTAGAATTGTGTCTTAAAGATTAATCAGTGGGTAACTTGCGTTGCATAAGCTGGAAAAACAGGCAAATAATCATCTTTAAAACAGCACAGTTACTCCTTGATATGATATATTCTCACATGTTAATAGTCTTTGATTTTGAACTTGGAGAGTTGCCACTGGGGCTAGCAAGCAAAGTCTATTTTTGGTTTCTGAGGAAAATATTTTTGAATTTAAAACCAATTAAAAACCTCTTAATCTGTCAGGTTCTGTGATTCCCTGCGCTGCCTCACAGTTGGACTAAACAACATGCACACCAATGGCAGCAGTCAGATTACTGATTCTCCCCAAACACTTCATGTAATGAATTTTCATTGGTTGGTTGTTTTCCTGTCTTCCATCGCAAATATGCGTATATGACCAAATGATCCCCTCTGAGGCTGTGTTATGGCTCTTGCAAAGAACGAGTGAACCAAATGACTGATATTTTTTCAGCGGAAGACCCCCTGCTGGATGGAGACGTGGGGGGGAAGCGCTGGAACTAAATGCAAGTTGAAATTTTAAATGTCGAAATGTATATTATTTCAGCAAAATCAGCAGGCTTGAAGGCATGTGCTCATACGAAAAACACGATATGAATTGTGCAGAACACTCAGGTGTTGGAGAGTTTTATCCTGTAATGGATAGCAAGATTTAAGAACCATACCTCTCACCCTGTCATAAAGCTTACTGCATGCTGATGTTTAAGCACAGCTTAAGTATCAGTTGAATCAAAGAGCTATTAAAGCTTAGAAATGTCTTGTTTGTGGTTTAAACATACACCAATATAAGGTTCACCGATTTAAAATACCATGCCTTAGTATCAGTTGATTCATGGTATATCAGGGAACAGAAGCGAACTGCATGTGACTTTTTGGGCACGTGATGTCATGGCCTCGATGCTTTTCTTAATGATGAGGTCTTCACCTGAATTTAGTCTGCGAAACCCGTACTGCCTGGCCAAAAGTAACAAAACTGAGTAAATGGTTTTGGTGCCACTTGTAATGCTGCAGTGTCAAAGACCATACCCTTTTATGCGATTTAGTTAGTGCGATCTGGTACATAAGGATTCAGCATCCAAACTGCTTAGCTGTAAGAGCTATTTAGATCTGAAATGTCTGTTATTGTATCTCCATAGCGGAAGTTTCCGCTAACATGACTGGGGTTATTCAAAGAAACTGAGGTCACAGCAAAAAGTTGTCCCTGCAAGGACTCTCACTGATTTCATTGAGGTCAGTGATGATATCCTGGTACCTTAGACACTAAGTGAAAAAATATCCTCATTGGGAATGCCACGCGGGTGTTTAATCCCACTGACTGTATAAGTATCTGCATAAGTGTTTATGGACCTAAGAGACTTGTACAATTGCTATACTATTAAATTAATCTGTGTTAGTAATCTTGATGAAATTATATTTCTATCTGAAACTGCTCTCACTTCTGTAGGCTTTGCTTTTTCAGTTTTACTGTGGTGAGATTGTGCGACATACATTATCCTGCCCACTACTTACTTATGACGCTATCAGTGAGATACATTTATCTTAACCTCCCTTGCAAAACAATATAATGCTTGTGGGGGATGTTCTCTGCCAGACCTAGATTTTATCTACAAGTTGAAAAGAATAAAAATACAACACTTAAAAGTGCTGTTTGCCTTCTCAAAGGGCTGCAGGAAGCCTCTTTGTAGAAATTGTAAAGCTTTTTCAAACAGCTTTTTGAAAGGTTTTGTGTGTCTGCATGAGGACTTTGTCATCCTAGTTCCTTTAGGTAAAAAAGCAGGCTGTTTAAAACAGCCAAAAAAAAAAAAAAAACTTTAAAAGTTTTACTGCCATAGATTTCTTTTCCTAGGAGCACAGAGGACTTTGTTATATACTTTTTGTTTTGCTCCTTTATCTTTGACAATGCTTTCGGTGGTCCTTGGGCTCCATCAGAGGGACGAGTGATGTTCCTGAGATGCGTCCTGCCATCCCGGGGTCAGGTGGTTAATAGCATTAGATGGGGGAGACCATGTGGTCTCTTTTTCAGACCTGTTTTGCATTTATATGAGCCATTGTTCTGTGTGGCTGCAAGAAAAGCCCCAGCTGAGCAGATACCTTACTTGCAAAGCATTCAGACAGTTTTAAACAAGCATTTGGCTGGTTTTCACACTGTCTCCTGCTGTAATTTCCATCCTTCAGGGAAGTGCGGGGAGGTTCTGCTATATAATTGTAGCTGTTATTTTGTGGCAATACAGGGATAACCAGAGAGGGAGGGAAAGCTTTTCTAAAGAATACTTATATAAACAATATATATTTTGAAACAGATATATGTGGATGCGTTTTTCTGAATCCTCTTTAGAAACACTAACATAATTTGGAGATTATTATTTGAAATAAGAATAATACAACATATATTTATGCAGTGTTTCCTAATTGATCCCTGCCAAATTATACTGTTCAATTGCAGATTTATTTGTTCTAGAATAAAAAACTGCTAGTTCACCAGCCTCACAGAAGCTGGTAATATATTTTCTTTATCTTGTGATTACACATGGCAATTTTTTTTTGCAAGGACAGTTCAAGTTCCTATTATCCCCAACCCTGAAGAGATGAAGGAGCTATGGACTACTAAAAGCCATGGGATGAAGAGCTATTTGAATCATTTTGCAGGGAAAGAGAAATGTTCAAGAATAGAAAACTCATCACTGATGGAACGATTTCATGCACTGTATCTAAAAGCTGAGAGCGATGCATAGTGAGTGGTAAATACTTTCACTGTTTCAGGAATGCGCCTCGTTTGTTAACTAGCGGTAATGATATCAAAAAGGAATTTTGTTTTTAAGCCGGGACATAAGAAAGCAAGCTTTGACCTGGCTTCTGTTACTTTTCTATGATCATCTGCTCAAAGGAGTTTTTGTAATCTGCTAAGGTCTCTTAACCATTTGTAGAAAGCAGTGCCTTAACCTTGTCATAAGGTCTTACCCCAGTTATTTTTACCCCCATAAATTATGGAGGAAGTCTTTCAACAGTAACTGTGGATGGCATTTATATCTTCTAGTTTTTGCACTTGTCTTAAGTATATATGGCCATAGTCAATGGGGAAGGAAGAGGGCCCTCCTTTAAAGGATGGTTCAGTGCCCTTAGACTTTTGTTTGAAATGCTCTTTGGAGAAGGTCTTCTCTCTCCATTGACTGTAGCAGACATAATTAGGGTCACTAATCTCCTAACCTCAGTATGTTCAATACTGTCTGATAACTTGCAGAAATAGTTTCAAGAGCAGAGAAATTTAAGGAGGAGAAAAGTAATTTATCGGGCAGAAATTAGCCTTGCAGTGTAAGTGACAGGAAAAACTCAGTCTTGTGCTAAAACTGTGATTGACTTTAAGATTTCCTCAATCCATCTTAATGTCAGTAGGGATATATGTGCTTTAATATACACAATAGGCATCACGACTGATTTTCAGCCTATAGCGTGTATATTAACTGTGCAGGTGGAGACTGTTGTCCTTTAGCTCAGACACGATGAGTTTCATACCCGGTCTTGGTCTGTTGCAAATGCCAAGCAGCTATAACATCTTTCACAGTGCTAGCCTCCACAGAGAAGCAAACGTGTTTGCTTGTGATGCCATGAATGCTCCACCATTGAAATATTTGTGAGGAAAGGGGAGGGAGAGGCTACTGAAAAGTAAATAAAATGCTATTATAATCACTAATCTGCTAAGGATAATCAGATGAGAAGAAAAGGGTGAAGATACTTATAGAGAACACTTGGAGAAAACAATTAATCCCAGATTGACTTTTCATTCAGAAATGTCTAGTGTGTACAGTTTGCACCAAAGCAACAGTTTTCACATACAAATCCATTGGCTCAAAAACCAACTGAAAACAGAGCATAAATAAGCTTCCTGCTTGTACTTTTCCCAACTTGCATGCAAACGCCTCACATGAAGAATGCTCTGTGCAGCTTTATGGTCAGTTTGTACATACTCACATTCAAGGAATTTTGGTCCATAGAGTTTAAAATCGGTATCCTGCTGACTGTTGTGTACCCCTAAGGGACTACTGTGGAAGAACACGTATCTGCTTTTTAATTAATGGGATCAGGGTTGTGTTGATACAATTTGCCTAACAGTGTAATCTGATACTAAAATATTCACTGAAAGGCTCTTTTGCCTTTCAGAAAGAATATTCATACCTTTATTTGATATAAATGAAGAACATAAATTGTAAAGCAATTAGTCTTTTTTCCATGCAGACTTTCACAAAGTATGGCTCTGAGCTATTTGGAGGAGCTTCAAATAAGCCATTACATACTTTAAGCTGTACTTGATGCACTGGTGCACGATCTTCTCATTTTGCCGTCTTTGCCTGCTCCCTGGGAAGCTCTTGCATTCAGAACAGAAGTGTTAGTGGGAAGCAGCCCGAAGGCAGAGCTGCTGCTATACCAGCATAGCTTGATGTGATCTTGGAAGGAGTCATGGGAGGTCAGCGTTCCTAAATCTCTAACTTTTCAAATACAGTTTGGAGAAGAAATAACCGTGAAGAGTGGTAGGCTTATGATCCCGATCCTTATACATTATATCAAATATGCTTTTCCATCAAACAGTTTTTGACCTAGCAGGAAACAATTTATTTTAGAGAGGTATGGAAACATAAGAGTTTTTGAGGAAGTTTGAGGAAACACGAGAGATCTCATCTATCTGGAGGGCAGTACAGAACTGGATGTGGTGCTGCCTCGAGAGAGTGTTTTAGCAGAGAGCTCGTAAGGCCGGTGCGGTGCTGACGCTGCACTTCCTTCGGCAGAAGGGGCTGGTTACAAGAGGTGCTGCACGTTTTGGGATAAGGTGTCAGATGAGGCACTTCATATCTTTACCTGAAATACCAACCTGATTGTTCAAGGCGTTTGTGAGAGACAATCTGGCTCTCTGTGAGCTATTCTGGTCAACTGTGTTCAACAAAGATTAATTGAAAACAGAGCAGCTGCAGATCACTTGGGAAAAGGGCAGAGAGTAAGCAAGCTTGGCTTGTTTAGTCCTAGGAAGCAAAGGTTAAGAAGGGTTATGATTACTTTATGTAAATATATTATGAGGATAAACACCAGGGAGGGAAAATAACTATTTAAGCAGAAAAACAGTGTTGGCACAAGAAGAAACAGCTTTAAACTCCCTAGCTGTAAAGTTAGTTTGGAATTACAAAAAAAGGTTCTTAATTAGTGGAGCAATCAGGTCATGAAACAGGTTTCAAAGGGGAATAATGTGGAAAAATGCACTTCTCTCAAAGTGGAACTTGTACAATTTGTGAAAGTTGTATATAGTGCTTACAGAATTGCCTTATCAGTCCTGTGCCTTTTGTGCACTGGAATGAAATAGTATCTGTTCTTTCAACAAATCAGTTTCAAGCTAGGATCAGGAATTTTTTGTTTTTGTTTTCATTCTGAAAGATTCTCTTGAGTATTTACTTTAAAATGGTGTGTCAATATCTTAAGTCAGCTTGCTTGTTAGATACTGATGTTTCTTTGGCAAATACATTTTTAAAATTCTGAACTTGTTTCTCCTCATGTTTTTCTGCTTATCCTCAAATACAAGGTAGGAAAGGTTCTCTGACAGATCTAACTAATTACCTCTGACGTGCATTTAGCTATTTTGCTTTTGATATTTTGCCTCTATGAGTTCTAGGCTTGGGCTGTCTTCAATGGGATAAAAGGTTGCATGCTAACTTTCAATACAGATAAACAGTAACTAGGTTGTTTCCTCTCCTGTAATGCATGTTAGATGAGGAGCTACTTTTTGCTGTGACACCAATTTCAACCAACTGTTATTAATTACTTTCAAGTGATCTATTTTTGTGTGAACTGTTTGACTATTAGAAGGACTATTAAGTTCAGTGGAGAAAATAGTGCGATTAATGCTTCTTCCATCCATGTGTTCTGGATGTGGTGCTTTTGTGTCTGGTCTGATTCAATATTTTTATTAATGGCTTGGATGATGAGCAATTTGTTTCATGACACCTGCAGACAATGAGAGGTTGGGAAGGGCTGCAAGCATTCAGGAGACTAGAATTCAAAATGTTCATGACAAACTGGAGGAATTATATGAAATAAGTAGGATGTTTGCTATGTTTGCAGGTGGTCAGCTGCATGAACATGAGCTGGAAAATGAGATTTGAAGAAAAAATGCTAAGAACAGTTTTGAAAAAAAATCTTTAGGTTATAACCAATCAAAAATTGAATGCAAGCTACTGATGTTATTCAAAGAGTATATTCCTTCAAGAAAAATTTGGATGGACTGGAAAGAGGTCCGAAGGGGAATCAGAATATGTTCATACATTTAGGAATTATGGCTAGGAAGAGTAAATGAGAGAGCTAGAACTTTTTTGGTCTAGAGAGGAGAAGACTGTAAAGATGACAATGGGTGATGTGTTCAAAAAATGTAAAAAGCTTCTGAAAAGATGAAGGAAATACTCATTTCTCCGTATTCAGGGTGGACGAGAGAGATGGTAATGGGCTTCAGATTGCAGTAAGGAGTGTTTCAATGTAGAAGCTGGGGCAAGATACTTTCACACAAGAGTGTTTTGCCTTTGGAGGCTGTGCAGTCCCCATCGTGTGAGGAGTTTTGTTAAAAATAGATTACTCAAACATCCCTCAGGAATTCTTTTAAGTATATTGTCCTTGTACAGAGAGACAGACTTCTCTTGCTCGGCCCTAATTTTATTATTATTATTTACTATATATGGACCTTTACAAAAGTTAGATAAAGAAGGGTTGTGTAGTCACTGTAAGATGTGACCAGGGCCTGGAGGATGTTTATGGTATGAGCGCTTACATAGTCCTCTCCTTTTTAGTATGCTGTAAAGGAAGAGCTATCCTTTGATCCTTAAAATTTGGAGAGGTGGAGCAGAGTATGAGTGGAGCAGGAAGGAACTAGTAAGCGCAAGGATGCTGTGTGCATTTCACAGAGCCAGGAGTGCCTTTGAACAGCAGCTTTCCACAAGTCATTCGTTCCATCAGAGGAATCCCACAGCAGCAACCTGCAGGAGCTTCTGGCTGCAAGGCTTCTGGGTGACAACGTTTTGACTAATGAGAAAGGATAGGTCCCCTGAAATCCTTGTTAGCATTATAAGCTAAACCTGCTTCTCATTCTTTGGGTGATGAAATGACCAATCTTACTGCCTAAGTATAAAACCAGCCTGGGCAATCTATTCTGGCTTGTCTTCCCCCCAGTGGAAAGGACGTTTAGGACCAAAGAAGTGACTCAGTAAAAATGATATATAATGCATGCAAATTCTGAACTGTATATAATTCTGATGCTGCTTTTCAATTACTCTGTCCATGTGCCAGACTGATGTGCCAGAGGACTCTGGTTTCCTCTGCACGTTGCTGATGCCTAGACATGGAACGAAAACCAAGAGGGTTCAAGGACTCGCTTTCAGGCCAAAGGAGGGTATTCTAAAGAAATGGATTTAAGAGAATGTTATTACTCTTAAAATACAGCAAATCAATCAAAGTGATGCAAAAGATCTTACATGAAATAAAAATGTAATATATATACATGAACTTTAAAAAAAAAAAAAAAAAAGAAGAACGTTTTAGGAAAAAATCCTAGTACTAATTCTTGTAAGTTTTAAGAGTCTAAGAAGCAGTGTTAAGGTTCAAGCCTGTTTGGCTAATTCTGTATGGATTAACTCTTGCCACAACTTCAGGTATTAAATTCTTATGGTGAGGTCTGCACATGGGAACCTCAGCATGATCAGGAGATCACTGCTAGGGAGCATGGTACCAGAGCACAGGCCACTTAATCTGATCATGAGTACTGTGACATAAAAGTGGACATATTCAACTTGTCATACAGTTTCTGGGCAGATTAAAATTTAGCCTAATTTTTATGTGCTGTAATTGCCTAAACCAGTTTGATCCTGTTCTGTACCCATTTTAAGCAGTGCAGGTGAAAAGTTCATTCCTTCTGCAGCTTTTGACCTATGCCAATTTACTTTGCTGCTTTTCCTTGTCATCTTTTTGACTACTTTAGGCAAAAGCTGGACTACACAAAGCTTTCTTTAAAAAAAAAAAAAAAAAAAAAAAGTATAGAGAAGACTGTAGCATTAGTGCATCTTCTCTAGTGTTCTTTGTGTAACTTTACTGCTTACCTTTTGGATGAGGAAGAGTCTTTTGCTTTGTTTATATAGCACATCACTGAACAGAGTTTTATTCTGTGATTAGAGCCTTTAATCACTTTGAGGTCTGCAACATGTTTGTTTGTTTTTGACTAGAAGCCCTCTAGTATTGAAGATGCTTAAATTCATAAATGATCAAATGTTTTAGTGCTGAACTTCCAGTAGTTTGACTCAAACTGTTAACCAAAGTCTACTATAAATTGTACCAAAGCAATTAGAAGCAGAGTGTGATGTTCAGCTTTTCCCTCACTTACCATTGTTACCTTTGAAGTAATCAGTTTTATGAACTATTTCTATATGGGTATGTTCTCTTTTCCTTTTACATCTTTACACTGAGAGCAGAATGCACTGTGGTTGCCTACATGGCCTAGAAGGAATAAATTCTATGTTATTCATCAGAGATTCGAGCATATATTTTCAGGCAACCTGGCAAGGAGGCATTTCAGGGGTTGCTTATTTTTAACTACGTGATGTGTTGGCCTCCATCCTCTGCTTACAGTAAGCAATCTTTTTTTTTTTCAAACTGGCAACAATTGTTTGTAGAGCAGTACTTTCTTGTTTATATGCGACAGGCAGCTTGTGTCTTTGCTGTCACTCTTCTGTACTATATCACTGTAGGATCTTTTAGCAATCAGTCTCTTTTCCTTCTCATTTTTCTTTTACCTCTTATATTACGTACTTCCGTATTGTTTCTGTCTTTTTTTCCCCCTCTTTCTTTCTACTGCTTTTAATTCCTGTGGAATTCTTCAGTCTTTGTTCTCCTCTTTGCCAAAACGTGAAGAGAGCTTGTTCCGTCAGAGCTTGCACTAGTACCGCTGAACGTGATGGAGATGTTTTCATTGAATTCACTGAGCACAGTTCAAAATTTAAGCCATGACAATACAAAGGGAGCAGACAATACCTTTGGGTCTTTCTAGTACCTAGTTCATGGTATCTATCTACTGCATGAAATTTCAGTCTCTTGAGGCCCTGTTTTGTAGGTAGTTGTAAATAGCCTCACTGCTGGCAGGCCAGCTGGTAGGACCAAACATGAGCAACCATACGCAGGAGAAGTAACTGGGTACCAAACAAATTGCATGCGCCCTTTAAATGTTCACTAGCACTTTGTAGTCAGCAGTTTGTATTTGGCAGCTTTTTCAAAGGTGCTGCCTTCAGCAAGGCCAACCTGGTTTCTTCAGGGAGTTCTTCCTACGCTTCTGTGCTCTTGCAGAATACCGGTGCCATGAATAATAGATTCACAGCGAATAGTGGAAATCAGTCTGCCTAAAGCATCTTTGGCCCTTGGACACGTAACACATCATTATAGAAGCCGAATTCCTTTTATGAGTCTCCATTAAAGTGTATGATTATAGATCGTTAACAGAGAAGGAAGAACCCTGTACCCATAAACACAATTTCAAACAAAACACTGATGTTAATGCCTAAAGTTATTTTCCTCATAATTTTTCAATGGAGTAAGAGATTAAGTTATACTGGAAAAGGTTGCAAATTTTTGAACCAACATGTTGAATTTTCAACTAGTAGAAATCAATGAAGCTTCATTAATTTCACAACAGTTAGGAATATTTACATCAGTTGAAGTTTTCTTGTAAGATCAGCATTTATATAACACCTTCTGAGTGTTTAGTTTGCACTAAAGAAAAACTGTTAGCTTCATCCTGTGTTTATAAAGAGTATCTATATTATATATCATCAACTAATCTGAAAACGCTGTAATTATTTTAAACAAATTATCTAGTTTTTCAGCAGCAATTTAAAGCCATAAATTATGAAATATGAAAACAGTAGAATATTAATGAATAACCGTAGGTCCTGGGATGTTGTGGAAAGTGTGGCCTTTTTAAAGGAGTCGGGCAATCCGGCACCTCCCGTGAGCCTAGGCTGATCATCTAATGTTGCTGGAAGTTCTCTGTTGTCACTTGTCTTTTTTGTAGAAGGAAAGTAAGCATGTTTAAGGCCATTAAATAAACAACCCCCCGCTTATATTGACATTGTTCGAAGTTAATCATAAAGTGAGAGGGAACTTGCTGAGAAGATGGAGGGCAAATCCTTCTCTACATCAAAGAAGACCTGGATTAAGTCACACACCACAGAAATACAGGACAAACCACTGTTCAGTTTAAAAAGAAAAAAAGCTTGGTTGAAAGAAATCTAAGTTTAAATCTGGAAAACAGTTTTTACCATTTATCTTTTAGAGTTTCTCCTCTGCAGCCTCCCCCTTTTACCATATTAGACTGAATGCCCAGTACGTACTCAAAATGCTTTCCCTCACTGCCTAAAATGATAGCTTTTATTTCAGGAGTTGGCTTATTATTTGATCCTGTAACCCCTTAAGGCCAGCATTAGCTGTTGGTGTCAGGAAATCCCAGTTCCCAGTGCCAAGGGGTTAATTGCTTTTTACTGTTTGATCTTTTTATACCCACTTTATATGCTTCCTGACCCTTTTACCATCTAAAGGAGGTACCTATACTTTCCTTTGCTGGCCTACTTCCTGAATCTCCCTATACCTTTCCCCACAGCTGCCTTGCCAATTTTACATTATATATCTTTCAACCAAAAGATTGCAGTTGACCTGATTTTTTTTCCTTTTTATGCTTTCCAATTTTCCTGGCAGAAAAGCTACAGCATACTGTCATTGTATTTCTCAGAACTAAAATAAATAGATGGATAGGATGGACACATGATAAAAAAAAAAATGTTGCGTATGCATAGAGTTATAAAATTGGGTGGTTGATGCATTAAATTTGAATTGCTTTGTTCCATAACAATCAATTTTATGTCGTCTTAACCAATAGAGGCAAAAATGGGGGGCGGGGGCTCAAAATAAAACCAAGACATCTCAGAAACTAGTGGTAAGTTGATTAAGCACACCTCCAAGCAAAACAGATAATCACATTTGTCGAAAGCTTTTGCATTGGCCAAGGACGTTAGATTCGCATTACAGTCACTGAAAATTTTATTTTGTCACCAGGTTGCACACACAATGTGCGGATTTCTTTAGGAGATGCATGTAATTGTTGTCATTAGATGATGGTGGAATTGGTTTTTTACCTATTCAATCCTTTAAGATGTAGCCTAGTTATACTTTTCTAATTTCTTCTTCTACTGTTTGGTTTAAAGCAGCTATTTATTTGTATTTTCTTCATATTTTACAAAGAGAATAATCAAGTACATATTCTGCTCTATTGTGTGCTTTTTATAGTCATCTTAATTATTTGTAGGCAATTAAAATTTGTGTGACATACTTGCGTTTACTTAGGAAAGTGACAAAATATTGAATTTAATCGAGGGAAAAAATCAATGGTTTTAATGGCTACAACTTCTGAGGAATGATAGTAATAGAAATTTAATTCTCCTGACCCTCAATTATCTTCAGATTTGATAAAAATGCATTGCTAAGTTGGGAAGTTACTTGTTTGGAGGAAGCAAGAGGCAGGAAGAAGCATGCAAAAACCTAGCATGGTCACGTGAGATTTACTGACTTTTATAGATTTATAGATTAAAAATAAAACTAAAAATAAAGCCTTAGCTTTTGTGGAACACAATGTATTTAAAAACTTAGCTGTATTGTGCTAGTTCTCTGAAATATATGGAGTAAGACTGTGTTTCAAAATGAAACTTAAAAGCAACATTTACATGGTCTTGAATTTTAGCATGAGAATAAAAATCTGCAAAGATCGTTTGCAAATCCGCATGGGATTTATGAACTTCACAGACTTTTATGCTGATGAATTTTGCCTAGTTTGTGTTCATTTATCTCCTCGTCAGCTGCAGTTTGCTTTCTCTGCATGGAAAGGAGTTAATGCTTTACCACCTGAAGGGTGGCCATGGCTTTATCCTGGCACTTGCCTCTCGGAGGCCCCCACGATGGACCCACTTGTTCCTGCTGCAGCTGTGCGTCCTCTGATGGCGCGGACCTTTCTGCTGGAGTGAGGGACGTGGGTGCAGCCCTCAGTGCACCTGCCTCTCCCTAACGCGGGGGCAGAGCGGTGCCTCGAGGAGCCTGTGGCCTCGTGGGGGTTCGTCGCGCTCGCACGCTGCCTGCAGCGCACCCTCTGCTTAAAAGATGAAAGACTGCAGTAGGGTCCTTTCCACTTCTGCGGCTACACGGTGTGAGACTGCAGGAAAAGGGGGATCTTAACGCACACGGCACGGCCCTGCCTCGCGGGCCGTCGCTCTTCGTCACTCAGCGTCTCTCGGGATGTGCAGTGAGCAAAGTCACTGAGCTCGCTTCTCCTCAGCTATATAGTGAAAATTAGAGCGTAGAGGTTAAATAAAGCTTTTTACTGTTGCTGTTACTAATGTTTTGCCAAGAGAAGGTGGAACCATGAAACTAAATCAGTAGTTTTTCTAAGCAGGTGTCCTGTGGAGATGGTAGACGTAATAATTTTCTGTCTTAGGAGGGTTCTAACAGTGCCTGGAAGTAACTCATCCTTGGTGAAAGCAAAAAATGCACAGGCCTTTCTGACAGCCAGCAGAAAATAACACCTAAAGCAATTCTTCTGCCTCTGCCTGCAGATCAAGTCCCCCCATCCCCTTTATATATTTATAAATAAAATGTATGCTTTTGTTTCTGTAAGACCTGGCTCACAAATGGTTTCTTTTTGGCTGCCTTAGAAGCGGGTCAGGAGTCAGTCTGCTAGTACCTTTCTCATTCATTATCCAAGCTTTTATCTCACTACACAATAATATCTAGCTTAATTTCCCTTAGGCACCCGTAAGTTTGGCTGTTAGAGGAGTGCAATTGCTGTATCTTTGGACCCTTATTGGATGTCAGTATATTTCCTTCTCAACATGCAAACCAAGAAGTAATTGGTTGAAAAAATATGGAGAGAAAATAGAAATGTTTCATTTCAGCTTCTTGATGCAATATTTCGTATCTTCTTTCATGTTGATGCAGCTGAACAAAATTGTTTATTAAATTTCTTTTCCAAAGGGCAGACTTAGGACTTCATTTCCTAGGAATGATTATAAACTAGTCTGAAATGCTGCAACAGAAGTTATAGCAGAGAGCTTTCTGGGGACTGACAAAGCCGAAACACAGGAACAGCAAAGGTGGGTTCGTTATTTGTCAAAAAGTTAGTTATTTACCAAAAATATCCTGCTCCGTCCCTGTGTTGTTTCCACGGAGGCCCGGAGGTATATATACCCTTTCTGAGCGCTGAATGTAGCGAGTGATTTGTGAAGCCTCTGTGAACGTGGGGAGCCATCAGAGGTGGATGCCGCGGTCTGCTGGGCTGCCGCTGCTTAGCCAATCCAGCACCGTAAATGGGTTTGGAATAGGGTAATTGTCTAAATAAATGGCAACGAGTCTGAGTCTCCGAATGACCTGCTTTTCTCATCTCTTCAGCCTTGGTGTGAGGAAGCAGGGTGAAGAAGCAGCGCCGGGCTGGGGCCGGGGGTTGGGGGGTAAGCGAGATGCAGTACTCTTTCACTGAATATTTAATCTGCACTTCTGACTACTTTCTTGGACCTTGATAAAATGAAATTTTTGTTGCCACAGTAGCAGATTGCAAGTTACAAGATCAACGTGCTTATCACAGTCTGTGCATTTCTGTGTGCTGAAAGCCAAGGACAAACCCGAGAGGATTTCCATGGACTATAGACTTCTCTATTGTGTGCCACGTTTACACTGGCAAGCTATTACCTGAAGTGTCTTGTAGCTATTCCACTTTTAAACTTGACTGTGACCTTTTATTATTTTCGTTCCCATGGCCTCCATGCCCCTCTTGTCCAATCTGAATGACATCATATCTGTCTGGCACCAAGTGGTGCCAGTACTCAGGAGCTTGAGTAAATGTTACAAACGAAGAGCAGCTAATTAAAAAGTCTGTAGTGTTGACAGCTGTTTAATATATGCAATATTTCCAGAACTTGATAGCAGACCACCTTACAGTAGCAAGGGTCTAAGTCAGGCTGTTTAAATAAAGTAATTATGAAGTGTAGTGATGTGGTTATAAACTTGGAGCTGTTCCAAATGGAGTCATAAAGTGTGCTAATTGGTACTGAGAATTAGAATGCAATAAAAGTCAAATTTACAACAGTGACTATTATACAGTGGAATTAACTTGGCTACTCCAGAGGTTTTAAATATACCTAGCCATTAAGAGGAAAAGGCACAAGATTATAGGGATCTTACTTGAACAACAGAGATTGACATGTCTGTTTTCGTTGTTGCAGATTAAGATAACAAGAACAACTTAATTAACATATTTAGTTAAATGAGGGGGATGTGCAAGGCTATTTGTTTGAACAAATTAGTGGTACCTACAGGCTTGATTAGGTAATATGTTGGAACGCCACCAGAAATGTAACTAATGATTGAGTCACTTGTTAATAAGTTAGAATATATTTAATTAGTTGTACCACCAATATTTAATCGAAGGTGCAGAGTTCTCTAATTTCATTAAGTGCTACATAAGTTAATAAAAAGTATAGAGATTACTGCTTTGATAGTCTTGAAACATCTGTAATTTTTAGAACTACAGAATACGAGCAAAATCATTTGGAACCAAAGTAGTAATCTGAAGGAAATGTATGCAAATGACACATTTACTTAATGTATTTCTGTAAACGTAAACTAAAATTAACTATGAAAGAGCTCCTATTTTAAAGAATGGTCTTACTCGAGGCACTCCTTTTTCTCTGGAAGCAGGTCCATCCAACCTCTATTTTTTCCATTGCAACTTTTTTATACTGTTGGGGAGTGATACAGCATTTGTGATTAGAACATGGTACAAATATTGACTTTTATGTAATGTTTTCTGTATCTATAAAATAACAATTTACTGAAATCTGAAAAAGAACAGGACCATGAATAAGTCATGGTTATGCCAATCCGCTGTAGAAGTCCTACTGGCGTAGATCACTGTCTGTCCTATCCTCTATCCCTTCTGACAATGAGGAAGGGATATAGGAAGATGAGACTTGATAGAGACTTGAGAGGAAAATGCGAAATACCATTTGCTAGATAGTTATGACGGAAGTGATCGGTAGGGAGCATTCGGTTGCTCTTCTCTGTTGTCCGTATTCACTGTGTCTGTTTTAATCTGAACTAATTCTCTAAGATGCATTTCAATGTTTGTAGTTTAATTAAAGCCAACTAAGTGCTGTCTGATGTTGAGTCAATGATGAGTAGGTGATGGAGTTGTTTTGGCATGCGGTGCCCTGTACTCTAGTGCTTCACAGGCTCTGCGGTCTGCAGAGGTGTCTGCTGCTAAAAGTGCATCTCTGAATGCAGAGAGACTCTATCAGATATGTTGCGGGAAAATATATGTTGGAAAGGAAGGCAAGTAGACCTGAGCAAAAGGGACTTTTTCTGTAATTCCCTAAATGTTCCATATTTAAAGTAAAATAACTTAAAATAATGCACTTTAAATGATGTATCATAAAAAAGACAGACATTGTATGCTGTTGTCATCTCAAGTTGTACTAAAACAAATGAAAAGGTAACTGTAATAGTCAATACCATTAATATTTCAAATGGAAACAGGTGCAACACTTGCAGTATTTAAACTGCACAAGGATAGTGTTAGTTTAGTATCAATCAACAGCTGTGGGGTAATTGCCCTTTTAAAATGTAGTTATAAAATTGTTGGCAAGGATAACGTTAAGCCAATGACAGTCGATGACAGTGTTGCTAATTTGATGGCTGGATCACCAACAGATGCTCCAAAAAGCAGATCCTCCATTGATAACTGAACCCAAGGGTAGCTTTTTTGCAAGACTATTATTGTAGAAATAATCAGCTAATAAAATGTATCAATTTTTTTCTGCTAAGTTTTGAATGTAAGCTTACCTTTTTAATGTACTAAATTGTCAGAATAATGTGATGTGAAAATGAGATGTGAAAGGAAAACTTGTGTTGGAACAATTTGTTTTTAAAAGAAAATATTTGTATATGAATATTGCAGAGCTAAATGGAGACACTGTAAAAGGAATCTCTGATTCATACCAGATTTACTGCAAGAAAAAGCTTATATGGTTCTTAAGAGGAGGATATAGGTTGATCTAAAAGTATGTGGAATGATGCGATAGATTGGTTGTTGGGTATCCCGCAGTATCGTGCTCCAGCAAGTCTTGTTTCATGTCCTACTGGGAACTGTCTACATAAACTTGTACCAGTAGAATGAGTGTGATGATAGGAAATTATGTGTCATTTTATGTTAAATGCTGCTAGGTCTTGCACTGTCCTAGTCATTAAAAAAGAAAGCTTAGTGCTGAAATAATGTCTTATTTGATCTGGAAAGTAACTTTTCTGGGAGAGCAAGTGGTAACATTTCAAGCCAGTGGGTTCTCTGTGGTTGCAGCATCGTTCTGTTGGGGTTCTTCTAGGAAAAGTGAGAAACAAACGCAGCCAGATTTCAACCCCGGGGATAAAGAAGTGTTGATTCATGGTATACTTTCACTCTCTGATTTTGTACAGAATCAGAGATTAAATTTGGTTTCTTTCCCTCTCCCCTCTGAATGAAAGGCTTTAAGTACTGGCAGCATTAAAGTAACAGTGTAAAAATCTAGTTACTTTTCCAAAATGAATCTTTCATCCTGGATGTGACTGTTTATTTCCTTGCAAGGCTGCTTAGGAGCAGTCCTGTGCAACTCTGTACCTGAGTAAGGACACGCTGCCTGGCCCCAGCACCCGTTTGTGCTACTGCTGGATGAGCAGCTTGCCGTTTCCCTCTCTGAGGTTCCCCAGAGCTGTACCAGGCACAAACCACTTTTTTGTCACCATCAGAGTTATTTTTTGGAAGAGCACCTAGGCAGAGGTGGGTTTTGTAGCATTTGCACAAAGGAGTCTGTTTCCTCTCTCCCTGACACCTGCAGAACAAAGTGGGGGTGATCCCTAAAATTTCTTTTTTTTACCCATTTTTTTTTAATAACAGCTTGTTAATTTATTCTCAGTTATGAAGAAAATATAATAGCTTTGAAAATATATACTATATTTGAATATCATCCTTGTCAGTTGATTTATTTATTTCCAATTTCAGGTGAAAGCAATATAAACTTTCTGATTTATCGGTAAATATCATTATTTTGGGATCTTCCTGAAATGTATTATGTAATTGGTTCTAGTTTTCTTTAAATGTGGATTTGTTACTTTACTGTTTTAGAAAAATAACTTCAGCTGTCTCATGAGCTTATCTTTTCCTACCTATTATTTTTACATCTCCCATCTTAATAAGCATATGGGAGCTTAGTGACAATACTGATTGTTTTTCTTTGTTTAAAAGAAAAATCCCTCTTGATAGCTTAATTCTATTGAGTTTAATGTATTTATATGACTACAACATTCAAAAGTGATTGTATAATATTTTATATGTTATCAAATTTTATGAACACTTAAAATGCAAGTGTACTTTTATTCCCAGTTTTTGATTGTTCATAAAATATGTTTACGTTCTGTAATGATACTGAAACAAGCATCCATGAGCTCATTTTGTCATAAATCTTTGCTGTTTATTCAGTTTCTCCCAGCTACTCCATTTGGATCGTCAAGTGAGTGTAACTGGGTAAACATCAACAGAAAACAGGTACCGAAGGAACTAAATGGGAATTTCAGATCTGAATGTTCCCAGTTACTTTAAGCTGATCTTACAAGAACTTAGATCCAAAATGTAATGGTGTTACTATTACTAACAATACAACATTATCTGTGTTGATTGTGCCATGCATGGTAGTTGCATATGAAAAGAGTAGCACTTGCTTCTGGTTTTTGAGGAAAAGGAATTTGAACAGAACCTTTTTTTTTTTCTTAGTGCCTAAATGAAAGTGTATGCAAGGTAGAAAAGTGACTGGTGATCGTAGAAGATTTTCAAGTTTATGACCAAAAAAGCCCCCCTCTTTGGGCTGTTATGTTTTAGTAGCTTTATTTCAGCTACCTCTCCTGCAACTTAAACTCTGTGAGAAGGCTGGGGAAAAGGCTGTCCACATTGCAAAGAAGAAACACTGTTTTTCTTTCTTCTGATCTCTTTTTATCTTCTATCTCCCACTTTTCTTGTTTTCTTTTTCCTCTCAGGCTACAGATACAACGCAGAATAGCGATGAGGCAAAATTCAGTATAAATTAAGGCAGTCGTTTGCAGAAAACTGCTTTGGTCTCCAATCAGCCCAATAGTGTTTATTTTCCCTAGATGAAATTGATTATATTCCATATGCTGTAGCTGGCACGTGAGCCAGTATCTGCCGATTCTTTTAAAGCACATCTTGATGTTGTTTTAATTCATTACTAGAGAGAGAGTATAGTTTCTGTTGTTTTTCCCTGGAGACATTTAGTGGAAGCGTAAGGATTCAGGGCAGCACCTAACACTGCATGCAGAAGATCATGCAGAAGCCTTCCATTTGCCTTCATTCCATTGTCCTCAAATTTTGAAGAGATACGAGCTGTCAAGTTCTGTTCTCATCTGTAATGTAATGATTTCAAGCCATTTTGGAAAAGTTTGGTTTTAGAAATGAAAAACACGAGACAAGTTAACTCCAAAAATAGTTCTCTCTGGTGACGAGGTTCTTTGTTTAAATAATATCTTTTTGTGTATTATGAATGCCAAGTATTTTCTAAAATAGACATTGCTTTTGTCCTACAGAGCCTGTAATAGTGTATAATGGTGGACCAACCATTTCACTCCACCTTTGAATCTATTTTTCTTTACAAAAGCTCATTTTTGGTGAATGTTACAAAGAGGATAGCAGGAGTTGCAAAACTCTCATTTTTACCTAGTTTGCTAGCAAAAATCTGAACAGGATTCAAGAAGTGCTTTTGAGCTAAGTCCGGAGGCCACCTGTCCTGAAATAACTGAGAAAACTCATTCAAGCAGCTTTAGCAATCAGTAATATTCTGGACAATTTGGTGCTCTGCATGTGCTGTGATGGGCTTATTTAATCTTTACTGTAGCACACATTAATCGTCATGTGTAGTCGGTTTGATGCGGCCAGAACATGCAGGACTTGCTGTGTGAATGCAGATTGGTTGCATGGTGTACGTGGTGGTGTATTGAATTTGCTGTACACTTACCGCAGATCTGATGAGGACCTTGGACTTATCATCAGAGTTGCCTGTGTGGACAGTCCTACATTTTTAAGCATAATGAACTCCTTGTTCATGAGAACCTAAACCAGATCAAAAGAAAATCCTTATGAAATGTAACTTCTTCCATGCTTCTGGGGGCATACTATGATACTACTATATCATAACTGGAAAGCTCATGCTGCCTCGTGGTTACGAAGATACATTCTGGCTGCAGGCAGCACAGCATCAGCACTGTTAATGCGGGGAAGAAAGGCCTGTTCTTGCCCTGTTAACAAGAAACTCTTATCCTGTTTAATGACTGGTTTCTAATAGTGGAAAACCCAGCCCAACTCACAATCGTCCTAAGGGTAAGATTGATCTCATAGCACGAGAACTGGGTAGAAATTCAGCTGAGGTCATCTGGGAGATGTTTTCTTTAGGTCGTGAAAATACCTAGAACTGGGCCAAGTAGCTTCTCTCCTCTTTTCCTACTTATGGCTACTATGCGGCAAGCAGGAATCTAGCACTTATAAGTAGCCGGAGAGGCTGAGGGGGAGTTAGGAGGAGGGGAAAAAAAAAAAAAAAAGGAATATTTTTCTTCATTTCTCAGGCCCTCTGAATCTTATTTTACTGGGGAAAATACCTATCTAGTCTTGGTCCCTTTGCCTGCCCAGTGACCTTGTCCTGCAGCATTTTCTTTAGTTTCCCTGTATGCAAAATAAAGATTGAAAATAATTTCCCCCCTGCTCTACCTAGTCTTTTGTATGCATTTCTACAGTGCCAAGCACAACAGCCTTCCTGTCTCAGTTAAGGTCTGAGTTACTGTCATCTGCAAGTTTTAGATCAGCCTCTAATTGACTTATTTCCTAGAAAAACCTCTGTCCTCTAGTGGAGTTTAAAAAAAAAAATAATAATAATATTTTGATGTGTTTGCATAATATTTTTCCTCTTGAGGACACATGCTTTTATATAAGTACTGTGAGAAGGTGTAAACTTGGAAATTTCAGCCTAACTCCTGCGTGCACTCAAAATAAAAAAACAGACTGACTCCCTCTCCTGAGATAATCCAATCTGTCACGAAAAGAAAAAAATCTGAATGGTAATCTAATGACCCAAATCTTTCCATAATAAATAGCAGAACAGACACAGTAAGGTGTCAAAGTTGCTAACGACAGGTGACACATATTCAGTTATTAGTGTGATTTGAATGTTTCTGTGGTTTACACTGATAGGCTTTCAGCTTTTCCATGAAATAAATAAAAACAATTTCTGCAGTTGAGATTTCATTCTGCAGGTTTCAGATGCTGTGCAAGTAATTACTACATCTACCTGTCAGCGATAGCGCGATGTGACAAGGAGCTTAATTTGTAGAAGGGGACTTCTGAAATCTCCAAAAGCTTTCAACAGTGAACATGCAGCAAGAAAAAACAGTCTTTGTATATAAATGGAATTTGAATCCTATTTCTCTTTTTTTTCTTTGAATAGCTTGTAGGACACTTGCTAGAAATCGCTGCTGCTACTGTTTTGCAGCTAGTCTTATGACTGAGAAGTAGACACCTTTTTAAACGAAAGGTCAGAAATAGCTGGAAGTTAATGTTTAAATATTTTCATGTGCTTGCTAGTTGCACAGGATTGTATTGATGCAAAAATATATCTGAGTAAGAAGCTTTACAGGCATCTTAAATTTGAACGTGGAAAGATCTTAGTTACTTTACAGTTCTTTCAAAGACTTTTGTTTTTTGGGCAAATACACGTGTGGGTACACCTTGAAAGGAAGCATAGCTATAAAGGACAGTTTGTCTTTATATTCTGAGCAAATGCTCGAGGAAATTTCAGGTAAATTTTGTATGCGTTAAATCACAGTTTTAGGGATGCCTCACAATCCACTTTTCATAATATACATTATACTAATTGTTATACATGATCATTAAATCAAGTTTTTTTGCTGGAGTAATAACAGATTTTCAGATGAAACTATGAAACCAAAGAAGAAAAGATAACAATTGGAACAAGCTAGAAATGTATGTTTTGCTGCCTTAGGATGAAATTCTGTTTCTTCTCTTACTTTTTATGAGCTTGCTTGAGTAGCACTGAATATAAACTAAAATTGGTCTTCAGATTGTTTACTTTGCTTCCTTTCTTGCCTATATGTTCTTTTCTAGATGCCTGTCACCTAAACTGCTTTCTCAGTTTCTCACAAATATTGGTCGTCTTTGCACCTTGATGTAATTCAGTTGTTTCCTTCCCGAACTTCCCCAACTATTTTTCTTTGCCTCTGTAGCCCTGCAAAACTCAGCCCCTTGGCCGTTTGCGCTTACCTAGATACCTTTGCTGCTGCCTGATGCCAGTATTTCCATTCTGTTTGATTAATGTACTTGGCAAACTTCTCTGTATATCCTAAATGTGCAATTACACTGGGATGACAGTGATGTCATTTTTGCTTCTTGTAGTGTCTTTTGTCATTAGGCTCAAATTTAATAGAATGTCTTTCTGAATGGTCAGTTTTGTTATGCTGTGTTGTCATCCACTGCTGTTTACCAATATATACCACACAGTTGTATATGCAGCTTTTAATGAGGACTCAACCATGGTAACCCTAGTTAACTGAAGTGATTGTTTCAGGAATTAAACATCATCAGATGAACTCAAAATTCTTCATTTTGCTCTATAGTGCCTCTATGAAGAGGGATGCAAATGACTCTGGAAATCCAAGTCGAAGAAGTGAGTTTTGGTTAAGCTTGCATGGCTGAGGTTTATGATCATTATGGCTTGATAAATGTTACAAGGGGACTTCTGTGACTAGCAGCCTTCAATGAACACACAGCTCTAAAGAAAAATGTTCTGTAGAGACACTAGTGGCAGGCATGAAAAATGGGCAAACTTCAAAACTTTCCTGTTGTGCAAATAGGTTTTAGAGTCTACTGAACTCATCCTCAAAAGCGCTGAGGATGCTCTGGTCAGCTGGTTATATTCCTGTTGCCTTCCAGCTGAAGTAGACTGTAGTGTTGTAATGTTTCTATGGTAAGAGATGATTAATATGCTTATAATTACCTGTTATGAGAAAAATGGTTATAAAGTTGGAGAGCTGTGCTCTCCAACAGAGCGCGCTCTCACTTGGTTTCCAAAAGCAGGACAATTTTCAGCTGCAAAGTACATGTTAATTCTGCACTATAACTGGGTCAGTGTGTGTGAGAGGGAAATAATATGGCAAGTATAAAAATAAATTTATAGCACCTATATTCCATGACGACTACTGCTCTGTAAGTATCTTCAGCCACAATTAACAATTTTTACGTATGAGTGAAAATGAAGGGAGATGACCAAAAATGCAAGTGGAGGAGCTTGTGCCGTCCAAAACCACTGGAGAGGACAGGAACTCCAAAGCTTCACAATCCCAACACAGTTAGAAAAGTAAGTAAAACTAGAGAGCAGTCGTCACAACGGCCAGCATTAATCTTTGTTAAAAGATCCATTTCTAGAAGCATGCAAGGTTTTGTACTCGTGCAGCGGTGCGGCGGTTACTGGCATTAATCGGGTCGGGCTACGAAGGCAGTCTCTTTTGTGATGAAGACTGCTGGCACCTAAAGGAGCAAATGCTCCAAACTATTCCTTTAACAAGGTCGTAGCTTGTTGCTGAATCAGGCATTTGACTTTGGAGTTATTATTTGAGAGGGATTGTTTGAATCCTCTCCAGATTTCATTGTAAAAGAATGCAGAGCATCGTAACACATGCACAATGGATTTCTGGTACTTCAGGATGGTTTTATAAACTCATAATCAGTCAGACAAAATTGCCCTAAAAATAGCTGCCTGAGCTTGCACCAATTATGCCTTTGCTAATGTTTAGCACCAAGGCAATAATAGAGAAAAGGAACAGACAAAGGAAAAAGAGATAAAATTAGAGTTGTGAGAAAAAATAATGTTTTTAACTGAGATAAAGTAACTTTCGCAACTTAGTTTGGGGGAACATAATTTTAGCGATGTGTTGCTCTGTCACTTCAAGAAGCCTGGCACACATGCAGGCTATATGAAATCTGAACTTTGCCACCATACATCATTTATCAACAACATGAAGGATCAACCTCATGTTGGATCGTTCCTGTATACTTTATATTATATCACATCTATGGTTAGTTCAAAATGCCAATAAAAGGAATGCTAAAATTGACCTACAGCTTTTGTTTTTTCTTAATTTTTTTTTCAGAGAAACAAGTCATGATGTGAGTAACATGTCCAAGATGAAACATGTTTGTTTGTTTGTGTACATTTTTTTTTAAATGGGGAGGTTGAGTTTGGGGATCTGACTCATATGATATTAATATTGCCACACATATTAATATTTATTATTAATATTAATAAATACCCCCTATTTGTATTGGGTACTGCCTCAGTAGTCTATCTAATAGGTTTGTGTATATGTATGACTTATTTTTTTTTAGCAGATTTTGTTTCTGTCTTGGATAGGCAAAAACCTTCTCTTTTAATTTCCCTTTCTTTTTGGATACGTTTAACAGACTCTGTAGTGCTGACAGCTTTTTTGATGGTTGTCAGATTTGCTGTTTTCATATATCCAGTAATTGATGCTATATATAAGTCAGTGAGTAGATGTCTTCCCTCTCCGACCCTCCTCAAAACCAATAATCCATTGCCATGAGCTTAGTGATTGATCAGAAAGTGGATGGACAAAATCATCCATAGCCAATCAAAATATTTATTAGTAATACAAGATGAAGTGGTCGTGACTACGCTGGCCAATCTACTACAGTTTTGTATTGTGAATTTGTGGATTGAAAATTGATTTTATTCCAGTACAGAATATTTAAAATAAATCAATTAAAAGGTGGAATAGCGTCTGATTCAGATGCTATTACTCAGGTTCAGGTAAGATTTTTTTTTTTTTTTTCTTCCCAGATCATAGTGAAGTTAACCACAACTGAGCAGCTTTGAATTTAGTAGAGAATGCTGAAGATAGCGATGTGCAGAGATATCTTTGTCATCTTTGGATCTGGAGTGGATTTCATGTGATCGAAAATATTCTGCTTGGCTCCAGAAAAGACATGTTCCTTTTTGACATTGGGGACAGTAGCTCATATTCGAAAAGTATACTGATTTATAACATACTAGTCCAGAGGTACAAGTGAAATGAGAGTTGCAGAATGTCAGGAATCTTTTATGACTATACGCCTTCCGCAAAAATCATTATAAGGTTTATATATAAACTAGGTCTAGGAGATAGGAAGAACAGTTGTTTAAAATAAGAAAAGCCTATATTCCTGTACATCATTGAAATAATAAAAATCTAGTATAATTGGATGTGGAAATGTTTTTCCCATGCCAAAGAGAAATGTTTTGAAACATTTCCTATCAGTCATGAATTTTCTCTGAAGCTAATATTCTGAAAGTCTGAAAAATAATAATTTGAATCAAAAAATATTTTTGAACAGTTATCTTAAAAAAAAAGTCACATTTTCAGAGTCACCAGCTCAAATGACAAAACTTTTTGCAAGAATTTTTTGAATTAGAAAATTGGTTGTAATGTGTTGCTGCTTACCATCTCGTTTGCTATTGCTCAGTGGATGCTTTTTTCATCAAATATTTTGTCAAATACTTAAGTAATACTCACAAAAATAACTTTCCCAATTAACTCGTATGCAATTCTGCTTTTCACATAGCAATTTTCAAGTGGCTGGTCAGCAGCTTCACGTCCTCTAGCAGTGGAGAAACAGACTAACTTGTCCCCAGCACCCTGCAGCCCAGTGCTTGACCTAAGAACGTGAGATCCTCAATCAGAGAGCAGGGCTCATTGCAGTGGTACCATCTCCTGGCTGCTAACTCTGTACCCAGGGGATTCAAGTATGTAGTTTCAGTTAACCCATACAAAGAGGGTGTTAAAACAAATGCTGTTCTTGTATGGGAGAATATGTGCTTCTCTATTTCTAATTTAATGAACAGATCACACCTGAAGTATAGTTTCTACTTGAAAGAATTATTTAAAGCTAAGCTCTGAAAGCATGAATAATTAACCTGTTATGTATAAAAAATAGTATTTGTGTTTTAAACAGAAAATGATAAAGACGGCAATTTGGCCTTGTAAAAGCACTAAGTAGCTTCAGAATTTTGCACTACTAGTACTGTCCCTTAAGCTAGAGGGTATTGAAAACACGAGCTAGAAGTTTGGGTGGTAGTTTCGTGTTTTGCTTTTGTGTGTTTGATTTTTTTTCTTTCTTTTTTATGTTTAATTGAACAACTAAAGGTCACTGCAGCAATAATCTAAAGTTTATTCCTATGGAACAAGTTGAAGAGCTAAGTTCTTGACTTTCTCCTCCATTTGTTTTGTACATGCCAGTTGTTCATGCAGTGCTTTAACACAGCCAGAAGTCAAACTGAAAGGTCACTACCTGGGTTACTTGTGTTGTGGTCCACCATCCAGTAGATCTGCCTACTGCATTACGTTGTCAAAGTTAGCCTTTCTATTGACAAGCGTATTGATTTCCTGATTAATGTACCTCTGTTTTATTGGCGTTTACTACAGGAGACATAATTTTAATGTTTGTGTGATCAATAGCTCCATCACCAGCAAGAATTCCTACTGTTGGCCTGTGCAGCTCTAACGATGGGGAGTTGTATACTTCTTGATAAATACTACAGGGAAGTTGTAAACATAACAAAAGCAAAGAAAATTGATGTTCTGTTCAGATTCCTATTGTATTTCACCCCTGGGAGAGAATGCAAAAACTTTAAAGTAATTCTCTCTAGAGAAAGGAAGCCAGCAGGTATGAGCTGTTTGGGCTGGAATACAAATGTACGGGAAGTAATTACTTTTCCAATTCCCATTGTGTAGACGCTTCATCTCAAACATGTAAATACCCATAATAGAAATGATGGCTTTTATTCGCTTTTAGTTTAAGAAATGACATTTTAAATATCTTTAGTTAACTTCATTAGAGGAATGGATTCTGCAGTAGTCAGAGATGCTTCTGGAGTTGCAGCTGTCCACAAATTGCATAAGGCATCTACTTAAGATGTACCTAAAGCAGTTTTTGTTCTCTGAATTGTAATAGGCTTTACAATCACCTCCTACTTTCTCTTCCTTCCTTCCTTCCGTCCTTTCTCTCACTCTCATTGTTCCTTTGAAAAACAGAGAAGTAAGATCAGAGACTTATTTTTTCTGCGCAGATAAAGCAGTATGTTTCAGCAGGAGTAGTACGTTATTAAACTGTTAAGATAGGTCATCAGAGAAATGACAACAAATTGCCCCATTTACCAGGAATTTTGTCTGAATGTTTTTCAGATTAGATTCCTCGATTTGGGTTAAATTCCCTTTGGCTGGCTACTTTCCTTGGGCATCTGAAAGATGTAAACCAGTGTTGTTTCTCATTGTCTGAGAATATTCTTGTGTTTGAATGTTCCTGCGAATAGTGTAATTTTGTATGAATGCCCTCGTTAAATCAGCACTGGGTTATCCTTATAGACGTGAGAAGATGAACATTGTTCATCACATGATTTACACATCGTATAGCTTACAAACTGGTCTTTCAATAAAGTCTGTGTTTTTTAGGAGACCAGGTACCAACCATTAATTTGGAAAACAGGATGCTGAAGTGCAACCTATTTCAAGTGCCCCATCTGCTGAAAAGCAGATACTGTTCCATGAACTGTTGAGATGAAGGAATAAATTTTTACCAAAAAATCCAGCAATTTGTAAGCATATAAGTTACGTCTCTTGATCTTTTGGTACGAATTTGAAACATCGGTATGTTTATCACCTGCTGCCAGTGCTGGCATAGCTCCATGGCTGAATCTCTACAGGGAAATGAATATTAGTGTGTCGATTAAATCCACTACAATTCGAGCTATGTATTGATGATGGGCACATCATAAGGTGCTAGTGACAGGCAGCTACATCCTCTGGTAAACACCTAAACAGCAGCAAGGTCAGTACTGAAGGTATAGGCAGGCATGAGTTTCTCGTGTTTGTCCATGGAAATGTCTTCAAATGTGCCCATCTTCCTGAAATAATTCATCAAACTGATGTCATGCAAATCTGAAGATACATGTGTCTCTGTAAGTGCATGTTGCAATAGTAAACACTTGGCTTAAACAGTAACAATATTAGAAGGAGATGCTGCTCTTGATAACTGTTTCTGTGGTTGATTTTAATAACATAAAATTAACTATTCCACTTGTGGCAAGCCAGCTAGTTTGAGTCACAAGCCCCTAAGTCAGTTGCTTTAACTGTTGGAAATTCTTTAAAGCCGTAAGGCCCCCTCAGGGGATGCTGGTGCTCTCTTTCATGTCAGTGGCTTTGGGTTTAGTCCCAACTTCAGTTTCTTTTCCCTTTCTTGTTGAGTAGAAGTTTGCTGTTCAGAGGCTTGATGAAATTATTTTGAACAGTGGCGTACTCTAAATCCTTCCTGAAAGGTGAACAGAGCATTGCCCTCATCTCCCTCCCAGGTAGTGGTGGAGCAGATGGAGTTAGAAAGAGGCATGGTGGTTGATGAAGCATTGTCCAAGTAACGTAAACTCCAGCACAGATTGGATTGTTTAGTTTCACTCAGTGAATGACAATTTAACTTTTAAACTGAGGGACGGTAAAGTGTTAAGCGCTGGCTTCAATCAGATTTTTTGTTTTGTTTTTGCGCTGCTTCTTTATATTGTAGGAGCATATAATAGTCATTACCTAGTGTACCAAAGTGCATATGTCTGTGTACGTCCACTTTTTTTGTTGACTAAAGGAGTGTGATACGTAAATCTTTATCTGAAACAGTAACATACAGTGATGGAGTTCAGGTGTCAGGAAGCAATGACCCTTTTTGGCCTTAGGTATCTCATTTAATCTCCTTGTGATTTATATCACTTTCTGTTATATGAGGGTAATTCTGTTTCCCTCTGATAGATCCTGGAGCAAAAAAAAACCTGCTTGTATAAGTACAAAATTAATATTATAAAAATTTTTTTTCACTGTTTCATCTTGCCTCTTTTTTTCTCCTCCCCTACAACATAGGTCCTAATCAGGAAAAATTAATAGACGAAAACAGATGCCTTTTTTTAATAAATGAGAATACACTCCCTCCCAAACTGTTCCAATAGAACTCAGGGAAAATGGTGCTTAAGTTTCATTTTAAGGATTGGTTATTTATCCATCTTTTAGCCTCAGGGTTTTCCACAATTCAGCTTGCTTTTTTTTTTCTTCCTCTTTTAGCAATCACTATAGCAACCTAGTGTTATCTGATGAGCAGCGCGCACAGAGGGCAGATACCCATACATGCAGCATAGGATTAAGAACAATAAACCAGAGAGCCAGGTCGACCAGCGGAGGTACTATGGGAGCCTGTGACACAGAAGACCTGGGCCCAAGCTGCAATTTTTTGGGTCATTAGCAGAGATAAGTTTCAAGATACCATCCTGGGCCCTAGTAGACATATCAACTTGATTGGTGGTTTCTCCTGAGAAAGAAGTCGCTGGCTAGAATAGCAGTGTAGCTGCTTGACTGTCTGACACGTAAGAGCTGTAAGAAAAACTAATCGGGCTTTAAGCATTATTTATTTTCTCCTATTCATGAGCACTGCAGTGGCACAAGTGCTTTAGGGGTAAAATTTGTAAATGTCTCTTAGAAGCTGTGTTCAGCTAAGATGAGAAGGGGCACTGTCAGACGAGGAAAGGCAGGCTTTTGATAGCTCTCAACTGAAGGCTTGGATTTGAACTTAGCTAAAAGGCTCCACAAACAGACTCTCTGTCAACCTCTGAAATAGCTAATGGAGAACTTATTTGTATGATCATAATGCATACTTTCCAGTGACTCAGTTTTTCAGTCTTTATTCCTGTTGATTAGTCCCTTAATTAATATTAGTTGTAATGAAAGACTGCAGCACAATGCAGTAGCAGCCAAACGGTGAAGCAGAACTGGGTGGCTCTGCCTCGGCTGTGCAGCATCAGTGAAGTGGTACGAGGCTCCAGTGGGATGGAGACCTTCCAGGAGAGGTGCATCTCCTGGTCACCTGCGGTGCTCCTGTGCTAGCCGCTCTGTTATGGAGGCACGTAGCGAGGCTTTTAATTACCTGTTCCTCTGTCCTTTCTCTTTCCGCCTGCTGGAAAGTAGAGAACCTTCTACCCGTGTGAGTCCTGTGCTTGTTCCTTACAACTCTGTACTGGGCAGCACACTACTTTCTGTGCAGTTTGTACTGGTGAGAGCAGTACCAAGAGCAGGGAAAGGTCAGCGTTCAGCTACTCTGCACCTACGTTTCAATTCATAGTTTGTTGTACTCTAGGATTATTTTTGCTTTCACTTATCCTGTTATTAACTGCGTAAGAAATGCCTGAAAGCTTCTCTGTAATATGTAGAAAGAAAGAGGAATTTCAGGGTGTTCTAGCTGCTGTTCTGGGCTAATACAGACCCTGTTTCCTCTGTGGTGCGAAAAAATTAGGAGTGTGAAGAGCACTTTTTTTTTTTTAAACCTCTTACTATGTAAGAGGTGGCATGTTTTAGATAGCACTTTGCGAGGAGGGCCTTTTACTTGCTTTCGTGATAGGTGCCAGAGCTCTGCCTGCAAGCATGCCTCTATTCCAAGGCAAGGTTAATTGCACCTCATCCTTCACCTTCTAAATATATGTTATTTTACATCATTTTGTACTGGTATTTTTACTGATGAAGATCATCTTATTCTTCAGCTCAGCAGCTGTCAATTTACCTTTTCTGTTCTTACCCAGCATCTAAACCAGTTCTGTAGCAAGTGAAAAACTGTACTGCAAATTTGGCATTGGCAAAATAAGCAAGAACTTTATCTTTAAAAGCTATCAAGACTGAAAAGGGAGGGATATCAAAATATACCCAGGCATTAAGCTACAAAGTTTATAACCCCTTCATCCCCCACCCCTCACCCCACAGGAAAATCTATATGCTGAAAAGCCCATCTTACTAGTCAAATGACATTCTTCTTCCAAATCGAAGGAAGTGAGTAAGAGTAAGCGTTCTTATGGCACTTCTTTATCCTAAATCATGAGGGAAATGTGGACTGCTGGGAATAGATTGATGTGCTTGAAAGTAGCTTTGTTGTTCTCTGCCTTATTTAAAAATAACATACAAGCGCCTCAGTCTCTCCTTTCAACTCCGTTATCGTATGCTTTTAATTGAACATATGAAATCAATATCAATTTAGCAGAGATCTAAGAATCTATGATTTGAACAGTAGGTATCTGATGTGAACAGTAGGCATTTGATGAATACCCTTTTAAGGTAGATACCTAAAGTTCAAATGTTTTTAAAATGAAATGCAACAAGCTCCACTTGCCCTTAAGACAGGTGGAGGGAGAAGGGGGCGCTGATGAAATGACGGGCTCAGGTTGGATGGCTTTCTCTGCTGAACTTTGGCCCTCAGACTTTTATCCTTGCAACTGAAATTGCTGTGGAAACTTGTAAGGATAAACAATACTGAAACTTTCAAGCATGATTTAGTGTTACTAAGGTAACCATTTGTAATTAATTTTAAGCACCAGCTGGCTTGTGATGAGCATGAAACCCGACAGAAGTTCTCAGAAGGACTGTTTCCCATTTTCCTAGCCAGTAATATGAGTATTTTCTTTAAGTATAAAAACAAGCCACAGCCTTGGCATCGGACAATTGGCCGTAGGAGGGAGTAGTTTTCAGACATACAAGTGGTCAAGTAGAAAGGGGTGGCAAAAGACGAGGGATTATGAACTGCAACTTGATGGGCCAGGGAGAGTGGTTAAGACTGCTGCCGGGTGGTGTGCACTCATAAGTACTCTGTGCTACTGCTTGTCAGTGATTTTAGTTTAACTAAAGCAACACCTGCGACTAGAGGTTGTTCAAGTATATTGTGCTTATTTTTCAGAGCAGATCTCTGTCTTTGTTTTAAAAACAAGTCAAAAAATATTCCCTTACTGTGACAGACTTAGGTCTGCAGCATGAATTTTGGTGTCTGTGTTAAGATTCATGCAGCTGTAAGACTTAACCCCAGTGGACTCTCTTGCGAAATGAGAGACTGTATGCAGATCTGAAGCCAGAATCGAGAGCTGAGACTTAATCTGTGCACGCAGACAAAGTGCCTTGCCACAGGGCTGTTGTCGGGAAAAGATCCTGGTAATGGAGGCAGCTGAGGGATGTGCTGAAAGAGTATTTCCTGTCAGGGCTTTCTTCCTGACCTGCTTTTTGACTGACATTAGTTACCAACAGTTCTTTCCGAGGGGAAGGTTTGCATCTGCTTTTTGAGCCTTGTAGCACAAGCCAATAAAGGTCAGAGTGGGTGGGACATGAAAATTCATAATTTATCTTTTAATATACCTTATCTCTCTAAGAGATGAGCTTCCCCTTCATTGTGTCCTGATGATTTCATATTGTGTGTTCAGTGTACATGAGGCTTGAAGATTGTGACTGTCTGTGTGTGCAAGTGACCAAAAGGAGAGGCAAACTGTTCGAGTCAAAAGCTCCTCTGCTCTAAATACCCAATTGCTGTTCTGCCCATGAGGAAAACGAAGCACGTGGATGGCAACTGTAAAAAGTTAATGAAAACAGTCTGTGGCTTCATAAAATTATTTCATCCCCAGGAGGCAGAAATATTTTATGAGAATAATCAGTGGGAGAGTTAAGTCTCAGTTTTTGTAGAGGTGAATGAGAGCTAAGTAGAAACTTTTTGTTTCATTTCAAAGTGGTCTGCTATTTATGTCAAATTTTGATACACAGCATGTTTTAAATTGGGGCAAAGCATGAGTAATATAATAAGTGCATATTCATTAATGTTTTTCCCCTGTAAATTACTTTCTGTTTCATTTCCTAGCTAGCTAATTAGACCAATGGGAATTATTTTTTTAACTAGTGGTAGCTAAGATATTTAATTCAGATGTGAGCAAGATTTTTATAAAAATAATATAGCTATTAAGTACCACTCCCAAATAATCATGGTTTCCTCACGAAAACTTTTTAACTACCATCGCTAAAAAGACGACGATGTATTCTATTGCGTCATTTGAGAACGTCCGTTTCTGGTTTACACCTACAAATATGGCCGATCTTAAGCTCTTTGTGGGGAAGGACTATCTATTTTGAACAATTTTGTCTCCCACTTCCTGTACATTGATCTTTAATAGGTAGAATGCTAGAATTGAGGTGGCAATCAGGTGCCTATATCTATAAACTCAAGTAAGTCATTTGACGGAGTCAGCTCCCCCATTAATGACTTATTTGAATATGTATGTCTTTGATGTTTTTCTTTGTGTATGTGTGTATACTATGTATATCTATTCTATTTGCTTATATTTAGGAGTTAGGACCAGTAGGCTCATATTTTCAAATTTTTCTTTCATCCCATGGTGCTAGAAATGTTTTCTTTTATTGCTAGTTTTTACTGAATCAACACTATGATTATTGCATAATCTCTGAACTCCATCATCTAACATTCTGGGCAATCACACTGAATACCCAAAGCTTAGCAATATAAATAAGTTCTCTCCAAAATAGTAAAGCAGAAGAACAACAAAGGCAGCTTTCATAGCTTTTATGTTAAACTGAAAGCAAAGAATAGCACATGGCCTGAATATTTAGAAATTGAACTTAGTTACTGACGTGATTTGACCATTTTTGCTTTCTGAATGTCAGCTTCTGTATGGAAAGCTCAGGTTACTCCCACAACAGGATAATACAATGTCAAAGCAACCACAAGTTATAGTGGTTTTTCTTTCATTTTTAAAAGATAAGGTGTTCTAATCCAAAAGACTGCCAATACTTTATGTGAAAATAAATATCCTATCTTAAATTAAGAAGTTATTAAACTCAAGTAAGTAAAATCACTCAATTTTTCATTTCGTTTTGATGCTGAAGTACTTAATCACCACTGAAAGCTTAAGATTAGTGAAAGCTAAAACATTACTTCAGTTCCAAATGAATGTCTGCGAAAAAGAAATTTATTTCCCAATCCTACCGATGCAAGCACTGCTCTATTGGGTATATATCCAAGTCAAAATTTAGAGCCTCAAGTAACTGAGGGCAAATAGAGCATAGTTACTTTAGACCTGTGCAAGAAATACCATAAAGGAAGTTCTGTCCGAACATAAGGAAAAATTTCTTTGCTGTGAGGGTGACAGACAGCACTGCAACAGGTTGTCCAGAGAGGTTGTGGAGTCTCCGTCCTTGGAGATGTTCAAAAGCTGTCTGGACAGGGTCCTGGGCACCCTGATCTAAGTGATTCTGCTTGAGCGGGGGGGGTTGGACTAGAAGATCTCTGGCGGTGCCTTCCAACCTCAACCATTCTGTGATGAAGACTTTAGGATGACCTTGGTTCTCATTTCAATTTTGCTGGAGTACATCTATACGGAAATTTGTGAATGAACTAGTACTATGGAAGTTGGTGGAATTGTTGCTGAATTATTCCGAAATCAGTGAGATTGTTTTGTTTGCCACAATATAACCCTAATGAGCCTCCTTTTTCACAATGTCTTTGACTTTGCTGGATAGGGCTTTGATAGCGTAAAGGTAGCTTACACAAAGCAGTGCTCTTTCAGAGTAAAGAGGCAGTTGCGGGCGCTCATGACCGGCAAGTCTGCAGCTAGATGGTGCAGGAGGGAGGCAGCCTGGTAGCACGCAGCGGCTGCCGGGGAGCTCTCTTCGGGGCCCGCATCTTATGCCTGGGGCCACAGCAAGGATGGCATCGGGCAGAGCTTCATGAGCTTGTCCTCCCCAAGGCGAGTGTCCCACTTTGCGTCCCGCTGCCACCGGTTATGTATCTGACTGCATTCAGAGCATAAAGCAAGGAACTTTATCGCGGTCTATTTCTTCATCTTTTGTGTGTCTACTTGCTATTGTGAGAATGGGATGAGCCCTATTTAAAGCACTTTTATCCTCGTTGCCTTGAGGTGGGGGAGAACATAATATTTATATCTCTGTCACAGTTGTTCTTTGTTCTTGGTAGCTTTTCTGAGCAGCAGCCTGGAACTGATATAATTCTTCAGGGTTTTACCACTGCCAGAGTCCTGAATGGCAATAGTAAAATGGATCCATCATATTAATTTCATTCTGCGACTGTAGAAACATAGAAGCAACAGCAAAAGGGCTTGTTTATCTTCAGTATTGCACTTTTTTCTCCAAACCCACGTCACTAACGATGTTCTGGTTTTGCATCTGCTGAAGCCGGGAGGAGCTTCCTATTGGGGTAGGAATGCGCCCACCTGTGGCATGAGAAGGCACCCAGTGCTGTGCCCTTTGCGTACCGTAACTCAGAATACATGGTGGAATGACTATGAGGCAGCTTTTTTTTTTTCTTGCTTAATTTTGCATGTAACATTTTTTTTTCTGTCCAGCTACAAATCAAGCTTGCTTTCAAGGCATGTTTTCTAAATCTAATTATTTAATGCCTGTTAGCTAATTATGCTTTCAGAGCATGAAAACTTTGCAAATCAAATATTTATTTTGAAAAGTGTTGTTGTCATCAGTACTTGATTTGTCTCACAATTAACTCCTTCTGCAACTCTAACATGACATTTTTGCTGTGAATTTAGAGAAATGAGAACTGTTCTACCAAAATGAAACAGTGCATGTACAGGCAGATACTGTTGCTTTGAATACAGATGACATCTGATATACCCTCAATATCCAATAGTTTTTATATGTAAAAGTATCTGTTCCCTGACTTGAAACTTGTATTACTCTTCTGATTCACCTCTCGCTGTTCAAAGGAAAATGCAGGAATTTAGTCAGCTGGCACCATGCAAAATTGTTTTTAATTGTTTTCCAATGATTCTGAACTGCTATGAGGCAGTTCATTCACTCAAGTTATGCTTACGCACTCATTGGGAACCTGCCCTTCAATGCCCACTAACAGAAAACACACCTCTAATTTAACAATGAAATATAATCAGCATGATATATGTTGTATTTTCTGTAATGAATTATTTATAAGGCAGATGGGTTTTTAATTATTTTGAATGCTTGGTTGCTTGAAACTTACATGTGAGAATCCGCACGCTGGCTAAACAAAGCACTGAGAACGCTTCTCAAAATTTTGAAGGATAATGTTTGAAGACTCAGAGCATTTGCAGCCTCAGGCTATGCCATGAAACAGCCCCCGCATTACTCTGCCTAAAAATCCACAACACAGTTTTAAAGAATCATGGTGGGAGTACTGAGGGGAGTGGGGGAGAAAGCTTAGAAGTGTTTGGCTTCTAGTATTTCTGCATGCATATAAGATACAAAGCGTTAGATTACCATATCTAAACCAGTTTTGTTTTTGTGTTATCTCTTTGCATTTTTATAAAAGAAACAGCAATGAAAAGATCTGGGGGAGTAGACAAGGTGGAAAGAACCCTTCTACTTTCATATTAAAACGTTCTGGGAATAGGAAACTGTTTAAGAATGATTTTTAAGTTCAGGAGCATGTTCACATGTTGTAATAAAGAGTCTCTAATAGGTTACTTACAAATTTAATGGCACATACTTAATAAAATCACACACATAAAACAGAACATTAGGTTTTGTTATCTAGAATTTTATTTCTGTGTCTTATTAATCCTGTAGCTGAGTTGCATTTTTTCGTATTTGTCTCTGTTCAGTTTTAAAGTGGATCCTGGCAGCATGGTCCATGTCATCCTTGGGACTTACTCAGAGTGACTGTCTGCTCATGGCCCACACACTGCCAGTGAAATTAAGGGTAGTGCCAGGTAGCCCAAGAGACACAACATTTCCAAATTAAAGGGGTTCCAAATACAGTTTTTTTCATTTCTCAGGGAACCTTTACATCAAACGCTCTCAGAAAGCCAACAGCAGTATTTTAGCAATTTAAATTCTAGTATAAGATTTTAAGTTATTGATTTGCAAAATCAGTTTTAGTACTAAGATGCTACTTAAAACCAGCTAGGATTTTGACGTGTATGTGGGGCACTAACAGGAATGGAAGACAACACTGTATGAGCTATCTAGGTGGCTTTTCTGATTCTCCTCAGTCCAGCCTACGCTGCCACTACTGTCGTTCCCTATTGTTTTTTCTGGCAGAAGCAGCTTTGCCTGTGCGTGTGTCCTACCTGAAGCTATAAGCAACATCCTGCTGGGAACTGGTGGAATAATGGAGCTTTTTCTGGTGTGAAACTGAGTTTAAACTGATGCGGTTGTCTTAACAAGAATTACAATGCGTAGTCATTGCTGGCTACAGGACACAGCTTTGTACTGAGTTTGCAAGGGCTTTGGACGGAGGCTTGTCAGTTTTTGTCTGAACTCATCATGACAACCTAGAGCTTTGCTTTAAGCTAGATTTGCTGTAACAGCAATTTTTCTTCTGACAAGGTGGCTATGTCTCATCTGTTTTTATCTTTGTAGAGTATAAAAATACTTTTCGTATAGATAATAGTACCAAATAGTTATTCTGCATTACTCAGCAGGAACCTCAGCTTGCCAGGCGTTTCTGATGCCTGGTCCCTTTGCTTGGGGGTGGCAAAGAGTTGCAGCCTGTTGCAGCTGGAGTACTGTAGACTGCTCCCTCTGGTCCTCCTGGTTTTAAACAAGTTCTCCCTCTGCCCCAGCTGCCCCTTCCTTTTCATCCTGCAGAGAAGGTGTGCTCAGCAGTCTTCATGTTGTACCTGACTATGCAATGCAAAGTGCGGTGGGAAGCTTTTGGTATAAAGCATTTATTCCTCCTCCCTTTCCCACCCCCCAAGTTTTTCATTTCTTTTTAAAGCTATCTATTATTTGGAAGAAGGGTATTTTGTCTTATAAAAAGTATCTTACAGACCAGCAGAAGTGAACTGAAAGCCATCTCCAAGTCCTGTGGCTTTTTTAAAGCACAAGTAGAAATGCAGGGGGTGAATTCAGATAACAATCCTTTCTTTCACTTAATACATTGCTGCTTTGTTAAATAGAATCTAGTAGCTGCTTTGAAGCCTGTTTATTGCATTAAATTCATTCAGACAGATAAAAATGTTTACAAAAGTAGAGAACAATCTTGAATTTTGTTAGAACTTTTTAATATTATGTACCTAAAAAACTCTCAAACTTGTAATGTCTATGAGCTGAAGTAGAGTTTCCAAACCTTTTGCAAACTAATCAGTTTACTATATTTTTTGATACTGCTCCACTGTTAGATGATCTAGGATTATGTTGTCTATGACGTCATGCTATCAGACCATCTATGAGCATGCCTCTGTTGCATGGGGTTGTGTCAGTGATGTTTAAATGTCTGAACTGGAGAATACGTGATGGTCTGCGTAGCCTAGAGATGATCTAAGATCTAGTTAAAGGCAGTATTTGCTCTGACGTTACTAGAGAAAAGAAAATAGGAAGTTGTCTGGCTCCATTTTCCAGATAGGAATTGAGCCACAGAAAATCTGAAGGTCAGATTTTCAGCAGAATGTTATCTATAACCTGAATGATATTTCAAAACATTATTGTTCTTCAGGAAGCAGAGCTTTAGATGCTCTGCTCACTGACTGCTCCTCACTGCAGAGGCTGACGGCCTGAGCAATCTGGTGTTGGAAGTCTATGGTAGGTGGCATCATACTAATGCCCAGAGCTGAAGCCCTGTCTCTCAAGCCCTGTGTCTTAATCCAAAGACTGTTTTCTCTCATACACTTTTATGAGCAGTACGAAGATAATTATTTGGTTTTGTGTAGATTTTTTTAAGAAGCTAGCTATTTGCAAAGCACCTCACTGAGGTACTAAAATGGCTGATTGTAGTCAAGGTTGTAGTAGTTTTGATGATACCTATTTAAGACCAAGATAGTCCCATGTTTGCCTGTGTTTGTCTCCTGAATCTAGTTGTCCTACATAGGGAGAGTGAGGAGATGCCTCCCTAATAAGCTTTCAAAAACCACATCAGCCCATTTTTGTACCTCTGACTGCCCTCGAGGACCCCTGCTTGGCTGCTATTTAAGATAACATGGAAGTTACTGCCTTGCTAGTTTTGTTCTTAATGTTTCCTGCCTTAAAAGTTTGTTGATGTTATCAGCTGAAAGGTTTCAAAATTATCTACTAATAAAAATGCCTGTCACAGAAAGACCGAGTACCAAATCAGTTTAAAGGTATCATTAAACAGTTTATTGAACCACAGCAGACAACGAATTTGGATACTGCCATAGCTGTTCCTAGTATTAACGAATGGATTTGATAACAAAGAATTAACTAGTAAACGTATTTATCAAATTATTTACATATATTTATATACTAAGGTACAAGAAAAGGAACAGAAACAAAACAACAGACAGAAAAAGGGTAAGTAGCTACTCTCAAAAGGGAAAAGTAGTAAAGAGGGAGGAAGCTATCCCTTCTGTGGTTTGGACAATTACAGTCCCCTTCAACATTAAAGAAGCTTTGTATCTGTAGACTGGACAATAGCCGTGCAGTAGGTGCACCAAGCACTCCCACAACCGTGCAGAGAGAGATTTAAATCCTGCCAGGAGTTCCCCTGGGCGGTATCCCCACAGGAGAGGAGCTCCTCGCCTCAGCAGACCAGCTGTGTCTGAGGAGGCTGCGGTGGTTATTTATAGCGGTGAGGGACTTGGGGGTGTGGTCCTACCGCCACGTGGGGGCTCTGGCAGGTTCGGGATGATTCCGGCACGTTCTCGAATGTTCCCTGACGGACAGGTGCCGCCGCTCCGCTCACGTGGGATTTGACGCTAGCTGTTTCCTCCAATCACGGTCCAGTCGCTAGGCAGAAAACTCTCGGCCAGCAGGTATACCCAGGCGGGGTCAGGCGTAGGTCAGGCCAAGAGACATGAGGTATACCCGTTGGAATCTGCGGGTCCCGCCACAATGTCTCCCGGCAAAATTTCAAGGCAAGGTGGCGATAATGGTGCTTTGCCCTCTACAGGCATACATGGTATTTCGCTGATGAACTCCATGTACAGCTCTGCATTTAAACGCTGCCTCCTTGCTCTTTAAATACGTGCTTTTCCTTGCTAAAGTGAAGTACTGTACACTTGCAGTATGTTGATAACGTGTTTTAAACTGAAAGAAATAGGTCAGACAATGTGAATAATAGAAGATTTTTAATACCTCTGAAAAATACCAGGTTCTTGGTTGACTACATCCATCTATCATATTCTTGCCACTTTTCAGCTGTTTTGTGTTATGAAGAACAGAGGTGCCAGAAATTCCCTTATACTTTTCCCAGTCAACATTAGGATATAACTGTAACAGACTTGTTCTTCCTATATCAAATAATTTTTTTTTTTAATATGTCTTAACAGGCTGCTACTCAGAGTGATTTGATAAACTGCTAAATTCCTAATCCCCCGTGAGTCACGGAATGGTTGGACGATTACTGCATGTAGTGCTCATCCCAGAGGAAAAAAACAAACTCTTTCCAACATAGAACTAAAGTTCCTGCAGTGGCGCCTTAAAAATAGGGCAATTCTACTATGTGTGACTGCTTTAGAAATGAGAGAGTAACTGGACTTTAGAAAGAGGTGATTTTCTTTTCATGCTTAAAGTAATGCACCTTGAGATTTATTTCTCATCTCTAATGCAATTTTGACAGAATAACAGTACAGAATGTACCTGCTCTTTTGCTTTTATCAGTTTCTTTGGAGCATAGCATGAGCACAGACTGAAACAAATACAAGAGGCTGAGCAGCCCTCAGAATTTTAATTCATTTTTCCTCCTATATAAAGCAGGCCTTACCAGCCACATATGCTTGAGGAGAAGTATTTATTGCAGAGTGGGATTCTACAAAGGACTTCAGCAGAGTTAAAGGCAACAAACTGCAATACCCCTTTAGAATAGGTGACCTGGGTAAATGAAGGCACTTTGTGATTTGATCCAGAATAGAGTAGGACAGGCAAAAAGCTTTTTCAGTCTTTTACTTCCTGGTGATGATACAAAAACTGTGACCAAGAATAAGTACATGGAAATAAGCGTGGACTTTTTCAAATTCTCTGTCTCTCTGTCCTATTTCCAGTATGCAGCAGGAATGGCTGTGCTGATCATTAAGAGGTCGGTGACAGCCTCCACCTCTGTGTTTGTAAAGAAAAACTGTCGTAAGCAAGACCATCACAATATTCACGTCTTTCTAATGCCCTTTTCTGAGTTGAAGGGTCAACTTCCTGGTAAGAGAGAGGTAAGATAACTCTGGAGAGAGACAGAGTCAGCTTTTTGTTGATTCAACAAACATAAGACACACAGTCCTCTCTCTGCTGTCTAAGCATGGATAAAAGGTATTCTCTTTTAGATTAGCCTTAATAGGCCTAGAACCATTTCTTCTTTTCAAAGTAGTGTGTACATTGCATATACTGTTTTTGCACAGGATCATAGAATAGTTGAGGCTGGAAGGGACCTCTGGAGATCTTCTAGTCCAACTCTAGTCCTGCTCAAGCAGAGTCACCCACAGTGCGTTGCTCAGGGCTGGCTTCTGGTGCAGCTGGTGGCAAGTTTGCTTAAGCAGAGCAGTCCACGAATGTGCCTGTACTGCAGTAGTGACTAAAGCCACATGTCTACATGGAGCTGTGCGGGCTTCCTGGCAAGGTTTCCATTGGCTTGGAAATCTTCATGGTCCCTGCAGGGAGCTGCAGGGTCCACATTCATCTGAGAATCAAGATAGGGGGACTTTTTAGTGATTGAAGTGAGCGTATAATGGTGGCAGCAGAAATGAGACTGCAGTGGGTCAAGATAAATACCTGTAGAGAGGGAATAGCTTTCAAGGGGGAATTTTTAAATGGTGTCCAACATTGCGTGCGTGAAGGCAGAGTGGCACGGGCTAGAAGAGCCATGAGCGCTGAAAACAAAGGCAGCATAAATGGCAATAGAGAGGGCTAAGAGTTAAAGAAAGCAACAGCAGTAGGACAAAGGGATGGGAGAAGAGATGATTTCTATTTGGCATCCATTTTTTCCCTGAAACAAACAGATGATGTATCTGTTGAGAAAGCATTAATTTATACTCCAGGGATTACTGCTAAGTGATAACATATGCCCATGATGATGCCAGTCTATCTCCAACATCTTCTTTTCTGTAGAACAAGAACCGTAATTCATTGTTTTTACTGTATTTACTTGACATTTTGGAATATATTGTAGATAATGAGTTGTGAACAAGGAATGCTCAGCATGTTGAAGACAACGAAGTTTAAGGTCAGCCACTCACCAGGAAACATTTTATTTTGCATTTGCCATAACTATTTCTTGCCATAGACAGATACTAAAAGATATCTACAAATAGCCTCAAAATAATGAGGAACTGAGAATGCTGAAAATATATAGCCAATTCAAAAGGTTTGTGTCTGAACAATGTGTTTTACATATGTGTCATTGCAGTTTTTTCCACACAAGTCATTTTTTTGGACAGAATGATTGACCTCTACTACAGAAGATGGGTTTTAAATGTAGATCAGCTTTATATGCCACTTCTGGTGTAAAATGCAGTTATTAGTTATCCCTAACAAGCTATAAGGCGATGGATGTGCTGAACTGGAAGGAGCCTCTTATGTCATCAGGCCTAGTCCCCTAATACTGATGACTCCATGTCATGTAATTCCTTTCATTAATTTAGTGAGTTTTGTTAAAAGCAGTTAGGATTTTTTTTTAATCCCTCCTTTCCCACTGGAAAACCATGCTGGACATCATTGTTCAAATGGTTAGGATTTTTCTCATTTCTAGTATAAAATTATTCATGGTCAGCTCATACCTGTTTTTTCATTGCGCCAGTATTGTCCTTTAGCTCTTCTTCCTCTGAATTGTATATCCCTTGGCTCTACTTGTAACAATTATTTTGTTTAGATGTAAAGAAAATGCACATAAAAAACCCCAAAACTCTCTTGTCAGCTCTTCCATTTTCCTCCTCAATCTAGGGGTCCTTTTCTGTACCAATTCTAGTTTAAGTGACTCTTTCTTTTTGTTAGACTTTGTATCTTCCCAAAAGAAGAGGAAGAAGGAAGGAAGTTGTGAGTTACTGCTTTCATAATGCCTAACTCATCCTGGGCCTCTCAGAGACTCTTAACATAACATATGCTCTGCCTACTGTAAACGTATAATGAAAGATTCACCTAGTAAATTGTGATGTGCCTCAGTAGGTGAGGAACACCAGCTAAAAGTTAAACTGACCTGGGAGGTGCAATTTGTTAGCAGAAGAAATTTTTTTGAAAAATTTCCTTTTTACAAAGTGCAAATTCACAAATGATCATCTGATGTTGGCATGCTCCTGTGTTCCTAATCTGAGCCTAAGCTTGCATAGTGGTATCAATGAATCAGCCTCTTCACCAGTGATTCCTTTAAAGATACTCAACCCCATATTAGTGTCTCTGTCCTCAGGTGTTTGTATCTTTTTACTGGTTTACAGCGGCACCAACTGTACAACTCTCAGCACTAAGAAATGTGTGAGATGCACTGAAGAGATGTATGGAGAATGCTCCCGCACAAGTATTGCTGCCTTCCTTGCCTTACTGTAGAGTATCTAGCCAAGTTTAAGGTCTATTTTGTATTTTACAAAGCCACCAAAAGAAAGCATGAGCTTGCAGGACTGTAGGGTGCTTCATAAAGTGGCTTGTGAAGTTTTGGGAGCTTTACAGGGGTTCTGAGGAGAAAAGTACCTAGTTCAATTTGGCTCAACGCTAACTGTGTCAGTGGTACCTGGAATAAGTAGAGAAATTGTGGTTAAAGTGTTGTGTGTGAGTGTTTATTTTTAATTAATACCTTGCTTCTCTGTCACGTTTACTAGGTATAAATTGTTAACTTGTCTCTTTCCTTCGAAATGAGTCCCCGTGACTATTTGTTCCTCTCAAGATATTCAGCAGTTTAAATGTACTCTCTTTTGAGCTTGGTACTAACATTAGAAGCTTTTAGTTTATAGTCTGACTTTTCGAGAAATACGTGAGCAGGGTAATTCAACAAAGGTGGACAGTATATGGGATCTAAAAACATGGTTGTTTCTGATATTATGCAGACTGTGTAAGACCGCACCCAAAAAGCAAAATGTGTTTTTTGACTCAGTTTCCCTGTGGTCTAGGCCATTCTTTGGACAGGGTTTGTCCAGAGACAGTTTCCCTCTGCCCAACTGCTGCCGGAGCGGGCAGGGGAGTCTTTGTCCCTGATCCTCAGTTCACTAGTGCTCTGCTCCTTGCTGTGGAAATGTTGCTATGCTCCCTTCCTTCTTCTCCCTGAACCACAGCTGTGCGATTTCTGAAACTTCCCCTCTGAATCCATTTTAAACTTTCTTGTTTTAACCGTTCCAAGAAATTCTTGTGGCTCCGAGGCAGGATGAGGTATCTTACCCGAGATACCCGAGGTATCTCGGTCAGCCTGGCTTCAGATGGCCACTGAGAGGGACTGTCAAAGCTAATGCTGTATGCACGCGTACAAAGCTGCTCGCTGTTTCTCTGTACGCTGGGCTATGCGTGCTGCTCTGTCGTCACCCTGAAGGCTGTGTGCAGCTGTGGCAGACCTTTGATGTTCTTGCGCTCTTGTCACTGTATCACAGTAAGTATTCTCCGTTGGCCCTAGGCTTGTTGACAAAACTGAAAAGTACAGCACAGTTCTGGTATCCGTTCTTTATGGTTACAGCCTCGTACCATCAGTCAGAACTCACAGGTCGCACATGCGTGGGTTTCCAATCCACCATTCATGGCTGAATCCAGAGAAAGGCATAGCTTTATCGCAGAAAATAAGCTGGTAAGTAAAAAAGCAATTAATGAATACAAAGAATAGATTACATTAGGAAATGATCCTTCATTCTGCAGTAAAGCACCCCAGCATTGAAGATTATTTGATGAAAACTCTACACTAGCGCAAATTATATTACTAAGCCCTTTCTTCTTCCACTGGACATAAGGAAAGTTGAAATAGTAACATTAAGAAAACCTAAAAGTCACCCTTTTTGTTTTAAAAGCCACATCCTTAAGAGATAATGTTTAACTCATCACTTACCTCTCAACTCTCCTCTCCCCCCCTTCCTTTTTTTTTTTTTTTTAACAGATTGTGCCATTGTATTTGATATCTAATGGAAATGTTTCTAGCTTAAATCAGAGTACACAATGCCAATGGTATTTAATTGCAAAAGATTTTGATTCTGTATAAACATTAATTTAGTAATGTAAGGCAGCTGTGAATGGTATAAAGTAATTTTCTGAGTAGGAATAATTGATGTAAAGTGGATTTTAATCATAATTAACTTGTTTTCTGGAAAAATACCTCCTCAAATGCTATGAAGTAATGTCAGTCCCATTATTATGGGATACTCCTGCCAGGTTTGTACAAGGGAGTTCCATTAAACTATAAGATATATATTCTGCTAGATGGGGTTTAGGAAGTGCCGCTCTTGAGTCTGCTATGGCAGTTAATCAAATCATTCTCATGGACCAGACACTTGCTTCCGTAGGGAATCTGTGTGTTCAATGGAAGAACAATGCAATCTGCTGCAGGTCAAAAAATCAACAGGCTTCATTACACCCCACCCCGCTTAATGTTCTATTTAGCACCCATTTCATGGACTTTTCAACAATTGTACAGACTTTTCACTGTTGGGGATTTTTTAAATTCATTTAGAGAGACTTGAACTTGAACGGATTAATTTCTCCATGTTTTCACAGTTAGAAGAAAGAAGTGACGTTGTTAAAACCTGAGCTTATAGTTATTGTTGTATATGCATTTTCGATGACTTTCATATACCTGATTTGCTGTTGACTTTACATTCCAGTGAGCAGTTTAGCAAGGAGCCTTTCAATTTGTACTTCTAATGCTGTCACTGATCCTGTTGTAACTTACTCTGCCACCTGATGTACTGCAGATTGATCACACTGAAAAGGTGGAATACTTACAAACCTTATTGATATCACTCTAAGAGTCTATTAACTGAACCACTTACTTCCCAACTAGGATTTAATTAACTAGGATTGAGATAATGCCAACCATTATCTCAAACCAAACCTAAGTTTAATGGGCTTTCTGGAATAAAAATATGTAAGATTCAGCCAAAAATCAAAAAATAAAACAGAAACTGAAATTTTAAATATAGTATGTTCTTAATTGAGACTACTGTGCATTTCTGGCATGATAAGAATGGATGAAAGTATTTATTTAGTGAATAGTATATAGGCAAAATTTAATTTTGAAAAAATCGCACTTCCAACTACTTTACAATTAATCATTTAAATTAAGTTAATGAATTTAAAACTCTGAGTCCTCAAATTTGTTGAAATACAAGTTTTCAGCTTTAAATCAGGCATTTTAGAGGAATTTTTTGAAGTATAAGGAAAAACAATGACTTTTTAGAGAAGCATGGCAGACGCTTTTGCTTTTGTATTTGATTAACTTACTATACATCTTCCTCTGAGTTTCTCTATTTTCTTCCTTTTCCCATTCATAGAGAGACATGTTAGGTGATAAATTTTAAAAACAATTTTTCAGGAAATTGAAAATTGACATAATTTACACTCTTACTCCTGTTGATTAATATCTCTGTATATTAACCTGTCTCAGAGTTTGATTCTGATGGTTGATGTTCCCAAGAATGGCATGAAAATATGATGCTATTCCTCAGCAGTGCAAACACTGTGGTTATCAGAACAGCTGTTGTTACCAGTGAATCGATTGGAACTTCTGTGCGTAGAGGTTCTTTTGGATATTAATTCTTCTGCTTTAAGTGATGTCGTTATGTTAATGATATGAATTCTTCAACTTCCAGATTTGTTCAGTTAGAATATGGCTTATTAACTGAAGGAAGCAGCTCCTAGCATCCTTTAGAGAAAAATGAAGCTACTTTCAGCTGAAAACAGTTCATACCTATTCATTTACTGTTGTATGACACTGTTACTACTCTTATACCTCTTTTTTGATGCATGAGACCTGGATTTTATTTCAGCTAGCCATTAAGTCAATGGTACATTAAAATGTGTAATTTCTCCTAGAATGTATTATTTGATAGTGTCTCATGAGAAGAAAAGTCATTTTTATCACTTTTGAAATAAAAAACCCATAAAAAGATAATACTGCTTTGTGCTGCATTAGTAGGGGTTATTAAATACATGTGTCTGTAACTAGATTTTAGACTGATGGTCACTCAACAGTACATGTAGCTTTGGAGCCACTTGCATGTGAAGAGGTTGGCTGTAGGCCTGCCCTGAACGTCCTGGTTTCTTTGATGCTCTTTCATTTGTCTGGAAAGCCCAGAGTAATAAGCTTTTCATGTGTGGTTTCAGCTTTGTTTCTGAAAGAAACTAGGTTTTTGCAGTCATGTTTCAATGCGTATAAGTATCTATTAATTCCTTCCTAGTAACTTTTCTGAACCTATTCAACAGTTTCATTTGACCTGCAAGGTCAACTTGTCAACTTCAGTCAACTGAAATCTTAGAGACATGATGTTCTTACAAATTTACAAAAATTAAGTCCTTTTCTTTTATGGTCTCTCCCATGCCTAGCAGAGGCAGGTGTGTAACATTTGCACTTGCTGGATTTTCATTAGCTGCTGGAGTGCCACCACCTAAGAGGGTCCCTTTTCCCCCACCCAGGATTTAGTGGGTCAGTTTTGGTCTTTTCAAAGACTCGGGCTCGCAGTTGTGAAACCAGATAACAGCACATACAGAAGAAAGCTTTGATTTTGCAAATCACTCTCATGCCTGTATTTCATTACTGTACAAGTCTTCTTTACTGTTACTTCTTATTGTATATGGATGCTTTAAGAAGTGTTGAGTGATTTGATTGCCACCTGACCAAAGTTCCCTCATGTCCTTTAATGTAGTAAAAGGAAAAACTGTGCTCTCTACTGATTATACACCTAAAAATATTTACTGTGGATGAATTTTAATCTAAGCGGATCTGCTTTGTATTGCTGTACTATGCCTCTTTCTGAGGCTGTTTTGTGAACATATGAATATGTACCCCTGCAGGATTTAATACGTATAGTTTGTGGTAGCATTTCCTAATGAAGCTAGACTATAAGGAATGCCTTTTTCTAGACTGGCAAACATTAACATTGTAGGCTTTCAAGATTGATACCCCAGAGTACTAACTGTTATCCAGTGAATTGCTAAGCAGGTTAAATAATGCAAGGTCACTGCGGTGTTCTTTTTGTTGTGGGAAAGCTGCTTTTAAAAGGTCATTTTGTCCTGCTTTGTGTGCCAAATGGAGGATCTACCTTTACACACACACACACGTCTCTCTATATATTTATATATGTATGTATACATATTTTTTTATATATATATATAAAATCACAAGTATTTATAATATATAAATACAAGGTAAGTGTATATTTTGTAAATATATCTAATTTATATTTTCATTTATATAGATTTATATGTTATAATTTATTCATACATATGTTTAATATGTAGATTTTATATATTATGTTTGTGTTTATATATGTGTCATGTATGCCTTTATGTATGTCTATATATGTTTTTCCCCTTTGATACTGGACTAAAGGAAAACCTTTTCAAAACTTCCTGCCTTCCTCACTGTGTGTTTTGTCCAAACTGTGTCTTGCTCAGGGTAAAGCAGAGACTGTTCTCAATTCCTGTGCATGGACCACACTAACAATTTAGAAGGAGGTAAAGGAAAGATCGACCTTTTCAGCTATTGACAGCCAGACACCAGTTCATTGAAAACAAAATATGCAGTGTATATGGCTGCCAAATTCTTCAAAGACTTGTTATAAATTTGGACAAGTTTTCATAATGATAGTCGTAAAGTTGAATTTCTCCACCAAATATCCTGGCCTTGATTAATGTTAATTCAAGAATGTAATAAAATGTAGTTCTTTTTCATAGAGGTAAATGTTCTATTTTTTCCTTAGTCTTGTTTTTCTAAATTTCAATGGAAAACATTCAGTTAAAATCAGTTTGAGGTAGACTTTCAGAATGTGGTATTTCTCTCCAAACAATTAAAAACTGAGCAAAATTAATAACTGAGAATCTTCATAAATGGAAGTAGTTTGGTACCCTTAACTGTAGTAAATCATTTATTAAGGACAGTGTTTTCAGTGTCTACATAAAAATCTGGAAAGAATCTCGTAATTAGTACAGATGTCTTTTAGATGCAAAACTTGTTGCAAGACCATATTTTTTCCACTTTGGATTTCAATCCAAATTCTTTATTTAGTGGAGCTCAGACTTCTGTCCTTGTAAAAGCCATCATAAACTGAACTCAATTCCATGCCTTTCAAAGTTTTATAGCTCCTTGATCTGAATTCATTCTTTTCCTGCTGCGTAATGAGCACGCATAATCAAAGGACAGGGAAACTGCCTGGATTCTTGAAGAACTATTCTTGCCCTAGCTTTAATGTACTTTGAAATGTTTACCAGAATGTCCTCCTGCGATCCTCTCTTTTCTTTTTCCGAAGAAAGGCTGTTAAGCAAGTATTCCTTTAAAAAAAAAAAAAAAAAAAAAAAAGATACCTCTTTCCCTGAATGACCTTGTAAAATCTAGGTCTGCATGAAGTGTCTTTCTGTTTGACAGCTTTCCTTTCAGAGGAAGTTCAGTATGCTGTAGAAAGGACATGGTATTTGCAGTTGCATAGTCTTTTTAGAGATGCTAAAAATGTGGCAGAAATGAAGAGCTGCTGAAATGAGAAAACTCTCTCCCTTGGGGCATTTAGGTTCTCCTGTCTAAAAGTCAGTGGGAACTATACCTTTGGAAGAGTTAAGGAGAAAAAAAGAAAATAACCAGAAAAACATGTGCTCTGTTTTAGCCATGCGGACTTCCTTTCCAAGAAACCAGTCTAAAAGAAATTATCAAAAGTCAGAACGCTCTGCACTGAAATGCTACTACTTCTTGATATGCCTTGGCTATGTAAAATGTCTGATTTTCTGATATGGACTTATGTTTGTGTATTTAACTTGATGATAGATAGTGAGGAGTAAAAAGCAGTATCTAGACTTGTGTGAAGTTAAGGACTGGACTGACTTTAAGGATGCAGTTTGGACCTGGGCCCTTCATTTAGGAATTAAAGAACAAAACTGAAAGGACAAATTTGATTCTCCCCATTCTCCCTTTTCCCCCCTGCATTTTTTCAACTATGCCTTCCCAAAAGTTAGACGATTTGGTGAGCCAGTTTTAGCCTGTGCCTGACTGACTGAAGAAATACTGGTTTCTTAATTATGTCAAGTTGCTATGCTCAAACACAGCTCTTGCTGTGGAACTAGAAATGTGTATAGGTTGAACAGTGTCTGTCTTTTTGTCACTTTCTGAGGTACAAACATTTTGCAGGAACACAGCAGATATGAAAAAGGTCCAGAAAAAATGGGAATTGGGAGAATAATATTCTGACAACCTCTATGTTTTTTGCCCTTACTTCCAAAACTAATGTACTTCTGGTGGCCTGGCAGCTACAGAGCAAATCTACGTTGATTAGGCGGGTGATTCCCAGAACAGGAGAATAACCTAATGGAGTAGCCCAAAGCCCTTCATGCTAAATGGACACACAGGCAGATTTTGAGTGATTTGTTGCCTTCTTCTTTATCATTGTGCTAATAATCTGGGTAGCAGGACGCTTGTGCGCTGGGTGGGTTCCTGTTTCCTGCTGACTTTAAAACTCAAACACTGTGCTGGCAGCTCCTGGGGAGCTGCAATTGGCACAGTTAAGCTGCGGCTGCAGCATTTCCCAAGTTTTGTGGCTGCCTGCTGCATTAATTTTCAGCATTCTTTCGACAAGTTTTTATTTAATGTGCAAGTTGCACTGTTAAGAAGAGAGTGGACTAAATTCAGCTCCCCAGCTGAGGAAGATGAGGGACAAAATATGATCCACAAAAGTAAATTCCTGAAGCTATGCTCCTGTGGGAGAACATTTTTCTGAGGAAGTGGATTTTTATTGTTTAACTTTGGAAAAGGGGAAAGGGTTCAGACATACCAGAGTTACTTTTGCTTAAACATGGAAAGCAAGCCGGGGAAAAAAGCTGCTCCCCCCCCCCCCACACCCCCTTTCTCAACTTTATTCGTCCCTGTGGCTTTACGAGTGTTTTCATCACTGATGAAGTTATGCAAACTTATTGCTGGAGGTAGAATAAATTTCTTTTGCTTTCAGTGAAAGTGCAGCTCACCAATTTTCTCCCCATATTTGTCTGCAGTTGGTATTAGCACATCAGGATATTAGGAGAGCAAACAGTGCCATCGGCTGTAGTGGCCCTCGGGCTCATTCTTCGCAGTTTATCCCGTGGCTGATGCAGCTCAGCCACCGCTGAGTGCTACAGTGACCACATCTGTGAGCAGATGCGCTAGCTAAAGCAGTGGGAAAATTGCATCATGATGTGGTTGAAACCAAAATAAAAATCAAGCTCAACTGGTAATGGAAAGCAGGTTTTAAGGCACATGGTTGAGTGGATACTAGTGTTTTAAATTGTCTATGCTCTTCTGGCAGTAGTTCTGAAAAGACTGAGTGCTTGGAACAGAAGCTTTGTCATGTGACTTTATTATTGAAAATAAAGTAATATTATTTTGTGCATTACTTGAGTTTGTATAAATGTTGATTGTTACATGTTCACAGTTTTGCCTCTGTGTACATATGTATGGTATATAAATATACATGCACACCTGTGGCATAAATGTACATGCATGCATGCAAGCTTTACGTATAAATTCCAAGCACCCAAGGAAAGTGAGTAACCCAACTTTTAAGGATTAATTTGCTATGAGCCATTCACTCAGCTCCAACCAGCTGAAAGCAGAGCTTGGCAAGCAAAGTCCATAACCACACAACATTGAGCTACAGTGCAATTCACATAGCACTGAGATCAGCCAGACAGCGCTCATGTAGCTTGAGCCTGAGCCAAGGCATGGCGGGCAAAAAATAACCCTGGATGATTCAGTGTGTAACTCCTAAGTCATTGCTGAGGATGCACGTTATTTTTAGTCAATTGTTAATAGAATGTTTCTGGTCTGGATCACCCAAGGGAAGGTCTGTGCTGCTCTGCTCCCCACTGTGCATGGTGGTAGCACATGTGGCTGAACCTATATCCAGCCCTATGTTGATAGCGTTTACATTTGGCTAATCATTTGCCTTTCTTTTTTGCACACCTTAGATCATACTCACTGTCTTCTATGCTTACAATTGAAATGTGGGTAAAGTTAAGATATGTACGGCATGCGGGGAGATTTTATCGTTCTCTGGATGTGTATGTAACTTTTGTTGCACTATGCAATGAATATATGCTATTTATTAACTAGTAATAAAAGAGAGCCATCTCACATTCTGCTGAGATTTGGTGCAAGATTTTCTTCTCATTCAGACTTTATTTCCAAAATAAGCAACCTATATCCATATTTTAGTCAGACTTGTTAGTAGTTTAGGTGTTGAAAACATCATTGTTTAATGCATAGGAGAAACATTTGCGGTAGGATAAAGAGATTTTACGCTGGTTACATTCTATATGTGTCTATAACTATAACTTAGATATCTCTCAAATGCTGATTTAGAATGAGACAGTCTGCAGTCCTCTTCCTAACAATTTATCCTCTCTGATATCAAAGTAACTACTAAAGCGAGTCAAGAGCTGTTTTCTTAGATATCCGTAGCAGAGTTGTTTTCAGATCTGATTATCTTTGCTGAGTGGAAAGTTAAAAGCTGAAAGAACACTTTTTGTCTTAAGAAGGTTTGGTTCTAATAGTTGATTTTATTATTTACAGGTGTACATGTGCTGTTGACTTGCTGATGCAGTGGAGCTTTCAAAGAGGAGTCACAAGCTGACACCAAGGCATGTGATTGTTTCTTGCATCAGAAAGACAATACAGTATTTTGCTTTCAGCAAGGACGCATGGTGGATGGAGATGATGACCCCACGGTGTGTAACCCAGCCACCGCGATGGCCTGGGCACTGGGAGGTAGCAGTGGATTCTGCCTGCGCAACTGGAAACTGCTGTCAAAAACTGATATAGGTATGGCAAGTGCTCACAGTGGAGCCGAAGACACGCTTCTCATACCTTATTAACTACACCAGCACTTCCGCTCTTTCGTTATCTCTACATAAAGTGAAAAGCAGTTCCCTGACTCATCCTTAGCTTGGGACGTTCAGGCAAAGGGCAGGAGCTTTTGAGTGTAGAAGGAAAAGGTTTGAGCTGGGTGGCGTGGGCCTAGCCCTGTTTTATTCTCAGGAGGAGTGCCTTCAGAAGAAAATCTTCTAACGTCAGTAAGATTTTACTGCTGTGCCCTTTGTTTTTCATAAGCAAGTACTAGGACATGCTTATATTCGAAATATATTGTGCAGTGTGCACTGAGTAGTCTTGTACAGCTTGCTGAGATCTAGAAGAATAAATATCTGAAAAGGAAACCATGTTGAATTGGGAGTTTTTCTCTATTCTTACACACTAAATGCCAATAACGCAAAATAAGCCTTTGTATTGATGCTAATTACATGTGGTTCAAGTAGACAAGCAAGCAAGCAAGGCTTAATGAGGAATTTGTAGTGGTCTGGGAATGTGCTCAGTTGGTATCTTTTTCAGCCTCCCTACAATGTAACAAGTGTGTACAGCAAGTCTACCTTAAAGCCTAAAGAACTATTCCTCTAGAAACATAAATATTAATCTCAGGGCATTCTGGGATGTTCAGAGTCATTCAGTGTATCTGGAATATGTGGTTCACAATTTTTAGTTACACAAAAAGAAATGAAAACATCAGTATGCTGTAGAAGGTTTGATTAGCCTGGATTTCTCACTTATTTAGTTCGTTTTTTCAAGGAGATCATCTTGTGGGGCGGGGAGATGATTCAGACACTGAAATTGATGAAATTTCAGATTTAGTGTAGTTCCCCTTTGGTTATTCTGTGTTTACTGAAAAACACCTTGATGTTTTCTATTGACTCTGTCTGTTAGATGACTTCTCTCGATGTGTGGACTGTGACCTGTTCCCACCACTTAAGTTCACCGAGTACTCTTTAACTTGGAGATACTGGTATTTGTTGAGTATTTTTACACTCCGCTCCACTCCTGTTTTACCTCTCCACTTCTGAAGGCTACAGTCCTATGTCTTGAACTTTCTTTTGTGTTAAAATTTGATTTGCATCATCAGTTTTACAGCAGCATTGCTAACTGTTGCAGAAGTCTCAGTATGTGTGGTTATTCTATACGGACCCCACATGTTTTCGTATTCGCACATCGCGTGTTTTCGTTGTCCTAGAATGAGACTCAGGACACCAAACACTTGTGATCTCTGTACTAAGCTATTATGGAAATTAGGAAGCATAATTATCTCTTGGTCAGCAAGCAATTTGGTACAATTTGTTCAGAGGACACATTTGAATCCTTATGTAGAAATCAGCATCAACGAAGGCTAAAACTCTGAGTTACAGTCACTTTTGGTGGTGTTAAAAAGCCCTTTTTAATGATTTTCTTATGCTTCAGCTACCCTACTTCAATTACATTTTCTAATGCCAGTTATGCATTGAACGGGGATCCAGGATTTCTCCTTTCACATGCTAACTGGAAATCAAACATATTCGTCTCTCAAGGACTGAGAGGTTGATGGAATTGACAGAGTATTGTCTTCATACTGATACTTACATTTCTACCTTTTTATGAAAGGTTATTCTGCCAGGTCTGCAAAACTTTGTAAAGTCTGTATTTCAAATCTTGTCCGCTTCGTGTATCCACTGGCCTTAAATCTGTCTCTAAATTCCAGTAATGTGAGTATGAAAGTGGGAAACCACATGTTATTCTCCCCAATGTTTATCTTCTGCCTGCTTGGTAATATGATATTTATTTGAAATATGAAGGAGAAATTGAAATATGACTGGAGAAATTTATAGGCTGTGTTCGTTTATGTCATTTGATGAGATTTTTGGTGAACTCTGCCTCCTTGTGGATACTCTCTAGCAGCATTTTGAAGGAAGGATGTAGCATGTATGTTTCAATTTCAGGTCCTGTTTTAGCATCTTCAAAACGTCTGTGAAAGCAGACTAATGGATAGTATCAAGGGAACCTGAAGGGCATTGAAAATAAATATTTATGAACATCAGACAGAAGACTCTCTCATCAATCTTATCCAAGAGAGAAAGCGCCATATACTGATGCATATTTGGAAAACAATTTTGTTCAAAAAATATTCCTAAAGACTCCAATCTAGAACTTGTTTGACTAAATGTGTATCTTTTCAATGACTTTGGGGTTTGTTTATCCTCCAGGTTTTTTTCTTAATGGAACCCGTGACTAGTAACTTGCTTTCTTCCCACATAAAGTTCAGATTGAACCAATTCTGGAGAAACTGAGTCTTGTGTCTTTGAACTTTGTTGGCAAATTTCATGAATGATGATTCATTATCTGATCTGCAAGCATGGCAAAAGTGGAGTAGCAATTTTGGAAAGTGTTTATAATATAGAATAAGGGAACAAATAATTTCAGAAGTTTAAACCCTTTTCCATTTCTGTTGTCAGTACTCTTTTCATGTAGGCTAAGAACCATTGCTTTTAAGTTGCTTTAGTGCTTTAGTTTTTGTGCATTGCACAGAAATAATGGGAGACATTTGTTTTAGTGGAAATCATCTGCCTGGCATTTCAAGCAGTGCTATTTATCTGTGCCTTGTTACATGTTACCAGGAGAGGTTTATACAGCTGAATGAGAAACTGATTAGGTTTATGCTCCCTTGTGCAGAATAGCTGGCTCTGTAGTTAAATTTGCATGCCCTGCACCTTCATGGAATCTATGATTTTACTAAGCATACTTTGCTGCTGAAAGTTTTCTGAGAGACTGAATTATTTCTGAATGCTCAAGTAACTGGAAAAGGAAGATTGGTCTCCTTATAAAGTAAATGTTTATATTTAGTCCGTAAGCCACCTTATGTGTTATCTTTCACACAAAAAAAAATGAAACCTACCTCTTGTTGCCAGCTGTTCTCCCAGACATACTAACATTGACCTACAGGGAATCCTCACTTTATCCCTTTAGGTAGCCTGCGTAAAGTTCGGCTGTGTTGAAGACCTGATTTCCACAGCAGCACAACTGCTATTTCTCTAGAATAAGTTACACTCCACAGAAGGCAAAAGAAGACAAATCATCCCTCTCTGGATGAAAGTGCTGTAGTGCTTCTTTTGGTGTCTCAGCTTTGCAGTCTGTCATCTCATATGGGCATGGGAGGATTTCTTCTCTATTTTTTAACTGAATTCGTTTGAAGCAACTTATCCTGGGTTTTGCAAGTGATTTGTAATATATGGTTTATTTTCTTGAAAAGTTGGCTTGAGTAAATGAATGTGCTAAACCTTCCTGGGGTTTGAGGCTACTGCTCGCATAGTGCATCCAGAGCTATTTTTGTGTTCTCTAGCATGTACGCTGTGATGCCTGGCCAGTGAAAAGTTGAATCTGCTTGAGGAACTGCCTTTTTATACAAGATAAGGTAAGGGCTTTGTGTCATGGCTGAGACTGTACTTAGTTGTCTAGAGGTTTACAAAGAGGGTTTGTGTATTTGCTTGTTATCTTGAATTTGCCTGTCCTTCCAATCAAATAGATGAGTGAAAAAGAAATGAGTGGGATATGATGCTGAAGAGCTATTTTGATCTGATCAGTAATCTAATGGAAGACTATCGTGCATCATTTTGGAAAGCCTCCAGTTGACTCTAGTTACAACTACCTGCAATTGGGACAAAAAATATTGCTCAATTAGATAAAGGCTGAGTTTTGAATTAATTATTCAGTGTTATCTTGCAGAATTGGAATTTGTCCACCAGGGCTCCCTGGCAGTGGCCCCTATTTACACATCTTACACTCAAAAGAACTTGTAACTGAATTCAGCACAGTTGCTTCCAAAAGAGATGTGGCATATATCTATTCTCCACTAAAAAGTGTCTTGTTGATAGCATACTGTTCTTTGTATTCTTTCTGTGCACTGGACTGAGATTTTTTCATTTCATGCATCATCATTCACAGCTTGCTGGAGTAATTCCACAAAGTCAGTACATATCCTTAATACACACAAACAGAAGAGGCAACAATTTTTGTTGTTGTTGTTTTTGAAAGCTGGACATATTTGCATATATTTAATTTTCCTTTTCACCTGCCAGTGAAGTCTATTGGAAAAAAACAAACAAACAAAAACACACGCACAGCTAGTTATTTGGAAGATTTGTAAGTTTGGACTCCATTATTACTGTGTTACAGTTTTTGGTTTTCTATATGATTTTTACCACTTCAGTTGAGACAACCCTGATATAAAAGGAGAAGTATCACATAGTCTAGCCAAAATCACCTTGACAGTACTTCCCCCGTTAAAGAGAATTAAGGCAAATAAATAATTACTTGTGACATAAATGTCCTCTTTGACTTTAATCTAGATGTGCAGATGAACCTGAATGTTCTATTCTGCTAAGTCATACTATTTATTAATGTATGGCAAGGGATGAGAACTGGTTCATAATATATGCGTATACAAATATATACACCAATACAGAGGAATATCAGGGACATTGGGTGGGGAACTGCTCTTCTGCATGCTTAACCTTAGTAGGCATTTTACCACGTGATGTAGCGTAAAACATCAAAATTTTCCTAAACTGTATAAAGCCAGTATAAAGTTGGCTTTTTAAATCTTTGTTGTGGGACATATAATGGTTTGCCCCCATAGCCAAGGTGTGTTGTGTGCTGCTCATGCTCCAAGCAGAAGCTCTGTGATGTGAAGCATCTGGCAGCAATGTTGCATTGAGGATCCTCTGCTGCTGATTTTCCTTTCTGTTCCTCTCCTGTTTCTGGCTATTTGTTCATGTCTTTGTGAGACCCCTCGAGTTGTGGAGCTGAGAAGAGGGGTAAACAACTGATTTGGTTTTGAGATTAAAAATAATGACAAAATAATAATAAGCATAAAATAAAATAATAAAAATATCCACCTCCTTACCCAAAAAACAGGCAAACAGAAAAAACCCGAGTGGCCAGGGAAGGGGCTCTTTTAAACCCCTTTGGTTGCCCAGTCATAGACTGTTGCATTGGCACGAGTGAAGAAACAGCGTGCCATACCAGAGATGGCAGAACCAGTGCCTCCTTTCATTGACTCTGTTGCTAGATGTTTCGTATCTCAAAACTGAAACCTCAGCATGACTCATTAGAAGGTACAGAATATAACGACCCTTATATTATTAGGAGCTGTGCTGGCTCTCTGACTATTGAGAAAGGTACATGATGATCCTTATCCTTTGTTATAAGTATTCAAAGATGTACATCCACATCTGTAAAAGAGAGCTGAAAACTAATGACTTTCATCCAGAATAGTGCATGTCACGATTGCACTCAGGCTGAACTGTGTGGCCTCAAAACTTCTCCAGGAGACTGATAAAATAAATATGTGATGGAGACACTGATTAAAAATGAATGTATTTATGAGGAAAACCAGCAGGAAGTTCTGAAAGGAAAATAGGGAGAGAAATGAAGTGTTAACAGCTTTGACATTGTGTTTGAAGACAAGATTGAAGAGAGAGTGGTTATTCTGGGGCTCACTGATGACTTTGAGAGGCACAGAATTAAGAGAGAGGCTCTTGTTTTGAGTTTTTCTTTGTCAAAGGAAAAGTGGCCTGGTCTTTATTACCAAATGGCCTTTGTGAACAAACAGGACTTCATCAAAATTACATCAATGGAAATGATTCACAGAATCACAGAATCATTTAGGTTGGAAGGGACCTCTGGAGATCATCTCGTCCAACCTCCCTGCTCAAGCAGGGTCACCTAGAGCATATGGCCCAGGATCACATCCAGACGGGTTTTGAATATCTCCGGGGAAGGAGACTCCACTACCTCTCTGGGCAACCTGTTCCAATGCTCTGTCACCCTCACAGTGAAGAAGTTTTTTCTCAGGTTCAGACGGAACTTCCTGTGGTTCAGTTTATGCCAGTTGCCTCTTGTCCTGTCACTGGGCACCATGGACAAGAGACTGGCCTCATCCTCTTGACACTCCCCCTTCAGATACTTGTACACATTTATGAGATCGCCTCTCAATCTTCTCTTCTCCAGGCTGAACAGGCCCAGCTCTCGCAGTCTTTCTTCATAGGAGAGGTGCTCCAGCCCTCTAATCATCTCTCCAGTAGTGCCATGTCTCTCTTGTACTGGGGAGCCCAGAACTGGACCCAGTACTCCAGGTGAGGCCTCCCCAGGGCTGAGTAGAGGGGCAGGATCACCTCCCTCCACCTGCTGGCAACACTCTGCCTAATGCACCCCAGGATACCATTGGCCTTCTTGGCCAATTCACAGGTACCAAGCCTATGTGATTGGCTGTATTTAAAACAAGGTTCTGTTTTGATTTCAGCTTTATTTTATTAGCTGTTTCAAAAGGTTGGATGATGTTTATTTAGGAGCTATGTTGCAAACATTCAGCTCTTCAGGTAAAACCTGATTCAATGGGTAATACTGCCCACTTAGGGTAAACATGATTACTGAGCACTGGTTTCTATAAATAATATTTTTTGTGTAGATTCCTTTTTTTTTTTTTTAGAAAATTACTGCTCTGTAGCTTTGAGACTGCATCCAAAAACCTATCGTATGATGTAAAGTGAGCTATTTTATTTCACATTTATATCCCTCTAGATTTCAAGGGTATGATTAATAAGAGCGTGCACTTGGCAGCACCTGGAATATCTTCCAGTTTTAGCAGACGCGCACTGCATGTGCATCAAACAAATGCTGTGCAGAAGCACACGTGCCTAGGGGACGAGGTTTGTTAAAGGTCACATGGCAGCTCACAGGGATATGGAGAGTCCATGGAAAGAGTTGCTTGCTCTGACAGAAAAGAAAATCACAATGTTTTTGACCTACGGAGTTTAGTCTCAGCATTTTTTCTGAGCTCAGCTTAAATGTGAAGGGAAATGTGAGTACATTTGCTGTTGTTGTTACTTGCAGCTGTATTTGCTGGAAGGCTCACTGTGTGTTAACAGGTATAGCTGTCCACAAATATTCTTCAAAGAGAAGAAATTAAATCTTTTTTTTTCATTTTCAGCAGTATTACTTGACTAATGTGCCATGGGCTGATTGGACACTGCCCAGTTGGGAAATACTACAGTGCAAGAATGATTATGTACTGTTTTATGCTGCTCAGTGTCTCATGATATAGAGTAGTCTAAGAAAGTGTTAAAGAGAACCAAGAGAAGGGATCAAAAATACATGGAGATATTGCAGGTGTAGCCTTTCCTTCATGCAAACTGTTCCCTCACCTGCCCCACAGCTAAGAAGAAACTCCCACTGCTAGAAGGTATGTGGCAGGGGAGTACCAGTACCACCAGCAGAAGTGGTGGGCTTAGAGCAGGGTACTGCATACTACAGTATTCATTTCATAGACTTTGGAGATCTGCTGGTTTATGTATGCAGCTGATGTGGATGGAGAAGGTAGGTACTTTAGGTAGTGGGTGCCCTTTCTTTCTTCTTTCTCTTTTGTAAGATATTTTGGTCTATGCTGTGGACAGAGTTAAGATGATGGTAGTAGGAATAAATTTCCTGTAGTGTATATAGAGTATATTTTGTCATGAAATAATATTTATGGTGTCCTCCTAGGTGAAAATCTGTATGTAATTGGATATCTATGTTACTTATTCATGTCAGTTGGTTATTTTGACAGGGAAGTGGCTAAAAATTGCAGTCGCAAATAAATGCTACTACTCTTAGTAGTTCTGTTTCTTTCTGTGAGTGACATTACAAAAAATGCGGTTGGTCACAGCTTGTCTGCCTGAAAACCCTTCTCTTGAAAGGTTTTGTGGAATTGTGGAGAATTTTTCTTTTTCATCTTTTCCATCTAAAAAGAGAGTGGGACCTAGTATCTTGGCACAGATGGCAAGTGGCAGCGCTGCTGCTGTGTGCTGGTGAGAGCCTCCGAGGCCTTCCCAGCCACCAGCAGGACTGGATCCTGATTTCTAAGACATGCTTGGCAAGTATAATTCAAGCCAGCTAAAGATCTGCCCAGGCAGTAATAAGGACTGCATTTCTTAAAGGCTGCAAAGAGATAGAAGTATCATTTATACAATCTCTATTTAAGGCACTATATTTTAGGGCAGGAGTATTACACTTGATAATGGGTGAAGCCAGAGTTATTTTTGAATTTGCTATAGACTTACAGCATTGTGAAACGAAGCATGTCTTGCCTCTCCTTCCTCAGACGATGAGCTACTTTCATAAAAATCCCAGCTTCTTCAGATGGATAGGTCATGGCTGGAGATTGAATTTGAACTTATTCTATGGCAGAGACATCTTTTTCTTAGTGATAGTAGGAGGCTTACAAAATGACACTAATAAAATGTGATTTTAAAAGCTAGCTATTGTCTTTCACAAGTACAAATTCTAACATGCCAAAATTACTTCTATAACACTAAATCTTAGTGAGCTAAAACTTTATTTTGTTATCTGAGCTTCAATTTAGTTAGCAGTCATGACACAATGCGGTTTTTAGTTTCCATGGGGAAAAAATTAGAAGTGAAATGTTTGTGTAACATTTTTAAACGTGAAAAAGACCTTATTAGTTCTACTTTCAAGGATGATCAGTTTGTATTAGTAGGCATGGGATCAGGCTCAAGGAAATGAAGCCAAGTACCCTAGTTAAATTACAGTGAGAAATTACCCCTTTCTGAATGTTCCTGTTCTTTGAGATGCCTTCTTTTTTTTTTTTTTGGCCATATAGCTTTTTTTCTCAAGCATAAGCATGAAAAAAATATAAAATCATCATTTAATACTTTTGGTAGAATGCAGCTAAGTAAAAATATGTAACTAAACTTCAAGCATTTTAAACAGTGCTACATACAAGGAATAGTTTAATAGCAGTTTATGTTCAGTTTTAATGAGACATGCACACAAAACAAGGTAGATTAAACCTCAAGATTCAAAGTCTGATCTTTATTAACACCTATATAAATCTACAGTAAATTCACTAAAAGCAATATTGCACAGGATCAGTGAAAGTAGATCTGGGTGTCAATGTACCACAAAGTACATGCTCTTCTTGTTCATTTAACACACTTTGCTTCCTATAATAATGTAAAGCTAATTGTCTAACCTGAAGTTAATACATTATAGTAGTCTATAACTCTTAATTCACGCAACAGGGCTTTTGAGTCATTTGGAAGTATCCTGTATTTTAAGTTCACAGAAAGGAATTTAGGTTGTATTCAATTCAAGATAATATCACACCTTAAGTCATTTGAGTGACAATTTAATTCTATATTCCTATATACTTAGTTTAGCAGTGGAGTTCATGCATTGCCACCTAAATAGACAGCTCCCATGTGCCAAGTGACAGCTACAGCCCTCCTCGCACTGGGAGCGAGGGCAGCTCCTGCAGGATGCGCCGGGAGGATGGCGAGGCGCCTGGTGGGGCACCTGCCAGTGCAGCTGCTCTGCCTCGAGATTGTGGATGTTAGTCTCCTCCGTCCTACCTCCCCCAAAGGTAGCTGACGCTCTGTGATTTTAAGAACTAGTTAAAATCATTTGACAAATCATTAGAGTGTTAAAACAGGCAACATAAATTTAGAACAATTATGTCACATTTGTAAAATCCAATTGCTATATTTTATGGGTAACAGCAACTTGTGATTATCTGTCTTTGTAAAAAGTCATAACAGCACTGCTGTCAAAAACCTTGTAAGTCTCTCTCATTTGAATGAAAATTCCTTGTAAATCTTTCTTTGGTACTACCAGAGCTTTTCAATTCTCCAGTGGCAATAAGGCCACTCGCTACCATAACGGCACAATGACACAAAAGCAGCTGTGTTCAGAGCATGTGAGCAACAGGAGTGCTGTGTCTGAGGAACTTGAAGACATTTGTATGATTTGAATATGTCATTAGGATTCCAGACATACTGTAATTCTTATTTTTAAGACAGTAAGCTGGCATCTGGAGACGCAGAAGTTGCCATGTCAGATGTGCCTGAGCCAGCGCGGAGCGGCTGGCAGGTGACTGGCGTGGCTCACCTCACCTTGACGCGGCGCGCCCCTGATGCAGAGGTGAGAGCGCACCGGTGCTCACCACGTCCCCTGTGAATTTGCCTAGCAGCTCTTTCAAGTTAGGATAGTGTTTTCTTACAGAAGCTTTTAGAAACCTACTTGGGAGTTTGACGTTGCCTTATTTGACCATTAGGAAGGGATTACATGTTCCAACAGCAAAATCTCTAGGTAACTTAGGGGACTGAAGCGTTTCAGTTTTCCTCTCTGGTAATTCCTCAGTGGAAGCCAGGTTGAAACGTTGTGGCGTATGGTAGATATGCTTCTCTGCTTCCTTCCTCCCGTGTCCCAGGCACGGTGTGGGAGGGAGGAAGCAGGTGCCCCCAGCCTCCTGGGGCTGTGGGACAACCCCCTACGGGATGCGGGACGCCCTGCACTGATCCCTCGGGCTGCTGGCCCCTTCCCACCCCAGCGCTGGCAGAGCTCGACAGCTGCCGAGGAGGCTGTCGGACGAGGCTGGGGCAGCGCTAGGAAAGGAGCCCTGACCTGCCTTCGGCCTTCTACTGGTAACAAGAAAGTCATAGTTATGGGGATACCCCAGTATTTTTGGTACTGGCTTTGAGAGAAATGCTGACATCAGCTTTAGCAAGGACTTGTTTAAATGTCAGGGAACGTGTCCTATCTTTAGCAGCCCATATGAGGATCTGGGTGCGGGTGAGAAACCAAACCAGCTCTGTCCAGCTAACTCCGGTCCTGCGTTAGGGCCTGGCTACAACCGCTCCATTTGGGTGTGGCCTTCAGGACCATTCAGTTGCCGAGGAGATCCAGTATGTGTCTTGACTAAAGCAGGAGACGCACAACAGGCACTATGTTACGCTTGCTGTGGCAGAGGCTCTTCAGAAGATGGCACAAATGTATTTTGACCTTCCATTTTTCTGTAATCACCTTAGCAAAACTTGCAAGAAGAAACTAATTGTGTGTGTTCTAGCAAATACGTTTCAGTACATGAATAGGATTTTACTTTGACTTGTCGCCTGCTTTTTCAGGTTCATCAAAAAAACTTTGAATCACCCTCATCCAAACTAGAAGATAGAAGGTAGGAGATTATTTGAGTCTGCGTCACGTTAGGAAAAGAGAAGAGATGATCCTGGTTCTCTCTTTGGAGGGCCCAGCACCACGTGCAAGGCTCTGGGGTCTGTTCACGTACAGGCATTTCATTCCCTAATTTATAGGCATCTTTTACTAGATATGGTGTGTCTCATCTCTGACCCAGCCAGAAGCAGTGGGACAGGAAGAGTACTTTTGTACTTGTTGAAGATAGATGCTTCAGATGTTGCAAAACGTTCAGATGATTTGATGAAAAATAGTTAGAAAGATGGACACTTCATAGAAATAATAATCTGAGTCTGATCTTGTTGCAGCACGATTAGGAGTAACAGCGTTGTTTTTGAAAAGCCATGTTGGTGTCAGCATGAGGTCCAGTTCGGGCTGAGGAAGAGAAGAAAATGATGCTGGTAAAAATGAGGGATTCAGAGGAGCGTGGTGTTAGCTGGTTGAAATAATCCTGAAGGAACTTAGTCTTGCAGCGTTTGCAACCCCGGTATTTGTCTGATTTGGCATGCTGCAGCTCCTAATAGCACGCCCACAAGAGTTAACATAAATTCAGCATGACGGTTCTTAGGCTGATATTAAATAGAAATTATTATTTTGTAAATGTTCTTTCCACAGTTCATCAAATGAGTAGGAGATGCACAGGACAATAAGTCAGTTTTGGCAAATGTGTTCCAATTAGACTTTTGGAAATATGGCAGTTTTGATTCATGTGGGACCTGCAAATAAGAACTACGGGAGGAAGGGCCTTGCTAACAATCTGAAATCAGTGCTGCTTTTTTTCTCCCAGTGTTCAGTGCACTAAGTCTCCTTTTGTAATACTGTCATATTGTAACTTTGGAGATTCATTTTTAAAAATGCGCTCTCTTATCCTTACATGAAAATGTCATATATATTTCATGAATAATTATTAAAGATCTCTACAAACAGAGGTTTTAAAATGCTAATTAAGAATATTGTTCATTTTTATTGGAAAAACAGGCTTGTAAAATCAAAGGCTGTTCATTTCTGTGAAATCTAAATTGTATAACGTTGCTCTTTTTACGTTCTGTTAAATTCCTTTATGATATTAGCAGAACTGAATAGCAACTGTAAAGAATCTAGTGAGATGCTAATTTTTCAATTTTCTTCAGTTATAGTTTCTTTTATTTTTGTTGTTACTTGCGCACTAACGCTTGTGTTCCATCTTGTGGATGTTTTAGTTGACCTTTATTTAAACCCAGTCTTTTTTAGCTGAAGATCAATGTAGGTTAACAATATTTGACATCTGTGAACTGAAGGAGGAGGTAAAAACCATATCTGTTTTTTGCAAAAAATGCCAAAGGAATAGCAGTATTTTTTTTCCTGTAGCTCATTATCATTTTGTGTCATCTCAAACAGATGTTCATTTAGCACATTCTAGCCTTCCATAAAAGGATAAATTAACCGAAGTATGTTTCTGACCGCCATCCTGCAAGAAGCACATCTATTATTGTCGAAGAACATTTTGTTTTTAACAGAATTTATCTGCAGCCATCTGATATTTTTTTATCTGAACTTTTTTTGACATTCCTGGGCATGAATTGTTTTGATGGGGGAAATTAAGCAGGACATTAGAAGCTTTTCCTCCACACCAGGCTGTTTTCCTGTAATATTTTCAAAGAAGACTTGTGCAAGGGCTGTGCAGGACAGTTGTCTCTGCAGCTGAGGGGAGGGAGGCCTGGAGACAGGAGAAAGAGGGGTCAACTCATTTAGAGATCTTCCCACGATTTGACTGACACATGCACCTGCTCTTTGGAAAAAGCATCTTCATAAGAATTTTAATTTGGAACATTTTATCTCTTACCGGAATTGGACTAAGAGTCGCTATGTATTTGCGAAGGATGATGAGTTCCTGCTGATATTCAGAAGCCTAACCATGTTCATGATATTTTTTCCAACTGATTCTGTATTGCCTGAAAGACCAGAAATTTAGAGCAAAACTTGGCTTTTGACCGTTCTTGAATAGTGCTCAGCAGTTGTTTTATGAAGTTTCTCCAGATCAGCTCAAAACTGCAAAAGCAAAGATGCTAAAAGCATAACTATACTATAGGGTGATTAATTTGATGAAAAGAAACATTGACGATCCTTTAGTAGAAAAGTGATTTTTAATTTCTTTCCAAGGCTTCAACATTTGTGAAGGACAATCGGCAGGCCTCCAGGGTACTTGTATTGCTCCCTGCATAGCTTTCATTAAATAAATACGTAAAGGCAGGGGGAAGAAAATTTGAATTTAGGGTTCTGTAGAGACGTGAATGAAGTTAACTTAGTCCATTTTTTAGTTCTTTATTACTTTCTGGTCTAGTCTTAAAAATAAGTATATTTTAATCACCACTTCCATAAATTGTAATATTGTTCCATATAGTACCTGTGATATTCAGCTTTTGTTTTCTCTGCATGTATTTCATTCTGTTATTTCTAATTAATCTCTTTTATTATCCTAAATAAATATGCAAAAGTGCCCTCAGAATTCAAACGCTTCTCTAGATTTCGGCTGTCAAATTTAGAGTTGAAGAGCTTTATCTGCTTTAAAATTCTGAATGCTAACTGAAGTCCTGAAATAATGGACGCAGCAGTGAAAGTAAGCTTATTTAAGTCATAATAATATTCTTACAGAAGTTCAACTTCAGAAACATGATTGCATTTTCCATAGAAATAATTTATAAATTTTCCCCAAACTTTGAGTAGAATTAGATTCATACAATCAGGATAGGATTTAGCAAATTTCAACTAAACCCAAGTTATATTATAAAAAAATCAAACAACGGTTTCTCCCACATATTTCAGTAACACCTTAAGAAAAATACAGTCTTCATATTGTGACTTGAAAGTCAATAAACTAGCACGTTTTCATTAACAAGAAAACCAAGTTTCATGGTGGGTAATGTATACCCAACAATCTGCAGGTCTAAGCCTGCTAAATATGCGAAGGCCTTCAATGTGCAAGAGGAAAGGTGGCAGAAATATGAACTATTATTGAATTGTTTGGTGTCATCACTTCCAGCTGTGTCCAGATATTAATTTAATTTAATTATGTTTATGAAATCTTAGTTCAATAACCTATGTAAAGTAAGACAGACAATTGTCCTGGAACAATAAGACTCTGCTTTGCGCTATTGGGAGGTGCTAGGAATTGCTAATGTGTCTCATGAACTTCCTTTGCTGTCTACTACATATGTTATATTATTGCTTCTATTATATGAGAAAAGGCTGCTTGAGATCTGCATATTTACAGTAGAATTCAAACTATTCAATGACCCTAAGTAATAACTGAAGGGGAAAACTTTTACTGTACATGTGTAAAAGAGGATAAGTCAGTATTTCAACAGAAGACTTAAATTTTAGAGGCTTTTAATTATTTTTAATCACACACTCTTGGAAGTTCTTTTCATCAGTACAAGAACTGATTCTACTGCTGCTTAATTTGGCAGAGGGAAACCTGCCTAGAAAATTACTGCACAGCCCTACTTCAGTAAAACAGAAATTCCTTTCTAGATCTGTGAAAAGCAAGAGAGTTTTAATGATACTTTGATAGAAGCCTGGCAGTCCAAGGTCATAGGCATGACAAGAATTGTAGATAGAGGTAATATCTTTTATTAGAATAACCGGTGTAGCTGGAATAAAGTAAGTAGTTTTGGGGCATGCAAGCCCTTTTTGGCCTTTCTTCAGAGACCTCTTGTGTTTTCTGGAGAATAATGGCTTAATGGACTTTCCAAAGTATTTTGAAGGCCTCTAGGAGTCATCAGTATCACCTCAAAGATGATTTTTTTCTACCTTTGCTGCAGAAACACAAAGATGAAAAATCATTTAAGTTACCCGTCTGGACTGTGTTAAGTAGCATTTATTTGAATTAGTGTTGCACAAATGCTCATGGGCAGAGTGTGTGTTCAATAAAATCCTAATTTATTGTAATCTTTGCATAGGCTAGCGCTCTCGTGGGGAACTGGATCTCTCACGTAGGATGGTCGATCGCCGTCCTGATGGTGACGGGAGACCATCCTGAGTGTCCCTGCAGCAGTAACTTCCCCTGGATCAGGTGAGGCTCCTTGAACTGCTGCTCTGCTCAATCCTTCCAGCCCAGCTGGCCAGCAGTCCTGCACGGCCGCTCCAGCACATGCGTGTTCCTTTGATACTGATTGTCTTAAACTACAGAGAAAACTTCTCCTAACTGTCTTAGCTATGTATGAAAGACAGTCCTTTGTGGTCATTTCTGCATCTAGACTATTTACAAATATCTGTGTACTGTTTGGTCAGTTCTGCAGCGGGAACCACCTGGGGGAGAGTCACAGTTCATTGTGATCGCTCAGATTTATGGGTCAACGTACTGTGTGAATCAAGCTTTATTTCATGAGCTCATTAGGTAAAAAGCAAACAAGGCCTCAATCCCTTTTCAATAGGCTAGCCTAAATTATTAATTCTTCAGTTCATTACTTCATTAATTCACCCACTTTTAAGCAAAATAGTTATCTGGCCATCGATGAAAGGGCTCATCCTTCCTCCTCTGTTATGCTGCGGTGGTCCCCTGAAGTGCACAGGGAAGCACAGGTGCCTCAGCAGCCCAGCTGCTGGTGGATCTGCTTCGAAGCCTGTTTGAGTTAGTTGCACAAGAGTTATAGCAAAAGGATAAACTTGAATGTCATTGTTCTGCCTCACTTACGACTTAAATTTCATGGCTCTTGCCCCAACAGCAAAATTATTCTTCTCTGTCACTCTTAAAAACCAGGCATAGGTTCAAAATCAGTTACTTGTTTAAGTACATAGATACACTTTTGTAGTAGAAGAGGATGAATAAACAAGAAAAGGTTGTCTTCCTGTTTATTTCAGAGTCCAATTTTAATCTAAGTTATTGAAGGGTCTTCAGTTTTAAAGGTTGTACCTGCTCTTTGTCATTTGCTTGTACATAAAAAGATACACATTGGTAAGGGAATTGGCTCATGGAATACTTTAAGAATTTAAACTTTTGCTATCACTGATCAAAATGACCTTGGCTGTTACCCTTTCCAAATAAAATGTAAGGTTCCTTTACTGAGACTTCTCTCAGTAAAAGGTGTGACTGTAAAGTGGTTTAACATTTTTGCTAAATGACAATATCCTGGAAAAAAGTAGGGCTTAGTGAAAAGCGATCTTTAAGTACGATATCTGTGTGTAAGAAATGAGTATCTAAGGCTGAATTTCTGCTGTGCGTTGACTTTACACTTAGAACCACCCTCAAATTAACAACTACTTGTTTTATAAATAACTGTAGTTACTGCACCTATAAGTAAACTTGTGAATTGTCACTATTTACCCAAACCTGACATTTTTCAATTATGTAGTGTAAGTTTCTGGGTCAGCGAAACTCAAGCAACTGCAAGAATAATTGAAGTTATTCATTTTAGTAAGTTGTGTTGTGTGTTTTTCTGTTCCTTTTCTATTTAGATTTTAACTTTAAAAATGTAAAAAAATTTAATTAAAAATAATTCACAGAGTAGATGGAAAACCTAAAATCCTTACTTGCTACTCAAGACCTGGGATTCCTGTCCCACACTTAGCCCTTGATTACTTGCTGTAAAATGAATTTTTTGCTAGTTTGGGGCACTGGAGTAGATAAAGACAGATTTTTTCTAACATGTGAATGCTTATCAGTGATCATTTGGGTTAGCACATGGCAGGTTCTAGCCATAGTATATCATACTAAAGCAAGGGCTATTGTTTCCATTGAATTCCAGGAAAAAATCCATGGAATACAAGTGGTGGCAAATTAAAGTTGATAGTGGCACATGAAACACATGAAGGTAGATTTTTGGCAACTTTTCGTCTTTGTACTTTTCACAAAAAAAAGGTGGTGAGCGGAGTGGTTAGGGGAAATTTTGAATTCTTGAGCAGGCTAAATTTTCTTTTGCAGGCTGATTACGTTTGTGTTTATATAGAGGGACAGAACTGTTGACCTCAGTAGATTTTTATGGCTGCAACTAAGATCTACAGCTTCCTAGCAATGAAGATTATATAGAACTTGCCTTTGATTAGCATTTGTCTCTCATTACTTAATAGTATGACATGATTTTTATCCTACGCTGTATTAATTCATGTATTTGATCATGTTTGGGATTCATGCTGTCTTTTGATTCTGCTTATACAATGCCATAAATTCATGCTAGTTTTTGAAAGAGGAGATTTCTTTGGTAATCTGTTTTTGCTGCTACTTGATTCTTTTCTGCAACTTTCCATGTTTGGTGCTCTTTCCAGATGCCTGACAGTAATAGTTCAGCATGGTATGAGGAACAGGAACTTGGAAGCTTTTTTCTCTCCTAAAAATATTTGGATAAAAACAAGTCAATGTTTTTACTCCACTGTGTAATATGTGTTCCTTTTAGGATCTTTCAAAGGGCCTGGTTATCATTACTAACACCATAATACCAAAGCTCCACTGACATTACCGGCATGCTCCTTGTCTTCTGACTACCACTGGACACTATAAACCAAAAGCTTTTTGAGGTTCATTATAATGAAACTCAAAGCAACAGATAATACTTACTGTTACTGAAGATGATTTATTTTTCAAACCATCGGTATTCTCTGTATACTTTTTTTACACCTTTTTGAATTATGCTCTATCAGGACCAAAAGCTACTGGCAACCTAATTGGTCTTTCATTAACAGAGTGACTTTAAGAATAAGAGTATATGGGAGTCAATGTTACAGATTTTTTTCACCCTAAATGTCAAACAGTGTTTGTGGCAGTGCTTGGTATCTGCTACTTGCAAGAGCTCTCCTATCACTGTATTTCTGCTTTGCTCTACTATATTTTTTATTTTAAGGTACTAAGTGATAGATATCATAGAAAAACCTTAGAGATAATGTGATCTGATTTATTTTTTTAGGCAGTCAGTCATAAGTGGTATAGCCTCAAACTTTTTCAAAAGTAATTCAATAAGATAAGAGGATATAATTAAAAAAGAAACAATCTTTTATTCCATATTAAGACATTTCCTACAGTAATTGGCATCAGTGATAGAAGTGCTAGAAAGAGCATCTAATAGCCAGATCCAGAAGAAAATGATCCTGTAAGTGGATTCAGATGATGTTATTGTAGAACTTAAGAAAAGCGACAATCTTTTTCCTGTGACAGATTTTGTAAAACTGAAGGAATCCTGCTAAGAGTATTGTCCCCTGTATCACTATATGCTCGCTTAATAACTAAATAACTTCTTCACACTAATGATACACGCATAGCTTTCCAGATTTCCAGCACAGACCAACAGTTCGAATCATAGTGGGAAATAAATTGCTTGCCAACATGAGCTAGGTAAAGCACAGTCCTGGCAGCAGCACTTTTCTCCAGGTGGGTCGCTGCATGCTGCCTTGGCTGGTCCTCCTGACTGGTCTTGAAGCGTAGCTTGGGCAGGACCATCTTTTAGAGCACCCTCAAAAGCGGCAGCGATGTTATCACTGCAGTAAAATCTGCCAGTATTGTCAATGCAGACCTCTTTGTGGCATGGATAAAAAGCATGCCCAGATGATGGCGTTTAGTTTGACTTAAAGCTTTATTCGAATAAAGTGAAGTGCAGCTGAGTGCAACCTAAGCTAGTTAATTTGTGAGTCCCAGACAGGTTTTTATTCACCAAGTTAGGCATTTTTAAGATACAATTTATCTTAATCACTTACAAATTTTTTTGAAGAAAAATAGCAAGCATGCTCTGAATATAACTTAAAACCTTTGTCTTAACATAGTCCTGGAATTAGTTCTGGTTGATTGAATTTATTTCCATAAAATTAAGTGCTGAAAAAAATTATCTGAAAAGGAATAGACTTCTATATTTTTCCTTCTCCTGCTTCACAGTCACTGTAGCTTGATAGCTTCTTCTGTGAATCAGGTTCCCTTGTCAGCTTCATCCTTTAAGAAGTACTAGATTCTTTCACTAGAAGAATATGAACACAATTAAGGAAACTACATTGATGTGTTGTGGCAGCATTTCCTACTAGAAGTTTTTCGGGGTTTTGACCGTTACATTTCGGCATTCACACATATATTGAAAAGCTGGTGCTTCATTAAAAAAACAACAGCAAAAAAAGTTGAACTTGGGTTTTCAAACAACAAATGTTGTCACACCTACGCAGAAGCAGTTGGGAATGTAGTAAACTCCATTTACTCTATTTTTACAAGGCTATTAAAAAGTATACGTGGAAGTAACTGAGCCTGCTGTTACCTGCTTAGGACTCGTCCTGTACTTGTTACACGTCTTATTTTTCCAGTGGGAGTGTTCCCTAATGTTCTGCAAACTGTAAGTATATGCAAATGCTGCTTAGTGAGAAAATAGATCATAGGCTACACTTAGCAACAGCATGCGCTTATGGTTTGGAATGACAATAGCTGCCAAATGTAAGATGTGTCTTGATCCTATAGATGCATGCAAAATGTTTAAATAATAGCTATATAGTCTTCAGCTACGTTTATACCGAATTTTTCTTTAATAAAAGGGAAAGAACAAACTGATTAGTTTGTGAAAGTTTGTTTTGGTTGTGAGAAACTTTGTTCATGAGAAATGAAGACAGAGGAAACTTTATCAAGTGTATCAAAGACAGGTTGCTCAAAAATCCTTTTGTTTTTTATTTCTGTCTTTTTAATTAATTTCAGCATTTTTTGTAAGTTTATCAATATTTCCTATTTTTATGAATGTTTTATTCCTGCTTTATAGGGAGGTGAGGGAAGACCTCAAGCCTTCTGTTCCAAGATTACTTTTATATGTGAGAAGTAGCAACTCTCCTGCTGAGCCATGGTTTATAAGGTAAAAAGCAAATATCAAAGATTAATGGTGCTTTGCCCTTGTTTGATGTTTAATAGAAGAAATAGGGCTGTTTCTACATTTAACTTGGGCCAAATTATGCCATCCTTAGAGGGTATCTTTCTGTGCAAGTAGTTCAATTCTCCAGTATGGGCTCTGTAGGAAATCTGGCGTGTCAGAAATTTCCCCTTAGTGTTTTAAGCACAATGTTCCTTTTAGCTAAGGGAAATATTTTCTTCTGGTCCCTTTTTTGACTTAAGACTGCAGGCTTTAAAGTTCTCTAGGGGAAGGATATTTGAAGGGGAGGTGGGAGGAGGAGCAGGTTCACATTGAAACACTTGCCAGTGTGGCTGTCTGTACAAAGAAGGCAGCAGTTGGATGTTACGTTTTTGATTGTTGTAATATCAAAGCAAGTGTTAACATAAAGATAATAGTGTCGAATTTTATCCGTTAGTGAATTACGCAGGCACCAAAAGTAGCTGAAATCCTGGGGAAGAATTCTTTGAACGCAATAAATTGTCAGGCTCACTCCATGAAGAAAGCTACTGACATGGAACTAAGAAAAAGAGAATAATTATGAGCAGGTTGCATGTGCAAATAGAAAAAAAAAAAAACAGCATGCCGAGCTAGGACTGCATGTTTCTGACACTGTCCTTTGGATAATAGCAACTGCTGCTTCACCAGCAAGGTACAGGACAGGACTGCTGCTCTGGGAACACTTCACTTTCATATGTCAAGGGAATAGAAACCTACTGTGAACTTCTGTCAGCAGCAACGCATTAATTGAGTAATGGGATACATGCTTGCACTTAATACATGCTTAGCTGGATCAGGGCCATAGGGTACAACAAAGATTTCACATAAATCAGAAGATATTAATTTGAAGAAATGCAGTAAGTTTAGATAAAGCTTGGTGAAGACTTTTGAATGCTTACATTACATGCATTAGATACATAAAAGGTGGAAAAGCTTTAATGCATTAATTAAGGATATCATTTAAAATTATTTGTAGTTTATTCATGACAAATGTACTCAATATGAATAGCGTTTCTATGATAAATATATAGGCAAAGCATTTTTCTGAACCATACTTTTCTTCATTTAAAATACCACAGTTATTTTTATTTATTTGAAACACTTCATCATATCTGTATTCTGTTCTAGATATTTAGTGTGCAGGCATTTTTTTTGCAAACTGCCTTGGTCTTGGGCGACAGGTAGATACACTGTAAGCTCTTATGGACTTTGCCTATAAGTTTCTCATACTGCAACTTGCTGAGTGAAAGTCATGAGTCTGATAATGGACTTCTCACAAAAAATCATGAATTATCAGGAAAGACCTCCTCGAGTTCCACTGAAAGCCATCCTGATCGGGTTGTTCCAGCAAACCACAGTGATGCTCCTAGTAAGGGATTTCAGGGATCGGTGTCCCTGTGCCTTTGTTAAGCAGCTGAGTACTTAGGTCTTTCAAGTGCAAGACTGAAATCAGGATCTTTGGGAAAACCTCCTCTGTTGTAGCTGATTTTAAGCGCTTGCTTGGTAGAGAAGATAATGAAACTTTTATAGCCTGTAATGTGTTCTCCATCTTGAAGGTCTTGGTGTTTAATTACCTTCTCCCCTAACCCTTTCCCAATGCTAGCTGATATCAGTAGCAGCCAGCGGTGCTTAATTTGGTTCAGTAACGAGCCCTTCAGGTTTTACTGCCATCAGGCCAGAGCCTTTCTACTACTCACAGAGACTTAGCTTGGTGGGTGAGTGAGAAACGGGAGAAAAAGGGATCAGAAAGGATAAGGAAGGCAGGCGGTAATGGGTCTGACAGAAATCAGGATTTACCCTCTGTAATAGTATCACAGCAATGTGACTGTGCTTATAATTTCTTAATTAAAGCAATATTCATTGCTTAGATTTTTGGTGTGTTTAGAGCTCTAGTAGTGTTAAAGTAATCATTAATTTCCCCCTCTAGAGGGTACTTCATGTGAAAGATGTTCAAGTGAAAGAAGACAGACCGTGTTTTCATAATGACTTTGAAGATGCATCATAAGGCTTTAAGATGGGACAAAATAGAGAGCTGGGGAAGTAAACAAGGGTTTCTCTCCTACCAGTATAATCATACTTAGACTATTTTCAACTCCCAGTGGTTTGCTTTACTAGAAAATGTAACTCACAAATAGGAATTAAAGAAATAAAGTAGCTGTTTAAACTCTCTAGAAAGAGGTTTGGGGATTCTATGCTCAATGACTCAGTTGATTTGGAGTAAGAGTATTAATAAAAGAGATGGAGATCACATTGTTTCCAGCCATGAAGCAGTATGCAATCAGGTAGAAAATGTTTGAACTAAATGAACTGAATAAAAAGGGAAATATTTAGGATTTACACATTGAAGGTTTATCTCAGAAATTACTACCCTTTGTATTTTATCAGTCTTTCGCAATGCATTATTGTTTCCTGAATAAAGGATTGGAAAGAGCCTTCAGAGAAGAAGCAGTGGGTAACAGTGGTCAGGACTCCCTTCTAGGGGGACACCAGGATTGCTGTCTTGGGAGTTTAACTGTTTGTCTGAGACCTGGATCAAAGATGTTGTAGAAAGACTGCCAAGGCTCCTCTGGCCTTTGGGTTATTGCCATTTGCTGCTCACCCGTGTGAGCCAAAAGATAATGGACCTTGAGTGGACTAAGAGTGGCGAGAGGGCTCTGGGGGCTAGGCGGAGGTGCAGGGTCTAGATGCTGCTGTCCTCGATCCAACTCGTCAAGGAGAAGGCCTTAGTCAGGAGAGGATATGTGCCACACACATGCCTGCGTGCTGGGGCTTTGACTTCTGCAGACGTGAGACCCTTGTTGAGGAACAAGGGCTGCTGGGGAGAGGCGAGACCCACCTAGTGAAGGGGAAGAGCAGCATCTTTGCCAGTAGGATTCCTAACCTTGTGAGGAGGGCTTTAAACTAGAGGAGACCAAAACCCGCAGATGAGTGGGGGCTAAAAGACAGCCCGTGCAGGACAAGGCAATGAGGGAGGCTATCACTCATCTTGAGGTGTGTGCTGTACACAAGCATGTATGCCAAGAAACAAACAAGAGGAACTGGAAATCTGTAGGTAATCAGGGCTGTGACAGTGCAAAATTTACAGAGACCGTAATAGCTTGCATAACTGAGCCCTGTGTTGGACAAGTTAAAGGCTCTTTGAGAAAGTTAGGAAAGACGAGGAAGGGTGTTGTGCCCTAAATGAAGAAGTAGCTCAAGTGCCTGGAGATCTGCTATGGAACAGATAGTGAGCTTGTGGAGAGCTTATGAGTCAGGATCAGGTTTGTATCAAAATATTTTTTCAAATTACAGCACAATTGGATCTTTCATACTGAGTTGTTTGTGAACGAAGTGTAGTCTATTGCCCTACTTGTTGAGACGAATTGACTTTTGTGACTGGTATGGGTATTTTACCATACAGAGGGATCAAAATCTCCAAGTGCTGAACCATCCCTTTGGGAAATGTCTTGTACCTGACTCAAATTAAAAGTAAGACTTAATGTTTAGAGCTTGCTCAGAATAATAAATATGTCTGTAAATACCATCAAATGTCTCCTCTCTAGGAAAGAAGCTTTTATGTTTTACTGTAATAAAAAGTTGCACTGGAACTCCAAAGATTTTCAGTTCTCTTCTTTCCTACCGCAAAAAGAGAGGAACCTGAATGTTCATGCCTGATTAAGTCCAGGAAGAGGTAATCATTGAGGCCTTAGTAAAATTAGTTTGGGCCTCAAATTTGAAAGTAATATATTATCTTTATAAATAAATACATTTTTGTGTACAAACTACATAATATAATCATTAATGTACAGCCAGTTCCAAACTCTAAATATCCTGTACTTGGCTGGGCAGTAGAGTTTAGAATTGAAGTATTTGTTTTGCTCACGTAGGGTGATTAGAAATTACTTTTTGGATTTGCTGGCATAGGTACTTGAGCGTTACTTTCTCTGAACCTTTACCATTATTTTTATATGTATTTTAGGAGTACATACTCCTCACCAGTGGCTGGAACTTTGTTGTGATGGGTACCGCACAAACGTGTAGTAAGAGACTGTCCTCTTCTGATCTAAACAGGCAAGACGGACAATACTGGTATTCACATTGTGGTTCTATCCCTATCAGAGCGAAAGACCGAGTTATTCTTTTCTTTATTTTCATGAGTGCTTTTTTTTTTTTTTTCCTGCTAGTATAAGCCATTTCTGGATGAGCTAGAGAAGTGGAAGTAGACTTTCCCTGGGTAAAATTAGCAGATGAAAGAACTGGTAGTTGTTATAAACATATATAACTGAATTAATTTTTATGCAGTTATGGGTTTCCGTATAACAGAGAGTGAGCTATCAGATACAGAGACTGAATTATTTATGTGTACTATATATATCTTCCCTTTTAATGTACTTTTCCATGCTGGAGCTGGTATGAGGCTAAAGGCATAAGGCAATGTTCACTAACTGTTCAGCTATTAATAGCCCTCAAAGTAAATTGAGTCAGTTCTAATGCAACAAGTAAACTGTTGTTTGGGAAATATGAATGCCAAAGAACAGTTTACTGTGATCACATTGCCATCAAGCACCTTTCTGCCCTGAATGAGCCTTTTAGATATATTTAAAGGCAGTACATGAATGTAAACACATCTTAATGCAAACTTATAAAACAATATACTTTGGTAGCATTTAGTCATAAATACCACTTGAAAAACTTAAATTGACCTCTCACTGATTAATTTGCTTTCCTCAATGGTTTGTCCAAATTTTTAAGTTTTTACAATTTGAGAGGGACCAAATATGAGGCCAGTCTTGAATTCCTTAATCGTGCACGTTTCACTGATGCTAATTGAAATTTTATCCAAAGAAAGCCTGAGTAGGAGTCTCAAGGAGTCTCTTTATACAGAGCAGGTAAATCAAGGACTTGGTCACATGGTGAACATATGCGCACAAAATTTAGTTAAAATTTAGTTAGATGTGGTTTTGATCCTGGCCTTCCTGCTGTGTCAGCAAATCACGTTGCGTTTAGAATTCCCGTGGACCCAGACTGTGGCTGGGCAAATATCAGTTTATTGTTGCTGGCAGCTTCTAACTGGGTGAACAGTCCAATGATAATGAAAGGTTATTAATAGTGCAAGATATGTTCTGCCCGTATGGTACTCTCTATTCATTGCCATGAAGAACAGTGATGGTAATTTTTTTCGATGTTATAGAATCATAATGTGTGGACCTTATTATGGACAAATGCAATCTGGTGAACACTGAATTGTTTATAAATGCACTTTTTTATAACTGTTAAAGCTTTATCTAAATTTTAAAAACTGATGAGGAGGTTGAAGCAAGGAAAAGACTAGCAAAGTCTCAGTGTGAACACGTAAATTATTTCTTTCTATAAAAGAATGGGCTTTATTTTTAGTTTGTTAGATTTATACTACATAAGAGCATTGGAGCTATTAATGCCAAATGTGATTGGTTTCCAACTCTTTCCACCTAGAAGTATGATGACATGTTTTATTTTCTTTAATTATGGCACAGTTATGGGCTACTTGCACTATTATATTATTCGATTATAACCTGAGTTACCCTCTTGGCCTTCCCTGTTTAATAATCTGTCTTTTGCCTCACAAAGTGTGCTTTCCAGACTCTGAAATGCCTAGAATTTATCAGCACTATTATCTTTCCAAATCAGTAAAGTTAAATATGACATGGGAATGCCATCAGCAATATTAGACGTTTAGCCAAACACTTTTAACCAATACAAGCCTATGATAAAATGCTGAGATAAGTGCTATATTTCATTAGATAACACAAATTGAATAGATCGGTGCAGTAAGCAATTTACAACATTGTGCAGACATATTTTTAGGCACTATGTCAGTGCTTTATCCAAATGTGTCTGTCTTCATTCTCTTCCTAATTGAATCCACCCTCTGGCCTGTGCATTGCTGTGGTTCCATAAACTTTCTAACCCTTACAGCTCTACTGTTCCTGTATACATTTCAGTCTTATGATCAGATAAAACTATAGGTAAAAATGTTGCATAATAGAGAGGTCTTATTATAAACAGAAAATGCAGCTCTAAGCTTTTGGCTTTCCAGATAGAATCACTTGAAGTTTCACCTTTCAATGTACTTTTATCTTGTTTTATGTTCCCATTGCAGGCATAAGGGTAATGGACTAATTAATAATTCATAAAATACTTGGCACATTAAAGGGATTTGCTTCCATGTAAAGGTATTTTAAATAATACCAGGAATCCTGGTACTGATTTCTGAGACCGTGCAAAAGCTATGGTATCACGTTGTTTTTACATCTCCTTGGGGGGATTGTGAAAGAGTATACTACACCAGAATGGCTTTTTAATGAGAGCTGTCCCTAACAGGAACGAGTAGATAAGCAAGGTGGTTTCACTTCCTGCCGCATAATGCCATTATTTGAGCACAACATTAGGAAGACAGACAGACCCACTTCAATCAAATGGGAAGACAGTTGAACATTATCATTTTTTGGTTAAATGGCATATATATGATAACAGTATTTTTTTTGTTGCAGGTGCACAGAGAGCAGAAAATAAAAGATGATCTAATATCTGAGGTGCAGAGCTTTCCTGAAGCAGTGCAGGCTTCCCACTTATTCATGATTTGTTGTAATCCTCCGAGGACATTAGTAACAGCCTTTCAGAACTACTGATTACGAAGGGAGATGCTGTGCATGTTAACAGTTGGGCTTTACTCAAGGGAGTCTACAGCCAGACTGACAGAGGCAAAAAAGAAGCAGCCAAAGGAAAAAGCAAGGCAGCTGGCTTTGAGTGGAATGATAAAGATGTGCTTGAACTCAACCAAGTTAAGTAGATGACATTGCAACGGAAGAAGAGGACAAGAAGAGGCAAGTAAGACACCTTTCACTTGCCAGATTACTTTAAAAAGGCCTATAAATAGGAATTTGCACAAGCTTGATCCTCTGCTTACTTGTTTTATTCTGGTATAAGTTCTTTCAAGTGAATGGAGTTACGCTGCATTTACACTACTACAATCAAAGACAGAGTCAAGACACTCACCAACCTATACTCTTTCAATGAAAAAATAACACCAAGACCCTTTTCCTTATTTGGAAATTAATGTAGAAATTTCCATAGTTCTGTTTTTCATGCTTTTTTCCCCAATGAAAAGTAGTCAGCAAAGGGCATTTTTTAAAGACTCCAAAATTTATCATTTTCCTTAAAGGAATAAGATTGCATCACAGTGCTTGAACTGATTTGGCTTGGAATAAGTTCTAGACTTTGTTAAAAAGTATGCATTTTATCATTATTTCTCACAGCAAAAATGACTAAGAAACCTTATTTCAAAAACAGTGATGGCATTACATTGCTGTGCTGGAACTATTTAATTTGTCCATTTAGTTACACATACATTTAGTTTATAAAACTTGTCTGCTGCAAGAAGATTTTGAATATTAATCAATATGAGCAGAATTATGGAAAAAGAAATCTAAAATATATTATAGGGAGAGATTAAACATAGCAATTGCACCGATGTGTTTAAGAGGCTTGAGAAAACATAGTTTAATTAAGAGCTTGCCTTTGGTTTTACAGTATTGGCTTTTGTTAGTCCCACTTCTTAAGAACCGCTTGTGACCCGGTGCTCCTTCCATAGCATTCAAGCGTTATTAGTTCCACCTAGTATGTTTGCTGGTGTCAACTGCATATCGCTGTCTTTTCTAGGCTCCAAACGTCTCGATCCTGAAATTTAGCCAGAGTAAATGGCCTGCTTTTCCCAGCCCTGGAATGAGACCAGCAGGAGCAGATAATCTCTCACTTTGTAGAGGAACAAATTGTCCTCGTTTGTGGGGCCAGTGAATGCTGGTGGCACAGCCCTCGTGGATGTGTGGAGAGGAAGGAGCGTGTTTGCTGTCCTTCTGCATTCCTGTCAAAGTTCTCCATCTGAGCCGTTTGAGATGTGAAGGCATAATGAATTCAGTGCCAACAGCTCTCATTTGTTTTTGCACATATAAATAGGTATCACATGCCTTCTAAGAGTGGTTCAAGAATCCTATATCTTTTTCTTTCCTGTCATCTGAAGGTAAATGCAGTGCTAGTCCTCATAAAGAAAGATGACCGGTACCACAGGAGTGGTATTTCCCAAACCCTTTAGCGAGATCTTGCAACAGCTCTTTATGTGCAGAAGGGACAACTGTGACATATTTGTTTTTAATTAAAAAAAAAAATCTCTACCAGTAGATCAGAAAATGCTCATGCGCCATGCCTGTGAAGGAGGAATAGAAAGGATAAAGAGGATGCTCCATATGTTTCATGGCTATAGTTTCTGGTGCTATTTATCTTTGCTTTTAACATCAAAACACAATTTATTTACACAGCTGAGACAATATTATGGTAGTGGCATTTAGTGGTAAGAGGAGTCCTTTCTGTTTGTTTCTGCAGACTGTTTGGCTTTCCGAACTGCAGCAGAAAGTGTTTCCTTGAGTTCTCCTTAGCGCCATTTCACATCTTGTCAGTGCTGGCTTAAATAATTATTAACGAGGAGAAAGCAGACAGGGCAGTTGTTTAAATTTTTGAATGATCAGTTCCAGGTCATATTAATTATTCTGAAAAGCATTTAACACAGCTTAATAAGACAAGGGTTTGACCATAAATGTCATCTTCATTTGTTTGTGTTATTCAAGACTGTTGTAACTGGCTGCTTAATGGCCTGTATCATGCAGGTGTATTATTAGCTCTCATTGGCACATTTTACTTAGTTGTCATTAATGGCACAGAATGGCTTTCCCATCATTCTCCATTGGAATCCCAGATAGAGAGCAAGATCAGTAGCTGTTTTATCAGCGAGTTACATTAAGCTGCTCTTTGCCACTCATGAATCAATGTGTTTTCATCTCAGACCGGTCCCTGCTCTACATATGTCAGTGCTACTGCACTATCTCATTTGCCAAATGACTAAAAGACAGCTCTCATTAAATTAACGCTGCGCTTTTTGCACTAGATAACCTGCAGTATGTTCAGTCTGTTCTTTTGATTTTACTGAAAAACGTCCCTCAATTACCAAAGAATAAATAACTGCAGTTAAAGAATAATTAAATAAAATAAAATTATATTTGAGTTATAAAATCAGTCATGGCTCTTGACTAAAAATTCAGCAGTAATTGGGAGGCATAAGGGGCAGAGTAGCACATTATTTCGGCTTCCCGGGCATATGATGTCGGTCACGTGTTTTTTAATCTGTACTAAGTAATATAGAAGGGAGAAGGGAAGAGAGCAGCAGCTGCTTAGTCACTCTGCCCTTGGATAAGTCTGTATTAAAATACTGTCTGTAAGTACAGTATTTTAATACTATAAATATTTTTTAAATAAAAATCGAGGTATATTTTATGCATCTGCTAGCTCTAAAGGCACGAATTTTTGTTCATTAAGGAAAGCCTAAGCACTGAACAAACATAGGAACAGCAGTGCTGCTAGGACCCCGAGAAAGTAAAGGTGGGTGGTTCTTTCGTCTCAGGCTTGGAGGAAGGGAAGCTGAGGGGAGATGCAGGCTGGAGCAACAACCAGTTGTGTGCAATATTCTAGTCATGGAAACTGGCCAGAAAAACAGGAAATCCCACCAAGCAGCCATTCCTCTAGTCTGGAAAGCCTGCTCTGCCTTGAAAGCAGTTCTGTGCTGACATTTGTGAGCCTTGGCCAAGTGTGAAAGAATTATTGCCAAAGCAGTACGCTAAAGGCTACTGCAAAGTGGTGTAAAATATTGAAGTAAACAGTAAAGTTAAAAGAAGCTGTTAGGAGAGAGAGAAGTAAGGGAAGGGGAGCTTGTAAAAGGCATATGGTGTGACCTGAAGGTGAGAGGGTACAAGGCTGAATGTGAAAGAGGACTTGGAAAAGAGCAGTGTTTTGAAATCAGGTGATCTCCTGAAGCGCAAGTGGGCTTAGATGAGAAAGAGTAACAGAAGCCATACGAGTGCAAGACCAGCTTCCTAAATTGTGGGGGATTTGGGTTTTGTTTAAGACAGACACATTACCATGTGTGAAGAGTGGTGACCTCAGCATCCATTTGGGTTTTAATTGTCGAGTTGCCTCGATGTGTTCTGACACCATAGCAAAACTGTTCTGTGTGTCCTGGGACTGACCCTTTTGGCATCACTAGCTCTGGAAAGCTTTAGAAACTTGAAGAAAAACAAGCTTATAGCACAAACATCTCCAGAGTAGGTGCTATCTCTTTTCTGGCGGAGCTGGTGCATTGCAACAGCCAATGGCATAAGGATGTCATCTAGAATTGCTAAAATGAGCAGAATTCAGGAGCAAACGATCCCTTTTAGTAATCCTTGTTCATTTTAGCATGTCTTATGGCTTATTCTGAAGTGTTCAGGACACTTATTAGGCTAGATGCTTTGCGAGGCTGATTGGGATGGCATTCCTTTCCCTTTTTCTACACGTCACAGTTCATGGAAGAGACTATCCCATTTCTTTAGTATCCTTCCTAAAATCAACAGGCGAATGCAGGGCGGAAAGCAGGTTCTAAGAGAGCCCAGAGGATGAAAGAAAGACTGAATCAGCAGATAGCAACATTGAAAGTTGTTCACTGATCATATTCTTGTGATCGATATCTAACAGTAGACTTGTAAATGCTACTCAGTAGACCTCAGAGAAATTGTTTGAATTATCATGCTAAACTTTGGCTATCAGAGAAACTTTCAATCAGATAAAGATGGAAGGTTGTTTTATCTTTGCAAAGAGTCAGCTGACGATTTGTCTTATTTCTTTTCAGTGTCTGTCAAACCATTAAATTAACTGAATTCTATGCACTCTAATATCTGACATTTACAACAAGTAAATAGCATGGCAATGATCAACATAGGGCACTGCAGTAGCAGGATGTTCAAATTAAGTCCTTAAAACCAGCTTTTTTGGTGATTGTTTTATTTTTTATTTTTTATTTTATCTGTAACGTCATGATAATCGTTATCAACATCTCTTTTATTTCCATTTTTCAGTAGTGTTTGAGAAATTTTAAATTATGTAATTATAAATAAAGTTGGAAATTAAAATGCTGCTTTAAAGTACCAGGCGAGATGCCAGTAGTCTCCTACCCTGGAACAGGTAGGCCTGGCAAGACTGTGGGATCTCCATCCTTGGAGATTTACAGAACTTGCCTGGGCAAAGCCCTGAGCGTCTGATTGCGCTTTGAAGCTCCTCTGTGTTGACCTTCAGTGGTGGCTTCCAACTTACGTTTTCCCACTCATTTGAAGCAGAAAATTTGACTTCAAACTTTCAAACAATATCTTCTCTCTTTTTGTGATACTGCTTTGCTGAAGTCTTTGTTCAAGCATCACAGAAACTGGGTTGTTGTATTTAAGGTGTTGTAACACAAGTCTCAGCGAAACAGGTGAATGACAAGTAATATGATCGAAGGAACACTTGTTTTTTTATATGTTAATGGGATATATAGAACAGATTGAAAAAGGTTTATGCTAAACGTGTAATAATATATATAACTATTCATTTGTTTTTCTGCAAGACATACCTTCATGTGATTTATGTGTATAGAGAAGCAATATAAACCTATGTGCTATCTGATTTCTATCATAAAATATTTCTTATTTTTCTTTCCTAAAAGACATCTTCCTGTTCCTGCTCACAGTTTGTTCTATGATACTTTAACCTATGAAGGGTAGCTTTTCCCCCTTTTTAACTGAAAATACTCTGTCCTTCTTAGAAAGAAATGCAGCAAAGTAATAAATGTGTTTTGTTAGGAAGAGAGAAATGTATTCCTCCTTTTGTTCAATGCTAATTAGTTTCCTATTGTAAATAATATAAACCCTATGAAAAATGCTTTCTAAACATGTTGACATATCAGATTTAAGCTCTGGAGCTTTCTCTAGCATGTCAAGAACATTTGATAGCTGGGTCTGCTTTTTAAACATCTTTCTGGAGACTTCATATCATTCATTTTGTAATTCCATAACTGTGTTCTGTCACATCAGGCTTCCTGTTGAAAATAATATTCTCTTGGTTAATAGAACAAGAAATTACCCTTGAGATATTTATTTTGCTATAAATTTTCTTGGTCAGTAATAATATGCTGACATTTCTGCTGAGAGAACTTGATGAAATCTTGTGTTTTTGACCTATCCTTGAGAGTCACTCCTGGGAAAAAAGCACACCGCAGCAGAAAATATTGGAGCTCTGGTATGATGATGTCATGTTAAATTCATTAGAAGAACCCAGAAATTGAAATTTTGTTAGCTTCAGAGAAGGATTAAGAATGAACCTCCACACTAGAAAGGAAAGAGATGAGCAGAAAGGAAAGGAAAGAATGATACGGTCTTGCCTGTTTTCCACCCTTTTTGGGCTTATGCTGTCAGCACAGATGGAGAAGACCAGCGAATCTTCTCTCTTTCTGTCCCTCATTTTGGATGATTCTGAATCTTCTTCTTTCACTTCTTTACATCTGATTTCTACCAAGTGTTTTATTGTGGCTTAAATTTGCAGTACTTGTTGTTAGTTTGTCACTTGATTTTCAATTCTAATAATGCAAATAACAATAGCTATAGAGCTCCTACGAAGAACTTATCTTTTTAAATTCTACCTTACTTGTCCTTAGGTACCAACATTGCGACCCTAAAATCTCAACTGTATTTAGGTGAGCAAGGTAGGATCTATTAGTCCAATCAACGTAAGACATCTGTACATCACCAGATCTGGGCTTTAGCCTCCCGTGCAGATGGCTCATCTTATCCAGAGCTAGGTCAGCTAGGTTGTTTCTGTCCATTAACTATTAAGGCATGATCAGCATGGATAATAGCTACCTGAAGTTAGGTGAGGTGAATCCCTTCCTGCTTCCAGGTGGATTTGGTCTTTCAGTCCTCAGTGTCTCCATTGCTGCAACTCACAATTTTCCATGTTTATTCTGTACCCCACAATCTGGGTGAACAGCGGCCCAATTTTGTCTACTCTTTATGGGTGGGTAACTAAGGCGGACAGTGGTCACACAAAGAATTTCATTTATTAGAAGTAGTCTATTTTTTTGTTCAAAGTTTGGCAGGTTTTTTTGTTTTTTTTTCCCCTTTTAATGAAATTAGTACAGCTGGTGAATAGGGGCAGATACCATTTAACAGTCTGTTATTCTTTAGCAAATATTTTCATGTGTTAAACTCCTAAGAATGCTGTTATTAAGAAATTCATTACTGAGAATTGCTTGTATAAAATAATATTTTTTTCCTTTAAACTTGTGTTTGGAAGTAGATTCACCTGTGCCTAAGGCATTGTCACTATATAGGTTCAATTTTTTTAAAAGAATATTACTATTATTTTCTTGAAATGCCATATTCTGTGATGCAAAAAAAAAAAAAAAAGTTTATTAAGATTGCGTTTCATTAGGACTGACTGGGAATGAAAGAGAAATAAGTATCCAGGTTTGAAACTTCTTTGTTCTTTACACAGTTTAAATGAGCCTATCTAATCTGCTGGCAGCTGGTTGTTGCTTTCAGTGTGACCAGTGGGCTCTGGTTAATCTTACAACAAACATGGTTTGGTTTATTTCCTGTCTGGGTGACTGCAATTGCTTAAAAACAGTGACTTGCTAAAATATATTTATTACTAGCCAATAGATTGAATTTTTCACCACACACGCTCCATGACTGCAGTTTCACTGATGCAGATATTTTTGATTGTTCATATAGCTATTTGGAATTGAAATAAATATGGAGTATTTTGCTTACAACAGTCAGCCTTTTGAAAGCAGCCTACAGGTCTTTTGGTTGAAATTTTCCCTATCAGTTTTGTAAAGGCAGGGTGACCAAAAATATAATTAAGCTTTCCCATGCTAAATAATTCATTTTTCTTGGGTATAGTATTTTTGTCTTCTTTTTCCCCCTTCCCACTTTCTTGGTTTACGTCCTATTTTAATATGACCTGATATTTTCCAGTAGTCTTTTTTCACATGAAAGGGAGGAAAAAGGAAAGGGAAGAAGGTCAGGTCAAGCAGTGCTCCTTGCAGTGGGATAAAAGAAAAGCAAAAATAAGACTAAGTCATCCTTCCCAATTGTTTTAACAATCCCCATACAAAAATCAGTGTGCTGATCTTAGGAAAACCTATCTAATTTTGACGCTTATCTAATGATGCTCCATTGGAGAGGTTGGAAGTTTCATGAGCCTTATAGTTTAATAAAACTAAGCTAAAGATAAGAGAGATGAGCCAGCTGACCTGTGATTTCTTCTCTTCTGTGCAGTTTCTCAGATTCATGTAGCATACAAACAGAATGCTTCATTAGTGTATGTGTCAGAGGAAGAGGCTCAGATATTAGAACTTCTTTCAGTAACCTTGTTATAGAAGTTGTGAGCTGAAATGCAATAAAGATTATACATATTTCTTTTTATTTTTCTCAACTGGGTACACTGCAAAATCTAAAATTCCCTGTAAAAGTTCAAGACTCCATTAGGGAAAAAAATAGTAAGAGTTTAATTTTTTTTTTTTCTCCTGATGAAAAACCTGAGACAATGTTTGAAATGTTAAAAAAAAAAAAAAAATCACTGTTCGGTTTTGAAGACTGCAATAATGTTTTAGTTGCCCTTTCTGAGACCTGGTCTATTGTGCCAGGCTATCTCCAAGGAGATGTAGACATGGTTCTGCTTTTCTTCTTTCTCTTTGTAAAGTGATGTATTTAATAGCTCTCAAGCGTAAATGAGTAACAATGGCCTGCCCTTTTCTAAGACATGGAATACCTAACTTTTTTCAAATACAAGAGAGAAAAAGTATCAAGTGAGACAACTAAGACTACAAAAATCTTTAAGAAATGCAGCCATTCTACCACAGTAAATAGTAAGGTTTAGAAAAAATAAGACTATGAAACTGCCTGCTACAATACATTTCATGCTGCATTACTAAGAAGCCTCCCTTGTCATTCCATTTATTAGTTCAAAAATATCCAATATCTGAAATTCATTTCATGACTACTATTTGTCACCAGTGTATTTAATTCCCTATGACTGCTGCAATTCATTCGTAGGTTATTTTAATTTATATGTTATTGAAACTTGCTCTTGATGTTAAAGTGCTTGAGATTCTCAGTTCTGTTCAGTGCATGATAGTATTTTTAGAGCCTCTACTCCAGTTAGAAAAGCACTCTCTATTCTAGGCAGAGGAGCACTAAATGATAAAGAGAGGAAAGTGTCTTCTATAGAAAAAACACACTTTTTTTTGATACTGGAGCAAACATTTTAGCGGGCTTCCTGCTGTGACAGTCAGCACAGTGTTTTGGTGCTTGGAGATTAAGTACCTCTGTCGTATGAAAACAGCGAAGAATTACAGTCAAAGTCTTCCCTCAAACAATAAACAGGAGCTTTACTGTAATAAAAAAAAGTGTCATGTGCCACAGCTTTACTTATTCACTGCTTTCTTCTGCTACTTTTGGGGTTCAAACCATCTTACCTGCTGAAAAGTTGTAAAGAAAAAATACTCTGTCAGCTCCCTCAGAACTCACAAGTTCAGGAGGATGAACTCGTTTTGTGTCCGTGTCTTGTACGTGTTTCTGAGGCTAAAACGGCTCAGTTAGAGACTTTGACGTAGCTGTTGATATCCAGCCTCTAGAAAAGGGGCAGCTGGCGGCCGGCTGCGGCTGGCCTCTGGGCACGGGAGGCTGCGCTGCCTTCTCCCGCCCCCTGCCCAGGCTGACGGAAAGATACAAGGCAAGCAAGGTGGCACTTGGGCTGCAGCGGGGGTGACTGAGACTTCTTCCGTTTCCAGACAGGGTAAAACTTGCCTATAAGTAAATTACAAAAAAAAGTCCTATCTCTTCCTGTAAATAAATGCACTACAAAGAAATACTTCCCCCCCCCCCCGGCCCCAATAATTTATCACTGGGAAGACTGTCTCAGATACCCACTCTACTCACAAAGCTCAAGTATTATAATGGAAGAAATGTATCTCCTTGGAAAGCAAGAGCATCTCGGGGACAGAACATCCAAGGTGGGAGGCGTTATATTTCAACTGATCCTGCGTAAACAAGAAACAGCATAAACAGTGAGCCTTCAAAAATTGACCTCTGAATGTGCACTGTGTTTTGGAGAGAATAGGCCGTATTTAAGCTTTCTAATATAATACAGGGAATTTGTAAACCAATTTATAAACAAAAACACTATATGCTGAGTATAACGTATTTAAATTACAGGGAAAGTATTTGTGAAAACCATTTGCTTGGACTTTGTAAGAGGGAGTCAAAACACTCATTTTTTCAATTCACATCTGACTGGGGTTCAGCTATACTGGAATTTGTTTAGGTTCAGTCCCAGCTCAGGCCAATTCCAGTTTCACCTGGGTATCTCTAGGTGGCTGCCGGATGTTATCAGTTTGTATTAAAAATATATCACCTTGGATGTATTTCTCACAGTAGAGAAGGATCCCATGATGAGACTGTGCCTGCGGCATCAGTCCCACCTCCCGATTTGTCACTAGAGCCTTGCAACCCTTGCCAGTTCCTCCCTCTCTCTACACCTCCAGGGTGAGATTGTGGAGCTGGAGGCAAGTTACAAAATTGTACTTTACTAGAGGTGCACGATGGTAAGGGAAGGGGAGAGGCAGCCTTGCTGGGAGGCAGGACGGAGAAGGAAGTTTTGGATCTGTTCCCCATCGGCCTCTGCACGTTTGCAAAGGTACAGAAACCCGTACACACGCGTGCACACACACAGGTCCAAACAGTGGAGTCCACAAGCGAGACTGCTAGAGAGAGCGAGGGGACACCTCCCGGCAGCGCTGGCTCTGGGCTCCAGTGAAGCTGGCAGCTATTTGGGGTTAGCCAAATGGCCGCAGCCCCGCTTGACTGAAATTTGGCACAGGGTGTAAATAGTGACTGCTGCCATGGTATGATGGACAGCCTTCCCTGGCAACATGGTCACCCCCATATGAGCAGGAGCAACAAATACAGTTATTTGAGGATCTCTTCTGACCAGCTCTGTCCCCCTCCGTGGAAGAAGCTTCAAGATTCAAGCTCAAATGCAGACTCTTTCAGGATTTAGTCCAGGTTAGAGAAATAACTGATTTGACTTTATTAACATAGTTTTATTTTCATTCATTATTTTGAATGTATTTATTCAGATGGTGTCTTAAAATAACGACACTTGCATTTATGGCATAGGTTACTGACATCCCACTTGCAAGGAAACATGTTACAAAGAAATGTCTCTCTGCAAAAGTTTTCGTAATTGGATGTATAGTCTACTACTGAAATGTGGCGTATTGACTGCTGCTGTTTTGCTAAGTGGGACATTGGTCTGATACGTTAGCTACATAGGTGCATTTCTGTGTAAATCCAAATGTTGATCCTATGAATATCAATCTGTAGGTAAAAATCTATGTGCAGATAATGTTAAGTGCTATGACAGACTATCTTAGAAACTCTAATTTACTTCTGTGGTTGCAAGAGGACTTTTTTGTGATTATGATCAAAAATACTGGGACCTGAGGAACTTACTGAGCTAAATCAGGCAGAGACATGATCTGCTGTCATTAGCCAGACCAGAGCTTCAGCAGCGCTTCTGACAGCGTTGTTATGGACAAAGCTTTCGGTTATGGGGCCTCTTTTCTTTTAAACCTGTCTAGGTGTCTAAAGATGTCTATGGCCAAACCTATTAGCATTTAGGATAACTAGAATTGTGCTTTGGCAATGAACTTTCTTCTCCTTGTCTGAAAACATCTGCAGACGGACTTGCCAAGAATATTTTTTGCATTGGGAAGAGGTACAGGAAAAAGGAGAGGGATCCAATTTTACGTTTAGGAAATGTTCCTTCAGAGATATCCTTCCATTTCATCTCTGTGTTTTTCCTGAGCTTCATGCTGTGATGCTAGTGCTGAAGGGATGCCAGCCAGTCATTTTTAAATACTTTTTTTGAAAAGTGAATTTGATGCGTAGTTTTGTTTAGAGAAGGTGCTATGAGACAACATTTGACATAGTTATGTTTGTTGATATACTTCTAATGAAGAAAGGTAAAGACTTATTAACAGAGCAAAAATTTTACTTAAACCCAGGAGGTCTGTCCCTCTCCTTTCCTAGTACAGTCATGCTGCGACAATGCTGAAGCTTCGAAAAGTTCAGAACTGGGTACTGACATAACGTGATGTGACGTAAGTACGCAGGTTGTGCATCCACAGCTCCTCAGAAACGTTTAGACTTTTGGCCTATAAAATTTCTTTACACAGTCTTTTTCAGAGTTGAGATTTTTAGTTTTGAGAGTTTGAGAAAATTCTTACGTCCTTTCTAATTATGGTGGAAAATAAGGACTTCCTGATTTAATGAGGCTGCTGTTTCAGGCAGCAAAAGTATTAAAGTGGCACAAACTTGTGGACTAAAGCCTTAGTTTGAATAAAACCAGTGAAGGTTGAGGAAGGCATTATTCATAAAATTTGTAAAATTGCATACGCTAAAAGAAAGTTGCAGTTCAGAAACCCGTTTGGCTCATTTTTGGGGTGATGACGCTCTCCACTGCTGCATGCTGTAGATGAAATGGAAAGTCATTTTTCTCTAGATATATTAAAAACAGCTTTTGCTTTGTTGTCTTTGCCTTGTGAGGATTGTAGAGACCAGGCCTTGTGTGTATTCTCTTGCCTGTTTTCAGGATAAGGTTATGTGTAAACACCCCAGACTGAAGAAGAGAGAGCGCTTCCCCCCGCTGGCACGCACTCCAGAGCTATGCAAAGCAAAGTCTCTCCGTTTCATGTAGTTGCAGGATGTTACAGTAAGGAAAAGTGGCATCGATGGGATACTCACAGGCACGGCCCAGAGGAGGCCGCTCGGAGGGCTGCAGCAGCCGTCATCCTGCCGTTTCCCGTTCCCGGCTGCAATAAAGGTTTCAGGCCGAGCAAGGAGTGCAGAATCCCTGCAGCGGCAATGTGATGTTGTCGCTGCAACCATCTTCTAGGTCCTCTCCTTGCCCTGCCTATCCAGCAGTATAAAGGGGGTTCAGTCGTGTGAAAATAACCCAGGAAAGCTGGGTTATGGGCAGGGGAGGTATTTAGAGGAGATATAGTTGAAAGAAGACTAATCAGGTTCCTTATTTGTGCTAGGTTAATTTTATTTTCGTGGGGAAAACTGGCTAAGAGAGGGAAATGAATTGGTGCTCCCTTACAAAGGGCGCTACACTGAATCATCGCTATAGACTCGAGATCCTGCGTGCCTCTCTTATCACAGAAAAGAGTTCAAACGTGCTTTAGTGCTCTTCTCTCTCCTATATTTTCTACTGGGGAAATAATAGTAGCAATCAAGGCTTATTTCCTTAACAGGTGTTGGCATTATATCAGATAACTATCGCAAAGAGTAGAAATGATTTGTTTTTGCATATTGTAGGCTAACAACGTCCTTTGCTTGTCAAATTCTACAATATTGCAGACAGGGCTGTCACTCCATATTATTAATTTGCCCCTCAGTAAAACAGAGGTACATGGTGTACTAAACGTAAAGCTAAAGTGACAGGGTCCTTTATGCAACTAAAATAAATATATCCGTGTCACTTTGAAATCAGCAGTGTTCTGTAGCGTTATTTTACAGGTGTTAGCGGGAGGTTAACGGAGGAAGTGAGAGAGAGCTCATTGACTTTCCTTGCATATACGTATATCTATACTGATTTTAACCTTGCCCATAAAAGGTCAAGCATAAAATTATTTCCTCACAGCAGCTGTCTTCAGAGATTTGAATTAACGTAGATGGAGAGTATCATAGGAAAAAAAGTTCATTTTACCCTAATTGGATTAAGAAGAGTCTCATGCATACTGCAAGGGTGAGGTTTCGCTAGAGTACAAACTGCTAGGTTGACAGAAAGGGATTAATTTATGTGCCTCTTGTCAGGTTGTTGACTAATAATGTATTGATCGTATCTGTAAGATATGCAGAGCGTCTGTCAGAAAGGAAGGCACTCTGGAATTGAAAATTGCTAGCATATCTGACATGATCAAAGCTAGATAAATACTCTTAAGCAGCAATAAGTAGGCTGCTGCATATATCAGCTGCAGAGTTTTATGTCACATATCTTGGAGCAGACATCATAACCAGTCATCGCACCCAACCTCAGCAATGAGTGACTGATTTGTGCAGTTCCTGATTTTTTTTTTTTCTGCTTTCCTTTTATGTGTTCCTGCAGACTTATTGAACTACCACAGTTTAATCCCAGAGGAGCCTGCAGGTGGTACTGTCCTTGCTTTGAGGAGTTATTAAATTCTTAAGGTCACCATAAAAAAGGTTCCATTAAATTGAGTTAATAAAAACTTCGGGCAAAGGTTTGCTAAGAGTGCAGGTGTCAAAGCTTTGGAAATTGGACTGTCTCTTATGACATCAAGCTAAGAGAATATTTTAAAGCACATCACAATATAAAGATGTTAGAAACGCTGCTTTTGTGATGTTTTGGCTTGGGTGAGATAGAGATGCTTGCGCTTTGCCAAAGGAAACGTCCTATTACTGTTCGTATTTTTTTCAGAAGGGATAGGTTCTGGCAATTTTCATTGACAAAAAGCTTTCAACTTTCTACAAAGAGATACTAACTCTTCTTTCCCCCTCTTGCTACCTTTGCATATAGATGCATAGCGAGACACAAAGATAAATAGATGAACATAAAAATGGGGATTAGATGTATAGATCCATGGGTGATCTGTTGTTAACCCTTATTTTTTACTTAAGGACAATTGAGCTTGCTGTTTTGCCAATGAGGCCAACACATGCCAAATTTTCTTTACTCAGCGCACCTCCTGAATAAGAACAGGATTTAAAATCATTTAAAGCTAATTTCTTAAGTGGACTCTGGGATGAGGCCTCTGATGAGGAAATATAATCATAAATTGGACTTATCCTTTTATAATATATTATGGTGGAGGGCTTTTTTCTTTAAATAGTAGCATGAGATTCCAGCTCCACCAAGGTAAATAACAAACCCCCCATTTACTTCAATACAACCTGGATTTCACCCTATGACTATGGGCAAAGAAACTGCATGTGGTTTTCCTGAAATATTTTGCCGTGGCTTTAAAACTCATAACTGATTGTATTTTCAGCTCCAAAAATATTAAGACATGATCAGTTCAGAACTTTGGTTGCTGCATTCATTGGCCAGCAAATTCATTAAGAGGAAACTGTAATGTTAGCTATAAATTTAGAATGAGTCTCTCTAAGGCCTTAGTTTGGGATGACAGGTATGTAATATAATAATTACAAATTTAATATAATTAATAATAGTATAATAATTATATATTTAATTATATAAAAAGATTAATTTCTTTTATGTCATGAGTATTAGTTGCATAGAATAGTTTATCAGTTCATTCCCTAATTAAACATACTAGATTTCCATTTATTTTCAATGTATTAACTTTTTCTAAAATGGAGCATTTTAGCACATATAATATGCAGGAGTCTTTTTTTAAAGGTCTAGTTTGTAAGTTATATTTATTTTTTCTCGCTGTGCTTTAGAGTTTTTTAACATCAAATATACAATTAATAGAAATTCTGCTCACAAGTAAAAGAACTAAATTTCATGCATTCATATATAGCATGTTGCAACATGCAAAAAACAATTTTAACAGTCTATCTGTTCATTGTGCTAGTGCTTAATGAATTAAATGTGTGGGACTTGTCACTCAGCATATTAAAAATGAAAATGGATATAAACAAAATAATGTTTAAAAAAAAATCCACAGAAACACTCTAGAGGTAAAATTCAGCCCAATCCACCAGACTTGATCTGGTAATCCCAGCGATTGCTAAACTCAGAAGAGTTTCCTTAATTTTTCTTACACATTTTTAAAAGGATAATTTTTCATCTGGTGCCTGCTTTTTCATGGAGATGTGTCAATTTAGCCCTTGTCCTTAGGTATAACCTTGTATTAACTCAGATCGCTTAAAACTGAAATAACATTTTGACATTCTTTCCACATCTTGTCACAAGTGCATATATCTCAGAAGCCTCTACAAGTTAATAAATTCTCTTACTTTATTCAGAAAGGAAAAGTAGCAGTTATTAAAGGGAACATATGGCAGGTGCCTTAAAGCTCCAGGGTGACACTAAAGCATATGACTTCAGCTCATTATAAGTATTTTCTAGGTTCTTCTTAATTGCTCTAGTAATTAAAATTCACCAAAAATTGTGAAAATGCCAAACAAATAATACAGTGTCAATATATGTTTTTCAATATTACAGGTAATAGAAGTTAAACTCTATGAAAATGTATTTTTAAAATTTTGGAATATGTTACTTAGTCATCTGTGTGGTTGTAGGGATCTATTTATTTTCCTTTTATTTTGTTAGCTTTTGTCACACTGATTTTTAGCTAAGAAATTATATGTTTGAGCATTCAGGTAAAATGTAAATAAAGCTAATTTAACTAAGGCTGCCATTAGAAGCAAGAGTAACGTGTGCAATAAATGGCAGGTTGTATCTATGGAAGATACATGAATATTTGACATTAATGAGAATTCCTTTGGCAGTTGATGAAGAGTCAGAAAAAAAATCCTATTGAAATCATTTGGAATAGTCTTTTTGAGGAAAAAAAAAAGACTTTGGGAAGTCACTTTAACGCTTATTCAATCTGGTAGTTTCATCCGAGCCACTGATATTAAAAGAAAACTTCAGGATCAGAGAATAAGGTATGTAGGTAATATAAGCAAAGTTTCACCACTTTTGACTGAAATTTAAACACTGGCTTGTAATAAACAGAGGGTTATTTCTGTATATGAAATTGGATTCTTAAATGCAAATCTTTAATTGTTTAGTGGTATTAGAGGTTAGAAAACACCCTTGAGGAAACAGTTATTTTAAAAATATAATCTGAAATGCATGGCAGCATAGCCATTGCAAATTGCCTTTCAAGAGAAGGTTTAGTTATTATGTGTTTAATCAATCCTAGTGGTAAGGATATTAAGGGAATAGTGTAAACAGAAGAAAACAGAGTTCTTTCTTAAAGGCAAAAAGAGAGAATTACAAATAACTGACCACTTCAGAGCTTTACCAAGAAATTTCTTTTGGGGGAGTTAAGAAGAAGGGAGGGGGAAGTCATTATCTATGAACAATATTTTATTACAGCCAAAAAGATCTCTAGCTCTTCAATTGAACAGAAAAATTAAAAAATGCATTATGAAGTTAAACATCCCATCTAGAATGACTGTACATCAAGCATGAGTGGCGCTTGCTGGGTACCCAGAAAATGAGGAGAGCGTAATTTGTAATTAGCTGGGTGGAAATGGTGCAAGTATGATCTCTATGTGTAAAACTGTGTTGTTATGTTTTTGCTGCTAACTCCTGAGCTGCTGCAAGTCGAGACTATAATTTGGTTTCCTCACTTCCTGTATATTTTTGAATTTGTGAATTAATTTTCACCTGCATCTTATTTTCACCTTACTCAGGATCTCTTACCCTCAATGAAAAAAAAAAAAATCCTCCTGAGGAAGGAATCTCATGCATAGGAACGACACAATAGTTTTTTAGACACCTCTGAGGAGCAGAGGGAGTTCTCCAGGTTCTTCTTTCACAGTCCTCTGGATTTCTTGCACTTGTGGCCTTGTTCCATCCCCATGTAGGGGAGCTGGACTCTGATTTTGTGCTTCTCCCCTCAAAGTGGCAGAGCTTTAACTGATCTTTCACCAGGTTCTGCAGTGGAGAGATGCCTGTACTAATTTCTGTACAAAATTAGCCTCCTCTAAGATATGGCCCGAGCCACTGTGCGAAGTACACACCGTATCTGTGGAAAACAAGGTATGGAATTATATAATTTGGAGGCTATATTGGGAAGCGCGTGCAGTCAGAGACAAAAGAAGGCTGCAGGGGCAACTGTTGCTCTGGCATTTCCTGAAGCGTGAGTACTCGGTTTTGTAAGCTTACGGGTCTTTCAGCAAATGCCAGCTTGGACCATTAGCAGGTTTCAGACCTGTAGATCCATAGCTCAGGCTTGCATCAAAGTAGTGAAAAAGAGATTGGTAGTAGGATGATAAGTAAACCATACAACTGCATGTAATTTTTCCTGATTTCCAATTACTACTACTGCAGTTCTGCCTTTCATAAACTCTAGTGAGTTTTTTTTTTTCAGACTTTTGCTTTAGAAGTAATGATTATTCAGAAGAGAATGGGTAAGGTTAAAATATGTTAAATCTTTAATTATGCTTTAAAACTTCTTTACTGGATCATTCCTCCCAAGTCATCTGCAATAAAACACCTGCTTTCTACCTAGTTTAGCAGCTGGACATGCATTGTATGTACAGATGTGTCTTTCTGCTATGCACTTGTGATTATGGAGCTGCTGTCAAACAAGTCTAAAGCTCTTTATTCACCACTGTTAGAGGGGGGAAAAAAAAGTGGAAAGCAGGTTGTCCATACACAGGGGTGCATCCATCCAATTGTTTTTTTCTTACCATGCAAGACAGTCAAGGTCCCTGTTCCTTTCACTTGCATCGTGTCCCCTCTTACTTTTCATAGGAGGTTCCCTGCCACCAAGAGGCAGCCCTCCAGCTGTAGGTGCACACATGCTACGTGATGGTGTTTCGTGATGAGTTATTGGAAAAAAAAAAAAAAAACTATGGATCTGTGAGATACACGAGTAGAAACTGTGAATCGGAGACAGATCTAGAGGCTTTTTGTACTAGATCATGTCAAAGTGACTCTGAGAAAGTTAGTAGAGCTCCTATATGCCAGAAATACAGAACAAGTTAAGGAAAATGTTAATGGTGCAGTAAAAATTGCCCTGTACTAGACTATTTTATCTAAAATAGAATGAACAACAACAACAAAAAAAACATATGGCATATTTTAATTCTATTCTCTTTTCCTGACTGGAAGATATTTCAGCAAAGCGGAGAACTGCACATGGTAGATCTATTTTTACTTCATGTGTAATAGAGTAATAAGTGACAATATACCTCAAATCAGTGGGCAGAGTTTAGGATTTTTGCAATGAAATCTAGGTTTAGATACAAATGCTGTTCTCCCTAACTCACATCCACTGTGGGTCAGAAAAAGGCATTGAAATGTTACCAAGGAAGACTTTGGATCTGATCTTGAGTGGTACTTGGCATGGTTACGTTACCTAAAAGCTATAGGCTGTCACCTGCAGACATTTGCTTAACAGAACGTCCGAGGTTAGAGTAACTAGGGAATTGCTGGAGTAAGAAAAAGAGAAATAAAGCTAGAGCACTAGACAGACATGATTTAGGGTCTTGGGAGACTGTTGCTGTACATAAGTCAGAGTGCACATCATCATTGGTAATCAACAGTTGCAGGTGCTGGCTTTGCTATGTAAGGCTGCCATTTATACTAAGAAGAAATAAGTAACACCTTCACTCGTAATGATGAGAGAAGTGCTGCTTTTTAGTGGTAAGTAAAAAGTAAACTCACTTGCCAGATATTCCATAGTGGGTAGAAAGAATGGGGTACATTCTTCGTTGCCTAAGTTACAAGTAAGTTTTACTTAGCATTTACTCTCATCTTTACCATTGGGAAAATGGCTGCAAGAGCCCTGACTAGTGTAACAGAAAATGAATAGTGAAGACTAAGACAAGAGAAACAGAAGAGTCACGTGACAGAAAAGGAGCTATGAAGCAGGAGTTGGTAGAGTGATAAATAAGAAGATAACAACATAGCTTAAAATAAGATTATAGTGAATTTATAACTAAGACTGAAATTATATGAAAGTGGAAGACGGTCAAAGTATGGATCCATGAGTTTGGAATATTTTTTCATTCTTTAGCTGCTGAGAGCTGTCATCTGTTACGTCTCCCATTCTTCAGATGGTGAAGAAGCTAGATACGATGTCTCATCCTTCTCACATGTCCTTTCTGATCTGTGATGAAAAGCAAATCAGGTTAGGACAGAGTGTCTAACAATTACATGCATTCTCGTTCAATGATTTGATTCAATGGCTCTCTGTGGCGAATGGTTTTGAAATATCTGCTGGGTGTTACTGGGTAAGCAAGCTGTATTTAACTACGCAAAGCTGACGTGAGGGTTCTGCCTGGAGTATGGCACTATACAACTAGCATTTGTCAAACAAAAAATAGTTTCAGAAGCAATTTTAAGCCACAATTGGTTAAACAAGAACTAACATTAAAAGAGAGGTTACTGTTACACGCTCTGGAGAAAAGCATTGTGAAATGTGAATACCTGGTGATTACATGTAAGATTGAAGTTCCATAGGCAAATAATAAGGAAGATCCTTTTCTGCATATATTTTGTTTCAAAATCAAGTTTAGTTTAGACTACAGTTTCGTCTAGAGACAAAATGACAAATGAGAAATCCTTCCCCATGAGTAGACATTCTGGGGAAAAGCCAGTACAACGCTGTGAGAACATCGATATAAATACAAAAATAACACATTGACTGTTGAGTGGGCACTTTTAAAGTCACCGCAAGTAAAATCAGTACATAGGTATGCCGCTGGTGGAAGCATGGCTTAGACCAGCTGGGGGACACAAGGGGTTGCGCTAGGAGGATAAAACCGTAATTTGCTGCTGCCAACCTATTCCCTGTGTGTGCGCTTACTCGGGAGTGACAAGGTGCAGTGGCACAACAGTGCTTGCTCTTATCTATGAACAGGTTAAAAAAAAAAGATGCAGGGGATTGAGATCCTCCTTAGTTATCTGCACAGATGTGTATTGCAAATTGTCATGCGTTCATATCCCCTTTAGTGCCAGTCAACTACAGTCACATGCCATCTTGCTTAAAACTTTAGGGTATGTTTTATCTTTTTCCTCTCTGTAGCTCCTCAGCTGCCTTCCAGTTTTAGCTGGGATGGTGGTCATTGCAAGTGGCAAAATCACAGTTTTTATTGGTTTTTGAATTAAAATTTAAAGAAAAGGCATTCTAAGAAGTAATATCAATTACTATAGTTATAAATTAATTTAAATTGATGGATTAGGGTAGAAAGTTGAAGTTTACAGAAGTAATTAATCTTATCTGAAAACAGGGGCATTTATTATAATTTTTCATTCAGAGACTTTTTTTTTTCTTTTTTACCATGGTTGAGGTATGGATCTTCCGTAAAGACCTTTATGAACGTGCCAGTCAAACTTTAAGCCAAGGGAAGTCAAAGGTCTGGCAGTTATTCTGTTTTCTTTAATTTAAAATTAAGACAAGTAAACTATTTGGATTTTAATGTCTTCTTAAGCAGGAATAGATCTTTACTCTTTCATGCATACCTCCAGTTATCCCACATCCATAGACAATAATTTTTATACTACTCCTAAGTGTTCTAGAACCTCGTCAGTACTTTTAACCATGTATTCTGTAACTTTATATTCAGTTTTATCACATAAATTGTCTTGACACTATAGTACCCTTTCTTAGCTGATAAGTTAAGCATTCATTCAGACTTCTTTAATGCTTTGTATATCACCAGTAATCGGTTCATACCTGAACAATCCTTTCCTTGAACCATTCGTTCATACTTCACGTCTCTAAATGCCTTACAAAAAAGGAGTATAATCAATTTCCTAGTAGTGTTTCTGGGACAATCACTGAATTCCTCAAATTATTTATAGGAATCAATGCTATTTTAAAAAGTACAGATTTTTTTTTTTAATATTAACTTTTGAACAGCATATACTTATCCCCCCAAGCTTATTAAAGTCTTCAGTCTGGATACTAGCTTTTGCTAACTCTGTCTGGTCTATACAGAACAGAATTGAAACTCTCCATGTGGCACTCAGGTTTCCCTTTTTTGGAGAGGATTCTTGGATGTCATACAGCAGATATAATTTAGTTGTAAATCAAAATTTCGGTAGGGTCTGTTACTATGCTGTTTTGAGCAGGTTTCCTCTTAGAACTTGGTGGACTAGGATATATGGTTTCTTGCTATCCAATTTGTTGTAACAAGTGTTACAAGAGGCATTTCCTTTCTTCTGAATAGAGAAAAGTGATCTTAAATAAAGGAAGTGTATTGATAGCAATACACTTACCTCTCCTAAATCATGGACAAACACTCCAGCTTCAGCTGGTACGAGAACAGGAGATTTGTTAGAGAAGCTCTCCTGGCTTCTTGTTTCTTCAGTTCTCTCTGGTCTGTATTGGACCAGCTTTGGAATTTCTTTTTATCTCTGCTTTGTATTAATGTTACCCTCTGCCAAATGCGAGTACTGTTACCTTACTTTCTGTAATTGGTTGTATTTGTTACGGGCAAAGAATTGATGGAAGTTAGTTTTCTTTAGTAATCTTTGAATGTGCCGTGATAGAACTTTGCTCATTTGATGTAAGAGCAGTGGGAGTATGATTTTAATTACTTTCTTCTTCACCTTGACTGTACCTTGGAAGTCTTCGGTAGATGCTTCCCCTAATAATAATTTTGAGGACTGTACCTTCTATGTTTGGAGCAACAGACTCATCTCATCATAGTTTTGACATGTCCTTGATGAACAGATTCAGAACTTCTAGTGACATTTTCATTCTTTTTGCTGCAAAGTGTAAACACAATGGTGGCACAATAACAGAGAAATGTGACAAAAATTAATATACTAATACTACAGCACATAGCTCGTGACCAGTCCTTGATTGTCTGTAATGTATCAACACATCTTTCAGGAGCTCTGATTTTGTAACAGGCTCTTGGTGTGGTGTGTTTACTAATTCTCTAAAATGTCGTCATTTCTTTTTCTCTTGCCAGTTGCTTGCTTTTATTTGATGCTACAGAAGCTTTGTTTCCACAACAAGAGACCACTTTAAACCACATTTTTGCTTAAAACTGTATTTGCTATATATACAAATATGAAAGGCATACTTGCCGCAGAAATTTTGCATTCAAGGAATAGAATGAACACAATAGTGGGATAAATACATAAAACAGAATTCTAAATATTAACCTATTATGTGCTGGATAAGAGTTATATCCCGATTGGTGGGGGTCTCTGCTATATAGCATGTTAATGACTCTGCTTTTGGACCACATATATTAGGTGGACAGTAAGCGGGGGGGGGGGGGGGGGGGGAGGGGGAATAAAACCCCCAAGTTCTGCTGTCAGACAGTCTGAAAATAAAGTATCATTAAATGCAAAAAATACTTCAAGCTCCCTCTGTGTGACTTCAAGGTTTCTTCCAAATAGGATTTTCTGCTTATTCTAATGGTCCCCTGAGAGCTTATAGCCTTGCAGAACGTAGTAAATGCCAGAGGTGTCTTCAGCAGCCAGCAAGTCTGTCATATATACTTTACTCATGTCCCAACCTGTACAATGTCTAACCTGACACATCCCTTGGCAGTTTTGAATGGCTGGACTTTTCCCACTCTGTAATTCTGGCTTGCAAGGCTTGCCATAAATAATATTAACACATGCAGCAAAAATGAAATGGCTCTATATTGTAGTGATGAAAGCATTACCCTGTGAGAACAAGGGAATGTACTTGATCCAGGAGATCCCTTTCGAGTCCCAATAGGCAGGGGGCTCTGGCCTCAGCTTAGTATACTCTCAATGGTGATCTAACAATTTTTTAGCAGATAAATACAGACAGGCTCCAATACACTTGTTAAATTAGAGCCTGTGCTAGGTTTAGCCAGTGCAGAAATAGCATTTCTAATGGCTAAGAGCCGTGTTCTTCCTTTCTCTGTTACATTGCTCCTCCCCATGTGAGCTCAGTCACTGACCCTGCACCCATACCTACCTCCTCATTAGTGTTTTCTTTCTTTCTTCCACGCCCTAAGCTTGCGTTTCTCCTAGTCCCTGACTATGCAAGCTCCACCTGTTTCTAGAATCTCTGTTCTTTGGTTCTTCCAGTCCTACAAACCTTTAGCAGAATTGGCCAGCACGTATTGCAGCCCCTGAGGCTGGACACCATTTGTCTGCCTCTGCTTAGTGAGTCCCTCCCTGCTCAGCCTAACATCTCAAAAGCAGTAAAGTTTCTGGTTCTTGGCAGGAGGGACCAGCCCTCTCCTCCCTAGGCACCAGGTTGCATCTTGTGTATTTGAAATAATGTTCCTTTTTTTTTTTCTGCTTTGAAACTCCATGCCCAGGGTGTAATAATTTGTCCTAGTCTGTGGTACAGATGTGTGAAGAGTCACATAGCACGCTGGAAGCTGTGGTACTGCAAGCACATGCCCAGGCCATAGTGCGAGTGTCTGTCATGTTGCTCACAGTGGTTCCGCTGATCAAATTAGACATGTCAGAGATACATAAAAAAATGACACAAAAAGATGGGAATGTTGCTGGTCTGCTAACTGCACTTTACACTTCATCTGCTTTAGAGGCAATTTTTTTTTAAATCTCTCTGCTGCTTTTTTTTTTTTTCCCCAAGCTTTGGCAACTCGTACACTTGTTCCCTTTGTATTTGTGCAATGTCCTCTTGTGCTTACCTCAGGCTCATTGTAAATGCTGCTCCATATGGCTAGGCTGTTCTTCATGGACCTTTTGCCAAGGCAGGATTCTCTCATCCTCTGTTTCTCTCCAAAATACTGCTATTCCTTAAGGTGTATGGAACAGTGTTTCATTGCAGTGAGACTGCAACCGCTTGGATAGATGCAAGATATAAACACAGAAGTTCTAAATATATGAACACAAAAATTATAAAAACAGCATTCCCAGTTCCAGGTTCACTGATCTCTCTTTTGCTTGTGTATGGTCCCTGAGTTTGTTTCACTTCAGCAGAACAGAAAAAATGAATTATTGGTTTTGATAGTTTTTAATAGTAAACATTTTATCCAGCTTTCTGTACTATGCTAATCCTGGTATTTCTGTCGTCTGTTTTTCACAGAAAATGTGGGTTTTTTGATTATTTCTATCTATGTAAATGTTTGGTAATGGAACAACTAGTGGTTGGACGTTAACAGAATCTTGTTTAAATATATATTTCCTGATTTGGTGTAGACAGAATAGAAATCAATAGTAAATATGTAGTATTTTTGTGACATCTTCTATTAAGACTCCTAAAGGGCTTCAGCACTGCTGCTAAGTTTGATCAACAGGACTCTTGTTGAGTAGGTAACAATTTATTTGCGTTCTGTATAATATACAGAGATACACCGAAATTGTAAGACATTTTAATCTTTTCTCTTGTAATTAGTTCTTTTCAATGGTCAGTTAAACAAAGAACTTTTTTGTTTGTTTGTTTCACCTGAAACATTCACATTTCTCAGATTAGGTTGTTAACTTTGGGCATTGATACTTGAATAACTTGGTCAAATGACTTGGTCACAGTTACACAGTGACCACACCAAAATTAAATTTGGGGTCTCTATCTGGATCTTTCTACCCATGAGAAGTAGCTGCGTTGTTTTTTGTTCTGATTCCAGTAAATCTTCTGTAGAAAGAGTTAGTTTCAGCAAGTATTAATGTCTGTGAACTTTATTTTGCTTTGAGCTACTGTGCAGAACTGCACAGTTTTCGATTAATATAGATTTTATTTTGCCTTTGTTGGGGTAGCTTGGTGATCATTGGAGAATACTAATACTTTTCCCCTCAAAAATAGTGATAAAAAATCTTTCAGCTCTGTGCTTCTTGGGTTACTTTTGAGGAAAGGGAAACGGAATATCTGACAGCCAGTAATATCTGCTTTCTAGGGCAGATGATTAATTAATGTAGTTTTTTATTTCAGATTTAATAATATTTTATTTTGCCCATCAAAACCATTGAAAAATCCCCAAAGCCCCTTGCTGAAACGGGAATGAAACAAGTTAGCAGGTGTTATTAAGAGGACATGTCTGTTGCTTTTGCAAAGTGCCAGAAGTTGATTGCAGACCAACTGGGGAAGACCTATGAGATCCTTCCAGTGTACACAAAAGGAATGAACCTATAATTAAATTACAGTTACACACAGATGGTTATTTTACAGCAGGTGCTCAACTTTGAAAGTGTATCTCTGGACTATTTTTGTTCCAACATGGTGTTCAGTCCCTGTTGGCTTTCTGGCAACATTTTACGGTTAGATAAAAATATTTCTTTGTATACATTTTGGTCGTTTTTGCCAGGATAGAAAGCTATTAGGTTCTTCTGTGTTTTAAGGAAAGCTAAAGGAAAACCCTGAAGCAGAGATTAAACACAGCTTGGATATCTTGATAAGGATAAATAATTAGATTCTAATATAAAGAAATCTGCACACCATTTATGGGATCTAGTGGACTAATATGTACAACTAAACCTAGATGTCAGAATTTTTAGTTATCCACGGTGAAATAAATGTTGTAGCTAAATGTATACCTTTTATTTGAACGCTGAAAGAATATGCTAGACTGTTACACTATTCCAAAGTCAGTATTATGATGATTTTTTAGTATATAATATTGTTCTGACAGTATAAGAGCTACATAGTCTTCACATGTGGTCTGAGTCAGTGAGGTGAGATATGCCTCTTAGAAGTACCTCAGTACTTATTAGAATCATTCCCTTAAATACCACATGTGGAGAAAGATGAACATAATTTACGCAAAAGTCAGATTGGATTTTATATGTCACTAAAATCAGTTCAGTCAGATAGAAAACACAAGTGATCCAATCATGGGAACATATAAAAATTAGCTTTGCAGTAACCTTGCCTTTTGATCAGTGTTCAGATTGTGGCTGTAGGCTTATATTAATTGCATGAAGTTTTAGGAGAATTTATGAATCTATTTTCACTCTAACATGGTATATTGGATTGCACTTTGGAAGTTCTGGTTTGTCAAGAGATTACCCAAATAGCTCAAGTCAGTAGTGTAGTTTGGGCATGCTGATAAGTGTCCAGAGGGAATTTGATTTGCTGAAACCAGCCAGGTCAGCCCACAGAAATAAACCAATAATAGAGGGACAGGAGTTACAGAATAGTTTTAAGAGCAGCTTAGGTAAGCTTTCCATTTCTCCTATTGTTCAGCTCATGTCTTTAATGTACACCACCATCTTCAGGCACACAGTGCTAGTTGCTGCAGCCCTAAGGCTGAAGGAGTCTCATGAGATGTCCGTAGCGTGAGGAGAATTTTGATGCCTTTTCCAGCTCCAGTGCTGCTGAACAAAAGGTGACCTCACATTTATTTGGACAGTAAAGCTGCTCCTTTCTGTAGCTGATGAGGTTACGCTTCTGGATCTCTAACGACCTCTTTTGGAGGTGGAGTCCCTCTAAATATCTTATTTCCTAAATTGTAGAAATTCACAGAAGGATGTTTTCTGACAATATCCCCTTTGGACTTACTTGCTTAGCTAAGTAATGAAGATAATTGCATGAGAAAAAGCAATTTGTTTACAGTGGACAGATAATGCATTTACCTGTGTTCTCTTTCAAGAAAAAAAACCAACCAAACAAGAATATTTAGTATGATCAATTGTGCAAGATGAGGAAAAGCATTCTACTCTAAATCAATGTAATAAGTGAATGTGTCCCATTCATCCCTTCTGGAATTGCTCTTCCTCTTTACCTTAGTGATATCAGTCCTATCTTGGTCTACTATTCTCCCTATTTTGCTCTCACACTTCCATCACATTTGTGATATAATAGTGCAGACCTCTCCTTCCCTAGTGGTACAGAAGTATGCTTTTATTTGTACTGACATGCCCATTAATCCCATTCTTCCTTGCAAATCATTATCTGAGCTTACTATTCTTGTTCTTATTTTTGCCTTCTCTTCTGTAATGCTTCTCAGCATGGACCTTCCTAATATATCTGCCTTTGTTCCTGGAATATTCTCTGTAGACTTGAATGCTTTGCAACTGTATTGCGTTCCTTCTTCTTTTGCTGCTTTGAAATAATATTTGTTATATCCCAGCATACAGTCATTAGCCTGAACAAGGTGATACTAGGATGGTTTCTGTGCATACTTGGTTATGAGGAAGCAGTCCTCATCCTCAGAAATCTGAAACTAAAGGGCTTTCAGCTTATGTCTCATCCCTGCGTGTACATTAGTTTAATTTTAAAAGGAATAAACAAGAGATGTGCTTAAAAGGAGAATATCTCAAACATATTTAGTATTGTAGCCTTTGCCATTCATATCTTATAATTACTTTATTACTCTTTTGCAGTCTATAAACTCCCTTTCTGCTCTCTTTCCTTCCTCTCAGTTTCTCTTCTTTTCTACAGGAGCAGTAAAAAATGCTCTATTCATCCATAGAACTTCTTAAATTCTAAGTAATAATGCATTCACTAACCGCTCCTCACATGTTTTAGTTTCCTCTGCCTCTCCAGGTGATTCCTATGAGCTCTAATGCAATACATCTCAACCTAGGCTCTGTGGAGAGTGTTTTGCAATATATGCTCGAAATGGCCTTCCTGTGGGGGGGAAAAAATTAATTGGTGACTTGATTATGGAAGCAGCAGTGAAAGCTGCTCCCTCCCCCCCCCCCTTATTTATTTATTTTAGCCCCAAAAGCGTCCCAGCTTAGGAGGAGCATGTAGGGCCTGAGGGCCCAGCAGGCCCTGACCAACCCCACCTGGGCCCTCCTGGCCAGGCGCATTGCAGCTCACACTGGCCTGGCCCTCCCCAGCCCTGCTGAAGGTGAGCTGGCTCCAGGCAGGCTCTAAGAGGTGAATCCGAACCTGCTGTAAGTGCAGATGACACCGAACCTGTGTCTGAACCCAGAGCGCAAGCAAGTGCTTTAACCCTTGGGCTGTTTAACAGGAGCAGTTACTACCAATGTTGAGAGGGGTATCCTCCTGTGTGGTGAGGGCACACCAGCGGTTTGGCTGACTCTGACAAGGAGAATCGTTTTAATTTCAGAGAAGTATAAATGCCATTGTTGATCAAGGAATGGTACAACTTTATAAACTCGCCATAAGTTGTCTCCTTTGAGAAATGTAATCTTTTGTTTTTAATATGTGCATCCTTACTAGCTAGGTTGGCAGTTGATATGATTTTGTTAGATCTAAGGAAGGATGCCGTAGCCAACATTTGGTAAAGCCCCCTGGTATGGTGATAGAAATACAGTGTGCATTTGCTACAAATACTTGTATTGGATCAAGAAGCTTAGATAAGTGTTGCCTAAGCAGTGTGTTTCTAATGGGTATTTGTATCTTATGAAGATGGTTTAAGACAAAATTATATTCCTGTATTCGTCTTGTCCTGGTAGTGCTTAAAATACTGGCTGACAAGCTGCTCCAGACAGGATGCCACTCTCTGAGGAAGAAAAATGCCTCCCGTGAGGTCTGTGGCCAAAGCTGTGTAACCGCTGATGGCATGGGGCAGCGCGACCCCCCTTCCTGGGCCAGTTTCTGTCACAGGGAAGGTTTGGCCTCCCCCAGTCCAGCCCTTTCTGACAGATCCCTGCATTCCCCTTCCTCACAACTTGGACTGTTTTTCTTTTATCTTTCTCTTCTCTTTTCCCCCACTGTCACAAGATGACATTTCTAATAAAACCCAGTATGTTTACAGTTTGAAGTAGTGACTTTAAAAGACCTTACTGAGGTTTAAAAATTAGAAGGGACTTCTTAGAATTTGCATCATCCATGCTCAGAGATGTATTCTTTATTTATAGCAACATGTCTTAGTTACTACTTCCAGCACACATGTTAATCATATATTTTTTAACTGATCCATGATATCAAGGCAATGAGATTGGTGGAGATTTCCTTGTTATGCTTGAAATATGACAATTTTGCTTGAACATTAATTGCATAAAATTCAATGCTTACATTTGAGATTAAGAATGAGTTGCAAGATTTATTTACTTTGATTTATGTGAAAAGACTCAGTGTTTTGAGTTAGTATTATATAATGGTGGCTAGCTGTGCATTGTTTCTACTTGAGATTCACCTTTATGGATTTTAAATTAAAATTTGCTTAACCTTATTGAGGCAAACATTATAGTTTTATCATAGGTCAATACAATAAAATGGAAAATGTAATGGTAGCATGGCAGGAGAAATATTTATAGCATAATAAAATACAACGCTTTTTTCCCTCTTTTAAGATCAATTCACATTCTTTGCTAATATTTAATCAGTCATACTGACACAGTGATTTACTTGGCATTACCTCTGATGCATTCCGCTGAGGCTCTGATTCTTAAATTATTTGTCTTTGAACTCACCGTGACCTATATTCAGTCTTCTGTGGCTGATGAAAATTACTCCTTTACCTTTCACTACTGATGACTAAACCACCGAGAAAAGAAATATGCATTGATACTCTTAATAGCAGCATTAAGTTAGTCTTAAAGTATTAATATATGAGAACTTTTTCATCCTGTATGCATAACGTTGCAGTACTGAAGAGCAGCAATCCGAGTCACACTGGTATACGACTTCTGAATGTAGCTGTAAACGTAGCTGCGATAGCAAAGAGAATAAAGATGCTAGGGTTGGAGAAAGTGATCTCCATCTCATGGTGGTCTCTGTAGGAAGCCAGCAGAAATGAAGAGAGCAAACTAAGTGTGTCACAGTCACAAGATGACAGATACAATCCAATTACAGTAGTATTATGCAAGATAAATTGAACTGTTAACACTAATTTAGATTCTTGAACTTTCTAGTCTGTTATTTCCCCTTTGTCGTCTTGTTTTTTTCCCTTTAGTTAATGGACCTTCTTTATTTCACTCAGGAGGGCTTTTTTCCCTCTCTATACTTGCTTTTGCTGCCAACTGCTACGTTTCATAGCTGGAAAAGAACAGATGTGTGAAAAATATTGGATTTGGCAAATATTAATTTTAATCATAGATATGTGTATATTCGTAATTACCATATTTTCTGAAATCTCAGATAGATGTTTTCCATGAATAAAAAGATTCAGAAATTAAGGCACACTTTATACCCTGAAGCTACTTTCCTCTGATGCTGTTATCACCCTGATCAATGGCGTCATGGCAGTGAGGGTGGCAATGTCTGAGGAACTTATGTTTTATGGGAGTGCATCTTATACACAGAAGGTATAACAGCCTGGAATGAGAAATGAAAGCCAAGGAAAACGGCCACTCTGTTTATGTCCTTACTGTTTACAGGGTAAAATATCACTCTTGTGGAAGTATTAGTTCTTGAAACAGATCTGCTTTCTTCAAATCTTGGCTCTGAAAGTCCTATGCAAGGTGTGTGTGCGCACCTCCTGTTCACACGACCAGAGTCGTTAGCCCTTAGTGTGGGTTTGGGACACACCTGCACCTGAAGTGTTTGTGTTCCCACCCAGCTGGTGCAAAGACTCAGGAGACTCCAAACTTCCTCCCTCTGAAAGGAAAAATTGGGGATTGGGCTGGTTTTTTTTTTTTTGGCCTCCAAGGCCAAAAAAACTGACTGATAGGAAGATCTGGCCAAAAGGCAGCAGGAGACAGAAGAGAAATAACCTAAAATCAGCCACCCCTTAAAGATAAATGAATTTATTGCAATAATGATAAGAGTTCTCAAGAGACAGAGTCAAGCTGACTGGTGGGTGCTTGCTGGCATGGGCCAAGAGTGAGGAAAGCTAACCGCTTGAGGAGTGGATATGCTGAGGAGGTGCTTGACTTTGAGAAGACCCTTGATACAGCCTCTTCCTCCTGCGCATCCTCGTTTGTTTTATTTGAAATCATTTTGCTGTTGCTGACTGTCTCAGCACTGCAAAATGCCGTAGCCAAAATCGTCTATCATCCTTTAAGCCTGTCTTGTTTCTCTTTTTGTGTATCATTGCAGAGCCTTCTGCTTAGAAATTGGACCTGTCTCAGAAAAACAGTTTCCTAAGTCTTTTTTAAAGGAACAGTACACAGAAATAACCTCTTGGCTCTTAGCTGTAGGTGAAGAGAAAGAACAGACATGTTAAAGACCAACCACCTTTCCTCATTGCCAAAAATCTTGTCTTCTGGTTGGTGTTGCAGCCCTAAATCTGGTTCCATCAGCAACTAAAAATTATTTAAATATTTCTTATGTTATTAGGTTCTGTCATATTCCTAAGGCTTATCTACCTGTAGAATGCACCTCATGTATTTTCTTAGATCTAAAGGTCTCAGTTTCCTCTATATAAACAATATGAGGTTGTGAAGACACCCACTGCAACCTACGAGCTGGGACCTTCAGCATTTCAGCGTGGGCCTCTGGGAATGGTACTCCAGATAACTTGTCTGTAAACGGTGAAGTGGTTTCAGTGCCTTATCAATAAGGTGCTCAACAATCTCTCTCTCTGTATCTAACTCTCATGAAGCATTCAACATGCTTTATTATTATATTTTCTCCATTGTTGCCTTTAATTAAATTGTACAGCTATCTTCTTTGTGTACTTGGCTCCCAAAGGGGGAATTATAGCTAGACAAACTATTACTGACAATATTGTCAGGAGAGAGATGTGGAGATATTACGTTCACGGTAATAATAGAAAATGAATTCCCAAAGCTCACTTTTCATGTGTATGCCATTCCCATTCTGACTACCGTGCCCATAGCTCAATTCTTCTTTTGGGCAAAGAGAATGACAGTATGAGCTAATTTGTCCTGACCCCTTAGCGGCAATAAGCCTTCTCTAAATCCGCCCTACGGAAAATGCAGGTGCTCTGCAACCCTCAGTCTGAGGCCAGGGGGGACTGGCACTGCATGCCTGCGCAGGTACACCTACACCTGCTTCGGGAACCAGAAGCAGTGCACATTTTCCATAAAGGAAGGGAGCAAAATTTATACTTGAAGATATGAGTCTTTCCATGAAGAGCAACAGAAAACTTTTGAAATCTGTTTTGCTAGTAGTTATATCTCCAGATCTGGGACAATGAGTTGTAACTTTGGTGTTGTTTTGCCTGTCTGTTGGGAATATACATTGGGTTTGTAGAGTACTGGGATTTTGGGAGGTATTGTGCAACTGTACAGCCACTGCCTGATTGGGATACTTGTAGCATACAGTTTATTTGGCTGTAATGAGCACACTGAGGAAGCAGCTATCTCCAAATGGATTCTGGGAAAGTAAGGAGTTTGCATGTAACTGATTGAAATTTAGTGTACCAAAACAAGATTGGATAATTATCCTTTCCACCTCCACATGTTCCTATGTGCAGAGTCTTGTTAAGGACAAAAAGAGGAACACATCGTGTATGTGAAGCTAAGAAGTTATTGTTAGTTTAGTTAACAGTCTGATCAAAGTAAATAAACAGTTGTTCTTAGTTCATTTACAGTGACACTAGCATTCACGGTATTATGTTAATTAGATACTTCTGATACACTTAAAAGTTATAAGAGCAAAACCTCCAACTATCTATTCTTTTTGCTTTTTGGTATTATGCTCAACCCTCTGCTGCTCTTTGGGGTCCTTAGGCCATCTGGGGGTTGCAATGAGTTGTCCTGGGGTGCTCACCAGGAGAAACATCACATTAATGATGGAGATTTCTTCTTCCTCTTTGCTAGGAGAAGCATGCGGACAGTTTTTTTTTCCTCTCCCTAGGCTCTATTTGGGGTTATTTATATGTTTTTTCAATGCAAACTGTACCTTGTTCTTTATTGGTCTGCAACTCCAGGGTGGATCTGATGTTACTATGTGTGATACATTTTAAATGTGACAGAGGCTTGTTCCATGTCCTTTCTCTTACCCCTAACACTGGGTTTTGCCCAGCTCCTAAGTGTGCATTATTGCCAGTAAGTGACCACTAGTGAGTTGTTCACAGCTGCAGGCTTCATCCTACAACCTCATTTTTAAGGCCGCTTTAAGGCCATGCTTTCAGCACAGGCCTGAGCTCCTTACTGCTGCACCATTACTTTAAGGTCTGAGATAATTCACTCTAAGTAGCATAACTGCTTATTATTCCTATCTGTATCAAAATTATCAACAATATGGCTATTATTATACACAATTATACAAAGCTAAGCAAAACTAAAGCAAATTAGGTAATGGCCACCTGCTCATTAGAAAATTGCTGTTACAGCTAAACGAGCTAAAACAAAGCTCTCAGGAAGCCAAGCCCAGGCAGAGCAAGCCTGGCAATTCTCGAGGCCTCTGCTGTTAGCTTGTTGCAGAGCCCGTGGCAAAGGCATGCCATACGGCACTATGGAGCTAGCCTGAATTATGATTAAAGTTTGAGCAATTTTCAGCACTGTTAAAAATGCCGAGGCACCAGATGAGGTTTGAGAAGAGTGTGGAACTGCTCTGCGTGGGAAAGGCTGGCTGACCTGGGAGTACGGGGAGGGTGACAGAAAACCAGGAGGGTTATATGCAGTCTGAAAATACTGGGAAATGAGGTGCATTCTGCACTATGCAGTCTGTAAAACTGTAGTTACCCTGGGCAAAGATGTGACATGCTACAAATGTTGTCAAAATCAATAGCTTATTTACCATTGGTGTTAGCAAAGTTCCTAGGAGCGACTGTCCTTTCCTTGCTTTCCACCATGTTTTGTACTGCTGAAAACTGAATATAGCCACTTGGATTAAGAAACAGTTAGCTTTTTTAGACATGAGTTAGAAAAAAATTGAACACAAATTGATAGATTTATTTTTTAGTATAAAATTTGTTATCTCATCAAATGAGAAATTTGTGATTTATTCACATATAATTCAGTTAGTGGCTGGGGCAAGAAGTACTGTATCAGTTAAATGCTTTTTTTTTTTGGCAAAAATTCCAACTGTTTGTTTCAGCATCTAGAGGGTATTTGTGTTTTCATTAATATGGAAATAGTAATTCCCAGCAAAGTTGGGGATAGCTCTGTAACCATATTTAGAAATTAATTCCAGAAGAATGGTCAGGCAAAATGATAGAAAGCTCAAATTGTGTTATCATTAATACATGCCTTAGTGCTTTTAACAAGCATATATTTACATAAATGAGTAGTGTGGTGAATAGCAAGAAAGCATATTACTTTTTTCTTCTTTTAAGAAATATTTCTGAAAGACATTCACCAGCAGATTGTTTTCAAATGAATTTCTGGAGAGTAACTTAAATTTTGTATTGTAGGAAAATAAAATTACCTTAAATCAAGAATTTTCATAGAAAAGGAAAAATAATGCAGAGATAAGAGCTGACATACTATATTTCCATATCCTTCTTAAATAAAATGTCTAAATTAATGCACGAATGGTTGTTTATAAGCCAGTTGCTAGCTGTATTTCATCAGTTTATGCTATGTAATAAGCATAGGTTATGAAAGTTGTGATTTTGTAGAACACAGTACATCAATTTCAATTTGCTTTAATTCAGTACTGTAAATCACTCCTCTTCTGTAGCTTGAATAATAAACTTAAATTAATATTAGAGACTTTAAAAATACATTTGCGTCAATAGTGGTATTTTAGCAATATCATAATTTGCAGCAGCTTTTAATTATTGTGCTTGGGGATGTGTTTGCCAGAATAAAATAGATCCCCATAATATCCATAGTAAGTTGTTTAATACTTGGATTGTTGGTTGAATCACTGATGAGGGGCATAGCATGTTCTCTAAGGTAATTGGGTGATGAATCTGCAGTCTAAATTTATACAATTTGATTAGTTCCACTGGCAGATAATTGGTAATTAGATGGTACACAAAATGTCATTTTCTTCCATGCTTCATCTTTCAATCTTATTTCCCAAATAGTATTTGGTGGAATATAAAATCACAAGCTAACATGAAAACAGCTTTATATCCTGAATAATGCCATGGAATAGAGAATTTAGATTGATTGATATAATTGCTTATACTGATGGTAACAATTAATTTATTCCTTTTAAAGAAAATGTGATTTAGGTTTATTTTTCACCGTAACATTTAAAAGAGAGATTATCTAAAATGCAAACCTTTTATCTTGCAGGACTAAAACTTGCAATGATACTGCCTGAGTTGTTTGTCATGTTCAATTTTTGTTTTTTATTAAAAGCTGTTCTCTTTTCAAGGGTTTTGCAATGGATTATTTTGACATATATGAAAATCTTATTGAAAGTTTTAGATACCCATTATCAGTTGGTTATAAGACAAATGGCTGTAAAAACTGCTTATTAGCATAGATGGCCAGCAGTGCATGTCCCATTATTTCAATAGAGAAAGGCACCAGTTTCATTAATTTGGAGACCATCAGTTACTAGGCAAGCCAAAGGTTGCCTTTGGACTGTTTAGCTTCTTGATTCCTTACCAAAGGTTATTCTGAACTGTGGTATCCACTGAGGGATGAAAAATCAAGGAAAGACATTGCTTACTAAAGGAGACTGTAAGACCCTAGACTCTGAACGTGGCTCCAAAAGGATGTTGGTGAGTAGTTCCACTAGGAAAAAAAAAAAAAAATCTGATAGAGAGAGGAGTGGAGTGAAAAGGAGTACGGAAAAAGATTTGTGATTTGGGCGGTACCCAAATTTACAAAGCAACAAAGCCCAAGTACAGCAACAGTTATGCAAAGTTCTTGAATTCCCTGGTGTTCCTTTGGCAACATATGCTTGACTGGGTTTGTTTAAACTCTTTGCCTCCACTTCACTCATAATTAAATAGCAACAAAGAGAAATAAAGGGTCTGATTCTGCAGCTTCTTGCACTGTGCGTATTCACCTGTGTGCAAACAGCTCATAAGTCATTACCGCATGAGAATGGCAGTACTCTGAACCCATTTGGAAGAGAGCTAAATTACTTTCCAAAGTAAAAGTCAGTGGAGAAGCAGGCTATAGTAAGCACACAGAGTTTTTCTGGTTCAATTAACGTCTGTAAAGTTCAAATCCCTTAGAGCTGAGGAAACGCTCCAGTGAGGATCCAGGCTTCTTCATATGGATTATATATAAACCTATTCATGAAATATAGTTATTGCTGTGAAGATCGTAGAGCATCCTATTTTTCTATAGCTTTTGTGGGGACAGATCAGAAGTAACTCTCAGTTTCTCTGAGTAATTCTAGGTAAATGGAATAAAAAGCTGGGTAAAGTGAGAAGTCAGTGTGCAGTCTAACTTAAAGCGAGCCATAAATGAGTGCAAAAATAGGCTAAGAGCAGATGGTGTTAGCTCTGAAATGAGTATGTGAATCAAAACACTAGCTGTGTACATAACGTTTGGATTTAAATCTGATTTGTAGTTTACTGCATGACATCAGTGGATCGTTTTACATAGTGCTGGTTGCTTGCCTGGCCAATTAGGCTGTCTGCCTTAGGGTGTATCCCTTCCTCCAGCCACCCTCGTCCTCTCCTTTGCGTCATTTCTGGCACGCGTCAGACCTCTTGGTGAGTCTGTTTAGTTCTCTAATCTGACAAATGGTTTTCTGGTTGCTCACTGAATTTTATTATCTCAAGCAGAGGTCAAATGAGTACCAGGGTCAGCACAGGGAAAGGGGTAGAAATATACAGACAGGAAGAGGGAAGAGAAGGAAAATGGGACAGCCATTTTTATTTGGTAGGATGCCCTTAAACCAGCTTAGTTATTTAATTGCATGTAGGCAGCCTGAGGTAAAGGCATTGCTACAGAACACCTCACTTTGCCTAAAGGAAAACTGTTTTACCCAGAGCGAAGAAGATGGGGATCTGGCAGGGACTGGTTCCCGCAAAGCAGCAGAAAGGGAGAGGAGGAACAGACCCCACAGTGCCTTCGCCTGCCACAGGGGAGAGGTGCAGAAAGATCGGGGCATGCTGCTTGGTGCAGGAAGCTTCCGAATAAAAGCGGGACCCGATTCCATTGCTGCCTCTCCAAAATGGGATTTGCCCCCTGCTTGGCCGATCTTCTCCAAAGCCCCTGTGGGTTCATACCCTCCGGCGTGCCTGGAAGAGGCTGCTGCGTCGCGGCCCCGAGCGCAGCCCGCAGCGCCCACCGCGTGCTTCTCCAGCCCCTGGGCGCAGTCGGGGGGCGTCAGCATCGGGAAACGCAGAAGGAGCACGGCCTGGTTTGGGGCCGTCTTTATATATAAGGGTGCAAAGGCCCGGCGACACCAAGTGTGAAGGAGTACTCTGAAAATCTTTAGAAAAGGATGATCCAGACCTTTTAACAGTGGTTGTTTTTGTGGTGTTCTAATAAAATTGGCTTCAGTTCGGGTAGAAATGTTCCCCGGCTGCGGGAAATCTGGCAGCTTTCTGCCGC